>NC_090308.1:89937500-91137500 GCF_039906515.1 Pseudorca crassidens | reverse complement strand
CCTCTGCTCTGCATGCCTTTAAAGGCAGCACAGCTTTCTGGACACCTGGGAGGCTAGCCGGGGCACCCTGCTCCCGGCAGGAACACTGAGTACCCCCAGGTGCACCTGGGTCTGCTAAGCAACATCCAGGCCCGTAGCCCTTCAGAGCCCCCGTGTGCAGGCCGAGCGTAGGGAAACGCACTGCCCTCTCCTTCGGAGCAGCTTAGTTTCCTCCGCACTCGCACACGTTCACGAACACCGTTCTGGCACGTCCCACGTGGCGTGGAGTTCTTACGCGGTGCCCTAATCGGAGCTGCCCTCAGAGGAGCCCTCGTCTTCGCGTTCCATCCAGGACCTCCTGACTGAAGTCACCGGGCCTCCTAGAGGACGGCGGCTTGGGTTCTTACTGCACTTCAAGTCCTGTTCCTTCTGCGGCACTGCAGGCAGCACCAGGCCCAGAGGAGCAGCTACGGCGTTCCTTGGTTGAGACAGTTCGCCGGATGCGGGACTCCCTACTTCGATGTTAATTCAGGGAAGGAAACACAGGGTAACCGGTGTCTCTTGTGACTCCTTAGAAGCCATAGGGATGTACGCTGAGTGTGCCCATGAAAACGGGGGCCTGCTGGAACTAGCCCTGCTTTTCCATTTTGAGGGCGGCATTCATGCCTGCCTTGAAGCTACCTTACATTCCCGGCTCCCGGCAGGCCAGTGAGCCCTGGAAGAAGGCTTCGGGGTAAAATATGAATTTGCTCTCTCTAAACCAGGGGCTTCCGTGGCCGCCGCGGCGGTCCGCATGACAGGCTCTAGAGCGAAAGTGAACCTCGACGTGAGAACTCGCCTCCAGGTTAGGCCCTGAGTAGCCGTGCAGAAAGGGAGTCATGCAGCTGTTTCCACAAGTTCTCAGTCGCTTATGTGCTTTATTTTAAAGGAAGTACGCGTCCGGGGACTCCTAGGCCCCACGGGTGTGCATCGTTCTCCCTCCGAGGTCACTGAGTGCCTCCAGACACCTGTGGGCCGGCGGAGCAACGTCGAGGTCCATTGGTTGATCCCCCGGAGGACCTCTGTGCCTGCCGAGTGCTGGGCAGCAACACACTGCGCATTCCTTGAGGAGCGCTACATCTCCAGAGCCCTCGAATGCCCTCGGGACAACATGGCTAGTGAGTGCGAAGTGCCCAGGAAGACTCTGTCATGGCCCTTGTGTGAGCTGCCATGAGAGAACACTGTTCTTGGAACACTGCGAGGCCCGCCCCGTATCTGAAGTCACTCTGCTCGAGGAGAAAGTCAGCATCTTAGCACGCTGTGTCGCTACCGGCACACCCAGCATGAACCCATTCCTGGAAGTAAGGCCCTGATTCGCCGTGCAGAAGCGGAGGCATGCTGCAGCTTCCAGGAGGCGGTGGCCTCTGCTCTGCATGCCTTTAACGGCAGCACAGCTTTCTGGACACCTGGGAGGCTAGCCGGGGCACCCTGCTCCCGGCAGGAACACTGAGTACCCCCAGGTGCACCTGGGTCTGCTAAGCAACATCCAGGCCCGTAGCCCTTCAGAGCCCCCGTGTGCAGGCCGAGCGTAGGGAAACGCACTGCCCTCTCCTTCGGAGCAGCTTAGTTTCCTCCGCACTCGCACACGTTCGCGAACACCGTTCTGGCACGTCCCACGTGGCGTGGAGTTCTTACGCGGTGCCCTAATCGGAGCTGCCCTCAGAGGAGCCCTCGTCTTCGCGTTCCATCCAGGACCTCCTGAGTGAAGTCACTGGGCCTCCTAGAGGACGGCGGCTTGGGTTCTTACTGCACTTCAAGTCCTGTTCCTTCTGCGGCACTGCAGGCAGCACCAGGCCCAGAGGAGCAGCTACGGCGTTCCTCGGTTGAGACAGTTCGCCGGATGCGGGACTCCCTACTTCGATGTTAATTCAGGGAAGGAAACACAGGGTAACCGGTGTCTCTTGGGACTCCTTAGAAGCCACAGGGATGTACGCTGAGTGTGCCCATGAAAACGGGGGCCTGTTGGAACTAGCCCTGCTTTTCCATTTTGAGGGCGGCATTCATGCCTGCCTTGAAGCTACCTGACATTCCCGGCTCCCGACAGGCCAGTGAGCCCTGGAAGAATGCTTCGGGGAAAATTATGAATTTGCTCTCTCTAAACCAGGGGCTTCCGTGGGCGCGGCGGCGGTCCGCATGACAGACTCTAGAGCGAAAGGGAAACTCGACGTGAGAACTCGCCTCCAGGTTAGGCTCTGAGTAGCCGTGCAGAAAGGGAGGCATGCAGCTGTTTCCACAAGTTCTCAGTCGCTTATGTGCTTTATTTTAAAGGAAGTACGCGTCCCGGGACTCCTAGGCCCCACGGGTGTGCATCGTTTTCCCTCCGAGGTCACTGAGTGCCTCCAGACACCTGTGGGCCAGCGGAGCAACGTCGAGGTCCATTGGTTGATCCCCCGGAAGACCTCTGTGCCTGCCGTGTGCTGGGCAGCAACACACTGCGCATTCCTTGAGGAGCGCTACATCTCCAGAGCCCTCGAATGCCCTCGGGACAACATGGCTAGTGAGTGCGAAGTGCCCAGGAAGACTCTGTCATGGCCCTTGTGTGAGCTGCCATGAGAGAACACTGTGCTTGGAACACTGCGAGGCCCGCCCCGTATCTGAAGTCACTCTGCTCGAGGAGAAAGTCAGCATCTTAGCACGCTGTGTCGCTACCGGCACACCCAGCATGAACCCATTCCTGGAAGATAGGCCCTGATTCGCCGTGCAGAAGCGGAGGCGTGCTGCAGCTTCCAGGAGGCGGTGGCCTCTGCTCTGCATGCCTTTAACGGCAGCACAGCTTTCTGGACACCTGGGAGGCTAGCCGGGGCACCCTGCTCCCAGCAGGAACACTGAGTACCCCCAGGTGCACCTGGGTCTGCTAAGCAACATCCAGGCCCGTAGCCCTTCAGAGCCTCCTGTGTGCAGGCCGAGCGTAGAGAAACGCACTGCCCTCTCCTTCGGAGCAGCTTAGTTTCCTCCGCACTCGCACACGTTCGCGAACACCGTTCTGGCATGTCCCACATGGCCCGGAGGTCTTACGCGGTGCCCTAATCGGACCTGCCCTCAGAGGAGCCCTCGTCTTCGCGTTTCATCCAGGACCTCCTGACTGAAGTCACCGTGCCTCCTAGAGGACGGCGGCTTGGGTTTTTCCTGCACTTCAAGTCCTGTTCCTTCTGCGGCACTGCAGGCAGCACCAGGCCCAGAGGAGCAGCTACGGCGTTCCTCGGTTGAGACAGTTCGCCGGATGCGGGACTCCCTACTTCGATGTTAATTCAGGGAAGGAAACACAGGGTAACCGGTGTCTCTTGGGACTCCTTAGAAGCCACAGGGATGTACGCTGAGTGTGCCCATGAAAACGGGGGCCTGCTGGAACTAGCCCTGCTTTTCCATTTTGAGGGCGGCATTCATGCCTGCCTTGAAGCTACCTGACATTCCCGGCTCCCGACAGGCCAGTGAGCCCTGGAAGAAGGCTTCGGGGTAAAATATGAATTTGCTCTCTCTAAACCAGGGGCTTCCGTGGCCGCCGCGGCGGTCCGCATGACAGGCTCTAGAGCGAAAGTGAACCTCGACGTGAGAACTCGCCTCCAGGTTAGGCCCTGAGTAGCCGTGCAGAAAGGGAGTCATGCAGCTGTTTCCACAAGTTCTCAGTCGCTTATGTGCTTTATTTTAAAGGAAGTACGCGTCCGGGGACTCCTAGGCCCCACGGGTGTGCATCGTTCTCCCTCCGAGGTCACTGAGTGCCTCCAGACACCTGTGGGCCGGCGGAGCAACGTCGAGGTCCATTGGTTGATCCCCCGGAGGACCTCTGTGCCTGCCGAGTGCTGGGCAGCAACACACTGCGCATTCCTTGAGGAGCGCTACATCTCCAGAGCCCTCGAATGCCCTCGGGACAACATGGCTAGTGAGTGCGAAGTGCCCAGGAAGACTCTGTCATGGCCCTTGTGTGAGCTGCCATGAGAGAACACTGTGCTTGGAACACTGCGAGGCCCGCCCCGTATCTGAAGTCACTCTGCTCGAGGAGAAAGTCAGCATCTTAGCACGCTGTGTCGCTACCGGCACACCCAGCATGAACCCATTCCTGGAAGTAAGGCCCTGATTCGCCGTGCAGAAGCGGAGGCATGCTGCAGCTTCCAGGAGGCGGTGGCCTCTGCTCTGCATGCCTTTAACGGCAGCACAGCTTTCTGGACACCTGGGAGGCTAGCCGGGGCACCCTGCTCCCGGCAGGAACACTGAGTACCCCCAGGTGCACCTGGGTCTGCTAAGCAACATCCAGGCCCGTAGCCCTTCAGAGCCCCCTGTGTGCAGGCCGAGCGTAGGGAAACGCACTGCCCTCTCCTTCGGAGCAGCTTAGTTTCCTCCGCACTCGCACACGTTCGCGAACACCGTTCTGGCACGTCCCACGTGGCGTGGAGTTCTTACGCGGTGCCCTAATCGGAGCTGCCCTCAGAGGAGCCCTCGTCTTCGCGTTCCATCCAGGACCTCCTGACTGAAGTCACCGGGCCTCCTAGAGGACGGCAGCTTGGGTTCTTACTGCACTTCAAGTCCTGTTCCCTCTGCGGCACTGCAGGCAGCCACAGGCCCAGAGGAGCAGCTACGGCGTTCCTCGGTTGAGACAGTTCGCCGGATGCAGGACTCCCTACTTCGATAAGTTGATTCAGGGAAGGAAACACAGGGTAACCGGTGTCTCTTGGGACTCCTTAGAAGCCACAGGGATGTACGCTGAGTGTGCCCATGAAAACGGGGGCCTGTTGGAACTAGCCCTGCTTTTCCATTTTGAGGGCGGCATTCATGCCTGCCTTGAAGCTACCTGACATTCCCGGCTCCCGACAGGCCAGTGAGCCCTGGAAGAATGCTTCGGGGAAAATTATGAATTTGCTCTCTCTAAACCAGGGGCTTCCGTGGGCGCGGCGGCGGTCCGCATGACAGACTCTAGAGCGAAAGGGAAACTCGACGTGAGAACTCGCCTCCAGGTTAGGCCCTGAGTAGCCGTGCAGAAAGGGAGGCATGCAGCTGTTTCCACAAGTTCTCAGTCGCTTATGTGCTTTATTTTAAAGGAAGTACGCGTCCCCGGACTCCTAGGCCCCACGGGTGTGCATCGTTTTCCCTCCGAGGTCACTGAGTGCCTCCAGACACCTGTGGGCCAGCGGAGCAACGTCGAGGTCCATTGGTTGATCCCCCGGAGGACCTCTGTGCCTGCCGTGTGCTGGGCAGCAACACACTGCGCATTCCTTGAGGAGCGCTACATCTCCAGAGCCCTCGAATGCCCTCGGGACAACATGGCTAGTGAGTGCGAAGTGCCCAGGAAGACTCTGTCATGGCCCTTGTGTGAGCTGCCATGAGAGAACACTGTGCTTGGAACACTGCGAGGCCCGCCCCGTATCTGAAGTCACTCTGCTCGAGGAGAAAGTCAGCATCTTAGCACGCTGTGTCGCTACCGGCACACCCAGCATGAACCCATGCCTGGAAGATAGGCCCTGATTCGCCGTGCAGAAGCGGAGGCGTGCTGCAGCTTCCAGGAGGCGGTGGCCTCTGCTCTGCATGCCTTTAACGGCAGCACAGCTTTCTGGACACCTGGGAGGCTAGCCGGGGCACCCTGCTCCCAGCAGGAACACTGAGTACCCCCAGGTGCACCTGGGTCTGCTAAGCAACATCCAGGCCCGTAGCCCTTCAGAGCCTCCTGTGTGCAGGCCGAGCGTAGAGAAACGCACTGCCCTCTCCTTCGGAGCAGCTTAGTTTCCTCCGCACTCGCACACGTTCGCGAACACCGTTCTGGCATGTCCCACATGGCCCGGAGGTCTTACGCGGTGCCCTAATCGGACCTGCCCTCAGAGGAGCCCTCGTCTTCGCGTTTCATCCAGGACCTCCTGACTGAAGTCACCGTGCCTCCTAGAGGACGGCGGCTTGTGTTTTTCCTGCACTTCAAGTCCTGTTCCTTCTGCGGCACTGCAGGCAGCACCAGGCCCAGAGGAGCAGCTACGGCGTTCCTCGGTTGAGACAGTTCGCCGGATGCGGGACTCCCTACTTCGATGTTAATTCAGGGAAGGAAACACAGGGTAACCGGTGTCTCTTGGGACTCCTTAGAAGCCACAGGGATGTACGCTGAGTGTGCCCATGAAAACGGGGGCCTGCTGGAACTAGCCCTGCTTTTCCATTTTGAGGGCGGCATTCATGCCTGCCTTGAAGCTACCTGACATTCCCGGCTCCCGACAGGCCAGTGAGCCCTGGAAGAAGGCTTCGGGGTAAAATATGAATTTGCTCTCTCTAAACCAGGGGCTTCCGTGGCCGCCGCGGCGGTCCGCATGACAGGCTCTAGAGCGAAAGTGAACCTCGACGTGAGAACTCGCCTCCAGGTTAGGCCCTGAGTAGCCGTGCAGAAAGGGAGTCATGCAGCTGTTTCCACAAGTTCTCAGTCGCTTATGTGCTTTATTTTAAAGGAAGTACGCGTCCGGGGACTCCTAGGCCCCACGGGTGTGCATCGTTCTCCCTCCGAGGTCACTGAGTGCCTCCAGACACCTGTGGGCCGGCGGAGCAACGTCGAGGTCCATTGGTTGATCCCCCGGAGGACCTCTGTGCCTGCCGAGTGCTGGGCAGCAACACACTGCGCATTCCTTGAGGAGCGCTACATCTCCAGAGCCCTCGAATGCCCTCGGGACAACATGGCTAGTGAGTGCGAAGTGCCCAGGAAGACTCTGTCATGGCCCTTGTGTGAGCTGCCATGAGAGAACACTGTGCTTGGAACACTGCGAGGCCCGCCCCGTATCTGAAGTCACTCTGCTCGAGGAGAAAGTCAGCATCTTAGCACGCTGTGTCGCTACCGGCACACCCAGCATGAACCCATTCCTGGAAGATAGGCCCTGATTCGCCGTGCAGAAGCGGAGGCATGCTGCAGCTTCCAGGAGGTGGTGGCCTCTGCTCTGCATGCCTTTAACGGCAGCACAGCTTTCTGGACACCTGGGAGGCTAGCCGGGGCACCCTGCTCCCGGCAGGAACACTGAGTACCCCCAGGTGCACCTGGGTCTGCTAAGCAACATCCAGGCCCGTAGCCCTTCAGAGCCCCCTGTGTGCAGGCCGAGCGTAGGGAAACGCACTGCCCTCTCCTTCGGAGCAGCTTAGTTTCCTCCGCACTCGCACACGTTCGCGAACACCGTTCTGGCACGTCCCACGTGGCGTGGAGTTCTTACGCGGTGCCCTAATCGGAGCTGCCCTCAGAGGAGCCCTCGTCTTCGCGTTCCATCCAGGACCTCCTGACTGAAGTCACCGGGCCTCCTAGAGGACGGCGGCTTGGGTTCTTACTGCACTTCAAGTCCTGTTCCTTCTGCGGCACTGCAGGCAGCCACAGGCCCAGAGGAGCAGCTACGGCGTTCCTCGGTTGAGACAGTTCGCCGGATGCGGGACTCCCTACTTCGATAAGTTGATTCAGGGAAGGAAACACAGGGTAACCGGTGTCTCTTGGGACTCCTTAGAAGCCACAGGGATGTACGCTGAGTGTGCCCATGAAAACGGGGGCCTGTTGGAACTAGCCCTGCTTTTCCATTTTGAGGGCGGCATTCATGCCTGCCTTGAAGCTACCTGACATTCCCGGCTCCCGACAGGCCAGTGAGCCCTGGAAGAATGCTTCGGGGAAAATTATGAATTTGCTCTCTCTAAACCAGTGGCTTCCGTGGGCGCGGCGGCGGTCCGCATGACAGACTCTAGAGCGAAAGGGAACCTCGACGTGAGAACTCGCCTCCAGGTTAGGCCCTGAGTAGCCGTGCAGAAAGGGAGGCATGCAGCTGTTTCCACAAGTTCTCAGTCGCTTATGTGCTTTATTTTAAAGGAAGTACGCGTCCCGGGACTCCTAGGCCCCACGGGTGTGCATCGTTTTCCCTCCGAGGTCACTGAGTGCCTCCAGACACCTGTGGGCCAGCGGAGCAACGTCGAGGTCCATTGGTTGATCCCCCGGAGGACCTCTGTGCCTGCCGTGTGCTGGGCAGCAACACACTGCGCATTCCTTGAGGAGCGCTACATCTCCAGAGCCCTCGAATGCCCTCGGGACAACATGGCTAGTGAGTGCGAAGTGCCCAGGAAGACTCTGTCATGGCCCTTGTGTGAGCTGCCATGAGAGAACACTGTGCTTGGAACACTGCGAGGCCCACCCCGTATCTGAAGTCACTCTGCTCGAGGAGAAAGTCAGCATCTTAGCACGCTGTGTCGCTACCGGCACACCCAGCATGAACCCATGCCTGGAAGATAGGCCCTGATTCGCCGTGCAGAAGCGGAGGCGTGCTGCAGCTTCCAGGAGGCGGTGGCCTCTGCTCTGCATGCCTTTAACGGCAGCACAGCTTTCTGGACACCTGGGAGGCTAGCCGGGGCACCCTGCTCCCAGCAGGAACACTGAGTACCCCCAGGTGCACCTGGGTCTGCTAAGCAACATCCAGGCCCGTAGCCCTTCAGAGCCCCCGTGTGCAGGCCGAGCGTAGGGAAACGCACTGCCCTCTCCTTCGGAGCAGCTTAGTTTCCTCCGCACTCGCACACGTTCGCGAACACCGTTCTGGCACGTCCCACGTGGCGTGGAGTTCTTACGCGGTGCCCTAATCGGAGCTGCCCTCAGAGGAGCCCTCGTCTTCGCGTTTCATCCAGGACCTCCTGACTGAAGTCACCGGGCCTCCTAGAGGACGGCGGCTTGGGTTCTTACTGCACTTCAAGTCCTGTTCCTTCTGCGGCACTGCAGGCAGCCACAGGCCCAGAGGAGCAGCTACGGCGTTCCTCGGTTGAGACAGTTCGCCGGATGCGGGACTCCCTACTTCGATGTTAATTCAGGGAAGGAAACACAGGGTAACCGGTGTCTCTTGGGACTCCTTAGAAGCCACAGGGATGTACGCTGAGTGTGCCCATGAAAACGGGGGCCTGCTGGAACTAGCCCTGCTTTTCCATTTTGAGGGCGGCATTCATGCCTGCCTTGAAGCTACCTGACATTCCCGGCTCCCGACAGGCCAGTGAGCCCTGGAAGAAGGCTTCGGGGTAAAATATGAATTTGCTCTCTCTAAACCAGGGGCTTCCGTGGCCGCCGCGGTGGTCCGCATGACAGGCTCTAGAGCGAAAGTGAACCTCGACGTGAGAACTCGCCTCCAGGTTAGGCCCTGAGTAGCCGTGCAGAAAGGGAGTCATGCAGCTGTTTCCACAAGTTCTCAGTCGCTTATGTGCTTTATTTTAAAGGAAGTACGCGTCCGGGGACTCCTAGGCCCCACGGGTGTGCATCGTTCTCCCTCCGAGGTCACTGAGTGCCTCCAGACACCTGTGGGCCGGCGGAGCAACGTCGAGGTCCATTGGTTGATCCCCCGGAGGACCTCTGTGCCTGCCGAGTGCTGGGCAGCAACACACTGCGCATTCCTTGAGGAGCGCTACATCTCCAGAGCCCTCGAACGCCCTCGGGACAACATGGCTAGTGAGTGCGAAGTGCCCAGGAAGACTCTGTCATGGCCCTTGTGTGAGCTGCCATGAGAGAACACTGTTCTTGGAACACTGCGAGGCCCGCCCCGTATCTGAAGTCACTCTGCTCGAGGAGAAAGTCAGCATCTTAGCACGCTGTGTCGCTACCGGCACACCCAGCATGAACCCATTCCTGGAAGTAAGGCCCTGATTCGCCGTGCAGAAGCGGAGGCATGCTGCAGCTTCCAGGAGGCGGTGGCCTCTGCTCTGCATGCCTTTAAAGGCAGCACAGCTTTCTGGACACCTGGGAGGCTAGCCGGGGCACCCTGCTCCCGGCAGGAACACTGAGTACCCCCAGGTGCACCTGGGTCTGCTAAGCAACATCCAGGCCCGTAGCCCTTCAGAGCCCCCGTGTACAGGCCGAGCGTAGGGAAATGCACTGCCCTCTCCTTCGGAGCAGCTTAGTTTCCTCCGCACTCGCACACGTTCGCGAACACCGTTCTGGCACGTCCCACGTGGCGTGGAGTTCTTACGCGGTGCCCTAATCGGAGCTGCCCTCAGAGGAGCCCTCGTCTTCGCGTTCCATCCAGGACCTCCTGACTGAAGTCACCGGGCCTCCTAGAGGACGGCGGCTTGGGTTCTTACTGCACTTAAAGTCCTGTTCCTTCTGCGGCACTGCAGGCAGCCACAGGCCCAGAGGAGCAGCTACGGCGTTCCTCGGTTGAGACAGTTCGCCGGATGCGGGACTCCCTACTTCGATGTTAATTCAGGGAAGGAAACACAGGGTAACCGGTGTCTCTTGGGACTCCTTAGAAGCCACAGGGATGTACGCTGAGTGTGCCCATGAAAACGGGGGCCTGCTGGAACTAGCCCTGCTTTTCCATTTTGAGGGCGGCATTCATGCCTGCCTTGAAGCTACCTGACATTCCCGGCTCCCGACAGGCCAGTGAGCCCTGGAAGAAGGCTTCGGGGTAAAATATGAATTTGCTCTCTCTAAACCAGTGGCTTCCGTGGCCGCCGCGGCGGTCCTCATGACAGGCTCTAGAGCGAAAGTGAACCTCGACGTGAGAACTCGCCTCCAGGTTAGGCCCTGAGTAGCCGTGCAGAAAGGGAGTCATGCAGCTGTTTCCACAAGTTCTCAGTCGCTTATGTGCTTTATTTTAAAGGAAGTACGCGTCCGGGGACTCCTAGGCCCCACGGGTGTGCATCGTTCTCCCTCCGAGGTCACTGAGTGCCTCCAGACACCTGTGGGCCGGCGGAGCAACGTCGAGGTCCATTGGTTGATCCCCCGGAGGACCTCTGTGCCTGCCGAGTGCTGGGCAGCAACACACTGCGCATTCCTTGAGGAGCGCTACATCTCCAGAGCCCTCGAATGCCCTCGGGACAACATGGCTAGTGAGTGCGAAGTGCCCAGGAAGACTCTGTCATGGCCCTTGTGTGAGCTGCCATGAGAGAACACTGTTCTTGGAACACTGCGAGGCCCGCCCCGTATCTGAAGTCACTCTGCTCGAGGAGAAAGTCAGCATCTTAGCACGCTGTGTCGCTACCGGCACACCCAGCATGAACCCATTCCTGGAAGTAAGGCCCTGATTCGCCGTGCAGAAGCGGAGGCATGCTGCAGCTTCCAGGAGGCGGTGGCCTCTGCTCTGCATGCCTTTAACGGCAGCACAGCTTTCTGGACACCTGGGAGGCTAGCCGGGGCACCCTGCTCCCGGCAGGAACACTGAGTACCCCCAGGTGCACCTGGGTCTGCTAAGCAACATCCAGGCCCGTAGCCCTTCAGAGCCCCCTGTGTGCAGGCCGAGCGTAGGGAAACGCACTGCCCTCTCCTTCGGAGCAGCTTAGTTTCCTCCGCACTCGCACACGTTCGCGAACACCGTTCTGGCACGTCCCACGTGGCGTGGAGTTCTTACGCGGTGCCCTAATCGGAGCTGCCCTCAGAGGAGCCCTCGTCTTCGCGTTCCATCCAGGACCTCCTGACTGAAGTCAACGGGCCTCCTAGAGGACGGCGGCTTGGGTTCTTACTGCACTTCAAGTCCTGTTCCTTCTGCGGCACTGCAGGCAGCACCAGGCCCAGAGGAGCAGCTACGGCGTTCCTCGGTTGAGACAGTTCGCCGGATGCGGGACTCCCTACTTCGATAAGTTGATTCAGGGAAGGAAACACAGGGTATCCGGTGTCTCTTGGGACTCCTTAGAAGCCACAGGGATGTACGCTGAGTGTGCCCATGAAAACGGGGGCCTGTTGGAACTAGCCCTGCTTTTCCATTTTGAGGGCGGCATTCATGCCTGCCTTGAAGCTACCTGACATTCCCGGCTCCCGACAGGCCAGTGAGCCCTGGAAGAATGCTTCGGGGAAAATTATGAATTTGCTCTCTCTAAACCAGGGGCTTCCGTGGGCGCGGCGGCGGTCCGCATGACAGACTCTAGAGCGAAAGGGAAACTCGACGTGAGAACTCGCCTCCAGGTTAGGCCCTGAGTAGCCGTGCAGAAAGGGAGGCATGCAGCTGTTTCCACAAGTTCTCAGTCGCTTATGTGCTTTATTTTAAAGGAAGTACGCGTCCCGGGACTCCTAGGCCCCACGGGTGTGCATCGTTTTCCCTCCGAGGTCACTGAGTGCCTCCAGACACCTGTGGGCCAGCGGAGCAACGTCGAGGTCCATTGGTTGATCCCCCGGAGGACCTCTGTGCCTGCCGTGTGCTGGGCAGCAACACACTGCGCATTCCTTGAGGAGCGCTACATCTCCAGAGCCCTCGAATGCCCTCGGGACAACATGGCTAGTGAGTGCGAAGTGCCCAGGAAGACTCTGTCATGGCCCTTGTGTGAGCTGCCATGAGAGAACACTGTGCTTGGAACACTGCGAGGCCCGCCCCGTATCTGAAGTCACTCTGCTCGAGGAGAAAGTCAGCATCTTAGCACGCTGTGTCGCTACCGGCACACCCAGCATGAACCCATGCCTGGAAGATAGGCCCTGATTCGCCGTGCAGAAGCGGAGGCGTGCTGCAGCTTCCAGGAGGCGGTGGCCTCTGCTCTGCATGCCTTTAACGGCAGCACAGCTTTCTGGACACCTGGGAGGCTAGCCGGGGCACCCTGCTCCCAGCAGGAACACTGAGTACCCCCAGGTGCACCTGGGTCTGCTAAGCAACATCCAGGCCCGTAGCCCTTCAGAGCCTCCTGTGTGCAGGCCGAGCGTAGAGAAACGCACTGCCCTCTCCTTCGGAGCAGCTTAGTTTCCTCCGCACTCGCACACGTTCGCGAACACCGTTCTGGCATGTCCCACATGGCCCGGAGGTCTTACGCGGTGCCCTAATCGGACCTGCCCTCAGAGGAGCCCTCGTCTTCGCGTTTCATCCAGGACCTCCTGACTGAAGTCACCGTGCCTCCTAGAGGACGGCGGCTTGGGTTTTTCCTGCACTTCAAGTCCTGTTCCTTCTGCGGCACTGCAGGCAGCACCAGGCCCAGAGGAGCAGCTACGGCGTTCCTCGGTTGAGACAGTTCGCCGGATGCGGGACTCCCTACTTCGATGTTAATTCAGGGAAGGAAACACAGGGTAACCGGTGTCTCTTGGGACTCCTTAGAAGCCACAGGGATGTACGCTGAGTGTGCCCATGAAAACGGGGGCCTGCTGGAACTAGCCCTGCTTTTCCATTTTGAGGGCGGCATTCATGCCTGCCTTGAAGCTACCTGACATTCCCGGCTCCCGACAGGCCAGTGAGCCCTGGAAGAAGGCTTCGGGGTAAAATATGAATTTGCTCTCTCTAAACCAGTGGCTTCCGTGGCCGCCGCGGCGGTCCGCATGACAGGCTCTAGAGCGAAAGTGAACCTCGACGTGAGAACTCGCCTCCAGGTTAGGCCCTGAGTAGCCGTGCAGAAAGGGAGTCATGCAGCTGTTTCCACAAGTTCTCAGTCGCTTATGTGCTTTATTTTAAAGGAAGTACGCGTCCGGGGACTCCTAGGCCCCACGGGTGTGCATCGTTCTCCCTCCGAGGTCACTGAGTGCCTCCAGACACCTGTGGGCCGGCGGAGCAACGTCGAGGTCCATTGGTTGATCCCCCGGAGGACCTCTGTGCCTGCCGAGTGCTGGGCAGCAACACACTGCGCATTCCTTGAGGAGCGCTACATCTCCAGAGCCCTCGAATGCCCTCGGGACAACATGGCTAGTGAGTGCGAAGTGCCCAGGAAGACTCTGTCATGGCCCTTGTGTGAGCTGCCATGAGAGAACACTGTGCTTGGAACACTGCGAGGCCCGCCCCGTATCTGAAGTCACTCTGCTCGAGGAGAAAGTCAGCATCTTAGCACGCTGTGTCGCTACCGGCACACCCAGCATGAACCCATTCCTGGAAGATAGGCCCTGATTCGCCGTGCAGAAGCGGAGGCGTGCTGCAGCTTCCAGGAGGCGGTGGCCTCTGCTCTGCATGCCTTTAACGGCAGCACAGCTTTCTGGACACCTGGGAGGCTAGCCGGGGCACCCTGCTCCCAGCAGGAACACTGAGTACCCCCAGGTGCACCTGGGTCTGCTAAGCAACATCCAGGCCCGTAGCCCTTCAGAGCCTCCTGTGTGCAGGCCGAGCGTAGAGAAACGCACTGCCCTCTCCTTCGGAGCAGCTTAGTTTCCTCCGCACTCGCACACGTTCGCGAACACCGTTCTGGCATGTCCCACATGGCCCGGAGGTCTTACGCGGTGCCCTAATCGGACCTGCCCTCAGAGGAGCCCTCGTCTTCGCGTTTCATCCAGGACCTCCTGACTGAAGTCACCGTGCCTCCTAGAGGACGGCGGCTTGGGTTTTTCCTGCACTTCAAGTCCTGTTCCTTCTGCGGCACTGCAGGCAGCACCAGGCCCAGAGGAGCAGCTACGGCGTTCCTCGGTTGAGACAGTTCGCCGGATGCGGGACTCCCTACTTCGATGTTAATTCAGGGAAGGAAACACAGGGTAACCGGTGTCTCTTGGGACTCCTTAGAAGCCACAGGGATGTACGCTGAGTGTGCCCATGAAAACGGGGGCCTGCTGGAACTAGCCCTGCTTTTCCATTTTGAGGGCGGCATTCATGCCTGCCTTGAAGCTACCTGACATTCCCGGCTCCCGACAGGCCAGTGAGCCCTGGAAGAAGGCTTCGGGGTAAAATATGAATTTGCTCTCTCTAAACCAGGGGCTTCCGTGGCCGCCGCGGCGGTCCGCATGACAGGCTCTAGAGCGAAAGTGAACCTCGACGTGAGAACTCGCCTCCAGGTTAGGCCCTGAGTAGCCGTGCAGAAAGGGAGTCATGCAGCTGTTTCCACAAGTTCTCAGTCGCTTATGTGCTTTATTTTAAAGGAAGTACGCGTCCGGGGACTCCTAGGCCCCACGGGTGTGCATCGTTCTCCCTCCGAGGTCACTGAGTGCCTCCAGACACCTGTGGGCCGGCGGAGCAACGTCGAGGTCCATTGGTTGATCCCCCGGAGGACCTCTGTGCCTGCCGAGTGCTGGGCAGCAACACACTGCGCATTCCTTGAGGAGCGCTACATCTCCAGAGCCCTCGAATGCCCTCGGGACAACATGGCTAGTGAGTGCGAAGTGCCCAGGAAGACTCTGTCATGGCCCTTGTGTGAGCTGCCATGAGAGAACACTGTGCTTGGAACACTGCGAGTCCCGCCCCGTATCTGAAGTCACTCTGCTCGAGGAGAAAGTCAGCATCTTAGCACGCTGTGTCGCT
Organism: Pseudorca crassidens; assembly: GCF_039906515.1. Taxonomy (NCBI): domain Eukaryota; kingdom Metazoa; phylum Chordata; class Mammalia; order Artiodactyla; family Delphinidae; genus Pseudorca; species Pseudorca crassidens. The sequence goes on along the minus strand of NC_090308.1, from coordinate 91,122,411 downwards.
ACCGGCACACCCAGCATGAACCCATTCCTGGAAGATAGGCCCTGATTCGCCGTGCAGAAGCGGAGGCATGCTGCAGCTTCCAGGAGGCGGTGGCCTCTGCTCTGCATGCCTTTAACGGCAGCACAGCTTTCTGGACACCTGGGAGGCTAGCCGGGGCACCCTGCTCCCAGCAGGAACACTGAGTACCCCCAGGTGCACCTGGGTCTGCTAAGCAACATCCAGGCCCGTAGCCCTTCAGAGCCCCCTGTGTGCAGGCCGAGCGTAGGGAAACGCACTGCCCTCTCCTTCGGAGCAGCTTAGTTTCCTCCGCACTCGCACACGTTCGCGAACACCGTTCTGGCACGTCCCACGTGGCGTGGAGTTCTTACGCGGTGCCCTAATCGGAGCTGCCCTCAGAGGAGCCCTCGTCTTCGCGTTCCATCCAGGACCTCCTGACTGAAGTCAACGGGCCTCCTAGAGGACGGCGGCTTGGGTTCTTACTGCACTTCAAGTCCTGTTCCTTCTGCGGCACTGCAGGCAGCACCAGGCCCAGAGGAGCAGCTACGGCGTTCCTCGGTTGAGACAGTTCGCCGGATGCGGGACTCCCTACTTCGATAAGTTGATTCAGGGAAGGAAACACAGGGTATCCGGTGTCTCTTGGGACTCCTTAGAAGCCACAGGGATGTACGCTGAGTGTGCCCATGAAAACGGGGGCCTGTTGGAACTAGCCCTGCTTTTCCATTTTGAGGGCGGCATTCATGCCTGCCTTGAAGCTACCTGACATTCCCGGCTCCCGACAGGCCAGTGAGCCCTGGAAGAATGCTTCGGGGAAAATTATGAATTTGCTCTCTCTAAACCAGGGGCTTCCGTGGGCGCGGCGGCGGTCCGCATGACAGACTCTAGAGCGAAAGGGAAACTCGACGTGAGAACTCGCCTCCAGGTTAGGCCCTGAGTAGCCGTGCAGAAAGGGAGGCATGCAGCTGTTTCCACAAGTTCTCAGTCGCTTATGTGCTTTATTTTAAAGGAAGTACGCGTCCCGGGACTCCTAGGCCCCACGGGTGTGCATCGTTTTCCCTCCGAGGTCACTGAGTGCCTCCAGACACCTGTGGGCCAGCGGAGCAACGTCGAGGTCCATTGGTTGATCCCCCGGAGGACCTCTGTGCCTGCCGTGTGCTGGGCAGCAACACACTGCGCATTCCTTGAGGAGCGCTACATCTCCAGAGCCCTCGAATGCCCTCGGGACAACATGGCTAGTGAGTGCGAAGTGCCCAGGAAGACTCTGTCATGGCCCTTGTGTGAGCTGCCATGAGAGAACACTGTGCTTGGAACACTGCGAGGCCCGCCCCGTATCTGAAGTCACTCTGCTCGAGGAGAAAGTCAGCATCTTAGCACGCTGTGTCGCTACCGGCACACCCAGCATGAACCCATGCCTGGAAGATAGGCCCTGATTCGCCGTGCAGAAGCGGAGGCGTGCTGCAGCTTCCAGGAGGCGGTGGCCTCTGCTCTGCATGCCTTTAACGGCAGCACAGCTTTCTGGACACCTGGGAGGCTAGCCGGGGCACCCTGCTCCCAGCAGGAACACTGAGTACCCCCAGGTGCACCTGGGTCTGCTAAGCAACATCCAGGCCCGTAGCCCTTCAGAGCCTCCTGTGTGCAGGCCGAGCGTAGAGAAACGCACTGCCCTCTCCTTCGGAGCAGCTTAGTTTCCTCCGCACTCGCACACGTTCGCGAACACCGTTCTGGCATGTCCCACATGGCCCGGAGGTCTTACGCGGTGCCCTAATCGGACCTGCCCTCAGAGGAGCCCTCGTCTTCGCGTTTCATCCAGGACCTCCTGACTGAAGTCACCGTGCCTCCTAGAGGACGGCGGCTTGGGTTTTTCCTGCACTTCAAGTCCTGTTCCTTCTGCGGCACTGCAGGCAGCACCAGGCCCAGAGGAGCAGCTACGGCGTTCCTCGGTTGAGACAGTTCGCCGGATGCGGGACTCCCTACTTCGATGTTAATTCAGGGAAGGAAACACAGGGTAACCGGTGTCTCTTGGGACTCCTTAGAAGCCACAGGGATGTACGCTGAGTGTGCCCATGAAAACGGGGGCCTGCTGGAACTAGCCCTGCTTTTCCATTTTGAGGGCGGCATTCATGCCTGCCTTGAAGCTACCTGACATTCCCGGCTCCCGACAGGCCAGTGAGCCCTGGAAGAAGGCTTCGGGGTAAAATATGAATTTGCTCTCTCTAAACCAGTGGCTTCCGTGGCCGCCGCGGCGGTCCGCATGACAGGCTCTAGAGCGAAAGTGAACCTCGACGTGAGAACTCGCCTCCAGGTTAGGCCCTGAGTAGCCGTGCAGAAAGGGAGTCATGCAGCTGTTTCCACAAGTTCTCAGTCGCTTATGTGCTTTATTTTAAAGGAAGTACGCGTCCGGGGACTCCTAGGCCCCACGGGTGTGCATCGTTCTCCCTCCGAGGTCACTGAGTGCCTCCAGACACCTGTGGGCCGGCGGAGCAACGTCGAGGTCCATTGGTTGATCCCCCGGAGGACCTCTGTGCCTGCCGAGTGCTGGGCAGCAACACACTGCGCATTCCTTGAGGAGCGCTACATCTCCAGAGCCCTCGAATGCCCTCGGGACAACATGGCTAGTGAGTGCGAAGTGCCCAGGAAGACTCTGTCATGGCCCTTGTGTGAGCTGCCATGAGAGAACACTGTGCTTGGAACACTGCGAGGCCCGCCCCGTATCTGAAGTCACTCTGCTCGAGGAGAAAGTCAGCATCTTAGCACGCTGTGTCGCTACCGGCACACCCAGCATGAACCCATGCCTGGAAGATAGGCCCTGATTCGCCGTGCAGAAGCGGAGGCGTGCTGCAGCTTCCAGGAGGCGGTGGCCTCTGCTCTGCATGCCTTTAACGGCAGCACAGCTTTCTGGACACCTGGGAGGCTAGCCGGGGCACCCTGCTCCCAGCAGGAACACTGAGTACCCCCAGGTGCACCTGGGTCTGCTAAGCAACATCCAGGCCCGTAGCCCTTCAGAGCCTCCTGTGTGCAGGCCGAGCGTAGAGAAACGCACTGCCCTCTCCTTCGGAGCAGCTTAGTTTCCTCCGCACTCGCACACGTTCGCGAACACCGTTCTGGCATGTCCCACATGGCCCGGAGGTCTTACGCGGTGCCCTAATCGGACCTGCCCTCAGAGGAGCCCTCGTCTTCGCGTTTCATCCAGGACCTCCTGACTGAAGTCACCGTGCCTCCTAGAGGACGGCGGCTTGTGTTTTTCCTGCACTTCAAGTCCTGTTCCTTCTGCGGCACTGCAGGCAGCACCAGGCCCAGAGGAGCAGCTACGGCGTTCCTCGGTTGAGACAGTTCGCCGGATGCGGGACTCCCTACTTCGATGTTAATTCAGGGAAGGAAACACAGGTTAACCGGTGTCTCTTGGGACTCCTTAGAAGCCACAGGGATGTACGCTGAGTGTGCCCATGAAAACGGGGGCCTGCTGGAACTAGCCCTGCTTTTCCATTTTGAGGGCGGCATTCATGCCTGCCTTGAAGCTACCTGACATTCCCGGCTCCCGACAGGCCAGTGAGCCCTGGAAGAAGGCTTCGGGGTAAAATATGAATTTGCTCTCTCTAAACCAGGGGCTTCCGTGGCCGCCGCGGCGGTCCGCATGACAGGCTCTAGAGCGAAAGTGAACCTCGACGTGAGAACTCGCCTCCAGGTTAGGCCCTGAGTAGCCGTGCAGAAAGGGAGTCATGCAGCTGTTTCCACAAGTTCTCAGTCGCTTATGTGCTTTATTTTAAAGGAAGTACGCGTCCGGGGACTCCTAGGCCCCACGGGTGTGCATCGTTCTCCCTCCGAGGTCACTGAGTGCCTCCAGACACCTGTGGGCCGGCGGAGCAACGTCGAGGTCCATTGGTTGATCCCCCGGAGGACCTCTGTGCCTGCCGAGTGCTGGGCAGCAACACACTGCGCATTCCTTGAGGAGCGCTACATCTCCAGAGCCCTCGAATGCCCTCGGGACAACATGGCTAGTGAGTGCGAAGTGCCCAGGAAGACTCTGTCATGGCCCTTGTGTGAGCTGCCATGAGAGAACACTGTGCTTGGAACACTGCGAGGCCCGCCCCGTATCTGAAGTCACTCTGCTCGAGGAGAAAGTCAGCATCTTAGCACGCTGTGTCGCTACCGGCACACCCAGCATGAACCCATGCCTGGAAGATAGGCCCTGATTCGCCGTGCAGAAGCGGAGGCATGCTGCAGCTTCCAGGAGGCGGTGGCCTCTGCTCTGCATGCCTTTAACGGCAGCACAGCTTTCTGGACACCTGGGAGGCTAGCCGGGGCACCCTGCTCCCAGCAGGAACACTGAGTACCCCCAGGTGCACCTGGGTCTGCTAAGCAACATCCAGGCCCGTAGCCCTTCAGAGCCCCCTGTGTGCAGGCCGAGCGTAGGGAAACGCACTGCCCTCTCCTTCGGAGCAGCTTAGTTTCCTCCGCACTCGCACACGTTCGCGAACACCGTTCTGGCACGTCCCACGTGGCGTGGAGTTCTTACGCGGTGCCCTAATCGGAGCTGCCCTCAGAGGAGCCCTCGTCTTCGCGTTCCATCCAGGACCTCCTGACTGAAGTCACCGGGCCTCCTAGAGGACGGCAGCTTGGGTTCTTACTGCACTTCATGTCCTGTTCCTTCTGCGGCACTGCAGGCAGCCACAGGCCCAGAGGAGCAGCTACGGCGTTCCTCGGTTGAGACAGTTCGCCGGATGCGGGACTCCCTACTTCGATAAGTTGATTCAGGGAAGGAAACACAGGGTAACCGGTGTCTCTTGGGACTCCTTAGAAGCCACAGGGATGTACGCTGAGTGTGCCCATGAAAACGGGGGCCTGTTGGAACTAGCCCTGCTTTTCCATTTTGAGGGCGGCATTCATGCCTGCCTTGAAGCTACCTGACATTCCCGGCTCCCGACAGGCCAGTGAGCCCTGGAAGAATGCTTCGGGGAAAATTATGAATTTGCTCTCTCTAAACCAGGGGCTTCCGTGGGCGCGGCGGCGGTCCGAATGACAGACTCTAGAGCGAAAGGGAACCTCGACGTGAGAACTCGCCTCCAGGTTAGGCCCTGAGTAGCCGTGCAGAAAGGGAGGCATGCAGCTGTTTCCACAAGTTCTCAGTCGCTTATGTGCTTTATTTTAAAGGAAGTACGCGTCCCGGGACTCCTAGGCCCCATGGGTGTGCATCGTTTTCCCTCCGAGGTCACTGAGTGCCTCCAGACACCTGTGGGCCAGCGGAGCAACGTCGAGGTCCATTGGTTGATCCCCCGGAGGACCTCTGTGCCTGCCGTGTGCTGGGCAGCAACACACTGCGCATTCCTTGAGGAGCGCTACATCTCCAGAGCCCTCGAATGCACTCGGGACAACATGGCTAGTGAGTGCGAAGTGCCCAGGAAGACTCTGTCATGGCCCTTGTGTGAGCTGCCATGAGAGAACACTGTGCTTGGAACACTGCGAGGCCCGCCCCGTATCTGAAGTCACTCTGCTCGAGGAGAAAGTCAGCATCTTAGCACGCTGTGTCGCTACCGGCACACCCAGCATGAACCCATGTCTGGAAGATAGGCCCTGATTCGCCGTGCAGAAGCGGAGGCGTGCTGCAGCTTCCAGGAGGCGGTGGCCTCTGCTCTGCATGTCTTTAACGGCAGCACAGCTTTCTGGACACCTGGGAGGCTAGCCGGGGCACCCTGCTCCCAGCAGGAACACTGAGTACCCCCAGGTGCACCTGGGTCTGCTAAGCAACATCCAGGCCCGTAGCCCTTCAGAGCCTCCTGTGTGCAGGCCGAGCGTAGAGAAACGCACTGCCCTCTCCTTCGGAGCAGCTTAGTTTCCTCCGCACTCGCACACGTTCGCGAACACCGTTCTGGCATGTCCCACATGGCCCGGAGGTCTTACGCGGTGCCCTAATCGGACCTGCCCTCAGAGGAGCCCTCGTCTTCGCGTTTCATCCAGGACCTCCTGACTGAAGTCACCGTGCCTCCTAGAGGACGGCGGCTTGGGCTTTTCCTGCACTTCAAGTCCTGTTCCTTCTGCGGCACTGCAGGCAGCACCAGGCCCAGAGGAGCAGCTACGGCGTTCCTCGGTTGAGACAGTTCACCGGATGCGGGACTCCCTACTTCGATGTTAATTCAGGGAAGGAAACACAGGGTAACCGGTGTCTCTTGGGACTCCTTAGAAGCCACAGGGATGTACGCTGAGTGTGCCCATGAAAACGGGGGCCTGCTGGAACTAGCCCTGCTTTTCCATTTTGAGGGCGGCATTCATGCCTGCCTTGAAGCTACCTGATTCCCGGCTCCCGACAGGCCAGTGAGCCCTGGAAGAAGGCTTCGGGGTAAAATATGAATTTGCTCTCTCTAAACCAGGGGCTTCCGTGGCCGCCGCGGCGGTCCGCATGACAGGCTCTAGAGCGAAAGTGAACCTCGACGTGAGAACTCGCCTCCAGGTTAGGCCCTGAGTAGCCGTGCAGAAAGGGAGTCATGCAGCTGTTTCCACAAGTTCTCAGTCGCTTATGTGCTTTATTTTAAAGGAAGTACGCGTCCGGGGACTCCTAGGCCCCACGGGTGTGCATCGTTCTCCCTCCGAGGTCACTGAGTGCCTCCAGACACCTGTGGGCCGGCGGAGCAACGTCGAGGTCCATTGGTTGATCCCCCGGAGGACCTCTGTGCCTGCCGAGTGCTGGGCAGCAACACACTGCGCATTCCTTGAGGAGCGCTACATCTCCAGAGCCCTCGAACGCCCTCGGGACAACATGGCTAGTGAGTGCGAAGTGCCCAGGAAGACTCTGTCATGGCCCTTGTGTGAGCTGCCATGAGAGAACACTGTGCTTGGAACACTGCGAGGCCCGCCCCGTATCTGAAGTCACTCTGCTCGAGGAGAAAGTCAGCATCTTAGCACGCTGTGTCGCTACCGGCACACCCAGCATGAACCCATTCCTGGAAGATAGGCCCTGATTCGCCGTGCAGAAGCGGAGGCATGCTGCAGCTTCCAGGAGGCGGTGGCCTCTGCTCTGCATGCCTTTAACGGCAGCACAGCTTTCTGGACACCTGGGAGGCTAGCCGGGGCACCCTGCTCCCGGCAGGAACACTGAGTACCCCCAGGTGCACCTGGGTCTGCTAAGCAACATCCAGGCCCGTAGCCCTTCAGAGCCCCCTGTGTGCAGGCCGAGCGTAGGGAAACGCACTGCCCTCTCCTTCGGAGCAGCTTAGTTTCCTCCACACTCGCACACGTTCGCGAACACCGTTCTGGCACGTCCCACGTGGCGTGGAGTTCTTACGCGGTGCCCTAATCGGAGCTGCCCTCAGAGGAGCCCTCGTCTTCGCGTTCCATCCAGGACCTCCTGACTGAAGTCACCGGGCCTCCTAGAGGACGGCAGCTTGGGTTCTTACTGCACTTCAAGTCCTGTTCCTTCTGCGGCACTGCAGGCAGCCACAGGCCCAGAGGAGCAGCTACGGCGTTCCTCGGTTGAGACAGTTCGCCGGATGCGGGACTCCCTACTTCGATAAGTTGATTCAGGGAAGGAAACACAGGGTAACCGGTGTCTCTTGGGACTCCTTAGAAGCCACAGGGATGTACGCTGAGTGTGCCCATGAAAACGGGGGCCTGTTGGAACTAGCCCTGCTTTTCCATTTTGAGGGCGGCATTCATGCCTGCCTTGAAGCTACCTGACATTCCCGGCTCCCGACAGGCCAGTGAGCCCTGGAAGAATGCTTCGGGGAAAATTATGAATTTGCTCTCTCTAAACCAGGGGCTTCCGTGGGCGCGGCGGCGGTCCGCATGACAGACTCTAGAGCGAAAGGGAACCTCGACGTGAGAACTCGCCTCCAGGTTAGGCCCTGAGTAGCCGTGCAGAAAGGGAGGCATGCAGCTGTTTCCACAAGTTCTCAGTCGCTTATGTGCTTTATTTTAAAGGAAGTACGCGTCCCGGGACTCCTAGGCCCCATGGGTGTGCATCGTTTTCCCTCCGAGGTCACTGAGTGCCTCCAGACACCTGTGGGCCAGCGGAGCAATGTCGAGGTCCATTGGTTGATCCCCCGGAGGACCTCTGTGCCTGCCGTGTGCTGGGCAGCAACACACTGCGCATTCCTTGAGGAGCGCTACATCTCCAGAGCCCTCGAATGCACTCGGGACAACATGGCTAGTGAGTGCGAAGTGCCCAGGAAGACTCTGTCATGGCCCTTGTGTGAGCTGCCATGAGAGAACACTGTGCTTGGAACACTGCGAGGCCCGCCCCGTATCTGAAGTCACTCTGCTCGAGGAGAAAGTCAGCATCTTAGCACGCTGTGTCGCTACCGGCACACCCAGCATGAACCCATGCCTGGAAGATAGGCCCTGATTCGCCGTGCAGAAGCGGAGGCGTGCTGCAGCTTCCAGGAGGCGGTGGCCTCTGCTCTGCATGCCTTTAACGGCAGCACAGCTTTCTGGACACCTGGGAGGCTAGCCGGGGCACCCTGCTCCCAGCAGGAACACTGAGTACCCCCAGGTGCACCTGGGTCTGCTAAGCAACATCCAGGCCCGTAGCCCTTCAGAGCCTCCTGTGTGCAGGCCGAGCGTAGAGAAACGCACTGCCCTCTCCTTCGGAGCAGCTTAGTTTCCTCTGCACTCGCACACGTTCGCGAACACCGTTCTGGCATGTCCCACATGGCCCGGAGGTCTTACGCGGTGCCCTAATCGGACCTGCCCTCAGAGGAGCCCTCGTCTTCGCGTTTCATCCAGGACCTCCTGACTGAAGTCACCGTGCCTCCTAGAGGACGGCGGCTTGGGCTTTTCCTGCACTTCAAGTCCTGTTCCTTCTGCGGCACTGCAGGCAGCACCAGGCCCAGAGGAGCAGCTACGGCGTTCCTCGGTTGAGACAGTTCGCCGGATGCGGGACTCCCTACTTCGATGTTAATTCAGGGAAGGAAACACAGGGTAACCGGTGTCTCTTGGGACTCCTTAGAAGCCACAGGGATGTACGCTGAGTGTGCCCATGAAAACGGGGACCTGCTGGAACTAGCCCTGCTTTTCCATTTTGAGGGCGGCATTCATGCCTGCCTTGAAGCTACCTGACATTCCCGGCTCCCGACAGGCCAGTGAGCCCTGGAAGAAGGCTTCGGGGTAAAATATGAATTTGCTCTCTCTAAACCAGGGGCTTCCGTGGCCGCCGCGGCGGTCCGCATGACAGGCTCTAGAGCGAAAGTGAACCTCGACGTGAGAACTCGCCTCCAGGTTAGGCCCTGAGTAGCCGTGCAGAAAGGGAGTCATGCAGCTGTTTCCACAAGTTCTCAGTCGCTTATGTGCTTTATTTTAAAGGAAGTACGCGTCCCGGGACTCCTAGGCCCCACGGGTGTGCATCGTTCTCCCTCCGAGGTCACTGAGTGCCTCCAGACACCTGTGGGCCGGCGGAGCAACGTCGAGGTCCATTGGTTGATCCCCCGGAGGACCTCTGTGCCTGCCGAGTGCTGGGCAGCAACACACTGCGCATTCCTTGAGGAGCGCTACATCTCCAGAGCCCTCGAATGCCCTCGGGACAACATGGCTAGTGAGTGCGAAGTGCCCAGGAAGACTCTGTCATGGCCCTTGTGTGAGCTGCCATGAGAGAACACTGTTCTTGGAACACTGCGAGGCCCGCCCCGTATCTGAAGTCACTCTGCTCGAGGAGAAAGTCAGCATCTTAGCACGCTGTGTCGCTACCGGCACACCCAGCATGAACCCATTCCTGGAAGTAAGGCCCTGATTCGCCGTGCAGAAGAGGAGGCATGCTGCAGCTTCCAGGAGGCGGTGGCCTCTGCTCTGCATGCCTTTAACGGCAGCACAGCTTTCTGGACACCTGGGAGGCTAGCCGGGGCACCCTGCTCCCGGCAGGAACACTGAGTACCCCCAGGTGCACCTGGGTCTGCTAAGCAACATCCAGGCCCGTAGCCCTTCAGAGCCCCCTGTGTGCAGGCCGAGCGTAGGGAAACGCACTGCCCTCTCCTTCGGAGCAGCTTAGTTTCCTCTGCACTCGCACACGTTCGCGAACACCGTTCTGGCACGTCCCACGTGGCGTGGAGTTCTTACGCGGTGCCCTAATCGGAGCTGCCCTCAGAGGAGCCCTCGTCTTTGCGTTCCATCCAGGACCTCCTGACTGAAGTCACCGGGCCTCCTAGAGGACGGCGGCTTGGGTTCTTACTGCACTTCAAGTCCTGTTCCTTCTGCGGCACTGCAGGCAGCCCCAGGCCCAGAGGAGCAGCTACGGCGTTCCTCGGTTGAGACAGTTCGCCGGATGCGGGACTCCCTACTTCGATAAGTTGATTCAGGGAAGGAAACACAGGGTAACCGGTGTCTCTTGGGACTCCTTAGAAGCCACAGGGATGTACGCTGAGTGTGCCCATGAAAACGGGGGCCTGCTGGAACTAGCCCTGCTTTTCCATTTTGAGGGCGGCATTCATGCCTGCCTTGAAGCTACCTGACATTCCCGGCTCCCGACAGGCCAGTGAGCCCTGGAAGAATGCTTCGGGGAAAATTATGAATTTGCTCTCTCTAAACCAGGGGCTTCCGTGGGCGCGGCGGCGGTCCGCATGACAGACTCTAGAGCGAAAGGGAACCTCGACGTGAGAACTCGCCTCCAGGTTAGGCCCTGAGTAGCCGTGCAGAAAGGGAGGCATGCAGCTGTTTCCACAAGTTCTCAGTCGCTTATGTGCTTTATTTTAAAGGAAGTACGCGTCCCGGGACTCCTAGGCCCCACGGGTGTGCATCGTTTTCCCTCCGAGGTCACTGAGTGCCTCCAGACACCTGTGGGCCGGCAGAGCAACGTCGAGGTCCATTGGTTGATCCCCCGGAGGACCTCTGTGCCTGCCGTGTGCTGGGCAGCAACACACTGCGCATTCCTTGAGGAGCGCTACATCTCCAGAGCCCTCGAACGCCCTCGGGACAACATGGCTAGTGAGTGCGAAGTGCCCAGGAAGACTCTGTCATGGCCCTTGTGTGAGCTGCCATGAGAGAACACTGTTCTTGGAACACTGCGAGGCCCGCCCCGTATCTGAAGTCACTCTGCTCGAGGAGAAAGTCAGCATCTTAGCACGCTGTGTCGCTACCGGCACACCCAGCATGAACCCATTCCTGGAAGTAAGGCCCTGATTCGCCGTGCAGAAGCGGAGGCATGCTGCAGCTTCCAGGAGGCGGTGGCCTCTGCTCTGCATGCCTTTAAAGGCAGCACAGCTTTCTGGACACCTGGGAGGCTAGCCGGGGCACCCTGCTCCCGGCAGGAACACTGAGTACCCCCAGGTGCACCTGGGTCTGCTAAGCAACATCCAGGCCCGTAGCCCTTCAGAGCCCCCGTGTGCAGGCCGAGCGTAGGGAAACGCACTGCCCTCTCCTTCGGAGCAGCTTAGTTTCCTCCGCACTCGCACACGTTCACGAACACCGTTCTGGCACGTCCCACGTGGCGTGGAGTTCTTACGCGGTGCCCTAATCGGAGCTGCCCTCAGAGGAGCCCTCGTCTTCGCGTTCCATCCAGGACCTCCTGACTGAAGTCACCGGGCCTCCTAGAGGACGGCGGCTTGGGTTCTTACTGCACTTCAAGTCCTGTTCCTTCTGCGGCACTGCAGGCAGCCACAGGCCCAGAGGAGCAGCTACGGCGTTCCTCGGTTGAGACAGTTCGCCGGATGCGGGACTCCCTACTTCGATAAGTTGATTCAGGGAAGGAAACACAGGGTAACCGGTGTCTCTTGGGACTCCTTAGAAGCCACAGGGATGTACGCTGAGTGTGCCCATGAAAACGGGGGCCTGTTGGAACTAGCCCTGCTTTTCCATTTTGAGGGCGGCATTCATGCCTGCCTTGAAGCTACCTGACATTCCCGGCTCCCGACAGGCCAGTGAGCCCTGGAAGAATGCTTCGGGGAAAATTATGAATTTGCTCTCTCTAAACCAGGGGCTTCCGTGGGCGCGGCGGCGGTCCGCATGACAGACTCTAGAGCGAAAGGGAACCTCGACGTGAGAACTCGCCTCCAGGTTAGGCCCTGAGTAGCCGTGCAGAAAGGGAGGCATGCAGCTGTTTCCACAAGTTCTCAGTCGCTTATGTGCTTTATTTTAAAGGAAGTACGCGTCCCGGGACTCCTAGGCCCCACGGGTGTGCATCGTTTTCCCTCCGAGGTCACTGAGTGCCTCCAGACACCTGTGGGCCAGCGGAGCAACGTCGAGGTCCGTTGGTTGATCCCCCGGAGGACCTCTGTGCCTGCCGTGTGCTGGGCAGCAACACACTGCGCATTCCTTGAGGAGCGCTACATCTCCAGAGCCCTCGAATGCCCTCGGGACAACATGGCTAGTGAGTGCGAAGTGCCCAGGAAGACTCTGTCATGGCCCTTGTGTGAGCTGCCATGAGAGAACACTGTGCTTGGAACACTGCGAGGCCCGCCCCGTATCTGAAGTCACTCTGCTCGAGGAGAAAGTCAGCATCTTAGCACGCTGTGTCGCTACCGGCACACCCAGCATGAACCCATGCCTGGAAGATAGGCCCTGATTCGCCGTGCAGAAGCGGAGGCGTGCTGCAGCTTCCAGGAGGCGGTGGCCTCTGCTCTGCATGCCTTTAACGGCAGCACAGCTTTCTGGACACCTGGGAGGCTAGCCGGGGCACCCTGCTCCCAGCAGGAACACTGAGTACCCCCAGGTGCACCTGGGTCTGCTAAGCAACATCCAGGCCCGTAGCCCTTCAGAGCCTCCTGTGTGCAGGCCGAGCGTAGAGAAACGCACTGCCCTCTCCTTCGGAGCAGCTTAGTTTCCTCCGCACTCGCACACGTTCGCGAACACCGTTCTGGCATGTCCCACATGGCCCGGAGGTCTTACGCTGTGCCCTAATCGGACCTGCCCTCAGAGGAGCCCTCGTCTTCGCGTTTCATCCAGGACCTCCTGACTGAAGTCACCGTGCCTCCTAGAGGACGGCGGCTTGGGTTTTTCCTGCACTTCAAGTCCTGTTCCTTCTGCAGCACTGCAGGCAGCACCAGGCCCAGAGGAGCAGCTACGGCGTTCCTCGGTTGAGACAGTTCGCCGGATGCGGGACTCCCTACTTCGATGTTAATTCAGGGAAGGAAACACAGGGTAACCGGTGTCTCTTGGGACTCCTTAGAAGCCACAGGGATGTACGCTGAGTGTGCCCATGAAAACGGGGGCCTGCTGGAACTAGCCCTGCTTTTCCATTTTGAGGGCGGCATTCATGCCTGCCTTGAAGCTACCTGACATTCCCGGCTCCCGACAGGCCAGTGAGCCCTGGAAGAATGCTTCGGGGAAAATTATGAATTTGCTCTCTCTAAACCAGGGGCTTCCGTGGGCGCGGCGGCGGTCCGCATGACAGACTCTAGAGCGAAAGGGAACCTCGACGTGAGAACTCGCCTCCAGGTTAGGCCCTGAGTAGCCGTGCAGAAAGGGAGGCATGCAGCTGTTTCCACAAGTTCTCAGTCGCTTATGTGCTTTATTTTAAAGGAAGTACGCGTCCCGGGACTCCTAGGCCCCACGGGTGTGCATCGTTTTCCCTCCGAGGTCACTGAGTGCCTCCAGACACCTGTGGGCCGGCAGAGCAACGTCGAGGTCCATTGGTTGATCCCCCGGAGGACCTCTGTGCCTGCCGTGTGCTGGGCAGCAACACACTGCGCATTCCTTGAGGAGCGCTACATCTCCAGAGCCCTCGAACGCCCTCGGGACAACATGGCTAGTGAGTGCGAAGTGCCCAGGAAGACTCTGTCATGGCCCTTGTGTGAGCTGCCATGAGAGAACACTGTGCTTGGAACACTGCGAGGCCCGCCCCGTATCTGAAGTCACTCTGCTCGAGGAGAAAGTCAGCATCTTAGCACGCTGTGTCGCTACCGGCACACCCAGCATGAACCCATTCCTGGAAGATAGGCCCTGATTCGCCGTGCAGAAGCGGAGGCATGCTGCAGCTTCCAGGAGGCGGTGGCCTCTGCTCTGCATGCCTTTAACGGCAGCACAGCTTTCTGGACACCTGGGAGGCTAGCCGGGGCACCCTGCTCCCGGCAGGAACACTGAGTACCCCCAGGTGCACCTGGGTCTGCTAAGCAACATCCAGGCCCGTAGCCCTTCAGAGCCCCCTGTGTGCAGGCCGAGCGTAGGGAAACGCACTGCCCTCTCCTTCGGAGCAGCTTAGTTTCCTCCACACTCGCACACGTTCGCGAACACCGTTCTGGCACGTCCCACGTGGCGTGGAGTTCTTACGCGGTGCCCTAATCGGAGCTGCCCTCAGAGGAGCCCTCGTCTTCGCGTTCCATCCAGGACCTCCTGACTGAAGTCACCGGGCCTCCTAGAGGACGGCAGCTTGGGTTCTTACTGCACTTCAAGTCCTGTTCCTTCTGCGGCACTGCAGGCAGCCACAGGCCCAGAGGAGCAGCTACGGCGTTCCTCGGTTGAGACAGTTCGCCGGATGCGGGACTCCCTACTTCGATAAGTTGATTCAGGGAAGGAAACACAGGGTAACCGGTGTCTCTTGGGACTCCTTAGAAGCCACAGGGATGTACGCTGAGTGTGCCCATGAAAACGGGGGCCTGTTGGAACTAGCCCTGCTTTTCCATTTTGAGGGCGGCATTCATGCCTGCCTTGAAGCTACCTGACATTCCCGGCTCCCGACAGGCCAGTGAGCCCTGGAAGAATGCTTCGGGGAAAATTATGAATTTGCTCTCTCTAAACCAGGGGCTTCCGTGGGCGCGGCGGCGGTCCGCATGACAGACTCTAGAGCGAAAGGGAACCTCGACGTGAGAACTCGCCTCCAGGTTAGGCCCTGAGTAGCCGTGCAGAAAGGGAGGCATGCAGCTGTTTCCACAAGTTCTCAGTCGCTTATGTGCTTTATTTTAAAGGAAGTACGCGTCCCGGGACTCCTAGGCCCCATGGGTGTGCATCGTTTTCCCTCCGAGGTCACTGAGTGCCTCCAGACACCTGTGGGCCAGCGGAGCAATGTCGAGGTCCATTGGTTGATCCCCCGGAGGACCTCTGTGCCTGCCGTGTGCTGGGCAGCAACACACTGCGCATTCCTTGAGGAGCGCTACATCTCCAGAGCCCTCGAATGCACTCGGGACAACATGGCTAGTGAGTGCGAAGTGCCCAGGAAGACTCTGTCATGGCCCTTGTGTGAGCTGCCATGAGAGAACACTGTGCTTGGAACACTGCGAGGCCCGCCCCGTATCTGAAGTCACTCTGCTCGAGGAGAAAGTCAGCATCTTAGCACGCTGTGTCGCTACCGGCACACCCAGCATGAACCCATGCCTGGAAGATAGGCCCTGATTCGCCGTGCAGAAGCGGAGGCGTGCTGCAGCTTCCAGGAGGCGGTGGCCTCTGCTCTGCATGCCTTTAACGGCAGCACAGCTTTCTGGACACCTGGGAGGCTAGCCGGGGCACCCTGCTCCCAGCAGGAACACTGAGTACCCCCAGGTGCACCTGGGTCTGCTAAGCAACATCCAGGCCCGTAGCCCTTCAGAGCCTCCTGTGTGCAGGCCGAGCGTAGAGAAACGCACTGCCCTCTCCTTCGGAGCAGCTTAGTTTCCTCTGCACTCGCACACGTTCGCGAACACCGTTCTGGCATGTCCCACATGGCCCGGAGGTCTTACGCGGTGCCCTAATCGGACCTGCCCTCAGAGGAGCCCTCGTCTTCGCGTTTCATCCAGGACCTCCTGACTGAAGTCACCGTGCCTCCTAGAGGACGGCGGCTTGGGCTTTTCCTGCACTTCAAGTCCTGTTCCTTCTGCGGCACTGCAGGCAGCACCAGGCCCAGAGGAGCAGCTACGGCGTTCCTCGGTTGAGACAGTTCGCCGGATGCGGGACTCCCTACTTCGATGTTAATTCAGGGAAGGAAACACAGGGTAACCGGTGTCTCTTGGGACTCCTTAGAAGCCACAGGGATGTACGCTGAGTGTGCCCATGAAAACGGGGACCTGCTGGAACTAGCCCTGCTTTTCCATTTTGAGGGCGGCATTCATGCCTGCCTTGAAGCTACCTGACATTCCCGGCTCCCGACAGGCCAGTGAGCCCTGGAAGAAGGCTTCGGGGTAAAATATGAATTTGCTCTCTCTAAACCAGGGGCTTCCGTGGCCGCCGCGGCGGTCCGCATGACAGGCTCTAGAGCGAAAGTGAACCTCGACGTGAGAACTCGCCTCCAGGTTAGGCCCTGAGTAGCCGTGCAGAAAGGGAGTCATGCAGCTGTTTCCACAAGTTCTCAGTCGCTTATGTGCTTTATTTTAAAGGAAGTACGCGTCCCGGGACTCCTAGGCCCCACGGGTGTGCATCGTTCTCCCTCCGAGGTCACTGAGTGCCTCCAGACACCTGTGGGCCGGCGGAGCAACGTCGAGGTCCATTGGTTGATCCCCCGGAGGACCTCTGTGCCTGCCGAGTGCTGGGCAGCAACACACTGCGCATTCCTTGAGGAGCGCTACATCTCCAGAGCCCTCGAATGCCCTCGGGACAACATGGCTAGTGAGTGCGAAGTGCCCAGGAAGACTCTGTCATGGCCCTTGTGTGAGCTGCCATGAGAGAACACTGTTCTTGGAACACTGCGAGGCCCGCCCCGTATCTGAAGTCACTCTGCTCGAGGAGAAAGTCAGCATCTTAGCACGCTGTGTCGCTACCGGCACACCCAGCATGAACCCATTCCTGGAAGTAAGGCCCTGATTCGCCGTGCAGAAGAGGAGGCATGCTGCAGCTTCCAGGAGGCGGTGGCCTCTGCTCTGCATGCCTTTAACGGCAGCACAGCTTTCTGGACACCTGGGAGGCTAGCCGGGGCACCCTGCTCCCGGCAGGAACACTGAGTACCCCCAGGTGCACCTGGGTCTGCTAAGCAACATCCAGGCCCGTAGCCCTTCAGAGCCCCCTGTGTGCAGGCCGAGCGTAGGGAAACGCACTGCCCTCTCCTTCGGAGCAGCTTAGTTTCCTCTGCACTCGCACACGTTCGCGAACACCGTTCTGGCACGTCCCACGTGGCGTGGAGTTCTTACGCGGTGCCCTAATCGGAGCTGCCCTCAGAGGAGCCCTCGTCTTTGCGTTCCATCCAGGACCTCCTGACTGAAGTCACCGGGCCTCCTAGAGGACGGCGGCTTGGGTTCTTACTGCACTTCAAGTCCTGTTCCTTCTGCGGCACTGCAGGCAGCCCCAGGCCCAGAGGAGCAGCTACGGCGTTCCTCGGTTGAGACAGTTCGCCGGATGCGGGACTCCCTACTTCGATAAGTTGATTCAGGGAAGGAAACACAGGGTAACCGGTGTCTCTTGGGACTCCTTAGAAGCCACAGGGATGTACGCTGAGTGTGCCCATGAAAACGGGGGCCTGCTGGAACTAGCCCTGCTTTTCCATTTTGAGGGCGGCATTCATGCCTGCCTTGAAGCTACCTGACATTCCCGGCTCCCGACAGGCCAGTGAGCCCTGGAAGAATGCTTCGGGGAAAATTATGAATTTGCTCTCTCTAAACCAGGGGCTTCCGTGGGCGCGGCGGCGGTCCGCATGACAGACTCTAGAGCGAAAGGGAACCTCGACGTGAGAACTCGCCTCCAGGTTAGGCCCTGAGTAGCCGTGCAGAAAGGGAGGCATGCAGCTGTTTCCACAAGTTCTCAGTCGCTTATGTGCTTTATTTTAAAGGAAGTACGCGTCCCGGGACTCCTAGGCCCCACGGGTGTGCATCGTTTTCCCTCCGAGGTCACTGAGTGCCTCCAGACACCTGTGGGCCGGCAGAGCAACGTCGAGGTCCATTGGTTGATCCCCCGGAGGACCTCTGTGCCTGCCGTGTGCTGGGCAGCAACACACTGCGCATTCCTTGAGGAGCGCTACATCTCCAGAGCCCTCGAACGCCCTCGGGACAACATGGCTAGTGAGTGCGAAGTGCCCAGGAAGACTCTGTCATGGCCCTTGTGTGAGCTGCCATGAGAGAACACTGTTCTTGGAACACTGCGAGGCCCGCCCCGTATCTGAAGTCACTCTGCTCGAGGAGAAAGTCAGCATCTTAGCACGCTGTGTCGCTACCGGCACACCCAGCATGAACCCATTCCTGGAAGTAAGGCCCTGATTCGCCGTGCAGAAGCGGAGGCATGCTGCAGCTTCCAGGAGGCGGTGGCCTCTGCTCTGCATGCCTTTAAAGGCAGCACAGCTTTCTGGACACCTGGGAGGCTAGCCGGGGCACCCTGCTCCCGGCAGGAACACTGAGTACCCCCAGGTGCACCTGGGTCTGCTAAGCAACATCCAGGCCCGTAGCCCTTCAGAGCCCCCGTGTGCAGGCCGAGCGTAGGGAAACGCACTGCCCTCTCCTTCGGAGCAGCTTAGTTTCCTCCGCACTCGCACACGTTCACGAACACCGTTCTGGCACGTCCCACGTGGCGTGGAGTTCTTACGCGGTGCCCTAATCGGAGCTGCCCTCAGAGGAGCCCTCGTCTTCGCGTTCCATCCAGGACCTCCTGACTGAAGTCACCGGGCCTCCTAGAGGACGGCGGCTTGGGTTCTTACTGCACTTCAAGTCCTGTTCCTTCTGCGGCACTGCAGGCAGCCACAGGCCCAGAGGAGCAGCTACGGCGTTCCTCGGTTGAGACAGTTCGCCGGATGCGGGACTCCCTACTTCGATAAGTTGATTCAGGGAAGGAAACACAGGGTAACCGGTGTCTCTTGGGACTCCTTAGAAGCCACAGGGATGTACGCTGAGTGTGCCCATGAAAACGGGGGCCTGTTGGAACTAGCCCTGCTTTTCCATTTTGAGGGCGGCATTCATGCCTGCCTTGAAGCTACCTGACATTCCCGGCTCCCGACAGGCCAGTGAGCCCTGGAAGAATGCTTCGGGGAAAATTATGAATTTGCTCTCTCTAAACCAGGGGCTTCCGTGGGCGCGGCGGCGGTCCGCATGACAGACTCTAGAGCGAAAGGGAACCTCGACGTGAGAACTCGCCTCCAGGTTAGGCCCTGAGTAGCCGTGCAGAAAGGGAGGCATGCAGCTGTTTCCACAAGTTCTCAGTCGCTTATGTGCTTTATTTTAAAGGAAGTACGCGTCCCGGGACTCCTAGGCCCCACGGGTGTGCATCGTTTTCCCTCCGAGGTCACTGAGTGCCTCCAGACACCTGTGGGCCAGCGGAGCAACGTCGAGGTCCGTTGGTTGATCCCCCGGAGGACCTCTGTGCCTGCCGTGTGCTGGGCAGCAACACACTGCGCATTCCTTGAGGAGCGCTACATCTCCAGAGCCCTCGAATGCCCTCGGGACAACATGGCTAGTGAGTGCGAAGTGCCCAGGAAGACTCTGTCATGGCCCTTGTGTGAGCTGCCATGAGAGAACACTGTGCTTGGAACACTGCGAGGCCCGCCCCGTATCTGAAGTCACTCTGCTCGAGGAGAAAGTCAGCATCTTAGCACGCTGTGTCGCTACCGGCACACCCAGCATGAACCCATGCCTGGAAGATAGGCCCTGATTCGCCGTGCAGAAGCGGAGGCGTGCTGCAGCTTCCAGGAGGCGGTGGCCTCTGCTCTGCATGCCTTTAACGGCAGCACAGCTTTCTGGACACCTGGGAGGCTAGCCGGGGCACCCTGCTCCCAGCAGGAACACTGAGTACCCCCAGGTGCACCTGGGTCTGCTAAGCAACATCCAGGCCCGTAGCCCTTCAGAGCCTCCTGTGTGCAGGCCGAGCGTAGAGAAACGCACTGCCCTCTCCTTCGGAGCAGCTTAGTTTCCTCCGCACTCGCACACGTTCGCGAACACCGTTCTGGCATGTCCCACATGGCCCGGAGGTCTTACGCTGTGCCCTAATCGGACCTGCCCTCAGAGGAGCCCTCGTCTTCGCGTTTCATCCAGGACCTCCTGACTGAAGTCACCGTGCCTCCTAGAGGACGGCGGCTTGGGTTTTTCCTGCACTTCAAGTCCTGTTCCTTCTGCAGCACTGCAGGCAGCACCAGGCCCAGAGGAGCAGCTACGGCGTTCCTCGGTTGAGACAGTTCGCCGGATGCGGGACTCCCTACTTCGATGTTAATTCAGGGAAGGAAACACAGGGTAACCGGTGTCTCTTGGGACTCCTTAGAAGCCACAGGGATGTACGCTGAGTGTGCCCATGAAAACGGGGGCCTGCTGGAACTAGCCCTGCTTTTCCATTTTGAGGGCGGCATTCATGCCTGCCTTGAAGCTACCTGACATTCCCGGCTCCCGACAGGCCAGTGAGCCCTGGAAGAATGCTTCGGGGAAAATTATGAATTTGCTCTCTCTAAACCAGGGGCTTCCGTGGGCGCGGCGGCGGTCCGCATGACAGACTCTAGAGCGAAAGGGAACCTCGACGTGAGAACTCGCCTCCAGGTTAGGCCCTGAGTAGCCGTGCAGAAAGGGAGGCATGCAGCTGTTTCCACAAGTTCTCAGTCGCTTATGTGCTTTATTTTAAAGGAAGTACGCGTCCCGGGACTCCTAGGCCCCACGGGTGTGCATCGTTTTCCCTCCGAGGTCACTGAGTGCCTCCAGACACCTGTGGGCCGGCAGAGCAACGTCGAGGTCCATTGGTTGATCCCCCGGAGGACCTCTGTGCCTGCCGTGTGCTGGGCAGCAACACACTGCGCATTCCTTGAGGAGCGCTACATCTCCAGAGCCCTCGAACGCCCTCGGGACAACATGGCTAGTGAGTGCGAAGTGCCCAGGAAGACTCTGTCATGGCCCTTGTGTGAGCTGCCATGAGAGAACACTGTTCTTGGAACACTGCGAGGCCCGCCCCGTATCTGAAGTCACTCTGCTCGAGGAGAAAGTCAGCATCTTAGCACGCTGTGTCGCTACCGGCACACCCAGCATGAACCCATTCCTGGAAGTAAGGCCCTGATTCGCCGTGCAGAAGCGGAGGCATGCTGCAGCTTCCAGGAGGCGGTGGCCTCTGCTCTGCATGCCTTTAAAGGCAGCACAGCTTTCTGGACACCTGGGAGGCTAGCCGGGGCACCCTGCTCCCGGCAGGAACACTGAGTACCCCCAGGTGCACCTGGGTCTGCTAAGCAACATCCAGGCCCGTAGCCCTTCAGAGCCCCCGTGTGCAGGCCGAGCGTAGGGAAACGCACTGCCCTCTCCTTCGGAGCAGCTTAGTTTCCTCCGCACTCGCACACGTTCACGAACACCGTTCTGGCACGTCCCACGTGGCGTGGAGTTCTTACGCGGTGCCCTAATCGGAGCTGCCCTCAGAGGAGCCCTCGTCTTCGCGTTCCATCCAGGACCTCCTGACTGAAGTCACCGGGCCTCCTAGAGGACGGCGGCTTGGGTTCTTACTGCACTTCAAGTCCTGTTCCTTCTGCGGCACTGCAGGCAGCCACAGGCCCAGAGGAGCAGCTACGGCGTTCCTCGGTTGAGACAGTTCGCCGGATGCGGGACTCCCTACTTCGATAAGTTGATTCAGGGAAGGAAACACAGGGTAACCGGTGTCTCTTGGGACTCCTTAGAAGCCACAGGGATGTACGCTGAGTGTGCCCATGAAAACGGGGGCCTGTTGGAACTAGCCCTGCTTTTCCATTTTGAGGGCGGCATTCATGCCTGCCTTGAAGCTACCTGACATTCCCGGCTCCCGACAGGCCAGTGAGCCCTGGAAGAATGCTTCGGGGAAAATTATGAATTTGCTCTCTCTAAACCAGGGGCTTCCGTGGGCGCGGCGGCGGTCCGCATGACAGACTCTAGAGCGAAAGGGAACCTCGACGTGAGAACTCGCCTCCAGGTTAGGCCCTGAGTAGCCGTGCAGAAAGGGAGGCATGCAGCTGTTTCCACAAGTTCTCAGTCGCTTATGTGCTTTATTTTAAAGGAAGTACGCGTCCCGGGACTCCTAGGCCCCACGGGTGTGCATCGTTTTCCCTCCGAGGTCACTGAGTGCCTCCAGACACCTGTGGGCCAGCGGAGCAACGTCGAGGTCCGTTGGTTGATCCCCCGGAGGACCTCTGTGCCTGCCGTGTGCTGGGCAGCAACACACTGCGCATTCCTTGAGGAGCGCTACATCTCCAGAGCCCTCGAATGCCCTCGGGACAACATGGCTAGTGAGTGCGAAGTGCCCAGGAAGACTCTGTCATGGCCCTTGTGTGAGCTGCCATGAGAGAACACTGTGCTTGGAACACTGCGAGGCCCGCCCCGTATCTGAAGTCACTCTGCTCGAGGAGAAAGTCAGCATCTTAGCACGCTGTGTCGCTACCGGCACACCCAGCATGAACCCATGCCTGGAAGATAGGCCCTGATTCGCCGTGCAGAAGCGGAGGCGTGCTGCAGCTTCCAGGAGGCGGTGGCCTCTGCTCTGCATGCCTTTAACGGCCGCACAGCTTTCTGGACACCTGGGAGGCTAGCCGGGGCACCCTGCTCCCAGCAGGAACACTGAGTACCCCCAGGTGCACCTGGGTCTGCTAAGCAACATCCAGGCCCGTAGCCCTTCAGAGCCTCCTGTGTGCAGGCCGAGCGTAGAGAAACGCACTGCCCTCTCCTTCGGAGCAGCTTAGTTTCCTCCGCACTCGCACACGTTCGCGAACACCGTTCTGGCATGTCCCACATGGCCCGGAGGTCTTACGCTGTGCCCTAATCGGACCTGCCCTCAGAGGAGCCCTCGTCTTCGCGTTTCATCCAGGACCTCCTGACTGAAGTCACCGTGCCTCCTAGAGGACGGCGGCTTGGGTTTTTCCTGCACTTCAAGTCCTGTTCCTTCTGCAGCACTGCAGGCAGCACCAGGCCCAGAGGAGCAGCTACGGCGTTCCTCGGTTGAGACAGTTCGCCGGATGCGGGACTCCCTACTTCGATGTTAATTCAGGGAAGGAAACACAGGGTAACCGGTGTCTCTTGGGACTCCTTAGAAGCCACAGGGATGTACGCTGAGTGTGCCCATGAAAACGGGGGCCTGCTGGAACTAGCCCTGCTTTTCCATTTTGAGGGCGGCATTCATGCCTGCCTTGAAGCTACCTGACATTCCCGGCTCCCGACAGGCCAGTGAGCCCTGGAAGAAGGCTTCGGGGTAAAATATGAATTTGCTCTCTCTAAACCAGGGGCTTCCGTGGCCGCCGCGGCGGTCCGCATGACAGGCTCTAGAGCGAAAGTGAACCTCGACGTGAGAACTCGCCTCCAGGTTAGGCCCTGAGTAGCCGTGCAGAAAGGGAGTCATGCAGCTGTTTCCACAAGTTCTCAGTCGCTTATGTGCTTTATTTTAAAGGAAGTACGCGTCCGGGGACTCCTAGGCCCCACGGGTGTGCATCGTTCTCCCTCCGAGGTCACTGAGTGCCTCCAGACACCTGTGGGCCGGCGGAGCAACGTCGAGGTCCATTGGTTGATCCCCCGGAGGACCTCTGTGCCTGCCGAGTGCTGGGCAGCAACACTGCGCATTCCTTGAGGAGCGCTACATCTCCAGAGCCCTCGAATGCCCTCGGGACAACATGGCTAGTGAGTGCGAAGTGCCCAGGAAGACTCTGTCATGGCCCTTGTGTGAGCTGCCATGAGAGAACACTGTGCTTGGAACACTGCGAGGCCCGCCCCGTATCTGAAGTCACTCTGCTCGAGGAGAAAGTCAGCATCTTAGCACGCTGTGTCGCTACCGGCACACCCAGCATGAACCCATTCCTGGAAGTAAGGCCCTGATTCGCCGTGCAGAAGCGGAGGGATGCTGCAGCTTCTAGGAGGCGGTGGCCTCTGCTCTGCATGCCTTTAACGGCAGCACAGCTTTCTGGACACCTGGGAGGCTAGCCGGGGCACCCTGCTCCCGGCAGGAACACTGAGTACCCCCAGGTGCACCTGGGTCTGCTAAGCAACATCCAGGCCCGTAGCCCTTCAGAGCCCCCTGTGTGCAGGCCGAGCGTAGGGAAACGCACTGTCCTCTCCTTCGGAGCAGCTTAGTTTCCTCCGCACTCGCACACGTTCGCGAACACCGTTCTGGCACGTCCCACGTGGTGTGGAGTTCTTACGCAGTGCCCTAATCGGAGCTGCCCTCAGAGGAGCCCTCGTCTTCGCGTTCCATCCAGGACCTCCTGACTGAAGTCACCGGGCCTCCTAGAGGACGGCGGCTTGGGTTCTTACTGCACTTCAAGTCCTGTTCCTTCTGCGGCACTGCAGGCAGCACCAGGCCCAGAGGAGCAGCTACGGCGTTCCTTGGTTGAGACAGTTCGCCGGATGCGGGACTCCCTACTTCGATGTTAATTCAGGGAAGGAAACACAGGGTAACCGGTGTCTCTTGTGACTCCTTAGAAGCCATAGGGATGTACGCTGAGTGTGCCCATGAAAACGGGGGCCAGCTGGAACTAGCCCTGCTTTTCCATTTTGAGGGCGGCATTCATGCCTGCCTTGAAGCTACCTGACATTCCCGGCTCCCGGCAGGCCAGTGAGCCCTGGAAGAAGGCTTCGGGGTAAAATATGAATTTGCTCTCTCTAAACCAGGGGCTTCCGTGGCCGCCGCGGCGGTCCGCATGACAGGCTCTAGAGCGAAAGTGAACCTCGACGTGAGAACTCGCCTCCAGGTTAGGCCCTGAGTAGCCGTGCAGAAAGGGAGTCATGCAGCTGTTTCCACAAGTTCTCAGTCGCTTATGTGCTTTATTTTAAAGGAAGTACGCGTCCGGGGACTCCTAGGCCCCACGGGTGTGCATCGTTCTCCCTCCGAGGTCACTGAGTGCCTCCAGACACCTGTGGGCCGGCGGAGCAACGTCGAGGTCCATTGGTTGATCCCCCGGAGGACCTCTGTGCCTGCCGTGTGCTGGGCAGCAACACACTGCGCATTCCTTGAGGAGCGCTACATCTCCAGAGCCCTCGAACGCCCTCGGGACAACATGGCTAGTGAGTGCGAAGTGCCCAGGAAGACTCTGTCATGGCCCTTGTGTGAGCTGCCATGAGAGAACACTGTTCTTGGAACACTGCGAGGCCCGCCCCGTATCTGAAGTCACTCTGCTCGAGGAGAAAGTCAGCATCTTAGCACGCTGTGTCGCTGCCGGCACACCCAGCATGAACCCATTCCTGGAAGTAAGGCCCTGATTCGCCGTGCAGAAGCGGAGGCATGCTGCAGCTTCCAGGAGGCGGTGGCCTCTGCTCTGCATGCCTTTAACGGCAGCACAGCTTTCTGGACACCTGGGAGGCTAGCCGGGGCACCCTGCTCCCAGCAGGAACACTGAGTACCCCCAGGTGCACCTGGGTCTGCTAAGCAACATCCAGGCCCGTAGCCCTTCAGAGCCCCCTGTGTGCAGGCCGAGCGTAGGGAAACGCACTGCCCTCTCCTTCGGAGCAGCTTAGTTTCCTCCGCACTCGCACACGTTCGCGAACACCGTTCTGGCACGTCCCCCGTGGCGTGGAGTTCTTACGCAGTGCCCTAATCGGAGCTGCCCTCAGAGGAGCCCTCGTCTTCGCGTTCCATCCAGGACCTCCTGACTGAAGTCACCGGGCCTCCTAGAGGACGGCGGCTTGGGTTCTTACTGCACTTCAAGTCCTGTTCCTTCTGCGGCACTGCAGGCAGCACCAGGCCCAGAGGAGCAGCTACGGCGTTCCTCGGTTGAGACAGTTCGCCGGATGCAGGACTCCCTACTTCGATAAGTTGATTCAGGGAAGGAAACACAGGGTAACCGGTGTCTCTTGGGACTCCTTAGAAGCCACAGGGATGTACGCTGAGTGTGCCCATGAAAACGGGGGCCTGTTGGAACTAGCCCTGCTTTTCCATTTTGAGGGCGGCATTCATGCCTGCCTTGAAGCTACCTGACATTCCCGGCTCCCGACAGGCCAGTGAGCCCTGGAAGAATGCTTCGGGGAAAATTATGAATTTGCTCTCTCTAAACCAGGGGCTTCCGTGGGCGCGGCGGCGGTCCGCATGACAGACTCTAGAGCGAAAGGGAAACTCGACGTGAGAACTCGCCTCCAGGTTAGGCTCTGAGTAGCCGTGCAGAAAGGGAGGCATGCAGCTGTTTCCACAAGTTCTCAGTCGCTTATGTGCTTTATTTTAAAGGAAGTACGCGTCCCGGGACTCCTAGGCCCCACGGGTGTGCATCGTTTTCCCTCCGAGGTCACTGAGTGCCTCCAGACACCTGTGGGCCAGCGGAGCAACGTCGAGGTCCATTGGTTGATCCCCCGGAAGACCTCTGTGCCTGCCGTGTGCTGGGCAGCAACACACTGCGCATTCCTTGAGGAGCGCTACATCTCCAGAGCCCTCGAATGCCCTCGGGACAACATGGCTAGTGAGTGCGAAGTGCCCAGGAAGACTCTGTCATGGCCCTTGTGTGAGCTGCCATGAGAGAACACTGTGCTTGGAACACTGCGAGGCCCGCCCCGTATCTGAAGTCACTCTGCTCGAGGAGAAAGTCAGCATCTTAGCACGCTGTGTCGCTACCGGCACACCCAGCATGAACCCATGCCTGGAAGATAGGCCCTGATTCGCCGTGCAGAAGCGGAGGCGTGCTGCAGCTTCCAGGAGGCGGTGGCCTCTGCTCTGCATGCCTTTAACGGCAGCACAGCTTTCTGGACACCTGGGAGGCTAGCCGGGGCACCCTGCTCCCAGCAGGAACACTGAGTACCCCCAGGTGCACCTGGGTCTGCTAAGCAACATCCAGGCCCGTAGCCCTTCAGAGCCTCCTGTGTGCAGGCCGAGCGTAGAGAAACGCACTGCCCTCTCCTTCGGAGCAGCTTAGTTTCCTCCGCACTCGCACACGTTCGCGAACACCGTTCTGGCATGTCCCACATGGCCCGGAGGTCTCACGCGGTGCCCTAATCGGACCTGCCCTCAGAGGAGCCCTCGTCTTCGCGTTTCATCCAGGACCTCCTGACTGAAGTCACCGTGCCTCCTAGAGGACGGCGGCTTGGGTTTTTCCTGCACTTCAAGTCCTGTTCCTTCTGCGGCACTGCAGGCAGCACCAGGCCCAGAGGAGCAGCTACGGCGTTCCTCGGTTGAGACAGTTCGCCGGATGCGGGACTCCCTACTTCGATGTTAATTCAGGGAAGGAAACACAGGGTAACCGGTGTCTCTTGGGACTCCTTAGAAGCCACAGGGATGTACGCTGAGTGTGCCCATGAAAACGGGGGCCTGCTGGAACTAGCCCTGCTTTTCCATTTTGAGGGCGGCATTCATGCCTGCCTTGAAGCTACCTGACATTCCCGGCTCCCGACAGGCCAGTGAGCCCTGGAAGAAGGCTTCGGGGTAAAATATGAATTTGCTCTCTCTAAACCAGGGGCTTCCGTGGCCGCCGCGGCGGTCCGCATGACAGGCTCTAGAGCGAAAGTGAACCTCGACGTGAGAACTCGCCTCCAGGTTAGGCCCTGAGTAGCCGTGCAGAAAGGGAGTCATGCAGCTGTTTCCACAAGTTCTCAGTCGCTTATGTGCTTTATTTTAAAGGAAGTACGCGTCCGGGGACTCCTAGGCCCCACGGGTGTGCATCGTTCTCCCTCCGAGGTCACTGAGTGCCTCCAGACACCTGTGGGCCGGCGGAGCAACGTCGAGGTCCATTGGTTGATCCCCCGGAGGACCTCTGTGCCTGCCGAGTGCTGGGCAGCAACACTGCGCATTCCTTGAGGAGCGCTACATCTCCAGAGCCCTCGAATGCCCTCGGGACAACATGGCTAGTGAGTGCGAAGTGCCCAGGAAGACTCTGTCATGGCCCTTGTGTGAGCTGCCATGAGAGAACACTGTTCTTGGAACACTGCGAGGCCCGCCCCGTATCTGAAGTCACTCTGCTCGAGGAGAAAGTCAGCATCTTAGCACGCTGTGTCGCTACCGGCACACCCAGCATGAACCCATTCCTGGAAGTAAGGCCCTGATTCGCCGTGCAGAAGCGGAGGCATGCTGCAGCTTCCAGGAGGCGGTGGCCTCTGCTCTGCATGCCTTTAACGGCAGCACAGCTTTCTGGACACCTGGGAGGCTAGCCGGGGCACCCTGCTCCCGGCAGGAACACTGAGTACCCCCAGGTGCACCTGGGTCTGCTAAGCAACATCCAGGCCCGTAGCCCTTCAGAGCCCCCGTGTGCAGGCCGAGCGTAGGGAAACGCACTGC
Organism: Pseudorca crassidens; assembly: GCF_039906515.1. Classification (NCBI taxonomy): domain Eukaryota; kingdom Metazoa; phylum Chordata; class Mammalia; order Artiodactyla; family Delphinidae; genus Pseudorca; species Pseudorca crassidens. Next base: position 91,094,523 of record NC_090308.1, on the reverse strand, counting down.
CCTCTCCTTCGGAGCAGCTTAGTTTCCTCCGCACTCGCACACGTTCGCGAACACCGTTCTGGCACGTCCCACGTGGCGTGGAGTTCTTACGCGGTGCCCTAATCGGAGCTGCCCTCAGAGGAGCCCTCGTCTTCGCGTTCCATCCAGGACCTCCTGACTGAAGTCACCGGGCCTCCTAGAGGACGGCAGCTTGGGTTCTTACTGCACTTCAAGTCCTGTTCCTTCTGCGGCACTGCAGGCAGCCACAGGCCCAGAGGAGCAGCTACGGCGTTCCTCGGTTGAGACAGTTCGCCGGATGCAGGACTCCCTACTTCGATAAGTTGATTCAGGGAAGGAAACACAGGGTAACCGGTGTCTCTTGGGACTCCTTAGAAGCCACAGGGATGTACGCTGAGTGTGCCCATGAAAACGGGGGCCTGTTGGAACTAGCCCTGCTTTTCCATTTTGAGGGCGGCATTCATGCCTGCCTTGAAGCTACCTGACATTCCCGGCTCCCGACAGGCCAGTGAGCCCTGGAAGAATGCTTCGGGGAAAATTATGAATTTGCTCTCTCTAAACCAGGGGCTTCCGTGGGCGCGGCGGCGGTCCGCATGACAGACTCTAGAGCGAAAGGGAAACTCGACGTGAGAACTCGCCTCCAGGTTAGGCCCTGAGTAGCCGTGCAGAAAGGGAGGCATGCAGCTGTTTCCACAAGTTCTCAGTCGCTTATGTGCTTTATTTTAAAGGAAGTACGCGTCCCGGGACTCCTAGGCCCCACGGGTGTGCATCGTTTTCCCTCCGAGGTCACTGAGTGCCTCCAGACACCTGTGGGCCAGCGGAGCAACGTCGAGGTCCATTGGTTGATCCCCCGGAGGACCTCTGTGCCTGCCGTGTGCTGGGCAGCAACACACTGCGCATTCCTTGAGGAGCGCTACATCTCCAGAGCCCTCGAATGCCCTCGGGACAACATGGCTAGTGAGTGCGAAGTGCCCAGGAAGACTCTGTCATGGCCCTTGTGTGAGCTGCCATGAGAGAACACTGTGCTTGGAACACTGCGAGGCCCGCCCCGTATCTGAAGTCACTCTGCTCGAGGAGAAAGTCAGCATCTTAGCACGCTGTGTCGCTACCGGCACACCCAGCATGAACCCATGCCTGGAAGATAGGCCCTGATTCGCCGTGCAGAAGCGGAGGCGTGCTGCAGCTTCCAGGAGGCGGTGGCCTCTGCTCTGCATGCCTTTAACGGCAGCACAGCTTTCTGGACACCTGGGAGGCTAGCCGGGGCACCCTGCTCCCAGCAGGAACACTGAGTACCCCCAGGTGCACCTGGGTCTGCTAAGCAACATCCAGGCCCGTAGCCCTTCAGAGCCTCCTGTGTGCAGGCCGAGCGTAGAGAAACGCACTGCCCTCTCCTTCGGAGCAGCTTAGTTTCCTCCGCACTCGCACACGTTCGCGAACACCGTTCTGGCATGTCCCACATGGCCCGGAGGTCTTACGCGGTGCCCTAATCGGACCTGCCCTCAGAGGAGCCCTCGTCTTCGCGTTTCATCCAGGACCTCCTGACTGAAGTCACCGTGCCTCCTAGAGGACGGCGGCTTGGGTTTTTCCTGCACTTCAAGTCCTGTTCCTTCTGCGGCACTGCAGGCAGCACCAGGCCCAGAGGAGCAGCTACGGCGTTCCTCGGTTGAGACAGTTCGCCGGATGCGGGACTCCCTACTTCGATGTTAATTCAGGGAAGGAAACACAGGGTAACCGGTGTCTCTTGGGACTCCTTAGAAGCCACAGGGATGTACGCTGAGTGTGCCCATGAAAACGGGGGCCTGCTGGAACTAGCCCTGCTTTTCCATTTTGAGGGCGGCATTCATGCCTGCCTTGAAGCTACCTGACATTCCCGGCTCCCGACAGGCCAGTGAGCCCTGGAAGAAGGCTTCGGGGTAAAATATGAATTTGCTCTCTCTAAACCAGGGGCTTCCGTGGCCGCCGCGGCGGTCCGCATGACAGGCTCTAGAGCGAAAGTGAACCTCGACGTGAGAACTCGCCTCCAGGTTAGGCCCTGAGTAGCCGTGCAGAAAGGGAGTCATGCAGCTGTTTCCACAAGTTCTCAGTCGCTTATGTGCTTTATTTTAAAGGAAGTACGCGTCCGGGGACTCCTAGGCCCCACGGGTGTGCATCGTTCTCCCTCCGAGGTCACTGAGTGCCTCCAGACACCTGTGGGCCGGCGGAGCAACGTCGAGGTCCATTGGTTGATCCCCCGGAGGACCTCTGTGCCTGCCGAGTGCTGGGCAGCAACACACTGCGCATTCCTTGAGGAGCGCTACATCTCCAGAGCCCTCGAATGCCCTCGGGACAACATGGCTAGTGAGTGCGAAGTGCCCAGGAAGACTCTGTCATGGCCCTTGTGTGAGCTGCCATGAGAGAACACTGTGCTTGGAACACTGCGAGGCCCGCCCCGTATCTGAAGTCACTCTGCTCGAGGAGAAAGTCAGCATCTTAGCACGCTGTGTCGCTACCGGCACACCCAGCATGAACCCATTCCTGGAAGATAGGCCCTGATTCGCCGTGCAGAAGCGGAGGCATGCTGCAGCTTCCAGGAGGCGGTGGCCTCTGCTCTGCATGCCTTTAACGGCAGCACAGCTTTCTGGACACCTGGGAGGCTAGCCGGGGCACCCTGCTCCCGGCAGGAACACTGAGTACCCCCAGGTGCACCTGGGTCTGCTAAGCAACATCCAGGCCCGTAGCCCTTCAGAGCCCCCTGTGTGCAGGCCGAGCGTAGGGAAACGCACTGCCCTCTCCTTCGGAGCAGCTTAGTTTCCTCCGCACTCGCACACGTTCGCGAACACCGTTCTGGCACGTCCCACGTGGCGTGGAGTTCTTACGCGGTGCCCTAATCGGAGCTGCCCTCAGAGGAGCCCTCGTCTTCGCGTTCCATCCAGGACCTCCTGACTGAAGTCACCGGGCCTCCTAGAGGACGGCAGCTTGGGTTCTTACTGCACTTCAAGTCCTGTTCCTTCTGCGGCACTGCTGGCAGCCACAGGCCCAGAGGAGCAGCTACGGCGTTCCTCGGTTGAGACAGTTCGCCGGATGCGGGACTCCCTACTTCGATAAGTTGATTCAGGGAAGGAAACACAGGGTAACCGGTGTCTCTTGGGACTCCTTAGAAGCCACAGGGATGTACGCTGAGTGTGCCCATGAAAACGGGGGCCTGTTGGAACTAGCCCTGCTTTTCCATTTTGAGGGCGGCATTCATGCCTGCCTTGAAGCTACCTGACATTCCCGGCTCCCGACAGGCCAGTGAGCCCTGGAAGAATGCTTCGGGGAAAATTATGAATTTGCTCTCTCTAAACCAGGGGCTTCCGTGGGCGCGGCGGCGGTCCGCATGACAGACTCTAGAGCGAAAGGGAACCTCGACGTGAGAACTCGCCTCCAGGTTAGGCCCTGAGTAGCCGTGCAGAAAGGGAGGCATGCAGCTGTTTCCACAAGTTCTCAGTCGCTTATGTGCTTTATTTTAAAGGAAGTACGCGTCCCGGGACTCCTAGGCCCCACGGGTGTGCATCGTTTTCCCTCCGAGGTCACTGAGTGCCTCCAGACACCTGTGGGCCAGCGGAGCAACGTCGAGGTCCGTTGGTTGATCCCCCGGAGGACCTCTGTGCCTGCCGTGTGCTGGGCAGCAACACACTGCGCATTCCTTGAGGAGCGCTACATCTCCAGAGCCCTCGAATGCCCTCGGGACAACATGGCTAGTGAGTGCGAAGTGCCCAGGAAGACTCTGTCATGGCCCTTGTGTGAGCTGCCATGAGAGAACACTGTGCTTGGAACACTGCGAGGCCCGCCCCGTATCTGAAGTCACTCTGCTCGAGGAGAAAGTCAGCATCTTAGCACGCTGTGTCGCTACCGGCACACCCAGCATGAACCCATGCCTGGAAGATAGGCCCTGATTCGCCGTGCAGAAGTGGAGGCGTGCTGCAGCTTCCAGGAGGCGGTGGCCTCTGCTCTGCATGCCTTTAACGGCAGCACAGCTTTCTGGACACCTGGGAGGCTAGCCGGGGCACCCTGCTCCCAGCAGGAACACTGAGTACCCCCAGGTGCACCTGGGTCTGCTAAGCAACATCCAGGCCCGTAGCCCTTCAGAGCCCCCTGTGTGCAGGCCGAGTGTAGGGAAACGCACTGCCCTCTCCTTCGGAGCAGCTTAGTTTCCTCCGCACTCGCACACGTTCGCGAACACCGTTCTGGCACGTCCCACGTGGCGTGGAGTTCTTACGCGGTGCCCTAATCGGAGCTGCCCTCAGAGGAGCCCTCGTCTTCGCGTTCCATCCAGGACCTCCTGACTGAAGTCACCGGGCCTCCTAGAGGACGGCGGCTTGGGTTCTTACTGCACTTCAAGTCCTGTTCCTTCTGCGGCACTGCAGGCAGCCACAGGCCCAGAGGAGCAGCTACGGCGTTCCTCGGTTGAGACAGTTCGCCGGATGCGGGACTCCCTACTTCGATAAGTTGATTCAGGGAAGGAAACACAGGGTAACCGGTGTCTCTTGGGACTCCTTAGAAGCCACAGGGATGTACGCTGAGTGTGCCCATGAAAACGGGGGCCTGTTGGAACTAGCCCTGCTTTTCCATTTTGAGGGCGGCATTCATGCCTGCCTTGAAGCTACCTGACATTCCCGGCTCCCGACAGGCCAGTGAGCCCTGGAAGAATGCTTCGGGGAAAATTATGAATTTGCTCTCTCTAAACCAGTGGCTTCCGTGGGCGCGGCGGCGGTCCGCATGACAGACTCTAGAGCGAAAGGGAACCTCGACGTGAGAACTCGCCTCCAGGTTAGGCCCTGAGTAGCCGTGCAGAAAGGGAGGCATGCAGCTGTTTCCACAAGTTCTCAGTCGCTTATGTGCTTTATTTTAAAGGAAGTACGCGTCCCGGGACTCCTAGGCCCCACGGGTGTGCATCGTTTTCCCTCCGAGGTCACTGAGTGACTCCAGACACCTGTGGGCCAGCGGAGCAACGTCGAGGTCCATTGGTTGATCCCCCGGAGGACCTCTGTGCCTGCCGTGTGCTGGGCAGCAACACACTGCGCATTCCTTGAGGAGCGCTACATCTCCAGAGCCCTCGAATGCCCTCGGGACAACATGGCTAGTGAGTGCGAAGTGCCCAGGAAGACTCTGTCATGGCCCTTGTGTGAGCTGCCATGAGAGAACACTGTGCTTGGAACACTGCGAGGCCCGCCCCGTATCTGAAGTCACTCTGCTCGAGGAGAAAGTCAGCATCTTAGCACGCTGTGTCGCTACCGGCACACCCAGCATGAACCCATGCCTGGAAGATAGGCCCTGATTCGCCGTGCAGAAGCGGAGGCGTGCTGCAGCTTCCAGGAGGCGGTGGCCTCTGCTCTGCATGCCTTTAACGGCAGCACAGCTTTCTGGACACCTGGGAGGCTAGCCGGGGCACCCTGCTCCCAGCAGGAACACTGAGTACCCCCAGGTGCACCTGGGTCTGCTAAGCAACATCCAGGCCCGTAGCCCTTTAGAGCCTCCTGTGTGCAGGCCGAGTGTAGAGAAACGCACTGCCCTCTCCTTCGGAGCAGCTTACTTTCCTCCGCACTCGCACACGTTCGCGAACACCGTTCTGGCATGTCCCACATGGCCCGGAGGTCTTACGCGGTGCCCTAATCGGACCTGCCCTCAGAGGAGCCCTCGTCTTCGCGTTTCATCCAGGACCTCCTGACTGAAGTCACCGTGCCTCCTAGAGGACGGCGGCTTGGGTTTTTCCTGCACTTCAAGTCCTGTTCCTTCTGCGGCACTGCAGGCAGCACCAGGCCCAGAGGAGCAGCTACGGCGTTCCTTGGTTGAGACAGTTCGCCGGATGCGGGACTCCCTACTTCGATGTTAATTCAGGGAAGGAAACACAGGGTAACCGGTGTCTCTTGGGACTCCTTAGAAGCCACAGGGATGTACGCTGAGTGTGCCCATGAAAACGGGGGCCTGCTGGAACTAGCCCTGCTTTTCCATTTTGAGGGCGGCATTCATGCCTGCCTTGAAGCTACCTGACATTCCCGGCTCCCGACAGGCCAGTGAGCCCTGGAAGAAGGCTTCGGGGTAAAATATGAATTTGCTCTCTCTAAACCAGGGGCTTCCGTGGCCGCCGCGGTGGTCCGCATGACAGGCTCTAGAGCGAAAGTGAACCTCGACGTGAGAACTCGCCTCCAGGTTAGGCCCTGAGTAGCCGTGCAGAAAGGGAGTCATGCAGCTGTTTCCACAAGTTCTCAGTCGCTTATGTGCTTTATTTTAAAGGAAGTACGCGTCCGGGGACTCCTAGGCCCCACGGGTGTGCATCGTTCTCCCTCCGAGGTCACTGAGTGCCTCCAGACACCTGTGGGCCGGCGGAGCAACGTCGAGGTCCATTGGTTGATCCCCCGGAGGACCTCTGTGCCTGCCGAGTGCTGGGCAGCAACACACTGCGCATTCCTTGAGGAGCGCTACATCTCCAGAGCCCTCGAACGCCCTCGGGACAACATGGCTAGTGAGTGCGAAGTGCCCAGGAAGACTCTGTCATGGCCCTTGTGTGAGCTGCCATGAGAGAACACTGTTCTTGGAACACTGCGAGGCCCGCCCCGTATCTGAAGTCACTCTGCTCGAGGAGAAAGTCAGCATCTTAGCACGCTGTGTCGCTACCGGCACACCCAGCATGAACCCATTCCTGGAAGTAAGGCCCTGATTCGCCGTGCAGAAGCGGAGGCATGCTGCAGCTTCCAGGAGGCGGTGGCCTCTGCTCTGCATGCCTTTAACGGCAGCACAGCTTTCTGGACACCTGGGAGGCTAGCCGGGGCACCCTGCTCCCGGCAGGAACACTGAGTACCCCCAGGTGCACCTGGGTCTGCTAAGCAACATCCAGGCCCGTAGCCCTTCAGAGCCCCCGTGTGCAGGCCGAGCGTAGGGAAACGCACTGCCCTCTCCTTCGGAGCAGCTTAGTTTCCTCCGCACTCGCACACGTTCACGAACACCGTTCTGGCACGTCCCACGTGGCGTGGAGTTCTTACGCGGTGCCCTAATCGGAGCTGCCCTCAGAGGAGCCCTCGTCTTCGCGTTCCATCCAGGACCTCCTGACTGAAGTCACCGGGCCTCCTAGAGGACGGCGGCTTGGGTTCTTACTGCACTTCAAGTCCTGTTCCTTCTGCGGCACTGCAGGCAGCCCCAGGCCCAGAGGAGCAGCTACGGCGTTCCTCGGTTGAGACAGTTCGCCGGATGCGGGACTCCCTACTTCGATAAGTTGATTCAGGGAAGGAAACACAGGGTAACCGGTGTCTCTTGGGACTCCTTAGAAGCCACAGGGATGTACGCTGAGTGTGCCCATGAAAACGGGGGCCTGTTGGAACTAGCCCTGCTTTTCCATTTTGAGGGCGGCATTCATGCCTGCCTTGAAGCTACCTGACATTCCCGGCTCCCGACAGGCCAGTGAGCCCTGGAAGAATGCTTCGGGGAAAATTATGAATTTGCTCTCTCTAAACCAGGGGCTTCCGTGGGCGCGGCGGCGGTCCGCATGACAGACTCTAGAGCGAAAGGGAACCTCGACGTGAGAACTCGCCTCCAGGTTAGGCCCTGAGTAGCTGTGCAGAAAGGGAGGCATGCAGCTGTTTCCACAAGTTCTCAGTCGCTTATGTGCTTTATTTTAAAGGAAGTACGCGTCCCGGGACTCCTAGGCCCCACGGGTGTGCATCGTTTTCCCTCCGAGGTCACTGAGTGCCTCCAGACACCTGTGGGTCAGCGGAGCAACGTCGAGGTCCGTTGGTTGATCCCCCGGAGGACCTCTGTGCCTGCCGTGTGCTGGGCAGCAACACACTGCGCATTCCTTGAGGAGCGCTACATCTCCAGAGCCCTCGAATGCCCTCGGGACAACATGGCTAGTGAGTGCGAAGTGCCCAGGAAGACTCTGTCATGGCCCTTGTGTGAGCTGCCATGAGAGAACACTGTGCTTGGAACACTGCGAGGCCCGCCCCGTATCTGAAGTCACTCTGCTCGAGGAGAAAGTCAGCATCTTAGCACGCTGTGTCGCTACCGGCACACCCAGCATGAACCCATGCCTGGAAGATAGGCCCTGATTCGCCGTGCAGAAGCGGAGGCGTGCTGCAGCTTCCAGGAGGCGGTGGCCTCTGCTCTGCATGCCTTTAACGGCAGCACAGCTTTCTGGACACCTGGGAGGCTAGCCGGGGCACCCTGCTCCCAGCAGGAACACTGAGTACCCCCAGGTGCACCTGGGTCTGCTAAGCAACATCCAGGCCCGTAGCCCTTCAGAGCCCCCTGTGTGCAGGCCGAGCGTAGGGAAACGCACTGCCCTCTCCTTCGGAGCAGCTTAGTTTCCTCCGCACTCGCACACGTTCGCGAACACCGTTCTGGCACGTCCCCCGTGGCGTGGAGTTCTTACGCAGTGCCCTAATCGGAGCTGCCCTCAGAGGAGCCCTCGTCTTCGCGTTCCATCCAGGACCTCCTGACTGAAGTCACCGGGCCTCCTAGAGGACGGCGGCTTGGGTTCTTACTGCACTTCAAGTCCTGTTCCTTCTGCGGCACTGCAGGCAGCACCAGGCCCAGAGGAGCAGCTACGGCGTTCCTCGGTTGAGACAGTTCGCCGGATGCAGGACTCCCTACTTCGATAAGTTGATTCAGGGAAGGAAACACAGGGTAACCGGTGTCTCTTGGGACTCCTTAGAAGCCACAGGGATGTACGCTGAGTGTGCCCATGAAAACGGGGGCCTGCTGGAACTAGCCCTGCTTTTCCATTTTGAGGGCGGCATTCATGCCTGCCTTGAAGCTACCTGACATTCCCGGCTCCCGACAGGCCAGTGAGCCCTGGAAGAAGGCTTCGGGGTAAAATATGAATTTGCTCTCTCTAAACCAGGGGCTTCCGTGGCCGCCGCGGCGGTCCGCATGACAGGCTCTAGAGCGAAAGTGAACCTCGACGTGAGAACTCGCCTCCAGGTTAGGCCCTGAGTAGCCGTGCAGAAAGGGAGTCATGCAGCTGTTTCCACAAGTTCTCAGTCGCTTATGTGCTTTATTTTAAAGGAAGTACGCGTCCGGGGACTCCTAGGCCCCACGGGTGTGCATCGTTCTCCCTCCGAGGTCACTGAGTGCCTCCAGACACCTGTGGGCCGGCGGAGCAACGTCGAGGTCCATTGGTTGATCCCCCGGAGGACCTCTGTGCCTGCCGAGTGCTGGGCAGCAACACTGCGCATTCCTTGAGGAGCGCTACATCTCCAGAGCCCTCGAATGCCCTCGGGACAACATGGCTAGTGAGTGCGAAGTGCCCAGGAAGACTCTGTCATGGCCCTTGTGTGAGCTGCCATGAGAGAACACTGTTCTTGGAACACTGCGAGGCCCGCCCCGTATCTGAAGTCACTCTGCTCGAGGAGAAAGTCAGCATCTTAGCACGCTGTGTCGCTACCGGCACACCCAGCATGAACCCATTCCTGGAAGTAAGGCCCTGATTCGCCGTGCAGAAGCGGAGGCATGCTGCAGCTTCCAGGAGGCGGTGGCCTCTGCTCTGCATGCCTTTAACGGCAGCACAGCTTTCTGGACACCTGGGAGGCTAGCCGGGGCACCCTGCTCCCGGCAGGAACACTGAGTACCCCCAGGTGCACCTGGGTCTGCTAAGCAACATCCAGGCCCGTAGCCCTTCAGAGCCCCCGTGTGCAGGCCGAGCGTAGGGAAACGCACTGCCCTCTCCTTCGGAGCAGCTTAGTTTCCTCCGCACTCGCACACGTTCGCGAACACCGTTCTGGCATGTCCCACATGGCCCGGAGGTCTCACGCGGTGCCCTAATCGGACCTGCCCTCAGAGGAGCCCTCGTCTTCGCGTTTCATCCAGGACCTCCTGACTGAAGTCACCGTGCCTCCTAGAGGACGGCGGCTTGGGTTTTTCCTGCACTTCAAGTCCTGTTCCTTCTGCGGCACTGCAGGCAGCACCAGGCCCAGAGGAGCAGCTACGGCGTTCCTCGGTTGAGACAGTTCGCCGGATGCGGGACTCCCTACTTCGATGTTAATTCAGGGAAGGAAACACAGGGTAACCGGTGTCTCTTGGGACTCCTTAGAAGCCACAGGGATGTACGCTGAGTGTGCCCATGAAAACGGGGGCCTGCTGGAACTAGCCCTGCTTTTCCATTTTGAGGGCGGCATTCATGCCTGCCTTGAAGCTACCTGACATTCCCGGCTCCCGACAGGCCAGTGAGCCCTGGAAGAAGGCTTCGGGGTAAAATATGAATTTGCTCTCTCTAAACCAGGGGCTTCCGTGGCCGCCGCGGCGGTCCGCATGACAGGCTCTAGAGCGAAAGTGAACCTCGACGTGAGAACTCGCCTCCAGGTTAGGCCCTGAGTAGCCGTGCAGAAAGGGAGTCATGCAGCTGTTTCCACAAGTTCTCAGTCGCTTATGTGCTTTATTTTAAAGGAAGTACGCGTCCGGGGACTCCTAGGCCCCACGGGTGTGCATCGTTCTCCCTCCGAGGTCACTGAGTGCCTCCAGACACCTGTGGGCCGGCGGAGCAACGTCGAGGTCCATTGGTTGATCCCCCGGAGGACCTCTGTGCCTGCCGAGTGCTGGGCAGCAACACTGCGCATTCCTTGAGGAGCGCTACATCTCCAGAGCCCTCGAATGCCCTCGGGACAACATGGCTAGTGAGTGCGAAGTGCCCAGGAAGACTCTGTCATGGCCCTTGTGTGAGCTGCCATGAGAGAACACTGTTCTTGGAACACTGCGAGGCCCGCCCCGTATCTGAAGTCACTCTGCTCGAGGAGAAAGTCAGCATCTTAGCACGCTGTGTCGCTACCGGCACACCCAGCATGAACCCATTCCTGGAAGTAAGGCCCTGATTCGCCGTGCAGAAGCGGAGGCATGCTGCAGCTTCCAGGAGGCGGTGGCCTCTGCTCTGCATGCCTTTAACGGCAGCACAGCTTTCTGGACACCTGGGAGGCTAGCCGGGGCACCCTGCTCCCGGCAGGAACACTGAGTACCCCCAGGTGCACCTGGGTCTGCTAAGCAACATCCAGGCCCGTAGCCCTTCAGAGCCCCCGTGTGCAGGCCGAGCGTAGGGAAACGCACTGCCCTCTCCTTCGGAGCAGCTTAGTTTCCTCCGCACTCGCACACGTTCGCGAACACCGTTCTGGCACGTCCCACGTGGCGTGGAGTTCTTACGCGGTGCCCTAATCGGAGCTGCCCTCAGAGGAGCCCTCGTCTTCGCGTTCCATCCAGGACCTCCTGACTGAAGTCACCGGGCCTCCTAGAGGACGGCAGCTTGGGTTCTTACTGCACTTCAAGTCCTGTTCCTTCTGCGGCACTGCAGGCAGCCACAGGCCCAGAGGAGCAGCTACGGCGTTCCTCGGTTGAGACAGTTCGCCGGATGCAGGACTCCCTACTTCGATAAGTTGATTCAGGGAAGGAAACACAGGGTAACCGGTGTCTCTTGGGACTCCTTAGAAGCCACAGGGATGTACGCTGAGTGTGCCCATGAAAACGGGGGCCTGTTGGAACTAGCCCTGCTTTTCCATTTTGAGGGCGGCATTCATGCCTGCCTTGAAGCTACCTGACATTCCCGGCTCCCGACAGGCCAGTGAGCCCTGGAAGAATGCTTCGGGGAAAATTATGAATTTGCTCTCTCTAAACCAGGGGCTTCCGTGGGCGCGGCGGCGGTCCGCATGACAGACTCTAGAGCGAAAGGGAACCTCGACGTGAGAACTCGCCTCCAGGTTAGGCCCTGAGTAGCCGTGCAGAAAGGGAGGCATGCAGCTGTTTCCACAAGTTCTCAGTCGCTTATGTGCTTTATTTTAAAGGAAGTACGCGTCCCGGGACTCCTAGGCCCCACGGGTGTGCATCGTTTTCCCTCCGAGGTCACTGAGTGCCTCCAGACACCTGTGGGCCAGCGGAGCAACGTCGAGGTCCGTTGGTTGATCCCCCGGAGGACCTCTGTGCCTGCCGTGTGCTGGGCAGCAACACACTGCGCATTCCTTGAGGAGCGCTACATCTCCAGAGCCCTCGAATGCCCTCGGGACAACATGGCTAGTGAGTGCGAAGTGCCCAGGAAGACTCTGTCATGGCCCTTGTGTGAGCTGCCATGAGAGAACACTGTGCTTGGAACACTGCGAGGCCCGCCCCGTATCTGAAGTCACTCTGCTCGAGGAGAAAGTCAGCATCTTAGCACGCTGTGTCGCTACCGGCACACCCAGCATGAACCCATGCCTGGAAGATAGGCCCTGATTCGCCGTGCAGAAGTGGAGGCGTGCTGCAGCTTCCAGGAGGCGGTGGCCTCTGCTCTGCATGCCTTTAACGGCAGCACAGCTTTCTGGACACCTGGGAGGCTAGCCGGGGCACCCTGCTCCCAGCAGGAACACTGAGTACCCCCAGGTGCACCTGGGTCTGCTAAGCAACATCCAGGCCCGTAGCCCTTCAGAGCCCCCTGTGTGCAGGCCGAGTGTAGGGAAACGCACTGCCCTCTCCTTCGGAGCAGCTTAGTTTCCTCCGCACTCGCACACGTTCGCGAACACCGTTCTGGCACGTCCCACGTGGCGTGGAGTTCTTACGCGGTGCCCTAATCGGAGCTGCCCTCAGAGGAGCCCTCGTCTTTGCGTTCCATCCAGGACCTCCTGACTGAAGTCACCGGGCCTCCTAGAGGACGGCGGCTTGGGTTCTTACTGCACTTCAAGTCCTGTTCCTTCTGCGGCACTGCAGGCAGCCACAGGCCCAGAGGAGCAGCTACGGCGTTCCTCGGTTGAGACAGTTCGCCGGATGCGGGACTCCCTACTTCGATAAGTTGATTCAGGGAAGGAAACACAGGGTAACCGGTGTCTCTTGGGACTCCTTAGAAGCCACAGGGATGTACGCTGAGTGTGCCCATGAAAACGGGGGCCTGTTGGAACTAGCCCTGCTTTTCCATTTTGAGGGCGGCATTCATGCCTGCCTTGAAGCTACCTGACATTCCCGGCTCCCGACAGGCCAGTGAGCCCTGGAAGAATGCTTCGGGGAAAATTATGAATTTGCTCTCTCTAAACCAGTGGCTTCCGTGGGCGCGGCGGCGGTCCGCATGACAGACTCTAGAGCGAAAGGGAACCTCGACGTGAGAACTCGCCTCCAGGTTAGGCCCTGAGTAGCCGTGCAGAAAGGGAGGCATGCAGCTGTTTCCACAAGTTCTCAGTCGCTTATGTGCTTTATTTTAAAGGAAGTACGCGTCCCGGGACTCCTAGGCCCCACGGGTGTGCATCGTTTTCCCTCCGAGGTCACTGAGTGCCTCCAGACACCTGTGGGCCAGCGGAGCAACGTCGAGGTCCATTGGTTGATCCCCCGGAGGACCTCTGTGCCTGCCGTGTGCTGGGCAGCAACACACTGCGCATTCCTTGAGGAGCGCTACATCTCCAGAGCCCTCGAATGCCCTCGGGACAACATGGCTAGTGAGTGCGAAGTGCCCAGGAAGACTCTGTCATGGCCCTTGTGTGAGCTGCCATGAGAGAACACTGTGCTTGGAACACTGCGAGGCCCGCCCCGTATCTGAAGTCACTCTGCTCGAGGAGAAAGTCAGCATCTTAGCACGCTGTGTCGCTACCGGCACACCCAGCATGAACCCATGCCTGGAAGATAGGCCCTGATTCGCCGTGCAGAAGCGGAGGCGTGCTGCAGCTTCCAGGAGGCGGTGGCCTCTGCTCTGCATGCCTTTAACGGCAGCACAGCTTTCTGGACACCTGGGAGGCTAGCCGGGGCACCCTGCTCCCAGCAGGAACACTGAGTACCCCCAGGTGCACCTGGGTCTGCTAAGCAACATCCAGGCCCGTAGCCCTTTAGAGCCTCCTGTGTGCAGGCCGAGTGTAGAGAAACGCACTGCCCTCTCCTTCGGAGCAGCTTACTTTCCTCCGCACTCGCACACGTTCGCGAACACCGTTCTGGCATGTCCCACATGGCCCGGAGGTCTTACGCGGTGCCCTAATCGGACCTGCCCTCAGAGGAGCCCTCGTCTTCGCGTTTCATCCAGGACCTCCTGACTGAAGTCACCGTGCCTCCTAGAGGACGGCGGCTTGGGTTTTTCCTGCACTTCAAGTCCTGTTCCTTCTGCGGCACTGCAGGCAGCACCAGGCCCAGAGGAGCAGCTACGGCGTTCCTTGGTTGAGACAGTTCGCCGGATGCGGGACTCCCTACTTCGATGTTAATTCAGGGAAGGAAACACAGGGTAACCGGTGTCTCTTGGGACTCCTTAGAAGCCACAGGGATGTACGCTGAGTGTGCCCATGAAAACGGGGGCCTGCTGGAACTAGCCCTGCTTTTCCATTTTGAGGGCGGCATTCATGCCTGCCTTGAAGCTACCTGACATTCCCGGCTCCCGACAGGCCAGTGAGCCCTGGAAGAAGGCTTCGGGGTAAAATATGAATTTGCTCTCTCTAAACCAGGGGCTTCCGTGGCCGCCGCGGTGGTCCGCATGACAGGCTCTAGAGCGAAAGTGAACCTCGACGTGAGAACTCGCCTCCAGGTTAGGCCCTGAGTAGCCGTGCAGAAAGGGAGTCATGCAGCTGTTTCCACAAGTTCTCAGTCGCTTATGTGCTTTATTTTAAAGGAAGTACGCGTCCGGGGACTCCTAGGCCCCACGGGTGTGCATCGTTCTCCCTCCGAGGTCACTGAGTGCCTCCAGACACCTGTGGGCCGGCGGAGCAACGTCGAGGTCCATTGGTTGATCCCCCGGAGGACCTCTGTGCCTGCCGAGTGCTGGGCAGCAACACACTGCGCATTCCTTGAGGAGCGCTACATCTCCAGAGCCCTCGAACGCCCTCGGGACAACATGGCTAGTGAGTGCGAAGTGCCCAGGAAGACTCTGTCATGGCCCTTGTGTGAGCTGCCATGAGAGAACACTGTTCTTGGAACACTGCGAGGCCCGCCCCGTATCTGAAGTCACTCTGCTCGAGGAGAAAGTCAGCATCTTAGCACGCTGTGTCGCTACCGGCACACCCAGCATGAACCCATTCCTGGAAGTAAGGCCCTGATTCGCCGTGCAGAAGCGGAGGCATGCTGCAGCTTCCAGGAGGCGGTGGCCTCTGCTCTGCATGCCTTTAACGGCAGCACAGCTTTCTGGACACCTGGGAGGCTAGCCGGGGCACCCTGCTCCCGGCAGGAACACTGAGTACCCCCAGGTGCACCTGGGTCTGCTAAGCAACATCCAGGCCCGTAGCCCTTCAGAGCCCCCGTGTGCAGGCCGAGCGTAGGGAAACGCACTGCCCTCTCCTTCGGAGCAGCTTAGTTTCCTCCGCACTCGCACACGTTCGCGAACACCGTTCTGGCACGTCCCACGTGGCGTGGAGTTCTTACGCGGTGCCCTAATCGGAGCTGCCCTCAGAGGAGCCCTCGTCTTCGCGTTCCATCCAGGACCTCCTGACTGAAGTCACCGGGCCTCCTAGAGGACGGCGGCTTGGGTTCTTACTGCACTTCAAGTCCTGTTCCTTCTGCGGCACTGCAGGCAGCCACAGGCCCAGAGGAGCAGCTACGGCGTTCCTCGGTTGAGACAGTTCGCCGGATGCAGGACTCCCTACTTCGATGTTAATTCAGGGAAGGAAACACAGGGTAACCGGTGTCTCTTGGGACTCCTTAGAAGCCACAGGGATGTACGCTGAGTGTGCCCATGAAAACGGGGGCCTGCTGGAACTAGCCCTGCTTTTCCATTTTGAGGGCGGCATTCATGCCTGCCTTGAAGCTACCTGACATTCCCGGCTCCCGACAGGCCAGTGAGCCCTGGAAGAAGGCTTCGGGGTAAAATATGAATTTGCTCTCTCTAAACCAGGGGCTTCCGTGGCCGCCGCGGTGGTCCGCATGACAGGCTCTAGAGCGAAAGTGAACCTCGACGTGAGAACTCGCCTCCAGGTTAGGCCCTGAGTAGCCGTGCAGAAAGGGAGTCATGCAGCTGTTTCCACAAGTTCTCAGTCGCTTATGTGCTTTATTTTAAAGGAAGTACGCGTCCGGGGACTCCTAGGCCCCACGGGTGTGCATCGTTCTCCCTCCGAGGTCACTGAGTGCCTCCAGACACCTGTGGGCCGGCGGAGCAACGTCGAGGTCCATTGGTTGATCCCCCGGAGGACCTCTGTGCCTGCCGAGTGCTGGGCAGCAACACACTGCGCATTCCTTGAGGAGCGCTACATCTCCAGAGCCCTCGAATGCCCTCGGGACAACATGGCTAGTGAGTGCGAAGTGCCCAGGAAGACTCTGTCATGGCCCTTGTGTGAGCTGCCATGAGAGAACACTGTGCTTGGAACACTGCGAGGCCCGCCCCGTATCTGAAGTCACTCTGCTCGAGGAGAAAGTCAGCATCTTAGCACGCTGTGTCGCTACCGGCACACCCAGCATGAACCCATTCCTGGAAGATAGGCCCTGATTCGCCGTGCAGAAGCGGAGGCATGCTGCAGCTTCCAGGAGGCGGTGGCCTCTGCTCTGCATGCCTTTAACGGCAGCACAGCTTTCTGGACACCTGGGAGGCTAGCCGGGGCACCCTGCTCCCGGCAGGAACACTGAGTACCCCCAGGTGCACCTGGGTCTGCTAAGCAACATCCAGGCCCGTAGCCCTTCAGAGCCCCCTGTGTGCAGGCCGAGCGTAGGGAAACGCACTGCCCTCTCCTTCGGAGCAGCTTAGTTTCCTCCGCACTCGCACACGTTCGCGAACACCGTTCTGGCACGTCCCACGTGGCGTGGAGTTCTTACGCGGTGCCCTAATCGGAGCTGCCCTCAGAGGAGCCCTCGTCTTCGCGTTCCATCCAGGACCTCCTGACTGAAGTCACCGGGCCTCCTAGAGGACGGCAGCTTGGGTTCTTACTGCACTTCAAGTCCTGTTCCTTCTGCGGCACTGCTGGCAGCCCCAGGCCCAGAGGAGCAGCTACGGCGTTCCTCGGTTGAGACAGTTCGCCGGATGCGGGACTCCCTACTTCGATAAGTTGATTCAGGGAAGGAAACACAGGGTAACCGGTGTCTCTTGGGACTCCTTAGAAGCCACAGGGATGTACGCTGAGTGTGCCCATGAAAACGGGGGCCTGTTGGAACTAGCCCTGCTTTTCCATTTTGAGGGCGGCATTCATGCCTGCCTTGAAGCTACCTGACATTCCCGGCTCCCGACAGGCCAGTGAGCCCTGGAAGAATGCTTCGGGGAAAATTATGAATTTGCTCTCTCTAAACCAGGGGCTTCCGTGGGCGCGGCGGCGGTCCGCATGACAGACTCTAGAGCGAAAGGGAACCTCGACGTGAGAACTCGCCTCCAGGTTAGGCCCTGAGTAGCCGTGCAGAAAGGGAGGCATGCAGCTGTTTCCACAAGTTCTCAGTCGCTTATGTGCTTTATTTTAAAGGAAGTACGCGTCCCGGGACTCCTAGGCCCCACGGGTGTGCATCGTTTTCCCTCCGAGGTCACTGAGTGCCTCCAGACACCTGTGGGCCAGCGGAGCAACGTCGAGGTCCGTTGGTTGATCCCCCGGAGGACCTCTGTGCCTGCCGTGTGCTGGGCAGCAACACACTGCGCATTCCTTGAGGAGCGCTACATCTCCAGAGCCCTCGAATGCCCTCGGGACAACATGGCTAGTGAGTGCGAAGTGCCCAGGAAGACTCTGTCATGGCCCTTGTGTGAGCTGCCATGAGAGAACACTGTGCTTGGAACACTGCGAGGCCCGCCCCGTATCTGAAGTCACTCTGCTCGAGGAGAAAGTCAGCATCTTAGCACGCTGTGTCGCTACCGGCACACCCAGCATGAACCCATGCCTGGAAGATAGGCCCTGATTCGCCGTGCAGAAGCGGAGGCGTGCTGCAGCTTCCAGGAGGCGGTGGCCTCTGCTCTGCATGCCTTTAACGGCAGCACAGCTTTCTGGACACCTGGGAGGCTAGCCGGGGCACCCTGCTCCCAGCAGGAACACTGAGTACCCCCAGGTGCACCTGGGTCTGCTAAGCAACATCCAGGCCCGTAGCCCTTCAGAGCCTCCTGTGTGCAGGCCGAGCGTAGAGAAACGCACTGCCCTCTCCTTCGGAGCAGCTTAGTTTCCTCCGCACTCGCACACGTTCGCGAACACCGTTCTGGCATGTCCCACATCGCCCGGAGGTCTTACGCGGTGCCCTAATCGGACCTGCCCTCAGAGGAGCCCTCGTCTTCGCGTTTCATCCAGGACCTCCTGACTGAAGTCACCGTGCCTCCTAGAGGACGGCGGCTTGGGTTTTTCCTGCACTTCAAGTCCTGTTCCTTCTGCGGCACTGCAGGCAGCACCAGGCCCAGAGGAGCAGCTACGGCGTTCCTCGGTTGAGACAGTTCGCCGGATGCGGGACTCCCTACTTCGATGTTAATTCAGGGAAGGAAACACAGGGTAACCGGTGTCTCTTGGGACTCCTTAGAAGCCACAGGGATGTACGCTGAGTGTGCCCATGAAAACGGGGGCCTGCTGGAACTAGCCCTGCTTTTCCATTTTGAGGGCGGCATTCATGCCTGCCTTGAAGCTACCTGACATTCCCGGCTCCCGACAGGCCAGTGAGCCCTGGAAGAAGGCTTCGGGGTAAAATATGAATTTGCTCTCTCTAAACCAGGGGCTTCCGTGGCCGCCGCGGCGGTCCGCATGACAGGCTCTAGAGCGAAAGTGAACCTCGACGTGAGAACTCGCCTCCAGGTTAGGCCCTGAGTAGCCGTGCAGAAAGGGAGTCATGCAGCTGTTTCCACAAGTTCTCAGTCGCTTATGTGCTTTATTTTAAAGGAAGTACGCGTCCGGGGACTCCTAGGCCCCACGGGTGTGCATCGTTCTCCCTCCGAGGTCACTGAGTGCCTCCAGACACCTGTGGGCCGGCGGAGCAACGTCGAGGTCCATTGGTTGATCCCCCGGAGGACCTCTGTGCCTGCCGAGTGCTGGGAAGCAACACTGCGCATTCCTTGAGGAGCGCTACATCTCCAGAGCCCTCGAATGCCCTCGGGACAACATGGCTAGTGAGTGCGAAGTGCCCAGGAAGACTCTGTCATGGCCCTTGTGTGAGCTGCCATGAGAGAACACTGTGCTTGGAACACTGCGAGGCCCGCCCCGTATCTGAAGTCACTCTGCTCGAGGAGAAAGTCAGCATCTTAGCACGCTGTGTCGCTACCGGCACACCCAGCATGAACCCATTCCTGGAAGTAAGGCCCTGATTCGCCGTGCAGAAGCGGAGGGATGCTGCAGCTTACAGGAGGCGGTGGCCTCTGCTCTGCATGCCTTTAAAGGCAGCACAGCTTTCTGGACACCTGGGAGGCTAGCCGGGGCACCCTGCTCCCGGCAGGAACACTGAGTACCCCCAGGTGCACCTGGGTCTGCTAAGCAACATCCAGGCCCGTAGCCCTTCAGAGCCCCCTGTGTGCAGGCCAAGCGTAGGGAAACGCACTGCCCTCTCCTTCGGAGCAGCTTAGTTTCCTCCGCACTCGCACACGTTCGCGAACACCGTTCTGGCACGTCCCACGTGGCGTGGAGTTCTTACGCGGTGCCCTAATCGGAGCTGCCCTCAGAGGAGCCCTCGTCTTCGCGTTCCATCCAGGACCTCCTGACTGAAGTCACCGGGCCTCCTAGAGGATGGCGGCTTGGGTTCTTACTGCACTTCAAGTCCTGTTCCTTCTGCGGCACTGCAGGCAGCACCAGGCCCAGAGGAGCAGCTACGGCGTTCCTTGGTTGAGACAGTTCGCCGGATGCGGGACTCCCTACTTCGATGTTAATTCAGGGAAGGAAACACAGGGTAACCGGTGTCTCTTGTGACTCCTTAGAAGCCATAGGGATGTACGCTGAGTGTGCCCATGAAAACGGGGGCCAGCTGGAACTAGCCCTGCTTTTCCATTTTGAGGGCGGCATTCATGCCTGCCTTGAAGCTACCTGACATTCCCGGCTCCCGGCAGGCCAGTGAGCCCTGGAAGAAGGCTTCGGGGTAAAATATGAATTTGCTCTCTCTAAACCATGGGCTTCCGTGGCCACCGCGGCGGTCCGCATGACAGGCTCTAGAGCGAAAGTGAACCTCGACGTGAGAACTCGCCTCCAGGTTAGGCCCTGAGTAGCCGTGCAGAAAGGGAGTCATGCAGCTGTTTCCACAAGTTCTCAGTCGCTTATGTGCTTTATTTTAAAGGAAGTACGCGTCCGGGGACTCCTAGGCCCCACGGGTGTGCATCGTTCTCCCTCCGAGGTCACTGAGTGCCTCCAGACACCTGTGGGCCGGCGGAGCAACGTCGAGGTCCATTGGTTGATCCCCCGGAGGACCTCTGTGCCTGCCGTGTGCTGGGCAGCAACACACTGCGCATTCCTTGAGGAGCGCTACATCTCCAGAGCCCTCGAACGCCCTCGGGACAACATGGCTAGTGAGTGCGAAGTGCCCAGGAAGACTCTGTCATGGCCCTTGTGTGAGCTGCCATGAGAGAACACTGTTCTTGGAACACTGCGAGGCCCGCCCCGTATCTGAAGTCACTCTGCTCGAGGAGAAAGTCAGCATCTTAGCACGCTGTGTCGCTACCGGCACACCCAGCATGAACCCATTCCTGGAAGTAAGGCCCTGATTCGCCGTGCAGAAGCGGAGGCATGCTGCAGCTTCCAGGAGGCGGTGGCCTCTGCTCTGCATGCCTTTAAAGGCAGCACAGCTTTCTGGACACCTGGGAGGCTAGCCGGGGCACCCTGCTCCCGGCAGGAACACTGAGTACCCCCAGGTGCACCTGGGTCTGCTAAGCAACATCCAGGCCCGTAGCCCTTCAGAGCCCCCGTGTGCAGGCCGAGCGTAGGGAAACGCACTGCCCTCTCCTTCGGAGCAGCTTAGTTTCCTCCGCACTCGCACACGTTCACGAACACCGTTCTGGCACGTCCCACGTGGCGTGGAGTTCTTACGCGGTGCCCTAATCGGAGCTGCCCTCAGAGGAGCCCTCGTCTTCGCGTTCCATCCAGGACCTCCTGACTGAAGTCACCGGGCCTCCTAGAGGACGGCGGCTTGGGTTCTTACTGCACTTCAAGTCCTGTTCCTTCTGCGGCACTGCAGGCAGCCCCAGGCCCAGAGGAGCAGCTACGGCGTTCCTCGGTTGAGACAGTTCGCCGGATGCGGGACTCCCTACTTCGATAAGTTGATTCAGGGAAGGAAACACAGGGTAACCGGTGTCTCTTGGGACTCCTTAGAAGCCACAGGGATGTACGCTGAGTGTGCCCATGAAAACGGGGGCCTGTTGGAACTAGCCCTGCTTTTCCATTTTGAGGGCGGCATTCATGCCTGCCTTGAAGCTACCTGACATTCCCGGCTCCCGACAGGCCAGTGAGCCCTGGAAGAATGCTTCGGGGAAAATTATGAATTTGCTCTCTCTAAACCAGGGGCTTCCGTGGGCGCGGCGGCGGTCCGCATGACAGACTCTAGAGCGAAAGGGAACCTCGACGTGAGAACTCGCCTCCAGGTTAGGCCCTGAGTAGCTGTGCAGAAAGGGAGGCATGCAGCTGTTTCCACAAGTTCTCAGTCGCTTATGTGCTTTATTTTAAAGGAAGTACGCGTCCCGGGACTCCTAGGCCCCACGGGTGTGCATCGTTTTCCCTCCGAGGTCACTGAGTGCCTCCAGACACCTGTGGGTCAGCGGAGCAACGTCGAGGTCCGTTGGTTGATCCCCCGGAGGACCTCTGTGCCTGCCGTGTGCTGGGCAGCAACACACTGCGCATTCCTTGAGGAGCGCTACATCTCCAGAGCCCTCGAATGCCCTCGGGACAACATGGCTAGTGAGTGCGAAGTGCCCAGGAAGACTCTGTCATGGCCCTTGTGTGAGCTGCCATGAGAGAACACTGTGCTTGGAACACTGCGAGGCCCGCCCCGTATCTGAAGTCACTCTGCTCGAGGAGAAAGTCAGCATCTTAGCACGCTGTGTCGCTACCGGCACACCCAGCATGAACCCATGCCTGGAAGATAGGCCCTGATTCGCCGTGCAGAAGCGGAGGCGTGCTGCAGCTTCCAGGAGGCGGTGGCCTCTGCTCTGCATGCCTTTAACGGCAGCACAGCTTTCTGGACACCTGGGAGGCTAGCCGGGGCACCCTGCTCCCAGCAGGAACACTGAGTACCCCCAGGTGCACCTGGGTCTGCTAAGCAACATCCAGGCCCGTAGCCCTTCAGAGCCCCCTGTGTGCAGGCCGAGCGTAGGGAAACGCACTGCCCTCTCCTTCGGAGCAGCTTAGTTTCCTCCGCACTCGCACACGTTCGCGAACACCGTTCTGGCACGTCCCACGTGGCGTGGCGTTCTTACGCGGTGCCCTAATCGGAGCTGCCCTCAGAGGAGCCCTCGTCTTCGCGTTCCATCCAGGACCTCCTGACTGAAGTCACCGGGCCTCCTAGAGGACGGCGGCTTGGGTTCTTACTGCACTTCAAGTCCTGTTCCTTCTGCGGCACTGCAGGCAGCACCAGGCCCAGAGGAGCAGCTACGGCGTTCCTTGGTTGAGACAGTTCGCCGGATGCGGGACTCCCTACTTCGATGTTAATTCAGGGAAGGAAACACAGGGTAACCGGTGTCTCTTGTGACTCCTTAGAAGCCATAGGGATGTACACTGAGTGTGCCCATGAAAACGGGGGCCTGCTGGAACTAGCCCTGCTTTTCCATTTTGAGGGCGGCATTCATGCCTGCCTTGAAGCTACCTTACATTCCCGGCTCCCGGCAGGCCAGTGAGCCCTGGAAGAAGGCTTCGGGGTAAAATATGAATTTGCTCTCTCTAAACCAGGGGCTTCCGTGGCCGCCGCGGCGGTCCGCATGACAGGCTCTAGAGCGAAAGTGAACCTCGACGTGAGAACTCGCCTCCAGGTTAGGCCCTGAGTAGCCGTGCAGAAAGGGAGTCATGCAGCTGTTTCCACAAGTTCTCAGTCGCTTATGTGCTTTATTTTAAAGGAAGTACGCGTCCGGGGACTCCTAGGCCCCACGGGTGTGCATCGTTCTCCCTCCGAGGTCACTGAGTGCCTCCAGACACCTGTGGGCTGGCGGAGCAACGTCGAGGTCCATTGGTTGATCCCCCGGAGGACCTCTGTGCCTGCCGAGTGCTGGGCAGCAACACACTGCGCATTCCTTGAGGAGCGCTACATCTCCAGAGCCCTCGAATGCCCTCGGGACAACATGGCTAGTGAGTGCGAAGTGCCCAGGAAGACTCTGTCATGGCCCTTGTGTGAGCTGCCATGAGAGAACACTGTTCTTGGAACACTGCGAGGCCCGCCCCGTATCTGAAGTCACTCTGCTCGAGGAGAAAGTCAGCATCTTAGCACGCTGTGTCGCTACCGGCACACCCAGCATGAACCCATTCCTGGAAGTAAGGCCCTGATTCGCCGTGCAGAAGCGGAGGCATGCTGCAGCTTCCAGGAGGCGGTGGCCTCTGCTCTGCATGCCTTTAACGGCAGCACAGCTTTCTGGACACCTGGGAGGCTAGCCGGGGCACCCTGCTCCCGGCAGGAACACTGAGTACCCCCAGGTGCACCTGGGTCTGCTAAGCAACATCCAGGCCCGTAGCCCTTCAGAGCCCCCGTGTGCAGGCCGAGCGTAGGGAAACGCACTGCCCTCTCCTTCGGAGCAGCTTAGTTTCCTCCGCACTCGCACACGTTCGCGAACACCGTTCTGGCACGTCCCACGTGGCGTGGAGTTCTTACGCGGTGCCCTAATCGGAGCTGCCCTCAGAGGAGCCCTCGTCTTCGCGTTCCATCCAGGACCTCCTGACTGAAGTCACCGGGCCTCCTAGAGGACGGCGGCTTGGGTTCTTACTGCACTTCAAGTCCTGTTCCTTCTGCGGCACTGCAGGCAGCACCAGGCCCAGAGGAGCAGCTACGGCGTTCCTCGGTTGAGACAGTTCGCCGGATGCGGGACTCCCTACTTCGATGTTAATTCAGGGAAGGAAACACAGGGTAACCGGTGTCTCTTGGGACTCCTTAGAAGCCACAGGGATGTACGCTGAGTGTGCCCATGAAAACGGGGGCCTGTTGGAACTAGCCCTGCTTTTCCATTTTGAGGGCGGCATTCATGCCTGCCTTGAAGCTACCTGACATTCCCGGCTCCCGACAGGCCAGTGAGCCCTGGAAGAATGCTTCGGGGAAAATTATGAATTTGCTCTCTCTAAACCAGGGGCTTCCGTGGGCGCGGCGGCGGTCCGCATGACAGACTCTAGAGCGAAAGGGAAACTCGACGTGAGAACTCGCCTCCAGGTTAGGCTCTGAGTAGCCGTGCAGAAAGGGAGGCATGCAGCTGTTTCCACAAGTTCTCAGTCGCTTATGTGCTTTATTTTAAAGGAAGTACGCGTCCCGGGACTCCTAGGCCCCACGGGTGTGCATCGTTTTCCCTCCGAGGTCACTGAGTGCCTCCAGACACCTGTGGGCCAGCGGAGCAACGTCGAGGTCCATTGGTTGATCCCCCGGAAGACCTCTGTGCCTGCCGTGTGCTGGGCAGCAACACACTGCGCATTCCTTGAGGAGCGCTACATCTCCAGAGCCCTCGAATGCCCTCGGGACAACATGGCTAGTGAGTGCGAAGTGCCCAGGAAGACTCTGTCATGGCCCTTGTGTGAGCTGCCATGAGAGAACACTGTGCTTGGAACACTGCGAGGCCCGCCCCGTATCTGAAGTCACTCTGCTCGAGGAGAAAGTCAGCATCTTAGCACGCTGTGTCGCTACCGGCACACCCAGCATGAACCCATGCCTGGAAGATAGGCCCTGATTCGCCGTGCAGAAGCGGAGGCGTGCTGCAGCTTCCAGGAGGCGGTGGCCTCTGCTCTGCATGCCTTTAACGGCAGCACAGCTTTCTGGACACCTGGGAGGCTAGCCGGGGCACCCTGCTCCCAGCAGGAACACTGAGTACCCCCAGGTGCACCTGGGTCTGCTAAGCAACATCCAGGCCCGTAGCCCTTCAGAGCCTCCTGTGTGCAGGCCGAGCGTAGAGAAACGCACTGCCCTCTCCTTCGGAGCAGCTTAGTTTCCTCCGCACTCGCACACGTTCGCGAACACCGTTCTGGCATGTCCCACATGGCCCGGAGGTCTTACGCGGTGCCCTAATCGGACCTGCCCTCAGAGGAGCCCTCGTCTTCGCGTTTCATCCAGGACCTCCTGACTGAAGTCACCGTGCCTCCTAGAGGACGGCGGCTTGGGTTTTTCCTGCACTTCAAGTCCTGTTCCTTCTGCGGCACTGCAGGCAGCACCAGGCCCAGAGGAGCAGCTACGGCGTTCCTCGGTTGAGACAGTTCGCCGGATGCGGGACTCCCTACTTCGATGTTAATTCAGGGAAGGAAACACAGGGTAACCGGTGTCTCTTGGGACTCCTTAGAAGCCACAGGGATGTACGCTGAGTGTGCCCATGAAAACGGGGGCCTGCTGGAACTAGCCCTGCTTTTCCATTTTGAGGGCGGCATTCATGCCTGCCTTGAAGCTACCTGACATTCCCGGCTCCCGACAGGCCAGTGAGCCCTGGAAGAAGGCTTCGGGGTAAAATATGAATTTGCTCTCTCTAAACCAGGGGCTTCCGTGGCCGCCGCGGCGGTCCGCATGACAGGCTCTAGAGCGAAAGTGAACCTCGACGTGAGAACTCGCCTCCAGGTTAGGCCCTGAGTAGCCGTGCAGAAAGGGAGTCATGCAGCTGTTTCCACAAGTTCTCAGTCGCTTATGTGCTTTATTTTAAAGGAAGTACGCGTCCGGGGACTCCTAGGCCCCACGGGTGTGCATCGTTCTCCCTCCGAGGTCACTGAGTGCCTCCAGACACCTGTGGGCCGGCGGAGCAACGTCGAGGTCCATTGGTTGATCCCCCGGAGGACCTCTGTGCCTGCCGAGTGCTGGGCAGCAACACACTGCGCATTCCTTGAGGAGCGCTACATCTCCAGAGCCCTCGAATGCCCTCGGGACAACATGGCTAGTGAGTGCGAAGTGCCCAGGAAGACTCTGTCATGGCCCTTGTGTGAGCTGCCATGAGAGAACACTGTGCTTGGAACACTGCGAGGCCCGCCCCGTATCTGAAGTCACTCTGCTCGAGGAGAAAGTCAGCATCTTAGCACGCTGTGTCGCTACCGGCACACCCAGCATGAACCCATTCCTGGAAGTAAGGCCCTGATTCGCCGTGCAGAAGCGGAGGCATGCTGCAGCTTCCAGGAGGCGGTGGCCTCTGCTCTGCATGCCTTTAACGGCAGCACAGCTTTCTGGACACCTGGGAGGCTAGCCGGGGCACCCTGCTCCCGGCAGGAACACTGAGTACCCCCAGGTGCACCTGGGTCTGCTAAGCAACATCCAGGCCCGTAGCCCTTCAGAGCCCCCTGTGTGCAGGCCGAGCGTAGGGAAACGCACTGCCCTCTCCTTCGGAGCAGCTTAGTTTCCTCCGCACTCGCACACGTTCGCGAACACCGTTCTGGCACGTCCCACGTGGCGTGGAGTTCTTACGCGGTGCCCTAATCGGAGCTGCCCTCAGAGGAGCCCTCGTCTTCGCGTTCCATCCAGGACCTCCTGACTGAAGTCACCGGGCCTCCTAGAGGACGGCAGCTTGGGTTCTTACTGCACTTCAAGTCCTGTTCCCTCTGCGGCACTGCAGGCAGCCACAGGCCCAGAGGAGCAGCTACGGCGTTCCTCGGTTGAGACAGTTCGCCGGATGCAGGACTCCCTACTTCGATAAGTTGATTCAGGGAAGGAAACACAGGGTAACCGGTGTCTCTTGGGACTCCTTAGAAGCCACAGGGATGTACGCTGAGTGTGCCCATGAAAACGGGGGCCTGTTGGAACTAGCCCTGCTTTTCCATTTTGAGGGCGGCATTCATGCCTGCCTTGAAGCTACCTGACATTCCCGGCTCCCGACAGGCCAGTGAGCCCTGGAAGAATGCTTCGGGGAAAATTATGAATTTGCTCTCTCTAAACCAGGGGCTTCCGTGGGCGCGGCGGCGGTCCGCATGACAGACTCTAGAGCGAAAGGGAAACTCGACGTGAGAACTCGCCTCCAGGTTAGGCCCTGAGTAGCCGTGCAGAAAGGGAGGCATGCAGCTGTTTCCACAAGTTCTCAGTCGCTTATGTGCTTTATTTTAAAGGAAGTACGCGTCCCCGGACTCCTAGGCCCCACGGGTGTGCATCGTTTTCCCTCCGAGGTCACTGAGTGCCTCCAGACACCTGTGGGCCAGCGGAGCAACGTCGAGGTCCATTGGTTGATCCCCCGGAGGACCTCTGTGCCTGCCGTGTGCTGGGCAGCAACACACTGCGCATTCCTTGAGGAGCGCTACATCTCCAGAGCCCTCGAATGCCCTCGGGACAACATGGCTAGTGAGTGCGAAGTGCCCAGGAAGACTCTGTCATGGCCCTTGTGTGAGCTGCCATGAGAGAACACTGTGCTTGGAACACTGCGAGGCCCGCCCCGTATCTGAAGTCACTCTGCTCGAGGAGAAAGTCAGCATCTTAGCACGCTGTGTCGCTACCGGCACACCCAGCATGAACCCATGCCTGGAAGATAGGCCCTGATTCGCCGTGCAGAAGCGGAGGCGTGCTGCAGCTTCCAGGAGGCGGTGGCCTCTGCTCTGCATGCCTTTAACGGCAGCACAGCTTTCTGGACACCTGGGAGGCTAGCCGGGGCACCCTGCTCCCAGCAGGAACACTGAGTACCCCCAGGTGCACCTGGGTCTGCTAAGCAACATCCAGGCCCGTAGCCCTTCAGAGCCTCCTGTGTGCAGGCCGAGCGTAGAGAAACGCACTGCCCTCTCCTTCGGAGCAGCTTAGTTTCCTCCGCACTCGCACACGTTCGCGAACACCGTTCTGGCATGTCCCACATGGCCCGGAGGTCTTACGCGGTGCCCTAATCGGACCTGCCCTCAGAGGAGCCCTCGTCTTCGCGTTTCATCCAGGACCTCCTGACTGAAGTCACCGTGCCTCCTAGAGGACGGCGGCTTGTGTTTTTCCTGCACTTCAAGTCCTGTTCCTTCTGCGGCACTGCAGGCAGCACCAGGCCCAGAGGAGCAGCTACGGCGTTCCTCGGTTGAGACAGTTCGCCGGATGCGGGACTCCCTACTTCGATGTTAATTCAGGGAAGGAAACACAGGGTAACCGGTGTCTCTTGGGACTCCTTAGAAGCCACAGGGATGTACGCTGAGTGTGCCCATGAAAACGGGGGCCTGCTGGAACTAGCCCTGCTTTTCCATTTTGAGGGCGGCATTCATGCCTGCCTTGAAGCTACCTGACATTCCCGGCTCCCGACAGGCCAGTGAGCCCTGGAAGAAGGCTTCGGGGTAAAATATGAATTTGCTCTCTCTAAACCAGGGGCTTCCGTGGCCGCCGCGGCGGTCCGCATGACAGGCTCTAGAGCGAAAGTGAACCTCGACGTGAGAACTCGCCTCCAGGTTAGGCCCTGAGTAGCCGTGCAGAAAGGGAGTCATGCAGCTGTTTCCACAAGTTCTCAGTCGCTTATGTGCTTTATTTTAAAGGAAGTACGCGTCCGGGGACTCCTAGGCCCCACGGGTGTGCATCGTTCTCCCTCCGAGGTCACTGAGTGCCTCCAGACACCTGTGGGCCGGCGGAGCAACGTCGAGGTCCATTGGTTGATCCCCCGGAGGACCTCTGTGCCTGCCGAGTGCTGGGCAGCAACACACTGCGCATTCCTTGAGGAGCGCTACATCTCCAGAGCCCTCGAATGCCCTCGGGACAACATGGCTAGTGAGTGCGAAGTGCCCAGGAAGACTCTGTCATGGCCCTTGTGTGAGCTGCCATGAGAGAACACTGTGCTTGGAACACTGCGAGGCCCGCCCCGTATCTGAAGTCACTCTGCTCGAGGAGAAAGTCAGCATCTTAGCACGCTGTGTCGCTACCGGCACACCCAGCATGAACCCATTCCTGGAAGTAAGGCCCTGATTCGCCGTGCAGAAGCGGAGGGATGCTGCAGCTTCCAGGAGGCGGTGGCCTCTGCTCTGCATGCCTTTAACGGCAGCACAGCTTTCTGGACACCTGGGAGGCTAGCCGGGGCACCCTGCTCCCGGCAGGAACACTGAGTACCCCCAGGTGCATCTGGGTCTGCTAAGCAACATCCAGGCCCGTAGCCCTTCAGAGCCCCCTGTGTGCAGGCCGAGCGTAGGGAAACGCACTGCCCTCTCCTTCGGAGCAGCTTAGTTTCCTCCGCACTCGCACACGTTCGCGAACACCGTTCTGGCACGTCCCACGTGGCGTGGAGTTCTTACGCGGTGCCCTAATCGGAGCTGCCCTCAGAGGAGCCCTCGTCTTCGCGTTCCATCCAGGACCTCCTGACTGAAGTCAACGGGCCTCCTAGAGGACGGCGGCTTGGGTTCTTACTGCACTTCAAGTCCTGTTCCTTCTGCGGCACTGCAGGCAGCCACAGGCCCAGAGGAGCAGCTACGGCGTTCCTCGGTTGAGACAGTTCGCCGGATGCGGGACTCCCTACTTCGATAAGTTGATTCAGGGAAGGAAACACAGGGTATCCGGTGTCTCTTGGGACTCCTTAGAAGCCACAGGGATGTACGCTGAGTGTGCCCATG
The DNA here is from genome assembly GCF_039906515.1 of Pseudorca crassidens. Classification (NCBI taxonomy): domain Eukaryota; kingdom Metazoa; phylum Chordata; class Mammalia; order Artiodactyla; family Delphinidae; genus Pseudorca; species Pseudorca crassidens. Next base: position 91,065,130 of record NC_090308.1, on the reverse strand, counting down.
AAAACGGGGGCCTGTTGGAACTAGCCCTGCTTTTCCATTTTGAGGGCGGCATTCATGCCTGCCTTGAAGCTACCTGACATTCCCGGCTCCCGACAGGCCAGTGAGCCCTGGAAGAATGCTTCGGGGAAAATTATGAATTTGCTCTCTCTAAACCAGGGGCTTCCGTGGGCGCGGCGGCGGTCCGCATGACAGACTCTAGAGCGAAAGGGAAACTCGACGTGAGAACTCGCCTCCAGGTTAGGCCCTGAGTAGCCGTGCAGAAAGGGAGGCATGCAGCTGTTTCCACAAGTTCTCAGTCGCTTATGTGCTTTATTTTAAAGGAAGTACGCGTCCCGGGACTCCTAGGCCCCACGGGTGTGCATCGTTCTCCCTCCGAGGTCACTGAGTGCCTCCAGACACCTGTGGGCCAGCGGAGCAACGTCGAGGTCCATTGGTTGATCCCCCGGAGGACCTCTGTGCCTGCCGAGTGCTGGGCAGCAACACACTGCGCATTCCTTGAGGAGCGCTACATCTCCAGAGCCCTCGAATGCCCTCGGGACAACATGGCTAGTGAGTGCGAAGTGCCCAGGAAGACTCTGTCATGGCCCTTGTGTGAGCTGCCATGAGAGAACACTGTGCTTGGAACACTGCGAGGCCCGCCCCGTATCTGAAGTCACTCTGCTCGAGGAGAAAGTCAGCATCTTAGCACGCTGTGTCGCTACCGGCACACCCAGCATGAACCCATTCCTGGAAGTAAGGCCCTGATTCGCCGTGCAGAAGCGGAGGCATGCTGCAGCTTCCAGGAGGCGGTGGCCTCTGCTCTGCATGCCTTTAACGGCAGCACAGCTTTCTGGACACCTGGGAGGCTAGCCGGGGCACCCTGCTCCCGGCAGGAACACTGAGTACCCCCAGGTGCACCTGGGTCTGCTAAGCAACATCCAGGCCCGTAGCCCTTCAGAGCCCCCTGTGTGCAGGCCGAGCGTAGGGAAACGCACTGCCCTCTCCTTCGGAGCAGCTTAGTTTCCTCCGCACTCGCACACGTTCGCGAACACCGTTCTGGCACGTCCCACGTGGCGTGGAGTTCTTACGCGGTGCCCTAATCGGAGCTGCCCTCAGAGGAGCCCTCGTCTTCGCGTTCCATCCAGGACCTCCTGACTGAAGTCACCGGGCCTCCTAGAGGACGGCAGCTTGGGTTCTTACTGCACTTCAAGTCCTGTTCCCTCTGCGGCACTGCAGGCAGCCACAGGCCCAGAGGAGCAGCTACGGCGTTCCTCGGTTGAGACAGTTCGCCGGATGCAGGACTCCCTACTTCGATAAGTTGATTCAGGGAAGGAAACACAGGGTAACCGGTGTCTCTTGGGACTCCTTAGAAGCCACAGGGATGTACGCTGAGTGTGCCCATGAAAACGGGGGCCTGTTGGAACTAGCCCTGCTTTTCCATTTTGAGGGCGGCATTCATGCCTGCCTTGAAGCTACCTGACATTCCCGGCTCCCGACAGGCCAGTGAGCCCTGGAAGAATGCTTCGGGGAAAATTATGAATTTGCTCTCTCTAAACCAGGGGCTTCCGTGGGCGCGGCGGCGGTCCGCATGACAGACTCTAGAGCGAAAGGGAAACTCGACGTGAGAACTCGCCTCCAGGTTAGGCCCTGAGTAGCCGTGCAGAAAGGGAGGCATGCAGCTGTTTCCACAAGTTCTCAGTCGCTTATGTGCTTTATTTTAAAGGAAGTACGCGTCCCCGGACTCCTAGGCCCCACGGGTGTGCATCGTTTTCCCTCCGAGGTCACTGAGTGCCTCCAGACACCTGTGGGCCAGCGGAGCAACGTCGAGGTCCATTGGTTGATCCCCCGGAGGACCTCTGTGCCTGCCGTGTGCTGGGCAGCAACACACTGCGCATTCCTTGAGGAGCGCTACATCTCCAGAGCCCTCGAATGCCCTCGGGACAACATGGCTAGTGAGTGCGAAGTGCCCAGGAAGACTCTGTCATGGCCCTTGTGTGAGCTGCCATGAGAGAACACTGTGCTTGGAACACTGCGAGGCCCGCCCCGTATCTGAAGTCACTCTGCTCGAGGAGAAAGTCAGCATCTTAGCACGCTGTGTCGCTACCGGCACACCCAGCATGAACCCATGCCTGGAAGATAGGCCCTGATTCGCCGTGCAGAAGCGGAGGCGTGCTGCAGCTTCCAGGAGGCGGTGGCCTCTGCTCTGCATGCCTTTAACGGCAGCACAGCTTTCTGGACACCTGGGAGGCTAGCCGGGGCACCCTGCTCCCAGCAGGAACACTGAGTACCCCCAGGTGCACCTGGGTCTGCTAAGCAACATCCAGGCCCGTAGCCCTTCAGAGCCTCCTGTGTGCAGGCCGAGCGTAGAGAAACGCACTGCCCTCTCCTTCGGAGCAGCTTAGTTTCCTCCGCACTCGCACACGTTCGCGAACACCGTTCTGGCATGTCCCACATGGCCCGGAGGTCTTACGCGGTGCCCTAATCGGACCTGCCCTCAGAGGAGCCCTCGTCTTCGCGTTTCATCCAGGACCTCCTGACTGAAGTCACCGTGCCTCCTAGAGGACGGCGGCTTGTGTTTTTCCTGCACTTCAAGTCCTGTTCCTTCTGCGGCACTGCAGGCAGCACCAGGCCCAGAGGAGCAGCTACGGCGTTCCTCGGTTGAGACAGTTCGCCGGATGCGGGACTCCCTACTTCGATGTTAATTCAGGGAAGGAAACACAGGGTAACCGGTGTCTCTTGGGACTCCTTAGAAGCCACAGGGATGTACGCTGAGTGTGCCCATGAAAACGGGGGCCTGCTGGAACTAGCCCTGCTTTTCCATTTTGAGGGCGGCATTCATGCCTGCCTTGAAGCTACCTGACATTCCCGGCTCCCGACAGGCCAGTGAGCCCTGGAAGAAGGCTTCGGGGTAAAATATGAATTTGCTCTCTCTAAACCAGGGGCTTCCGTGGCCGCCGCGGCGGTCCGCATGACAGGCTCTAGAGCGAAAGTGAACCTCGACGTGAGAACTCGCCTCCAGGTTAGGCCCTGAGTAGCCGTGCAGAAAGGGAGTCATGCAGCTGTTTCCACAAGTTCTCAGTCGCTTATGTGCTTTATTTTAAAGGAAGTACGCGTCCGGGGACTCCTAGGCCCCACGGGTGTGCATCGTTCTCCCTCCGAGGTCACTGAGTGCCTCCAGACACCTGTGGGCCGGCGGAGCAACGTCGAGGTCCATTGGTTGATCCCCCGGAGGACCTCTGTGCCTGCCGAGTGCTGGGCAGCAACACACTGCGCATTCCTTGAGGAGCGCTACATCTCCAGAGCCCTCGAATGCCCTCGGGACAACATGGCTAGTGAGTGCGAAGTGCCCAGGAAGACTCTGTCATGGCCCTTGTGTGAGCTGCCATGAGAGAACACTGTGCTTGGAACACTGCGAGGCCCGCCCCGTATCTGAAGTCACTCTGCTCGAGGAGAAAGTCAGCATCTTAGCACGCTGTGTCGCTACCGGCACACCCAGCATGAACCCATTCCTGGAAGTAAGGCCCTGATTCGCCGTGCAGAAGCGGAGGGATGCTGCAGCTTCCAGGAGGCGGTGGCCTCTGCTCTGCATGCCTTTAACGGCAGCACAGCTTTCTGGACACCTGGGAGGCTAGCCGGGGCACCCTGCTCCCGGCAGGAACACTGAGTACCCCCAGGTGCATCTGGGTCTGCTAAGCAACATCCAGGCCCGTAGCCCTTCAGAGCCCCCTGTGTGCAGGCCGAGCGTAGGGAAACGCACTGCCCTCTCCTTCGGAGCAGCTTAGTTTCCTCCGCACTCGCACACGTTCGCGAACACCGTTCTGGCACGTCCCACGTGGCGTGGAGTTCTTACGCGGTGCCCTAATCGGAGCTGCCCTCAGAGGAGCCCTCGTCTTCGCGTTCCATCCAGGACCTCCTGACTGAAGTCAACGGGCCTCCTAGAGGACGGCGGCTTGGGTTCTTACTGCACTTCAAGTCCTGTTCCTTCTGCGGCACTGCAGGCAGCACCAGGCCCAGAGGAGCAGCTACGGCGTTCCTCGGTTGAGACAGTTCGCCGGATGCGGGACTCCCTACTTCGATAAGTTGATTCAGGGAAGGAAACACAGGGTATCCGGTGTCTCTTGGGACTCCTTAGAAGCCACAGGGATGTACGCTGAGTGTGCCCATGAAAACGGGGGCCTGTTGGAACTAGCCCTGCTTTTCCATTTTGAGGGCGGCATTCATGCCTGCCTTGAAGCTACCTGACATTCCCGGCTCCCGACAGGCCAGTGAGCCCTGGAAGAATGCTTCGGGGAAAATTATGAATTTGCTCTCTCTAAACCAGGGGCTTCCGTGGGCGCGGCGGCGGTCCGCATGACAGACTCTAGAGCGAAAGGGAAACTCGACGTGAGAACTCGCCTCCAGGTTAGGCCCTGAGTAGCCGTGCAGAAAGGGAGGCATGCAGCTGTTTCCACAAGTTCTCAGTCGCTTATGTGCTTTATTTTAAAGGAAGTACGCGTCCCGGGACTCCTAGGCCCCACGGGTGTGCATCGTTCTCCCTCCGAGGTCACTGAGTGCCTCCAGACACCTGTGGGCCAGCGGAGCAACGTCGAGGTCCATTGGTTGATCCCCCGGAGGACCTCTGTGCCTGCCGTGTGCTGGGCAGCAACACACTGCGCATTCCTTGAGGAGCGCTACATCTCCAGAGCCCTCGAATGCCCTCGGGACAACATGGCTAGTGAGTGCGAAGTGCCCAGGAAGACTCTGTCATGGCCCTTGTGTGAGCTGCCATGAGAGAACACTGTGCTTGGAACACTGCGAGGCCCGCCCCGTATCTGAAGTCACTCTGCTCGAGGAGAAAGTCAGCATCTTAGCACGCTGTGTCGCTACCGGCACACCCAGCATGAACCCATGCCTGGAAGATAGGCCCTGATTCGCCGTGCAGAAGCGGAGGCGTGCTGCAGCTTCCAGGAGGCGGTGGCCTCTGCTCTGCATGCCTTTAACGGCAGCACAGCTTTCTGGACACCTGGGAGGCTAGCCGGGGCACCCTGCTCCCAGCAGGAACACTGAGTACCCCCAGGTGCACCTGGGTCTGCTAAGCAACATCCAGGCCCGTAGCCCTTCAGAGCCTCCTGTGTGCAGGCCGAGCGTAGAGAAACGCACTGCCCTCTCCTTCGGAGCAGCTTAGTTTCCTCCGCACTCGCACACGTTCGCGAACACCGTTCTGGCATGTCCCACATGGCCCGGAGGTCTTACGCGGTGCCCTAATCGGACCTGCCCTCAGAGGAGCCCTCGTCTTCGCGTTTCATCCAGGACCTCCTGACTGAAGTCACCGTGCCTCCTAGAGGACGGCGGCTTGGGTTTTTCCTGCACTTCAAGTCCTGTTCCTTCTGCGGCACTGCAGGCAGCACCAGGCCCAGAGGAGCAGCTACGGCGTTCCTCGGTTGAGACAGTTCGCCGGATGCGGGACTCCCTACTTCGATGTTAATTCAGGGAAGGAAACACAGGGTAACCGGTGTCTCTTGGGACTCCTTAGAAGCCACAGGGATGTACGCTGAGTGTGCCCATGAAAACGGGGGCCTGCTGGAACTAGCCCTGCTTTTCCATTTTGAGGGCGGCATTCATGCCTGCCTTGAAGCTACCTGACATTCCCGGCTCCCGACAGGCCAGTGAGCCCTGGAAGAAGGCTTCGGGGTAAAATATGAATTTGCTCTCTCTAAACCAGGGGCTTCCGTGGCCGCCGCGGCGGTCCGCATGACAGGCTCTAGAGCGAAAGTGAACCTCGACGTGAGAACTCGCCTCCAGGTTAGGCCCTGAGTAGCCGTGCAGAAAGGGAGTCATGCAGCTGTTTCCACAAGTTCTCAGTCGCTTATGTGCTTTATTTTAAAGGAAGTACGCGTCCGGGGACTCCTAGGCCCCACGGGTGTGCATCGTTCTCCCTCCGAGGTCACTGAGTGCCTCCAGACACCTGTGGGCCGGCGGAGCAACGTCGAGGTCCATTGGTTGATCCCCCGGAGGACCTCTGTGCCTGCCGAGTGCTGGGCAGCAACACACTGCGCATTCCTTGAGGAGCGCTACATCTCCAGAGCCCTCGAATGCCCTCGGGACAACATGGCTAGTGAGTGCGAAGTGCCCAGGAAGACTCTGTCATGGCCCTTGTGTGAGCTGCCATGAGAGAACACTGTGCTTGGAACACTGCGAGGCCCGCCCCGTATCTGAAGTCACTCTGCTCGAGGAGAAAGTCAGCATCTTAGCACGCTGTGTCGCTACCGGCACACCCAGCATGAACCCATGCCTGGAAGATAGGCCCTGATTCGCCGTGCAGAAGCGGAGGCATGCTGCAGCTTCCAGGAGGCGGTGGCCTCTGCTCTGCATGCCTTTAACGGCAGCACAGCTTTCTGGACACCTGGGAGGCTAGCCGGGGCACCCTGCTCCCGGCAGGAACACTGAGTACCCCCAGGTGCACCTGGGTCTGCTAAGCAACATCCAGGCCCGTAGCCCTTCAGAGCCCCCGTGTGCAGGCCGAGCGTAGGGAAACGCACTGCCCTCTCCTTCGGAGCAGCTTAGTTTCCTCCGCACTCGCACACGTTCGCGAACACCGTTCTGGCACGTCCCACGTGGCGTGGAGTTCTTACGCGGTGCCCTAATCGGAGCTGCCCTCAGAGGAGCCCTCGTCTTCGCGTTCCATCCAGGACCTCCTGACTGAAGTCACCGGGCCTCCTAGAGGACGGCGGCTTGGGTTCTTACTGCACTTCAAGTCCTGTTCCTTCTGCGGCACTGCAGGCAGCCCCAGGCCCAGAGGAGCAGCTACGGCGTTCCTCGGTTGAGACAGTTCGCCGGATGCGGGACTCCCTACTTCGATGTTAATTCAGGGAAGGAAACACAGGGTAACCGGTGTCTCTTGGGACTCCTTAGAAGCCACAGGGATGTACGCTGAGTGTGCCCATGAAAACGGGGGCCTGCTGGAACTAGCCCTGCTTTTCCATTTTGAGGGCGGCATTCATGCCTGCCTTGAAGCTACCTGACATTCCCGGCTCCCGACAGGCCAGTGAGCCCTGGAAGAAGGCTTCGGGGTAAAATATGAATTTGCTCTCTCTAAACCAGGGGCTTCCGTGGCCGCCGCGGTGGTCCGCATGACAGGCTCTAGAGCGAAAGTGAACCTCGACGTGAGAACTCGCCTCCAGGTTAGGCCCTGAGTAGCCGTGCAGAAAGGGAGTCATGCAGCTGTTTCCACAAGTTCTCAGTCGCTTATGTGCTTTATTTTAAAGGAAGTACGCGTCCGGGGACTCCTAGGCCCCACGGGTGTGCATCGTTCTCCCTCCGAGGTCACTGAGTGCCTCCAGACACCTGTGGGCCGGCGGAGCAACGTCGAGGTCCATTGGTTGATCCCCCGGAGGACCTCTGTGCCTGCCGAGTGCTGGGCAGCAACACACTGCGCATTCCTTGAGGAGCGCTACATCTCCAGAGCCCTCGAACGCCCTCGGGACAACATGGCTAGTGAGTGCGAAGTGCCCAGGAAGACTCTGTCATGGCCCTTGTGTGAGCTGCCATGAGAGAACACTGTTCTTGGAACACTGCGAGGCCCGCCCCGTATCTGAAGTCACTCTGCTCGAGGAGAAAGTCAGCATCTTAGCACGCTGTGTCGCTACCGGCACACCCAGCATGAACCCATTCCTGGAAGTAAGGCCCTGATTCGCCGTGCAGAAGCGGAGGCATGCTGCAGCTTCCAGGAGGCGGTGGCCTCTGCTCTGCATGCCTTTAAAGGCAGCACAGCTTTCTGGACACCTGGGAGGCTAGCCGGGGCACCCTGCTCCCGGCAGGAACACTGAGTACCCCCAGGTGCACCTGGGTCTGCTAAGCAACATCCAGGCCCGTAGCCCTTCAGAGCCCCCGTGTGCAGGCCGAGCGTAGGGAAACGCACTGCCCTCTCCTTCGGAGCAGCTTAGTTTCCTCCGCACTCGCACACGTTCGCGAACACCGTTCTGGCACGTCCCACGTGGCGTGGAGTTCTTACGCGGTGCCCTAATCGGAGCTGCCCTCAGAGGAGCCCTCGTCTTCGCGTTCCATCCAGGACCTCCTGACTGAAGTCACCGGGCCTCCTAGAGGACGGCAGCTTGGGTTCTTACTGCACTTCAAGTCCTGTTCCCTCTGCGGCACTGCAGGCAGCCACAGGCCCAGAGGAGCAGCTACGGCGTTCCTCGGTTGAGACAGTTCGCCGGATGCAGGACTCCCTACTTCGATAAGTTGATTCAGGGAAGGAAACACAGGGTAACCGGTGTCTCTTGGGACTCCTTAGAAGCCACAGGGATGTACGCTGAGTGTGCCCATGAAAACGGGGGCCTGTTGGAACTAGCCCTGCTTTTCCATTTTGAGGGCGGCATTCATGCCTGCCTTGAAGCTACCTGACATTCCCGGCTCCCGACAGGCCAGTGAGCCCTGGAAGAATGCTTCGGGGAAAATTATGAATTTGCTCTCTCTAAACCAGGGGCTTCCGTGGGCGCGGCGGCGGTCCGCATGACAGACTCTAGAGCGAAAGGGAAACTCGACGTGAGAACTCGCCTCCAGGTTAGGCCCTGAGTAGCCGTGCAGAAAGGGAGGCATGCAGCTGTTTCCACAAGTTCTCAGTCGCTTATGTGCTTTATTTTAAAGGAAGTACGCGTCCCCGGACTCCTAGGCCCCACGGGTGTGCATCGTTTTCCCTCCGAGGTCACTGAGTGCCTCCAGACACCTGTGGGCCAGCGGAGCAACGTCGAGGTCCATTGGTTGATCCCCCGGAGGACCTCTGTGCCTGCCGTGTGCTGGGCAGCAACACACTGCGCATTCCTTGAGGAGCGCTACATCTCCAGAGCCCTCGAATGCCCTCGGGACAACATGGCTAGTGAGTGCGAAGTGCCCAGGAAGACTCTGTCATGGCCCTTGTGTGAGCTGCCATGAGAGAACACTGTGCTTGGAACACTGCGAGGCCCGCCCCGTATCTGAAGTCACTCTGCTCGAGGAGAAAGTCAGCATCTTAGCACGCTGTGTCGCTACCGGCACACCCAGCATGAACCCATGCCTGGAAGATAGGCCCTGATTCGCCGTGCAGAAGCGGAGGCGTGCTGCAGCTTCCAGGAGGCGGTGGCCTCTGCTCTGCATGCCTTTAACGGCAGCACAGCTTTCTGGACACCTGGGAGGCTAGCCGGGGCACCCTGCTCCCAGCAGGAACACTGAGTACCCCCAGGTGCACCTGGGTCTGCTAAGCAACATCCAGGCCCGTAGCCCTTCAGAGCCTCCTGTGTGCAGGCCGAGCGTAGAGAAACGCACTGCCCTCTCCTTCGGAGCAGCTTAGTTTCCTCCGCACTCGCACACGTTCGCGAACACCGTTCTGGCATGTCCCACATGGCCCGGAGGTCTTACGCGGTGCCCTAATCGGACCTGCCCTCAGAGGAGCCCTCGTCTTCGCGTTTCATCCAGGACCTCCTGACTGAAGTCACCGTGCCTCCTAGAGGACGGCGGCTTGTGTTTTTCCTGCACTTCAAGTCCTGTTCCTTCTGCGGCACTGCAGGCAGCACCAGGCCCAGAGGAGCAGCTACGGCGTTCCTCGGTTGAGACAGTTCGCCGGATGCGGGACTCCCTACTTCGATGTTAATTCAGGGAAGGAAACACAGGGTAACCGGTGTCTCTTGGGACTCCTTAGAAGCCACAGGGATGTACGCTGAGTGTGCCCATGAAAACGGGGGCCTGCTGGAACTAGCCCTGCTTTTCCATTTTGAGGGCGGCATTCATGCCTGCCTTGAAGCTACCTGACATTCCCGGCTCCCGACAGGCCAGTGAGCCCTGGAAGAAGGCTTCGGGGTAAAATATGAATTTGCTCTCTCTAAACCAGGGGCTTCCGTGGCCGCCGCGGCGGTCCGCATGACAGGCTCTAGAGCGAAAGTGAACCTCGACGTGAGAACTCGCCTCCAGGTTAGGCCCTGAGTAGCCGTGCAGAAAGGGAGTCATGCAGCTGTTTCCACAAGTTCTCAGTCGCTTATGTGCTTTATTTTAAAGGAAGTACGCGTCCGGGGACTCCTAGGCCCCACGGGTGTGCATCGTTCTCCCTCCGAGGTCACTGAGTGCCTCCAGACACCTGTGGGCCGGCGGAGCAACGTCGAGGTCCATTGGTTGATCCCCCGGAGGACCTCTGTGCCTGCCGAGTGCTGGGCAGCAACACACTGCGCATTCCTTGAGGAGCGCTACATCTCCAGAGCCCTCGAATGCCCTCGGGACAACATGGCTAGTGAGTGCGAAGTGCCCAGGAAGACTCTGTCATGGCCCTTGTGTGAGCTGCCATGAGAGAACACTGTGCTTGGAACACTGCGAGGCCCGCCCCGTATCTGAAGTCACTCTGCTCGAGGAGAAAGTCAGCATCTTAGCACGCTGTGTCGCTACCGGCACACCCAGCATGAACCCATTCCTGGAAGTAAGGCCCTGATTCGCCGTGCAGAAGCGGAGGGATGCTGCAGCTTCCAGGAGGCGGTGGCCTCTGCTCTGCATGCCTTTAACGGCAGCACAGCTTTCTGGACACCTGGGAGGCTAGCCGGGGCACCCTGCTCCCGGCAGGAACACTGAGTACCCCCAGGTGCATCTGGGTCTGCTAAGCAACATCCAGGCCCGTAGCCCTTCAGAGCCCCCTGTGTGCAGGCCGAGCGTAGGGAAACGCACTGCCCTCTCCTTCGGAGCAGCTTAGTTTCCTCCGCACTCGCACACGTTCGCGAACACCGTTCTGGCACGTCCCACGTGGCGTGGAGTTCTTACGCGGTGCCCTAATCGGAGCTGCCCTCAGAGGAGCCCTCGTCTTCGCGTTCCATCCAGGACCTCCTGACTGAAGTCAACGGGCCTCCTAGAGGACGGCGGCTTGGGTTCTTACTGCACTTCAAGTCCTGTTCCTTCTGCGGCACTGCAGGCAGCACCAGGCCCAGAGGAGCAGCTACGGCGTTCCTCGGTTGAGACAGTTCGCCGGATGCGGGACTCCCTACTTCGATAAGTTGATTCAGGGAAGGAAACACAGGGTATCCGGTGTCTCTTGGGACTCCTTAGAAGCCACAGGGATGTACGCTGAGTGTGCCCATGAAAACGGGGGCCTGTTGGAACTAGCCCTGCTTTTCCATTTTGAGGGCGGCATTCATGCCTGCCTTGAAGCTACCTGACATTCCCGGCTCCCGACAGGCCAGTGAGCCCTGGAAGAATGCTTCGGGGAAAATTATGAATTTGCTCTCTCTAAACCAGGGGCTTCCGTGGGCGCGGCGGCGGTCCGCATGACAGACTCTAGAGCGAAAGGGAAACTCGACGTGAGAACTCGCCTCCAGGTTAGGCCCTGAGTAGCCGTGCAGAAAGGGAGGCATGCAGCTGTTTCCACAAGTTCTCAGTCGCTTATGTGCTTTATTTTAAAGGAAGTACGCGTCCCGGGACTCCTAGGCCCCACGGGTGTGCATCGTTCTCCCTCCGAGGTCACTGAGTGCCTCCAGACACCTGTGGGCCAGCGGAGCAACGTCGAGGTCCATTGGTTGATCCCCCGGAGGACCTCTGTGCCTGCCGTGTGCTGGGCAGCAACACACTGCGCATTCCTTGAGGAGCGCTACATCTCCAGAGCCCTCGAATGCCCTCGGGACAACATGGCTAGTGAGTGCGAAGTGCCCAGGAAGACTCTGTCATGGCCCTTGTGTGAGCTGCCATGAGAGAACACTGTGCTTGGAACACTGCGAGGCCCGCCCCGTATCTGAAGTCACTCTGCTCGAGGAGAAAGTCAGCATCTTAGCACGCTGTGTCGCTACCGGCACACCCAGCATGAACCCATGCCTGGAAGATAGGCCCTGATTCGCCGTGCAGAAGCGGAGGCGTGCTGCAGCTTCCAGGAGGCGGTGGCCTCTGCTCTGCATGCCTTTAACGGCAGCACAGCTTTCTGGACACCTGGGAGGCTAGCCGGGGCACCCTGCTCCCAGCAGGAACACTGAGTACCCCCAGGTGCACCTGGGTCTGCTAAGCAACATCCAGGCCCGTAGCCCTTCAGAGCCTCCTGTGTGCAGGCCGAGCGTAGAGAAACGCACTGCCCTCTCCTTCGGAGCAGCTTAGTTTCCTCCGCACTCGCACACGTTCGCGAACACCGTTCTGGCATGTCCCACATGGCCCGGAGGTCTTACGCGGTGCCCTAATCGGACCTGCCCTCAGAGGAGCCCTCGTCTTCGCGTTTCATCCAGGACCTCCTGACTGAAGTCACCGTGCCTCCTAGAGGACGGCGGCTTGGGTTTTTCCTGCACTTCAAGTCCTGTTCCTTCTGCGGCACTGCAGGCAGCACCAGGCCCAGAGGAGCAGCTACGGCGTTCCTCGGTTGAGACAGTTCGCCGGATGCGGGACTCCCTACTTCGATGTTAATTCAGGGAAGGAAACACAGGGTAACCGGTGTCTCTTGGGACTCCTTAGAAGCCACAGGGATGTACGCTGAGTGTGCCCATGAAAACGGGGGCCTGCTGGAACTAGCCCTGCTTTTCCATTTTGAGGGCGGCATTCATGCCTGCCTTGAAGCTACCTGACATTCCCGGCTCCCGACAGGCCAGTGAGCCCTGGAAGAAGGCTTCGGGGTAAAATATGAATTTGCTCTCTCTAAACCAGGGGCTTCCGTGGCCGCCGCGGCGGTCCGCATGACAGGCTCTAGAGCGAAAGTGAACCTCGACGTGAGAACTCGCCTCCAGGTTAGGCCCTGAGTAGCCGTGCAGAAAGGGAGTCATGCAGCTGTTTCCACAAGTTCTCAGTCGCTTATGTGCTTTATTTTAAAGGAAGTACGCGTCCGGGGACTCCTAGGCCCCACGGGTGTGCATCGTTCTCCCTCCGAGGTCACTGAGTGCCTCCAGACACCTGTGGGCCGGCGGAGCAACGTCGAGGTCCATTGGTTGATCCCCCGGAGGACCTCTGTGCCTGCCGAGTGCTGGGCAGCAACACACTGCGCATTCCTTGAGGAGCGCTACATCTCCAGAGCCCTCGAATGCCCTCGGGACAACATGGCTAGTGAGTGCGAAGTGCCCAGGAAGACTCTGTCATGGCCCTTGTGTGAGCTGCCATGAGAGAACACTGTGCTTGGAACACTGCGAGGCCCGCCCCGTATCTGAAGTCACTCTGCTCGAGGAGAAAGTCAGCATCTTAGCACGCTGTGTCGCTACCGGCACACCCAGCATGAACCCATGCCTGGAAGATAGGCCCTGATTCGCCGTGCAGAAGCGGAGGCATGCTGCAGCTTCCAGGAGGCGGTGGCCTCTGCTCTGCATGCCTTTAACGGCAGCACAGCTTTCTGGACACCTGGGAGGCTAGCCGGGGCACCCTGCTCCCGGCAGGAACACTGAGTACCCCCAGGTGCACCTGGGTCTGCTAAGCAACATCCAGGCCCGTAGCCCTTCAGAGCCCCCGTGTGCAGGCCGAGCGTAGGGAAACGCACTGCCCTCTCCTTCGGAGCAGCTTAGTTTCCTCCGCACTCGCACACGTTCGCGAACACCGTTCTGGCACGTCCCACGTGGCGTGGAGTTCTTACGCGGTGCCCTAATCGGAGCTGCCCTCAGAGGAGCCCTCGTCTTCGCGTTCCATCCAGGACCTCCTGACTGAAGTCACCGGGCCTCCTAGAGGACGGCGGCTTGGGTTCTTACTGCACTTCAAGTCCTGTTCCTTCTGCGGCACTGCAGGCAGCCCCAGGCCCAGAGGAGCAGCTACGGCGTTCCTCGGTTGAGACAGTTCGCCGGATGCGGGACTCCCTACTTCGATGTTAATTCAGGGAAGGAAACACAGGGTAACCGGTGTCTCTTGGGACTCCTTAGAAGCCACAGGGATGTACGCTGAGTGTGCCCATGAAAACGGGGGCCTGCTGGAACTAGCCCTGCTTTTCCATTTTGAGGGCGGCATTCATGCCTGCCTTGAAGCTACCTGACATTCCCGGCTCCCGACAGGCCAGTGAGCCCTGGAAGAAGGCTTCGGGGTAAAATATGAATTTGCTCTCTCTAAACCAGGGGCTTCCGTGGCCGCCGCGGTGGTCCGCATGACAGGCTCTAGAGCGAAAGTGAACCTCGACGTGAGAACTCGCCTCCAGGTTAGGCCCTGAGTAGCCGTGCAGAAAGGGAGTCATGCAGCTGTTTCCACAAGTTCTCAGTCGCTTATGTGCTTTATTTTAAAGGAAGTACGCGTCCGGGGACTCCTAGGCCCCACGGGTGTGCATCGTTCTCCCTCCGAGGTCACTGAGTGCCTCCAGACACCTGTGGGCCGGCGGAGCAACGTCGAGGTCCATTGGTTGATCCCCCGGAGGACCTCTGTGCCTGCCGAGTGCTGGGCAGCAACACACTGCGCATTCCTTGAGGAGCGCTACATCTCCAGAGCCCTCGAACGCCCTCGGGACAACATGGCTAGTGAGTGCGAAGTGCCCAGGAAGACTCTGTCATGGCCCTTGTGTGAGCTGCCATGAGAGAACACTGTTCTTGGAACACTGCGAGGCCCGCCCCGTATCTGAAGTCACTCTGCTCGAGGAGAAAGTCAGCATCTTAGCACGCTGTGTCGCTACCGGCACACCCAGCATGAACCCATTCCTGGAAGTAAGGCCCTGATTCGCCGTGCAGAAGCGGAGGCATGCTGCAGCTTCCAGGAGGCGGTGGCCTCTGCTCTGCATGCCTTTAAAGGCAGCACAGCTTTCTGGACACCTGGGAGGCTAGCCGGGGCACCCTGCTCCCGGCAGGAACACTGAGTACCCCCAGGTGCACCTGGGTCTGCTAAGCAACATCCAGGCCCGTAGCCCTTCAGAGCCCCCGTGTGCAGGCCGAGCGTAGGGAAACGCACTGCCCTCTCCTTCGGAGCAGCTTAGTTTCCTCCGCACTCGCACACGTTCGCGAACACCGTTCTGGCACGTCCCACGTGGCGTGGAGTTCTTACGCGGTGCCCTAATCGGAGCTGCCCTCAGAGGAGCCCTCGTCTTCGCGTTCCATCCAGGACCTCCTGACTGAAGTCACCGGGCCTCCTAGAGGACGGCGGCTTGGGTTCTTACTGCACTTCAAGTCCTGTTCCTTCTGCGGCACTGCAGGCAGCCACAGGCCCAGAGGAGCAGCTACGGCGTTCCTCGGTTGAGACAGTTCGCCGGATGCGGGACTCCCTACTTCGATGTTAATTCAGGGAAGGAAACACAGGGTAACCGGTGTCTCTTGGGACTCCTTAGAAGCCACAGGGATGTACGCTGAGTGTGCCCATGAAAACGGGGGCCTGCTGGAACTAGCCCTGCTTTTCCATTTTGAGGGCGGCATTCATGCCTGCCTTGAAGCTACCTGACATTCCCGGCTCCCGACAGGCCAGTGAGCCCTGGAAGAAGGCTTCGGGGTAAAATATGAATTTGCTCTCTCTAAACCAGTGGCTTCCGTGGCCGCCGCGGCGGTCCTCATGACAGGCTCTAGAGCGAAAGTGAACCTCGACGTGAGAACTCGCCTCCAGGTTAGGCCCTGAGTAGCCGTGCAGAAAGGGAGTCATGCAGCTGTTTCCACAAGTTCTCAGTCGCTTATGTGCTTTATTTTAAAGGAAGTACGCGTCCGGGGACTCCTAGGCCCCACGGGTGTGCATCGTTCTCCCTCCGAGGTCACTGAGTGCCTCCAGACACCTGTGGGCCGGCGGAGCAACGTCGAGGTCCATTGGTTGATCCCCCGGAGGACCTCTGTGCCTGCCGAGTGCTGGGCAGCAACACACTGCGCATTCCTTGAGGAGCGCTACATCTCCAGAGCCCTCGAATGCCCTCGGGACAACATGGCTAGTGAGTGCGAAGTGCCCAGGAAGACTCTGTCATGGCCCTTGTGTGAGCTGCCATGAGAGAACACTGTTCTTGGAACACTGCGAGGCCCGCCCCGTATCTGAAGTCACTCTGCTCGAGGAGAAAGTCAGCATCTTAGCACGCTGTGTCGCTACCGGCACACCCAGCATGAACCCATTCCTGGAAGTAAGGCCCTGATTCGCCGTGCAGAAGCGGAGGGATGCTGCAGCTTCCAGGAGGCGGTGGCCTCTGCTCTGCATGCCTTTAACGGCAGCACAGCTTTCTGGACACCTGGGAGGCTAGCCGGGGCACCCTGCTCCCGGCAGGAACACTGAGTACCCCCAGGTGCACCTGGGTCTGCTAAGCAACATCCAGGCCCGTAGCCCTTCAGAGCCCCCTGTGTGCAGGCCGAGCGTAGGGAAACGCACTGCCCTCTCCTTCGGAGCAGCTTAGTTTCCTCCGCACTCGCACACGTTCGCGAACACCGTTCTGGCACGTCCCACGTGGCGTGGAGTTCTTACGCAGTGCCCTAATCGGAGCTGCCCTCAGAGGAGCCCTCGTCTTCGCGTTCCATCCAGGACCTCCTGACTGAAGTCACCGGGCCTCCTAGAGGACGGCGGCTTGGGTTCTTACTGCACTTCAAGTCCTGTTCCTTCTGCGGCACTGCAGGCAGCACCAGGCCCAGAGGAGCAGCTACGGCGTTCCTCGGTTGAGACAGTTCGCCGGATGCGGGACTCCCTACTTCGATAAGTTGATTCAGGGAAGGAAACACAGGGTATCCGGTGTCTCTTGGGACTCCTTAGAAGCCACAGGGATGTACGCTGAGTGTGCCCATGAAAACGGGGGCCTGTTGGAACTAGCCCTGCTTTTCCATTTTGAGGGCGGCATTCATGCCTGCCTTGAAGCTACCTGACATTCCCGGCTCCCGACAGGCCAGTGAGCCCTGGAAGAATGCTTCGGGGAAAATTATGAATTTGCTCTCTCTAAACCAGGGGCTTCCGTGGGCGCGGCGGCGGTCCGCATGACAGTCTCTAGAGCGAAAGGGAAACTCGACGTGAGAACTCGCCTCCAGGTTAGGCCCTGAGTAGCCGTGCAGAAAGGGAGGCATGCAGCTGTTTCCACAAGTTCTCAGTCGCTTATGTGCTTTATTTTAAAGGAAGTACGCGTCCCGGGACTCCTAGGCCCCACGGGTGTGCATCGTTTTCCCTCCGAGGTCACTGAGTGCCTCCAGACACCTGTGGGCCAGCGGAGCAACGTCGAGGTCCATTGGTTGATCCCCCGGAGGACCTCTGTGCCTGCCGTGTGCTGGGCAGCAACACACTGCGCATTCCTTGAGGAGCGCTACATCTCCAGAGCCCTCGAATGCCCTCGGGACAACATGGCTAGTGAGTGCGAAGTGCCCAGGAAGACTCTGTCATGGCCCTTGTGTGAGCTGCCATGAGAGAACACTGTGCTTGGAACACTGCGAGGCCCGCCCCGTATCTGAAGTCACTCTGCTCGAGGAGAAAGTCAGCATCTTAGCACGCTGTGTCGCTACCGGCACACCCAGCATGAACCCATGCCTGGAAGATAGGCCCTGATTCGCCGTGCAGAAGCGGAGGCGTGCTGCAGCTTCCAGGAGGCGGTGGCCTCTGCTCTGCATGCCTTTAACGGCAGCACAGCTTTCTGGACACCTGGGAGGCTAGCCGGGGCACCCTGCTCCCAGCAGGAACACTGAGTACCCCCAGGTGCACCTGGGTCTGCTAAGCAACATCCAGGCCCGTAGCCCTTCAGAGCCTCCTGTGTGCAGGCCGAGCGTAGAGAAACGCACTGCCCTCTCCTTCGGAGCAGCTTAGTTTCCTCCGCACTCGCACACGTTCGCGAACACCGTTCTGGCATGTCCCACATGGCCCGGAGGTCTTACGCGGTGCCCTAATCGGACCTGCCCTCAGAGGAGCCCTCGTCTTCGCGTTTCATCCAGGACCTCCTGACTGAAGTCACCGTGCCTCCTAGAGGACGGCGGCTTGGGTTTTTCCTGCACTTCAAGTCCTGTTCCTTCTGCGGCACTGCAGGCAGCACCAGGCCCAGAGGAGCAGCTACGGCGTTCCTCGGTTGAGACAGTTCGCCGGATGCGGGACTCCCTACTTCGATGTTAATTCAGGGAAGGAAACACAGGGTAACCGGTGTCTCTTGGGACTCCTTAGAAGCCACAGGGATGTACGCTGAGTGTGCCCATGAAAACGGGGGCCTGCTGGAACTAGCCCTGCTTTTCCATTTTGAGGGCGGCATTCATGCCTGCCTTGAAGCTACCTGACATTCCCGGCTCCCGACAGGCCAGTGAGCCCTGGAAGAAGGCTTCGGGGTAAAATATGAATTTGCTCTCTCTAAACCAGGGGCTTCCGTGGCCGCCGCGGCGGTCCGCATGACAGGCTCTAGAGCGAAAGTGAACCTCGACGTGAGAACTCGCCTCCAGGTTAGGCCCTGAGTAGCCGTGCAGAAAGGGAGTCATGCAGCTGTTTCCACAAGTTCTCAGTCGCTTATGTGCTTTATTTTAAAGGAAGTACGCGTCCGGGGACTCCTAGGCCCCACGGGTGTGCATCGTTCTCCCTCCGAGGTCACTGAGTGCCTCCAGACACCTGTGGGCCGGCGGAGCAACGTCGAGGTCCATTGGTTGATCCCCCGGAGGACCTCTGTGCCTGCCGAGTGCTGGGCAGCAACACACTGCGCATTCCTTGAGGAGCGCTACATCTCCAGAGCCCTCGAATGCCCTCGGGACAACATGGCTAGTGAGTGCGAAGTGCCCAGGAAGACTCTGTCATGGCCCTTGTGTGAGCTGCCATGAGAGAACACTGTGCTTGGAACACTGCGAGGCCCGCCCCGTATCTGAAGTCACTCTGCTCGAGGAGAAAGTCAGCATCTTAGCACGCTGTGTCGCTACCGGCACACCCAGCATGAACCCATTCCTGGAAGTAAGGCCCTGATTCGCCGTGCAGAAGCGGAGGCATGCTGCAGCTTCCAGGAGGCGGTGGCCTCTGCTCTGCATGCCTTTAACGGCAGCACAGCTTTCTGGACACCTGGGAGGCTAGCCGGGGCACCCTGCTCCCGGCAGGAACACTGAGTACCCCCAGGTGCACCTGGGTCTGCTAAGCAACATCCAGGCCCGTAGCCCTTCAGAGCCCCCTGTGTGCAGGCCGAGCGTAGGGAAACGCACTGCCCTCTCCTTCGGAGCAGCTTAGTTTCCTCCGCACTCGCACACGTTCGCGAACACCGTTCTGGCACGTCCCACGTGGCGTGGAGTTCTTACGCGGTGCCCTAATCGGAGCTGCCCTCAGAGGAGCCCTCGTCTTCGCGTTCCATCCAGGACCTCCTGACTGAAGTCACCGGGCCTCCTAGAGGACGGCAGCTTGGGTTCTTACTGCACTTCAAGTCCTGTTCCTTCTGCGGCACTGCAGGCAGCCACAGGCCCAGAGGAGCAGCTACGGCGTTCCTCGGTTGAGACAGTTCGCCGGATGCGGGACTCCCTACTTCGATAAGTTGATTCAGGGAAGGAAACACAGGGTAACCGGTGTCTCTTGGGACTCCTTAGAAGCCACAGGGATGTACGCTGAGTGTGCCCATGAAAACGGGAGCCTGTTGGAACTAGCCCTGCTTTTCCATTTTGAGGGCGGCATTCATGCCTGCCTTGAAGCTACCTGACATTCCCGGCTCCCGACAGGCCAGTGAGCCCTGGAAGAATGCTTCGGGGAAAATTATGAATTTGCTCTCTCTAAACCAGGGGCTTCCGTTGGCGCGGCGGCGGTCCGCATGACAGACTCTAGAGCGAAAGGGAACCTCGACGTGAGAACTCGCCTCCAGGTTAGGCCCTGAGTAGCCGTGCAGAAAGGGAGGCATGCAGCTGTTTCCACAAGTTCTCAGTCGCTTATGTGCTTTATTTTAAAGGAAGTACGCGTCCCGGGACTCCTAGGCCCCACGGGTGTGCATCGTTTTCCCTCCGAGGTCACTGAGTGCCTCCAGACACCTGTGGGCCAGCGGAGCAACGTCGAGGTCCATTGGTTGATCCCCCGGAGGACCTCTGTGCCTGCCGTGTGCTGGGCAGCAACACACTGCGCATTCCTTGAGGAGCGCTACATCCCCAGAGCCCTCGAATGCCCTCGGGACAACATGGCTAGTGAGTGCGAAGTGCCCAGGAAGACTCTGTCATGGCCCTTGTGTGAGCTGCCATGAGAGAACACTGTGCTTGGAACACTGCGAGGCCCGCCCCGTATCTGAAGTCACTCTGCTCGAGGAGAAAGTCAGCATCTTAGCACGCTGTGTCGCTACCGGCACACCCAGCATGAACCCATGCCTGGAAGATAGGCCCTGATTCGCCGTGCAGAAGCGGAGGCGTGCTGCAGCTTCCAGGAGGCGGTGGCCTCTGCTCTGCATGCCTTTAACGGCAGCACAGCTTTCTGGACACCTGGGAGGCTAGCCGGGGCACCCTGCTCCCAGCAGGAACACTGAGTACCCCCAGGTGCACCTGGGTCTGCTAAGCAACATCCAGGCCCGTAGCCCTTCAGAGCCTCCTGTGTGCAGGCCGAGCGTAGAGAAACGCACTGCCCTCTCCTTCGGAGCAGCTTAGTTTCCTCCGCACTCGCACACGTTCGCGAACACCATTCTGGCATGTCCCACATGGCCCGGAGGTCTTACGCGGTGCCCTAATCGGACCTGCCCTCAGAGGAGCCCTCGTCTTCGCGTTTCATCCAGGACCTCCTGACTGAAGTCACCGGGCCTCCTAGAGGACGGCGGCTTGGGTTTTTCCTGCACTTCAAGTCCTGTTCCTTCTGCGGCACTGCAGGCAGCACCAGGCCCAGAGGAGCAGCTACGGCGTTCCTCGGTTGAGACAGTTCGCTGGATGCGGGACTCCCTACTTCGATAAGTTGATTCAGGGAAGGAAACACAGGGTAACCGGTGTCTCTTGCGACTCCTTAGAAGCCACAGGGATGTACGCTGAGTGTGCCCATGAAAACGGGGGCCTGCTGGAACTAGCCCTGCTTTTCCATTTTGAGGGCGGCATTCATGCCTGCCTTGAAGCTACCTGACATTCCCGGCTCCCGACAGGCCAGTGATCCCTGCAAGAATGCTTCAGGGAAAATTATGAATTTGCTCTCTCTAAACCAGGGGCTTCCGTGGGCGCGGCGGCGGTCCGCATGACAGACTCTAGAGCGAAAGGGAACCTCGACGTGAGAACTCGCCTCCAGGTTAGGCCCTGAGTAGCCGTGCAGAAAGGGAGGCATGCAGCTGTTTCCACAAGTTCTCAGTCGCTTATGTGCTTTATTTTAAAGGAAGTACGCGTCCCGGGACTCCTAGGCCCCACGGGTGTGCATCGTTTTCCCTCCGAGGTCACTGAGTGCCTCCAGACACCTGTGGGCTGGCGGAGCAACGTCGAGGTCCATTGGTTGATCCCCCGGAGGACCTCTGTGCCTGCCGAGTGCTGGTCAGCAACACACTGCGCATTGCTTGAGGAGCGCTACATCTCCAGAGCCCTCGAATGCCCTCGGGACAACATGGCTAGTGAGTGCGAAGTGCCCAGGAAGACTCTGTCATGGCCCTTGTGTGAGCTGCCATGAGAGAACACTGTGCTTGGAACACTGCGAGGCCCGCCCCGTATCTGAAGTCACTCTGCTCGAGGAGAAAGTCAGCATCTTAGCACGCTGTGTCGCTACCGGCACACCCAGCATGAACCCATTCCTGGAAGTAAGGCCCTGATTCGCCGTGCAGAAGCGGAGGCATGCTGCAGGTTCCAGGAGGCGGTGGCCTCTGCTCTGCATGCCTTTAACGGCAGCACAGCTTTCTGGACACCTGGGAGGCTAGCCGGGGCACCCTGCTCCCGGCAGGAACACTGAGTACCCCCAGGTGCACCTGGGTCTGCTAAGCAACATCCAGGCCCGTAGCCCTTCAGAGCCCCCTGTGTGCAGGCCGAGCGTAGGGAAACGCACTGCCCTCTCCTTCGGAGCAGCTTAGTTTCCTCCGCACTCGCACACGTTCGCGAACACCGTTCTGGCACGTCCCACGTGGCGTGGAGTTCTTACGCGGTGCCCTAATCGGAGCTGCCCTCAGAGGAGCCCTCGTCTTCGCGTTCCATCCAGGACCTCCTGACTGAAGTCACCGGGCCTCCTAGAGGACGGCGGCTTGGGTTCTTACTGCACTTCAAGTCCTGTTCCTTCTGCGGCACTGCAGGCAGCCACAGGCCCAGAGGAGCAGCTACGGCGTTCCTCGGTTGAGACAGTTCGCCGGATGCGGAACTCCCTACTTCGATAAGTTGATTCAGGGAAGGAAACACAGGGTAACCGGTGTCTCTTGGGACTCCTTAGAAGCCACAGGGATGTACGCTGAGTGTGCCCATGAAAACGGGGGCCTGCTGGAACTAGCCCTGCTTTTCCATTTTGAGGGCGGCATTCATGCCTGCCTTGAAGCTACCTGACATTCCCAGCTCCCGACAGGCCAGTGAGCCCTGGAAGAATGCTTCGGGGAAAATTATGAATTTGCTCTCTCTAAACCAGGGGCTTCCGTGGGCGCGGCGGCGGTCCGCATGACAGACTCTAGAGCGAAAGTGAACCTCGACGTGAGAACTCGCCTCCAGGTTAGGCCCTGAGTAGCCGTGCAGAAAGGGAGGCATGCAGCTGTTTCCACAAGTTCTCAGTCGCTTATGTGCTTTATTTTAAAGGAAGTACGCGTCCGGGGACTCCTAGGCCCCACGGGTGTGCATCGTTCTCCCTCCGAGGTCACTGAGTGCCTCCAGACACCTGTGGGCCGGCGGAGCAACGTCGAGGTCCATTGGTTGATCCCCCGGAGGACCTCTGTGCCTGCCGAGTGCTGGGCAGCAACACACTGCGCATTCCTTGAGGAGCGCTACATCCCCAGAGCCCTCGAATGCCCTCGGGACAACATGGCTAGTGAGTGCGAAGTGCCCAGGAAGACTCTGTCATGGCCCTTGTGTGAGCTGCCATGAGAGAACACTGTGCTTGGAACACTGCGAGGCCCGCCCCGTATCTGAAGTCACTCTGCTCGAGGAGAAAGTCAGCATCTTAGCACGCTGTGTCGCTACCGGCACACCCAGCATGAACCCATTCCTGGAAGTAAGGCCCTGATTCGCCGTGCAGAAGCGGAGGCATGCTGCAGCTTCCAGGAGGCGGTGGCCTCTGCTCTGCATGCCTTTAACGGCAGCACAGCTTTCTGGACACCTGGGAGGCTAGCCGGGGCACCCTGCTCCCGGCAGGAACACTGAGTACCCCCAGGTGCACCTGGGTCTGCTAAGCAACATCCAGGCCCGTAGCCCTTCAGAGCCCCCTGTGTGCAGGCCGAGCGTAGGGAAACGCACTGCCCTCTCCTTCGGAGCAGCTTAGTTTCCTCCGCACTCGCACACGTTCGCGAACACCGTTCTGGCACGTCCCACGTGGCGTGGAGTTCTTACGCAGTGCCCTAATCGGAGCTGCCCTCAGAGGAGCCCTCGTCTTCGCGTTCCATCCAGGACCTCCTGACTGAAGTCACCGGGCCTCCTAGAGGACGGCGGCTTGGGTTCTTACTGCACTTCAAGTCCTGTTCCTTCTGCGGCACTGCAGGCAGCCCCAGGCCCAGAGGAGCAGCTACGGCGTTCCTCGGTTGAGACAGTTCGCCGGATGCGGGACTCCCTACTTCGATAAGTTGATTCAGGGAAGGAAACACAGGGTAACCGGTGTCTCTTGGGACTCCTTAGAAGCCACAGGGATGTACGCTGAGTGTGCCCATGAAAACGGGGGCCTGCTGGAACTAGCCCTGCTTTTCCATTTTGAGGGCGGCATTCATGCCTGCCTTGAAGCTACCTGACATTCCCGGCTCCCGACAGGCCAGTGAGCCCTGGAAGAAGGCTTCGGGGTAAAATATGAATTTGCTCTCTCTAAACCAGGGGCTTCCGTGGCCACCGCGGCGGTCCGCATGACAGGCTCTAGAGCGAAAGTGAACCTCGACGTGAGAACTCGCCTCCAGGTTAGGCCCTGAGTAGCCGTGCAGAAAGGGAGTCATGCAGCTGTTTCCACAAGTTCTCAGTCGCTTATGTGCTTTATTTTAAAGGAAGTACGCGTCCGGGGACTCCTAGGCCCCACGGGTGTGCATCGTTCTCCCTCCGAGGTCACTGAGTGCCTCCAGACACCTGTGGGCCGGCGGAGCAACGTCGAGGTCCATTGGTTGATCCCCCGGAGGACCTCTGTGCCTGCCGAGTGCTGGGCAGCAACACACTGCGCATTCCTTGAGGAGCGCTACATCTCCAGAGCCCTCGAATGCCCTCGGGACAACATGGCTAGTGAGTGCGAAGTGCCCAGGAAGACTCTGTCATGGCCCTTGTGTGAGCTGCCATGAGAGAACACTGTGCTTGGAACACTGCGAGGCCCGCCCCGTATCTGAAGTCACTCTGCTCGAGGAGAAAGTCAGCATCTTAGCACGCTGTGTCGCTACCGGCACACCCAACATGAACCCATTCCTGGAAGTAAGGCCCTGATTCGCCGTGCAGAAGCGGAGGCATGCTGCAGCTTCCAGGAGGCGGTGGCCTCTGCTCTGCATGCCTTTAACGGCAGCACAGCTTTCTGGACACCTGGGAGGCTAGCCGGGGCACCCTGCTCCCGGCAGGAACACTGAGTACCCCCAGGTGCACCTGGGTCTGCTAAGCAACATCCAGGCCCGTAGCCCTTCAGAGCCCCCTGTGTGCAGGCCGAGCGTAGGGAAACGCACTGCCCTCTCCTTCGGAGCAGCTTAGTTTCCTCCGCACTCGCACACGTTCGCGAACACCGTTCTGGCACGTCCCACGTGGCGTGGAGTTCTTACGCGGTGCCCTAATCGGAGCTGCCCTCAGAGGAGCCCTCGTCTTCGCGTTCCATCCAGGACCTCCTGACTGAAGTCACCGGGCCTCCTAGAGGACGGCGGCTTGGGTTCTTACTGCACTTCAAGTCCTGTTCCTTCTGCGGCACTGCAGGGAGCCCCAGGCCCAGAGGAGCAGCTACGGCGTTCCTCGGTTGAGACAGTTCGCCGGATGCGGGACTCCCTACTTCGATAAGTTGATTCAGGGAAGGAAACACAGGGTAACCGGTGTCTCTTGGGACTCCTTAGAAGCCACAGGGATGTACGCTGAGTGTGCCCATGAAAACGGGGGCCTGTTGGAACTAGCCCTGCTTTTCCATTTTGAGGGCGGCATTCATGCCTGCCTTGAAGCTACCTGACATTCCCGGCTCCCGACAGGCCAGTGAGCCCTGGAAGAATGCTTCGGGGAAAATTATGAATTTGCTCTCTCTAAACCAGGGGCTTCCGTGGGCGCGGCGGCGGTCCGCATGACAGACTCTAGAGCGAAAGTGAACCTCGACGGGAGAACTCGCCTCCAGGTTAGGCCCTGAGTAGCCGTGCAGAAAGGGAGTCATGCAGCTGTTTCCACAAGTTCTCAGTCGCTTATGTGCTTTATTTTAAAGGAAGTACGCGTCCGGGGACTCCTAGGCCCCACGGGTGTGCATCGTTCTCCCTCCGAGGTCACTGAGTGCCTCCAGACACCTGTGGGCCGGCGGAGCAACGTCGAGGTCCATTGGTTGATCCCCCGGAGGACCTCTGTGCCTGCCGAGTGCTGGGCAGCAACACACTGCGCATTCCTTGAGGAGCGCTACATCCCCAGAGCCCTCGAATGCCCTCGGGACAACATGGCTAGTGAGTGCGAAGTGCCCAGGAAGACTCTGTCATGGCCCTTGTGTGAGCTGCCATGAGAGAACACTGTGCTTGGAACACTGCGAGGCCCGCCCCGTATCTGAAGTCACTCTGCTCGAGGAGAAAGTCAGCATCTTAGCACGCTGTGTCGCTACCGGCACACCCAGCATGAACCCATTCCTGGAAGTAAGGCCCTGATTCGCCGTGCAGAAGCGGAGGCATGCTGCAGCTTCCAGGAGGCGGTGGCCTCTGCTCTGCATGCCTTTAACGGCAGCACAGCTTTCTGGACACCTGGGAGGCTAGCCGGGGCACCCTGCTCCCGGCAGGAACACTGAGTACCCCCAGGTGCACCTGGGTCTGCTAAGCAACATCCAGGCCCGTAGCCCTTCAGAGCCCCCTGTGTGCAGGCCGAGCGTAGGGAAACGCACTGCCCTCTCCTTCGGAGCAGCTTAGTTTCCTCCGCACTCGCACACGTTCGCGAACACCGTTCTGGCACGTCCCACGTGGCGTGGAGTTCTTACGCAGTGCCCTAATCGGAGCTGCCCTCAGAGGAGCCCTCGTCTTCGCGTTCCATCCAGGACCTCCTGACTGAAGTCACCGGGCCTCCTAGAGGACGGCGGCTTGGGTTCTTACTGCACTTCAAGTCCTGTTCCTTCTGCGGCACTGCAGGCAGCCCCAGGCCCAGAGGAGCAGCTACGGCGTTCCTCGGTTGAGACAGTTCGCCGGATGCGGGACTCCCTACTTCGATAAGTTGATTCAGGGAAGGAAACACAGGGTAACCGGTGTCTCTTGGGACTCCTTAGAAGCCACAGGGATGTACGCTGAGTGTGCCCATGAAAACGGGGGCCTGCTGGAACTAGCCCTGCTTTTCCATTTTGAGGGCGGCATTCATGCCTGCCTTGAAGCTACCTGACATTCCCGGCTCCCGACAGGCCAGTGAGCCCTGGAAGAAGGCTTCGGGGTAAAATATGAATTTGCTCTCTCTAAACCAGGGGCTTCCGTGGCCGCCGCGGCGGTCCGCATGACAGGCTCTAGAGCGAAAGTGAACCTCGACGTGAGAACTCGCCTCCAGGTTAGGCCCTGAGTAGCCGTGCAGAAAGGGAGTCATGCAGCTGTTTCCACAAGTTCTCAGTCGCTTATGTGCTTTATTTTAAAGGAAGTACGCGTCCGGGGACTCCTAGGCCCCACGGGTGTGCATCGTTCTCCCTCCGAGGTCACTGAGTGCCTCCAGACACCTGTGGGCCGGCGGAGCAACGTCGAGGTCCATTGGTTGATCCCCCAGAGGACCTCTGTGCCTGCCGAGTGCTGGGCAGCAACACACTGCGCATTCCTTGAGGAGCGCTACATCTCCAGAGCCCTCGAATGCCCTCGGGACAACATGGCTAGTGAGTGCGAAGTGCCCAGGAAGACTCTGTCATGGCCCTTGTGTGAGCTGCCATGAGAGAACACTGTGCTTGGAACACTGCGAGGCCCGCCCCGTATCTGAAGTCACTCTGCTCGAGGAGAAAGTCAGCATCTTAGCACGCTGTGTCGCTACCGGCACACCCAACATGAACCCATTCCTGGAAGTAAGGCCCTGATTCGCCGTGCAGAAGCGGAGGCATGCTGCAGCTTCCAGGAGGCGGTGGCCTCTGCTCTGCATGCCTTTAACGGCAGCACAGCTTTCTGGACACCTGGGAGGCTAGCCGGGGCACCCTGCTCCCGGCAGGAACACTGAGTACCCCCAGGTGCACCTGGGTCTGCTAAGCAACATCCAGGCCCGTAGCCCTTCAGAGCCCCCTGTGTGCAGGCCGAGCGTAGGGAAACGCACTGCCCTCTCCTTCGGAGCAGCTTAGTTTCCTCCGCACTCGCACACGTTCGCGAACACCGTTCTGGCACGTCCCACGTGGCGTGGAGTTCTTACGCGGTGCCCTAATCGGAGCTGCCCTCAGAGGAGCCCTCGTCTTCGCGTTCCATCCAGGACCTCCTGACTGAAGTCACCGGGCCTCCTAGAGGACGGCGGCTTGGGTTCTTACTGCACTTCAAGTCCTGTTCCTTCTGCGGCACTGCAGGCAGCCCCAGGCCCAGAGGAGCAGCTACGGCGTTCCTCGGTTGAGACAGTTCGCCGGATGCGGAACTCCCTACTTCGATAAGTTGATTCAGGGAAGGAAACACAGGGTAACCGGTGTCTCTTGGGACTCCTTAGAAGCCACAGGGATGTACGCTGAGTGTGCCCATGAAAACGGGGGCCTGCTGGAACTAGCCCTGCTTTTCCATTTTGAGGGCGGCATTCATGCCTGCCTTGAAGCTACCTGACATTCCCAGCTCCCGACAGGCCAGTGAGCCCTGGAAGAATGCTTCGGGGAAAATTATGAATTTGCTCTCTCTAAACCAGGGGCTTCCGTGGGCGCGGCGGCGGTCCGCATGACAGACTCTAGAGCGAAAGTGAACCTCGACGTGAGAACTCACCTCCAGGTTAGGCCCTGAGTAGCCGTGCAGAAAGGGAGTCATGCAGCTGTTTCCACAAGTTCTCAGTCGCTTATGTGCTTTATTTTAAAGGAAGTACGCGTCCGGGGACTCCTAGGCCCCACGGGTGTGCATCGTTCTCCCTCCGAGGTCACTGAGTGCCTCCAGACACCTGTGGGCCGGCGGAGCAACGTCGAGGTCCATTGGTTGATCCCCCGGAGGACCTCTGTGCCTGCCGAGTGCTGGGCAGCAACACACTGCGCATTCCTTGAGGAGCGCTACATCCCCAGAGCCCTCGAATGCCCTCGGGACAACATGGCTAGTGAGTGCGAAGTGCCCAGGAAGACTCTGTCATGGCCCTTGTGTGAGCTGCCATGAGAGAACACTGTGCTTGGAACACTGCGAGGCCCGCCCCGTATCTGAAGTCACTCTGCTCGAGGAGAAAGTCAGCATCTTAGCACGCTGTGTCGCTACCGGCACACCCAGCATGAACCCATTCCTGGAAGTAAGGCCCTGATTCGCCGTGCAGAAGCGGAGGCATGCTGCAGCTTCCAGGAGGCGGTGGCCTCTGCTCTGCATGCCTTTAACGGCAGCACAGCTTTCTGGACACCTGGGAGGCTAGCCGGGGCACCCTGCTCCCGGCAGGAACACTGAGTACCCCCAGGTGCACCTGGGTCTGGTAAGCAACATCCAGGCCCGTAGCCCTTCAGAGCCCCCTGTGTGCAGGCCGAGCGTAGGGAAACGCACTGCCCTCTCCTTCGGAGCAGCTTAGTTTCCTCCGCACTCGCACACGTTCGCGAACACCGTTCTGGCACGTCCCACGTGGCGTGGAGTTCTTACGCAGTGCCCTAATCGGAGCTGCCCTCAGAGGAGCCCTCGTCTTCGCGTTCCATCCAGGACCTCCTGACTGAAGTCACCGGGCCTCCTAGAGGACGGCGGCTTGGGTTCTTACTGCACTTCAAGTCCTGTTCCTTCTGCGGCACTGCAGGCAGCCCCAGGCCCAGAGGAGCAGCTACGGCGTTCCTCGGTTGAGACAGTTCGCCGGATGCGGGACTCCCTACTTCGATAAGTTGATTCAGGGAAGGAAACACAGGGTAACCGGTGTCTCTTGGGACTCCTTAGAAGCCACAGGGATGTACGCTGAGTGTGCCCATGAAAACGGGGGCCTGCTGGAACTAGCCCTGCTTTTCCATTTTGAGGGCGGCATTCATGCCTGCCTTGAAGCTACCTGACATTCCCGGCTCCCGACAGGCCAGTGAGCCCTGGAAGAAGGCTTCGGGGTAAAATATGAATTTGCTCTCTCTAAACCAGGGGCTTCCGTGGCCGCCGCGGCGGTCCGCATGACAGGCTCTAGAGCGAAAGTGAACCTCGACGTGAGAACTCGCCTCCAGGTTAGGCCCTGAGTAGCCGTGCAGAAAGGGAGTCATGCAGCTGTTTCCACAAGTTCTCAGTCGCTTATGTGCTTTATTTTAAAGGAAGTACGCGTCCGGGGACTCCTAGGCCCCACGGGTGTGCATCGTTCTCCCTCCGAGGTCACTGAGTGCCTCCAGACACCTGTGGGCCGGCGGAGCAACGTCGAGGTCCATTGGTTGATCCCCCGGAGGACCTCTGTGCCTGCCGAGTGCTGGGCAGCAACACACTGCGCATTCCTTGAGGAGCGCTACATCTCCAGAGCCCTCGAATGCCCTCGGGACAACATGGCTAGTGAGTGCGAAGTGCCCAGGAAGACTCTGTCATGGCCCTTGTGTGAGCTGCCATGAGAGAACACTGTGCTTGGAACACTGCGAGGCCCGCCCCGTATCTGAAGTCACTCTGCTCGAGGAGAAAGTCAGCATCTTAGCACGCTGTGTCGCTACCGGCACACCCAACATGAACCCATTCCTGGAAGTAAGGCCCTGATTCGCCGTGCAGAAGCGGAGGCATGCTGCAGCTTCCAGGAGGCGGTGGCCTCTGCTCTGCATGCCTTTAACGGCAGCACAGCTTTCTGGACACCTGGGAGGCTAGCCGGGGCACCCTGCTCCCGGCAGGAACACTGAGTACCCCCAGGTGCACCTGGGTCTGCTAAGCAACATCCAGGCCCGTAGCCCTTCAGAGCCCCCTGTGTGCAGGCCGAGCGTAGGGAAACGCACTGCCCTCTCCTTCGGAGCAGCTTAGTTTCCTCCGCACTCGCACACGTTCGCGAACACCGTTCTGGCACGTCCCACGTGGCGTGGAGTTCTTACGCGGTGCCCTAATCGGAGCTGCCCTCAGAGGAGCCCTCGTCTTCGCGTTCCATCCAGGACCTCCTGACTGAAGTCACCGGGCCTCCTAGAGGACGGCGGCTTGGGTTCTTACTGCACTTCAAGTCCTGTTCCTTCTGCGGCACTGCAGGCAGCACCAGGCCCAGAGGAGCAGCTACGGCGTTCCTCGGTTGAGACAGTTCGCCGGATGCGGGACTCCCTACTTCGATAAGTTGATTCAGGGAAGGAAACACAGGGTAACCGGTGTCTCTTGGGACTCCTTAGAAGCCACAGGGATGTACGCTGAGTGTGCCCATGAAAACGGGGGCCTGTTGGAACTAGCCCTGCTTTTCCATTTTGAGGGCGGCATTCATGCCTGCCTTGAAGCTACCTGACATTCCCGGCTCCCGACAGGCCAGTGAGCCCTGGAAGAAGGCTTCGGGGTAAAATATGAATTTGCTCTCTCTAAACCAGGGGCTTCCGTGGCCGCCGCGGCGGTCCGCATGACAGGCTCTAGAGCGAAAGTGAACCTCAACGTGAGAACTCGCCTCCAGGTTAGGCCCTGAGTAGCCGTGCAGAAAGGGAGTCATGCAGCTGTTTCCACAAGTTCTCAGTCGCTTATGTGCTTTATTTTAAAGGAAGTACGCGTCCGGGAACTCCTAGGCCCCACGGGTGTGCATCGTTCTCCCTCCGAGGTCACTGAGTGCCTCCAGACACCTGTGGGCCGGCGGAGCAACGTCGAGGTCCATTGGTTGATCCCCCAGAGGACCTCTGTGCCTGCCGAGTGCTGGGCAGCAACACACTGCGCATTCCTTGAGGAGCGCTACATCTCCAGAGCCCTCGAATGCCCTCGGGACAACATGGCTAGTGAGTGCGAAGTGCCCAGGAAGACTCTGTCATGGCCCTTGTGTGAGCTGCCATGAGAGAACACTGTGCTTGGAACACTGCGAGGCCCGCCCCGTATCTGAAGTCACTCTGCTCGAGGAGAAAGTCAGCATCTTAGCACGCTGTGTCGCTACCGGCACACCCAACATGAACCCATTCCTGGAAGTAAGGCCCTGATTCGCCGTGCAGAAGCGGAGGCATGCTGCAGCTTCCAGGAGGCGGTGGCCTCTGCTCTGCATGCCTTTAACGGCAGCACAGCTTTCTGGACACCTGGGAGGCTAGCCGGGGCACCCTGCTCCCGGCAGGAACACTGAGTACCCCCAGGTGCACCTGGGTCTGCTAAGCAACATCCAGGCCCGTAGCCCTTCAGAGCCCCCTGTGTGCAGGCCGAGCGTAGGGAAACGCACTGCCCTCTCCTTCGGAGCAGCTTAGTTTCCTCCGCACTCGCACACGTTCGCGAACACCGTTCTGGCACGTCCCACGTGGCGTGGAGTTCTTACGCGGTGCCCTAATCGGAGCTGCCCTCAGAGGAGCCCTCGTCTTCGCGTTCCATCCAGGACCTCCTGACTGAAGTCACCGGGCCTCCTAGAGGACGGCGGCTTGGGTTCTTACTGCACTTCAAGTCCTGTTCCTTCTGCGGCACTGCAGGCAGCCCCAGGCCCAGAGGAGCAGCTACGGCGTTCCTCGGTTGAGACAGTTCGCCGGATGCGGGACTCCCTACTTCGATAAGTTGATTCAGGGTAGGAAACACAGGGTAACCGGTGTCTCTTGGGACTCCTTAGAAGCCACAGGGATGTACGCTGAGTGTGCCCATGAAAACGGGGGCCTGCTGGAACTAGCCCTGCTTTTCCATTTTGAGGGCGGCATTCATGCCTGCCTTGAAGCTACCTGACATTCCCGGCTCCCGACAGGCCAGTGAGCCCTGGAAGAATGCTTCGGGGAAAATTATGAATTTGCTCTCTCTAAACCAGGGGCTTCCGTGGGCGCGGCGGCGGTCCGCATGACAGACTCTAGAGCGAAAGGGAACCTCGACGTGAGAACTCGCCTCCAGGTTAGGCCCTGAGTAGCCTTGCAGAAAGGGAGTCATGCAGCTGTTTCCACAAGTTCTCAGTCGCTTATGTGCTTTATTTTAAATGAAGTACGCGTCCGGGGACTCCTAGGCCCCACGGGTGTGCATCGTTTTCCCTCCGAGGTCACTGAGTGCCTCCAGACACCTGTGGGCCGGCGGAGCAACGTCGAGGTCCATTGGTTGATCCCCCGGAGGACCTCTGTGCCTGCCGTGTGCTGGGCAGCAACACACTGCGCATTCCTTGAGGAGCGCTACATCTCCAGAGCCCTCGAATGCCCTCGGGACAACATGGCTAGTGAGTGCGAAGTGCCCAGGAAGACTCTGTCATGGCCCTTGTGTGAGCTGCCATGAGAGAACACTGTGCTTGGAACACTGCGAGGCCCGCCCCGTATCTGAAGTCACTCTGCTCGAGGAGAAAGTCAGCATCTTAGCACGCTGTGTCGCTACCGGCACACCCAGCATGAACCCATTCCTGGAAGTAAGGCCCTGATTCGCCGTGCAGAAGCGGAGGCATGCTGCAGCTTCCAGGAGGCGGTGGCCTCTGCTCTGCATGCCTTTAACGGCAGCACAGCTTTCTGGACACCTGGGAGGCTAGCCGGGGCACCCTGCTCCCGGCAGGAACACTGAGTACCCCCAGGTGCACCTGGGTCTGCTAAGCAACATCCAGGCCCGTAGCCCTTCAGAGCCCCCTGTGTGCAGGCCGAGCGTAGGGAAACGCACTGCCCTCTCCTTCGGAGCAGCTTAGTCTCCTCCGCACTCGCACACGTTCGCGAACACCGTTCTGGCACGTCCCACGTGGCATGGAGTTCTTACGCGGTGCCCTAATCGGAGCTGCCCTCAGAGGAGCCCTCGTCTTCGCGTTCCATCCAGGACCTCCTGACTGAAGTCACCGGGCCTCCTAGAGGACGGCGGCTTGGGTTCTTACTGCACTTCAAGTCCTGTTCCTTCTGCGGCACTGCAGGCAGCCACAGGCCCAGAGGAGCAGCTACGGCGTTCCTCGGTTGAGACAGTTCGCCGGATGCGGGACTCCCTACTTCGATAAGTTGATTCAGGGAAG
The DNA here is from genome assembly GCF_039906515.1 of Pseudorca crassidens. NCBI lineage: Eukaryota > Metazoa > Chordata > Mammalia > Artiodactyla > Delphinidae > Pseudorca > Pseudorca crassidens. The sequence continues at coordinate 91,032,053 of NC_090308.1, read as the reverse complement.
GAAACACAGGGTAACCGGTGTCTCTTGGGACTCCTTAGAAGCCACAGGGATGTACGCTGAGTGTGCCCATGAAAACGGGGGCCTGTTGGAACTAGCCCTGCTTTTCCATTTTGAGGGCGGCATTCATGCCTGCCTTGAAGCTACCTGACATTCCCGGCTCCCGACAGGCCAGTGAGCCCTGGAAGAATGCTTCGGGGAAAATTATGAATTTGCTCTCTCTAAACCAGTGGCTTCCGTGGGCGCGGCGGCGGTCCGCATGACAGACTCTAGAGCGAAAGGGAACCTCGACGTGAGAACTCGCCTCCAGGTTAGGCCCTGAGTAGCCGTGCAGAAAGGGAGGCATGCAGCTGTTTCCACAAGTTCTCAGTCGCTTATGTGCTTTATTTTAAAGGAAGTACGCGTCCCGGGACTCCTAGGCCCCACGGGTGTGCATCGTTTTCCCTCCGAGGTCACTGAGTGCCTCCAGACACCTGTGGGCCAGCGGAGCAACGTCGAGGTCCATTGGTTGATCCCCCGGAGGACCTCTGTGCCTGCCGTGTGCTGGGCAGCAACACACTGCGCATTCCTTGAGGAGCGCTACATCTCCAGAGCCCTCGAATGCCCTCGGGACAACATGGCTAGTGAGTGCGAAGTGCCCAGGAAGACTCTGTCATGGCCCTTGTGTGAGCTGCCATGAGAGAACACTGTGCTTGGAACACTGCGAGGCCCGCCCCGTATCTGAAGTCACTCTGCTCGAGGAGAAAGTCAGCATCTTAGCACGCTGTGTCGCTACCGGCACACCCAGCATGAACCCATGCCTGGAAGATAGGCCCTGATTCGCCGTGCAGAAGCGGAGGCGTGCTGCAGCTTCCAGGAGGCGGTGGCCTCTGCTCTGCATGCCTTTAACGGCAGCACAGCTTTCTGGACACCTGGGAGGCTAGCCGGGGCACCCTGCTCCCAGCAGGAACACTGAGTACCCCCAGGTGCACCTGGGTCTGCTAAGCAACATCCAGGCCCGTAGCCCTTCAGAGCCTCCTGTGTGCAGGCCGAGTGTAGAGAAACGCACTGCCCTCTCCTTCGGAGCAGCTTAGTTTCCTCCGCACTCGCACACGTTCGCGAACACCGTTCTGGCATGTCCCACATGGCCCGGAGGTCTTACGCGGTGCCCTAATCGGACCTGCCCTCAGAGGAGCCCTCGTCTTCGCGTTTCATCCAGGACCTCCTGACTGAAGTCACCGTGCCTCCTAGAGGACGGCGGCTTGGGTTTTTCCTGCACTTCAAGTCCTGTTCCTTCTGCGGCACTGCAGGCAGCACCAGGCCCAGAGGAGCAGCTACGGCGTTCCTCGGTTGAGACAGTTCGCCGGATGCGGGACTCCCTACTTCGATGTTAATTCAGGGAAGGAAACACAGGGTAACCGGTGTCTCTTGGGACTCCTTAGAAGCCACAGGGATGTACGCTGAGTGTGCCCATGAAAACGGGGGCCTGCTGGAACTAGCCCTGCTTTTCCATTTTGAGGGCGGCATTCATGCCTGCCTTGAAGCTACCTGACATTCCCGGCTCCCGACAGGCCAGTGAGCCCTGGAAGAAGGCTTCGGGGTAAAATATGAATTTGCTCTCTCTAAACCAGGGGCTTCCGTGGCCGCCGCGGCGGTCCGCATGACAGGCTCTAGAGCGAAAGTGAACCTCGACGTGAGAACTCGCCTCCAGGTTAGGCCCTGAGTAGCCGTGCAGAAAGGGAGTCATGCAGCTGTTTCCACAAGTTCTCAGTCGCTTATGTGCTTTATTTTAAAGGAAGTACGCGTCCGGGGACTCCTAGGCCCCACGGGTGTGCATCGTTCTCCCTCCGAGGTCACTGAGTGCCTCCAGACACCTGTGGGCCGGCGGAGCAACGTCGAGGTCCATTGGTTGATCCCCCAGAGGACCTCTGTGCCTGCCGAGTGCTGGGCAGCAACACACTGCGCATTCCTTGAGGAGCGCTACATCTCCAGAGCCCTCGAATGCCCTCGGGACAACATGGCTAGTGAGTGCGAAGTGCCCAGGAAGACTCTGTCATGGCCCTTGTGTGAGCTGCCATGAGAGAACACTGTGCTTGGAACACTGCGAGGCCCGCCCCTTATCTGAAGTCACTCTGCTCGAGGAGAAAGTCAGCATCTTAGCACGCTGTGTCGCTACCGGCACACCCAGCATGAACCCATGCCTGGAAGATAGGCCCTGATTCGCCGTGCAGAAGCGGAGGCGTGCTGCAGCTTCCAGGAGGCGGTGGCCTCTGCTCTGCATGCCTTTAACGGCAGCACAGCTTTCTGGACACCTGGGAGGCTAGCCGGGGCACCCTGCTCCCAGCAGGAACACTGAGTACCCCCAGGTGCACCTGGGTCTGCTAAGCAACATCCAGGCCCGTAGCCCTTCAGAGCCTCCTGTGTGCAGGCCGAGCGTAGAGAAACGCACTGCCCTCTCCTTCGGAGCAGCTTAGTTTCCTCCGCACTCGCACACGTTCGCGAACACCGTTCTGGCATGTCCCACATGGCCCGGAGGTCTTACGCGGTGCCCTAATCGGACCTGCCCTCAGAGGAGCCCTCGTCTTCGCGTTTCATCCAGGACCTCCTGACTGAAGTCACCGTGCCTCCTAGAGGACGGCGGCTTGGGTTTTTCCTGCACTTCAAGTCCTGTTCCTTCTGCGGCACTGCAGGCAGCACCAGGCCCAGAGGAGCAGCTACGGCGTTCCTCGGTTGAGACAGTTCGCCGGATGCGGGACTCCCTACTTCGATGTTAATTCAGGGAAGGAAACACAGGGTAACCGGTGTCTCTTGGGACTCCTTAGAAGCCACAGGGATGTACGCTGAGTGTGCCCATGAAAACGGGGGCCTGCTGGAACTAGCCCTGCTTTTCCATTTTGAGGGCGGCATTCATGCCTGCCTTGAAGCTACCTGACATTCCCGGCTCCCGACAGGCCAGTGAGCCCTGGAAGAAGGCTTCGGGGTAAAATATGAATTTGCTCTCTCTAAACCAGGGGCTTCCGTGGCCGCCGCGGCGGTCCGCATGACAGGCTCTAGAGCGAAAGTGAACCTCGACGTGAGAACTCGCCTCCAGGTTAGGCCCTGAGTAGCCGTGCAGAAAGGGAGTCATGCAGCTGTTTCCACAAGTTCTCAGTCGCTTATGTGCTTTATTTTAAAGGAAGTACGCGTCCGGGGACTCCTAGGCCCCACGGGTGTGCATCGTTCTCCCTCCGAGGTCACTGAGTGCCTCCAGACACCTGTGGGCCGGCGGAGCAACGTCGAGGTCCATTGGTTGATCCCCCGGAGGACCTCTGTGCCTGCCGAGTGCTGGGCAGCAACACACTGCGCATTCCTTGAGGAGCGCTACATCTCCAGAGCCCTCGAATGCCCTCGGGACAACATGGCTAGTGAGTGCGAAGTGCCCAGGAAGACTCTGTCATGGCCCTTGTGTGAGCTGCCATGAGAGAACACTGTGCTTGGAACACTGCGAGGCCCGCCCCGTATCTGAAGTCACTCTGCTCGAGGAGAAAGTCAGCATCTTAGCACGCTGTGTCGCTACCGGCACACCCAGCATGAACCCATGCCTGGAAGATAGGCCCTGATTCGCCGTGCAGAAGCGGAGGCGTGCTGCAGCTTCCAGGAGGCGGTGGCCTCTGCTCTGCATGCCTTTAACGGCAGCACAGCTTTCTGGACACCTGGGAGGCTAGCCGGGGCACCCTGCTCCCAGCAGGAACACTGAGTACCCCCAGGTGCACCTGGGTCTGCTAAGCAACATCCAGGCCCGTAGCCCTTCAGAGCCCCCTGTGTGCAGGCCGAGCGTAGGGAAACGCACTGCCCTCTCCTTCGGAGCAGCTTAGTTTCCTCCGCACTCGCACACATTCGCGAACACCGTTCTGGCACGTCCCACGTGGCGTGGAGTTCTTACGCGGTGCCCTAATCGGAGCTGCCCTCAGAGGAGCCCTCGTCTTCGCGTTCCATCCAGGACCTCCTGACTGAAGTCACCGGGCCTCCTAGAGGACGGCGGCTTGGGTTCTTACTGCACTTCAAGTCCTGTTCCTTCTGCGGCACTGCAGGCAGCCACAGGCCCAGAGGAGCAGCTACGGCGTTCCTCGGTTGAGACAGTTCGCCGGATGCGGGACTCCCTACTTGGATAAGTTGATTCAGGGAAGGAAACACAGGGTAACCGGTGTCTCTTGGGACTCCTTAGAAGCCACAGGGATGTACGCTGAGTGTGCCCATGAAAACGGGGGCCTGTTGGAACTAGCCCTGCTTTTCCATTTTGAGGGCGGCATTCATGCCTGCCTTGAAGCTACCTGACATTCCCGGCTCCCGACAGGCCAGTGAGCCCTGGAAGAATGCTTCGGGGAAAATTATGAATTTGCTCTCTCTAAACAAGGGGCTTCCGTTGGCGCGGTGGCGGTCCGCATGACAGACTCTAGAGCGAAAGGGAACCTCGACGTGAGAACTCGCCTCCAGGTTAGGCCCTGAGTAGCCGTGCAGAAAGGGAGGCATGCAGCTGTTTCCACAAGTTCTCAGTCGCTTATGTGCTTTATTTTAAAGGAAGTACGCGTCCCGGGACTCCTAGGCCCCACGGGTGTGCATCGTTTTCCCTCCGAGGTCACTGAGTGCCTCCAGACACCTGTGGGCCAGCGGAGCAACGTCGAGGTCCATTGGTTGATCCCCCGGAGGACCTCTGTGCCTGCCGTGTGCTGGGCAGCAACACACTGCGCATTCCTTGAGGAGCGCTACATCTCCAGAGCCCTCGAATGCCCTCGGGACAACATGGCTAGTGAGTGCGAAGTGCCCAGGAAGACTCTATCATGGCCCTTGTGTGAGCTGCCATGAGAGAACACTGTGCTTGGAACACTGCGAGGCCCGCCCCGTATCTGAAGTCACTCTGCTCGAGGAGAAAGTCAGCATCTTAGCACGCTGTGTCGCTACCGGCACACCCAGCATGAACCCATGCCTGGAAGATAGGCCCTGATTCGCCGTGCAGAAGCGGAGGCGTGCTGCAGCTTCCAGGAGGCGGTGGCCTCTGCTCTGCATGCCTTTAACGGCAGCACAGCTTTCTGGACACCTGGGAGGCTAGCCGGGGCACCCTGCTCCCAGCAGGAACACTGAGTACCCCCAGGTGCACCTGGGTCTGCTAAGCAACATCCAGGCCCGTAGCCCTTCAGAGCCTCCTGTGTGCAGGCTGAGCGTAGAGAAACGCACTGCCCTCTCCTTCGGAGCAGCTTAGTTTCCTCCGCACTCGCACACGTTCGCGAACACCATTCTGGCATGTCCCACATGGCCCGGAGGTCTTACGCGGTGCCCTAATCGGACCTGCCCTCAGAGGAGCCCTCGTCTTCGCGTTTCATCCAGGACCTCCTGACTGAAGTCACCGGGCCTCCTAGAGGACGACGGCTTGGGTTTTTCCTGCACTTCAAGTCCTGTTCCTTCTGCGGCACTGCAGGCAGCACCAGGCCCAGAGGAGCAGCTACGGCGTTCCTCGGTTGAGACAGTTCGCTGGATGCGGGACTCCCTACTTCGATAAGTTGATTCAGGGAAGGAAACACAGGGTAACCGGTGTCTCTTGCGACTCCTTAGAAGCCACAGGGATGTACGCTGAGTGTGCCCATGAAAACGGGGGCCTGCTGGAACTAGCCCTGCTTTTCCATTTTGAGGGCGGCATTCATGCCTGCCTTGAAGCTACCTGACATTCCCGGCTCCCGACAGGCCAGTGATCCCTGCAAGAATGCTTCAGGGAAAATTATGAATTTGCTCTCTCTAAACCAGGGGCTTCCGTGGGCGCGGCGGTGGTCCGCATGACAGACTCTAGAGCGAAAGGGAACCTCGACGTGAGAACTCGCCTCCAGGTTAGGCCCTGAGTAGCCGTGCAGAAAGGGAGGCATGCAGCTGTTTCCACAAGTTCTCAGTCGCTTATGTGCTTTATTTTAAAGGAAGTACGCGTCCCGGGACTCCTAGGCCCCACGGGTGTGCATCGTTTTCCCTCCGAGGTCACTGAGTGCCTCCAGACACCGGTGGGCTGGCGGAGCAACGTCGAGGTCCATTGGTTGATCCCCCGGAGGACCTCTGTGCCTGCCGAGTGCTGGTCAGCAACACACTGCGCATTCCTTGAGGAGCGCTACATCTCCAGAGCCCTCGAATGCCCTCGGGACAACATGGCTAGTGAGTGCGAAGTGCCCAGGAAGACTCTGTCATGGCCCTTGTGTGAGCTGCCATGAGAGAACACTGTGCTTGGAACACTGCGAGGCCCGCCCCGTATCTGAAGTCACTCTGCTCGAGGAGAAAGTCAGCATCTTAGCACGCTGTGTCGCTACCGGCACACCCAGCATGAACCCATTCCTGGAAGTAAGGCCCTGATTCGCCGTGCAGAAGCGGAGGCATGCTGCAGCTTCCAGGAGGCGGTGGCCTCTGCTCTGCATGCCTTTAACGGCAGCACAGCTTTCTGGACACCTGGGAGGCTAGCCGGGGCACCCTGCTCCCGGCAGGAACACTGAGTACCCCCAGGTGCACCTGGGTCTGCTAAGCAACATCCAGGCCCGTAGCCCTTCAGAGCCCCCTGTGTGCAGGCCGAGCGTAGGGAAACGCACTGCCCTCTCCTTCGGAGCAGCTTAGTTTCCTCCGCACTCGCACACGTTCGCGAACACCGTTCTGGCACGTCCCACGTGGCGTGGAGTTCTTACGCGGTGCCCTAATCGGAGCTGCCCTCAGAGGAGCCCTCGTCTTCGCGTTCCATCCAGGACCTCCTGACTGAAGTCACCGGGCCTCCTAGAGGACGGCGGCTTGGGTTCTTACTGCACTTCAAGTCCTGTTCCTTCTGCGGCACTGCAGGCAGCCACAGGCCCAGAGGAGCAGCTACGGCGTTCCTCGGTTGAGACAGTTCGCCGGATGCGGAACTCCCTACTTCGATAAGTTGATTCAGGGAAGGAAACACAGGGTAACCGGTGTCTCTTGGGACTCCTTAGAAGCCACAGGGATGTACGCTGAGTGTGCCCATGAAAACGGGGGCCTGCTGGAACTAGCCCTGCTTTTCCATTTTGAGGGCGGCATTCATGCCTGCCTTGAAGCTACCTGACATTCCCGGCTCCCGACAGGCCAGTGAGCCCTGGAAGAATGCTTCGGGGAAAATTATGAATTTGCTCTCTCTAAACCAGGGGCTTCCGTGGGCGCGGCGGCGGTCCGCATGACAGACTCTAGAGCGAAAGGGAACCTCGACGTGAGAACTCGCCTCCAGGTTAGGCCCTGAGTAGCCGTGCAGAAAGGGAGGCATGCAGCTGTTTCCACAAGTTCTGTCGCTTATGTGCTTTATTTTAAAGGAAGTACGCGTCCCGGGACTCCTAGGCCCCACGGGTGTGCATCGTTTTCCCTCCGAAGTCACTGAGTGCCTCCAGACACCTGTGGGCCGGCGGAGCAACGTCGAGGTCCATTGGTTGATCCCCCGGAGGACCTCTGTGCCTGCTGTGTGCTGGGCAGCAACACACTGCGCGTTCCTTGAGGAGCGCTACATCTCCAGAGCCCTCGAACGCCCTCGGGACAACATGGCTGGTGAGTGCGAAGTGCCCAGGAAGACTCTGTCATGGCCCTTGTGTGAGCTGCCATGAGAGAACACTGTGCTTAGAACACTGCGAGGCCCGCCCTCGTACCTGAAGTCACTCTGCTCGAGGAGAAAGTCAGCATCTTAGCACGCTGTGTCGCTAACGGCACACCCAGCATGAACCCATGTCTGGAAGTAAGGCCCTGATTCGCCATGCAGAAGCGGAGGCGTGCTGCAGCTTCCAGGAGGCGGTGGCCTCTGCTCTGCATGCCTTTAACGGCAGCACAGCTTTCTGGACACCTGGGAGGCTAGCCGGGGCACCCTGCTCCCGGCAGGAACACTGAGTACCCCCAGGTGCACCTGGGTCTGCTAAGCAACATCCAGGCCCGTAGCCCTTCAGAGCCCCCTGTGTGCAGGCCGAGCGTAGGGAAACGCACTGCCCTCTCCTTCGGAGCAGCTTAGTTTCCTCCGCACTCGCACACGTTCGCGAACACCGTTCTGGCACGTCCCACGTGGCGTGGAGTTCTTACGCGGTGCCCTAATCGGAGCTGCCCTCAGAGGAGCCCTCGTCTTCGCGTTCCATCCAGGACCTCCTGACTGAAGTCACCGGGCCTCCTAGAGGACGGCGGCTTGGGTTCTTACTGCACTTCAAGTCCTGTTCCTTCTGCGGCACTGCAGGCAGCACCAGGCCCAGAGGAGCAGCTACGGCGTTCCTCGGTTGAGACAGTTCGCCGGATGCGGGACTCCCTACTTCGATAAGTTAATTCAGGGAAGGAAAAACAGGGTAACCAGTGTCTCTTGGGACTCCTTAGAAGCCACAGGGATGTACGCTGAGTGTGCCCATGAAAACGGGGGCCTGCTGGAACTAGCCCTGCTTTCCCATTTTGAGGGCGGCATTCATGCCTGCCTTGAAGCTACCTGACATTCCCGGCTCCCGACAGGCCAGTGAGCCCTGGAAGAATGCTTCGGGGAAAATTATGAGTTTGCTCTCTCTAAACCAGGGGCTTCCGTGGTCGCAGCTAGGTCCGCATGACAGGCTCTAGAGCGAAAGTGAACCTCGACGTGAGAACTCGCCTCCAGGTTAGGCCCTGAGTAGCCGTGCAGAAAGGGAGTCATGCAGCTGTTTCCACAAGTTCTCAGTCGCTTATGTGCTTTATTTTAAAGGAAGTACGCGTCCGGGGACTCCTAGGCCCCACGGGTGTGCATCGTTCTCCCTCCGAGGTCACTGAGTGCCTCCAGACACCTGTGGGCCGGCGGAGCAACGTCGAGGTCCATTGGTTGATCCCCCGGAGGACCTCTGTGCCTGCCGTGTGCTGGGCAGCAACACACTGCGCATTCCTTGAGGAGCGCTACATCTCCAGAGCCCTCGAACGCCCTCGGGACAACATGGCTAGTGAGTGCGAAGTGCCCAGGAAGACTCTGTCATGGCCCTTGTGTGAGCTGCCATGAGAGAACACTGTTCTTGGAACACTGCGAGGCCCGCCCCGTATCTGAAGTCACTCTGCTCGAGGAGAAAGTCAGCATCTTAGCACGCTGTGTCGCTACCGGCACACCCAGCATGAACCCATTCCTGGAAGTAAGGCCCTGATTCGCCGTGCAGAAGCGGAGGCATGCTGCAGCTTCCAGGAGGCGGTGGCCTCTGCTCTGCATGCCTTTAAAGGCAGCACAGCTTTCTGGACACCTGGGAGGCTAGCCGGGGCACCCTGCTCCCGGCAGGAACACTGAGTACCCCCAGGTGCACCTGGGTCTGCTAAGCAACATCCAGGCCCGTAGCCCTTCAGAGCCCCCGTGTGCAGGCCGAGCGTAGGGAAACGCACTGCCCTCTCCTTCGGAGCAGCTTAGTTTCCTCCGCACTCGCACACGTTCACGAACACCGTTCTGGCACGTCCCACGTGGCGTGGAGTTCTTACGCGGTGCCCTAATCGGAGCTGCCCTCAGAGGAGCCCTCGTCTTCGCGTTCCATCCAGGACCTCCTGACTGAAGTCACCGGGCCTCCTAGAGGACGGCGGCTTGGGTTCTTACTGCACTTCAAGTCCTGTTCCTTCTGCGGCACTGCAGGCAGCCACAGGCCCAGAGGAGCAGCTACGGCGTTCCTCGGTTGAGACAGTTCGCCGGATGCGGGACTCCCTACTTCGATAAGTTGATTCAGGGAAGGAAACACAGGGTAACCGGTGTCTCTTGGGACTCCTTAGAAGCCACAGGGATGTACGCTGAGTGTGCCCATGAAAACGGGGGCCTGTTGGAACTAGCCCTGCTTTTCCATTTTGAGGGCGGCATTCATGCCTGCCTTGAAGCTACCTGACATTCCCGGCTCCCGACAGGCCAGTGAGCCCTGGAAGAATGCTTCGGGGAAAATTATGAATTTGCTCTCTCTAAACCAGGGGCTTCCGTGGGCGCGGCGGCGGTCCGCATGACAGACTCTAGAGCGAAAGGGAACCTCGACGTGAGAAATCACCTCCAGGTTAGGCCCTGAGTAGCCGTGCAGAAAGGGAGGCATGCAGCTGTTTCCACAAGTTCTCAGTCGCTTATGTGCTTTATTTTAAAGGAAGTACGCGTACCGGGACTCCTAGGCCCCACGGGTGTGCATCGTTTTCCCTCCGAGGTCACTGAGTGCCTCCAGACACCTGTGGGCCAGCGGAGCAACGTCGAGGTCCGTTGGTTGATCCCCCGGAGGACCTCTGTGCCTGCCGTGTGCTGGGCAGCAACACACTGCGCATTCCTTGAGGAGCGCTACATCTCCAGAGCCCTCGAATGCCCTCGGGACAACATGGCTAGTGAGTGCGAAGTGCCCAGGAAGACTCTGTCATGGCCCTTGTGTGAGCTGCCATGAGAGAACACTGTGCTTGGAACACTGCGAGGCCCGCCCCGTATCTGAAGTCACTCTGCTCGAGGAGAAAGTCAGCATCTTAGCACGCTGTGTCGCTACCGGCACACCCAGCATGAACCCATGCCTGGAAGATAGGCCCTGATTCGCCGTGCAGAAGCGGAGGCGTGCTGCAGCTTCCAGGAGGCGGTGGCCTCTGCTCTGCATGCCTTTAACGGCAGCACAGCTTTCTGGACACCTGGGAGGCTAGCCGGGGCACCCTGCTCCCAGCAGGAACACTGAGTACCCCCAGGTGCACCTGGGTCTGCTAAGCAACATCCAGGCCCGTAGCCCTTCAGAGCCTCCTGTGTGCAGGCCGAGCGTAGAGAAACGCACTGCCCTCTCCTTCGGAGCAGCTTAGTTTCCTCCGCACTCGCACACGTTCGCGAACACCGTTCTGGCATGTCCCACATGGCCCGGAGGTCTTACGCGGTGCCCTAATCGGACCTGCCCTCAGAGGAGCCCTCGTCTTCGCGTTTCATCCAGGACCTCCTGACTGAAGTCACCGTGCCTCCTAGAGGACGGCGGCTTGGGTTTTTCCTGCACTTCAAGTCCTGTTCCTTCTGCGGCACTGCAGGCAGCACCAGGCCCAGAGGAGCAGCTACGGCGTTCCTCGGTTGAGACAGTTCGCCGGATGCGGGACTCCCTACTTCGATGTTAATTCAGGGAAGGAAACACAGGGTAACCGGTGTCTCTTGGGACTCCTTAGAAGCCACAGGGATGTACGCTGAGTGTGCCCATGAAAACGGGGGCCTGCTGGAACTAGCCCTGCTTTTCCATTTTGAGGGCGGCATTCATGCCTGCCTTGAAGCTACCTGACATTCCCGGCTCCCGACAGGCCAGTGAGCCCTGGAAGAAGGCTTCGGGGTAAAATATGAATTTGCTGTCTCTAAACCAGGGGCTTCCGTGGGCGCGGCGGCGGTCCGCATGACAGACTCTAGAGCGAAAGGGAACCTCGACGTGAGAACTCGCCTCCAGGTTAGGCCCTGAGTAGCTGTGCAGAAAGGGAGGCATGCAGCTGTTTCCACAAGTTCTCAGTCGCTTATGTGCTTTATTTTAAAGGAAGTACGCGTCCCGGGACTCCTAGGCCCCACGGGTGTGCATCGTTTTCCCTCCGAGGTCACTGAGTGCCTCCAGACACCTGTGGGTCAGCGGAGCAACGTCGAGGTCCGTTGGTTGATCCCCCGGAGGACCTCTGTGCCTGCCGTGTGCTGGGCAGCAACACACTGCGCATTCCTTGAGGAGCGCTACATCTCCAGAGCCCTCGAATGCCCTCGGGACAACATGGCTAGTGAGTGCGAAGTGCCCAGGAAGACTCTGTCATGGCCCTTGTGTGAGCTGCCATGAGAGAACACTGTGCTTGGAACACTGCGAGGCCCGCCCCGTATCTGAAGTCACTCTGCTCGAGGAGAAAGTCAGCATCTTAGCACGCTGTGTCGCTACCGGCACACCCAGCATGAACCCATGCCTGGAAGATAGGCCCTGATTCGCCGTGCAGAAGCGGAGGCGTGCTGCAGCTTCCAGGAGGCGGTGGCCTCTGCTCTGCATGCCTTTAACGGCAGCACAGCTTTCTGGACACCTGGGAGGCTAGCCGGGGCACCCTGCTCCCAGCAGGAACACTGAGTACCCCCAGGTGCACCTGGGTCTGCTAAGCAACATCCAGGCCCGTAGCCCTTCAGAGCCTCCTGTGTGCAGGCCGAGCGTAGAGAAACGCACTGCCCTCTCCTTCGGAGCAGCTTAGTTTCCTCCGCACTCGCACACGTTCGCGAACACCGTTCTGGCATGTCCCACATGGCCCGGAGGTCTTACGCGGTGCCCTAATCGGAGCTGCCCTCAGAGGAGCCCTCGTCTTCGCGTTTCATCCAGGACCTCCTGACTGAAGTCACCGTGCCTCCTAGAGGACGGCGGCTTGGGTTTTTCCTGCACTTCAAGTCCTGTTCCTTCTGCGGCACTGCAGGCAGCACCAGGCCCAGAGGAGCAGCTACGGCGTTCCTCGGTTGAGACAGTTCGCCGGATGCGGGACTCCCTACTTCGATGTTAATTCAGGGAAGGAAACACAGGGTAACCGGTGTCTCTTGTGACTCCTTAGAAGCCATAGGGATGTACGCTGAGTGTGCCCATGAAAACGGGGGCCTGCTGGAACTAGCCCTGCTTTTCCATTTTGAGGGCGGCATTCATGCCTGCCTTGAAGCTACCTGACATTCCCGGCTCCCGGCAGGCCAGTGAGCCCTGGAAGAAGGCTTCGGGGTAAAATATGAATTTGCTCTCTCTAAACCAGGGGCTTCCGTGGCCGCCGCGGCGGTCCGCATGACAGGCTCTAGAGCGAAAGTGAACCTCGACGTGAGAACTCGCCTCCAGGTTAGGCCCTGAGTAGCCGTGCAGAAAGGGAGTCATGCAGCTGTTTCCACAAGTTCTCAGTCGCTTATGTGCTTTATTTTAAAGGAAGTACGCGTCCGGGGACTCCTAGGCCCCACGGGTGTGCATCGTTCTCCCTCCGAGGTCACTGAGTGCCTCCAGACACCTGTGGGCCGGCGGAGCAACGTCGAGGTCCATTGGTTGATCCCCCGGAGGACCTCTGTGCCTGCCGAGTGCTGGGCAGCAACACACTGCGCATTCCTTGAGGAGCGCTACATCTCCAGAGCCCTCGAACGCCCTCGGGACAACATGGCTAGTGAGTGCGAAGTGCCCAGGAAGACTCTGTCATGGCCCTTGTGTGAGCTGCCATGAGAGAACACTGTTCTTGGAACACTGCGAGGCCCGCCCCGTATCTGAAGTCACTCTGCTCGAGGAGAAAGTCAGCATCTTAGCACGCTGTGTCGCTACCGGCACACCCAGCATGAACCCATTCCTGGAAGTAAGGCCCTGATTCGCCGTGCAGAAGCGGAGGCATGCTGCAGCTTCCAGGAGGCGGTGGCCTCTGCTCTGCATGCCTTTAACGGCAGCACAGCTTTCTGGACACCTGGGAGGCTAGCCGGGGCACCCTGCTCCCGGCAGGAACACTGAGTACCCCCAGGTGCACCTGGGTCTGCTAAGCAACATCCAGGCCCGTAGCCCTTCAGAGCCCCCTGTGTGCAGGCCGAGCGTAGGGAAACGCACTGCCCTCTCCTTCGGAGCAGCTTAGTTTCCTCCGCACTCGCACACGTTCGCGAACACCGTTCTGGCACGTCCCACGTGGCGTGGAGTTCTTACGCGGTGCCCTAATCGGAGCTGCCCTCAGAGGAGCCCTCGTCTTCGCGTTCCATCCAGGACCTCCTGACTGAAGTCACCGGGCCTCCTAGAGGACGGCGGCTTGGGTTCTTACTGCACTTCAAGTCCTGTTCCTTCTGCGGCACTGCAGGCAGCCACAGGCCCAGAGGAGCAGCTACGGCGTTCCTCGGTTGAGACAGTTCGCCGGATGCGGGACTCCCTACTTCGATAAGTTGATTCAGGGAAGGAAACACAGGGTAACCGGTGTCTCTTGGGACTCCTTAGAAGCCACAGGGATGTACGCTGAGTGTGCCCATGAAAACGGGGGCCTGTTGGAACTAGCCCTGCTTTTCCATTTTGAGGGCGGCATTCATGCCTGCCTTGAAGCTACCTGACATTCCCGGCTCCCGACAGGCCAGTGAGCCCTGGAAGAATGCTTCGGGGAAAATTATGAATTTGCTCTCTCTAAACCAGGGGCTTCCGTGGACGCGGCGGCGGTCCGCATGACAGACTCTAGAGCGAAAGGGAACCTCGACGTGAGAACTCGCCTCCAGGTTAGGCCCTGAGTAGCCGTGCAGAAAGGGAGGCATGCAGCTGTTTCCACAAGTTCTCAGTCGCTTATGTGCTTTATTTTAAAGGAAGTACGCGTCCCGGGACTCCTAGGCCCCACGGGTGTGCATCGTTTTCCCTCCGAGGTCACTGAGTGCCTCCAGACACCTGTGGGCCAGCGGAGCAACGTCGAGGTCCATTGGTTGATCCCCCGGAGGACCTCTGTGCCTGCCGTGTGCTGGGCAGCAACACACTGCGCATTCCTTGAGGAGCGCTACATCTCCAGAGCCCTCGAATGCCCTCGGGACAACATGGCTAGTGAGTGCGAAGTGCCCAGGAAGACTCTGTCATGGCCCTTGTGTGAGCTGCCATGAGAGAACACTGTGCTTGGAACACTGCGAGGCCCGCCCCGTATCTGAAGTCACTCTGCTCGAGGAGAAAGTCAGCATCTTAGCACGCTGTGTCGCTACCGGCACACCCAGCATGAACCCATGCCTGGAAGATAGGCCCTGATTCGCCGTGCAGAAGCGGAGGCGTGCTGCAGCTTCCAGGAGGCGGTGGCCTCTGCTCTGCATGCCTTTAACGGCAGCACAGCTTTCTGGACACCTGGGAGGCTAGCCGGGGCACCCTGCTCCCAGCAGGAACACTGAGTACCCCCAGGTGCACCTGGGTCTGCTAAGCAACATCCAGGCCCGTAGCCCTTCAGAGCCTCCTGTGTGCAGGCCGAGCGTAGAGAAACGCACTGCCCTCTCCTTCGGAGCAGCTTAGTTTCCTCCGCACTCGCACACGTTCGCGAACACCATTCTGGCATGTCCCACATGGCCCGGAGGTCTTACGCGGTGCCCTAATCGGACCTGCCCTCAGAGGAGCCCTCGTCTTCGCGTTTCATCCAGGACCTCCTGACTGAAGTCACCGTGCCTCCTAGAGGACGGCGGCTTGGGTTTTTCCTGCACTTCAAGTCCTGTTCCTTCTGCGGCACTGCAGGCAGCACCAGGCCCAGAGGAGCAGCTACGGCGTTCCTCGGTTGAGACAGTTCGCCGGATGCGGGACTCCCTACTTCGATAAGTTGATTCAGGGAAGGAAACACAGGGTAACCGGTGTCTCTTGGGACTCCTTAGAAGCCACAGGGATGTACGCTGAGTGTGCCCATGAAAACGGGGGCCTGCTGGAACTAGCCCTGCTTTTCCATTTTGTGGGCGGCATTCATGCCTGCCTTGAAGCTACCTGACATTCCCGGCTCCCGACAGGCCAGTGAGCCCTGGAAGAAGGCTTCGGGGTAAAATATGAATTTGCTCTCTCTAAACCAGTGGCTTCCGTGGCCGCCGCGGCGGTCCGCATGACAGGCTCTAGAGCGAAAGTGAACCTCGACGTGAGAACTCGCCTCCAGGTTAGGCCCTGAGTAGCCGTGCAGAAAGGGAGTCATGCAGCTGTTTCCACAAGTTCTCAGTCGCTTATGTGCTTTATTTTAAAGGAAGTACGCGTCCGGGGACTCCTAGGCCCCACGGGTGTGCATCGTTCTCCCTCCGAGGTCACTGAGTGCCTCCAGACACCTGTGGGCCGTCGGAGCAACGTCGAGGTCCATTGGTTCATCCCCCGGAGGACCTCTGTGCCTGCCGAGTGCTGGGCAGCAACACACTGCGCATTCCTTGAGGAGCGCTACATCTCCAGAGCCCTCGAATGCCCTCGGGACAACATGGCTAGTGAGTGCGAAGTGCCCAGGAAGACTCTGTCATGGCCCTTGTGTGAGCTGCCATGAGAGAACACTGTGCTTGGAACACTGCGAGGCCCGCCCCGTATCTGAAGTCACTCTGCTCGAGGAGAAAGTCAGCATCTTAGCACGCTGTGTCGCTACCGGCACACCCAGCATGAACCCATTCCTGGAAGTAAGGCCCTGATTCGCCGTGCAGAAGTGGAGGCATGCTGCAGCTTCCAGGAGGCGGTGGCCTCTGCTCTGCATGCCTTTAACGGCAGCACAGCTTTCTGGACACCTGGGAGGCTAGCCGGGGCACCCTGCTCCCGGCAGGAACACTGAGTACCCCCAGGTGCACCTGGGTCTGCTAAGCAACATCCAGGCCCGTAGCCCTTCAGAGCCCCCTGTGTGCAGGCCGAGCGTAGGGAAACGCACTGCCCTCTCCTTCGGAGCAGCTTAGTTTCCTCCGCACTCGCACACGTTCGCGAACACCGTTCTGGCACGTCCCACGTGGCGTGGAGTTCTTACGCGGTGCCCTAATCGGAGCTGCCCTCAGAGGAGCCCTCGTCTTCGCGTTCCATCCAGGACCTCCTGACTGAAGTCACCGGGCCTCCTAGAGGACGGCAGCTTGGGTTCTTACTGCACTTCAAGTCCTGTTCCTTCTGCGGCACTGCAGGCAGCCACAGGCCCAGAGGAGCAGCTACGGCGTTCCTCGGTTGAGACAGTTCGCCGGATGCAGGACTCCCTACTTCGATAAGTTGATTCAGGGAAGGAAACACAGGGTAACCGGTGTCTCTTGGGACTCCTTAGAAGCCACAGGGATGTACGCTGAGTGTGCCCATGAAAACGGGGGCCTGTTGGAACTAGCCCTGCTTTTCCATTTTGAGGGCGGCATTCATGCCTGCCTTGAAGCTACCTGACATTCCCGGCTCCCGACAGGCCAGTGAGCCCTGGAAGAAGGCTTCGGGGAAAATTATGAATTTGCTCTCTCTAAACCAGGGGCTTCCGTGGGCGCGGCGGCGGTCCGCATGACAGACTCTAGAGCGAAAGGGAAACTCGACGTGAGAACTCGCCTCCAGGTTAGGCCCTGAGTAGCCGTGCAGAAAGGGAGGCATGCAGCTGTTTCCACAAGTTCTCAGTCGCTTATGTGCTTTATTTTAAAGGAAGTACGCGTCCCGGGACTCCTAGGCCCCACGGGTGTGCATCGTTTTCCCTCCGAGGTCACTGAGTGCCTCCAGACACCTGTGGGCCAGCGGAGCAACGTCGAGGTCCATTGGTTGATCCCCCGGAGGACCTCTGTGCCTGCCGTGTGCTGGGCAGCAACACACTGCGCATTCCTTGAGGAGCGCTACATCTCCAGAGCCCTCGAATGCCCTCGGGACAACATGGCTAGTGAGTGCGAAGTGCCCAGGAAGACTCTGTCATGGCCCTTGTGTGAGCTGCCATGAGAGAACACTGTGCTTGGAACACTGTGAGGCCCGCCCCGTATCTGAAGTCACTCTGCTCGAGGAGAAAGTCAGCATCTTAGCACGCTGTGTCGCTACCGGCACACCCAGCATGAACCCATGCCTGGAAGATAGGCCCTGATTCGCCGTGCAGAAGCGGAGGCGTGCTGCAGCTTCCAGGAGGCGGTGGCCTCTGCTCTGCATGCCTTTAACGGCAGCACAGCTTTCTGGACACCTGGGAGGCTAGCCGGGGCACCCTGCTCCCAGCAGGAACACTGAGTACCCCCAGGTGCACCTGGGTCTGCTAAGCAACATCCAGGCCCGTAGCCCTTCAGAGCCTCCTGTGTGCAGGCCGAGCGTAGAGAAACGCACTGCCCTCTCCTTCGGAGCAGCTTAGTTTCCTCCGCACTCGCACACGTTCGCGAACACCGTTCTGGCATGTCCCACATGGCCCGGAGGTCTTACGCGGTGCCCTAATCGGACCTGCCCTCAGAGGAGCCCTCGTCTTCGCGTTTCATCCAGGACCTCCTGACTGAAGTCACCGTGCCTCCTAGAGGACGGCGGCTTGGGTTTTTCCTGCACTTCAAGTCCTGTTCCTTCTGCGGCACTGCAGGCAGCACCAGGCCCAGAGGAGCAGCTACGGCGTTCCTCGGTTGAGACAGTTCGCCGGATGCGGGACTCCCTACTTCGATGTTAATTCAGGGAAGGAAACACAGGGTAACCGGTGTCTCTTGGGACTCCTTAGAAGCCACAGGGATGTACGCTGAGTGTGCCCATGAAAACGGGGGCCTGCTGGAACTAGCCCTGCTTTTCCATTTTGAGGGCGGCATTCATGCCTGCCTTGAAGCTACCTGACATTCCCGGCTCCCGACAGGCCAGTGAGCCCTGGAAGAATGCTTCGGGGAAAATTATGAATTTGCTCTCTCTAAACCAGGGGCTTCCGTGGGCGCGGCGGCGGTCCGCATGACAGACTCTAGAGCGAAAGGGAACCTCGACGTGAGAACTCGCCTCCAGGTTAGGCCCTGAGTAGCCGTGCAGAAAGGGAGGCATGCAGCTGTTTCCACAAGTTCTCAGTCGCTTATGTGCTTTATTTTAAAGGAAGTACGCGTCCCGGGACTCCTAGGCCCCACGGGTGTGCATCGTTTTCCCTCCGAGGTCACTGAGTGCCTCCAGACACCTGTGGGCCAGCGGAGCAACGTCGAGGTCCATTGGTTGATCCCCCGGAGGACCTCTGTGCCTGCCGTGTGCTGGGCAGCAACACACTGCGCATTCCTTGAGGAGCGCTACATCTCCAGAGCCCTCGAATGCCCTCGGGACAACATGGCTAGTGAGTGCGAAGTGCCCAGGAAGACTCTGTCATGGCCCTTGTGTGAGCTGCCATGAGAGAACACTGTGCTTGGAACACTGCGAGGCCCGCCCCGTATCTGAAGTCACTCTGCTCGAGGAGAAAGTCAGCATCTTAGCACGCTGTGTCGCTACCGGCACACCCAGCATGAACCCATGCCTGGAAGATAGGCCCTGATTCGCCGTGCAGAAGCGGAGGCGTGCTGCAGCTTCCAGGAGGCGGTGGCCTCTGCTCTGCATGCCTTTAATGGCAGCACAGCTTTCTGGACACCTGGGAGGCTAGCCGGGGCACCCTGCTCCCAGCAGGAACACTGAGTACCCCCAGGTGCACCTGGGTCTGCTAAGCAACATCCAGGCCCGTAGCCCTTCAGAGCCTCCTGTGTGCAGGCCGAGCGTAGAGAAACGCACTGCCCTCTCCTTCGGAGCAGCTTAGTTTCCTCCGCACTCGCACACGTTCGCGAACACCGTTCTGGCATGTCCCACATGGCCCGGAGGTCTTACGCGGTGCCCTAATCGGACCTGCCCTCAGAGGAGCCCTCGTCTTCGCGTTTCATCCAGGACCTCCTGACTGAAGTCACCGTGCCTCCTAGAGGACGGCGGCTTGGGTTTTTCCTGCACTTCAAGTCCTGTTCCTTCTGCGGCACTGCAGGCAGCACCAGGCCCAGAGGAGCAGCTACGGCGTTCCTCGGTTGAGACAGTTCGCCGGATGCGGGACTCCCTACTTCGATAAGTTGATTCAGGGAAGGAAACACAGGGTAACCGGTGTCTCTTGGGACTCCTTAGAAGCCACAGGGATGTACGCTGAGTGTGCCCATGAAAACGGGGGCCTGCTGGAACTAGCCCTGCTTTTCCATTTTGTGGGCGGCATTCATGCCTGCCTTGAAGCTACCTGACATTCCCGGCTCCCGACAGGCCAGTGAGCCCTGGAAGAAGGCTTCGGGGTAAAATATGAATTTGCTCTCTCTAAACCAGTGGCTTCCGTGGCCGCCGCGGCGGTCCGCATGACAGGCTCTAGAGCGAAAGTGAACCTCGACGTGAGAACTCGCCTCCAGGTTAGGCCCTGAGTAGCCGTGCAGAAAGGGAGTCATGCAGCTGTTTCCACAAGTTCTCAGTCGCTTATGTGCTTTATTTTAAAGGAAGTACGCGTCCGGGGACTCCTAGGCCCCACGGGTGTGCATCGTTCTCCCTCCGAGGTCACTGAGTGCCTCCAGACACCTGTGGGCCGGCGGAGCAACGTCGAGGTCCATTGGTTCATCCCCCGGAGGACCTCTGTGCCTGCCGAGTGCTGGGCAGCAACACACTGCGCATTCCTTGAGGAGCGCTACATCTCCAGAGCCCTCGAATGCCCTCGGGACAACATGGCTAGTGAGTGCGAAGTGCCCAGGAAGACTCTGTCATGGCCCTTGTGTGAGCTGCCATGAGAGAACACTGTGCTTGGAACACTGCGAGGCCCGCCCCGTATCTGAAGTCACTCTGCTCGAGGAGAAAGTCAGCATCTTAGCACGCTGTGTCGCTACCGGCACACCCAGCATGAACCCATTCCTGGAAGTAAGGCCCTGATTCGCCGTGCAGAAGTGGAGGCATGCTGCAGCTTCCAGGAGGCGGTGGCCTCTGCTCTGCATGCCTTTAACGGCAGCACAGCTTTCTGGACACCTGGGAGGCTAGCCGGGGCACCCTGCTCCCGGCAGGAACACTGAGTACCCCCAGGTGCACCTGGGTCTGCTAAGCAACATCCAGGCCCGTAGCCCTTCAGAGCCCCCTGTGTGCAGGCCGAGCGTAGGGAAACGCACTGCCCTCTCCTTCGGAGCAGCTTAGTTTCCTCCGCACTCGCACACGTTCGCGAACACCGTTCTGGCACGTCCCACGTGGCGTGGAGTTCTTACGCGGTGCCCTAATCGGAGCTGCCCTCAGAGGAGCCCTCGTCTTCGCGTTCCATCCAGGACCTCCTGACTGAAGTCACCGGGCCTCCTAGAGGACGGCAGCTTGGGTTCTTACTGCACTTCAAGTCCTGTTCCTTCTGCGGCACTGCAGGCAGCCACAGGCCCAGAGGAGCAGCTACGGCGTTCCTCGGTTGAGACAGTTCGCCGGATGCAGGACTCCCTACTTCGATAAGTTGATTCAGGGAAGGAAACACAGGGTAACCGGTGTCTCTTGGGACTCCTTAGAAGCCACAGGGATGTACGCTGAGTGTGCCCATGAAAACGGGGGCCTGCTGGAACTAGCCCTGCTTTTCCATTTTGAGGGCGGCATTCATGCCTGCCTTGAAGCTACCTGACATTCCCGGCTCCCGACAGGCCAGTGAGCCCTGGAAGAAGGCTTCGGGGTAAAATATGAATTTGCTCTCTCTAAACCAGGGGCTTCCGTGGCCGCCGCGGCGGTCCGCATGACAGGCTCTAGAGCGAAAGTGAACCTCGACGTGAGAACTCGCCTCCAGGTTAGGCCCTGAGTAGCCGTGCAGAAAGGGAGTCATGCAGCTGTTTCCACAAGTTCTCAGTCGCTTATGTGCTTTATTTTAAAGGAAGTACGCGTCCGGGGACTCCTAGGCCCCACGGGTGTGCATCGTTCTCCCTCCGAGGTCACTGAGTGCCTCCAGACACCTGTGGGCCGGCGGAGCAACGTCGAGGTCCATTGGTTGATCCCCCGGAGGACCTCTGTGCCTGCCGAGTGCTGGGCAGCAACACACTGCGCATTCCTTGAGGAGCGCTACATCTCCAGAGCCCTCGAATGCCCTCGGGACAACATGGCTAGTGAGTGCGAAGTGCCCAGGAAGACTCTGTCATGGCCCTTGTGTGAGCTGCCATGAGAGAACACTGTGCTTGGAACACTGCGAGGCCCGCCCCGTATCTGAAGTCACTCTGCTCGAGGAGAAAGTCAGCATCTTAGCACGCTGTGTCGCTACCGGCACACCCAACATGAACCCATTCCTGGAAGTAAGGCCCTGATTCGCCGTGCAGAAGCGGAGGCATGCTGCAGCTTCCAGGAGGCGGTGGCCTCTGCTCTGCATGCCTTTAACGGCAGCACAGCTTTCTGGACACCTGGGAGGCTAGCCGGGGCACCCTGCTCCCGGCAGGAACACTGAGTACCCCCAGGTGCACCTGGGTCTGCTAAGCAACATCCAGGCCCGTAGCCCTTCAGAGCCCCCTGTGTGCAGGCCGAGCGTAGGGAAACGCACTGCCCTCTCCTTCGGAGCAGCTTAGTTTCCTCCGCACTCGCACACGTTCGCGAACACCGTTCTGGCACGTCCCACGTGGCGTGGAGTTCTTACGCGGTGCCCTAATCGGAGCTGCCCTCAGAGGAGCCCTCGTCTTCGCGTTCCATCCAGGACCTCCTGACTGAAGTCACCGGGCCTCCTAGAGGACGGCGGCTTGGGTTCTTACTGCACTTCAAGTCCTGTTCCTTCTGCGGCACTGCAGGCAGCCCCAGGCCCAGAGGAGCAGCTACGGCGTTCCTCGGTTGAGACAGTTCGCCGGATGCGGGACTCCCTACTTCGATAAGTTGATTCAGGGTAGGAAACACAGGGTAACCGGTGTCTCTTGCGACTCCTTAGAAGCCACAGGGATGTACGCTGAGTGTGCCCATGAAAACGGGGGCCTGTTGGAACTAGCCCTGCTTTTCCATTTTGAGGGCGGCATTCATGCCTGCCTTGAAGCTACCTGACATTCCCGGCTCCCGACAGGCCAGTGAGCCCTGGAAGAATGCTTCGGGGAAAATTATGAATTTGCTCTCTCTAAACCAGGGGCTTCCGTTGGCGCGGCGGCGGTCCGCATGACAGACTCTAGAGCGAAAGGGAACCTCGACGTGAGAACTCGCCTCCAGGTTAGGCCCTGAGTAGCCGTGCAGAAAGGGAGGCATGCAGCTGTTTCCACAAGTTCTCAGTCGCTTATGTGCTTTATTTTAAAGGAAGTACGCGTCCCGGGACTCCTAGGCCCCACGGGTGTGCATCGTTTTCCCTCCGAGGTCACTGAGTGCCTCCAGACACCTGTGGGCTGGCGGAGCAACGTCGAGGTCCATTGGTTGATCCCCCGGAGGACCTCTGTGCCTGCCGAGTGCTGGTCAGCAACACACTGCGCATTGCTTGAGGAGCGCTACATCTCCAGAGCCCTCGAATGCCCTCGGGACAACATGGCTAGTGAGTGCGAAGTGCCCAGGAAGACTCTGTCATGGCCCTTGTGTGAGCTGCCATGAGAGAACACTGTGCTTGGAACACTGCGAGGCCCGCCCCGTATCTGAAGTCACTCTGCTCGAGGAGAAAGTCAGCATCTTAGCACGCTGTGTCGCTACCGGCACACCCAGCATGAACCCATTCCTGGAAGTAAGGCCCTGATTCGCCGTGCAGAAGCGGAGGCATGCTGCAGCTTCCAGGAGGCGGTGGCCTCTGCTCTGCATGCCTTTAACGGCAGCACAGCTTT
Source organism: Pseudorca crassidens (assembly GCF_039906515.1). Lineage (NCBI taxonomy): Eukaryota > Metazoa > Chordata > Mammalia > Artiodactyla > Delphinidae > Pseudorca > Pseudorca crassidens. Next base: position 91,009,054 of record NC_090308.1, on the reverse strand, counting down.
CTGGACACCTGGGAGGCTAGCCGGGGCACCCTGCTCCCGGCAGGAACACTGAGTACCCCCAGGTGCACCTGGGTCTGCTAAGCAACATCCAGGCCCGTAGCCCTTCAGAGCCCCCTGTGTGCAGGCCGAGCGTAGGGAAACGCACTGCCCTCTCCTTCGGAGCAGCTTAGTTTCCTCCGCACTCGCACACGTTCGCGAACACCGTTCTGGCACGTCCCACGTGGCGTGGAGTTCTTACGCGGTGCCCTAATCGGAGCTGCCCTCAGAGGAGCCCTCGTCTTCGCGTTCCATCCAGGACCTCCTGACTGAAGTCACCGGGCCTCCTAGAGGACGGCGGCTTGGGTTCATACTGCACTTCAAGTCCTGTTCCTTCTGCGGCACTGCAGGCAGCCACAGGCCCAGAGGAGCAGCTACGGCGTTCCTCGGTTGAGACAGTTCGCCGGATGCGGAACTCCCTACTTCGATAAGTTGATCCAGGGAAGGAAACACAGGGTAACCGGTGTCTCTTGGGACTCCTTAGAAGCCACAGGGATGTACGCTGAGTGTGCCCATGAAAACGGGGGCCTGCTGGAACTAGCCCTGCTTTTCCATTTTGAGGGCGGCATTCATGCCTGCCTTGAAGCTACCTGACATTCCCAGCTCCCGACAGGCCAGTGAGCCCTGGAAGAATGCTTCGGGGAAAATTATGAATTTGCTCTCTCTAAACCAGGGGCTTCCGTGGGCGCGGCGGCGGTCCGCATGACAGACTCTAGAGCGAAAGTGAACCTCGACGTGAGAACTCGCCTCCAGGTTAGGCCCTGAGTAGCCGTGCAGAAAGGGAGTCATGCAGCTGTTTCCACAAGTTCTCAGTCGCTTATGTGCTTTATTTTAAAGGAAGTACGCGTCCGGGGACTCCTAGACCCCACGGGTGTGCATCGTTCTCCCTCCGAGGTCACTGAGTGCCTCCAGACACCTGTGGGCCGGCGGAGCAACGTCGAGGTCCATTGGTTGATCCCCCGGAGGACCTCTGTGCCTGCCGAGTGCTGGGCAGCAACACACTGCGCATTCCTTGAGGAGCGCTACATCCCCAGAGCCCTCGAATGCCCTCGGGACAACATGGCTAGTGAGTGCGAAGTGCCCAGGAAGACTCTGTCATGGCCCTTGTGTGAGCTGCCATGAGAGAACACTGTGCTTGGAACACTGCGAGGCCCGCCCCGTATCTGAAGTCACTCTGCTCGAGGAGAAAGTCAGCATCTTAGCACGCTGTGTCGCTACCGGCACACCCAGCATGAACCCATTCCTGGAAGTAAGGCCCTGATTCGCCGTGCAGAAGCGGAGGCATGCTGCAGCTTCCAGGAGGCGGTGGCCTCTGCTCTGCATGCCTTTAACGGCAGCACAGCTTTCTGGACACCTGGGAGGCTAGCCGGGGCACCCTGCTCCCGGCAGGAACACTGAGTACCCCCAGGTGCACCTGGGTCTGCTAAGCAACATCCAGGCCCGTAGCCCTTCAGAGCCCCCTGTGTGCAGGCCGAGCGTAGGGAAACGCACTGCCCTCTCCTTCGGAGCAGCTTAGTTTCCTCCGCACTCGCACACGTTCGCGAACACCGTTCTGGCACGTCCCACGTGGCGTGGAGTTCTTACGCAGTGCCCTAATCGGAGCTGCCCTCAGAGGAGCCCTCGTCTTCGCGTTCCATCCAGGACCTCCTGACTGAAGTCACCGGGCCTCCTAGAGGACGGCGGCTTGGGTTCTTATTGCACTTCAAGTCCTGTTCCTTCTGCGGCACTGCAGGCAGCCCCAGGCCCAGAGGAGCAGCTACGGCGTTCCTCGGTTGAGACAGTTCGCCGGATGCGGGACTCCCTACTTCGATAAGTTGATTCAGGGAAGGAAACACAGGGTAACCGGTGTCTCTTGGGACTCCTTAGAAGCCACAGGGATGTACGCTGAGTGTGCCCATGAAAACGGGGGCCTGCTGGAACTAGCCCTGCTTTTCCATTTTGAGGGCGGCATTCATGCCTGCCTTGAAGCTACCTGACATTCCCGGCTCCCGACAGGCCAGTGAGCCCTGGAAGAAGGCTTCGGGGTAAAATATGAATTTGCTCTCTCTAAACCAGGGGCTTCCGTGGCCGCCGCAGCGGTCCGCATGACAGGCTCTAGAGCGAAAGTGAACCTCGACGTGAGAACTCGCCTCCAGGTTAGGCCCTGAGTAGCCGTGCAGAAAGGGAGTCATGCAGCTGTTTCCACAAGTTCTCAGTCGCTTATGTGCTTTATTTTAAAGGAAGTACGCGTCCGGGGACTCCTAGGCCCCACGGGTGTGCATCGTTCTCCCTCCGAGGTCACTGAGTGCCTCCAGACACCTGTGGGCCGGCGGAGCAACGTCGAGGTCCATTGGTTGATCCCCCGGAGGACCTCTGTGCCTGCCGAGTGCTGGGCAGCAACACACTGCGCATTCCTTGAGGAGCGCTACATCTCCAGAGCCCTCGAATGCCCTCGGGACAACATGGCTAGTGAGTGCGAAGTGCCCAGGAAGACTCTGTCATGGCCCTTGTGTGAGCTGCCATGAGAGAACACTGTGCTTGGAACACTGCGAGGCCCGCCCCGTATCTGAAGTCACTCTGCTCGAGGAGAAAGTCAGCATCTTAGCACGCTGTGTCGCTACCGGCACACCCAACATGAACCCATTCCTGGAAGTAAGGCCCTGATTCGCCGTGCAGAAGCGGAGGCATGCTGCAGCTTCCAGGAGGCGGTGGCCTCTGCTCTGCATGCCTTTAACGGCAGCACAGCTTTCTGGACACCTGGGAGGCTAGCCGGGGCACCCTGCTCCCGGCAGGAACACTGAGTACCCCCAGGTGCACCTGGGTCTGCTAAGCAACATCCAGGCCCGTAGCCCTTCAGAGCCCCCTGTGTGCAGGCCGAGCGTAGGGAAACGCACTGCCCTCTCCTTCGGAGCAGCTTAGTTTCCTCCGCACTCGCACACGTTCGCGAACACCGTTCTGGCACGTCCCACGTGGCGTGGAGTTCTTACGCGGTGCCCTAATCGGAGCTGCCCTCAGAGGAGCCCTCGTCTTCGCGTTCCATCCAGGACCTCCTGACTGAAGTCACCGGGCCTCCTAGAGGACGGCGGCTTGGGTTCTTACTGCACTTCAAGTCCTGTTCCTTCTGCGGCACTGCAGGCAGCCCCAGGCCCAGAGGAGCAGCTACGGCGTTCCTCGGTTGAGACAGTTCGCCGGATGCGGGACTCCCTACTTCGATAAGTTGATTCAGGGTAGGAAACACAGGGTAACCGGTGTCTCTTGGGACTCCTTAGAAGCCACAGGGATGTACGCTGAGTGTGCCCATGAAAACGGGGGCCTGTTGGAACTAGCCCTGCTTTTCCATTTTGAGGGCGGCATTCATGCCTGCCTTGAAGCTACCTGACATTCCCGGCTCCCGACAGGCCAGTGAGCCCTGGAAGAATGCTTCGGGGAAAATTATGAATTTGCTCTCTCTAAACCAGGGGCTTCCGTGGGCGCGGCGGCGGTCCGCATGACAGACTCTAGAGCGAAAGGGAACCTCGACGTGAGAACTCGCCTCCAGGTTAGGCCCTGAGTAGCCGTGCAGAAAGGGAGTCATGCAGCTGTTTCCACAAGTTCTCAGTCGCTTATGTGCTTTATTTTAAAGGAAGTACGCGTCCGGGGACTCCTAGGCCCCACGGGTGTGCATCGTTCTCCCTCCGAGGTCACTGAGTGCCTCCAGACACCTGTGGGCCGGCGGAGCAACGTCGAGGTCCATTGGTTGATCCCCCGGAGGACCTCTGTGCCTGCCGAGTGCTGGGCAGCAACACACTGCGCATTCCTTGAGGAGCGCTACATCCCCAGAGCCCTCGAATGCCCTCGGGACAACATGGCTAGTGAGTGCGAAGTGCCCAGGAAGACTCTGTCATGGCCCTTGTGTGAGCTGCCATGAGAGAACACTGTGCTTGGAACACTGCGAGGCCCGCCCCGTATCTGAAGTCACTCTGCTCGAGGAGAAAGTCAGCATCTTAGCACGCTGTGTCGCTACCGGCACACCCAACATGAACCCATTCCTGGAAGTAAGGCCCTGATTCGCCGTGCAGAAGCGGAGGCATGCTGCAGCTTCCAGGAGGCGGTGGCCTCTGCTCTGCATGCCTTTAACGGCAGCACAGCTTTCTGGACACCTGGGAGGCTAGCCGGGGCACCCTGCTCCCGGCAGGAACACTGAGTACCCCCAGGTGCACCTGGGTCTGCTAAGCAACATCCAGGCCCGTAGCCCTTCAGAGCCCCCTGTGTGCAGGCCGAGCGTAGGGAAACGCACTGCCCTCTCCTTCGGAGCAGCTTAGTTTCCTCCGCACTCGCACACGTTCGCGAACACCGTTCTGGCACGTCCCACGTGGCGTGGAGTTCTTACGCGGTGCCCTAATCGGAGCTGCCCTCAGAGGAGCCCTCGTCTTCGCGTTCCATCCAGGACCTCCTGACTGAAGTCACCGGGCCTCCTAGAGGACGGCGGCTTGGGTTCTTACTGCACTTCAAGTCCTGTTCCTTCTGCGGCACTGCAGGCAGCCCCAGGCCCAGAGGAGCAGCTACGGCGTTCCTCGGTTGAGACAGTTCGCCGGATGCGGGACTCCCTACTTCGATAAGTTGATTCAGGGTAGGAAACACAGGGTAACCGGTGTCTCTTGGGACTCCTTAGAAGCCACAGGGATGTACGCTGAGTGTGCCCATGAAAACGGGGGCCTGTTGGAACTAGCCCTGCTTTTCCATTTTGAGGGCGGCATTCATGCCTGCCTTGAAGCTACCTGACATTCCCGGCTCCCGACAGGCCAGTGAGCCCTGGAAGAATGCTTCGGGGAAAATTATGAATTTGCTCTCTCTAAACCAGGGGCTTCCGTGGGCGCGGCGGCGGTCCGCATGACAGACTCTAGAGCGAAAGGGAACCTCGACGTGAGAACTCGCCTCCAGGTTAGGCCCTGAGTAGCCGTGCAGAAAGGGAGGCATGCAGCTGTTTCCACAAGTTCTCAGTCGCTTATGTGCTTTATTTTAAAGGAAGTACACGTCCCGGGAATCCTAGGCCCCACGGGTGTGCATCGTTTTCCCTCCGAGGTCACTGAGTGCCTCCAGACACCTGTGGGCCGGCGGAGCAACGTCGAGGTCCATTGGTTGATCCCCCGGAGGACCTCTGTGCCTGCCGTGTGCTGGGCAGCAACACACTGCGCATTCCTTGAGGAGCGCTACATCTCCAGAGCCCTCGAATGCCCTCGGGACAACATGGCTAGTGAGTGCGAAGTGCCCAGGAAGACTCTGTCATGGCCCTTGTGTGAGCTGCCATGAGAGAACACTGTGCTTGGAACACTGCGAGGCCCGCCCCGTATCTGAAGTCACTCTGCTCGAGGAGAAAGTCAGCATCTTAGCACGCTGTGTCGCTACCGGCACACCCAGCATGAACCCATTCCTGGAAGTAAGGCCCTGATTCGCCGTGCAGAAGTGGAGGCATGCTGCAGCTTCCAGGAGGCGGTGGCCTCTGCTCTGCATGCCTTTAACGGCAGCACAGCTTTCTGGACACCTGGGAGGCTAGCCGGGGCACCCTGCTCCCGGCAGGAACACTGAGTACCCCCAGGTGCACCTGGGTCTGGTAAGCAACATCCAGGCCCGTAGCCCTTCAGAGCCCCCTGTGTGCAGGCCGAGCGTAGGGAAACGCACTGCCCTCTCCTTCGGAGCAGCTTAGTCTCCTCCGCACTCGCACACGTTCGCGAACACCGTTCTGGCACATCCCACGTGGCATGGAGTTCTTACGCGGTGCCCTAATCGGAGCTGCCCTCAGAGGAGCCCTCGTCTTCGCGTTCCATCCAGGACCTCCTGACTGAAGTCACCGGGCCTCCTAGAGGACGGCGGCTTGGGTTCTTACTGCACTTCAAGTCCTGTTCCTTCTGCGGCACTGCAGGCAGCCACAGGCCCAGAGGAGCAGCTACGGCGTTCCTCGGTTGAGACAGTTCGCCGGATGCGGGACTCCCTACTTCGATGTTAATTCAGGGAAGGAAACACAGGGTAACCGGTGTCTCTTGGGACTCCTTAGAAGCCACAGGGATGTACGCTGAGTGTGCCCATGAAAACGGGGGCCTGTTGGAACTAGCCCTGCTTTTCCATTTTGAGGGCGGCATTCATGCCTGCCTTGAAGCTACCTGACATTCCCGGCTCCCGACAGGCCAGTGAGCCCTGGAAGAATGCTTCGGGGAAAATTATGAATTTGCTCTCTCTAAACCAGTGGCTTCCGTGGGCGCGGCGGCGGTCCGCATGACAGACTCTAGAGCGAAAGGGAACCTCGACGTGAGAACTCGCCTCCAGGTTAGGCCCTGAGTAGCCGTGCAGAAAGGGAGGCATGCAGCTGTTTCCACAAGTTCTCAGTCGCTTATGTGCTTTATTTTAAAGGAAGTACGCGTCCCGGGACTCCTAGGCCCCACGGGTGTGCATCGTTTTCCCTCCGAGGTCACTGAGTGCCTCCAGACACCTGTGGGCCAGCGGAGCAACGTCGAGGTCCATTGGTTGATCCCCCGGAGGACCTCTGTGCCTGCCGTGTGCTGGGCAGCAACACACTGCGCATTCCTTGAGGAGCGCTACATCTCCAGAGCCCTCGAATGCACTCGGGACAACATGGCTAGTGAGTGCGAAGTGCCCAGGAAGACTCTGTCATGGCCCTTGTGTGAGCTGCCATGAGAGAACACTGTGCTTGGAACACTGCGAGGCCCGCCCCGTATCTGAAGTCACTCTGCTCGAGGAGAAAGTCAGCATCTTAGCACGCTGTGTCGCTACCGGCACACCCAGCATGAACCCATGTCTGGAAGATAGGCCCTGATTCGCCGTGCAGAAGCGGAGGCGTGCTGCAGCTTCCAGGAGGCGGTGGCCTCTGCTCTGCATGCCTTTAACGGCAGCACAGCTTTCTGGACACCTGGGAGGCTAGCCGGGGCACCCTGCTCCCAGCAGGAACACTGAGTACCCCCAGGTGCACCTGGGTCTGCTAAGCAACATCCAGGCCCGTAGCCCTTCAGAGCCTCCTGTGTGCAGGCCGAGTGTAGAGAAACGCACTGCCCTCTCCTTCGGAGCAGCTTAGTTTCCTCCGCACTCGCACACGTTCGCGAACACCGTTCTGGCATGTCCCACATGGCCCGGAGGTCTTACGCGGTGCCCTAATCGGACCTGCCCTCAGAGGAGCCCTCGTCTTCGCGTTTCATCCAGGACCTCCTGACTGAAGTCACCGTGCCTCCTAGAGGACGGCGGCTTGGGTTTTTCCTGCACTTCAAGTCCTGTTCCTTCTGCGGCACTGCAGGCAGCACCAGGCCCAGAGGAGCAGCTACGGCGTTCCTCGGTTGAGACAGTTCGCCGGATGCGGGACTCCCTACTTCGATGTTAATTCAGGGAAGGAAACACAGGGTAACCGGTGTCTCTTGGGACTCCTTAGAAGCCACAGGGATGTACGCTGAGTGTGCCCATGAAAACGGGGGCCTGCTGGAACTAGCCCTGCTTTTCCATTTTGAGGGCGGCATTCATGCCTGCCTTGAAGCTACCTGACATTCCCGGCTCCCGACAGGCCAGTGAGCCCTGGAAGAAGGCTTCGGGGTAAAATATGAATTTGCTCTCTCTAAACCAGGGGCTTCCGTGGCCGCCGCGGCGGTCCGCATGACAGGCTCTAGAGCGAAAGTGAACCTCGACGTGAGAACTCGCCTCCAGGTTAGGCCCTGAGTAGCCGTGCAGAAAGGGAGTCATGCAGCTGTTTCCACAAGTTCTCAGTCGCTTATGTGCTTTATTTTAAAGGAAGTACGCGTCCGGGGACTCCTAGGCCCCACGGGTGTGCATCGTTCTCCCTCCGTGGTCACTGAGTGCCTCCAGACACCTGTGGGCCGGCGGAGCAACGTCGAGGTCCATTGGTTGATCCCCCGGAGGACCTCTGTGCCTGCCGAGTGCTGGGCAGCAACACACTGCGCATTCCTTGAGGAGCGCTACATCTCCAGAGCCCTCGAATGCCCTCGGGACAACATGGCTAGTGAGTGCGAAGTGCCCAGGAAGACTCTGTCATGGCCCTTGTGTGAGCTGCCATGAGAGAACACTGTGCTTGGAACACTGCGAGGCCCGCCCCGTATCTGAAGTCACTCTGCTCGAGGAGAAAGTCAGCATCTTAGCACGCTGTGTCGCTACCGGCACACCCAGCATGAACCCATGCCTGGAAGATAGGCCCTGATTCGCCGTGCAGAAGCGGAGGCGTGCTGCAGCTTCCAGGAGGCGGTGGCCTCTGCTCTGCATGCCTTTAACGGCAGCACAGCTTTCTGGACACCTGGGAGGCTAGCCGGGGCACCCTGCTCCCAGCAGGAACACTGAGTACCCCCAGGTGCACCTGGGTCTGCTAAGCAACATCCAGGCCCGTAGCCCTTCAGAGCCTCCTGTGTGCAGGCCGAGCGTAGAGAAACGCACTGCCCTCTCCTTCGGAGCAGCTTAGTTTCCTCCGCACTCGCACACGTTCGCGAACACCGTTCTGGCATGTCCCACATGGCCCGGAGGTCTTACGCGGTGCCCTAATCGGACCTGCCCTCAGAGGAGCCCTCGTCTTCGCGTTTCATCCAGGACCTCCTGACTGAAGTCACCGTGCCTCCTAGAGGACGGCGGCTTGGGTTTTTCCTGCACTTCAAGTCCTGTTCCTTCTGCGGCACTGCAGGCAGCACCAGGCCCAGAGGAGCAGCTACGGCGTTCCTCGGTTGAGACAGTTCGCCGGATGCGGGACTCCCTACTTCGATGTTAATTCAGGGAAGGAAACACAGGGTAACCGGTGTCTCTTGGGACTCCTTAGAAGCCACAGGGATGTACGCTGAGTGTGCCCATGAAAACGGGGGCCTGCTGGAACTAGCCCTGCTTTTCCATTTTGAGGGCGGCATTCATGCCTGCCTTGAAGCTACCTGACATTCCCGGCTCCCGACAGGCCAGTGAGCCCTGGAAGAAGGCTTCGGGGTAAAATATGAATTTGCTCTCTCTAAACCAGGGGCTTCCGTGGCCGCCGCGGCGGTCCGCATGACAGGCTCTAGAGCGAAAGTGAACCTCGACGTGAGAACTCGCCTCCAGGTTAGGCCCTGAGTAGCCGTGCAGAAAGGGAGTCATGCAGCTGTTTCCACAAGTTCTCAGTCGCTTATGTGCTTTATTTTAAAGGAAGTACGCGTCCGGGGACTCCTAGGCCCCACGGGTGTGCATCGTTCTCCCTCCGAGGTCACTGAGTGCCTCCAGACACCTGTGGGCCGGCGGAGCAACGTCGAGGTCCATTGGTTCATCCCCCGGAGGACCTCTGTGCCTGCCGAGTGCTGGGCAGCAACACACTGCGCATTCCTTGAGGAGCGCTACATCTCCAGAGCCCTCGAATGCCCTCGGGACAACATGGCTAGTGAGTGCGAAGTGCCCAGGAAGACTCTGTCATGGCCCTTGTGTGAGCTGCCATGAGAGAACACTGTGCTTGGAACACTGCGAGGCCCGCCCCGTATCTGAAGTCACTCTGCTCGAGGAGAAAGTCAGCATCTTAGCACGCTGTGTCGCTACCGGCACACCCAGCATGAACCCATTCCTGGAAGATAGGCCCTGATTCGCCGTGCAGAAGCGGAGGCATGCTGCAGCTTCCAGGAGGCGGTGGCCTCTGCTCTGCATGCCTTTAACGGCAGCACAGCTTTCTGGACACCTGGGAGGCTAGCCGGGGCACCCTGCTCCCGGCAGGAACACTGAGTACCCCCAGGTGCACCTGGGTCTGCTAAGCAACATCCAGGCCCGTAGCCCTTCAGAGCCCCCTGTGTGCAGGCCGAGCGTAGGGAAACGCACTGCCCTCTCCTTCGGAGCAGCTTAGTTTCCTCCGCACTCGCACACGTTCGCGAACACCGTTCTGGCACGTCCCACGTGGCGTGGAGTTCTTACGCGGTGCCCTAATCGGAGCTGCCCTCAGAGGAGCCCTCGTCTTCGCGTTCCATCCAGGACCTCCTGACTGAAGTCACCGGGCCTCCTAGAGGACGGCAGCTTGGGTTCTTACTGCACTTCAAGTCCTGTTCCTTCTGCGGCACTGCAGGCAGCCACAGGCCCAGAGGAGCAGCTACGGCGTTCCTCGGTTGAGACAGTTCGCCGGATGCGGGACTCCCTACTTGGATAAGTTGATTCAGGGAAGGAAACACAGGGTAACCGGTGTCTCTTGGGACTCCTTAGAAGCCACAGGGATGTACGCTGAGTGTGCCCATGAAAACGGGGGCCTGTTGGAACTAGCCCTGCTTTTCCATTTTGAGGGCGGCATTCATGCCTGCCTTGAAGCTACCTGACATTCCCGGCTCCCGACAGGCCAGTGAGCCCTGGAAGAATGCTTCGGGGAAAATTATGAATTTGCTCTCTCTAAACCAGGGGCTTCCGTTGGCGCGGCGGCGGTCCGCATGACAGACTCTAGAGCGAAAGGGAACCTCGACGTGAGAACTCGCCTCCAGGTTAGGCCCTGAGTAGCCGTGCAGAAAGGGAGGCATGCAGCTGTTTCCACAAGTTCTCAGTCGCTTATGTGCTTTATTTTAAAGGAAGTACGCGTCCTGGGACTCCTAGTCCCCACGGGTGTGCATCGTTTTCCCTCCGAGGTCACTGAGTGCCTCCAGACACCTGTGGGCCAGCGGAGCAACGTCGAGGTCCATTGGTTGATCCCCCGGAGGACCTCTGTGCCTGCCGTGTGCTGGGCAGCAACACACTGCGCATTCCTTGAGGAGCGCTACATCTCCAGAGCCCTCGAATGCCCTCGGGACAACATGGCTAGTGAGTGCGAAGTGCCCAGGAAGACTCTGTCATGGCCCTTGTGTGAGCTGCCATGAGAGAACACTGTGCTTGGAACACTGCGAGGCCCGCCCCGTATCTGAAGTCACTCTGCTCGAGGAGAAAGTCAGCATCTTAGCACGCTGTGTCGCTACCGGCACACCCAGCATGAACCCATGCCTGGAAGATAGGCCCTGATTCGCCGTGCAGAAGCGGAGGCGTGCTGCAGCTTCCAGGAGGCGGTGGCCTCTGCTCTGCATGCCTTTAACGGCAGCACAGCTTTCTGGACACCTGGGAGGCTAGCCGGGGCACCCTGCTCCCAGCAGGAACACTGAGTACCCCCAGGTGCACCTGGGTCTGCTAAGCAACATCCAGGCCCGTAGCCCTTCAGAGCCTCCTGTGTGCAGGCTGAGCGTAGAGAAACGCACTGCCCTCTCCTTCGGAGCAGCTTAGTTTCCTCCGCACTCGCACACGTTCGCGAACACCTTTCTGGCATGTCCCACATGGCCCGGAGGTCTTACGCGGTGCCCTAATCGGACCTGCCCTCAGAGGAGCCCTCGTCTTCGCGTTTCATCCAGGACCTCCTGACTGAAGTCACCGGGCCTCCTAGAGGACGGCGGCTTGGGTTTTTACTGCACTTCAAGTCCTGTTCCTTCTGCGGCACTGCAGGCAGCACCAGGCCCAGAGGAGCAGCTACGGCGTTCCTCGGTTGAGACAGTTCGCCGGATGCGGGACTCCCTACTTCGATAAGTTGATTCAGGGAAGGAAACACAGGGTAACCGGTGTCTCTTGGGACTCCTTAGAAGCCACAGGGATGTACGCTGAGTGTGCCCATGAAAACGGGGGCCTGTTGGAACTAGCCCTGCTTTTCCATTTTGAGGGCGGCATTCATGCCTGCCTTGAAGCTACCTGACATTCCCGGCTCCCGACAGGCCAGTGAGCCCTGGAAGAATGCTTCGGGGAAAATTATGAATTTGCTCTCTCTAAACCAGGGGCTTCCGTGGGCGCGGCGGCGGTCCGCATGACAGACTCTAGAGCGAAAGGGAAACTCGACGTGAGAACTCGCCTCCAGGTTAGGCCCTGAGTAGCCGTGCAGAAAGGGAGGCATGCAGCTGTTTCCACAAGTTCTCAGTCGCTTATGTGCTTTATTTTAAAGGAAGTACGCGTCCCGGGACTCCTAGGCCCCACGGGTGTGCATCGTTTTCCCTCCGAGGTCACTGAGTGCCTCCAGACACCTGTGGGCCAGCGGAGCAACGTCGAGGTCCATTGGTTGATCCCCCGGAGGACCTCTGTGCCTGCCGTGTGCTGGGCAGCAACACACTGCGCATTCCTTGAGGAGCGCTACATCTCCAGAGCCCTCGAATGCCCTCGGGACAACATGGCTAGTGAGTGCGAAGTGCCCAGGAAGACTCTGTCATGGCCCTTGTGTGAGCTGCCATGAGAGAACACTGTGCTTGGAACACTGCGAGGCCCGCCCCATATCTGAAGTCACTCTGCTCGAGGAGAAAGTCAGCATCTTAGCACGCTGTGTCGCTACCGGCACACCCAGCATGAACCCATGCCTGGAAGATAGGCCCTGATTCGCCGTGCAGAAGCGGAGGCGTGCTGCAGCTTCCAGGAGGCGGTGGCCTCTGCTCTGCATGCCTTTAACGGCAGCACAGCTTTCTGGACACCTGGGAGGCTAGCCGGGGCACCCTGCTCCCAGCAGGAACACTGAGTACCCCCAGGTGCACCTGGGTCTGCTAAGCAACATCCAGGCCCGTAGCCCTTCAGAGCCTCCTGTGTGCAGGCCGAGCGTAGAGAAACGCACTGCCCTCTCCTTCGGAGCAGCTTAGTTTCCTCCGCACTCGCACACGTTCGCGAACACCGTTCTGGCATGTCCCACATGGCCCGGAGGTCTTACGCGGTGCCCTAATCGGACCTGCCCTCAGAGGAGCCCTCGTCTTCGCGTTTCATCCAGGACCTCCTGACTGAAGTCACCGTGCCTCCTAGAGGACGGCGGCTTGGGTTTTTCCTGCACTTCAAGTCCTGTTCCTTCTGCGGCACTGCAGGCAGCACCAGGCCCAGAGGAGCAGCTACGGCGTTCCTCGGTTGAGACAGTTCGCCGGATGCGGGACTCCCTACTTCGATAAGTTGATTCAGGGAAGGAAACACAGGGTAACCGGTGTCTCTTGGGACTCCTTAGAAGCCACAGGGATGTACGCTGAGTGTGCCCATGAAAACGGGGGCCTGCTGGAACTAGCCCTGCTTTTCCATTTTGAGGGCGGCATTCATGCCTGCCTTGAAGCTACCTGACATTCCCGGCTCCCGACAGGCCAGTGAGCCCTGGAAGAAGGCTTCGGGGTAAAATATGAATTTGCTCTCTCTAAACCAGGGGCTTCCGTGGCCGCCGCGGCGGTCCGCATGACAGGCTCTAGAGCGAAAGTGAACCTCGACGTGAGAACTCACCTCCAGGTTAGGCCCTGAGTAGCCGTGCAGAAAGGGAGTCATGCAGCTGTTTCCACAAGTTCTCAGTCGCTTATGTGCTTTATTTTAAAGGAAGTACGCGTCCGGGGACTCCTAGGCCCCACGGGTGTGCATCGTTCTCCCTCCGAGGTCACTGAGTGCCTCCAGACACCTGTGGGCCGGCGGAGCAACGTCGAGGTCCATTGGTTGATCCCCCGGAGGACCTCTGTGCCTGCCGAGTGCTGGGCAGCAACACACTGCGCATTCCTTGAGGAGCGCTACATCTCCAGAGCCCTCGAATGCCCTCGGGACAACATGGCTAGTGAGTGCGAAGTGCCCAGGAAGACTCTGTCATGGCCCTTGTGTGAGCTGCCATGAGAGAACACTGTGCTTGGAACACTGCGAGGCCCGCCCCGTATCTGAAGTCACTCTGCTCGAGGAGAAAGTCAGCATCTTAGCACGCTGTGTCGCTACCGGCACACCCAGCATGAACCCATTCCTGGAAGATAGGCCCTGATTCGCCGTGCAGAAGCGGAGGCATGCTGCAGCTTCCAGGAGGCGGTGGCCTCTGCTCTGCATGCCTTTAACGGCAGCACAGCTTTCTGGACACCTGGGAGGCTAGCCGGGGCACCCTGCTCCCGGCAGGAACACTGAGTACCCCCAGGTGCACCTGGGTCTGCTAAGCAACATCCAGGCCCGTAGCCCTTCAGAGCCCCCTGTGTGCAGGCCGAGCGTAGGGAAACACACTGCCCTCTCCTTCGGAGCAGCTTAGTTTCCTCCGCACTCGCACACGTTCGCGAACACCGTTCTGGCACGTCCCACGTGGCGTGGAGTTCTTACGCGGTGCCCTAATCGGAGCTGCCCTCAGAGGAGCCCTCGTCTTCGCGTTCCATCCAGGACCTCCTGACTGAAGTCACCGGGCCTCCTAGAGGACGGCAGCTTGGGTTCTTACTGCACTTCAAGTCCTGTTCCTTCTGCGGCACTGCAGGCAGCCACAGGCCCAGAGGAGCAGCTACGGCGTTCCTCGGTTGAGACAGTTCGCCGGATGCGGGACTCCCTACTTCGATGTTAATTCAGGGAAGGAAACACAGGGTAACCGGTGTCTCTTGGGACTCCTTAGAAGCCACAGGGATGTACGCTGAGTGTGCCCATGAAAACGGGGGCCTGTTGGAACTAGCCCTGCTTTTCCATTTTGAGGGCGGCATTCATGCCTGCCTTGAAGCTACCTGACATTCCCGGCTCCCGACAGGCCAGTGAGCCCTGGAAGAATGCTTCGGGGAAAATTATGAATTTGCTCTCTCTAAACCAGGGGCTTCCGTGGGCGCGGCGGCGGTCCGCATGACAGACTCTAGAGCGAAAGGGAACCTCGACGTGAGAACTCGCCTCCAGGTTAGGCCCTGAGTAGCCGTGCAGAAAGGGAGGCATGCAGCTGTTTCCACAAGTTCTCAGTCGCTTATGTGCTTTATTTTAAAGGAAGTACGCGTCCCGGGACTCCTAGGCCCCACGGGTGTGCATCGTTTTCCCTCCGAGGTCACTGAGTGCCTCCAGACACCTGTGGGCCAGCGGAGCAACGTCGAGGTCCATTGGTTGATCCCCCGGAGGACCTCTGTGCCTGCCGTGTGCTGGGCAGCAACACACTGCGCATTCCTTGAGGAGCGCTACATCTCCAGAGCCCTCGAATGCCCTCGGGACAACATGGCTAGTGAGTGCGAAGTGCCCAGGAAGACTCTGTCATGGCCCTTGTGTGAGCTGCCATGAGAGAACACTGTGCTTGGAACACTGCGAGGCCCGCCCCGTATCTGAAGTCACTCTGCTCGAGGAGAAAGTCAGCATCTTAGCACGCTGTGTCGCTACCGGCACACCCAGCATGAACCCATGCCTGGAAGATAGGCCCTGATTCGCCGTGCAGAAGCGGAGGCGTGCTGCAGCTTCCAGGAGGCGGTGGCCTCTGCTCTGCATGCCTTTAACGGCAGCACAGCTTTCTGGACACCTGGGAGGCTAGCCGGGGCACCCTGCTCCCAGCAGGAACACTGAGTACCCCCAGGTGCACCTGGGTCTGCTAAGCAACATCCAGGCCCGTAGCCCTTCAGAGCCTCCTGTGTGCAGGCCGAGCGTAGAGAAACGCACTGCCCTCTCCTTCGGAGCAGCTTAGTTTCCTCCGCACTCGCACACGTTCGCGAACACCATTCTGGCATGTCCCACATGGCCCGGAGGTCTTACGCGGTGCCCTAATCGGACCTGCCCTCAGAGGAGCCCTCGTCTTCGCGTTTCATCCAGGACCTCCTGACTGAAGTCACCGTGCCTCCTAGAGGACGGCGGCTTGGGTTTTTCCTGCACTTCAAGTCCTGTTCCTTCTGCGGCACTGCAGGCAGCACCAGGCCCAGAGGAGCAGCTACGGCGTTCCTCGGTTGAGACAGTTCGCCGGATGCGGGACTCCCTACTTCGATAAGTTGATTCAGGGAAGGAAACACAGGGTAACCGGTGTCTCTTGGGACTCCTTAGAAGCCACAGGGATGTACGCTGAGTGTGCCCATGAAAACGGGGGCCTGCTGGAACTAGCCCTGCTTTTCCATTTTGTGGGCGGCATTCATGCCTGCCTTGAAGCTACCTGACATTCCCGGCTCCCGACAGGCCAGTGAGCCCTGGAAGAAGGCTTCGGGGTAAAATATGAATTTGCTCTCTCTAAACCAGTGGCTTCCGTGGCCGCCGCGGCGGTCCGCATGACAGGCTCTAGAGCGAAAGTGAACCTCGACGTGAGAACTCGCCTCCAGGTTAGGCCCTGAGTAGCCGTGCAGAAAGGGAGGCATGCAGCTGTTTCCACAAGTTCTCAGTCGCTTATGTGCTTTATTTTAAAGGAAGTACGCGTCCCGGGACTCCTAGGCCCCACGGGTGTGCATCGTTTTCCCTCCGAGGTCACTGAGTGCCTCCAGACACCTGTGGGCCAGCGGAGCAACGTCGAGGTCCATTGGTTGATCCCCCGGAGGACCTCTGTGCCTGCCGTGTGCTGGGCAGCAACACACTGCGCATTCCTTGAGGAGCGCTACATCTCCAGAGCCCTCGAATGCCCTCGGGACAACATGGCTAGTGAGTGCGAAGTGCCCAGGAAGACTCTGTCATGGCCCTTGTGTGAGCTGCCATGAGAGAACACTGTGCTTGGAACACTGCGAGGCCCGCCCCGTATCTGAAGTCACTCTGCTCGAGGAGAAAGTCAGCATCTTAGCACGCTGTGTCGCTACCGGCACACCCAGCATGAACCCATGCCTGGAAGATAGGCCCTGATTCGCCGTGCAGAAGCGGAGGCGTGCTGCAGCTTCCAGGAGGCGGTGGCCTCTGCTCTGCATGCCTTTAACGGCAGCACAGCTTTCTGGACACCTGGGAGGCTAGCCGGGGCACCCTGCTCCCAGCAGGAACACTGAGTACCCCCAGGTGCACCTGGGTCTGCTAAGCAACATCCAGGCCCGTAGCCCTTCAGAGCCTCCTGTGTGCAGGCCGAGCGTAGAGAAACGCACTGCCCTCTCCTTCGGAGCAGCTTAGTTTCCTCCGCACTCGCACACGTTCGCGAACACCGTTCTGGCATGTCCCACATGGCCCGGAGGTCTTACGCGGTGCCCTAATCGGACCTGCCCTCAGAGGAGCCCTCGTCTTCGCGTTTCATCCAGGACCTCCTGACTGAAGTCACCGTGCCTCCTAGAGGACGGCGGCTTGGGTTTTTCCTGCACTTCAAGTCCTGTTCCTTCTGCGGCACTGCAGGCAGCACCAGGCCCAGAGGAGCAGCTACGGCGTTCCTCGGTTGAGACAGTTCGCCGGATGCGGGACTCCCTACTTCGATGTTAATTCAGGGAAGGAAACACAGGGTAACCGGTGTCTCTTGGGACTCCTTAGAAGCCACAGGGATGTACGCTGAGTGTGCCCATGAAAACGGGGGCCTGCTGGAACTAGCCCTGCTTTTCCATTTTGAGGGCGGCATTCATGCCTGCCTTGAAGCTACCTGACATTCCCGGCTCCCGACAGGCCAGTGAGCCCTGGAAGAAGGCTTCGGGGTAAAATATGAATTTGCTCTCTCTAAACCAGGGGCTTCCGTGGCCGCCGCGGCGGTCCGCATGACAGGCTCTAGAGCGAAAGTGAACCTCGACGTGAGAACTCACCTCCAGGTTAGGCCCTGAGTAGCCGTGCAGAAAGGGAGTCATGCAGCTGTTTCCACAAGTTCTCAGTCGCTTATGTGCTTTATTTTAAAGGAAGTACGCGTCCGGGGACTCCTAGGCCCCACGGGTGTGCATCGTTCTCCCTCCGAGGTCACTGAGTGCCTCCAGACACCTGTGGGCCGGTGGAGCAACGTCGAGGTCCATTGGTTGATCCCCCGGAGGACCTCTGTGCCTGCCGAGTGCTGGGCAGCAACACACTGCGCATTCCTTGAGGAGCGCTACATCTCCAGAGCCCTCGAATGCCCTCGGGACAACATGGCTAGTGAGTGCGAAGTGCCCAGGAAGACTCTGTCATGGCCCTTGTGTGAGCTGCCATGAGAGAACACTGTGCTTGGAACACTGCGAGGCCCGCCCCGTATCTGAAGTCACTCTGCTCGAGGAGAAAGTCAGCATCTTAGCACGCTGTGTCGCTACCGGCACACCCAGCATGAACCCATTCCTGGAAGATAGGCCCTGATTCGCCGTGCAGAAGCGGAGGCATGCTGCAGCTTCCAGGAGGCGGTGGCCTCTGCTCTGCATGCCTTTAACGGCAGCACAGCTTTCTGGACACCTGGGAGGCTAGCCGGGGCACCCTGCTCCCGGCAGGAACACTGAGTACCCCCAGGTGCACCTGGGTCTGCTAAGCAACATCCAGGCCCGTAGCCCTTCAGAGCCCCCTGTGTGCAGGCCGAGCGTAGGGAAACACACTGCCCTCTCCTTCGGAGCAGCTTAGTTTCCTCCGCACTCGCACACGTTCGCGAACACCGTTCTGGCACGTCCCACGTGGCGTGGAGTTCTTACGCGGTGCCCTAATCGGAGCTGCCCTCAGAGGAGCCCTCGTCTTCGCGTTCCATCCAGGACCTCCTGACTGAAGTCACCGGGCCTCCTAGAGGACGGCGGCTTGGGTTCTTACTGCACTTCAAGTCCTGTTCCTTCTGCGGCACTGCAGGCAGCCACAGGCCCAGAGGAGCAGCTACGGCGTTCCTCGGTTGAGACAGTTCGCCGGATGCGGGACTCCCTACTTCGATAAGTTGATTCAGGGAAGGAAACACAGGGTAACCGGTGTCTCTTGGGACTCCTTAGAAGCCACAGGGATGTACGCTGAGTGTGCCCATGAAAACGGGGGCCTGCTGGAACTAGCCCTGCTTTTCCATTTTGAGGGCGGCATTCATGCCTGCCTTGAAGCTACCTGACATTCCCGGCTCCCGACAGGCCAGTGAGCCCTGGAAGAATGCTTCGGGGAAAATTATGAATTTGCTCTCTCTAAACCAGGGGCTTCCGTGGGCGCGGCGGCGGTCCGCATGACAGACTCTAGAGCGAAAGGGAACCTCGACGTGAGAACTCGGCTCCAGGTTAGGCCCTGAGTAGCCGTGCAGAAAGGGAGGCATGCAGCTGTTTCCACAAGTTCTCAGTCGCTTATGTGCTTTATTTTAAAGGAAGTACGCGTCCCGGGACTCCTAGGCCCCACGGGTGTGCATCGTTTTCCCTCCGAAGTCACTGAGTGCCTCCAGACACCTGTGGGCCGGCGGAGCAACGTCGAGGTCCATTGGTTGATCCCCCGGAGGACCTCTGTGCCTGCCGTGTGCTGGGCAGCAACACACTGTGCGTTCCTTGAGGAGCGCTACATCTCCAGAGCCCTCGAACGCCCTCGGGACAACATGGCTGGTGAGTGCGAAGTGCCCAGGAAGACTCTGTCATGGCCCTTGTGTGAGCTGCCATGAGAGAACACTGTGCTTGGAACACTGCGAGGCCCGCCCCGTATCTGAAGTCACTCTGCTCGAGGAGAAAGTCAGCATCTTAGCACGCTGTGTCGCTACCGGCACACCCAGCATGAACCCATGCCTGGAAGATAGGCCCTGATTCGCCGTGCAGAAGCGGAGGCGTGCTGCAGCTTCCAGGAGGCGGTGGCCTCTGCTCTGCATGCCTTTAACGGCAGCACAGCTTTCTGGACACCTGGGAGGCTAGCCGGGGCACCCTGCTCCCAGCAGGAACACTGAGTACCCCCAGGTGCACCTGGGTCTGCTAAGCAACATCCAGGCCCGTAGCCCTTCAGAGCCTCCTGTGTGCAGGCCGAGCGTAGAGAAACGCACTGCCCTCTCCTTCGGAGCAGCTTAGTTTCCTCCGCACTCGCACACGTTCGCGAACACCGTTCTGGCATGTCCCACATGGCCCGGAGGTCTTACGCGGTGCCCTAATCGGACCTGCCCTCAGAGGAGCCCTCGTCTTCGCGTTTCATCCAGGACCTCCTGACTGAAGTCACCGTGCCTCCTAGAGGACGGCGGCTTGGGTTTTTCCTGCACTTCAAGTCCTGTTCCTTCTGCGGCACTGCAGGCAGCACCAGGCCCAGAGGAGCAGCTACGGCGTTCCTCGGTTGAGACAGTTCGCCGGATGCGGGACTCCCTACTTCGATGTTAATTCAGGGAAGGAAACACAGGGTAACCGGTGTCTCTTGGGACTCCTTAGAAGCCACAGGGATGTACGCTGAGTGTGCCCATGAAAACGGGGGCCTGCTGGAACTAGCCCTGCTTTTCCATTTTGAGGGCGGCATTCATGCCTGCCTTGAAGCTACCTGACATTCCCGGCTCCCGACAGGCCAGTGAGCCCTGGAAGAAGGCTTCGGGGTAAAATATGAATTTGCTCTCTCTAAACCAGGGGTTTCCGTGGCCGCCGCGGCGGTCTGCATGACAGGCTCTAGAGCGAAAGTGAACCTCGACGTGAGAACTCGCCTCCAGGTTAGGCCCTGAGTAGCCGTGCAGAAAGGGAGTCATGCAGCTGTTTCCACAAGTTCTCAGTCGCTTATGTGCTTTATTTTAAAGGAAGTACGCGTCCGGGGACTCCTAGGCCCCACGGGTGTGCATCGTTCTCCCTCCGAGGTCACTGAGTGCCTCCAGACACCTGTGGGCCGGCGGAGCAACGTCGAGGTCCATTGGTTGATCCCCCGGAGGACCTCTGTGCCTGCCGAGTGCTGGGCAGCAACACACTGCGCATTCCTTGAGGAGCGCTACATCTCCAGAGCCCTCGAATGCCCTCGGGACAACATGGCTAGTGAGTGCAAAGTGCCCAGGAAGACTCTGTCATGGCCCTTGTGTGAGCTGCCATGAGAGAACACTGTGCTTGGAACACTGCGAGGCCCGCCCCGTATCTGAAGTCACTCTGCTCGAGGAGAAAGTCAGCATCTTAGCACGCTGTGTCGCTACCGGCACACCCAGCATGAACCCATTCCTGGAAGATAGGCCCTGATTCGCCGTGCAGAAGCGGAGGCGTGCTGCAGCTTCCAGGAGGCGGTGGCCTCTGCTCTGCATGCCTTTAACGGCAGCACAGCTTTCTGGACACCTGGGAGGCTAGCCGGGGCACCCTGCTCCCGGCAGGAACACTGAGTACCCCCAGGTGCACCTGGGTCTGCTAAGCAACATCCAGGCCCGTAGCCCTTCAGAGCCCCCTGTGTGCAGGCCGAGCGTAGGGAAACGCACTGCCCTCTCCTTCGGAGCAGCTTAGTTTCCTCCGCACTCGCACACGTTCGCGAACACCGTTCTGGCACGTCCCACGTGGCGTGGAGTTCTTACGCGGTGCCCTAATCGGAGCTGCCCTCAGAGGAGCCCTCGTCTTCGCGTTCCATCCAGGACCTCCTGACTGAAGTCACCGGGCCTCCTAGAGGACGGCAGCTTGGGTTCTTACTGCACTTCAAGTCCTGTTCCTTCTGCGGCACTGCAGGCAGCCACAGGCCCAGAGGAGCAGCTACGGCGTTCCTCGGTTGAGACAGTTCGCCGGATGCGGGACTCCCTACTTCGATAAGTTGATTCAGGGTAGGAAACACAGGGTAACCGGTGTCTCTTGGGACTCCTTAGAAGCCACAGGGATGTACGCTGAGTGTGCCCATGAAAACGGGGGCCTGCTGGAACTAGCCCTGCTTTTCCATTTTGAGGGCGGCATTCATGCCTGCCTTGAAGCTACCTGACATTCCCGGCTCCCGACAGGCCAGTGAGCCCTGGAAGAATGCTTCGGGGAAAATTATGAATTTGCTCTCTCTAAACCAGGGGCTTCCGTTGGCGCGGCGGCGGTCCGCATGACAGACTCTAGAGCGAAAGTGAACCTCGACGTGAGAACTCGCCTCCAGGTTAGGCCCTGAGTAGCCGTGCAGAAAGGGAGGCATGCAGCTGTTTCCACAAGTTCTCAGTCGCTTATGTGCTTTATTTTAAAGGAAGTACGCGTCCGGGGACTCCTAGGCCCCACGGGTGTGCATCGTTCTCCCTCCGAGGTCACTGAGTGCCTCCAGACACCTGTGGGCCGGCGGAGCAACGTCGAGGTCCATTGGTTGATCCCCCGGAGGACCTCTGTGCCTGCCGAGTGCTGGGCAGCAACACACTGCGCATTCCTTGAGGAGCGCTACATCCCCAGAGCCCTCGAATGCCCTCGGGACAACATGGCTAGTGAGTGCGAAGTGCCCAGGAAGACTCTGTCATGGCCCTTGTGTGAGCTGCCATGAGAGAACACTGTGCTTGGAACACTGCGAGGCCCGCCCCGTATCTGAAGTCACTCTGCTCGAGGAGAAAGTCAGCATCTTAGCACGCTGTGTCGCTACCGGCACACCCAGCATGAACCCATTCCTGGAAGTAAGGCCCTGATTCGCCGTGCAGAAGCGGAGGCATGCTGCAGCTTCCAGGAGGCGGTGGCCTCTGCTCTGCATGCCTTTAACGGCAGCACAGCTTTCTGGACACCTGGGAGGCTAGCCGGGGCACCCTGCTCCCGGCAGGAACACTGAGTACCCCCAGGTGCACCTGGGTCTGCTAAGCAACATCCAGGCCCGTAGCCCTTCAGAGCCCCCTGTGTGCAGGCCGAGCGTAGGGAAACGCACTGCCCTCTCCTTCGGAGCAGCTTAGTTTCCTCCGCACTCGCACACGTTCGCGAACACCGTTCTGGCACGTCCCACGTGGCGTGGAGTTCTTACGCAGTGCCCTAATCGGAGCTGCCCTCAGAGGAGCCCTCGTCTTCGCGTTCCATCCAGGACCTCCTGACTGAAGTCACCGGGCCTCCTAGAGGACGGCGGCTTGGGTTCTTACTGCACTTCAAGTCCTGTTCCTTCTGCGGCACTGCAGGCAGCCACAGGCCCAGAGGAGCAGCTACGGCGTTCCTCGGTTGAGACAGTTCGCCGGATGCGGGACTCCCTACTTCGATAAGTTGATTCAGGGAAGGAAACACAGGGTAACCGGTGTCTCTTGGGACTCCTTAGAAGCCACAGGGATGTACGCTGAGTGTGCCCATGAAAACGGGGGCCTGCTGGAACTAGCCCTGCTTTTCCATTTTGAGGGCGGCATTCATGCCTGCCTTGAAGCTACCTGACATTCCCGGCTCCCGACAGGCCAGTGAGCCCTGGAAGAAGGCTTCGGGGTAAAATATGAATTTGCTCTCTCTAAACCAGGGGCTTCCGTGGCCGCCGCGGCGGTCCGCATGACAGACTCTAGAGCGAAAGGGAACCTCGACGTGAGAACTCGCCTCCAGGTTAGGCCCTGAGTAGCCTTGCAGAAAGGGAGGCATGCAGCTGTTTCCACAAGTTCTCAGTCGCTTATGTGCTTTATTTTAAAGGAAGTACACGTCCCGGGAATCCTAGGCCCCACGGGTGTGCATCGTTTTCCCTCCGAGGTCACTGAGTGCCTCCAGACACCTGTGGGCCGGCGGAGCAACGTCGAGGTCCATTGGTTGATCCCCCGGAGGACCTCTGTGCCTGCCGTGTGCTGGGCAGCAACACACTGCGCATTCCTTGAGGAGCGCTACATCTCCAGAGCCCTCGAATGCCCTCGGGACAACATGGCTAGTGAGTGCGAAGTGCCCAGGAAGACTCTGTCATGGCCCTTGTGTGAGCTGCCATGAGAGAACACTGTGCTTGGAACACTGCGAGGCCCGCCCCGTATCTGAAGTCACTCTGCTCGAGGAGAAAGTCAGCATCTTAGCACGCTGTGTCGCTACCGGCACACCCAGCATGAACCCATTCCTGGAAGTAAGGCCCTGATTCGCCGTGCAGAAGCGGAGGCATGCTGCAGCTTCCAGGAGGCGGTGGCCTCTGCTCTGCATGCCTTTAACGGCAGCACAGCTTTCTGGACACCTGGGAGGCTAGCCGGGGCACCCTGCTCCCGGCAGGAACACTGAGTACCCCCAGGTGCACCTGGGTCTGCTAAGCAACATCCAGGCCCGTAGCCCTTCAGAGCCCCCTGTGTGCAGGCCGAGCGTAGGGAAACGCACTGCCCTCTCCTTCGGAGCAGCTTAGTCTCCTCCGCACTCGCACACGTTCGCGAACACCGTTCTGGCACGTCCCACGTGGCATGGAGTTCTTACGCGGTGCCCTAATCGGAGCTGCCCTCAGAGGAGCCCTCGTCTTCGCGTTCCATCCAGGACCTCCTGACTGAAGTCACCGGGCCTCCTAGAGGACGGCGGCTTGGGTTCTTACTGCACTTCAAGTCCTGTTCCTTCTGCGGCACTGCAGGCAGCCACAGGCCCAGAGGAGCAGCTACGGCGTTCCTCGGTTGAGACAGTTCGCCGGATGCGGGACTCCCTACTTCGATGTTAATTCAGGGAAGGAAACACAGGGTAACCGGTGTCTCTTGGGACTCCTTAGAAGCCACAGGGATGTACGCTGAGTGTGCCCATGAAAACGGGGGCCTGCTGGAACTAGCCCTGCTTTTCCATTTTGAGGGCGGCATTCATGCCTGCCTTGAAGCTACCTGACATTCCCGGCTCCCGACAGGCCAGTGAGCCCTGGAAGAAGGCTTCGGGGTAAAATATGAATTTGCTCTCTCTAAACCAGGGGCTTCCGTGGCCGCCGCGGCGGTCCGCATGACAGGCTCTAGAGCGAAAGTGAACCTCGACGTGAGAACTCGCCTCCAGGTTAGGCCCTGAGTAGCCGTGCAGAAAGGGAGTCATGCAGCTGTTTCCACAAGTTCTCAGTCGCTTATGTGCTTTATTTTAAAGGAAGTACGCGTCCGGGGACTCCTAGGCCCCACGGTTGTGCATCGTTCTCCCTCCGAGGTCACTGAGTGCCTCCAGACACCTGTGGGCCGGCGGAGCAACGTCGAGGTCCATTGGTTGATCCCCCGGAGGACCTCTGTGCCTGCCGAGTGCTGGGCAGCAACACACTGCGCATTCCTTGAGGAGCGCTACATCTCCAGAGCCCTCGAATGCCCTCGGGACAACATGGCTAGTGAGTGCGAAGTGCCCAGGAAGACTCTGTCATGGCCCTTGTGTGAGCTGCCATGAGAGAACACTGTGCTTGGAACACTGCGAGGCCCGCCCCGTATCTGAAGTCACTCTGCTCGAGGAGAAAGTCAGCATCTTAGCACGCTGTGTCGCTACCGGCACACCCAGCATGAACCCATGCCTGGAAGATAGGCCCTGATTCGCCGTGCAGAAGCGGAGGCGTGCTGCAGCTTCCAGGAGGCGGTGGCCTCTGCTCTGCATGCCTTTAACGGCAGCACAGCTTTCTGGACACCTGGGAGGCTAGCCGGGGCACCCTGCTCCCAGCAGGAACACTGAGTACCCCCAGGTGCACCTGGGTCTGCTAAGCAACATCCAGGCCCGTAGCCCTTCAGAGCCTCCTGTGTGCAGGCCGAGCGTAGAGAAACGCACTGCCCTCTCCTTCGGAGCAGCTTAGTTTCCTCCGCACTCGCACACGTTCGCGAACACCGTTCTGGCATGTCCCACATGGCCCGGAGGTCTTACGCGGTGCCCTAATCGGACCTGCCCTCAGAGGAGCCCTCGTCTTCGCGTTTCATCCAGGACCTCCTGACTGAAGTCACCGTGCCTCCTAGAGGACGGCGGCTTGGGTTTTTCCTGCACTTCAAGTCCTGTTCCTTCTGCGGCACTGCAGGCAGCACCAGGCCCAGAGGAGCAGCTACGGCGTTCCTCGGTTGAGACAGTTCGCCGGATGCGGGACTCCCTACTTCGATGTTAATTCAGGGAAGGAAACACAGGGTAACCGGTGTCTCTTGGGACTCCTTAGAAGCCACAGGGATGTACGCTGAGTGTGCCCATGAAAACGGGGGCCTGCTGGAACTAGCCCTGCTTTTCCATTTTGAGGGCGGCATTCATGCCTGCCTTGAAGCTACCTGACATTCCCGGCTCCCGACAGGCCAGTGAGCCCTGGAAGAAGGCTTCGGGGTAAAATATGAATTTGCTCTCTCTAAACCAGGGGCTTCCGTGGCCGCCGCGGCGGTCCGCATGACAGGCTCTAGAGCGAAAGTGAACCTCGACGTGAGAACTCACCTCCAGGTTAGGCCCTGAGTAGCCGTGCAGAAAGGGAGTCATGCAGCTGTTTCCACAAGTTCTCAGTCGCTTATGTGCTTTATTTTAAAGGAAGTACGCGTCCGGGGACTCCTAGGCCCCACGGGTGTGCATCGTTCTCCCTCCGAGGTCACTGAGTGCCTCCAGACACCTGTGGGCCGGCGGAGCAACGTCGAGGTCCATTGGTTGATCCCCCGGAGGACCTCTGTGCCTGCCGAGTGCTGGGCAGCAACACACTGCGCATTCCTTGAGGAGCGCTACATCTCCAGAGCCCTCGAATGCCCTCGGGACAACATGGCTAGTGAGTGCGAAGTGCCCAGGAAGACTCTGTCATGGCCCTTGTGTGAGCTGCCATGAGAGAACACTGTGCTTGGAACACTGCGAGGCCCGCCCCGTATCTGAAGTCACTCTGCTCGAGGAGAAAGTCAGCATCTTAGCACGCTGTGTCGCTACCGGCACACCCAGCATGAACCCATTCCTGGAAGATAGGCCCTGATTCGCCGTGCAGAAGCGGAGGCATGCTGCAGCTTCCAGGAGGCGGTGGCCTCTGCTCTGCATGCCTTTAACGGCAGCACAGCTTTCTGGACACCTGGGAGGCTAGCCGGGGCACCCTGCTCCCGGCAGGAACACTGAGTACCCCCAGGTGCACCTGGGTCTGCTAAGCAACATCCAGGCCCGTAGCCCTTCAGAGCCCCCTGTGTGCAGGCCGAGCGTAGGGAAACGCACTGCCCTCTCCTTCGGAGCAGCTTAGTTTCCTCCGCACTCGCACACGTTCGCGAACACCGTTCTGGCACGTCCCACGTGGCGTGGAGTTCTTACGCGGTGCCCTAATCGGAGCTGCCCTCAGAGGAGCCCTCGTCTTCGCGTTCCATCCAGGACCTCCTGACTGAAGTCACCGGGCCTCCTAGAGGACGGCAGCTTGGGTTCTTACTGCACTTCAAGTCCTGTTCCTTCTGCGGCACTGCAGGCAGCCACAGGCCCAGAGGAGCAGCTACGGCGTTCCTCGGTTGAGACAGTTCGCCGGATGCGGGACTCCCTACTTCGATAAGTTGATTCAGGGAAGGAAACACAGGGTAACCGGTGTCTCTTGGGACTCCTTAGAAGCCACAGGGATGTACGCTGAGTGTGCCCATGAAAACGGGGGCCTGTTGGAACTAGCCCTGCTTTTCCATTTTGAGGGCGGCATTCATGCCTGCCTTGAAGCTACCTGACATTCCCGGCTCCCGACAGGCCAGTGAGCCCTGGAAGAATGCTTCGGGGAAAATTATGAATTTGCTCTCTCTAAACCAGGGGCTTCCGTTGGCGCGGCGGCGGTCCGCATGACAGACTCTAGAGCGAAAGGGAACCTCGACGTGAGAACTCGCCTCCAGGTTAGGCCCTGAGTAGCCGTGCAGAAAGGGAGGCATGCAGCTGTTTCCACAAGTTCTCAGTCGCTTATGTGCTTTATTTTAAAGGAAGTACGCGTCCGGGGACTCCTAGGCCCCACGGGTGTGCATCGTTCTCCCTCCGAGGTCACTGAGTGCCTCCAGACACCTGTGGGCCGGCGGAGCAACGTCGAGGTCCATTGGTTGATCCCCCGGAGGACCTCTGTGCCTGCCGAGTGCTGGGCAGCAACACACTGCGCATTCCTTGAGGAGCGCTACATCTCCAGAGCCCTCGAATGCCCTCGGGACAACATGGCTAGTGAGTGCGAAGTGCCCAGGAAGACTCTGTCATGGCCCTTGTGTGAGCTGCCATGAGAGAACACTGTGCTTGGAACACTGCGAGGCCCGCCCCGTATCTGAAGTCACTCTGCTCGAGGAGAAAGTCAGCATCTTAGCACGCTGTGTCGCTACCGGCACACCCAGCATGAACCCATGCCTGGAAGTAAGGCCCTGATTCGCCGTGCAGAAGCGGAGGCATGCTGCAGCTTCCAGGAGGCGGTGGCCTCTGCTCTGCATGCCTTTAACGGCAGCACAGCTTTCTGGACAGCTGGGAGGCTAGCCGGGGCACCCTGCTCCCGGCAGGAACACTGAGTACCCCCAGGTGCACCTGGGTCTGCTAAGCAACATCCAGGCCCGTAGCCCTTCAGAGCCCCCTGTGTGCAGGCCGAGCGTAGGGAAACGCACTGCCCTCTCCTTCGGAGCAGCTTAGTTTCCTCCGCACTCGCACACGTTCGCGAACACCGTTCTGGCACGTCCCACGTGGCGTGGAGTTCTTACGCGGTGCCCTAATCGGAGCTGCCCTCAGAGGAGCCCTCGTCTTCTTGTTCCATCCAGGACCTCCTGACTGAAGTCACCGGGCCTCCTAGAGGACGGCGGCTTGGGTTCTTACTGCACTTCAAGTCCTGTTCCTTCTGTGGCACTGCAGGCAGCCACAGGCCCAGAGGAGCAGCTACGGCGTTCCTCGGTTGAGACAGTTCGCCGGATGCGGAACTCCCTACTTCGATAAGTTGATTCAGGGAAGGAAACACAGGGTAACCGGTGTCTCTTGGGACTCCTTAGAAGCCACAGGGATGTACGCTGAGTGTGCCCATGAAAACGGGGGCCTGTTGGAACTAGCCCTGCTTTTCCATTTTGAGGGCGGCATTCATGCCTGCCTTGAAGCTACCTGACATTCCCGGCTCCCGACAGG
Organism: Pseudorca crassidens; assembly: GCF_039906515.1. Classification (NCBI taxonomy): domain Eukaryota; kingdom Metazoa; phylum Chordata; class Mammalia; order Artiodactyla; family Delphinidae; genus Pseudorca; species Pseudorca crassidens. Next base: position 90,980,780 of record NC_090308.1, on the reverse strand, counting down.
CCAGTGAGCCCTGGAAGAATGCTTCGGGGAAAATTATGAATTTGCTCTCTCTAAACCAGGGGCTTCCGTGGGCGCGGCGGCGGTCCGCATGACAGACTCTAGAGCGAAAGGGAACCTCGACGTGAGAACTCGCCTCCAGGTTAGGCCCTGAGTAGCCGTGCAGAAAGGGAGGCATGCAGCTGTTTCCACAAGTTCTGTCGCTTATGTGCTTTATTTTAAAGGAAGTACGCGTCCCGGGACTCCTAGGCCCCACGGGTGTGCATCGTTTTCCCTCCGAAGTCACTGAGTGCCTCCAGACACCTGTGGGCCGGCGGAGCAACGTCGAGGTCCATTGGTTGATCCCCCGGAGGACCTCTGTGCCTGCCGTGTGCTGGGCAGCAACACACTGCGCATTCCTTGAGGAGCGCTACATCTCCAGAGCCCTCGAATGCCCTCGGGACAACATGGCTAGTGAGTGCGAAGTGCCCAGGAAGACTCTGTCATGGCCCTTGTGTGAGCTGCCATGAGAGAACACTGTGCTTGGAACACTGCGAGGCCCGCCCTCGTACCTGAAGTCACTCTGCTCGAGGAGAAAGTCAGCATCTTAGCACGCTGTGTCGCTAACGGCACACCCAGCATGAACCCATGCCTGGAAGTAAGGCCATGATTCGCCATGCAGAAGCGGAGGCGTGCTGCAGCTTCCAGGAGGCGGTGGCCTCTGCTCTGCATGCCTTTAACGGCAGCACAGCTTTCTGGACACCTGGGAGGCTAGCCGGGGCACCCTGCTCCCGGCAGGAACACTGAGTACCCCCAGGTGCACCTGGGTCTGCTAAGCAACATCCAGGCCCGTAGCCCTTCAGAGCCCCCTGTGTGCAGGCCGAGCGTAGGGAAACGCACTGCCCTCTCCTTCGGAGCAGCTTAGTTTCCTCCGCACTCGCACACGTTCGCGAACACCGTTCTGGCATGTCCCACGTGGCCCGGAGGTCTTACGTGGTGCCCTAATCGGAGCTGCCCTCAGAGGAGCCCTCGTCTTCGCGTTCCATCCAGGACCTCCTGACTGAAGTCACCGGGCCTCCTAGAGGACGGCGGCTTGGGTTCTTACTGCACTTCAAGTCCTGTTCCTTCTGCGGCACTGCAGGCAGCCACAGGCCTAGAGGAGCAGCTACGGCGTTCCTCGGTTGAGACAGTTCGCCGGATGCGGGACTCCCTACTTCGATAAGTTGATTCAGGGAAGGAAACACAGGGTAACCGGTGTCTCTTGGGACTCCTTAGAAGCCACAGGGATGTACGCTGAGTGTGCCCATGAAAACGGGGGCCTGTTGGAACTAGCCCTGCTTTTCCATTTTGAGGGCGGCATTCATGCCTGCCTTGAAGCTACCTGACATTCCCGGCTCCCGACAGGCCAGTGAGCCCTGGAAGAATGCTTCGGGGAAAATTATGAATTTGCTCTCTCTAAACCAGTGGCTTCCGTGGGCGCGGCGGCGGTCCGCATGACTGACTCTAGAGCGAAAGGGAACCTCGACGTGAGAACTCGCCTCCAGGTTAGGCCCTGAGTAGCCGTGCAGAAAGGGAGGCATGCAGCTGTTTCCACAAGTTCTCAGTCGCTTATGTGCTTTATTTTAAAGGAAGTACGCGTCCCGGGACTCCTAGGCCCACGGGTGTGCATCCTTTTCCCTCCGAGGTCACTGAGTGCCTCCAGACACCTGTGGGCCAGCGGAGCAACGTCGAGGTCCATTGGTTGATCCCCCGGAGGACCTCTGTGCCTGCCGTGTGCTGGGCAGCAACACACTGCGCATTCCTTGAGGAGCGCTACATCTCCAGAGCCCTCGAATGCCCTCGGGACAACATGGCTAGTGAGTGCGAAGTGCCCAGGAAGACTCTGTCATGGCCCTTGTGTGAGCTGCCATGAGAGAACACTGTGCTTGGAACACTGCGAGGCCCGCCCCGTATCTGAAGTCACTCTGCTCGAGGAGAAAGTCAGCATCTTAGCACGCTGTGTCGCTACCGGCACACCCAGCATGAACCCATGCCTGGAAGATAGGCCCTGATTCGCCGTGCAGAAGCGGAGGCGTGCTGCAGCTTCCAGGAGGCGGTGGCCTCTGCTCTGCATGCCTTTAACGGCAGCACAGCTTTCTGGACACCTGGGAGGCTAGCCGGGGCACCCTGCTCCCAGCAGGAACACTGAGTACCCCCAGGTGCACCTGGGTCTGCTAAGCAACATCCAGGCCCGTAGCCCTTCAGAGCCTCCTGTGTGCAGGCCGAGTGTAGAGAAACGCACTGCCCTCTCCTTCGGAGCAGCTTAGTTTCCTCCGCACTCGCACACGTTCGCGAACACCGTTCTGGCATGTCCCACATGGCCCGGAGTTCTTACGCGGTGCCCTAATCGGACCTGCCCTCAGAGGAGCCCTCGTCTTCGCGTTCCATCCAGGACCTCCTGACTGAAGTCACCGGGCCTCCTAGAGGACGGCGGCTTGGGTTCTTACTGCACTTCAAGTCCTGTTCCTTCTGCGGCACTGCAGGCAGCACCAGGCCCAGAGGAGCAGCTACGGCGTTCCTCGGTTGAGACAGTTCGCCGGATGCGGGACTCCCTACTTCGATGTTAATTCAGGGAAGGAAACACAGGGTAACCGGTGTCTCTTGGGACTCCTTAGAAGCCACAGGGATGTACGCTGAGTGTGCCCATGAAAACGGGGGCCTGCTGGAACTAGCCCTGCTTTTCCATTTTGAGGGCGGCATTCATGCCTGCCTTGAAGCTACCTGACATTCCCGGCTCCCGACAGGCCAGTGAGCCCTGGAAGAAGGCTTCGGGGTAAAATATGAATTTGCTCTCTCTAAACCAGGGGCTTCCGTGGCCGCCGCGGCGGTCCGCATGACAGGCTCTAGAGCGAAAGTGAACCTCGACGTGAGAACTCGCCTCCAGGTTAGGCCCTGAGTAGCCGTGCAGAAAGGGAGTCATGCAGCTGTTTCCACAAGTTCTCAGTCGCTTATGTGCTTTATTTTAAAGGAAGTACGCGTCCGGGGACTCCTAGGCCCCACGGGTGTGCATCGTTCTCCCTCCGAGGTCACTGAGTGCCTCCAGACACCTGTGGGCCGGCGGAGCAACGTCGAGGTCCATTGGTTGATCCCCCGGAGGACCTCTGTGCCTGCCGAGTGCTGGGCAGCAACACACTGCGCATTCCTTGAGGAGCGCTACATCTCCAGAGCCCTCGAATGCCCTCGGGACAACATGGCTAGTGAGTGCGAAGTGCCCAGGAAGACTCTGTCATGGCCCTTGTGTGAGCTGCCATGAGAGAACACTGTTCTTGGAACACTGCGAGGCCCGCCCCGTATCTGAAGTCACTCTGCTCGAGGAGAAAGTCAGCATCTTAGCACGCTGTGTCGCTACCGGCACACCCAGCATGAACCCATTCCTGGAAGTAAGGCCCTGATTCGCCGTGCAGAAGCGGAGGCATGCTGCAGCTTCCAGGAGGCGGTGGCCTCTGCTCTGCATGCCTTTAACGGCAGCACAGCTTTCTGGACACCTGGGAGGCTAGCCGGGGCACCCTGCTCCCGGCAGGAACACTGAGTACCCCCAGGTGCACCTGGGTCTGCTAAGCAACATCCAGGCCCGTAGCCCTTCAGAGCCCCCTGTGTGCAGGCCGAGCGTAGGGAAACGCACTGCCCTCTCCTTCGGAGCAGCTTAGTCTCCTCCGCACTCGCACACGTTCACGAACACCGTTCTGGCACGTCCCACGTGGCGTGGAGTTCTTACGCGGTGCCCTAATCGGAGCTGCCCTCAGAGGAGCCCTCGTCTTCGCGTTCCATCCAGGACCTCCTGACTGAAGTCACCGGGCCTCCTAGAGGACGGCAGCTTGGGTTCTTACTGCACTTCAAGTCCTGTTCCTTCTGCGGCACTGCAGGCAGCCACAGGCCCAGAGGAGCAGCTACGGCGTTCCTCGGTTGAGACAGTTCGCCGGATGCGGGACTCCCTACTTCGATGTTAATTCAGGGAAGGAAACACAGGGTAACCGGTGTCTCTTGGGACTCCTTAGAAGCCACAGGGATGTACGCTGAGTGTGCCCATGAAAACGGGGGCCTGTTGGAACTAGCCCTGCTTTTCCATTTTGAGGGCGGCATTCATGCCTGCCTTGAAGCTACCTGACATTCCCGGCTCCCGACAGGCCAGTGAGCCCTGGAAGAATGCTTCGGGGAAAATTATGAATTTGCTCTCTCTAAACCAGGGGCTTCCGTGGGCGCGGCGGCGGTCCGCATGACAGACTCTAGAGCGAAAGGGAAACTCGACGTGAGAACTCGCCTCCAGGTTAGGCCCTGAGTAGCCGTGCAGAAAGGGAGGCATGCAGCTGTTTCCACAAGTTCTCAGTCGCTTATGTGCCTTATTTTAAAGGAAGTACGCGTCCCGGGACTCCTAGGCCCCACGGGTGTGCATCGTTTTCCCTCCGAGGTCACTGAGTGCCTCCAGACACCTGTGGGCCAGCGGAGCAACGTCGAGGTCCATTGGTTGATCCCCCGGAGGACCTCTGTGCCTGCCGTGTGCTGGGCAGCAACACACTGCGCATTCCTTGAGGAGCGCTACATCTCCAGAGCCCTCGAATGCCCTCGGGACAACATGGCTAGTGAGTGCGAAGTGCCCAGGAAGACTCTGTCATGGCCCTTGTGTGAGCTGCCATGAGAGAACACTGTGCTTGGAACACTGCGAGGCCCGCCCCGTATCTGAAGTCACTCTGCTCGAGGAGAAAGTCAGCATCTTAGCACGCTGTGTCGCTACCGGCACACCCAGCATGAACCCATGCCTGGAAGATAGGCCCTGATTCGCCGTGCAGAAGCGGAGGCGTGCTGCAGCTTCCAGGAGGCGGTGGCCTCTGCTCTGCATGCCTTTAACGGCAGCACAGCTTTCTGGACACCTGGGAGGCTAGCCGGGGCACCCTGCTCCCAGCAGGAACACTGAGTACCCCCAGGTGCACCTGGGTCTGCTAAGCAACATCCAGGCCCGTAGCCCTTCAGAGCCTCCTGTGTGCAGGCCGAGCGTAGAGAAACGCACTGCCCTCTCCTTCGGAGCAGCTTAGTTTCCTCCGCACTCGCACACGTTCGCGAACACCGTTCTGGCATGTCCCACATGGCCCGGAGGTCTTACGCGGTGCCCTAATCGGACCTGCCCTCAGAGGAGCCCTCGTCTTCGCGTTTCATCCAGGACCTCCTGACTGAAGTCACCGTGCCTCCTAGAGGACGGCGGCTTGGGTTTTTCCTGCACTTCAAGTCCTGTTCCTTCTGCGGCACTGCAGGCAGCACCAGGCCCAGAGGAGCAGCTACGGCGTTCCTCGGTTGAGACAGTTCGCCGGATGCGGGACTCCCTACTTCGATGTTAATTCAGGGAAGGAAACACAGGGTAACCGGTGTCTCTTGGGACTCCTTAGAAGCCACAGGGATGTACGCTGAGTGTGCCCATGAAAACGGGGGCCTGCTGGAACTAGCCCTGCTTTTCCATTTTGAGGGCGGCATTCATGCCTGCCTTGAAGCTACCTGACATTCCCGGCTCCCGACAGGCCAGTGAGCCCTGGAAGAAGGCTTCGGGGTAAAATATGAATTTGCTCTCTCTAAACCAGGGGCTTCCGTGGCCGCCGCGGCGGTCCGCATGACAGGCTCTAGAGCGAAAGTGAACCTCGACGTGAGAACTCGCCTCCAGGTTAGGCCCTGAGTAGCCGTGCAGAAAGGGAGTCATGCAGCTGTTTCCACAAGTTCTCAGTCGCTTATGTGCTTTATTTTAAAGGAAGTACGCGTCCGGGGACTCCTAGGCCCCACGGTTGTGCATCGTTCTCCCTCCGAGGTCACTGAGTGCCTCCAGACACCTGTGGGCCGGCGGAGCAACGTCGAGGTCCATTGGTTGATCCCCCGGAGGACCTCTGTGCCTGCCGAGTGCTGGTCAGCAACACACTGCGCATTCCTTGAGGAGCGCTACATCTCCAGAGCCCTCGAATGCCCTCGGGACAACATGGCTAGTGAGTGCGAAGTGCCCAGGAAGACTCTGTCATGGCCCTTGTGTGAGCTGCCATGAGAGAACACTGTGCTTGGAACACTGCGAGGCCCGCCCCGTATCTGAAGTCACTCTGCTCGAGGAGAAAGTCAGCATCTTAGCACGCTGTGTCGCTACCGGCACACCCAGCATGAACCCATTCCTGGAAGTAAGGCCCTGATTCGCCGTGCAGAAGCGGAGGCATGCTGCAGCTTCCAGGAGGCGGTGGCCTCTGCTCTGCATGCCTTTAACGGCAGCACAGCTTTCTGGACACCTGGGAGGCTAGCCGGGGCACCCTGCTCCCGGCAGGAACACTGAGTACCCCCAGGTGCACCTGGGTCTGCTAAGCAACATCCAGGCCCGTAGCCCTTCAGAGCCCCCTGTGTGCAGGCCGAGCGTAGGGAAACGCACTGCCCTCTCCTTCGGAGCAGCTTAGTTTCCTCCGCACTCGCACACGTTCGCGAACATCGTTCTGGCACGTCCCACGTGGCGTGGAGTTCTTACGCGGTGCCCTAATCGGAGCTGCCCTCAGAGGAGCCCTCGTCTTCGCGTTCCATCCAGGACCTCCTGACTGAAGTCACCGGGCCTCCTAGAGGACGGCAGCTTGGGTTCTTACTGCACTTCAAGTCCTGTTCCTTCTGCGGCACTGCAGGCAGCCACAGGCCCAGAGGAGCAGCTACGGCGTTCCTCGGTTGAGACAGTTCGCCGGATGCAGGACTCCCTACTTCGATAAGTTGATTCAGGGAAGGAAACACAGGGTAACCGGTGTCTCTTGGGACTCCTTAGAAGCCACAGGGATGTACGCTGAGTGTGCCCATGAAAACGGGGGCCTGTTGGAACTAGCCCTGCTTTTCCATTTTGAGGGCGGCATTCATGCCTGCCTTGAAGCTACCTGACATTCCCGGCTCCCGACAGGCCAGTGAGCCCTGGAAGAATGCTTCGGGGAAAATTATGAATTTGCTCTCTCTAAACCATTGGCTTCCGTGGGCGCGGCGGCGGTCCGCATGACAGACTCTAGAGCGAAAGGGAAACTCGACGTGAGAACTCGCCTCCAGGTTAGGCCCTGAGTAGCCGTGCAGAAAGGGAGGCATGCAGCTGTTTCCACAAGTTCTCAGTCGCTTATGTGCTTTATTTTAAAGGAAGTACGCGTCCCGGGACTCCTAGGCCCCACGGGTGTGCATCGTTTTCCCTCCGAGGTCACTGAGTGCCTCCAGACACCTGTGGGCCAGCGGAGCAACGTCGAGGTCCATTGGTTGATCCCCCGGAGGACCTCTGTGCCTGCCGTGTGCTGGGCAGCAACACACTGCGCATTCCTTGAGGAGCGCTACATCTCCAGAGCCCTCGAATGCCCTCGGGACAACATGGCTAGTGAGTGCGAAGTGCCCAGGAAGACTCTGTCATGGCCCTTGTGTGAGCTGCCATGAGAGAACACTGTGCTTGGAACACTGCGAGGCCCGCCCCGTATCTGAAGTCACTCTGCTCGAGGAGAAAGTCAGCATCTTAGCACGCTGTGTCGCTACCGGCACACCCAGCATGAACCCATGCCTGGAAGATAGGCCCTGATTCGCCGTGCAGAAGCGGAGGCGTGCTGCAGCTTCCAGGAGGCGGTGGCCTCTGCTCTGCATGCCTTTAACGGCAGCACAGCTTTCTGGACACCTGGGAGGCTAGCCGGGGCACCCTGCTCCCGGCAGGAACACTGAGTACCCCCAGGTGCACCTGGGTCTGCTAAGCAACATCCAGGCCCGTAGCCCTTCAGAGCCCCCGTGTGCAGGCCGAGCGTAGGGAAACGCACTGCCCTCTCCTTCGGAGCAGCTTAGTTTCCTCCGCACTCGCACACGTTCGCGAACACCGTTCTGGCACGTCCCACGTGGCGTGGAGTTCTTACGCGGTGCCCTAATCGGAGCTGCCCTCAGAGGAGCCCTCGACTTCGCGTTCCATCCAGGACCTCCTGACTGAAGTCACCGGGCCTCCTAGAGGACGGCGGCTTGGGTTCTTACTGCACTTCAAGTCCTGTTCCTTCTGCGGCACTGCAAGCAGCACCAGGCCCAGAGGAGCAGCTACGGCGTTCCTCGGTTGAGACAGTTCGCCGGATGCGGGACTCCCTACTTCGATAAGTTGATTCAGGGAAGGAAACACAGGGTAACCGGTGTCTCTTGGGACTCCTTAGAAGCCACAGGGATGTACGCTGAGTGTGCCCATGAAAACGGGGGCCTGCTGGAACTAGCCCTGCTTTTCCATTTTGAGGGCGGCATTCATGCCTGCCTTGAAGCTACCTGACATTCCCGGCTCCCGACAGGCCAGTGAGCCCTGGAAGAAGGCTTCGGGGTAAAATATGAATTTGCTCTCTCTAAACCAGGGGCTTCCGTGGCCGCCGCGGCGGTCCGCATGACAGGCTCTAGAGCGAAAGTGAACCTCGACGTGAGAACTCGCCTCCAGGTTAGGCCCTGAGTAGCCGTGCAGAAAGGGAGTCATGCAGCTGTTTCCACAAGTTCTCAGTCGCTTATGTGCTTTATTTTAAAGGAAGTACGCGTCCGGGGACTCCTAGGCCCCACGGGTGTGCATCGTTCTCCCTCCGAGGTCACTGAGTGCCTCCAGACACCTGTGGGCCGGCGGAGCAACGTCGAGGTCCATTGGTTGATCCCCCGGAGGACCTCTGTGCCTGCCGAGTGCTGGGCAGCAACACACTGCGCATTCCTTGAGGAGCGCTACATCTCCAGAGCCCTCGAATGCCCTCGGGACAACATGGCTAGTGAGTGCGAAGTGCCCAGGAAGACTCTGTCATGGCCCTTGTGTGAGCTGCCATGAGAGAACACTGTGCTTGGAACACTGCGAGGCCCGCCCCGTATCTGAAGTCACTCTGCTCGAGGAGAAAGTCAGCATCTTAGCACGCTGTGTCGCTACCGGCACACCCAGCATGAACCCATTCCTGGAAGTAAGGCCCTGATTCGCCGTGCAGAAGCGGAGGCATGCTGCAGCTTCCAGGAGGCGGTGGCCTCTGCTCTGCATGCCTTTAACGGCAGCACAGCTTTCTGGACACCTGGGAGGCTAGCCGGGGCACCCTGCTCCCGGCAGGAACACTGAGTACCCCCAGGTGCACCTGGGTCTGCTAAGCAACATCCAGGCCCGTAGCCCTTCAGAGCCCCCTGTGTGCAGGCCGAGCGTAGGGAAACGCACTGCCCTCTCCTTCGGAGCAGCTTAGTTTCCTCCGCACTCGCACACGTTCGCGAACACCGTTCTGGCACGTCCCACGTGGCGTGGAGTTCTTACGCGGTGCCCTAATCGGAGCTGCGCTCAGAGGAGCCCTCATCTTCGCGTTCCATCCAGGACCTCCTGACTGAAGTCACCGGGCCTCGTAGAGGACGGCAGCTTGGGTTCTTACTGCACTTCAAGTCCTGTTCCTTCTGCGGCACTGCAGGCAGCCACAGGCCCAGAGGAGCAGCTACGGCGTTCCTCGGTTGAGACAGTTCGCCGGATGCAGGACTCCCTACTTCGATAAGTTGATTCAGGGAAGGAAACACAGGGTAACCGGTGTCTCTTGGGACTCCTTAGAAGCCACAGGGATGTACGCTGAGTGTGCCCATGAAAACGGGGGCCTGTTGGAACTAGCCCTGCTTTTCCATTTTGAGGGCGGCATTCATGCCTGCCTTGAAGCTACCTGACATTCCCGGCTCCCGACAGGCCAGTGAGCCCTGGAAGAATGCTTCGGGGAAAATTATGAATTTGCTCTCTCTAAACCAGGGGCTTCCGTGGGCGCGGCGGCGGTCCGCATGACAGACTCTAGAGCGAATGGGAAACTCGACGTGAGAACTCGCCTCCAGGTTAGGCCCTGAGTAGCCGTGCAGAAAGGGAGGCATGCAGCTGTTTCCACAAGTTCTCAGTCGCTTATGTGCTTTATTTTAAAGGAAGTACGCGTCCGGGGACTCCTAGGCCCCACGGGTGTGCATCGTTCTCCCTCCGAGGTCACTGAGTGCCTCCAGACACCTGTGGGCCGGCGGAGCAACGTCGAGGTCCATTGGTTGATCCCCCGGAGGACCTCTGTGCCTGCCGAGTGCTGGGCAGCAACACACTGCGCATTCCTTGAGGAGCGCTACATCTCCAGAGCCCTCGAATGCCCTCGGGACAACATGGCTAGTGAGTGCGAAGTGCCCAGGAAGACTCTGTCATGGCCCTTGTGTGAGCTGCCATGAGAGAACACTGTGCTTGGAACACTGCGAGGCCCGCCCCGTATCTGAAGTCACTCTGCTCGAGGAGAAAGTCAGCATCTTAGCACGCTGTGTCGCTACCGGCACACCCAGCATGAACCCATTCCTGGAAGTAAGGCCCTGATTCGCCGTGCAGAAGCGGAGGCATGCTGCAGCTTCCAGGAGGCGGTGGCCTCTGCTCTGCATGCCTTTAACGGCAGCACAGCTTTCTGGACACCTGGGAGGCTAGCCGGGGCACCCTGCTCCCGGCAGGAACACTGAGTACCCCCAGGTGCACCTGGGTCTGCTAAGCAACATCCAGGCCCGTAGCCCTTCAGAGCCCCCTGTGTGCAGGCCGAGCGTAGGGAAACGCACTGCCCTCTCCTTCGGAGCAGCTTAGTTTCCTCCGAACTCGCACACGTTCACGAACACCGTTCTGGCACGTCCCACGTGGCGTGGAGTTCTTACGCGGTGCCCTAATCGGAGCTGCCCTCAGAGGAGCCCTCGTCTTCGCGTTCCATCCAGGACCTCCTGACTGAAGTCACCGGGCCTCCTAGAGGACGGCGGCTTGGGTTCTTACTGCACTTCAAGTCCTGTTCCTTCTGCGGCACTGCAGGCAGCCACAGGCCCAGAGGAGCAGCTACGGCGTTCCTCGGTTGAGACAGTTCGCCGGATGCGGGACTCCCTACTTCGATGTTAATTCAGGGAAGGAAACACAGGGTAACCGGTGTCTCTTGGGACTCCTTAGAAGCCACAGGGATGTACGCTGAGTGTGCCCATGAAAACGGGGGCCTGCTGGAACTAGCCCTGCTTTTCCATTTTGAGGGCGGCATTCATGCCTGCCTTGAAGCTACCTGACATTCCCGGCTCCCGACAGGCCAGTGAGCCCTGGAAGAAGGCTTCGGGGTAAAATATGAATTTGCTCTCTCTAAACCAGTGGCTTCCGTGGCCGCCGCGGCGGTCCTCATGACAGGCTCTAGAGCGAAAGTGAACCTCGACGTGAGAACTCGCCTCCAGGTTAGGCCCTGAGTAGCCGTGCAGAAAGGGAGTCATGCAGCTGTTTCCACAAGTTCTCAGTCGCTTATGTGCTTTATTTTAAAGGAAGTACGCGTCCGGGGACTCCTAGGCCCCACGGGTGTGCATCGTTCTCCCTCCGAGGTCACTGAGTGCCTCCAGACACCTGTGGGCCGGCGGAGCAACGTCGAGGTCCATTGGTTGATCCCCCGGAGGACCTCTGTGCCTGCCGAGTGCTGGGCAGCAACACACTGCGCATTCCTTGAGGAGCGCTACATCTCCAGAGCCCTCGAATGCCCTCGGGACAACATGGCTAGTGAGTGCGAAGTGCCCAGGAAGACTCTGTCATGGCCCTTGTGTGAGCTGCCATGAGAGAACACTGTTCTTGGAACACTGCGAGGCCCGCCCCGTATCTGAAGTCACTCTGCTCGAGGAGAAAGTCAGCATCTTAGCACGCTGTGTCGCTACCGGCACACCCAGCATGAACCCATTCCTGGAAGTAAGGCCCTGATTCGCCGTGCAGAAGCGGAGGCATGCTGCAGCTTCCAGGAGGCGGTGGCCTCTGCTCTGCATGCCTTTAACGGCAGCACAGCTTTCTGGACACCTGGGAGGCTAGCCGGGGCACCCTGCTCCCGGCAGGAACACTGAGTACCCCCAGGTGCACCTGGGTCTGCTAAGCAACATCCAGGCCCGTAGCCCTTCAGAGCCCCCTGTGTGCAGGCCGAGCATAGGGAAACGCACTGCCCTCTCCTTCGGAGCAGCTTAGTTTCCTCCGCACTCGCACACGTTCGCGAACACCGTTCTGGCACGTCCCACGTGGCGTGGAGTTCTTACGCAGTGCCCTAATCGGAGCTGCGCTCAGAGGAGCCCTCGTATTCGCGTTCCATCCAGGACCTCCTGACTGAAGTCACCGGGCCTCGTAGAGGACGGCAGCTTGGGTTCTTACTGCACTTCAAGTCCTGTTCCTTCTGCGGCACTGCAGGCAGCCACAGGCCCAGAGGAGCAGCTACGGCGTTCCTCGGTTGAGACAGTTCGCCGGATGCAGGACTCCCTACTTCGATAAGTTGATTCAGGGAAGGAAACACAGGGTAACCGGTGTCTCTTGGGACTCCTTAGAAGCCACAGGGATGTACGCTGAGTGTGCCCATGAAAACGGGGGCCTGTTGGAACTAGCCCTGCTTTTCCATTTTGAGGGCGGCATTCATGCCTGCCTTGAAGCTACCTGACATTCCCGGCTCCCGACAGGCCAGTGAGCCCTGGAAGAATGCTTCGGGGAAAATTATGAATTTGCTCTCTCTAAACCAGGGGCTTCCGTGGGCGCGGCGGCGGTCCGCATGACAGACTCTAGAGCGAATGGGAAACTCGACGTGAGAACTCGCCTCCAGGTTAGGCCCTGAGTAGCCGTGCAGAAAGGGAGGCATGCAGCTGTTTCCACAAGTTCTCAGTCGCTTATGTGCTTTATTTTAAAGGAAGTACGCGTCCCGGGACTCCTAGGCCCCACGGGTGTGCATCGTTTTCCCTCCGAGGTCACTGAGTGCCTCCAGACACCTGTGGGCCAGCGGAGCAACGTCGAGGTCCATTGGTTGATCCCCCGGAGGACCTCTGTGCCTGCCGTGTGCTGGGCAGCAACACACTGCGCATTCCTTGAGGAGCGCTACATCTCCAGAGCCCTCGAATGCCCTCGGGACAACATGGCTAGTGAGTGCGAAGTGCCCAGGAAGACTCTGTCATGGCCCTTGTGTGAGCTGCCATGAGAGAACACTGTGCTTGGAACACTGCGAGGCCCGCCCCGTATCTGAAGTCACTCTGCTCGAGGAGAAAGTCAGCATCTTAGCACGCTGTGTCGCTACCGGCACACCCAGCATGAACCCATGCCTGGAAGATAGGCCCTGATTCGCCGTGCAGAAGCGGAGGCGTGCTGCAGCTTCCAGGAGGCGGTGGCCTCTGCTCTGCATGCCTTTAACGGCAGCACAGCTTTCTGGACACCTGGGAGGCTAGCCGGGGCACCCTGCTCCCAGCAGGAACACTGAGTACCCCCAGGTGCACCTGGGTCTGCTAAGCAACATCCAGGCCCGTAGCCCTTCAGAGCCTCCTGTGTGCAGGCCGAGTGTAGAGAAACGCACTGCCCTCTCCTTCGGAGCAGCTTAGTTTCCTCCGCACTCGCACACGTTTGCGAACACCGTTTTGGCATGTCCCACATGGCCCGGAGGTCTTACGCGGTGCCCTAATCGGACCTGCCCTCAGAGGAGCCCTCGTCTTCGCGTTTCATCCAGGACCTCCTGACTGAAGTCACCGTGCCTCCTAGAGGACGGCGGCTTGGGTTTTTCCTGCACTTCAAGTCCTGTTCCTTCTGCGGCACTGCAGGCAGCACCAGGCCCAGAGGAGCAGCTACGGCGTTCCTCGGTTGAGACAGTTCGCCGGATGCGGTACTCCCTACTTCGATGTTAATTCAGGGAAGGAAACACAGGGTAACCGGTGTCTCTTGGGACTCCTTAGAAGCCACAGGGATGTACGCTGAGTGTGCCCATGAAAACGGGGGCCTGCTGGAACTAGCCCTGCTTTTCCATTTTGAGGGCAGCATTCATGCCTGCCTTGAAGCTACCTGACATTCCCGGCTCCCGACAGGCCAGTGAGCCCTGGAAGAAGGCTTCGGGGTAAAATATGAATTTGCTCTCTCTAAACCAGGGGCTTCCGTGGCCGCCGCGGCGGTCCGCATGACAGGCTCTAGAGCGAAAGTGAACCTCGACGTGAGAACTCGCCTCCAGGTTAGGCCCTGAGTAGCCGTGCAGAAAGGGAGTCATGCAGCTGTTTCCACAAGTTCTCAGTCGCTTATGTGCTTTATTTTAAAGGAAGTACGCGTCCGGGGACTCCTAGGCCCCACGGGTGTGCATCGTTCTCCCTCCGAGGTCACTGAGTGCCTCCAGACACCTGTGGGCCGGCGGAGCAACGTCGAGGTCCATTGGTTGATCCCCCGGAGGACCTCTGTGCCTGCCGAGTGCTGGGCAGCAACACACTGCGCATTCCTTGAGGAGCGCTACATCTCCAGAGCCCTCGAATGCCCTCGGGACAACATGGCTAGTGAGTGCGAAGTGCCCAGGAAGACTCTGTCATGGCCCTTGTGTGAGCTGCCATGAGAGAACACTGTGCTTGGAACACTGCGAGGCCCGCCCCGTATCTGAAGTCACTCTGCTCGAGGAGAAAGTCAGCATCTTAGCACGCTGTGTCGCTACCGGCACACCCAGCATGAACCCATTCCTGGAAGTAAGGCCCTGATTCGCCGTGCAGAAGTGGAGGCATGCTGCAGCTTCCAGGAGGCGGTGGCCTCTGCTCTGCATGCCTTTAACGGCAGCACAGCTTTCTGGACACCTGGGAGGCTAGCCGGGGCACCCTGCTCCCGGCAGGAACACTGAGTACCCCCAGGTGCACCTGGGTCTGCTAAGCAACATCCAGGCCCGTAGCCCTTCAGAGCCCCCTGTGTGCAGGCCGAGCGTAGGGAAACGCACTGCCCTCTCCTTCGGAGCAGCTTAGTTTCCTCCGCACTCGCACACGTTCGCGAACACCGTTCTGGCACGTCCCACGTGGCGTGGAGTTCTTACGCGGTGCCCTAATCGGAGCTGCCCTCAGAGGAGCCCTCGTCTTCGCGTTCCATCCAGGACCTCCTGACTGAAGTCACCGGGCCTCCTAGAGGACGGCGGCTTGGGTTCTTACTGCACTTCAAGTCCTGTTCCTTCTGCGGCACTGCAGGCAGCCCCAGGCCCAGAGGAGCAGCTACGGCGTTCCTCGGTTGAGACAGTTCGCCGGATGCGGGACTCCCTACTTCGATAAGTTGATTCAGGGAAGGAAACACAGGGTAACCGGTGTCTCTTGGGACTCCTTAGAAGCCACAGGGATGTACGCTGAGTGTGCCCATGAAAACGGGGGCCTGCTGGAACTAGCCCTGCTTTTCCATTTTGAGGGCGGCATTCATGCCTGCCTTGAAGCTACCTGACATTCCCGGCTCCCGACAGGCCAGTGAGCCCTGGAAGAAGGCTTCGGGGTAAAATATGAATTTGCTCTCTCTAAACCAGGGGCTTCCGTTGCCGCCGCGGCGGTCCGCATGACAGGCTCTAGAGCGAAAGTGAACCTCGACGTGAGAACTCGCCTCCAGGTTAGGCCCTGAGTAGCCGTGCAGAAAGGGAGTCATGCAGCTGTTTCCACAAGTTCTCAGTCGCTTATGTGCTTTATTTTAAAGGAAGTACGCGTCCGGGGACTCCTAGGCCCCACGGGTGTGCATCGTTCTCCCTCCGAGGTCACTGAGTGCCTCCAGACACCTGTGGGCCGGCGGAGCAACGTCGAGGTCCATTGGTTGATCCCCCGGAGGACCTCTGTGCCTGCCGAGTGCTGGGCAGCAACACACTGCGCATTCCTTGAGGAGCGCTACATCTCCAGAGCCCTCGAATGCCCTCGGGACAACATGGCTAGTGAGTGCGAAGTGCCCAGGAAGACTCTGTCATGGCCCTTGTGTGAGCTGCCATGAGAGAACACTGTGCTTGGAACACTGCGAGGCCCGCCCCGTATCTGAAGTCACTCTGCTCGAGGAGAAAGTCAGCATCTTAGCACGCTGTGTCGCTACCGGCACACCCAGCATGAACCCATTCCTGGAAGTAAGGCCCTGATTCGCCGTGCAGAAGCGGAGGCATGCTGCAGCTTCCAGGAGGCGGTGGCCTCTGCTCTGCATGCCTTTAACGGCAGCACAGCTTTCTGGACACCTGGGAGGCTAGCCGGGGCACCCTGCTCCCGGCAGGAACACTGAGTACCCCCAGGTGCACCTGGGTCTGCTAAGCAACATCCAGGCCCGTAGCCCTTCAGAGCCCCCTGTGTGCAGGCCGAGCGTAGGGAAACGCACTGCCCTCTCCTTCGGAGCAGCTTAGTTTCCTCCGCACTCGCACACGTTCGCGAACACCGTTCTGGCACGTCCCACGTGGCGTGGAGTTCTTACGCGGTGCCCTAATCGGAGCTGCCCTCAGAGGAGCCCTCGTCTTCGCGTTCCATCCAGGACCTCCTGACTGAAGTCACCGGGCCTCCTAGAGGACGGCGGCTTGGGTTCTTACTGCACTTCAAGTCCTGTTCCTTCTGCGGCACTGCAGGCAGCCCCAGGCCCAGAGGAGCAGCTACGGCGTTCCTCGGTTGAGACAGTTCGCCGGATGCGGGACTCCCTACTTCGATAAGTTGATTCAGGGTAGGAAACACAGGGTAACCGGTGTCTCTTGGGACTCCTTAGAAGCCACAGGGATGTACGCTGAGTGTGCCCATGAAAACGGGGGCCTGTTGGAACTAGCCCTGCTTTTCCATTTTGAGGGCGGCATTCATGCCTGCCTTGAAGCTACCTGACATTCCCGGCTCCCGACAGGCCAGTGAGCCCTGGAAGAATGCTTCGGGGAAAATTATGAATTTGCTCTCTCTAAACCAGGGGCTTCCGTGGCCGCCGCGGCGGTCCGCATGACAGGCTCTAGAGCGAAAGTGAACCTCGACGTGAGAACTCGCCTCCAGGTTAGGCCCTGAGTAGCCGTGCAGAAAGGGAGTCATGCAGCTGTTTCCACAAGTTCTCAGTCGCTTATGTGCTTTATTTTAAAGGAAGTACGCGTCCGGGGACTCCTAGGCCCCACGGGTGTGCATCGTTCTCCCTCCGAGGTCACTGAGTGCCTCCAGACACCTGTGGGCCGGCGGAGCAACGTCGAGGTCCATTGGTTGATCCCCCGGAGGACCTCTGTGCCTGCCGAGTGCTGGGCAGCAACACACTGCGCATTCCTTGAGGAGCGCTACATCTCCAGAGCCCTCGAATGCCCTCGGGACAACATGGCTAGTGAGTGTGAAGTGCCCAGGAAGACTCTGTCATGGCCCTTGTGTGAGCTGCCATGAGAGAACACTGTGCTTGGAACACTGCGAGGCCCGCCCCGTATCTGAAGTCACTCTGCTCGAGGAGAAAGTCAGCATCTTAGCACGCTGTGTCGCTACCGGCACACCCAGCATGAACCCATTCCTGGAAGTAAGGCCCTGATTCGCCGTGCAGAAGCGGAGGCATGCTGCAGCTTCCAGGAGGCGGTGGCCTCTGCTCTGCATGCCTTTAACGGCAGCACAGCTTTCTGGACACCTGGGAGGCTAGCCGGGGCACCCTGCTCCCGGCAGGAACACTGAGTACCCCCAGGTGCACCTGGGTCTGCTAAGCAACATCCAGGCCCGTAGCCCTTCAGAGCCCCCTGTGTGCAGGCCGAGCGTAGGGAAACGCACTGCCCTCTCCTTCGGAGCAGCTTAGTTTCCTCCGCACTCGCACACGTTCGCGAACACCGTTCTGGCACGTCCCACGTGGCGTGGAGTTCTTACGCGGTGCCCTAATCGGAGCTGCCCTCAGAGGAGCCCTCGTCTTCGCGTTCCGTCCAGGACCTCCTGACTGAAGTCACCGGGCCTCCTAGAGGACGGCGGCTTGGGTTCTTACTGCACTTCAAGTCCTGTTCCTTCTGCGGCACTGCAGGCAGCCACAGGCCCAGAGGAGCAGCTACGGCGTTCCTCGGTTGAGACAGTTCGCCGGATGCGGGACTCCCTACTTCGATAAGTTGATTCAGGGTAGGAAACACAGGGTAACCGGTGTCTCTTGGGACTCCTTAGAAGCCACAGGGATGTACGCTGAGTGTGCCCATGAAAACGGGGGCCTGTTGGAACTAGCCCTGCTTTTCCATTTTGAGGGCGGCATTCATGCCTGCCTTGAAGCTACCTGACATTCCCGGCTCCCGACAGGCCAGTGAGCCCTGGAAGAATGCTTCGGGGAAAATTATGAATTTGCTCTCTCTAAACCAGGGGCTTCCGTGGGCGCGACGGCGGTCCGCATGACAGACTCTAGAGCGAAAGTGAACCTCGACGTGAGAACTCGCCTCCAGGTTAGGCCCTGAGTAGCCGTGCAGAAAGGGAGGCATGCAGCTGTTTCCACAAGTTCTCAGTCGCTTATGTGCTTTATTTTAAAGGAAGTACACGTCCCGGGACTCCTAGGCCCCACGGGTGTGCATCGTTTTCCCTCCGAGGTCACTGAGTGCCTCCAGACACCTGTGGGCCGGCGGAGCAACGTCGAGGTCCATTGGTTGATCCCCCGGAGGACCTCTGTGCCTGCCGTGTGCTGGGCAGCAACACACTGCGCATTCCTTGAGGAGCGCTACATCTCCAGAGCCCTCGAATGCCCTCGGGACAACATGGCTAGTGAGTGCGAAGTGCCCAGGAAGACTCTGTCATGGCCCTTGTGTGAGTTGCCATGAGAGAACACTGTGCTTGGAACACTGCGAGGCCCGCCCCGTATCTGAAGTCACTCTGCTCGAGGAGAAAGTCAGCATCTTAGCATGCTGTGTCGCTACCGGCACACCCAGCATGAACCCATTCCTGGAAGTAAGGCCCTGATTCGCCGTGCAGAAGCGGAGGCATGCTGCAGCTTCCAGGAGGCGGTGGCCTCTGCTCTGCATGCCTTTAACGGCAGCACAGCTTTCTGGACACCTGGGAGGCTAGCCGGGGCACCCTGCTCCCGGCAGGAACACTGAGTACCCCCAGGTGCACCTGGGTCTGCTAAGCAACATCCAGGCCCGTAGCCCTTCAGAGCCCCCTGTGTGCAGGCCGAGCGTAGGGAAACGCACTGCCCTCTCCTTCGGAGCAGCTTAGTCTCCTCCGCACTCGCACACGTTCGCGAACACCGTTCTGGCACGTCCCACGTGGCGTGGAGTTCTTACGCGGTGCCCTAATCGGAGCTGCCCTCAGAGGAGCCCTCGTCTTCGCGTTCCATCCAGGACCTCCTGACTGAAGTCACCGGGCCTCCTAGAGGACGGCGGCTTGGGTTCTTACTGCACTTCAAGTCCTGTTCCTTCTGCGGCACTGCAGGCAGCCACAGGCCCAGAGGAGCAGCTACGGCGTTCCTCGGTTGAGACAGTTCGCCGGATGCGGGACTCCCTACTTCGATAAGTTGATTCAGGGAAGGAAACACAGGGTAACCGGTGTCTCTTGGGACTCCTTAGAAGCCACAGGGATGTACGCTGAGTGTGCCCATGAAAACGGGGGCCTGCTGGAACTAGCCCTGCTTTTCCATTTTGAGGGCGGCATTCATGCCTGCCTTGAAGCTACCTGACATTCCCGGCTCCCGACAGGCCAGTGAGCCCTGGAAGAATGCTTCGGGGAAAATTATGAATTTGCTCTCTCTAAACCAGGGGCTTCCGTGGGCGCGGCGGCGGTCCGCATGACAGACTCTAGAGCGAAAGGGAACCTCGACGTGAGAACTCGCCTCCAGGTTAGGCCCTGAGTAGCCGTGCAGAAAGGGAGGCATGCAGCTGTTTCCACAAGTTCTCAGTCGCTTATGTGCTTTATTTTAAAGGAAGTACGCGTCCCGGGACTCCTAGGCCCCACGGGTGTGCATCGTTTTCCCTCCGAGGTCACTGAGTGCCTCCAGACACCTGTGGGCCAGCGGAGCAACGTCGAGGTCCATTGGTTGATCCCCCGGAGGACCTCTGTGCCTGCCGTGTGCTGGGCAGCAACACACTGCGCATTCCTTGAGGAGCGCTACATCTCCAGAGCCCTCGAATGCCCTCGGGACAACATGGCTAGTGAGTGCGAAGTGCCCAGGAAGACTCTGTCATGGCCCTTGTGTGAGCTGCCATGAGAGAACACTGTGCTTGGAACACTGCGAGGCCCGCCCCGTATCTGAAGTCACTCTGCTCGAGGAGAAAGTCAGCATCGTAGCACGCTGTGTCGCTACCGGCACACCCAGCATGAACCCATGCCTGGAAGATAGGCCCTGATTCGCCGTGCAGAAGCGGAGGCGTGCTGCAGCTTCCAGGAGGCGGTGGCCTCTGCTCTGCATGCCTTTAACGGCAGCACAGCTTTCTGGACACCTGGGAGGCTAGCCGGGGCACCCTGCTCCCAGCAGGAACACTGAGTACCCCCAGGTGCACCTGGGTCTGCTAAGCAACATCCAGGCCCGTAGCCCTTCAGAGCCTCCTGTGTGCAGGCCGAGAGTAGAGAAACGCACTGCCCTCTCCTTCGGAGCAGCTTAGTTTCCTCCGCACTCGCACACGTTCGCGAACACCGTTCTGGCATGTCCCACATGGCCCGGAGGTCTTACGCGGTGCCCTAATCGGACCTGCCCTCAGAGGAGCCCTCGTCTTCGCGTTTCATCCAGGACCTCCTGACTGAAGTCACCGTGCCTCCTAGAGGACGGCGGCTTGGGTTTTTCCTGCACTTCAAGTCCTGTTCCTTCTGCGGCACTGCAGGCAGCACCAGGCCCAGAGGAGCAGCTACGGCGTTCCTCGGTTGAGACAGTTCGCCGGATGCGGGACTCCCTACTTCGATGTTAATTCAGGGAAGGAAACACAGGGTAACCGGTGTCTCTTGGGACTCCTTAGAAGCCACAGGGATGTACGCTGAGTGTGCCCATGAAAACGGGGGCCTGCTGGAACTAGCCCTGCTTTTCCATTTTGAGGGCGGCATTCATGCCTGCCTTGAAGCTACCTGACATTCCCGGCTCCCGACAGGCCAGTGAGCCCTGGAAGAAGGCTTCGGGGTAAAATATGAATTTGCTCTCTCTAAACCAGGGGCTTCCGTGGCCGCCGCGGCGGTCCGCATGACAGGCTCTAGAGCGAAAGTGAACCTCGACGTGAGAACTCGCCTCCAGGTTAGGCCCTGAGTAGCCGTGCAGAAAGGGAGTCATGCAGCTGTTTCCACAAGTTCTCAGTCGCTTATGTGCTTTATTTTAAAGGAAGTACGCGTCCGGGGACTCCTAGGCCCCACGGGTGTGCATCGTTCTCCCTCCGAGGTCACTGAGTGCCTCCAGACACCTGTGGGCCGGCGGAGCAACGTCGAGGTCCATTGGTTGATCCCCCGGAGGACCTCTGTGCCTGCCGAGTGCTGGGCAGCAACACACTGCGCATTCCTTGAGGAGCGCTACATCTCCAGAGCCCTCGAATGCCCTCGGGACAACATGGCTAGTGAGTGCGAAGTGCCCAGGAAGACTCTGTCATGGCCCTTGTGTGAGCTGCCATGAGAGAACACTGTGCTTGGAACACTGCGAGGCCCGCCCCGTATCTGAAGTCACTCTGCTCGAGGAGAAAGTCAGCATCTTAGCACGCTGTGTCGCTACCGGCACACCCAGCATGAACCCATTCCTGGAAGTAAGGCCCTGATTCGCCGTGCAGAAGCGGAGGCATGCTGCAGCTTCCAGGAGGCGGTGGCCTCTGCTCTGCATGCCTTTAACGGCAGCACAGCTTTCTGGACACCTGGGAGGCTAGCCGGGGCACCCTGCTCCCGGCAGGAACACTGAGTACCCCCAGGTGCACCTGGGTCTGCTAAGCAACATCCAGGCCCGTAGCCCTTCAGAGCCCCCTGTGTGCAGGCCGAGCATAGGGAAACGCACTGCCCTCTCCTTCGGAGCAGCTTAGTGTCCTCCGCACTCGCACACGTTCGCGAACACCGTTCTGGCACGTCCCACGTGGCGTGGAGTTCTTACGCGGTGCCCTAATCGGAGCTGCCCTCAGAGGAGCCCTCGTCTTCGCGTTCCATCCAGGACCTCCTGACTGAAGTCACCGGGCCTCCTAGAGGACGGCGGCTTGGGTTCTTACTGCACTTCAAGTCCTGTTCCTTCTGCGGCACTGCAGGCAGCCCCAGGCCCAGAGGAGCAGCTACGGCGTTCCTCGGTTGAGACAGTTCGCCGGATGCGGGACTCCCTACTTCGATAAGTTGATTCAGGGTAGGAAACACAGGGTAACCGGTGTCTCTTGGGACTCCTTAGAAGCCACAGGGATGTACGCTGAGTGTGCCCATGAAAACGGGGGCCTGTTGGAACTAGCCCTGCTTTTCCATTTTGAGGGCGGCATTCATGCCTGCCTTGAAGCTACCTGACATTCCCGGCTCCCGACAGGCCAGTGAGCCCTGGAAGAATGCTTCGGGGAAAATTATGAATTTGCTCTCTCTAAACCAGGGGCTTCCGTGGCCGCCGCGGCGGTCCGCATGACAGGCTCTAGAGCGAAAGTGAACCTCGACGTGAGAACTCGCCTCCAGGTTAGGCCCTGAGTAGCCGTGCAGAAAGGGAGTCATGCAGCTGTTTCCACAAGTTCTCAGTCGCTTATGTGCTTTATTTTAAAGGAAGTACGCGTCCGGGGACTCCTAGGCCCCACGGGTGTGCATCGTTCTCCCTCCGAGGTCACTGAGTGCCTCCAGACACCTGTGGGCCGGCGGAGCAACGTCGAGGTCCATTGGTTGATCCCCCGGAGGACCTCTGTGCCTGCCGAGTGCTGGGCAGCAACACACTGCGCATTCCTTGAGGAGCGCTACATCTCCAGAGCCCTCGAATGCCCTCGGGACAACATGGCTAGTGAGTGCGAAGTGCCCAGGAAGACTCTGTCATGGCCCTTGTGTGAGCTGCCATGAGAGAACACTGTGCTTGGAACACTGCGAGGCCCGCCCCGTATCTGAAGTCACTCTGCTCGAGGAGAAAGTCAGCATCTTAGCACGCTGTGTCGCTACCGGCACACCCAGCATGAACCCATTCCTGGAAGTAAGGCCCTGATTCGCCGTGCAGAAGCGGAGGCATGCTGCAGCTTCCAGGAGGCGGTGGCCTCTGCTCTGCATGCCTTTAACGGCAGCACAGCTTTCTGGACACCTGGGAGGCTAGCCGGGGCACCCTGCTCCCGGCAGGAACACTGAGTACCCCCAGGTGCACCTGGGTCTGCTAAACAACATCCAGGCCCGTAGCCCTTCAGAGCCCCCTGTGTGCAGGCCGAGCGTAGGGAAACGCACTGCCCTCTCCTTCGGAGCAGCTTAGTTTCCTCCGCACTCGCACACGTTCGCGAACACCGTTCTGGCACGTCCCACGTGGCATGGAGTTCTTACGCGGTGCCCTAATCGGAGCTGCCCTCAGAGGAGCCCTCGTCTTCGCGTTCCATCCAGGACCTCCTGACTGAAGTCACCGGGCCTCCTAGAGGACGGCGGCTTGGGTTCTTACTGCACTTCAAGTCCTGTTCCTTCTGCGGCACTGCAGGCAGCCCCAGGCCCAGAGGAGCAGCTACGGCGTTCCTCGGTTGAGACAGTTCGCCGGATGCGGGACTCCCTACTTCGATAAGTTGATTCAGGGTAGGAAACACAGGGTAACCGGTGTCTCTTGGGACTCCTTAGAATCCACAGGGATGTACGCTGAGTGTGCCCATGAAAACGGGGGCCTGCTGGAACTAGCCCTGCTTTTCCATTTTGAGGGTGGCATTCATGCCTGCCTTGAAGCTACCTGACATTCCCGGCTCCCGACAGGCCAGTGAGCCCTGGAAGAATGCTTCGGGGAAAATTATGAATTTGCTCTCTCTAAACCAGGGGCTTCCGTGGGCGCGACGGCGGTCCGCATGACAGACTCTAGAGCGAAAGGGAACCTCGACGTGAGAACTCGCCTCCAGGTTAGGCCCTGAGTAGCCGTGCAGAAAGGGAGGCATGCAGCTGTTTCCACAAGTTCTCAGTCGCTTATGTGCTTTATTTTAAAGGAAGTACGCGTCCCGGGACTCCTAGGCCCCACGGGTGTGCATCGTTTTCCCTCCGAGGTCACTGAGTGCCTCCAGACACCTGTGGGCCGGCGGAGCAACGTCGAGGTCCATTGGTTGATCCCCCGGAGGACTTCTGTGCCTGCCGTGTGCTGGGCAGCAACACACTGCGCATTCCTTGAGGAGCGCTACATCTCCAGAGCCCTCGAATGCCCTCGGGACAACATGGCTAGTGAGTGCGAAGTGCCCAGGAAGACTCTGTCATGGCCCTTGTGTGAGTTGCCATGAGAGAACACTGTGCTTGGAACACTGCGAGGCCCGCCCCGTATCTGAAGTCACTCTGCTCGAGGAGAAAGTCAGCATCTTAGCACGCTGTGTCGCTACCGGCACACCCAGCATGAACCCATTCCTGGAAGTAAGGCCCTGATTCGCCGTGCAGAAGCGGAGGCATGCTGCAGCTTCCAGGAGGCGGTGGCCTCTGCTCTGCATGCCTTTAACGGCAGCACAGCTTTCTGGACACCTGGGAGGCTAGCCGGGGCACCCTGCTCCCGGCAGGAACACTGAGTACCCCCAGGTGCACCTGGGTCTGCTAAGCAACATCCAGGCCCGTAGCCCTTCAGAGCCCCCTGTGTGCAGGCCGAGCGTAGGGAAACGCACTGCCCTCTCCTTCGGAGCAGCTTAGTTTCCTCCGCACTCGCACACGTTCGCGAACACCGTTCTGGCACGTCCCACGTGGCGTGGAGTTCTTACGCGGTGCCCTAATCGGAGCTGCCCTCAGAGGAGCCCTCGTCTTCGCGTTCCATCCAGGACCTCCTGACTGAAGTCACCGGGCCTCCTAGAGGACGGCGGCTTGGGTTCTTACTGCACTTCAAGTCCTGTTCCTTCTGCGGCACTGCAGGCAGCCCCAGGCCCAGAGGAGCAGCTACGGCGTTCCTCGGTTGAGACAGTTCGCCGGATGCGGGACTCCCTACTTCGATAAGTTGATTCAGGGTAGGAAACACAGGGTAACCGGTGTCTCTTGGGACTCCTTAGAAGCCACAGGGATGTACGCTGAGTGTGCCCATGAAAACGGGGGCCTGTTGGAACTAGCCCTGCTTTTCCATTTTGAGGGCGGCATTCATGCCTGCCTTGAAGCTACCTGACATTCCCGGCTCCCGACAGGCCAGTGAGCCCTGGAAGAATGCTTCGGGGAAAATTATGAATTTGCTCTCTCTAAACCAGGGGCTTCCGTGGCCGCCGCGGCGGTCCGCATGACAGGCTCTAGAGCGAAAGTGAACCTCGACGTGAGAACTCGCCTCCAGGTTAGGCCCTGAGTAGCCGTGCAGAAAGGGAGTCATGCAGCTGTTTCCACAAGTTCTCAGTCGCTTATGTGCTTTATTTTAAAGGAAGTACGCGTCCGGGGACTCCTAGGCCCCACGGGTGTGCATCGTTCTCCCTCCGAGGTCACTGAGTGCCTCCAGACACCTGTGGGCCGGCGGAGCAACGTCGAGGTCCATTGGTTGATCCCCCGGAGGACCTCTGTGCCTGCCGAGTGCTGGGCAGCAACACACTGCGCATTCCTTGAGGAGCGCTACATCTCCAGAGCCCTCGAATGCCCTCGGGACAACATGGCTAGTGAGTGCGAAGTGCCCAGGAAGACTCTGTCATGGCCCTTGTGTGAGCTGCCATGAGAGAACACTGTGCTTGGAACACTGCGAGGCCCGCCCCGTATCTGAAGTCACTCTGCTCGAGGAGAAAGTCAGCATCTTAGCACGCTGTGTCGCTACCGGCACACCCAGCATGAACCCATTCCTGGAAGTAAGGCCCTGATTCGCCGTGCAGAAGCGGAGGCATGCTGCAGCTTCCAGGAGGCGGTGGCCTCTGCTCTGCATGCCTTTAACGGCAGCACAGCTTTCTGGACACCTGGGAGGCTAGCCGGGGCACCCTGCTCCCGGCAGGAACACTGAGTACCCCCAGGTGCACCTGGGTCTGCTAAGCAACATCCAGGCCCGTAGCCCTTCAGAGACCCCTGTGTGCAGGCCGAGCGTAGGGAAACGCACTGCCCTCTCCTTCGGAGCAGCTTAGTTTCCTCCGCACTCGCACACGTTCGCGAACACCGTTCTGGCACGTCCCACGTGGCGTGGAGTTCTTACGCGGTGCCCTAATCGGAGCTGCCCTCAGAGGAGCCCTCGTCTTCGCGTTCCATCCAGGACCTCCTGACTGAAGTCACCGGGCCTCCTAGAGGACGGCGGCTTGGGTTCTTACTGCACTTCAAGTCCTGTTCCTTCTGCGGCACTGCAGGCAGCCCCAGGCCCAGAGGAGCAGCTACGGCGTTCCTCGGTTGAGACAGTTCGCCGGATGCGGGACTCCCTACTTCGATAAGTTGATTCAGGGTAGGAAACACAGGGTAACCGGTGTCTCTTGGGACTCCTTAGAAGCCACAGGGATGTACGCTGAGTGTGCCCATGAAAACGGGGGCCTGTTGGAACTAGCCCTGCTTTTCCATTTTGAGGGCGGCATTCATGCCTGCCTTGAAGCTACCTGACATTCCCGGCTCCCGACAGGCCAGTGAGCCCTGGAAGAATGCTTCGGGGAAAATTATGAATTTGCTCTCTCTAAACCAGGGGCTTCCGTGGGCGCGACGGCGGTCCGCATGACAGACTCTAGAGCGAAAGGGAACCTCGACGTGAGAACTCGCCTCCAGGTTAGGCCCTGAGTAGCCGTGCAGAAAGGGAGGCATGCAGCTGTTTCCACAAGTTCTCAGTCGCTTATGTGCTTTATTTTAAAGGAAGTACACGTCCCGGGACTCCTAGGCCCCACGGGTGTGCATCGTTTTCCCTCCGAGGTCACTGAGTGCCTCCAGACACCTGTGGGCCGGCGGAGCAATGTCGAGGTCCATTGGTTGATCCCCCGGAGGACCTCTGTGCCTGCCGTGTGCTGGGCAGCAACACACTGCGCATTCCTTGAGGAGCGCTACATCTCCAGAGCCCTCGAATGCCCTCGGGACAACATGGCTAGTGAGTGCGAAGTGCCCAGGAAGACTCTGTCATGGCCCTTGTGTGAGTTGCCATGAGAGAACACTGTGCTTGGAACACTGCGAGGCCCGCCCCGTATCTGAAGTCACTCTGCTCGAGGAGAAAGTCAGCATCTTAGCATGCTGTGTCGCTACCGGCACACCCAGCATGAACCCATTCCTGGAAGTAAGGCCCTGATTCGCCGTGCAGAAGCGGAGGCATGCTGCAGCTTCCAGGAGGCGGTGGCCTCTGCTCTGCATGCCTTTAACGGCAGCACAGCTTTCTGGACACCTGGGAGGCTAGCCGGGGCACCCTGCTCCCGGCAGGAACACTGAGTACCCCCAGGTGCACCTGGGTCTGCTAAGCAACATCCAGGCCCGTAGCCCTTCAGAGCCCCCTGTGTGCAGGCCGAGCGTAGGGAAACGCACTGCCCTCTCCTTCGGAGCAGCTTAGTCTCCTCCGCACTCGCACACGTTCGCGAACACCGTTCTGGCACGTCCCACGTGGCGTGGAGTTCTTACGCGGTGCCCTAATCGGAGCTGCCCTCAGAGGAGCCCTCGTCTTCGCGTTCCATCCAGGACCTCCTGACTGAAGTCACCGGGCCTCCTAGAGGACGGCGGCTTGGGTTCTTACTGCACTTCAAGTCCTGTTCCTTCTGCGGCACTGCAGGCAGCCCCAGGCCCAGAGGAGCAGCTACGGCGTTCCTCGGTTGAGACAGTTCGCCAGATGCGGGACTCCCTACTTCGATAAGTTGATTCAGGGAAGGAAACACAGGGTAACCGGTGTCTCTTGGGACTCCTTAGAAGCCACAGGGATGTACGCTGAGTGTGCCCATGAAAACGGGGGCCTGCTGGAACTAGCCCTGCTTTCCCATTTTGAGGGCGGCATTCATGCCTGCCTTGAAGCTACCTGACATTCCCGGCTCCCGACAGGCCAGTGAGCCCTGGAAGAATGCTTCGGGGAAAATTATGAGTTTGCTCTCTCTAAACCAGCGGCTTCCGTGGCCGCAGCTCGGTCCGCATGACAGGCTCTAGAGCGAAAGTGAACCGCGACGTGAGAACTCGCCTCCAGGTTAGGCCCTGAGTAGCCGTGCAGAAAGGGAGGCATGCAACTGTTTCCACAAGTTCTCAGTCGCTTATGTGCTTTATTTTAAAGGAAGTACGCGTCCCGGGACTCCTAGGCCCCACGGGTGTGCATCGTTTTCCCTCCGAGGTCACTGAGTGCCTCCAGACACCTGTGGGCCAGCGGAGCAACGTCGAGGTCCATTGGTTGATCCCCCGGAGGACCTCTGTGCCTGCCGTGTGCTGGGCAGCAACACACTGCGCATTCCCTGAGGAGCGCTACATCTCCAGAGCCCTCGAATGCCCTCGGGACAACATGGCTAGTGAGTGCGAAGTGCCCAGGAAGACTCTGTCATGGCCCTTGTGTGAGCTGCCATGAGAGAACACTGTGCTTGGAACACTGCGAGGCCCGCCCCGTATCTGAAGTCACTCTGCTCGAGGAGAAAGTCAGCATCTTAGCACGCTGTGTCGCTACCGGCACACCCAGCATGAACCCATTCCTGGAAGTAAGGCCCTGATTCGCCGTGCAGAAGCGGAGGCATGCTGCAGCTTCCAGGAGGCGGTGGCCTCTGCTCTGCATGCCTTTAACGGCAGCACAGCTTTCTGGACACCTGGGAGGCTAGCCGGGGCACCCTGCTCCCGGCAGGAACACTGAGTACCCCCAGGTGCACCTGGGTCTGCTAAGCAACATCCAGGCCCGTAGCCCTTCAGAGCCCCCTGTGTGCAGGCCGAGCGTAGGGAAACGCACTGCCCTCTCCTTCGGAGCAGCTTAGTCTCCTCCGCACTCGCACACGTTCGCGAACACCGTTCTGGCACGTCCCACGTGGCGTGGAGTTCTTACGCGGTGCCCTAATCGGAGCTGCCCTCAGAGGAGCCCTCGTCTTCGCGTTTCATCCAGGACCTCCTGACTGAAGTCACTGGGCCTCCTAGAGGACGGCGGCTTGGGTTCCTACTGCACTTCAAGTCCTGTTCCTTCTGCGGCACTGCAGGAAGCACCAGGCCCAGAGGAGCAGCTAAGGCGTTCCTCGGTTGAGACAGTTCGCCGGATGCGGGACTCCCTACTTCGATAAGTTAATTCAGGGAAGGAAACACAGGGTAACCGGTGTCTCTTGGGACTCCTTAGAAGCCACAGGGATGTACGCTGAGTGTGCCCATGACAACGGGGGCCTGCTGGAACTAGCCCTGCTTTTCCATTGTGAGGGCGGCATTCATGCCTGCCTTGAAGCTACCTGACATTCCCGGCTCCCGACAGGCCAGTGAGCCCTGGAAGAATGCTTCGGGGAAAATTATGAGTTTGCTCTCTCTAAACCAGGGGCTTCCATGGTCGCAGCTCGGTCCGCATGACAGGCTCTAGAGCGAAAGGGAACCTCGACGTGAGAACTCGCCTCCAGGTTAGGCCTTGAGTAGCCATGCAGAAAGGGAGGCATGCAGCTGTTTCCACGAGTTCTCAGTCGCTTATGTCCTTTAGTTTAAAGGAAGTACGCGTCCGGGGACTCCTAGGCCCCACGGGTGTGCATCGTTTTCCCTCCGAGGTCACTGAGTGCCTCCAGACACCTGTGGGCCGGCGGAGCAACGTTGAGGTCCATTGGTTGATCCCCCGGAGGACCTCTGTGCCTGCCGAGTGCTGGGCAGCAACACACTGCGCATTCCTTGAGGAGCGCTACATCTCCAGAGCCCTCGAACGCCCTCGGGACAACATGGCTGGTGAGTGCGAAGTACCCAGGAAGACTCACTCATGGCCCTTGTGTGAGCTGCCATGAGAGAACACTGTGCTTGGAGCACTGCGAGGCCCACCCTCGTACCTGAAGTCACTCTGCTCGAGGAGAAATTCAGCATCTTAGCATGCTGTGTCGCTACCGGCACACCCAACATGAACCCATGCCTGGAAGTAAGGCCCTGATTTGCCGTGCAGAAGCGGAGGCGTGCTGCAGCTTCCAGGAGGCGGTGGCCTCTGCTCTGCATGCCTTTAACGGCAGCACAGCTTTCTGGACACCTGGGAGGCTAGCCGGGGCACCCTGCTCCCAGCAGGAACACTGAGTACCCCCAGGTGCACCTGGGTCTGCTAAGCAACATCCAGGCCTGTAGCCCTTCAGAGCCCCCTGTGTGCAGGCCGAGCGTAGGGAAACGCACTGCCCTCTCCTTCGGAGCAGCTTAGTTTCCTCCGCACTCGCACACGTTCGTGAACACCGTTCTGGCACGATCCACGTGGCGCGGAGGTCTTACGCGGTGCCCTAATCGGACCTGCCCTCAGAGGAGCCCTCGTCTTCGCGTTCCATCCAGGACCACCTGACTGAAGTCACCGTGCCTCCTAGAGGACGGCAGCTTGGGTTTTTCCTGCACTTCAAGTCCTGTTCCTTCTGCGGCACTGCAGGCAGCACCAGGCCCAGAGGAGCAGCTACGGCGTTCCTCGGTTGAGACAGTTCGCCGCATGCGGGACTCCCTACTTCGATAAGTTGATTCAGGGAAGGAAACACAGGGTAACCGGTGTCTCTTGGGACTCCTTAGAAGCCACAGGGATGTACGCTGAGTGTGCCCATGAAAACGGGGGCCTGTTGGAACTAGCCCTGCTTTTCCATTTTGAGGGCGGCATTCATGCCTGCCTTGAAGCTACCTGACATTCCCGGCTCCCGACAGGCCAGTGAGCCCTGGAAGAATGCTTCGGGGAAAATTATGAATTTGCTCTCTCTAAACCAGGGGCTTCCGTGGGCGCGGCGGCGGTCCGCATGACAGAATCTAGAGCGAAAGGGAACCTCGACGTGAGAACTCGCCTCCAGGTTAGGCCCTGAGTAGCCGTGCAGAAAGGGAGGCATGCAGCTGTTTCCACAAGTTCTCAGTCGCTTATGTGCTTTATTTTAAAGGAAGTACGCGTCCCGGGACTCCTAGGCCCCACGGGTGTGCATCGTTTTCCCTCCGAGGTCACTGAGTGCCTCCAGACACCTGTGGGCCAGCGGAGCAACGTCGAGGTCCATTGGTTGATCCCCCGGAGGACCTCTGTGCCTGCCATGTGCTGGGCAGCAACACACTGCGCATTCCTTGAGGAGCGCTACATCTCCAGAGCCCTCGAATGCCCTCGGGACAACATGGCTAGTGAGTGCGAAGTGCCCAGGAAGACTCTGTCATGGCCCTTGTGTGAGCTGCCATGAGAGAACACTGTGCTTGGAACACTGCGAGGCCCGCCCCGTATCTGAAGTCACTCTGCTCGAGGAGAAAGTCAGCATCTTAGCACGCTGTGTCGCTACCGGCACACCCAGCATGAACCCATGCCTGGAAGATAGGCCCTGATTCGCCGTGCAGAAGCGGAGGCGTGCTGCAGCTTCCAGGAGGCGGTGGCCTCTGCTCTGCATGCCTTTAACGGCAGCACAGCTTTCTGGACACCTGGGAGGCTAGCCGGGGCACCCTGCTCCCAGCAGGAACACTGAGTACCCCCAGGTGCACCTGGGTCTGCTAAGCAACATCCAGGCCCGTAGCCCTTCAGAGCCTCCTGTGTGCAGGCCGAGCGTAGAGAAACGCACTGCCCTCTCCTTCGGAGCAGCTTAGTTTCCTCCGCACTCGCACACGTTCGCGAACACCGTTCTGGCATGTCCCACATGGCCCGGAGGTCTTACGCGGTGCCCTAATCGGACCTGCCCTCAGAGGAGCCCTCGTCTTCGCGTTTCATCCAGGACCTCCTGACTGAAGTCACCGTGCCTCCTAGAGGACGGCGGCTTGGGTTTTTCCTGCACTTCAAGTCCTGTTCCTTCTGCGGCACTGCAGGCAGCACCAGGCCCAGAGGAGCAGCTACGGCGTTCCTCGGTTGAGACAGTTCGCCGGATGCGGGACTCCCTACTTCGATGTTAATTCAGGGAAGGAAACACAGGGTAACCGGTGTCTCTTGGGACTCCTTAGAAGCCACAGGGATGTACGCTGAGTGTGCCCATGAAAACGGGGGCCTGCTGGAACTAGCCCTGCTTTTCCATTTTGAGGGCGGCATTCATGCCTGCCTTGAAGCTACCTGACATTCCCGGCTCCCGACAGGCCAGTGAGCCCTGGAAGAAGGCTTCGGGGTAAAATATGAATTTGCTCTCTCTAAACCAGGGGCTTCCGTGGCCGCCGCGGCGGTCCGCATGACAGGCTCTAGAGCGAAAGTGAACCTCGACGTGAGAACTCGCCTCCAGGTTAGGCCCTGAGTAGCCGTGCAGAAAGGGAGTCATGCAGCTGTTTCCACAAGTTCTCAGTTGCTTATGTGCTTTATTTTAAAGGAAGTACGCGTCCGGGGACTCCTAGGCCCCACGGGTGTGCATCGTTCTCCCTCCGAGGTCACTGAGTGCCTCCAGACACCTGTGGGCCGGCGGAGCAACGTCGAGGTCCATTGGTTGATCCCCCGGAGGACCTCTGTGCCTGCCGAGTGCTGGGCAGCAACACACTGCGCATTCCTTGAGGAGCGCTACATCTCCAGAGCCCTCGAATGCCCTCGGGACAACATGGCTAGTGAGTGCGAAGTGCCCAGGAAGACTCTGTCATGGCCCTTGTGTGAGCTGCCATGAGAGAACACTGTGCTTGGAACACTGCGAGGCCCGCCCCGTATCTGAAGTCACTCTGCTCGAGGAGAAAGTCAGCATCTTAGCACGCTGTGTCGCTACCGGCACACCCAGCATGAACCCATTCCTGGAAGATAGGCCCTGATTCGTCGTGCAGAAGCGGAGGCATGCTGCAGCTTCCAGGAGGCGGTGGCCTCTGCTCTGCATGCCTTTAACGGCAGCACAGCTTTCTGGACACCTGGGAGGCTAGCCGGGGCACCCTGCTCCCGGCAGGAACACTGAGTACCCCCAGGTGCACCTGGGTCTGCTAAGCAACATCCAGGCCCGTAGCCCTTCAGAGCCCCCTGTGTGCAGGCCGAGCGTAGGGAAACGCACTGCCCTCTCCTTCGGAGCAGCTTAGTTTCCTCCGCACTCGCACACGTTCGCGAACACCGTTCTGGCACGTCCCACGTGGCGTGGAGTTCTTACGCGGTGCCGTAATCGGAGCTGCCCTCAGAGGAGCCCTCGTCTTCGCGTTCCATCCAGGACCTCCTGACTGAAGTCACCGGGCCTCCTAGAGGACGGCAGCTTGGGTTCTTACTGCACTTCAAGTCCTGTTCCTTCTGCGGCACTGCAGGCAGCCACAGGCACAGAGGAGCAGCTACGGCGTTCCTCGGTTGAGACAGTTCGCCGGATGCGGGACTCCCTACTTCGATAAGTTGATTCAGGGAAGGAAACACAGGGTAACCGGTGTCTCTTGGGACTCCTTAGAAGCCACAGGGATGTACGCTGAGTGTGCCCATGAAAACGGGGGCCTGTTGGAACTAGCCCTGCTTTTCCATTTTGAGGGCGGCATTCATGCCTGCCTTGAAGCTACCTGACATTCCCGGCTCCCGACAGGCCAGTGAGCCCTGGAAGAATGCTTCGGGGAAAATTATGAATTTGCTCTCTCTAAACCAGGGGCTTCCATGGGCGCGGCGGCGGTCCGCATGACAGACTCTAGAGCGAAAGGGAACCTCGACGTGAGAACTCGCCTCCAGGTTAGGCCCTGAGTAGCCGTGCAGAAAGGGAGGCATGCAGCTGTTTCCACAAGTTCTCAGTCGCTTATGTGCTTTATTTTAAAGGAAGTACGCGTCCCGGGACTCCTAGGCCCCACGGGTGTGCATCGTTTTCCCTCCGAGGTCACTGAGTGCCTCCAGACACCTGTGGGCCAGCGGAGCAACGTCGAGGTCCATTGGTTGATCCCCCGGAGGACCTCTGTGCCTGCCGTGTGCTGGGCAGCAACACACTGCGCATTCCTTGAGGAGCGCTACATCTCCAGAGCCCTCGAATGCCCTCGGGACAACATGGCTAGTGAGTGCGAAGTGCCCAGGAAGACTCTGTCATGGCCCTTGTGTGAGCTGCCATGAGAGAACACTGTGCTTGGAACACTGCGAGGCCCGCCCCGTATCTGAAGTCACTCTGCTCGAGGAGAAAGTCAGCATCTTAGCACGCTGTGTCGCTACCGGCACACCCAGCATGAACCCATGCCTGGAAGATAGGCCCTGATTCGCCGTGCAGAAGCGGAGGCGTGCTGCAGCTTCCAGGAGGCGGTGGCCTCTGCTCTGCATGCCTTTAACGGCAGCACAGCTTTCTGGACACCTGGGAGGCTAGCCGGGGCACCCTGCTCCCAGCAGGAACACTGAGTACCCCCAGGTGCACCTGGGTCTGCTAAGCAACATCCAGGCCCGTAGCCCTTCAGAGCCTCCTGTGTGCAGGCCGAGCGTAGAGAAACGCACTGCCCTCTCCTTCGGAGCAGCTTAGTTTCCTCCGCACTCGCACACGTTCGCGAACACCGTTCTGGCATGTCCCACATGGCCCGGAGGTCTTACGCGGTGCCCTAATCGGACCTGCCCTCAGAGGAGCCCTCGTCTTCGCGTTTCATCCAGGACCTCCTGACTGAAGTCACCGTGCCTCCTAGAGGACGGCGGCTTGGGTTTTTCCTGCACTTCAAGTCCTGTTCCTTCTGCGGCACTGCAGGCAGCACCAGGCCCAGAGGAGCAGCTACGGCGTTCCTCGGTTGAGACAGTTCGCCGGATGCGGGACTCCCTACTTCGATGTTAATTCAGGGAAGGAAACACAGGGTAACCAGTGTCTCTTGTGACTCCTTAGAAGCCACAGGGATGTACGCTGAGTGTGCCCATGAAAACGGGGGCCTGCTGGAACTAGCCCTGCTTTTCCATTTTGAGGGCGGCATTCATGCCTGCCTTGAAGCTACCTGACATTCCCGGCTCCCGACAGGCCAGTGAGCCCTGCAAGAATGCTTCAGGGAAAATTATGAATTTGCTCTCTCTAAACCAGGGGCTTCCGTGGGCGCGGCGGCGGTCCGCATGACAGACTCTAGAGCGAAAGGGAACCTCGACGTGAGAACTCGCCTCCAGGTTAGGCCCTGAGTAGCCGTGCAGAAAGGGAGGCATGCAGCTGTTTCCACAAGTTCTCAGTCGCTTATGTGCTTTATTTTAAAGGAAGTACGCGTCCCGGGACTCCTAGGCCCCACGGGTGTGCATCGTTTTCCCTCCGAGGTCACTGAGTGCCTCCAGACACCTGTGGGCTGGCGGAGCAACGTCGAGGTCCATTGGTTGATCCCCCGGAGGACCTCTGTGCCTGCCGAGTGCTGGTCAGCAACACACTGCGCTTTCCTTGAGGAGCGCTACATCTCCAGAGCCCTCGAATGCCCTCGGGACAACATGGCTAGTGAGTGCGAAGTGCCCAGGAAGACTCTGTCATGGCCCTTGTGTGAGCTGCCATGAGAGAACACTGTGCTTGGAACACTGCGAGGCCCGCCCCGTATCTGAAGTCATTCTGCTCGAGGAGAAAGTCAGCATCTTAGCACGCTGTGTCGCTACCGGCACACCCAGCATGAACCCATTCCTGGAAGTAAGGCCCTGATTCGCCGTGCAGAAGCGGAGGCATGCTGCAGCTCTCAGGAGGCGGTGGCCTCTGCTCTGCATGCCTTTAACGGCAGCACAGCTTTCTGGACACCTGGGAGGCTAGCCGGGGCACCCTGCTCCCGGCAGGAACACTGAGTACCCCCAGGTGCACCTGGGTCTGCTAAGCAACATCCAGGCCCGTAGCCCTTCAGAGCCCCCTGTGTGCAGGCCGAGCGTAGGGAAACGCACTGCCCTCTCCTTCGGAGCAGCTTAGTTTCCTCCGCACTCGCACACGTTCGCGAACACCGTTCTGGCACGTCCCACGTGGCGTGGAGTTCTTACGCGGTGCCCTAATCGGAGCTGCCCTCAGAGGAGCCCTCGTCTTCGCGTTCCATCCAGGACCTCCTGACTGAAGTCACCGGGCCTCCTAGAGGACGGCGGCTTGGGTTCTTACTGCACTTCAAGTCCTGTTCCTTCTGCGGCACTGCAGGCAGCCACAGGCCCAGAGGAGCAGCTACGGCGTTCCTCGGTTGAGACAGTTCGCCGGATGCGGAACTCCCTACTTCGATAAGTTGATTCAGGGAAGGAAACACATGGTAACCGGTGTCTCTTGGGACTCCTTAGAAGCCACAGGGATGTACGCTGAGTGTGCCCATGAAAACGGGGGCCTGCTGGAACTAGCCCTGCTTTTCCATTTTGAGGGCGGCATTCATGCCTGCCTTGAAGCTACCTGACATTCCCGGCTCCCGACAGGCCAGTGAGCCCTGGAAGAATGCTTCGGGGAAAATTATGAATTTGCTCTCTCTAAACCAGGGGCTTCCGTGGGCGCGGCGGCGGTCCGCATGACAGACTCTAGAGCGAAAGGGAACCTCGACGTGAGAACTCGCCTCCAGGTTAGGCCCTGAGTAGCCGTGCAGAAAGGGAGGCATGCAGCTGTTTCCACAAGTTCTCAGTCGCTTATGTGCTTTATTTTAAAGGAAGTACGCGTCCCGGGACTCCTAGGCCCCACGGGTGTGCATCGTTTTCCCTCCGAAGTCACTGAGTGCCTCCAGACACCTGTGGGCCGGCGGAGCAACGTCGAGGTCCATTGGTTGATCCCCCGGAGGACCTCTGTGCCTGCCGTGTGCTGGGCAGCAACACACTGCGCGTTCCTTGAGGAGCGCTACATCTCCAGAGCCCTCGAACGCCCTCGGGACAACATGGCTGGTGAGTGCGAAGTGCCCAGGAAGACTCTGTCATGGCCCTTGTGTGAGCTGCCATGAGAGAACACTGTGCTTGGAACACTGCGAGGCCCGCCCTCGTACCTGAAGTCACTCTGCTCGAGGAGAAAGTCAGCATCTTAGCACGCTGTGTCGCTAACGGCACACCCAGCATGAACCCATGCCTGGAAGTAAGGCCCTGATTCGCCATGCAGAAGCGGAGGCGTGCTGCAGCTTCCAGGAGGCGGTGGCCTCTGCTCTGCATGCCTTTAACGGCAGCACAGCTTTCTGGACACCTGGGAGGCTAGCCGGGGCACCCTGCTCCCGGCAGGAACACTGAGTACCCCCAGGTGCACCTGGGTCTGCTAAGCAACATCCAGGCCCGTAGCCCTTCAGAGCCCCCTGTGTGCAGGCCGAGCGTAGGGAAACGCACTGCCCTCTCCTTCGGAGCAGCTTAGTTTCCTCCGCACTCGCACACGTTCGCGAACACCCTTCTGGCACGTCCCACGTGGCCCGGAGGTCTTACGCGGTGCCCTAGTCGGAGCTGCCCTCAGAGGAGCCCTCCTCTTCGCGTTTCATCCAGGACCTCCTGACTGAAGTCACCGTGCCTCCTAGAGGACGGCGGCTTGGGTTCTTACTGCACTTCAAGTCCTGTTCCTTCTGCGGCACTGCAGGCAGCCCCAGGCCCAGAGGAGCAGCTACGGCGTTCCTCGGTTGAGACAGTTCGCCGGATGCGGGACTCCCTACTTCGATAAGTTGATTCAGGGAAGGAAACGCAGGGTAACCGGTGTCTCTTGGGACTCCTTAGAAGCCAGAGGGATGTACGCTGAGTGTGCCCATGAAAACGGGGGCCTGCTGGAACTAGCCCTGCTTTCCCATTTTGAGGGCGGCATTCATGCCTGCCTTGAAGCTACCTGATATTCCCGGCTCCCGACAGGCCAGTGAGCCCTGGAAGAATGCTTCGGGGAAAATTATGAGTTTGCTCTCTCTAAACCAGGGGCTTCCGTGGTCGCAGCTCGGTCCGCATGACAGGCTCTAGAGCGAAAGGGAACCTCGACGTGAGAACTCGCCTCCAGGTTAGGCCCTGAGTAGCCATGCAGAAAGGGAGGCATGCAGCTGTTTCCACGAGTTCTCAGTCGCTTATGTCCTTTTGTTTAAAGGAAGTACGCGTCCGGGGACTCCTAGGCCCCACGGGTGTGCATCGTTTTCCCTCCGAGGTCACTGAGTGCCTCCAGACACCTGTGGGCCAGCGGAGCAACGTCGAGGTCCATTGGTTGATCCCCCGGAGGACCTCTGTGCCTGCCGAGTGCTGGGCAGCAACACACTGCGCGTTCCTTGAGGAGCGCTACATATCCAGAGCCCTCGAACGCCCTCGGGACAACATGGCTGGTGAGTGCGAAGTACCCAGGAAGACTCAGTCATGGCCCTTGTGTGAGCCGCCATGAGAGAACACTGTGCTTGGAACACTGCGAGGCCCGCCCTCGTACCTGAAGTCACTCTGCTCGAGGAGAAAGTCAGCATCTTAGCACGCTGTGTCACTACCGGCACACCCAGCATGAACCCATGCCTGGAAGGAATGCCCTGATTTGCCGTGCAGAAACGGAGGCGTGCTGCAGCTTCCAGGAGGCGGTGGCCTCTGCTCTGCATGCCTTTAACGGCAGCACAGCTTTCTGGACACCTGGGAGGCTAGCCGGGGCACCCTGCTCCCAGCAGGAACACTGAGTACCCCCAGGTGCACCTGGGTCTGCTAAGCAACATCCAGGCCCGTAGCCCTTCAGAGCCTCCTGTGTGCAGGCCGAGCGTAGAGAAACGCACTGCCCTCTCCTTCGGAGCAGCTTAGTTTCCTCCGCACTCGCACACGTTCGCGAACACCGTTCTGGCATGTCCCACATGGCCCGGAGGTCTTACGCGGTGCCCTAATCGGACCTGCCCTCAGAGGAGCCCTCGTCTTCGCGTTTCATCCAGGACCTCCTGACTGAAGTCACCGTGCCTCCTAGAGGACGGCGGCTTGGGTTTTTCCTGCATTTCAAGTCCTGTTCCTTCTGCGGCACTGCAGGCAGCACCAGGCCCAGAGGAGCAGCTACGGCGTTCCTCGGTTGAGACAGTTCGCCGGATGCGGGACTCCCTACTTCGATGTTAATTCAGGGAAGGAAACACAGGGTAACCGGTGTCTCTTGGGACTCCTTAGAAGCCACAGGGATGTACGCTGAGTGTGCCCATGAAAACGGGGGCCTGCTGGAACTAGCCCTGCTTTTCCATTTTGAGGGCGGCATTCATGCCTGCCTTGAAGCTACCTGACATTCCCGGCTCCCGACAGGCCAGTGAGCCCTGGAAGAAGGCTTCGGGGTAAAATATGAATTTGCTCTCTCTAAACCAGGGGCTTCCGTGGCCGCCGCGGCGGTCCGCATGACAGGCTCTAGAGCGAAAGTGAACCTCGACGTGAGAACTCGCCTCCAGGTTAGGCCCTGAGTAGCCGTGCAGAAAGGGAGTCATGCAGCTGTTTCCACAAGTTCTCAGTCGCTTATGTGCTTTATTTTAAAGGAAGTACGCGTCCGGGGACTCCTAGGCCCCACGGGTGTGCATCGTTCTCCCTCCGAGGTCACTGAGTGCCTCCAGACACCTGTGGGCCGGCGGAGCAACGTCGAGGTCCATTGGTTGATCCCCCGGAGGACCTCTGTGCCTGCCGAGTGCTGGGCAGCAACACACTGCGCATTCCTTGAGGAGCGCTACATCTCCAGAGCCCTCGAATGCCCTCGGGACAACATGGCTAGTGAGTGCGAAGTGCCCAGGAAGACTCTGTCATGGCCCTTGTGTGAGCTGCCATGAGAGAACACTGTGCTTGGAACACTGCGAGGCCCGCCCCGTATCTGAAGTCACTCTGCTCGAGGAGAAAGTCAGCATCTTAGCACGCTGTGTCGCTACCGGCACACCCAGCATGAACCCATTCCTGGAAGTAAGGCCCTGATTCGCCGTGCAGAAGCGGAGGCATGCTGCAGCTTCCAGGAGGCGGTGGCCTCTGCTCTGCATGCCTTTAACGGCAGCACAGCTTTCTGGACACCTGGGAGGCTAGCCGGGGCACCCTGCTCCCGGCAGGAACACTGAGTACCCCCAGGTGCACCTGGGTCTGCTAAGCAACATCCAGGCCCGTAGCCCTTTAGAGCCCCCTGTGTGCAGGCCGAGCGTAGGGAAACGCACTGCCCTCTCCTTCGGAGCAGCTTAGTTTCCTCCGCACTCGCACACGTTCGCGAACACCGTTCTGGCATGTCCCACATGGCCCGGAGGTCTTACGCGGTGCCCTAATCGGACCTGCCCTCAGAGGAGCCCTCGTCTTCGCGTTTCATCCAGGACCTCCTGACTGAAGTCACCGTGCCTCCTAGAGGACGGCGGCTTGCGTTTTTCCTGCACTTCAAGTCCTGTTCCTTCTGCGGCACTGCAGGCAGCACCAGGCCCAGGGGAGCAGCTACGGCGTTCCTCGGTTGAGACAGTTCGCCGGATGCGGGACTCCCTACTTCGATGTTAATTCAGGGAAGGAAACACAGGGTAACCGGTGTCTCTTGGGACTCCTTAGAAGCCACAGGGATGTACGCTGAGTGTGCCCATGAAAACGGGGGCCTGCTGGAACTAGCCCTGCTTTTCCATTTTGAGGGCGGCATTCATGCCTGCCTTGAAGCTACCTGACATTCCCGGCTCCCGACAGGCCAGTGAGCCCTGGAAGAAGGCTTCGGGGTAAAATATGAATTTGCTCTCTCTAAACCAGGGGCTTCCGTGGCCGCCGCGGCGGTCCGCATGACAGGCTCTAGAGCGAAAGTGAACCTCGACGTGAGAACTCGCCTCCAGGTTAGGCCCTGAGTAGCCGTGCAGAAAGGGAGTCATGCAGCTGTTTCCACAAGTTCTCAGTCGCTTATGTGCTTTATTTTAAAGGAAGTACGCGTCCGGGGACTCCTAGGCCCCACGGGTGTGCATCGTTCTCCCTCCGAGGTCACTGAGTGCCTCCAGACACCTGTGGGCCGGCGGAGCAACGTCGAGGTCCATTGGTTGATCCCCCGGAGGACCTCTGTGCCTGCCGAGTGCTGGGCAGCAACACACTGCGCATTCCTTGAGGAGCGCTACATCTCCAGAGCCCTCGAATGCCCTCGGGACAACATGGCTAGTGAGTGCGAAGTGCCCAGGAAGACTCTGTCATGGCCCTTGTGTGAGCTGCCATGAGAGAACACTGTGCTTGGAACACTGCGAGGCCCGCCCCGTATCTGAAGTCACTCTGCTCGAGGAGAAAGTCAGCATCTTAGCACGCTGTGTCGCTACCGGCACACCCAGCATGAACCCATTCCTGGAAGTAAGGCCCTGATTCGCCGTGCAGAAGCGGAGGCATGCTGCAGCTTCCAGGAGGCGGTGGCCTCTGCTCTGCATGCCTTTAACGGCAGCACAGCTTTCTGGACACCTGGGAGGCTAGCCGGGGCACCCTGCTCCCGGCAGGAACACTGAGTACCCCCAGGTGCACCTGGGTCTGCTAAGCAACATCCAGGCCCGTAGCCCTTCAGAGCCCCCTGTGTGCAGGCCGAGCGTAGGGAAACGCACTGCCCTCTCCTTCGGAGCAGCTTAGTTTCCTCCGCACTCGCACACGTTCGCGAACACCGTTCTGGCACGTCCCACGTGGCGTGGAGTTCTTACGCGGTGCCCTAATCGGAGCTGCCCTCAGAGGAGCCCTCGTCTTCGCGTTCCATCCAGGACCTCCTGACTGAAGTCACCGGGCCTCCTAGAGGACGGCGGCTTGGGTTCTTACTGCACTTCAAGTCCTGTTCCTTCTGCGGCACTGCAGGCAGCCACAGGCCCAGAGGAGCAGCTACGGCGTTCCTCGGTTGAGACAGTTCGCCGGATGCGGGACTCCCTACTTCGATAAGTTGATTCAGGGAAGGAAACACAGGGTAACCGGTGTCTCTTGGGACTCCTTAGAAGCCACAGGGATGTACGCTGAGTGTGCCCATGAAAACGGGGGCCTGTTGGAACTAGCCCTGCTTTTCCATTTTGAGGGCGGCATTCATGCCTGCCTTGAAGCTACCTGACATTCCCGGCTCCCGACAGGCCAGTGAGCCCTGGAAGAAGGCTTCGGGGAAAATTATGAATTTGCTCTCTCTAAACCAGGGGCTTCCGTGGGCGCGGCGGCGGTCCGCATGACAGACT
Organism: Pseudorca crassidens; assembly: GCF_039906515.1. Classification (NCBI taxonomy): domain Eukaryota; kingdom Metazoa; phylum Chordata; class Mammalia; order Artiodactyla; family Delphinidae; genus Pseudorca; species Pseudorca crassidens. The sequence goes on along the minus strand of NC_090308.1, from coordinate 90,939,245 downwards.
CTAGAGCGAAAGGGAACCTCGACGTGAGAACTCGCCTCCAGGTTAGGCCCTGAGTAGCCGTGCAGAAAGGGAGGCATGCAGCTGTTTCCACAAGTTCTCAGTCGCTTATGTGCTTTATTTTAAAGGAAGTACGCGTCCCGGGACTCCTAGGCCCCACGGGTGTGCATCGTTTTCCCTCTGAGGTCACTGAGTGCCTCCAGACACCTGTGGGCCAGCGGAGCAACGTCGAGGTCCATTGGTTGATCCCCCGGAGGACCTCTGTGCCTGCCGTGTGCTGGGCAGCAACACACTGCGCATTCCTTGAGGAGCGCTACATCTCCAGAGCCCTCGAATGCCCTCGGGACAACATGGCTAGTGAGTGCGAAGTGCCCAGGAAGACTCTGTCATGGCCCTTGTGTGAGCTGCCATGAGAGAACACTGTGCTTGGAACACTGCGAGGCCCGCCCCGTATCTGAAGTCACTCTGCTCGAGGAGAAAGTCAGCATCTTAGCACGCTGTGTCGCTACCGGCACACCCAGCATGAACCCATGCCTGGAAGATAGGCCCTGATTCGCCGTGCAGAAGCGGAGGCGTGCTGCAGCTTCCAGGAGGCGGTGGCCTCTGCTCTGCATGCCTTTAACGGCAGCACAGCTTTCTGGACACCTGGGAGGCTAGCCGGGGCACCCTGCTCCCAGCAGGAACACTGAGTACCCCCAGGTGCACCTGGGTCTGCTAAGCAACATCCAGGCCCGTAGCCCTTCAGAGCCTCCTGTGTGCAGGCCGAGCGTAGAGAAACGCACTGCCCTCTCCTTCGGAGCAGCTTAGTTTCCTCCGCACTCGCACACGTTCGCGAACACCGTTCTGGCATGTCCCACATGGCCCGGAGGTCTTACGCGGTGCCCTAATCGGACCTGCCCTCAGAGGAGCCCTCGTCTTCGCGTTTCATCCAGGACCTCCTGACTGAAGTCACCGTGCCTCCTAGAGGACGGCGGCTTGGGTTTTTCCTGCACTTGAAGTCCTGTTCCTTCTGCGGCACTGCAGGCAGCACCAGGCCCAGAGGAGCAGCTACGGCGTTCCTCGGTTGAGACAGTTCGCCGGATGCGGGACTCCCTACTTCGATGTTAATTCAGGGAAGGAAACACAGGGTAACCGGTGTCTCTTGGGACTCCTTAGAAGCCACAGGGATGTACGCTGAGTGTGCCCATGAAAACGGGGGCCTGCTGGAACTAGCCCTGCTTTTCCATTTTGAGGGCGGCATTCATGCCTGCCTTGAAGCTACCTGACATTCCCGGCTCCCGACAGGCCAGTGAGCCCTGGAAGAAGGCTTCGGGGTAAAATATGAATTTGCTCTCTCTAAACCAGGGGCTTCCGTGGCCGCCGCGGCGGTCCGCATGACAGGCTCTAGAGCGAAAGTGAACCTCGACGTGAGAACTCGCCTCCAGGTTAGGCCCTGAGTAGCCGTGCAGAAAGGGAGTCATGCAGCTGTTTCCACAAGTTCTCAGTCGCTTATGTGCTTTATTTTAAAGGAAGTACGCGTCCCGGGACTCCTAGGCCCCACGGGTGTGCATCGTTTTCCCTCCGAGGTCACTGAGTGCCTCCAGACACCTGTGGGCCAGCGGAGCAACGTCGAGGTCCATTGGTTGATCCCCCGGAGGACCTCTGTGCCTGCCGTGTGCTGGGCAGCAACACACTGCGCATTCCTTGAGGAGCGCTACATCTCCAGAGCCCTCGAATGCCCTCGGGACAACATGGCTAGTGAGTGCGAAGTGCCCAGGAAGACTCTGTCATGGCCCTTGTGTGAGCTGCCATGAGAGAACACTGTGCTTGGAACACTGCGAGGCCCGCCCCGTATCTGAAGTCACTCTGCTCGAGGAGAAAGTCAGCATCTTAGCACGCTGTGTCGCTACCGGCACACCCAGCATGAACCCATGCCTGGAAGATAGGCCCTGATTCGCCGTGCAGAAGCGGAGGCGTGCTGCAGCTTCCAGGAGGCGGTGGCCTCTGCTCTGCATGCCTTTAACGGCAGCACAGCTTTCTGGACACCTGGGAGGCTAGCCGGGGCACCCTGCTCCCAGCAGGAACACTGAGTACCCCCAGGTGCACCTGGGTCTGCTAAGCAACATCCAGGCCCGTAGCCCTTCAGAGCCTCCTGTGTGCAGGCCGAGCGTAGAGAAACGCACTGCCCTCTCCTTCGGAGCAGCTTAGTTTCCTCCGCACTCGCACACGTTCGCGAACACCGTTCTGGCATGTCCCACATGGCCCGGAGGTCTTACGCGGTGCCCTAATCGGACCTGCCCTCAGAGGAGCCCTCGTCTTCGCGTTTCATCCAGGACCTCCTGACTGAAGTCACCGTGCCTCCTAGAGGACGGCGGCTTGGGTTTTTCCTGCACTTCAAGTCCTGTTCCTTCTGCGGCACTGCAGGCAGCACCAGGCCCAGAGGAGCAGCTACGGCGTTCCTCGGTTGAGACAGTTCGCCGGATGCGGGACTCCCTACTTCGATGTTAATTCAGGGAAGGAAACACAGGGTAACCGGTGTCTCTTGGGACTCCTTAGAAGCCACAGGGATGTACGCTGAGTGTGCCCATGAAAACGGGGGCCTGCTGGAACTAGCCCTGCTTTTCCATTTTGAGGGCGGCATTCATGCCTGCCTTGAAGCTACCTGACATTCCCGGCTCCCGACAGGCCAGTGAGCCCTGGAAGAAGGCTTCGGGGTAAAATATGAATTTGCTCTCTCTAAACCAGGGGCTTCCGTGGCCGCCGCGGCGGTCCGCATGACAGGCTCTAGAGCGAAAGTGAACCTCGACGTGAGAACTCGCCTCCAGGTTAGGCCCTGAGTAGCCGTGCAGAAAGGGAGTCATGCAGCTGTTTCCACAAGTTCTCAGTCGCTTATGTGCTTTATTTTAAAGGAAGTACGCGTCCGGGGACTCCTAGGCCCCACGGGTGTGCATCGTTCTCCCTCCGAGGTCACTGAGTGCCTCCAGACACCTGTGGGCCGGCGGAGCAACGTCGAGGTCCATTGGTTGATCCCCCGGAGGACCTCTGTGCCTGCCGAGTGCTGGGCAGCAACACACTGCGCATTCCTTGAGGAGCGCTACATCTCCAGAGCCCTCGAATGCCCTCGGGACAACATGGCTAGTGAGTGCGAAGTGCCCAGGAAGACTCTGTCATGGCCCTTGTGTGAGCTGCCATGAGAGAACACTGTGCTTGGAACACTGCGAGGCCCGCCCCGTATCTGAAGTCACTCTGCTCGAGGAGAAAGTCAGCATCTTAGCACGCTGTGTCGCTACCGGCACACCCAGCATGAACCCATTCCTGGAAGTAAGGCCCTGATTCGCCGTGCAGAAGCGGAGGCATGCTGCAGCTTCCAGGAGGCGGTGGCCTCTGCTCTGCATGCCTTTAACGGCAGCACAGCTTTCTGGACACCTGGGAGGCTAGCCGGGGCACCCTGCTCCCGGCAGGAACACTGAGTACCCCCAGGTGCACCTGGGTCTGCTAAGCAACATCCAGGCCCGTAGCCCTTCAGAGCCCCCTGTGTGCAGGCCGAGCGTAGGGAAACGCACTGCCCTCTCCTTCGGAGCAGCTTAGTTTCCTCCGCACTCGCACACGTTCGCGAACACCGTTCTGGCACGTCCCACGTGGCGTGGAGTTCTTACGCGGTGCCCTAATCGGAGCTGCCCTCAGAGGAGCCCTTGTCTTCGCGTTCCATCCAGGACCTCCTGACTGAAGTCACCGGGCCTCCTAGAGGACGGCGGCTTGGGTTCTTACTGCACTTCAAGTCCTGTTCCTTCTGCGGCACTGCAGGCAGCCCCAGGCCCAGAGGAGCAGCTACGGCGTTCCTCGGTTGAGACAGTTCGCCGGATGCGGGACTCCTTACTTCGATAAGTTGATTCAGGGAAGGAAACACAGGGTAACCGGTGTCTCTTGGGACTCCTTAGAAGCCACAGGGATGTACGCTGAGTGTGCCCATGAAAACGGGGGCCTGCTGGAACTAGCCCTGCTTTTCCATTTTGAGGGCGGCATTCATGCCTGCCTTGAAGCTACCTGACATTCCCGGCTCCCGACAGGCCAGTGAGCCCTGGAAGAATGCTTCGGGGAAAATTATGAATTTGCTCTCTCTAAACCAGGGGCTTCCGTGGGCGCGGCGGCGGTCCGCATGACAGACTCTAGAGCGAAAGGGAACCTCGACGTGAGAACTCGCCTCCAGGTTAGGCCCTGAGTAGCCGTGCAGAAAGGGAGGCATGCAGCTGTTTCCACAAGTTCTCAGTCGCTTATGTGCTTTATTTTAAAGGAAGTACGCGTCCCGGGACTCCTAGGCCCCACGGGTGTGCATCGTTTTCCCTCCGAGGTCACTGAGTGCCTCCAGACACCTGTGGGCCAGCGGAGCAACGTCGAGGTCCGTTGGTTGATCCCCCGGAGGACCTCTGTGCCTGCCGTGTGCTGGGCAGCAACACACTGCGCATTCCTTGAGGAGCGCTACATCTCCAGAGCCCTCGAATGCCCTCGGGACAACATGGCTAGTGAGTGCGAAGTGCCCAGGAAGACTCTGTCATGGCCCTTGTGTGAGCTGCCATGAGAGAACACTGTGCTTGGAACACTGCGAGGCCCGCCCCGTATCTGAAGTCACTCTGCTCGAGGAGAAAGTCAGCATCTTAGCACGCTGTGTCGCTACCGGCACACCAGCATGAACCCATGCCTGGAAGATAGGCCCTGATTCGCCGTGCAGAAGCGGAGGCGTGCTGCAGCTTCCAGGAGGCGGTGGCCTCTGCTCTGCATGCCTTTAACGGCAGCACAGCTTTCTGGACACCTGGGAGGCTAGCCGGGGCACCCTGCTCCCAGCAGGAACACTGAGTACCCCCAGGTGCACCTGGGTCTGCTAAGCAACATCCAGGCCCGTAGCCCTTCAGAGCCTCCTGTGTGCAGGCCGAGCGTAGAGAAACGCACTGCCCTCTCCTTCGGAGCAGCTTAGTTTCCTCCGCACTCGCACACGTTCGCGAACACCGTTCTGGCATGTCCCACATGGCCCGGAGGTCTTACGCGGTGCCCTAATCGGACCTGCCCTCAGAGGAGCCCTCGTCTTCGCGTTTCATCCAGGACCTCCTGACTGAAGTCACCGTGCCTCCTAGAGGACGGCGGCTTGGGTTTTTCCTGCACTTCAAGTCCTGTTCCTTCTGCGGCACTGCAGGCAGCACCAGGCCCAGAGGAGCAGCTACGGCGTTCCTCGGTTGAGACAGTTCGCCGGATGCGGGACTCCCTACTTCGATGTTAATTCAGGGAAGGAAACACAGGGTAACCGGTGTCTCTTGGGACTCCTTAGAAGCCACAGGGATGTACGCTGAGTGTGCCCATGAAAACGGGGGCCTGCTGGAACTAGCCCTGCTTTTCCATTTTGAGGGCGGCATTCATGCCTGCCTTGAAGCTACCTGACATTCCCGGCTCCCGACAGGCCAGTGAGCCCTGGAAGAAGGCTTCGGGGTAAAATATGAATTTGCTCTCTCTAAACCAGGGGCTTCCGTGGCCGCCGCGGCGGTCCGCATGACAGGCTCTAGAGCGAAAGTGAACCTCGACGTGAGAACTCGCCTCCAGGTTAGGCCCTGAGTAGCCGTGCAGAAAGGGAGTCATGCAGCTGTTTCCACAAGTTCTCAGTCGCTTATGTGCTTTATTTTAAAGGAAGTACGCGTCCGGGGACTCCTAGGCCCCACGGGTGTGCATCGTTCTCCCTCCGAGGTCACTGAGTGCCTCCAGACACCTGTGGGCCGGCGGAGCAACGTCGAGGTCCATTGGTTGATCCCCCGGAGGACCTCTGTGCCTGCCGAGTGCTGGGCAGCAACACACTGCGCATTCCTTGAGGAGCGCTACATCTCCAGAGCCCTCGAATGCCCTCGGGACAACATGGCTAGTGAGTGCGAAGTGCCCAGGAAGACTCTGTCATGGCCCTTGTGTGAGCTGCCATGAGAGAACACTGTGCTTGGAACACTGCGAGGCCCGCCCCGTATCTGAAGTCACTCTGCTCGAGGAGAAAGTCAGCATCTTAGCACGCTGTGTCGCTACCGGCACACCCAGCATGAACCCATTCCTGGAAGTAAGGCCCTGATTCGCCGTGCAGAAGCGGAGGCATGCTGCAGCTTCCAGGAGGCGGTGGCCTCTGCTCTGCATGCCTTTAACGGCAGCACAGCTTTCTGGACACCTGGGAGGCTAGCCGGGGCACCCTGCTCCCGGCAGGAACACTGAGTACCCCCAGGTGCACCTGGGTCTGCTAAGCAACATCCAGGCCCGTAGCCCTTCAGAGCCCCCTGTGTGCAGGCCGAGCGTAGGGAAACGCACTGCCCTCTCCTTCGGAGCAGCTTAGTTTCCTCCGCACTCGCACACGTTCGCGAACACCGTTCTGGCACGTCCCACGTGGCGTGGAGTTCTTACGCGGTGCCCTAATCGGAGCTGCCCTCAGAGGAGCCCTCGTCTTCGCGTTCCATCCAGGACCTCCTGACTGAAGTCACCGGGCCTCCTAGAGGACGGCGGCTTGGGTTCTTACTGCACTTCAAGTCCTGTTCCTTCTGCGGCACTGCAGGCAGCCCCAGGCCCAGAGGAGCAGCTACGGCGTTCCTCGGTTGAGACAGTTCGCCGGATGCGGGACTCCTTACTTCGATAAGTTGATTCAGGGAAGGAAACACAGGGTAACCGGTGTCTCTTGGGACTCCTTAGAAGCCACAGGGATGTACGCTGAGTGTGCCCATGAAAACGGGGGCCTGTTGGAACTAGCCCTGCTTTTCCATTTTGAGGGCGGCATTCATGCCTGCCTTGAAGCTACCTGACATTCCCAGCTCCCGACAGGCCAGTGAGCCCTGGAAGAATGCTTCGGGGAAAATTATGAATTTGCTCTCTCTAAACCAGGGGCTTCCGTGGGCGCGGCGGCGGTCCGCATGACAGACTCTAGAGCGAAAGGGAACCTCGACGTGAGAACTCGCCTCCAGGTTAGGCCCTGAGTAGCCGTGCAGAAAGGGAGGCATGCAGCTGTTTCCACAAGTTCTCAGTCGCTTATGTGCTTTATTTTAAAGGAAGTACGCGTCCCGGGACTCCTAGGCCCCACGGGTGTGCATCGTTTTCCCTCCGAGGTCACTGAGTGCCTCCAGACACCTGTGGGCCAGCGGAGCAACGTCGAGGTCCGTTGGTTGATCCCCCGGAGGACCTCTGTGCCTGCCGTGTGCTGGGCAGCAACACACTGCGCATTCCTTGAGGAGCGCTACATCTCCAGAGCCCTCGAATGCCCTCGGGACAACATGGCTAGTGAGTGCGAAGTGCCCAGGAAGACTCTGTCATGGCCCTTGTGTGAGCTGCCATGAGAGAACACTGTGCTTGGAACACTGCGAGGCCCGCCCCGTATCTGAAGTCACTCTGCTCGAGGAGAAAGTCAGCATCTTAGCACGCTGTGTCGCTACCGGCACACCCAGCATGAACCCATGCCTGGAAGATAGGCCCTGATTCGCCGTGCAGAAGCGGAGGCGTGCTGCAGCTTCCAGGAGGCGGTGGCCTCTGCTCTGCATGCCTTTAACGGCAGCACAGCTTTCTGGACACCTGGGAGGCTAGCCGGGGCACCCTGCTCCCAGCAGGAACACTGAGTACCCCCAGGTGCACCTGGGTCTGCTAAGCAACATCCAGGCCCGTAGCCCTTCAGAGCCTCCTGTGTGCAGGCCGAGCGTAGAGAAACGCACTGCCCTCTCCTTCGGAGCAGCTTAGTTTCCTCCGCACTCGCACACGTTCGCGAACACCGTTCTGGCATGTCCCACATGGCCCGGAGGTCTTACGCGGTGCCCTAATCGGACCTGCCCTCAGAGGAGCCCTCGTCTTCGCGTTTCATCCAGGACCTCCTGACTGAAGTCACCGTGCCTCCTAGAGGACGGCGGCTTGGGTTTTTCCTGCACTTGAAGTCCTGTTCCTTCTGCGGCACTGCAGGCAGCACCAGGCCCAGAGGAGCAGCTACGGCGTTCCTCGGTTGAGACAGTTCGCCGGATGCGGGACTCCCTACTTCGATGTTAATTCAGGGAAGGAAACACAGGGTAACCGGTGTCTCTTGGGACTCCTTAGAAGCCACAGGGATGTACGCTGAGTGTGCCCATGAAAACGGGGGCCTGCTGGAACTAGCCCTGCTTTTCCATTTTGAGGGCGGCATTCATGCCTGCCTTGAAGCTACCTGACATTCCCGGCTCCCGACAGGCCAGTGAGCCCTGGAAGAAGGCTTCGGGGTAAAATATGAATTTGCTCTCTCTAAACCAGGGGCTTCCGTGGCCGCCGCGGCGGTCCGCATGACAGGCTCTAGAGCGAAAGTGAACCTCGACGTGAGAACTCGCCTCCAGGTTAGGCCCTGAGTAGCCGTGCAGAAAGGGAGTCATGCAGCTGTTTCCACAAGTTCTCAGTCGCTTATGTGCTTTATTTTAAAGGAAGTACGCGTCCCGGGACTCCTAGGCCCCACGGGTGTGCATCGTTTTCCCTCCGAGGTCACTGAGTGCCTCCAGACACCTGTGGGCCAGCGGAGCAACGTCGAGGTCCATTGGTTGATCCCCCGGAGGACCTCTGTGCCTGCCGTGTGCTGGGCAGCAACACACTGCGCATTCCTTGAGGAGCGCTACATCTCCAGAGCCCTCGAATGCCCTCGGGACAACATGGCTAGTGAGTGCGAAGTGCCCAGGAAGACTCTGTCATGGCCCTTGTGTGAGCTGCCATGAGAGAACACTGTGCTTGGAACACTGCGAGGCCCGCCCCGTATCTGAAGTCACTCTGCTCGAGGAGAAAGTCAGCATCTTAGCACGCTGTGTCGCTACCGGCACACCCAGCATGAACCCATGCCTGGAAGATAGGCCCTGATTCGCCGTGCAGAAGCGGAGGCGTGCTGCAGCTTCCAGGAGGCGGTGGCCTCTGCTCTGCATGCCTTTAACGGCAGCACAGCTTTCTGGACACCTGGGAGGCTAGCCGGGGCACCCTGCTCCCAGCAGGAACACTGAGTACCCCCAGGTGCACCTGGGTCTGCTAAGCAACATCCAGGCCCGTAGCCCTTCAGAGCCTCCTGTGTGCAGGCCGAGCGTAGAGAAACGCACTGCCCTCTCCTTCGGAGCAGCTTAGTTTCCTCCGCACTCGCACACGTTCGCGAACACCGTTCTGGCATGTCCCACATGGCCCGGAGGTCTTACGCGGTGCCCTAATCGGACCTGCCCTCAGAGGAGCCCTCGTCTTCGCGTTTCATCCAGGACCTCCTGACTGAAGTCACCGTGCCTCCTAGAGGACGGCGGCTTGGGTTTTTCCTGCACTTCAAGTCCTGTTCCTTCTGCGGCACTGCAGGCAGCACCAGGCCCAGAGGAGCAGCTACGGCGTTCCTCGGTTGAGACAGTTCGCCGGATGCGGGACTCCCTACTTCGATGTTAATTCAGGGAAGGAAACACAGGGTAACCGGTGTCTCTTGGGACTCCTTAGAAGCCACAGGGATGTACGCTGAGTGTGCCCATGAAAACGGGGGCCTGCTGGAACTAGCCCTGCTTTTCCATTTTGAGGGCGGCATTCATGCCTGCCTTGAAGCTACCTGACATTCCCGGCTCCCGACAGGCCAGTGAGCCCTGGAAGAAGGCTTCGGGGTAAAATATGAATTTGCTCTCTCTAAACCAGGGGCTTCCGTGGCCGCCGCGGCGGTCCGCATGACAGGCTCTAGAGCGAAAGTGAACCTCGACGTGAGAACTCGCCTCCAGGTTAGGCCCTGAGTAGCCGTGCAGAAAGGGAGTCATGCAGCTGTTTCCACAAGTTCTCAGTCGCTTATGTGCTTTATTTTAAAGGAAGTACGCGTCCGGGGACTCCTAGGCCCCACGGGTGTGCATCGTTCTCCCTCCGAGGTCACTGAGTGCCTCCAGACACCTGTGGGCCGGCGGAGCAACGTCGAGGTCCATTGGTTGATCCCCCGGAGGACCTCTGTGCCTGCCGAGTGCTGGGCAGCAACACACTGCGCATTCCTTGAGGAGCGCTACATCTCCAGAGCCCTCGAATGCCCTCGGGACAACATGGCTAGTGAGTGCGAAGTGCCCAGGAAGACTCTGTCATGGCCCTTGTGTGAGCTGCCATGAGAGAACACTGTGCTTGGAACACTGCGAGGCCCGCCCCGTATCTGAAGTCACTCTGCTCGAGGAGAAAGTCAGCATCTTAGCACGCTGTGTCGCTACCGGCACACCCAGCATGAACCCATTCCTGGAAGTAAGGCCCTGATTCGCCGTGCAGAAGCGGAGGCATGCTGCAGCTTCCAGGAGGCGGTGGCCTCTGCTCTGCATGCCTTTAACGGCAGCACAGCTTTCTGGACACCTGGGAGGCTAGCCGGGGCACCCTGCTCCCGGCAGGAACACTGAGTACCCCCAGGTGCACCTGGGTCTGCTAAGCAACATCCAGGCCCGTAGCCCTTCAGAGCCCCCTGTGTGCAGGCCGAGCGTAGGGAAACGCACTGCCCTCTCCTTCGGAGCAGCTTAGTTTCCTCCGCACTCGCACACGTTCGCGAACACCGTTCTGGCACGTCCCACGTGGCGTGGAGTTCTTACGCGGTGCCCTAATCGGAGCTGCCCTCAGAGGAGCCCTTGTCTTCGCGTTCCATCCAGGACCTCCTGACTGAAGTCACCGGGCCTCCTAGAGGACGGCGGCTTGGGTTCTTACTGCACTTCAAGTCCTGTTCCTTCTGCGGCACTGCAGGCAGCCCCAGGCCCAGAGGAGCAGCTACGGCGTTCCTCGGTTGAGACAGTTCGCCGGATGCGGGACTCCTTACTTCGATAAGTTGATTCAGGGAAGGAAACACAGGGTAACCGGTGTCTCTTGGGACTCCTTAGAAGCCACAGGGATGTACGCTGAGTGTGCCCATGAAAACGGGGGCCTGCTGGAACTAGCCCTGCTTTTCCATTTTGAGGGCGGCATTCATGCCTGCCTTGAAGCTACCTGACATTCCCGGCTCCCGACAGGCCAGTGAGCCCTGGAAGAATGCTTCGGGGAAAATTATGAATTTGCTCTCTCTAAACCAGGGGCTTCCGTGGGCGCGGCGGCGGTCCGCATGACAGACTCTAGAGCGAAAGGGAACCTCGACGTGAGAACTCGCCTCCAGGTTAGGCCCTGAGTAGCCGTGCAGAAAGGGAGGCATGCAGCTGTTTCCACAAGTTCTCAGTCGCTTATGTGCTTTATTTTAAAGGAAGTACGCGTCCCGGGACTCCTAGGCCCCACGGGTGTGCATCGTTTTCCCTCCGAGGTCACTGAGTGCCTCCAGACACCTGTGGGCCAGCGGAGCAACATCGAGGTCCGTTGGTTGATCCCCCGGAGGACCTCTGTGCCTGCCGTGTGCTGGGCAGCAACACACTGCGCATTCCTTGAGGAGCGCTACATCTCCAGAGCCCTCGAATGCCCTCGGGACAACATGGCTAGTGAGTGCGAAGTGCCCAGGAAGACTCTGTCATGGCCCTTGTGTGAGCTGCCATGAGAGAACACTGTGCTTGGAACACTGCGAGGCCCGCCCCGTATCTGAAGTCACTCTGCTCGAGGAGAAAGTCAGCATCTTAGCACGCTGTGTCGCTACCGGCACACCAGCATGAACCCATGCCTGGAAGATAGGCCCTGATTCGCCGTGCAGAAGCGGAGGCGTGCTGCAGCTTCCAGGAGGCGGTGGCCTCTGCTCTGCATGCCTTTAACGGCAGCACAGCTTTCTGGACACCTGGGAGGCTAGCCGGGGCACCCTGCTCCCAGCAGGAACACTGAGTACCCCCAGGTGCACCTGGGTCTGCTAAGCAACATCCAGGCCCGTAGCCCTTCAGAGCCTCCTGTGTGCAGGCCGAGCGTAGAGAAACGCACTGCCCTCTCCTTCGGAGCAGCTTAGTTTCCTCCGCACTCGCACACGTTCGCGAACACCGTTCTGGCATGTCCCACATGGCCCGGAGGTCTTACGCGGTGCCCTAATCGGACCTGCCCTCAGAGGAGCCCTCGTCTTCGCGTTTCATCCAGGACCTCCTGACTGAAGTCACCGTGCCTCCTAGAGGACGGCGGCTTGGGTTTTTCCTGCACTTCAAGTCCTGTTCCTTCTGCGGCACTGCAGGCAGCACCAGGCCCAGAGGAGCAGCTACGGCGTTCCTCGGTTGAGACAGTTCGCCGGATGCGGGACTCCCTACTTCGATGTTAATTCAGGGAAGGAAACACAGGGTAACCGGTGTCTCTTGGGACTCCTTAGAAGCCACAGGGATGTACGCTGAGTGTGCCCATGAAAACGGGGGCCTGCTGGAACTAGCCCTGCTTTTCCATTTTGAGGGCGGCATTCATGCCTGCCTTGAAGCTACCTGACATTCCCGGCTCCCGACAGGCCAGTGAGCCCTGGAAGAAGGCTTCGGGGTAAAATATGAATTTGCTCTCTCTAAACCAGGGGCTTCCGTGGCCGCCGCGGCGGTCCGCATGACAGGCTCTAGAGCGAAAGTGAACCTCGACGTGAGAACTCGCCTCCAGGTTAGGCCCTGAGTAGCCGTGCAGAAAGGGAGTCATGCAGCTGTTTCCACAAGTTCTCAGTCGCTTATGTGCTTTATTTTAAAGGAAGTACGCGTCCGGGGACTCCTAGGCCCCACGGGTGTGCATCGTTCTCCCTCCGAGGTCACTGAGTGCCTCCAGACACCTGTGGGCCGGCGGAGCAACGTCGAGGTCCATTGGTTGATCCCCCGGAGGACCTCTGTGCCTGCCGAGTGCTGGGCAGCAACACACTGCGCATTCCTTGAGGAGCGCTACATCTCCAGAGCCCTCGAATGCCCTCGGGACAACATGGCTAGTGAGTGCGAAGTGCCCAGGAAGACTCTGTCATGGCCCTTGTGTGAGCTGCCATGAGAGAACACTGTGCTTGGAACACTGCGAGGCCCGCCCCGTATCTGAAGTCACTCTGCTCGAGGAGAAAGTCAGCATCTTAGCACGCTGTGTCGCTACCGGCACACCCAGCATGAACCCATTCCTGGAAGTAAGGCCCTGATTCGCCGTGCAGAAGCGGAGGCATGCTGCAGCTTCCAGGAGGCGGTGGCCTCTGCTCTGCATGCCTTTAACGGCAGCACAGCTTTCTGGACACCTGGGAGGCTAGCCGGGGCACCCTGCTCCCGGCAGGAACACTGAGTACCCCCAGGTGCACCTGGGTCTGCTAAGCAACATCCAGGCCCGTAGCCCTTCAGAGCCCCCTGTGTGCAGGCCGAGCGTAGGGAAACGCACTGCCCTCTCCTTCGGAGCAGCTTAGTTTCCTCCGCACTCGCACACGTTCGCGAACACCGTTCTGGCACGTCCCACGTGGCGTGGAGTTCTTACGCGGTGCCCTAATCGGAGCTGCCCTCAGAGGAGCCCTCGTCTTCGCGTTCCATCCAGGACCTCCTGACTGAAGTCACCGGGCCTCCTAGAGGACGGCGGCTTGGGTTCTTACTGCACTTCAAGTCCTGTTCCTTCTGCGGCACTGCAGGCAGCCCCAGGCCCAGAGGAGCAGCTACGGCGTTCCTCGGTTGAGACAGTTCGCCGGATGCGGGACTCCTTACTTCGATAAGTTGATTCAGGGAAGGAAACACAGGGTAACCGGTGTCTCTTGGGACTCCTTAGAAGCCACAGGGATGTACGCTGAGTGTGCCCATGAAAACGGGGGCCTGTTGGAACTAGCCCTGCTTTTCCATTTTGAGGGCGGCATTCATGCCTGCCTTGAAGCTACCTGACATTCCCAGCTCCCGACAGGCCAGTGAGCCCTGGAAGAATGCTTCGGGGAAAATTATGAATTTGCTCTCTCTAAACCAGGGGCTTCCGTGGGCGCGGCGGCGGTCCGCATGACAGACTCTAGAGCGAAAGGGAACCTCGACGTGAGAACTCGCCTCCAGGTTAGGCCCTGAGTAGCCGTGCAGAAAGGGAGGCATGCAGCTGTTTCCACAAGTTCTCAGTCGCTTATGTGCTTTATTTTAAAGGAAGTACGCGTCCCGGGACTCCTAGGCCCCACGGGTGTGCATCGTTTTCCCTCCGAGGTCACTGAGTGCCTCCAGACACCTGTGGGCCAGCGGAGCAACGTCGAGGTCCGTTGGTTGATCCCCCGGAGGACCTCTGTGCCTGCCGTGTGCTGGGCAGCAACACACTGCGCATTCCTTGAGGAGCGCTACATCTCCAGAGCCCTCGAATGCCCTCGGGACAACATGGCTAGTGAGTGCGAAGTGCCCAGGAAGACTCTGTCATGGCCCTTGTGTGAGCTGCCATGAGAGAACACTGTGCTTGGAACACTGCGAGGCCCGCCCCGTATCTGAAGTCACTCTGCTCGAGGAGAAAGTCAGCATCTTAGCACGCTGTGTCGCTACCGGCACACCCAGCATGAACCCATGCCTGGAAGATAGGCCCTGATTCGCCGTGCAGAAGCGGAGGCGTGCTGCAGCTTCCAGGAGGCGGTGGCCTCTGCTCTGCATGCCTTTAACGGCAGCACAGCTTTCTGGACACCTGGGAGGCTAGCCGGGGCACCCTGCTCCCAGCAGGAACACTGAGTACCCCCAGGTGCACCTGGGTCTGCTAAGCAACATCCAGGCCCGTAGCCCTTCAGAGCCTCCTGTGTGCAGGCCGAGCGTAGAGAAACGCACTGCCCTCTCCTTCGGAGCAGCTTAGTTTCCTCCGCACTCGCACACGTTCGCGAACACCGTTCTGGCATGTCCCACATGGCCCGGAGGTCTTACGCGGTGCCCTAATCGGACCTGCCCTCAGAGGAGCCCTCGTCTTCGCGTTTCATCCAGGACCTCCTGACTGAAGTCACCGTGCCTCCTAGAGGACGGCGGCTTGGGTTTTTCCTGCACTTCAAGTCCTGTTCCTTCTGCGGCACTGCAGGCAGCACCAGGCCCAGAGGAGCAGCTACGGCGTTCCTCGGTTGAGACAGTTCGCCGGATGCGGGACTCCCTACTTCGATGTTAATTCAGGGAAGGAAACACAGGGTAACCGGTGTCTCTTGGGACTCCTTAGAAGCCACAGGGATGTACGCTGAGTGTGCCCATGAAAACGGGGGCCTGCTGGAACTAGCCCTGCTTTTCCATTTTGAGGGCGGCATTCATGCCTGCCTTGAAGCTACCTGACATTCCCGGCTCCCGACAGGCCAGTGAGCCCTGGAAGAAGGCTTCGGGGTAAAATATGAATTTGCTCTCTCTAAACCAGTGGCTTCCGTGGCCGCCGCGGCGGTCCGCATGACAGGCTCTAGAGCGAAAGTGAACCTCGACGTGAGAACTCGCCTCCAGGTTAGGCCCTGAGTAGCCGTGCAGAAAGGGAGTCATGCAGCTGTTTCCACAAGTTCTCAGTCGCTTATGTGCTTTATTTTAAAGGAAGTACGCGTCCGGGGACTCCTAGGCCCCACGGGTGTGCATCGTTCTCCCTCCGAGGTCACTGAGTGCCTCCAGACACCTGTGGGCCGGCGGAGCAACGTCGAGGTCCATTGGTTGATCCCCCGGAGGACCTCTGTGCCTGCCGAGTGCTGGGCAGCAACACACTGCGCATTCCTTGAGGAGCGCTACATCTCCAGAGCCCTCGAATGCCCTCTGGACAACATGGCTAGTGAGTGCGAAGTGCCCAGGAAGACTCTGTCATGGCCCTTGTGTGAGCTGCCATGAGAGAACACTGTGCTTGGAACACTGCGAGGCCCGCCCCGTATCTGAAGTCACTCTGCTCGAGGAGAAAGTCAGCATCTTAGCACGCTGTGTCGCTACCGGCACACCCAGCATGAACCCATTCCTGGAAGTAAGGCCCTGATTCGCCGTGCAGAAGCGGAGGCATGCTGCAGCTTCCAGGAGGCGGTGGCCTCTGCTCTGCATGCCTTTAACGGCAGCACAGCTTTCTGGACACCTGGGAGGCTAGCCGGGGCACCCTGCTCCCGGCAGGAACACTGAGTACCCCCAGGTGCACCTGGGTCTGCTAAGCAACATCCAGGCCCGTAGCCCTTCAGAGCCCCCTGTGTGCAGGCCGAGCGTAGGGAAACGCACTGCCCTCTCCTTCGGAGCAGCTTAGTTTCCTCCACACTCGCACACGTTCACGAACACCGTTCTGGCACGTCCCACGTGGCGTGGAGTTCTTACGCGGTGCCCTAATCGGAGCTGCCCTCAGAGGAGCCCTCGTCTTCGCGTTCCATCCAGGACCTCCTGACTGAAGTCACCGGGCCTCCTAGAGGACGGCGGCTTGGGTTCTTACTGCACTTCAAGTCCTGTTCCTTCTGCGGCACTGCAGGCAGCCACAGGCCCAGAGGAGCAGCTACGGCGTTCCTCGGTTGAGACAGTTCGCCGGATGCTGGACTCCCTACTTCGATAAGTTGATTCAGGGAAGGAAACACAGGGTAACCGGTGTCTCTTGGGACTCCTTAGAAGCCACAGGGATGTACGCTGAGTGTGCCCATGAAAACGGGGGCCTGTTGGAACTAGCCCTGCTTTTCCATTTTGAGGGCGGCATTCATGCCTGCCTTGAAGCTACCTGACATTCCCGGCTCCCGACAGGCCAGTGAGCCCTGGAAGAATGCTTCGGGGAAAATTATGAATTTGCTCTCTCTAAACCAGGGGCTTCCGTGGGCGCGGCGGCGGTCCGCATGACAGACTCTAGAGCGAAAGGGAACCTCGACGTGAGAACTCGCCTCCAGGTTAGGCCCTGAGTAGCCGTGCAGAAAGGGAGGCATGCAGCTGTTTCCACAAGTTCTCAGTCGCTTATGTGCTTTATTTTAAAGGAAGTACGCGTCCCGGGACTCCTAGGCCCCACGGGTGTGCATCGTTTTCCCTCCGAGGTCACTGAGTGCCTCCAGACACCTGTGGGCCAGCGGAGCAACGTCGAGGTCCGTTGGTTGATCCCCCGGAGGACCTCTGTGCCTGCCGTGTGCTGGGCAGCAACACACTGCGCATTCCTTGAGGAGCGCTACATCTCCAGAGCCCTCGAATGCCCTCGGGACAACATGGCTAGTGAGTGCGAAGTGCCCAGGAAGACTCTGTCATGGCCCTTGTGTGAGCTGCCATGAGAGAACACTGTGCTTGGAACACTGCGAGGCCCGCCCCGTATCTGAAGTCACTCTGCTCGAGGAGAAAGTCAGCATCTTAGCACGCTGTGTCGCTACCGGCACACCCAGCATGAACCCATGCCTGGAAGATAGGCCCTGATTCGCCGTGCAGAAGCGGAGGCGTGCTGCAGCTTCCAGGAGGCGGTGGCCTCTGCTCTGCATGCCTTTAACGGCAGCACAGCTTTCTGGACACCTGGGAGGCTAGCCGGGGCACCCTGCTCCCAGCAGGAACACTGAGTACCCCCAGGTGCACCTGGGTCTGCTAAGCAACATCCAGGCCCGTAGCCCTTCAGAGCCTCCTGTGTGCAGGCCGAGCGTAGAGAAACGCACTGCCCTCTCCTTCGGAGCAGCTTAGTTTCCTCCGCACTCGCACACGTTCGCGAACACCGTTCTGGCATGTCCCACATGGCCCGGAGGTCTTACGCGGTGCCCTAATCGGACCTGCCCTCAGAGGAGCCCTCGTCTTCGCGTTTCATCCAGGACCTCCTGACTGAAGTCACCGTGCCTCCTAGAGGACGGCGGCTTGGGTTTTTCCTGCACTTCAAGTCCTGTTCCTTCTGCGGCACTGCAGGCAGCACCAGGCCCAGAGGAGCAGCTACGGCGTTCCTCAGTTGAGACAGTTCGCCGGATGCGGGACTCCCTACTTCGATGTTAATTCAGGGAAGGAAACACAGGGTAACCGGTGTCTCTTGGGACTCCTTAGAAGCCACAGGGATGTACGCTGAGTGTGCCCATGAAAACGGGGGCCTGCTGGAACTAGCCCTGCTTTTCCATTTTGAGGGCGGCATTCATGCCTGCCTTGAAGCTACCTGACATTCCCGGCTCCCGACAGGCCAGTGAGCCCTGGAAGAAGGCTTCGGGGTAAAATATGAATTTGCTCTCTCTAAACCAGGGGTTTCCGTGGCCGCCGCGGCGGTCCGCATGACAGGCTCTAGAGCGAAAGTGAACCTCGACGTGAGAACTCGCCTCCAGGTTAGGCCCTGAGTAGCCGTGCAGAAAGGGAGTCATGCAGCTGTTTCCACAAGTTCTCAGTCGCTTATGTGCTTTATTTTAAAGGAAGTACGCGTCCGGGGACTCCTAGGCCCCACGGGTGTGCATCGTTCTCACTCCGAGGTCACTGAGTGCCTCCAGACACCTGTGGGCCGGCGGAGCAACGTCGAGGTCCATTGGTTGATCCCCCGGAGGACCTCTGTGCCTGCCGAGTGCTGGGCAGCAACACACTGCGCATTCCTTGAGGAGCGCTACATCTCCAGAGCCCTCGAATGCCCTCGGGACAACATGGCTAGTGAGTGCGAAGTGCCCAGGAAGACTCTGTCATGGCCCTTGTGTGAGCTGCCATGAGAGAACACTGTGCTTGGAACACTGCGAGGCCCGCCCCGTATCTGAAGTCACTCTGCTCGAGGAGAAAGTCAGCATCTTAGCACGCTGTGTCGCTACCGGCACACCCAGCATGAACCCATTCCTGGAAGTAAGGCCCTGATTCGCCGTGCAGAAGCGGAGGCATGCTGCAGCTTCCAGGAGGCGGTGGCCTCTGCTCTGCATGCCTTTAACGGCAGCACAGCTTTCTGGACACCTGGGAGGCTAGCCGGGGCACCCTGCTCCCGGCAGGAACACTGAGTACCCCCAGGTGCACCTGGGTCTCCTAAGCAACATCCAGGCCCGTAGCCCTTCAGAGCCCCCTGTGTGCAGGCCGAGCGTAGGGAAACGCACTGCCCTCTCCTTCGGAGCAGCTTAGTTTCCTCCGCACTCGCACACGTTCGCGAACACCGTTCTGGCACGTCCCACGTGGCGTGGAGTTCTTACGCGGTGCCCTAATCGGAGCTGCCCTCAGAGGAGCCCTCGTCTTCGCGTTCCATCCAGGACCTCCTGACTGAAGTCACCGGGCCTCCTAGAGGACGGCGGCTTGGGTTCTTACTGCACTTCAAGTCCTGTTCCTTCTGCGGCACTGCAGGCAGCCCCAGGCCCAGAGGAGCAGCTACGGCGTTCCTCGGTTGAGACAGTTCGCCGGATGCGGGACTCCCTACTTCGATAAGTTGATTCAGGGTAGGAAACACAGGGTAACCGGTGTCTCTTGGGACTCCTTAGAAGCCACAGGGATGTACGCTGAGTGTGCCCATGAAAACGGGGGCCTGCTGGAACTAGCCCTGCTTTTCCATTTTGAGGGCGGCATTCATGCCTGCCTTGAAGCTACCTGACATTCCCGGCTCCCAACAGGCCAGTGAGCCCTGGAAGAAGGCTTCGGGGTAAAATATGAATTTGCTCTCTCTAAACCAGGGGCTTCCGTGGCCGCCGCGGCAGTCCGCATGACAGGCTCTAGAGCGAAAGGGAACCTCGACGTGAGAACTCGCCTCCAGGTTAGGCCCTGAGTAGCCGTGCAGAAAGGGAGGCATGCAGCTGTTTCCACAAGTTCTCAGTCGCTTATGTGCTTTATTTTAAAGGAAGTACGCATCCCGGGACTCGTAGGCCCCACGGGTGTGCATCGTTTTCCCTCCGAGGTCACTGAGTGCCTCCAGACACCTGTGGGCCAGCGGAGCAACGTCGAGGTCCATTGGTTGATCCCCCGGAGGACCTCTGTGCCTGCCGTGTGCTGGGCAGCAACACACTGCGCATTCCTTGAGGAGCGCTACATCTCCAGAGCCCTCGAATGCCCTCGGGACAACATGGCTAGTGAGTGCGAAGTGCCCAGGAAGACTCTGTCATGGCCCTTGTGTGAGCTGCCATGAGAGAACACTGTGCTTGGAACACTGCGAGGCCCGCCCCGTATCTGAAGTCACTCTGCTCGAGGAGAAAGTCAGCATCTTAGCACGCTGTGTCGCTACCGGCACACCCAGCATGAACCCATGCCTGGAAGATAGGCCCTGATTCGCCGGGCAGAAGCGGAGGCGTGCTGCAGCTTCCAGGAGGCGGTGGCCTCTGCTCTGCATGCCTTTAACAGCAGCACAGCTTTCTGGACACCTGGGAGGCTAGCCGGGGCACCCTGCTCCCAGCAGGAACACTGAGTACCCCCAGGTGCACCTGGGTCTGCTAAGCAACATCCAGGCCCGTAGCCCTTCAGAGCCTCCTGTGTGCAGGCCGAGCGTAGAGAAACGCACTGCCCTCTCCTTCGGAGCAGCTTAGTTTCCTCCGCACTCGCACACGTTCGCGAACACCGTTCTGGCACGTCCCACGTGGCGTGGAGTTCTTACGCGGTGCCCTAATCGGAGCTGCCCTCAGAGGAGCCCTCGTCTTCGCGTTCCATCCAGGACCTCCTGACTGAAGTCACCGGGCCTCCTAGAGGACGGCGGCTTGGGTTCTTACTGCACTTCAAGTCCTGTTCCTTCTGCGGCACTGCAGGCAGCACCAGGCCCAGAGGAGCAGCTACGGCGTTCCTCGGTTGAGACAGTTCGCCGGATGCGGGACTCCCTACTTCGATGTTAATTCAGGGAAGGAAACACAGGGTAACCGGTGTCTCTTGTGACTCCTTAGAAGCCACAGGGATGTACGCTGAGTGTGCCCATGAAAACGGGGGCCTGCTGGAACTAGCCCTGCTTTTCCATTTTGAGGGCGGCATTCATGCCTGCCTTGAAGCTACCTGACATTCCCGGCTCCCGACAGGCCAGTGAGCCCTGGAAGAAGGCTTCGGGGTAAAATATGAATTTGCTCTCTCTAAACCAGGGGCTTCCGTGGCCGCCGCGGCGGTCCGCATGACAGGCTCTAGAGCGAAAGTGAACCTCGACGTGAGAACTCGCCTCCAGGTTAGGCCCTGAGTAGCCGTGCAGAAAGGGAGTCATGCAGCTGTTTCCACAAGTTCTCAGTCGCTTATGTGCTTTATTTTAAAGGAAGTACGCGTCCGGGGACTCCTAGGCCCCACGGGTGTGCATCGTTCTCCCTCCGAGGTCACTGAGTGCCTCCAGACACCTGTGGGCCGGCGGAGCAACGTCGAGGTCCATTGGTTGATCCCCCGGAGGACCTCTGTGCCTGCCGAGTGCTGGGCAGCAACACACTGCGCATTCCTTGAGGAGCGCTACATCTCCAGAGCCCTCGAATGCCCTCGGGACAACATGGCTAGTGAGTGCGAAGTGCCCAGGAAGACTCTGTCATGGCCCTTGTGTGAGCTGCCATGAGAGAACACTGTGCTTGGAACACTGCGAGGCCCGCCCCGTATCTGAAGTCACTCTGCTCGAGGAGAAAGTCAGCATCTTAGCACGCTGTGTCGCTACCGGCACACCCAGCATGAACCCATTCCTGGAAGTAAGGCCCTGATTCGCCGTGCAGAAGCGGAGGCATGCTGCAGCTTCCAGGAGGCGGTGGCCTCTGCTCTGCATGCCTTTAACGGCAGCACAGCTTTCTGGACACCTGGGAGGCTAGCCGGGGCACCCTGCTCCCGGCAGGAACACTGAGTACCCCCAGGTGCACCTGGGTCTGCTAAGCAACATCCAGGCCCGTAGCCCTTCAGAGCCCCCTGTGTGCAGGCCGAGCGTAGGGAAACGCACTGCCCTCTCCTTCGGAGCAGCTTAGTTTCCTCCGCACTCGCACACGTTCGCGAACACCGTTCTGGCACGTCCCACGTGGCGTGGAGTTCTTACGCGGTGCCCTAATCGGAGCTGCCCTCAGAGGAGCCCTCGTCTTCGCGTTCCATCCAGGACCTCCTGACTGAAGTCACCGGGCCTCCTAGAGGACGGCGGCTTGGGTTCTTACTGCACTTCAAGTCCTGTTCCTTCTGCGGCACTGCAGGCAGCCCCAGGCCCAGAGGAGCAGCTACGGCGTTCCTCGGTTGAGACAGTTCACCGGATGCGGGACTCCCTACTTCGATAAGTTGATTCAGGGTAGGAAACACAGGGTAACCGGTGTCTCTTGGGACTCCTTAGAAGCCACAGGGATGTACGCTGAGTGTGCCCATGAAAACGGGGGCCTGCTGGAACTAGCCCTGCTTTTCCATTTTGAGGGCGGCATTCATGCCTGCCTTGAAGCTACCTGACATTCCCGGCTCCCGACAGGCCAGTGAGCCCTGGAAGAAGGCTTCGGGGTAAAATATGAATTTGCTCTCTCTAAACCAGGGGCTTCCGTGGCCGCCGCGGCGGTCCGCATGACAGGCTCTAGAGCGAAAGGGAACCTCGACATGAGAACTCGCCTCCAGGTTAGGCCCTGAGTAGCCGTGCAGAAAGGGAGGCATGCAGCTGTTTCCACAAGTTCTCAGTCGCTTATGTGCTTTATTTTAAAGGAATTACGCATCCCGGGACTCCTAGGCCCCACGGGTGTGCATCGTTTTCCCTCCGAGGTCACTGAGTGCCTCCAGACACCTGTGGGCCAGCGGAGCAACGTCGAGGTCCATTGGTTGATCCCCCGGAGGACCTCTGTGCCTGCCGTGTGCTGGGCAGCAACACACTGCGCATTCCTTGAGGAGCGCTACATCTCCAGAGCCCTCGAATGCCCTCGGGACAACATGGCTAGTGAGTGCGAAGTGCCCAGGAAGACTCTGTCATGGCCCTTGTGTGAGCTGCCATGAGAGAACACTGTGCTTGGAACACTGCGAGGCCCGCCCCGTATCTGAAGTCACTCTGCTCGAGGAGAAAGTCAGCATCTTAGCACGCTGTGTCGCTACCGGCACACCCAGCATGAACCCATGCCTGGAAGATAGGCCCTGATTCGCCGTGCAGAAGCGGAGGCGTGCTGCAGCTTCCAGGAGGCGGTGGCCTCTGCTCTGCATGCCTTTAACGGCAGCACAGCTTTCTGGACACCTGGGAGGCTAGCCGGGGCACCCTGCTCCCAGCAGGAACACTGAGTACCCCCAGGTGCACCTGGGTCTGCTAAGCAACATCCAGGCCCGTAGCCCTTCAGAGCCTCCTGTGTGCAGGCCGAGCGTAGAGAAACGCACTGCCCTCTCCTTCGGAGCAGCTTAGTTTCCTCCGCACTCGCACACGTTCGCGAACACCGTTCTGGCATGTCCCACATGGCCCGGAGGTCTTACGCGGTGCCCTAATCGGACCTGCCCTCAGAGGAGCCCTCGTCTTCGCGTTTCATCCAGGACCTCCTGACTGAAGTCACCGTGCCTCCTAGAGGACGGCGGCTTGGGTTTTTCCTGCACTTCAAGTCCTGTTCCTTCTGCGGCACTGCAGGCAGCACCAGGCCCAGAGGAGCAGCTACGGCGTTCCTCGGTTGAGACAGTTCGCCGGATGCGGGACTCCCTACTTCGATGTTAATTCAGGGAAGGAAACACAGGGTAACCGGTGTCTCTTGGGACTCCTTAGAAGCCACAGGGATGTACGCTGAGTGTGCCCATGAAAACGGGGGCCTGCTGGAACTAGCCCTGCTTTTCCATTTTGAGGGCGGCATTCATGCCTGCCTTGAAGCTACCTGACATTCCCGGCTCCCGACAGGCCAGTGAGCCCTGGAAGAAGGCTTCGGGGTAAAATATGAATTTGCTCTCTCTAAA
Organism: Pseudorca crassidens; assembly: GCF_039906515.1. Classification (NCBI taxonomy): domain Eukaryota; kingdom Metazoa; phylum Chordata; class Mammalia; order Artiodactyla; family Delphinidae; genus Pseudorca; species Pseudorca crassidens. The sequence goes on along the minus strand of NC_090308.1, from coordinate 90,915,816 downwards.
CCAGGGGTTTCCGTGGCCGCCGCGGCGGTCCGCATGACAGGCTCTAGAGCGAAAGTGAACCTCGACGTGAGAACTCGCCTCCAGGTTAGGCCCTGAGTAGCCGTGCAGAAAGGGAGTCATGCAGCTGTTTCCACAAGTTCTCAGTCGCTTATGTGCTTTATTTTAAAGGAAGTACGCGTCCGGGGACTCCTAGGCCCCACGGGTGTGCATCGTTCTCCCTCCGAGGTCACTGAGTGCCTCCAGACACCTGTGGGCCGGCGGAGCAACGTCGAGGTCCATTGGTTGATCCCCCGGAGGACCTCTGTGCCTGCCGAGTGCTGGGCAGCAACACACTGCGCATTCCTTGAGGAGCGCTACATCTCCAGAGCCCTCGAATGCCCTCTGGACAACATGGCTAGTGAGTGCGAAGTGCCCAGGAAGACTCTGTCATGGCCCTTGTGTGAGCTGCCATGAGAGAACACTGTGCTTGGAACACTGCGAGGCCCGCCCCGTATCTGAAGTCACTCTGCTCGAGGAGAAAGTCAGCATCTTAGCACGCTGTGTCGCTACCGGCACACCCAGCATGAACCCATTCCTGGAAGTAAGGCCCTGATTCGCCGTGCAGAAGCGGAGGCATGCTGCAGCTTCCAGGAGGCGGTGGCCTCTGCTCTGCATGCCTTTAACGGCAGCACAGCTTTCTGGACACCTGGGAGGCTAGCCGGGGCACCCTGCTCCCGGCAGGAACACTGAGTACCCCCAGGTGCACCTGGGTCTGCTAAGCAACATCCAGGCCCGTAGCCCTTCAGAGCCCCCTGTGTGCAGGCCGAGCGTAGGGAAACGCACTGCCCTCTCCTTCGGAGCAGCTTAGTTTCCTCCGCACTCGCACACGTTCGCGAACACCGTTCTGGCACGTCCCACGTGGCGTGGAGTTCTTACGCGGTGCCCTAATCGGAGCTGCCCTCAGAGGAGCCCTCGTCTTCGCGTTCCATCCAGGACCTCCTGACTGAAGTCACCGGGCCTCCTAGAGGACGGCGGCTTGGGTTCTTACTGCACTTCAAGTCCTGTTCCTTCTGCGGCACTGCAGGCAGCACCAGGCCCAGAGGAGCAGCTACGGCGTTCCTTGGTTGAGACAGTTCGCTGGATGCGGGACTCCCTACTTCGATGTTAATTCAGGGAAGGAAACACAGGGTAACCGGTGTCTCTTGGGACTCCTTAGAAGCCACAGGGATGTACGCTGAGTGTGCCCATGAAAACGGGGGCCTGCTGGAACTAGCCCTGCTTTTCCATTTTGAGGGCGGCATTCATGCCTGCCTTGAAGCTACCTGACATTCCCGGCTCCCGACAGGCCAGTGAGCCCTGGAAGAAGGCTTCGGGGTAAAATATGAATTTGCTCTCTCTAAACCAGGGGCTTCCGTGGGCGCCGCGGCGGTCCGCATGACAGGCTCTAGAGCGAAAGTGAACCTCGACGTGAGAACTCGCCTCCAGGTTAGGCCCTGAGTAGCCGTGCAGAAAGGGAGTCATGCAGCTGTTTCCACAAGTTCTCAGTCGCTTATGTGCTTTATTTTAAAGGAAGTACGCGTCCGGGGACTCCTAGGCCCCACGGGTGTGCATCGTTCTCCCTCCGAGGTCACTGAGTGCCTCCAGACACCTGTGGGCCGGCGGAGCAACGTCGAGGTCCATTGGTTGATCCCCCGGAGGACCTCTGTGCCTGCCGAGTGCTGGGCAGCAACACACTGCGCATTCCTTGAGGAGCGCTACATCTCCAGAGCCCTCGAATGCCCTCGGGACAACATGGCTAGTGAGTGCGAAGTGCCCAGGAAGACTCTGTCATGGCCCTTGTGTGAGCTGCCATGAGAGAACACTGTGCTTGGAACACTGCGAGGCCCGCCCCGTATCTGAAGTCACTCTGCTCGAGGAGAAAGTCAGCATCTTAGCACGCTGTGTCGCTACCGGCACACCCAGCATGAACCCATTCCTGGAAGTAAGGCCCTGATTCGCCGTGCAGAAGCGGAGGCATGCTGCAGCTTCCAGGAGGCGGTGGCCTCTGCTCTGCATGCCTTTAACGGCAGCACAGCTTTCTGGACACCTGGGAGGCTAGCCGGGGCACCCTGCTCCCGGCAGGAACACTGAGTACCCCCAGGTGCACCTGGGTCTGCTAAGCAACATCCAGGCCCGTAGCCCTTCAGAGCCCCCTGTGTGCAGGCCGAGCGTAGGGAAACGCACTGCCCTCTCCTTCGGAGCAGCTTAGTTTCCTCCGCACTCGCACACGTTCGCGAACACCGTTCTGGCACGTCCCACGTGGCGTGGAGTTCTTACGCGGTGCCCTAATCGGAGCTGCCCTCAGAGGAGCCCTCGTCTTCGCGTTCCATCCAGGACCTCCTGACTGAAGTCACCGGGCCTCCTAGAGGACGGCGGCTTGGGTTCTTACTGCACTTCAAGTCCTGTTCCTTCTGCGGCACTGCAGGCAGCCACAGGCCCAGAGGAGCAGCTACGGCGTTCCTCGGTTGAGACAGTTCGCCGGATGCGGGACTCCCTACTTCGATAAGTTGATTCAGGGAAGGAAACACAGGGTAACCGGTGTCTCTTGGGACTCCTTAGAAGCCACAGGGATGTACGCTGAGTGTGCCCATGAAAACGGGGGCCTGCTGGAACTAGCCCTGCTTTTCCATTTTGAGGGCGGCATTCATGCCTGCCTTGAAGCTACCTGACATTCCCGGCTCCCGACAGGCCAGTGAGCCCTGGAAGAATGCTTCGGGGAAAATTATGAATTTGCTCTCTCTAAACCAGGGGCTTCCGTGGGCGCGGCGGCGGTCCGCATGACAGACTCTAGAGCGAAAGGGAACCTCGACGTGAGAACTCGCCTCCAGGTTAGGCCCTGAGTAGCCGTGCAGAAAGGGAGTCATGCAGCTGTTTCCACAAGTTCTCAGTCGCTTATGTGCTTTATTTTAAAGGAAGTACGCGTCCGGGGACTCCTAGGCCCCACGGGTGTGCATCGTTCTCCCTCCGAGGTCACTGAGTGCCTCCAGACACCTGTGGGCCAGCGGAGCAACGTCGAGGTCCATTGGTTGATCCCCCGGAGGACCTCTGTGCCTGCCGAGTGCTGGGCAGCAACACACTGCGCATTCCTTGAGGAGCGCTACATCTCCAGAGCCCTCGAATGCCCTCTGGACAACATGGCTAGTGAGTGCGAAGTGCCCAGGAAGACTCTGTCATGGCCCTTGTGTGAGCTGCCATGAGAGAACACTGTTCTTGGAACACTGCGAGGCCCGCCCCGTATCTGAAGTCACTCTGCTCGAGGAGAAAGTCAGCATCTTAGCACGCTGTGTCGCTACCGGCACACCCAGCATGAACCCATTCCTGGAAGTAAGGCCCTGATTCGCCGTGCAGAAGCGGAGGCATGCTGCAGCTTCCAGGAGGCGGTGGCCTCTGCTCTGCATGCCTTTAACGGCAGCACAGCTTTCTGGACACCTGGGAGGCTAGCCGGGGCACCCTGCTCCCGGCAGGAACACTGAGTACCCCCAGGTGCACCTGGGTCTGCTAAGCAACATCCAGGCCCGTAGCCCTTCAGAGCCCCCTGTGTGCAGGCCGAGCGTAGGGAAACGCACTGCCCTCTCCTTCGGAGCAGCTTAGTTTCCTCCGCACTCGCACACGTTCGCGAACACCGTTCTGGCACGTCCCACGTTGCCCGGAGGTCTTACGCGGTGCCCTAATCGGAGCTGCCCTCAGAGGAGCCCTCGTCTTCGCGTTCCATCCAGGACCTCCTGACTGAAGTCACCGGGCCTCCTAGAGGACGGCGGCTTGGGTTCTTACTGCACTTCAAGTCCTGTTCCTTCTGCGGCACTGCAGGCAGCCACAGGCCCAGAGGAGCAGCTACGGCGTTCCTCGATTGAGACAGTTCGCCGGATGCGGAACTCCCTACTTCGATAAGTTGATTCAGGGAAGGAAACACAGGGTAACCGGTGTCTCTTGGGACTCCTTAGAAGCCACAGGGATGTACGCTGAGTGTGCCCATGAAAACGGGGGCCTGCTGGAACTAGCCCTGCTTTTCCATTTTGAGGGCGGCATTCATGCCTGCCTTGAAGCTACCTGACATTCCCGGCTCCCGACAGGCCAGTGAGCCCTGGAAGAATGCTTCGGGGAAAATTATGAATTTGCTCTCTCTAAACCAGGGGCTTCCGTGGGCGCGGCGGCGGTCCGCATGACAGACTCTAGAGCAAAAGGGAACCTCGACGTGAGAACTCGCCTCCAGGTTAGGCCCTGAGTAGCCGTGCAGAAAGGGAGTCATGCAGCTGTTTCCACAAGTTCTCAGTCGCTTATGTGCTTTATTTTAAAGGAAGTACGCATCCGGGGACTCCTAGGCCCCACGGGTGTGCATCGTTCTCCCTCCGAGGTCACTGAGTGCCTCCAGACACCTGTGGGCCGGCGGAGCAACGTCGAGGTCCATTGGTTGATCCCCCGGAGGACCTCTGTGCCTGCCGAGTGCTGGGCAGCAACACACTGCGCATTCCTTGAGGAGCGCTACATCTCCAGAGCCCTCGAATGCCCTCGGGACAACATGGCTAGTGAGTGCGAAGTGCCCAGGAAGACTCTGTCATGGCCCTTGTGTGAGCTGCCATGAGAGAACACTGTTCTTGGAACACTGCGAGGCCCGCCCCGTATCTGAAGTCACTCTGCTCGAGGAGAAAGTCAGCATCTTAGCACGCTGTGTCGCTACCGGCACACCCAGCATGAACCCATTCCTGGAAGTAAGGCCCTGATTCGCCGTGCAGAAGCGGAGGCATGCTGCAGCTTCCAGGAGGCGGTGGCCTCTGCTCTGCATGCCTTTAACGGCAGCACAGCTTTCTGGACACCTGGGAGGCTAGCCGGGGCACCCTGCTCCCGGCAGGAACACTGAGTACCCCCAGGTGCACCTGGGTCTGCTAAGCAACATCCAGGCCCGTAGCCCTTCAGAGCCCCCTGTGTGCAGGCCGAGCGTAGGGAAACGCACTGCCCTCTCCTTCGGAGCAGCTTAGTTTCCTCCGCACTCGCACACGTTCGCGAACACCGTTCTGGCACGTCCCACGTGGCGTGGAGTTCTTACGCAGTGCCCTAATCGGAGCTGCCCTCAGAGGAGCCCTCGTCTTCGCGTTCCATCCAGGACCTCCTGACTGAAGTCACCGGGCCTCCTAGAGGACGGCGGCTTGGGTTCTTACTGCACTTCAAGTCCTGTTCCTTCTGCGGCACTGCAGGCAGCACCAGGCCCAGAGGAGCAGCTACGGCGTTCCTTGGTTGAGGCAGTTCGCCGGATGCGGGACTCCCTACTTCGATGTTAATTCAGGGAAGGAAACACAGGGTAACCGGTGTCTCTTGGGACTCCTTAGAAGCCACAGGGATGTACGCTGAGTGTGCCCATGAAAACGGGGGCCTGCTGGAACTAGCCCTGCTTTTCCATTTTGAGGGCGGCATTCATGCCTGCCTTGAAGCTACCTGACATTCCCGGCTCCCGACAGGCCAGTGAGCCCTGGAAGAAGGCTTCGGGGTAAAATATGAATTTGCTCTCTCTAAAGCAGGGGCTTCCGTGGCCGCCGCGGCGGTCCGCATGACAGGCTCTAGAGCGAAAGTGAACCTCGACGTGAGAACTCGCCTCCAGGTTAGGCCCTGAGTAGCCGTGCAGAAAGGGAGTCATGCAGCTGTTTCCACAAGTTCTCAGTCGCTTATGTGCTTTATTTTAAAGGAAGTACGCGTCCGGGGACTCCTAGGCCCCACGGGTGTGCATCGTTCTCCCTCCGAGGTCACTGAGTGCCTCCAGACACCTGTGGGCCGGCGGAGCAACGTCGAGGTCCATTGGTTGATCCCCCGGAGGACCTCTGTGCCTGCCGAGTGCTGGGCAGCAACACACTGCGCATTCCTTGAGGAGCGCTACATCTCCAGAGCCCTCGAATGCCCTCGGGACAACATGGCTAGTGAGTGCGAAGTGCCCAGGAAGACTCTGTCATGGCCCTTGTGTGAGCTGCCATGAGAGAACACTGTTCTTGGAACACTTCGAGGCCCGCCCCGTATCTGAAGTCACTCTGCTCGAGGAGAAAGTCAGCATCGTAGCACGCTGTGTCGCTACCGGCACACCCAGCATGAACCCATTCCTGGAAGTAAGGCCCTGATTCGCCGTGCAGAAGCGGAGGCATGCTGCAGCTTCCAGGAGGCGGTGGCCTCTGCTCTGCATGCCTTTAACGGCAGCACAGCTTTCTGGACACCTGGGAGGCTAGCCGGGGCACCCTGCTCCCGGCAGGAACACTGAGTACCCCCAGGTGCACCTGGGTCTGCTAAGCAACATCCAGGCCCGTAGCCCTTCAGAGCCCCCTGTGTGCAGGCCGAGCGTAGGGAAACGCACTGCCCTCTCCTTCGGAGCAGCTTAGTTTCCTCCGCACTCGCACACGTTCGCGAACACCGTTCTGGCACGTCCCACGTGGCGTGGAGTTCTTACGCGGTGCCCTAATCGGAGCTGCCCTCAGAGGAGCCCTCGTCTTCGCGTTCCATCCAGGACCTCCTGACTGAAGTCACCGGGCCTCCTAGAGGACGGCGGCTTGGGTTCTTACTGCACTTCAAGTCCTGTTCCTTCTGCGGCACTGCAGGCAGCCACAGGCCCAGAGGAGCAGCTACGGCGTTCCTCGGTTGAGACAGTTCGCCGGATGCGGGACTCCCTACTTCGATAAGTTGATTCAGGGAAGGAAACACAGGGTAACCGGTGTCTCTTGGGACTCCTTAGAAGCCACAGGGATGTACGCTGAGTGTGCCCATGAAAACGGGGGCCTGCTGGAACTAGCCCTGCTTTTCCATTTTGAGGGCGGCATTCATGCCTGCCTTGAAGCTACCTGACATTCCCGGCTCCCGACAGGCCAGTGAGCCCTGGAAGAATGCTTCGGGGAAAATTATGAATTTGCTCTCTCTAAACCAGGGGCTTCCGTGGGCGCGGCGGCGGTCCGCATGACAGACTCTAGAGCGAAAGGGAACCTCGACGTGAGAACTCGCCTCCAGGTTAGGCCCTGAGTAGCCGTGCAGAAAGGGAGTCATGCAGCTGTTTCCACAAGTTCTCAGTCGCTTATGTGCTTTATTTTAAAGGAAGTACGCGTCCGGGGACTCCTAGGCCCCACGGGTGTGCATCGTTCTCCCTCCGAGGTCACTGAGTGCCTCCAGACACCTGTGGGCCGGCGGAGCAACGTCGAGGTCCATTGGTTGATCCCCCGGAGGACCTCTGTGCCTGCCGAGTGCTGGGCAGCAACACACTGCGCATTCCTTGAGGAGCGCTACATCTCCAGAGCCCTCGAATGCCCTCGGGACAACATGGCTAGTGAGTGCGAAGTGCCCAGGAAGACTCTGTCATGGCCCTTGTGTGAGCTGCCATGAGAGAACACTGTGCTTGGAACACTGCGAGGCCCGCCCCGTATCTGAAGTCACTCTGCTCGAGGAGAAAGTCAGCATCTTAGCACGCTGTGTCGCTACCGGCACACCCAGCATGAACCCATTCCTGGAAGTAAGGCCCTGATTCGCCGTGCAGAAGCGGAGGCATGCTGCAGCTTCCAGGAGGCGGTGGCCTCTGCTCTGCATGCCTTTAACGGCAGCACAGCTTTCTGGACACCTGGGAGGCTAGCCGGGGCACCCTGCTCCCGGCAGGAACACTGAGTACCCCCAGGTGCACCTGGGTCTGCTAAGCAACATCCAGGCCCGTAGCCCTTCAGAGCCCCCTGTGTGCAGGCCGAGCGTAGGGAAACGCACTGCCCTCTCCTTCGGAGCAGCTTAGTTTCCTCCGCACTCGCACACGTTCGCGAACACCGTTCTGGCACGTCCCACGTGGCGTGGAGTTCTTACGCGGTGCCCTAATCGGAGCTGCCCTCAGAGGAGCCCTCGTCTTCGCGTTCCATCCAGGACCTCCTGACTGAAGTCACCGGGCCTCCTAGAGGACGGCGGCTTGGGTTCTTACTGCACTTCAAGTCCTGTTCCTTCTGCGGCACTGCAGGCAGCCACAGGCCCAGAGGAGCAGCTACGGCGTTCCTCGGTTGAGACAGTTCGCCGGATGCGGGACTCCCTACTTCGATAAGTTGATTCAGGGAAGGAAACACAGGGTAACCGGTGTCTCTTGGGACTCCTTAGAAGCCACAGGGATGTACGCTGAGTGTGCCCATGAAAACGGGGGCCTGCTGGAACTAGCCCTGCTTTTCCATTTTGAGGGCGGCATTCATGCCTGCCTTGAAGCTACCTGACATTCCCGGCTCCCGACAGGCCAGTGAGCCCTGGAAGAATGCTTCGGGGAAAATTATGAATTTGCTCTCTCTAAACCAGGGGCTTCCGTGGGCGCGGCGGCGGTCCGCATGACAGACTCTAGAGCGAAAGGGAACCTCGACGTGAGAACTCGCCTCCAGGTTAGGCCCTGAGTAGCCGTGCAGAAAGGGAGTCATGCAGCTGTTTCCACAAGTTCTCAGTCGCTTATGTGCTTTATTTTAAAGGAAGTACGCGTCCGGGGACTCCTAGGCCCCACGGGTGTGCATCGTTCTCCCTCCGAGGTCACTGAGTGCCTCCAGACACCTGTGGGCCAGCGGAGCAACGTCGAGGTCCATTGGTTGATCCCCCGGAGGACCTCTGTGCCTGCCGAGTGCTGGGCAGCAACACACTGCGCATTCCTTGAGGAGCGCTACATCTCCAGAGCCCTCGAATGCCCTCTGGACAACATGGCTAGTGAGTGCGAAGTGCCCAGGAAGACTCTGTCATGGCCCTTGTGTGAGCTGCCATGAGAGAACACTGTGCTTGGAACACTGCGAGGCCCGCCCCGTATCTGAAGTCACTCTGCTCGAGGAGAAAGTCAGCATCTTAGCACGCTGTGTCGCTACCGGCACACCCAGCATGAACCCATTCCTGGAAGTAAGGCCCTGATTCGCCGTGCAGAAGCGGAGGCATGCTGCAGCTTCCAGGAGGCGGTGGCCTCTGCTCTGCATGCCTTTAACGGCAGCACAGCTTTCTGGACACCTGGGAGGCTAGCCGGGGCACCCTGCTCCCGGCAGGAACACTGAGTACCCCCAGGTGCACCTGGGTCTGCTAAGCAACATCCAGGCCCGTAGCCCTTCAGAGCCCCCTGTGTGCAGGCCGAGCGTAGGGAAACGCACTGCCCTCTCCTTCGGAGCAGCTTAGTTTCCTCCGCACTCGCACACGTTCGCGAACACCGTTCTGGCACGTCCCACGTGGCGTGGAGTTCTTACGCGGTGCCCTAATCGGAGCTGCCCTCAGAGGAGCCCTCGTCTTCGCGTTCCATCCAGGACCTCCTGACTGAAGTCACCGGGCCTCCTAGAGGACGGCGGCTTGGGTTCTTACTGCACTTCAAGTCCTGTTCCTTCTGCAGCACTGCAGGCAGCCACAGGCCCAGAGGAGCAGCTACGGCGTTCCTCGGTTGAGACAGTTCGCCGGATGCGGGACTCCCTACTTCGATAAGTTGATTCAGGGAAGGAAACACAGGGTAACCGGTGTCTCTTGGGACTCCTTAGAAGCCACAGGGATGTACGCTGAGTGTGCCCATGAAAACGGGGGCCTGCTGGAACTAGCCCTGCTTTTCCATTTTGAGGGCGGCATTCATGCCTGCCTTGAAGCTACCTGACATTCCCGGCTCCCGACAGGCCAGTGAGCCCTGGAAGAATGCTTCGGGGAAAATTATGAATTTGCTCTCTCTAAACCAGGGGCTTCCGTGGGCGCGGCGGCGGTCCGCATGACAGACTCTAGAGCGAAAGGGAACCTCGACGTGAGAACTCGCCTCCAGGTTAGGCCCTGAGTAGCCGTGCAGAAAGGGAGTCATGCAGCTGTTTCCACAAGTTCTCAGTCGCTTATGTGCTTTATTTTAAAGGAAGTACGCGTCCGGGGACTCCTAGGCCCCACGGGTGTGCATCGTTCTCCCTCCGAGGTCACTGAGTGCCTCCAGACACCTGTGGGCCAGCGGAGCAACGTCGAGGTCCATTGGTTGATCCCCCGGAGGACCTCTGTGCCTGCCGAGTGCTGGGCAGCAACACACTGCGCATTCCTTGAGGAGCGCTACATCTCCAGAGCCCTCGAATGCCCTCTGGACAACATGGCTAGTGAGTGCGAAGTGCCCAGGAAGACTCTGTCATGGCCCTTGTGTGAGCTGCCATGAGAGAACACTGTTCTTGGAACACTGCGAGGCCCGCCCCGTATCTGAAGTCACTCTGCTCGAGGAGAAAGTCAGCATCTTAGCACGCTGTGTCGCTACCGGCACACCCAGCATGAACCCATTCCTGGAAGTAAGGCCCTGATTCGCCGTGCAGAAGCGGAGGCATGCTGCAGCTTCCAGGAGGCGGTGGCCTCTGCTCTGCATGCCTTTAACGGCAGCACAGCTTTCTGGACACCTGGGAGGCTAGCCGGGGCACCCTGCTCCCGGCAGGAACACTGAGTACCCCCAGGTGCACCTGGGTCTGCTAAGCAACATCCAGGCCCGTAGCCCTTCAGAGCCCCCTGTGTGCAGGCCGAGCGTAGGGAAACGCACTGCCCTCTCCTTCGGAGCAGCTTAGTTTCCTCCGCACTCGCACACGCTCGCGAACACCGTTCTGGCACGTCCCACGTGGCGTGGAGTTCTTACGCAGTGCCCTAATCGGAGCTGCCCTCAGAGGAGCCCTCGTCTTCGCGTTCCATCCAGGACCTCCTGACTGAAGTCACCGGGCCTCCTAGAGGACGGCGGCTTGGGTTCTTACTGCACTTCAAGTCCTGTTCCTTCTGCGGCACTGCAGGCAGCACCAGGCCCAGAGGAGCAGCTACGGCCTTCCTTGGTTGAGGCAGTTCGCCGGATGCGGGACTCCCTACTTCGATGTTAATTCAGGGAAGGAAACACAGGGTAACCGGTGTCTCTTGTGACTCCTTAGAAGCCACAGGGATGTACGCTGAGTGTGCCCATGAAAACGGGGGCCTGCTGGAACTAGCCCTGCTTTTCCATTTTGAGGGCGGCATTCATGCCTGCCTTGAAGCTACCTGACATTCCCGGCTCCCGACAGGCCAGTGAGCCCTGGAAGAAGGCTTCGGGGTAAAATATGAATTTGCTCTCTCTAAACCAGGGGCTTCTGTGGCCGCCGCGGCGGTCCGCATGACAGGCTCTAGAGCGAAAGTGAACCTCGACGTGAGAACTCGCCTCCAGGTTAGGCCCTGAGTAGCCGTGCAGAAAGGGAGTCATGCAGCTGTTTCCACAAGTTCTCAGTCGCTTATGTGCTTTATTTTAAAGGAAGTACGCGTCCGGGGACTCCTAGGCCCCACGGGTGTGCATCGTTCTCCCTCCGAGGTCACTGAGTGCCTCCAGACACCTGTGGGCCGGCGGAGCAACGTCGAGGTCCATTGGTTGATCCCCCGGAGGACCTCTGTGCCTGCCGAGTGCTGGGCAGCAACACACTGCGCATTCCTTGAGGAGCGCTACATCTCCAGAGCCCTCGAATGCCCTTGGGACAACATGGCTAGTGAGTGCGAAGTGCCCAGGAAGACTCTGTCATGGCCCTTGTGTGAGCTGCCATGAGAGAACACTGTGCTTGGAACACTGCGAGGCCCGCCCCGTATCTGAAGTCACTCTGCTCGAGGAGAAAGTCAGCATCTTAGCACGCTGTGTCGCTACCGGCACACCCAGCATGAACCCATTCCTGGAAGTAAGGCCCTGATTCGCCGTGCAGAAGCGGAGGCATGCTGCAGCTTCCAGGAGGCGGTGGCCTCTGCTCTGCATGCCTTTAACGGCAGCACAGCTTTCTGGACACCTGGGAGGCTAGCCGGGGCACCCTGCTCCCGGCAGGAACACTGAGTACCCCCAGGTGCACCTGGGTCTGCTAAGCAACATCCAGGCCCGTAGCCCTTCAGAGCCCCCTGTGTGCAGGCCGAGCGTAGGGAAACGCACTGCCCTCTCCTTCGGAGCAGCTTAGTTTCCTCCGCACTCGCACACGTTCGCGAACACCGTTCTGGCACGTCCCACGTGGCGTGGAGTTCTTACGCGGTGCCCTAATCGGAGCTGCCCTCAGAGGAGCCCTCGTCTTCGCGTTCCATCCAGGACCTCCTGACTGAAGTCACCGGGCCTCCTAGAGGACGGCGGCTTGGGTTCTTACTGCACTTCAAGTCCTGTTCCTTCTGCGGCACTGCAGGCAGCCACAGGCCCAGAGGAGCAGCTACGGCGTTCCTCGGTTGAGACAGTTCGCCGGATGCGGGACTCCTTACTTCGATAAGTTGATTCAGGGAAGGAAACACAGGGTAACCGGTGTCTCTTGGGACTCCTTAGAAGCCACAGGGATGTACGCTGAGTGTGCCCATGAAAACGGGGGCCTGCTGGAACTAGCCCTGCTTTTCCATTTTGAGGGCGGCATTCATGCCTGCCTTGAAGCTACCTGACATTCCCGGCTCCCGACAGGCCAGTGAGCCCTGGAAGAATGCTTCGGGGAAAATTATGAATTTGCTCTCTCTAAACCAGGGGCTTCCGTGGGCGCGGCGGCGGTCCGCATGACAGACTCTAGAGCGAAAGGGAACCTCGACGTGAGAACTCGCCTCCAGGTTAGGCCCTGAGTAGCCGTGCAGAAAGGGAGTCATGCAGCTGTTTCCACAAGTTCTCAGTCGCTTATGTGCTTTATTTTAAAGGAAGTACGCGTCCGGGGACTCCTAGGCCCCACGGGTGTGCATCGTTCTCCCTCCGAGGTCACTGAGTGCCTCCAGACACCTGTGGGCCAGCGGAGCAACGTCGAGGTCCATTGGTTGATCCCCCGGAGGACCTCTGTGCCTGCCGAGTGCTGGGCAGCAACACACTGCGCATTCCTTGAGGAGCGCTACATCTCCAGAGCCCTCGAATGCCCTCTGGACAACATGGCTAGTGAGTGCGAAGTGCCCAGGAAGACTCTGTCATGGCCCTTGTGTGAGCTGCCATGAGAGAACACTGTTCTTGGAACACTGCGAGGCCTGCCCCGTATCTGAAGTCACTCTGCTCGAGGAGAAAGTCAGCATCTTAGCACGCTGTGTCGCTACCGGCACACCCAGCATGAACTCATTCCTGGAAGTAAGGCCCTGATTCGCCGTGCAGAAGCGGAGGCATGCTGCAGCTTCCAGGAGGCGGTGGCCTCTGCTCTGCATGCCTTTAACGGCAGCACAGCTTTCTGGACACCTGGGAGGCTAGCCGGGGCACCCTGCTCCCGGCAGGAACACTGAGTACCCCCAGGTGCACCTGGGTCTGCTAAGCAACATCCAGGCCCGTAGCCCTTCAGAGCCCCCTGTGTGCAGGCCGAGCGTAGGGAAACGCACTGCCCTCTCCTTCGGAGCAGCTTAGTTTCCTCCGCACTCGCACACGTTCGCGAACACCGTTCTGGCACGTCCCACGTGGCGTGGAGTTCTTACGCAGTGCCCTAATCGGAGCTGCCCTCAGAGGAGCCCTCGTCTTCGCGTTCCATCCAGGACCTCCTGACTGAAGTCACCGGGCCTCCTAGAGGACGGCGGCTTGGGTTCTTACTGCACTTCAAGTCCTGTTCCTTCTGCGGCACTGCAGGCAGCACCAGGCCCAGAGGAGCAGCTACGGCCTTCCTTGGTTGAGGCAGTTCGCCGGATGCGGGACTCCCTACTTCGATGTTAATTCAGGGAAGGAAACACAGGGTAACCGGTGTCTCTTGTGACTTCTTAGAAGCCACAGGGATGTACGCTGAGTGTGCCCATGAAAACGGGGGCCTGCTGGAACTAGCCCTGCTTTTCCATTTTGAGGGCGGCATTCATGCCTGCCTTGAAGCTACCTGACATTCCCGGCTCCCGACAGGCCAGTGAGCCCTGGAAGAAGGCTTCGGGGTAAAATATGAATTTGCTCTCTCTAAACCAGGGGCTTCCGTGGCCGCCGCGGCCGTCCGCATGACAGACTCTAGAGCGAAAGGGAACCTCGACGTGAGAACTCGCCTCCAGGTTAGGCCCTGAGTAGCCGTGCAGAAAGGGAGTCATGCAGCTGTTTCCACAAGTTCTCAGTCGCTTATGTGCTTTATTTTAAAGGAAGTACGCGTCCGGGGACTCCTAGGCCCCACGGGTGTGCATCGTTCTCCCTCCGAGGTCACTGAGTGCCTCCAGACACCTGTGGGCCGGCGGAGCAACGTCGAGGTCCATTGGTTGATCCCCCGGAGGACCTCTGTGCCTGCCGAGTGCTGGGCAGCAACACACTGCGCATTCCTTGAGGAGCGCTACATCTCCAGAGCCCTCGAATGCCCTCGGGACAACATGGCTAGTGAGTGCGAAGTGCCCAGGAAGACTCTGTCATGGCCCTTGTGTGAGCTGCCATGAGAGAACACTGTGCTTGGAACACTGCGAGGCCCGCCCCGTATCTGAAGTCACTCTGCTCGAGGAGAAAGTCAGCATCTTAGCACGCTGTGTCGCTACCGGCACACCCAGCATGAACCCATTCCTGGAAGTAAGGCCCTGATTCGCCGTGCAGAAGCGGAGGCATGCTGCAGCTTCCAGGAGGCGGTGGCCTCTGCTCTGCATGCCTTTAACGGCAGCACAGCTTTCTGGACACCTGGGAGGCTAGCCGGGGCACCCTGCTCCCGGCAGGAACACTGAGTACCCCCAGGTGCACCTGGGTCTGCTAAGCAACATCCAGGCCCGTAGCCCTTCAGAGCCCCCTGTGTGCAGGCCGAGCGTAGGGAAACGCACTGCCCTCTCCTTCGGAGCAGCTTAGTTTCCTCCGCACTCGCACACGTTCGCGAACACCGTTCTGGCACGTCCCACGTGGCGTGGAGTTCTTACGCGGTGCCCTAATCGGAGCTGCCCTCAGAGGAGCCCTCGTCTTCGCGTTCCATCCAGGACCTCCTGACTGAAGTCACCGGGCCTCCTAGAGGACGGCGGCTTGGGTTCTTACTGCACTTCAAGTCCTGTTCCTTCTGCGGCACTGCAGGCAGCCACAGGCCCAGAGGAGCAGCTACGGCGTTCCTCGGTTGAGACAGTTCGCCGGATGCGGGACTCCCTACTTCGATAAGTTGATTCAGGGAAGGAAACACAGGGTAACCGGTGTCTCTTGGGACTCCTTAGAAGCCACAGGGATGTACGCTGAGTGTGCCCATGAAAACGGGGGCCTGCTGGAACTAGCCCTGCTTTTCCATTTTGAGGGCGGCATTCATGCCTGCCTTGAAGCTACCTGACATTCCCGGCTCCCGACAGGCCAGTGAGCCCTGGAAGAATGCTTCGGGGAAAATTATGAATTTGCTCTCTCTAAACCAGGGGCTTCCGTGGGCGCGGCGGCGGTCCGCATGACAGACTCTAGAGCGAAAGGGAACCTCGACGTGAGAACTCGCCTCCAGGTTAGGCCCTGAGTAGCCGTGCAGAAAGGGAGTCATGCAGCTGTTTCCACAAGTTCTCAGTCGCTTATGTGCTTTATTTTAAAGGAAGTACGCGTCCGGGGACTCCTAGGCCCCACGGGTGTGCATCGTTCTCCCTCCGAGGTCACTGAGTGCCTCCAGACACCTGTGGGCCAGCGGAGCAACGTCGAGGTCCATTGGTTGATCCCCCGGAGGACCTCTGTGCCTGCCGAGTGCTGGGCAGCAACACACTGCGCATTCCTTGAGGAGCGCTACATCTCCAGAGCCCTCGAATGCCCTCTGGACAACATGGCTAGTGAGTGCGAAGTGCCCAGGAAGACTCTGTCATGGCCCTTGTGTGAGCTGCCATGAGAGAACACTGTTCTTGGAACACTGCGAGGCCTGCCCCGTATCTGAAGTCACTCTGCTCGAGGAGAAAGTCAGCATCTTAGCACGCTGTGTCGCTACCGGCACACCCAGCATGAACTCATTCCTGGAAGTAAGGCCCTGATTCGCCGTGCAGAAGCGGAGGCATGCTGCAGCTTCCAGGAGGCGGTGGCCTCTGCTCTGCATGCCTTTAACGGCAGCACAGCTTTCTGGACACCTGGGAGGCTAGCCGGGGCACCCTGCTCCCGGCAGGAACACTGAGTACCCCCAGGTGCACCTGGGTCTGCTAAGCAACATCCAGGCCCGTAGCCCTTCAGAGCCCCCTGTGTGCAGGCCGAGCGTAGGGAAACGCACTGCCCTCTCCTTCGGAGCAGCTTAGTTTCCTCCGCACTCGCACACGTTCGCGAACACCGTTCTGGCACGTCCCACGTGGCGTGGAGTTCTTACGCAGTGCCCTAATCGGAGCTGCCCTCAGAGGAGCCCTCGTCTTCGCGTTCCATCCAGGACCTCCTGACTGAAGTCACCGGGCCTCCTAGAGGACGGCGGCTTGGCTTCTTACTGCACTTCAAGTCCTGTTCCTTCTGCGGCACTGCAGGCAGCACCAGGCCCAGAGGAGCAGCTACGGCCTTCCTTGGTTGAGGCAGTTCGCCGGATGCGGGACTCCCTACTTCGATGTTAATTCAGGGAAGGAAACACAGGGTAACCGGTGTCTCTTGTGACTTCTTAGAAGCCACAGGGATGTACGCTGAGTGTGCCCATGAAAACGGGGGCCTGCTGGAACTAGCCCTGCTTTTCCATTTTGAGGGCGGCATTCATGCCTGCCTTGAAGCTACCTGACATTCCCGGCTCCCGACAGGCCAGTGAGCCCTGGAAGAAGGCTTCGGGGTAAAATATGAATTTGCTCTCTCTAAACCAGGGGCTTCCGTGGCCGCCGCGGCGGTCCGCATGACAGACTCTAGAGCGAAAGGGAACCTCGACGTGAGAACTCGCCTCCAGGTTAGGCCCTGAGTAGCCGTGCAGAAAGGGAGTCATGCAGCTGTTTCCACAAGTTCTCAGTCGCTTATGTGCTTTATTTTAAAGGAAGTACGCGTCCGGGGACTCCTAGGCCCCACGGGTGTGCATCGTTCTCCCTCCGAGGTCACTGAGTGCCTCCAGACACCTGTGGGCCAGCGGAGCAACGTCGAGGTCCATTGGTTGATCCCCCGGAGGACCTCTGTGCCTGCCGAGTGCTGGGCAGCAACACACTGCGCATTCCTTGAGGAGCGCTACATCTCCAGAGCCCTCGAATGCCCTCGGGACAACATGGCTAGTGAGTGCGAAGTGCCCAGGAAGACTCTGTCATGGCCCTTGTGTGAGCTGCCATGAGAGAACACTGTTCTTGGAACACTGCGAGGCCCGCCCCGTATCTGAAGTCACTCTGCTCGAGGAGAAAGTCAGCATCTTAGCACGCTGTGTCGCTACCGGCACACCCAGCATGAACCCATTCCTGGAAGTAAGGCCCTGATTCGCCGTGCAGAAGCGGAGGCATGCTGCAGCTTCCAGGAGGCGGTGGCCTCTGCTCTGCATGCCTTTAACGGCAGCACAGCTTTCTGGACACCTGGGAGGCTAGCCGGGGCACCCTGCTCCCGGCAGGAACACTGAGTACCCCCAGGTGCACCTGGGTCTGCTAAGCAACATCCAGGCCCGTAGCCCTTCAGAGCCCCCTGTGTGCAGGCCGAGCGTAGGGAAACGCACTGCCCTCTCCTTCGGAGCAGCTTAGTTTCCTCCGCACTCGCACACGTTCGCGAACACCGTTCTGGCACGTCCCACGAGGCGTGGAGTTCTTACGCAGTGCCCTAATCGGAGCTGCCCTCAGAGGAGCCCTCGTCTTCGCGTTCCATCCAGGACCTCCTGACTGAAGTCACCGGGCCTCCTAGAGGACGGCGGCTTGGGTTCTTACTGCACTTCAAGTCCTGTTCCTTCTGCGGCACTGCAGGCAGCACCAGGCCCAGAGGAGCAGCTACGGCGTTCCTTGGTTGAGGCAGTTCGCCGGATGCGGGACTCCCTACTTCGATGTTAATTCAGGGAAGGAAACACAGGGTAACCGGTGTCTCTTGTGACTCCTTAGAAGCCACAGGGATGTACGCTGAGTGTGCCCATGAAAACGGGGGCCTGCTGGAACTAGCCCTGCTTTTCCATTTTGAGGGCGGCATTCATGCCTGCCTTGAAGCTACCTGACATTCCCGGCTCCCGACAGGCCAGTGAGCCCTGGAAGAAGGCTTCGGGGTAAAATATGAATTTGCTCTCTCTAAACCAGGGGCTTCCGTGGCCGCCGCGGCGGTCCGCATGACAGGCTCTAGAGCGAAAGTGAACCTCGACGTGAGAACTCGCCTCCAGGTTAGGCCCTGAGTAGCCATGCAGAAAGGGAGTCATGCAGCTGTTTCCACAAGTTCTCAGTCGCTTATGTGCTTTATTTTAAAGGAAGTACGCGTCCGGGGACTCCTAGGCCCCACGGGTGTGCATCGTTCTCCCTCCGAGGTCACTGAGTGCCTCCAGACACCTGTGGGCCGGCGGAGCAACGTCGAGGTCCATTGGTTGATCCCCCGGAGGACCTCTGTGCCTGCCGAGTGCTGGGCAGCAACACACTGCGCATTCCTTGAGGAGCGCTACATCTCCAGAGCCCTCGAATGCCCTCGGGACAACATGGCTAGTGAGTGCGAAGTGCCCAGGAAGACTCTGTCATGGCCCTTGTGTGAGCTGCCATGAGAGAACACTGTGCTTGGAACACTGCGAGGCCCGCCCCGTATCTGAAGTCACTCTGCTCGAGGAGAAAGTCAGCATCTTAGCACGCTGTGTCGCTACCGGCACACCCAGCATGAACCCATTCCTGGAAGTAAGGCCCTGATTCGCCGTGCAGAAGCGGAGGCATGCTGCAGCTTCCAGGAGGCGGTGGCCTCTGCTCTGCATGCCTTTAACGGCAGCACAGCTTTCTGGACACCTGGGAGGCTAGCCGGGGCACCCTGCTCCCGGCAGGAACACTGAGTACCCCCAGGTGCACCTGGGTCTGCTAAGCAACATCCAGGCCCGTAGCCCTTCAGAGCCCCCTGTGTGCAGGCCGAGCGTAGGGAAACGCACTGCCCTCTCCTTCGGAGCAGCTTAGTTTCCTCCACACTCGCACACGTTCGCGAACACCGTTCTGGCACGTCCCACGTGGCGTGGAGTTCTTACGCGGTGCCCTAATCGGAGCTGCCCTCAGAGGAGCCCTCGTCTTCGCGTTCCATCCAGGACCTCCTGACTGAAGTCACCGGGCCTCCTAGAGGACGGCGGCTTGGGTTCTTACTGCACTTCAAGTCCTGTTCCTTCTGCGGCACTGCAGGCAGCCACAGGCCCAGAGGAGCAGCTACGGCGTTCCTCGGTTGAGACAGTTCGCCGGATGCGGGACTCCCTACTTCGATAAGTTGATTCAGGGAAGGAAACACAGGGTAACCGGTGTCTCTTGGGACTCCTTAGAAGCCACAGGGATGTACGCTGAGTGTGCCCATGAAAACGGGGGCCTGCTGGAACTAGCCCTGCTTTTCCATTTTGAGGGCGGCATTCATGCCTGCCTTGAAGCTACCTGACATTCCCGGCTCCCGACAGGCCAGTGAGCCCTGGAAGAATGCTTCGGGGAATATTATGAATTTGCTCTCTCTAAACCAGGGGCTTCCGTGGGCGCGGCGGCGGTCCGCATGACAGACTCAAGAGCGAAAGGGAACCTCGACGTGAGAACTCGCCTCCAGGTTAGGCCCTGAGTAGCCGTGCAGAAAGGGAGTCATGCAGCTGTTTCAACAAGTTCTCAGTCGCTTATGTGCTTTATTTTAAAGGAAGTACGCGTCCGGGGACTCCTAGGCCCCACGGGTGTGCATCGTTCTCCCTCCGAGGTCACTGAGTGCCTCCAGACACCTGTGGGCCAGCGGAGCAACGTCGAGGTCCATTGGTTGATCCCCCGGAGGACCTCTGTGCCTGCCGAGTGCTGGGCAGCAACACACTGCGCATTCCTTGAGGAGCGCTACATCTCCAGAGCCCTCGAATGCCCTCTGGACAACATGGCTAGTGAGTGCGAAGTGCCCAGGAAGACTCTGTCATGGCCCTTGTGTGAGCTGCCATGAGAGAACACTGTTCTTGGAACACTGCGAGGCCCGCCCCGTATCTGAAGTCACTCTGCTCGAGGAGAAAGTCAGCATCTTAGCACGCTGTGTCGCTACCGGCACACCCAGCATGAACCCATTCCTGGAAGTAAGGCCCTGATTCGCCGTGCAGAAGCGGAGGCATGCTGCAGCTTCCAGGAGGCGGTGGCCTCTGCTCTGCATGCCTTTAACGGCAGCACAGCTTTCTGGACACCTGGGAGGCTAGCCGGGGCACCCTGCTCCCGGCAGGAACACTGAGTACCCCCAGGTGCACCTGGGTCTGCTAAGCAACATCCAGGCCCATAGCCCTTCAGAGCCTCCTGTGTGCAGGCTGAGCGTAGAGAAACGCACTGCCCTCTCCTTCGGAGCAGCTTAGTTTCCTCCGCACTCGCACACGTTCGCGAACACCGTTCTGGCATGTCCCACATGGCCCGGAGGTCTTACGCGGTGCCCTAATCGGACCTGCCCTCAGAGGAGCCCTCGTCTTCGCGTTTCATCCAGGACCTCCTGACTGAAGTCACCGTGCCTCCTAGAGGACGGCGGCTTGGGTTTTTCCTGCACTTCAAGTCCTGTTCCTTCTGCGGCACTGCAGGCATCACCAGGCCCAGGGGAGCAGCTACGGCGTTCCTCGGTTGAGACAGTTCGCCGGATGCGGGACTCCCTACTTCGATGTTAATTCAGGGAAGGAAACACAGGGTAACCGGTGTCTCTTGTGACTCCTTAGAAGCCACAGGGATGTACGCTGAGTGTGCCCATGAAAACGGGGGCCTGCTGGAACTAGCCCTGCTTTTCCATTTTGAGGGCGGCATTCATGCCTGCCTTGAAGCTACCTGACATTCCCGGCTCCCGACAGGCCAGTGAGCCCTGGAAGAAGGCTTCGGGGTAAAATATGAATTTGCTCTCTCTAAACCAGGGGCTTCCGTGGCCGCCGCGGCGGTCCGCATGACAGGCTCTAGAGCGAAAGTGAACCTCGACGTGAGAACTCGCCTCCAGGTTAGGCCCTGAGTAGCCGTGCAGAAAGGGAGTCATGCAGCTGTTTCCACAAGTTCTCAGTCGCTTATGTGCTTTATTTTAAAGGAAGTACGCGTCCGGGGACTCCTAGGCCCCACGGGTGTGCATCGTTCTCCCTCCGAGGTCACTGAGTGCCTCCAGACACCTGTGGGCCGGCGGAGCAACGTCGAGGTCCATTGGTTGATCCCCCGGAGGATCTCTGTGCCTGCCGAGTGCTGGGCAGCAACACACTGCACATTCCTTGAGGAGCGCTACATCTCCAGAGCCCTCGAATGCCCTCGGGACAACATGGCTAGTGAGTGCGAAGTGCCCAGGAAGACTCTGTCATGGCCCTTGTGTGAGCTGCCATGAGAGAACACTGTTCTTGGAACACTGCGAGGCCCGCCCCGTATCTGAAGTCACTCTGCTCGAGGAGAAAGTCAGCATCTTAGCACGCTGTGTCGCTACCGGCACACCCAGCATGAACCCATTCCTGGAAGTAAGGCCCTGATTCGCCGTGCAGAAGCGGAGGCATGCTGCAGCTTCCAGGAGGCGGTGGCCTCTGCTCTGCATGCCTTTAACGGCAGCACAGCTTTCTGGACACCTGGGAGGCTAGCCGGGGCACCCTGCTCCCGGCAGGAACACTGAGTACCCCCAGGTGCACCTGGGTCTGCTAAGCAACATCCAGGCCCGTAGCCCTTCAGAGCCCCCTGTGTGCAGGCCGAGCGTAGGGAAACGCACTGCCCTCTCCTTCGGAGCAGCTTAGTTTCCTCCGCACTCGCACACGTTCGCGAACACCGTTCTGGCACGTCCCACGTGG
Source organism: Pseudorca crassidens (assembly GCF_039906515.1). Taxonomy (NCBI): domain Eukaryota; kingdom Metazoa; phylum Chordata; class Mammalia; order Artiodactyla; family Delphinidae; genus Pseudorca; species Pseudorca crassidens. Next base: position 90,894,199 of record NC_090308.1, on the reverse strand, counting down.
CGTGGAGTTCTTACGCGGTGCCCTAATCGGAGCTGCCCTCAGAGGAGCCCTCGTCTTCGCGTTCCATCCAGGACCTCCTGACTGAAGTCACCGGGCCTCCTAGAGGACGGCGGCTTGGGTTCTTACTGCACTTCAAGTCCTGTTCCTTCTGCGGCACTGCAGGCAGCCACAGGCCCAGAGGAGCAGCTACGGCGTTCCTCGGTTGAGACAGTTCGCCGGATGCGGAACTCCCTACTTCGATAAGTTGATTCAGGGAAGGAAACACAGGGTAACCGGTGTCTCTTGGGACTCCTTAGAAGCCACAGGGATGTACGCTGAGTGTGCCCATGAAAACGGGGGCCTGCTGGAACTAGCCCTGCTTTTCCATTTTGAGGGCGGCATTCATGCCTGCCTTGAAGCTACCTGACATTCCCAGCTCCCGACAGGCCAGTGAGCCCTGGAAGAATGCTTCGGGGAAAATTATGAATTTGCTCTCTCTAAACCAGGGGCTTCCGTGGGCGCGGCGGCGGTCCGCATGACAGACTCTAGAGCGAAAGGGAACCTCGACGTGAGAACTCGCCTCCAGGTTAGGCCCTGAGTAGCCGTGCAGAAAGGGAGTCATGCAGCTGTTTCCACAAGTTCTCAGTCGCTTATGTGCTTTATTTTAAAGGAAGTACGCGTCCGGGGACTCCTAGGCCCCACGGGTGTGCATCGTTCTCCCTCCGAGGTCACTGAGTGCCTCCAGACACCTGTGGGCCGGCGGAGCAACGTCGAGGTCCATTGGTTGATCCCCCGGAGGACCTCTGTGCCTGCCGAGTGCTGGGCAGCAACACACTGCGCATTCCTTGAGGAGCGCTACATCTCCAGAGCCCTCGAATGCCCTCGGGACAACATGGCTAGTGAGTGCGAAGTGCCCAGGAAGACTCTGTCATGGCCCTTGTGTGAGCTGCCATGAGAGAACACTGTGCTTGGAACACTGCGAGGCCCGCCCCGTATCTGAAGTCACTCTGCTCGAGGAGAAAGTCAGCATCTTAGCACGCTGTGTCGCTACCGGCACACCCAGCATGAACCCATTCCTGGAAGTAAGGCCCTGATTCGCCGTGCAGAAGCGGAGGCATGCTGCAGCTTCCAGGAGGCGGTGGCCTCTGCTCTGCATGCCTTTAACGGCAGCACAGCTTTCTGGACACCTGGGAGGCTAGCCGGGGCACCCTGCTCCCGGCAGGAACACTGAGTACCCCCAGGTGCACCTGGGTCTGCTAAGCAACATCCAGGCCCGTAGCCCTTCAGAGCCCCCTGTGTGCAGGCCGAGCGTAGGGAAACGCACTGCCCTCTCCTTCGGAGCAGCTTAGTTTCCTCCGCACTCGCACACGTTCACGAACACCGTTCTGGCACGTCCCACGTGGCGTGGAGTTCTTACGCGGTGCCCTAATCGGAGCTGCCCTCAGAGGAGCCCTCGTCTTCGCGTTCCATCCAGGACCTCCTGACTGAAGTCACCGGGCCTCCTAGAGGACGGCGGCTTGGGTTCTTACTGCACTTCAAGTCCTGTTCCTTCTGCGGCACTGCAGGCAGCCCCAGGCCCAGAGGAGCAGCTACGGCGTTCCTCGGTTGAGACAGTTCGCCGGATGCGGGACTCCCTACTTCGATAAGTTGATTCAGGGAAGGAAACACAGGGTAACCGGTGTCTCTTGGGACTCCTTAGAAGCCACAGGGATGTACGCTGAGTGTGCCCATGAAAACGGGGGCCTGTTGGAACTAGCCCTGCTTTTCCATTTTGAGGGCGGCATTCATGCCTGCCTTGAAGCTACCTGACATTCCCGGCTCCCGACAGGCCAGTGAGCCCTGGAAGAATGCTTCGGGGAAAATTATGAATTTGCTCTCTCTAAACCAGGGGCTTCCGTGGGCGCGGCGGCGGTCCGCATGACAGACTCTAGAGCGAAAGGGAACCTCGACGTGAGAACTCGCCTCCAGGTTAGGCCCTGAGTAGCCGTGCAGAAAGGGAGGCATGCAGCTGTTTCCACAAGTTCTCAGTCGCTTATGTGCTTTATTTTAAAGGAAGTACGCGTCCCGGGACTCCTAGGCCCCACGGGTGTGCATCGTTTTCCCTCCGAGGTCACTGAGTGCCTCCAGACACCTGTGGGCCAGCGGAGCAACGTCGAGGTCCATTGGTTGATCCCCCGGAGGACCTCTGTGCCTGCCGTGTGCTGGGCAGCAACACACTGTGCATTCCTTGAGGAGCGCTACATCTCCAGAGCCCTCGAATGCCCTCGGGACAACATGGCTAGTGAGTGCGAAGTGCCCAGGAAGACTCTGTCATGGCCCTTGTGTGAGCTGCCATGAGAGAACACTGTGCTTGGAACACTGCGAGGCCCGCCCCGTATCTGAAGTCACGCTGCTCGAGGAGAATGTCAGCATCTTAGCACGCTGTGTCGCTACCGGCACACCCAGCATGAACCCATGCCTGGAAGATAGGCCCTGATTCGCCGTGCAGAAGCGGAGGCGTGCTGCAGCTTCCAGGAGGCGGTGGCCTCTGCTCTGCATGCCTTTAACGGCAGCACAGCTTTCTGGACACCTGGGAGGCTAGCCGGGGCACCCTGCTCCCAGCAGGAACACTGAGTACCCCCAGGTGCACCTGGGTCTGCTAAGCAACATCCAGGCCCGTAGCCCTTCAGAGCCTCCTGTGTGCAGGCCGAGCGTAGAGAAACGCACTGCCCTCTCCTTCGGAGCAGCTTAGTTTCCTCCGCACTCGCACACGTTCGCGAACACCGTTCTGGCATGTCCCACATGGCCCGGAGGTCTTACGCGGTGCCCTAATCGGACCTGCCCTCAGAGGAGCCCTCGTCTTCGCGTTTCATCCAGGACCTCCTGACTGAAGTCACCGTGCCTCCTAGAGGACGGCGGCTTGGGTTTTTCCTGCACTTCAAGTCCTGTTCCTTCTGCGGCACTGCAGGCAGCACCAGGCCCAGAGGAGCAGCTACGGCGTTCCTCGGTTGAGACAGTTCGCCGGATGCGGGACTCCCTACTTCGATGTTAATTCAGGGAAGGAAACACAGGGTAACCGGTGTCTCTTGGGACTCCTTAGAAGCCACAGGGATGTACGCTGAGTGTGCCCATGAAAACGGGGGCCTGCTGGAACTAGCCCTGCTTTTCCATTTTGAGGGCGGCATTCATGCCTGCCTTGAAGCTACCTGACATTCCCGGCTCCCGACAGGCCAGTGAGCCCTGGAAGAAGGCTTCGGGGTAAAATATGAATTTGCTCTCTCTAAACCAGGGGCTTCCGTGGCCGCCGCGGCGGTCCGCATGACAGGCTCTAGAGCGAAAGTGAACCTCGACGTGAGAACTCGCCTCCAGGTTAGGCCCTGAGTAGCCGTGCAGAAAGGGAGTCATGCAGCTGTTTCCACAAGTTCTCAGTCGCTTATGTGCTTTATTTTAAAGGAAGTACGCGTCCGGGGACTCCTAGGCCCCACGGGTGTGCATCGTTCTCCCTCCGAGGTCACTGAGTGCCTCCAGACACCTGTGGGCCGGCGGAGCAACGTCGAGGTCCATTGGTTGATCCCCCGGAGGACCTCTGTGCCTGCCGAGTGCTGGGCAGCAACACACTGCGCATTCCTTGAGGAGCGCTACATCTCCAGAGCCCTCGAATGCCCTCGGGACAACATGGCTAGTGAGTGCGAAGTGCCCAGGAAGACTCTGTCATGGCCCTTGTGTGAGCTGCCATGAGAGAACACTGTGCTTGGAACACTGCGAGGCCCGCCCCGTATCTGAAGTCACTCTGCTCGAGGAGAAAGTCAGCATCTTAGCACGCTGTGTCGCTACCGGCACACCCAGCATGAACCCATTCCTGGAAGTAAGGCCCTGATTCGCCGTGCAGAAGCGGAGGCATGCTGCAGCTTCCAGGAGGCGGTGGCCTCTGCTCTGCATGCCTTTAACGGCAGCACAGCTTTCTGGACACCTGGGAGGCTAGCCGGGGCACCCTGCTCCCGGCAGGAACACTGAGTACCCCCAGGTGCACCTGGGTCTGCTAAGCAACATCCAGGCCCGTAGCCCTTCAGAGCCCCCTGTGTGCAGGCCGAGCGTAGGGAAACGCACTGCCCTCTCCTTCGGAGCAGCTTAGTTTCCTCCGCACTCGCACACGTTCGCGAACACCGTTCTGGCATGTCCCACATGGCCCGGAGGTCTTACGCGGTGCCCTAATCGGACCTGCCCTCAGAGGAGCCCTCGTCTTCGCGTTTCATCCAGGACCTCCTGACTGAAGTCACCGTGCCTCCTAGAGGACGGCGGCTTTGGTTTTTCCTGCACTTCAAGTCCTGTTCCTTCTGCGGCACTGCAGGCAGCACCAGGCCCAGGGGAGCAGCTACGGCGTTCCTCGGTTGAGACAGTTCGCTGGATGCGGGACTCCCTACTTCGATGTTAATTCAGGGAAGGAAACACAGGGTAACCGGTGTCTCTTGGGACTCCTTAGAAGCCACAGGGATGTACGCTTAGTGTGCCCATGAAAACGGGGGCCTGCTGGAACTAGCCCTGCTTTTCCATTTTGAGGGCGGCATTCATGCCTGCCTTGAAGCTACCTGACATTCCCGGCTCCCGACAGGCCAGTGAGCCCTGGAAGAAGGCTTCGGGGTAAAATATGAATTTGCTCTCTCTAAACCAGGGGCTTCCGTGGCCGCCGCGGCGGTCCGCATGACAGGCTCTAGAGCGAAAGTGAACCTCGACGTGAGAACTCGCCTCCAGGTTAGGCCCTGAGTAGCCGTGCAGAAAGGGAGTCATGCAGCTGTTTCCACAAGTTCTCAGTCGCTTATGTGCTTTATTTTAAAGGAAGTACGCGTCCGGGGACTCCTAGGCCCCACGGGTGTGCATCGTTCTCCCTCCGAGGTCACTGAGTGCCTCCAGACACCTGTGGGCCGGCGGAGCAACGTCGAGGTCCATTGGTTGATCCCCCGGAGGACCTCTGTGCCTGCCGAGTGCTGGGCAGCAACACACTGCGCATTCCTTGAGGAGCGCTACATCTCCAGAGCCCTCGAATGCCCTCGGGACAACATGGCTAGTGAGTGCGAAGTGCCCAGGAAGACTCTGTCATGGCCCTTGTGTGAGCTGCCATGAGAGAACACTGTGCTTGGAACACTGCGAGGCCCGCCCCGTATCTGAAGTCACTCTGCTCGAGGAGAAAGTCAGCATCTTAGCACGCTGTGTCGCTACCGGCACACCCAGCATGAACCCATTCCTGGAAGTAAGGCCCTGATTCGCCGTGCAGAAGCGGAGGCATGCTGCAGCTTCCAGGAGGCGGTGGCCTCTGCTCTGCATGCCTTTAACGGCAGCACAGCTTTCTGGACACCTGGGAGGCTAGCCGGGGCACCCTGCTCCCGGCAGGAACACTGAGTACCCCCAGGTGCACCTGGGTCTGCTAAGCAACATCCAGGCCCGTAGCCCTTCAGAGCCCCCTGTGTGCAGGCCGAGCGTAGGGAAACGCACTGCCCTCTCCTTCGGAGCAGCTTAGTTTCCTCCGCACTCGCACACGTTCGCGAACACCGTTCTGGCATGTCCCACATGGCCCGGAGGTCTTACGCGGTGCCCTAATCGGACCTGCCCTCAGAGGAGCCCTCGTCTTCGTTTCATCCAGGACCTCCTGACTGAAGTCACCGTGCCTCCTAGAGGACGGCGGCTTGGGTTTTTCCTGCACTTCAAGTCCTGTTCCTTCTGCGGCACTGCAGGCAGCACCAGGCCCAGGGGAGCAGCTACGGCGTTCCTCGGTTGAGACAGTTCGCTGGATGCGGGACTCCCTACTTCGATGTTAATTCAGGGAAGGAAACACAGGGTAACCGGTGTCTCTTGGGACTCCTTAGAAGCCACAGGGATGTACGCTGAGTGTGCCCATGAAAACGGGGGCCTGCTGGAACTAGCCCTGCTTTTCCATTTTGAGGGCGGCATTCATGCCTGCCTTGAAGCTACCTGACATTCCCGGCTCCCGACAGGCCAGTGAGCCCTGGAAGAAGGCTTCGGGGTAAAATATGAATTTGCTCTCTCTAAACCAGGGGCTTCCGTGGCCGCCGCGGCGGTCCGCATGACAGGCTCTAGAGCGAAAGTGAACCTCGACGTGAGAACTCGCCTCCAGGTTAGGCCCTGAGTAGCCGTGCAGAAAGGGAGTCATGCAGCTGTTTCCACAAGTTCTCAGTCGCTTATGTGCTTTATTTTAAAGGAAGTACGCGTCCGGGGACTCCTAGGCCCCACGGGTGTGCATCGTTCTCCCTCCGAGGTCACTGAGTGCCTCCAGACACCTGTGGGCCGGCGGAGCAACGTCGAGGTCCATTGGTTGATCCCCCGGAGGACCTCTGTGCCTGCCGAGTGCTGGGCAGCAACACACTGCGCATTCCTTGAGGAGCGCTACATCTCCAGAGCCCTCGAATGCCCTCGGGACAACATGGCTAGTGAGTGCGAAGTGCCCAGGAAGACTCTGTCATGGCCCTTGTGTGAGCTGCCATGAGAGAACACTGTGCTTGGAACACTGCGAGGCCCGCCCCGTATCTGAAGTCACTCTGCTCGAGGAGAAAGTCAGCATCTTAGCACGCTGTGTCGCTACCGGCACACCCAGCATGAACCCATTCCTGGAAGTAAGGCCCTGATTCGCCGTGCAGAAGCGGAGGCATGCTGCAGCTTCCAGGAGGCGGTGGCCTCTGCTCTGCATGCCTTTAACGGCAGCACAGCTTTCTGGACACCTGGGAGGCTAGCCGGGGCACCCTGCTCCCGGCAGGAACACTGAGTACCCCCAGGTGCACCTGGGTCTGCTAAGCAACATCCAGGCCCGTAGCCCTTCAGAGCCCCCTGTGTGCAGGCCGAGCGTAGGGAAACGCACTGCCCTCTCCTTCGGAGCAGCTTAGTTTCCTCCGCACTCGCACACGTTCGCGAACACCGTTCTGGCACGTCCCACGTGGCGTGGAGTTCTTACGCGGTGCCCTAATCGGAGCTGCCCTCAGAGGAGCCCTCGTCTTCGCGTTCCATCCAGGACCTCCTGACTGAAGTCACCGGGCCTCCTAGAGGACGGCGGCTTGGGTTCTTACTGCACTTCAAGTCCTGTTCCTTCTGCGGCACTGCAGGCAGCCACAGGCCCAGAGGAGCAGCTACGGCGTTCCTCGGTTGAGACAGTTCGCCGGATGCGGAACTCCCTACTTCGATAAGTTGATTCAGGGAAGGAAACACAGGGTAACCGGTGTCTCTTGGGACTCCTTAGAAGCCACAGGGATGTACGCTGAGTGTGCCCATGAAAACGGGGGCCTGCTGGAACTAGCCCTGCTTTTCCATTTTGAGGGCGGCATTCATGCCTGCCTTGAAGCTACCTGACATTCCCGGCTCCCGACAGGCCAGTGAGCCCTGGAAGAATGCTTCGGGGAAAATTATGAATTTGCTCTCTCTAAACCAGGGGCTTCCGTGGGCGCGGCGGCGGTCCGCATGACAGACTCTAGAGCGAAAGGGAACCTCGACGTGAGAACTCGCCTCCAGGTTAGGCCCTGAGTAGCCGTGCAGAAAGGGAGTCATGCAGCTGTTTCCACAAGTTCTCAGTCGCTTATGTGCTTTATTTTAAAGGAAGTACGCGTCCGGGGACTCCTAGGCCCCACGGGTGTGCATCGTTCTCCCTCCGAGGTCACTGAGTGCCTCCAGACACCTGTGGGCCGGCGGAGCAACGTCGAGGTCCATTGGTTGATCCCCCGGAGGACCTCTGTGCCTGCCGAGTGCTGGGCAGCAACACACTGCGCATTCCTTGAGGAGCGCTACATCTCCAGAGCCCTCGAATGCCCTCGGGACAACATGGCTAGTGAGTGCGAAGTGCCCAGGAAGACTCTGTCATGGCCCTTGTGTGAGCTGCCATGAGAGAACACTGTGCTTGGAACACTGCGAGGCCCGCCCCGTATCTGAAGTCACTCTGCTCGAGGAGAAAGTCAGCATCTTAGCACGCTGTGTCGCTACCGGCACACCCAGCATGAACCCATTCCTGGAAGTAAGGCCCTGATTCGCCGTGCAGAAGCGGAGGCATGCTGCAGCTTCCAGGAGGCGGTGGCCTCTGCTCTGCATGCCTTTAACGGCAGCACAGCTTTCTGGACACCTGGGAGGCTAGCCGGGGCACCCTGCTCCCGGCAGGAACACTGAGTACCCCCAGGTGCACCTGGGTCTGCTAAGCAACATCCAGGCCCGTAGCCCTTCAGAGCCCCCTGTGTGCAGGCCGAGCGTAGGGAAACGCACTGCCCTCTCCTTCGGAGCAGCTTAGTTTCCTCCGCACTCGCACACGTTCGCGAACACCGTTCTGGCACGTCCCACGTGGCGTGGAGTTCTTACGCGGTGCCCTAATCGGAGCTGCCCTCAGAGGAGCCCTCGTCTTCGCGTTCCATCCAGGACCTCCTGACTGAAGTCACCGGGCCTCCTAGAGGACGGCGGCTTGGGTTCTTACTGCACTTCAAGTCCTGTTCCTTCTGCGGCACTGCAGGCAGCCCCAGGCCCAGAGGAGCAGCTACGGCGTTCCTCGGTTGAGACAGTTCGCCGGATGCGGGACTCCCTACTTCGATAAGTTGATTCAGGGAAGGAAACACAGGGTAACCGGTGTCTCTTGGGACTCCTTAGAAGCCACAGGGATGTACGCTGAGTGTGCCCATGAAAACGGGGGCCTGTTGGAACTAGCCCTGCTTTTCCATTTTGAGGGCGGCATTCATGCCTGCCTTGAAGCTACCTGACATTCCCGGCTCCCGACAGGCCAGTGAGCCCTGGAAGAATGCTTCGGGGAAAATTATGAATTTGCTCTCTCTAAACCAGTGGCTTCCGTGGGCGCGGCGGCGGTCCGCATGACAGACTCTAGAGCGAAAGGGAACCTCGACGTGAGAACTCGCCTCCAGGTTAGGCCCTGAGTAGCCGTGCAGAAAGGGAGGCATGCAGCTGTTTCCACAAGTTCTCAGTCGCTTATGTGCTTTATTTTAAAGGAAGTACGCGTCCCGGGACTCCTAGGCCCCACGGGTGTGCATCGTTTTCCCTCCGAGGTCACTGAGTGCCTCCAGACACCTGTGGGCCAGCGGAGCAACGTCGAGGTCCGTTGGTTGATCCCCCGGAGGACCTCTGTGCCTGCCGTGTGCTGGGCAGCAACACACTGCGCATTCCTTGAGGAGCGCTACATCTCCAGAGCCCTCGAATGCCCTCGGGACAACATGGCTAGTGAGTGCGAAGTGCCCAGGAAGACTCTGTCATGGCCCTTGTGTGAGCTGCCATGAGAGAACACTGTGCTTGGAACACTGCGAGGCCCGCCCCGTATCTGAAGTCACTCTGCTCGAGGAGAAAGTCAGCATCTTAGCACGCTGTGTCGCTACCGGCACACCCAGCATGAACCCATGCCTGGAAGATAGGCCCTGATTCGCCGTGCAGAAGCGGAGGCGTGCTGCAGCTTCCAGGAGGCGGTGGCCTCTGCTCTGCATGCCTTTAACGGCAGCACAGCTTTCTGGACACCTGGGAGGCTAGCCGGGGCACCCTGCTCCCAGCAGGAACACTGAGTACCCCCAGGTGCACCTGGGTCTGCTAAGCAACATCCAGGCCCGTAGCCCTTCAGAGCCTCCTGTGTGCAGGCCGAGCGTAGAGAAACGCACTGCCCTCTCCTTCGGAGCAGCTTAGTTTCCTCCGCACTCGCACACGTTCGCGAACACCGTTCTGGCATGTCCCACATGGCCCGGAGGTCTTACGCGGTGCCCTAATCGGACCTGCCCTCAGAGGAGCCCTCGTCTTCGCGTTTCATCCAGGACCTCCTGACTGAAGTCACCGTGCCTCCTAGAGGACGGCGGCTTGGGTTTTTCCTGCACTTCAAGTCCTGTTCCTTCTGCGGCACTGCAGGCAGCACCAGGCCCAGAGGAGCAGCTACGGCGTTCCTCGGTTGAGACAGTTCGCCGGATGCGGGACTCCCTACTTCGATGTTAATTCAGGGAAGGAAACACAGGGTAACCGGTGTCTCTTGGGACTCCTTAGAAGCCACAGGGATGTACGCTGAGTGTGCCCATGAAAACGGGGGCCTGCTGGAACTAGCCCTGCTTTTCCATTTTGAGGGCGGCATTCATGCCTGCCTTGAAGCTACCTGACATTCCCGGCTCCCGACAGGCCAGTGAGCCCTGGAAGAAGGCTTCGGGGTAAAATATGAATTTGCTCTCTCTAAACCAGGGGCTTCCGTGGCCGCCGCGGCGGTCCGCATGACAGGCTCTAGAGCGAAAGTGAACCTCGACGTGAGAACTCGCCTCCAGGTTAGGCCCTGAGTAGCCGTGCAGAAAGGGAGTCATGCAGCTGTTTCCACAAGTTCTCAGTCGCTTATGTGCTTTATTTTAAAGGAAGTACGCGTCCGGGGACTCCTAGGCCCCACGGGTGTGCATCGTTCTCCCTCCGAGGTCACTGAGTGCCTCCAGACACCTGTGGGCCGGCGGAGCAACGTCGAGGTCCATTGGTTGATCCCCTGGAGGACCTCTGTGCCTGCCGAGTGCTGGGCAGCAACACACTGCGCATTCCTTGAGGAGCGCTACATCTCCAGAGCCCTCGAATGCCCTCGGGACAACATGGCTAGTGAGTGCGAAGTGCCCAGGAAGACTCTGTCATGGCCCTTGTGTGAGCTGCCATGAGAGAACACTGTGCTTGGAACACTGCGAGGCCCGCCCCGTATCTGAAGTCACTCTGCTCGAGGAGAAAGTCAGCATCTTAGCACGCTGTGTCGCTACCGGCACACCCAGCATGAACCCATTCCTGGAAGTAAGGCCCTGATTCGCCGTGCAGAAGCGGAGGCATGCTGCAGCTTCCAGGAGGCGGTGGCCTCTGCTCTGCATGCCTTTAACGGCAGCACAGCTTTCTGGACACCTGGGAGGCTAGCCGGGGCACCCTGCTCCCGGCAGGAACACTGAGTACCCCCAGGTGCACCTGGGTCTGCTAAGCAACATCCAGGCCCGTAGCCCTTCAGAGCCCCCTGTGTGCAGGCCGAGCGTAGGGAAACGCACTGCCCTCTCCTTCGGAGCAGCTTAGTTTCCTCCGCACTCGCACACGTTCGCGAACACCGTTCTGGCACGTCCCACGTGGCGTGGAGTTCTTACGCGGTGCCCTAATCGGAGCTGCCCTCAGAGGAGCCCTCGTCTTCGCGTTTCATCCAGAACCTCCTGACTGAAGTCACCGTGCCTCCTAGAGGACGGCGGCTTGGGTTCTTACTGCACTTCAAGTCCTGTTCCTTCTGCGGCACTGCAGGCAGCACCAGGCCCAGAGGAGCAGCTACGGCGTTCCTCGGTTGAGACAGTTCGCCGGATGCGGGACTCCCTACTTCGATGTTAATTCAGGGAAGGAAACACAGGGTAACCGGTGTCTCTTGGGACTCCTTAGAAGCCACAGGGATGTACGCTGAGTGTGCCCATGAAAACGGGGGCCTGCTGGAACTAGCCCTGCTTTTCCATTTTGAGGGCGGCATTCATGCCTGCCTTGAAGCTACCTGACATTCCCGGCTCCCGACAGGCCAGTGAGCCCTGGAAGAAGGCTTCGGGGTAAAATATGAATTTGCTCTCTCTAAACCAGGGGCTTCCGTGGCCGCCGCGGCGGTCCGCATGACAGGCTCTAGAGCGAAAGTGAACCTCGACGTGAGAACTCGCCTCCAGGTTAGGCCCTGAGTAGCCGTGCAGAAAGGGAGTCATGCAGCTGTTTCCACAAGTTCTCAGTCGCTTATGTGCTTTATTTTAAAGGAAGTACGCGTCCGGGGACTCCTAGGCCCCACGGGTGTGCATCGTTCTCCCTCCGAGGTCACTGAGTGCCTCCAGACACCTGTGGGCCGGCGGAGCAACGTCGAGGTCCATTGGTTGATCCCCCGGAGGACCTCTGTGCCTGCCGAGTGCTGGGCAGCAACACACTGCGCATTCCTTGAGGAGCGCTACATCTCCAGAGCCCTCGAATGCCCTCGGGACAACATGGCTAGTGAGTGCGAAGTGCCCAGGAAGACTCTGTCATGGCCCTTGTGTGAGCTGCCATGAGAGAACACTGTGCTTGGAACACTGCGAGGCCCGCCCCGTATCTGAAGTCACTCTGCTCGAGGAGAAAGTCAGCATCTTAGCACGCTGTGTCGCTACCGGCACACCCAGCATGAACCCATTCCTGGAAGTAAGGCCCTGATTCGCCGTGCAGAAGCGGAGGCATGCTGCAGCTTCCAGGAGGCGGTGGCCTCTGCTCTGCATGCCTTTAACGGCAGCACAGCTTTCTGGACACCTGGGAGGCTAGCCGGGGCACCCTGCTCCCGGCAGGAACACTGAGTACCCCCAGGTGCACCTGGGTCTGCTAAGCAACATCCAGGCCCGTAGCCCTTCAGAGCCCCCTGTGTGCAGGCCGAGCGTAGGGAAACGCACTGCCCTCTCCTTCGGAGCAGCTTAGTTTCCTCCGCACTCGCACACGTTCGCGAACACCGTTCTGGCACGTCCCACGTGGCGTGGAGTTCTTACGCGGTGCCCTAATCGGAGCTGCCCTCAGAGGAGCCCTCGTCTTCGCGTTTCATCCAGAACCTCCTGACTGAAGTCACCGTGCCTCCTAGAGGACGGCGGCTTGGGTTCTTACTGCACTTCAAGTCCTGTTCCTTCTGCGGCACTGCAGGCAGCACCAGGCCCAGAGGAGCAGCTACGGCGTTCCTCGGTTGAGACAGTTCGCCGGATGCGGGACTCCCTACTTCGATGTTAATTCAGGGAAGGAAACACAGGGTAACCGGTGTCTCTTGGGACTCCTTAGAAGCCACAGGGATGTACGCTGAGTGTGCCCATGAAAACGGGGGCCTGCTGGAACTAGCCCTGCTTTTCCATTTTGAGGGCGGCATTCATGCCTGCCTTGAAGCTACCTGACATTCCCAGCTCCCGACAGGCCAGTGAGCCCTGGAAGAAGGCTTCGGGGTAAAATATGAATTTGCTCTCTCTAAACCAGGGGCTTCCGTGGCCGCCGCGGCGGTCCGCATGACAGGCTCTAGAGCGAAAGTGAACCTCGACGTGAGAACTCGCCTCCAGGTTAGGCCCTGAGTAGCCGTGCAGAAAGGGAGTCATGCAGCTGTTTCCACAAGTTCTCAGTCGCTTATGTGCTTTATTTTAAAGGAAGTACGCGTCCGGGGACTCCTAGGCCCCACGGGTGTGCATCGTTCTCCCTCCGAGGTCACTGAGTGCCTCCAGACACCTGTGGGCCGGCGGAGCAACGTCGAGGTCCATTGGTTGATCCCCCGGAGGACCTCTGTGCCTGCCGAGTGCTGGGCAGCAACACACTGCGCATTCCTTGAGGAGCGCTACATCTCCAGAGCCCTCGAATGCCCTCGGGACAACATGGCTAGTGAGTGCGAAGTGCCCAGGAAGACTCTGTCATGGCCCTTGTGTGAGCTGCCATGAGAGAACACTGTGCTTGGAACACTGCGAGGCCCGCCCCGTATCTGAAGTCACTCTGCTCGAGGAGAAAGTCAGCATCTTAGCACGCTGTGTCGCTACCGGCACACCCAGCATGAACCCATTCCTGGAAGTAAGGCCCTGATTCGCCGTGCAGAAGCGGAGGCATGCTGCAGCTTCCAGGAGGCGGTGGCCTCTGCTCTGCATGCCTTTAACGGCAGCACAGCTTTCTGGACACCTGGGAGGCTAGCCGGGGCACCCTGCTCCCGGCAGGAACACTGAGTACCCCCAGGTGCACCTGGGTCTGCTAAGCAACATCCAGGCCCGTAGCCCTTCAGAGCCCCCTGTGTGCAGGCCGAGCGTAGGGAAACGCACTGCCCTCTCCTTCGGAGCAGCTTAGTTTCCTCCGCACTCGCACACGTTCGCGAACACCGTTCTGGCACGTCCCACGTGGCGTGGAGTTCTTACGCGGTGCCCTAATCGGAGCTGCCCTCAGAGGAGCCCTCATCTTCGCGTTCCATCCAGGACCTCCTGACTGAAGTCACCGGGCCTCCTAGAGGACGGCGGCTTGGGTTCTTACTGCACTTCAAGTCCTGTTCCTTCTGCGGCACTGCAGGCAGCCCCAGGCCCAGAGGAGCAGCTACGGCGTTCCTCGGTTGAGACAGTTCGCCGGATGCGGGACTCCCTACTTCGATAAGTTGATTCAGGGAAGGAAACACAGGGTAACCGATGTCTCTTGGGACTCCTTAGAAGCCAGAGGGATGTACGCTGAGTGTGCCCATGAAAACGGGGGCCTGTTGGAACTAGCCCTGCTTTTCCATTTTGAGGGCGGCATTCATGCCTGCCTTGAAGCTACCTGACATTCCCGGCTCCCGACAGGCCAGTGAGCCCTGGAAGAATGCTTCGGGGAAAATTATGAATTTGCTCTCTCTAAACCAGGGGCTTCCGTGGGCGCGGCGGCGGTCCGCATGACAGACTCTAGAGCGAAAGGGAACCTCGACGTGAGAACTCGCCTCCAGGTTAGGCCCTGAGTAGCCGTGCAGAAAGGGAGGCATGCAGCTGTTTCCACAAGTTCTCAGTCGCTTATGTGCTTTATTTTAAAGGAAGTACGCGTCCCGGGACTCCTAGGCCCCACGGGTGTGCATCGTTTTCCCTCCGAGGTCACTGAGTGCCTCCAGACACCTGTGGGCCAGCGGAGCAACGTCGAGGTCCGTTGGTTGATCCCCCGGAGGACCTCTGTGCCTGCCGTGTGCTGGGCAGCAACACACTGCGCATTCCTTGAGGAGCGCTACATCTCCAGAGCCCTCGAATGCCCTCGGGACAACATGGCTAGTGAGTGCGAAGTGCCCAGGAAGACTCTGTCATGGCCCTTGTGTGAGCTGCCATGAGAGAACACTGTGCTTGGAACACTGCGAGGCCCGCCCCGTATCTGAAGTCACTCTGCTCGAGGAGAAAGTCAGCATCTTAGCACGCTGTGTCGCTACCGGCACACCCAGCATGAACCCATGCCTGGAAGATAGGCCCTGATTCGCCGTGCAGAAGCGGAGGCGTGCTGCAGCTTCCAGGAGGCGGTGGCCTCTGCTCTGCATGCCTTTAACGGCAGCACAGCTTTCTGGACACCTGGGAGGCTAGCCGGGGCACCCTGCTCCCAGCAGGAACACTGAGTACCCCCAGGTGCACCTGGGTCTGCTAAGCAACATCCAGGCCCGTAGCCCTTCAGAGCCTCCTGTGTGCAGGCCGAGCGTAGAGAAACGCACTGCCCTCTCCTTCGGAGCAGCTTAGTTTCCTCCGCACTCGCACACGTTCGCGAACACCGTTCTGGCACGTCCCACGTGGTGTGGAGTTCTTACGCGGTGCCCTAATCGGAGCTGCCCTCAGAGGAGCCCTCGTCTTCGCGTTCCATCCAGGACCTCCTGACTGAAGTCACCGGGCCTCCTAGAGGACGGCGGCTTGGGTTTTTCCTGCACTTCAAGTCCTGTTCCTTCTGCGGCACTGCAGGCAGCACCAGGCCCAGAGGAGCAGCTACGGCGTTCCTCGGTTGAGACAGTTCGCCGGATGCGGGACTCCCTACTTCGATGTTAATTCAGGGAAGGAAACACAGGGTAACCGGTGTCTCTTGGGACTCCTTAGAAGCCACAGGGATGTACGCTGAGTGTGCCCATGAAAACGGGGGCCTGCTGGAACTAGCCCTGCTTTTCCATTTTGAGGGCGGCATTCATGCCTGCCTTGAAGCTACCTGACATTCCCAGCTCCCG
Organism: Pseudorca crassidens; assembly: GCF_039906515.1. Taxonomy (NCBI): domain Eukaryota; kingdom Metazoa; phylum Chordata; class Mammalia; order Artiodactyla; family Delphinidae; genus Pseudorca; species Pseudorca crassidens. Next base: position 90,878,592 of record NC_090308.1, on the reverse strand, counting down.
ACAGGCCAGTGAGCCCTGGAAGAAGGCTTCGGGGTAAAATATGAATTTGCTCTCTCTAAACCAGGGGCTTCCGTGGCCGCCGCGGCGGTCCGCATGACAGGCTCTAGAGCGAAAGTGAACCTCGACGTGAGAACTCGCCTCCAGGTTAGGCCCTGAGTAGCCGTGCAGAAAGGGAGTCATGCAGCTGTTTCCACAAGTTCTCAGTCGCTTATGAGCTTTATTTTAAAGGAAGTACGCGTCCGGGGACTCCTAGGCCCCACGGGTGTGCATCGTTCTCCCTCCGAGGTCACTGAGTGCCTCCAGACACCTGTGGGCCGGCGGAGCAACGTCGAGGTCCATTGGTTGATCCCCCGGAGGACCTCTGTGCCTGCCGAGTGCTGGGCAGCAACACACTGCGCATTCCTTGAGGAGCGCTACATCTCCAGAGCCCTCGAATGCCCTCGGGACAACATGGCTAGTGAGTGCGAAGTGCCCAGGAAGACTCTGTCATGGCCCTTGTGTGAGCTGCCATGAGAGAACACTGTGCTTGGAACACTGCGAGGCCCGCCCCGTATCTGAAGTCACTCTGCTCGAGGAGAAAGTCAGCATCTTAGCACGCTGTGTCGCTACCGGCACACCCAGCATGAACCCATTCCTGGAAGTAAGGCCCTGATTCGCCGTGCAGAAGCGGAGGCATGCTGCAGCTTCCAGGAGGCAGTGGCCTCTGCTCTGCATGCCTTTAACGGCAGCACAGCTTTCTGGACACCTGGGAGGCTAGCCGGGGCACCCTGCTCCCGGCAGGAACACTGAGTACCCCCAGGTGCACCTGGGTCTGCTAAGCAACATCCAGGCCCGTAGCCCTTCAGAGCCCCCTGTGTGCAGGCCGAGCGTAGGGAAACGCACTGCCCTCTCCTTCGGAGCAGCTTAGTTTCCTCCGCACTCGCACACGTTCGCGAACACCGTTCTGGCACGTCCCACGTGGCGTGGAGTTCTTACGCGGTGCCCTAATCGGAGCTGCCCTCAGAGGAGCCCTCGTCTTCGCGTTCCATCCAGGACCTCCTGACTGAAGTCACCGGGCCTCCTAGAGGACGGCGGCTTGGGTTCTTACTGCACTTCAAGTCCTGTTCCTTCTGCGGCACTGCAGGCAGCCCCAGGCCCAGAGGAGCAGCTACGGCGTTCCTCGGTTGAGACAGTTCGCCGGATGCGGGACTCCCTACTTCGATAAGTTGATTCAGGGAAGGAAACACAGGGTAACCGGTGTCTCTTGGGACTCCTTAGAAGCCAGAGGGATGTACGCTGAGTGTGCCCATGAAAACGGGGGCCTGTTGGAACTAGCCCTGCTTTTCCATTTTGAGGGCGGCATTCATGCCTGCCTTGAAGCTACCTGACATTCCCGGCTCCCGACAGGCCAGTGAGCCCTGGAAGAATGCTTCGGGGAAAATTATGAATTTGCTCTCTCTAAACCAGGGGCTTCCGTGGGCGCGGCGGCGGTCCGCATGACAGACTCTAGAGCGAAAGGGAACCTCGACGTGAGAACTCGCCTCCAGGTTAGGCCCTGAGTAGCCGTGCAGAAAGGGAGGCATGCAGCTGTTTCCACAAGTTCTCAGTCGCTTATGTGCTTTATTTTAAAGGAAGTACGCGTCCCGGGACTCCTAGGCCCCACGGGTGTGCATCGTTTTCCCTCCGAGGTCACTGAGTGCCTCCAGACACCTGTGGGCCAGCGGAGCAACGTCGAGGTCCATTGGTTGATCCCCCGGAGGACCTCTGTGCCTGCCGTGTGCTGGGCAGCAACACACTGCGCATTCCTTGAGGAGCGCTACATCTCCAGAGCCCTCGAATGCCCTCTGGACAACATGGCTAGTGAGTGCGAAGTGCCCAGGAAGACTCTGTCATGGCCCTTGTGTGAGCTGCCATGAGAGAACACTGTGCTTGGAACACTGCGAGGCCCGCCCCGTATCTGAAGTCACTCTGCTCGAGGAGAAAGTCAGCATCTTAGCACGCTGTGTCGCTACCGGCACACCCAGCATGAACCCATGCCTGGAAGATAGGCCCTGATTCGCCGTGCAGAAGCGGAGGCGTGCTGCAGCTTCCAGGAGGCGGTGGCCTCTGCTCTGCATGCCTTTAACGGCAGCACAGCTTTCTGGACACCTGGGAGGCTAGCCGGGGCACCCTGCTCCCGGCAGGAACACTGAGTACCCCCAGGTGCACCTGGGTCTGCTAAGCAACATCCAGGCCCGTAGCCCTTCAGAGCCCCCTGTGTGCAGGCCGAGCGTAGGGAAACGCACTGCCCTCTCCTTCGGAGCAGCTTAGTTTCCTCCGCACTCGCACACGTTCGCGAACACCGTTCTGGCACGTCCCACGTGGCGTGGAGTTCTTACGCAGTGCCCTAATCGGAGCTGCCCTCAGAGGAGCCCTCGTCTTCGCGTTCCATCCAGGACCTCCTGACTGAAGTCACCGGGCCTCCTAGAGGACGGCGGCTTGGGTTCTTACTGCACTTCAAGTCCTGTTCCTTCTGCGGCACTGCAGGCAGCACCAGGCCCAGAGGAGCAGCTACGGCGTTCCTTGGTTGAGGCAGTTCGCCGGATGCGGGACTCCCTACTTCGATGTTAATTCAGGGAAGGAAACACAGGGTAACCGGTGTCTCTTGTGACTTCTTAGAAGCCACAGGAATGTACGCTGAGTGTGCCCATGAAAACGGGGGCCTGCTGGAACTAGCCCTGCTTTTCCATTTTGAGGGCGGCATTCATGCCTGCCTTGAAGCTACCTGACATTCCCGGCTCCCGACAGGCCAGTGAGCCCTGGAAGAAGGCTTCGGGGTAAAATATGAATTTGCTCTCTCTAAACCAGGGGCTTCCGTGGCCGCCGCGGCGGTCCGCATGACAGGCTCTAGAGCGAAAGTGAACCTCGACGTGAGAACTCGCCTCCAGGTTAGGCCCTGAGTAGCCGTGCAGAAAGGGAGTCATGCAGCTGTTTCCACAAGTTCTCAGTCGCTTATGTGCTTTATTTTAAAGGAAGTACGCGTCCGGGGACTCCTAGGCCCCACGGGTGTGCATCGTTCTCCCTCCGAGGTCACTGAGTGCCTCCAGACACCTGTGGGCCGGCGGAGCAACGTCGAGGTCCATTGGTTGATCCCCCGGAGGACCTCTGTGCCTGCCGAGTGCTGGGCAGCAACACACTGCGCATTCCTTGAGGAGCGCTACATCTCCAGAGCCCTCGAATGCCCTCGGGACAACATGGCTAGTGAGTGCGAAGTGCCCAGGAAGACTCTGTCATGGCCCTTGTGTGAGCTGCCATGAGAGAACACTGTGCTTGGAACACTGCGAGGCCCGCCCCGTATCTGAAGTCACTCTGCTCGAGGAGAAAGTCAGCATCTTAGCACGCTGTGTCGCTACCGGCACACCCAGCATGAACCCATTCCTGGAAGTAAGGCCCTGATTCGCCGTGCAGAAGCGGAGGCATGCTGCAGCTTCCAGGAGGCGGTGGCCTCTGCTCTGCATGCCTTTAACGGCAGCACAGCTTTCTGGACACCTGGGAGGCTAGCCGGGGCACCCTGCTCCCGGCAGGAACACTGAGTACCCCCAGGTGCACCTGGGTCTGCTAAGCAACATCCAGGCCCGTAGCCCTTCAGAGCCCCCTGTGTGCAGGCCGAGCGTAGGGAAACGCACTGCCCTCTCCTTCGGAGCAGCTTAGTTTCCTCCGCACGCGCACACGTTCGCGAACACCGTTCTGGCACGTCCCACGTGGCGTGGAGTTCTTACGCGGTGCCCTAATCGGAGCTGCCCTCAGAGGAGCCCTCGTCTTCGCGTTCCATCCAGGACCTCCTGACTGAAGTCACCGGGCCTCCTAGAGGACGGCGGCTTGGGTTCTTACTGCACTTCAAGTCCTGTTCCTTCTGCGGCACTGCAGGCAGCCCCAGGTCCAGAGGAGCAGCTACGGCGTTCCTCGGTTGAGACAGTTCGCCGGATGCGGGACTCCCTACTTCGATAAGTTGATTCAGGGAAGGAAACACAGGGTAACCGGTGTCTCTTGGGACTCCTTAGAAGCCACAGGGATGTACGCTGAGTGTGCCCATGAAAACGGGGGCCTGTTGGAACTAGCCTTGCTTTTCCATTTTGAGGGCGGCATTCATGCCTGCCTTGAAGCTACCTGACATTCCCGGCTCCCGACAGGCCAGTGAGCCCTGGAAGAATGCTTCGGGGAAAATTATGAATTTGCTCTCTCTAAACCAGGGGCTTCCGTGGGCGCGGCGGCGGTCTGCATGACAGACTCTAGAGCGAAAGGGAACCTCGACGTGAGAACTCGCCTCCAGGTTAGGCCCTGAGTAGCCGTGCAGAAAGGGAGGCATGCAGCTGTTTCCACAAGTTCTCAGTCGCTTATGTGCTTTATTTTAAAGGAAGTACGCGTTCCGGGACTCCTAGGCCCCACGGGTGTGCATCGTTTTCCCTCCGAGGTCACTGAGTGCCTCCAGACACCTGTGGGCCAGCGGAGCAACGTTGAGGTCCGTTGGTTGATCCCCCGGAGGACCTCTGTGCCTGCCGTGTGCTGGGCAGCAACACACTGCGCATTCCTTGAGGAGCGCTACATCTCCAGAGCCCTCGAATGCCCTCGGGACAACATGGCTAGTGAGTGCGAAGTGCCCAGGAAGACTCTGTCATGGCCCTTGTGTGAGCTGCCATGAGAGAACACTGTGCTTGGAACACTGCGAGGCCCGCCCCGTATCTGAAGTCACTCTGCTCGAGGAGAAAGTCAGCATCTTAGCACGCTGTGTCGCTACCGGCACACCCAGCATGAACCCATGCCTGGAAGATAGGCCCTGATTCGCCGTGCAGAAGCGGAGGCGTGCTGCAGCTTCCAGGAGGCGGTGGCCTCTGCTCTGCATGCCTTTAACGGCAGCACAGCTTTCTGGACACCTGGGAGGCTAGCCGGGGCACCCTGCTCCCAGCAGGAACACTGAGTACCCCCAGGTGCACCTGGGTCTGCTAAGCAACATCCAGGCCCATAGCCCTTCAGAGCCTCCTGTGTGCAGGCTGAGCGTAGAGAAACGCACTGCCCTCTCCTTCGGAGCAGCTTAGTTTCCTCCGCACTCGCACACGTTCGCGAACACCGTTCTGGCATGTCCCACATGGCCCGGAGGTCTTACGCGGTGCCCTAATCGGACCTGCCTTCAGAGGAGCCCTCGTCTTCGCGTTTCATCCAGGACCTCCTGACTGAAGTCACCGTGCCTCCTAGAGGACGGCGGCTTGGGTTTTTCCTGCACTTCAAGTCCTGTTCCTTCTTCGGCACTGCAGGCAGCACCAGGCCCAGGGGAGCAGCTACGGCGTTCCTCGGTTGAGACAGTTCGCCGGATGCGGGACTCCCTACTTCGATGTTAATTCAGGGAAGGAAACACAGGGTAACCGGTGTCTCTTGGGACTCCTTAGAAGCCACAGGGATGTACGCTGAGTGTGCCCATGAAAACGGGGGCCTGCTGGAACTAGCCCTGCTTTTCCATTTTGAGGGTGGCATTCATGCCTGCCTTGAAGCTACCTGACATTCCCGGCTCCCGACAGGCCAGTGAGCCCTGGAAGAAGGCTTCGGGGTAAAATATGAATTTGCTCTCTCTAAACCAGGGGCTTCCGTGGCCGCCGCGGCGGTCCGCATGACAGGCTCTAGAGCGAAAGTGAACCTCGACGTGAGAACTCGCCTCCAGGTTACGCCCTGAGTAGCCGTGCAGAAAGGGAGTCATGCAGCTGTTTCCACAAGTTCTCAGTCGCTTATGTGCTTTATTTTAAAGGAAGTACGCGTCCGGGGACTCCTAGGCCCCACGGGTGTGCATCGTTCTCCCTCCGAGGTCACTGAGTGCCTCCAGACACCTGTGGGCCGGCGGAGCAACGTCGAGGTCCATTGGTTGATCCCCCGGAGGACCTCTGTGCCTGCCGAGTGCTGGGCAGCAACACACTGCGCATTCCTTGAGGAGCGCTACATCTCCAGAGCCCTCGAATGCCCTCGGGACAACATGGCTAGTGAGTGCGAAGTGCCCAGGAAGACTCTGTCATGGCCCTTGTGTGAGCTGCCATGAGAGAACACTGTGCTTGGAACACTGCGAGGCCCGCCCCGTATCTGAAGTCACTCTGCTCGAGGAGAAAGTCAGCATCTTAGCACGCTGTGTCGCTACCGGCACACCCAGCATGAACCCATTCCTGGAAGTAAGGCCCTGATTCGCCGTGCAGAAGCGGAGGCATGCTGCAGCTTCCAGGAGGCGGTGGCCTCTGCTCTGCATGCCTTTAACGGCAGCACAGCTTTCTGGACACCTGGGAGGCTAGCCGGGGCACCCTGCTCCCAGCAGGAACACTGAGTACCCCCAGGTGCACCTGGGTCTGCTAAGCAACATCCAGGCCCGTAGCCCTTCAGAGCCCCCTGTGTGCAGGCCGAGCGTAGGGAAACGCACTGCCCTCTCCTTCGGAGCAGCTTAGTTTCCTCCGCACTCGCACACGTTCGCGAACACCGTTCTGGCACGTCCCACGTGGCGTGGAGTTCTTACGCGGTGCCCTAATCGGAGCTGCCCTCAGAGGAGCCCTCGTCTTCGCGTTTCATCCAGAACCTCCTGACTGAAGTCACCGTGCCTCCTAGAGGACGGCGGCTTGGGTTCTTACTGCACTTCAAGTCCTGTTCCTTCTGCGGCACTGCAGGCAGCACCAGGCCCAGAGGAGCAGCTACGGCGTTCCTCGGTTGAGACAGTTCGCCGGATGCGGGACTCCCTACTTCGATGTTAATTCAGGGAAGGAAACACAGGGTAACCGGTGTCTCTTGGGACTCCTTAGAAGCCACAGGGATGTACGCTGAGTGTGCCCATGAAAACGGGGGCCTGCTGGAACTAGCCCTGCTTTTCCATTTTGAGGGCGGCATTCATGCCTGCCTTGAAGCTACCTGACATTCCCAGCTCCCGACAGGCCAGTGAGCCCTGGAAGAAGGCTTCGGGGTAAAATATGAATTTGCTCTCTCTAAACCAGGGGCTTCCGTGGCCGCCGCGGCGGTCCGCATGACAGGCTCTAGAGCGAAAGTGAACCTCGACGTGAGAACTCGCCTCCAGGTTAGGCCCTGAGTAGCCGTGCAGAAAGGGAGTCATGCAGCTGTTTCCACAAGTTCTCAGTCGCTTATGTGCTTTATTTTAAAGGAAGTACGCGTCCGGGGACTCCTAGGCCCCACGGGTGTGCATCGTTCTCCCTCCGAGGTCACTGAGTGCCTCCAGACACCTGTGGGCCGGCGGAGCAACGTCGAGGTCCATTGGTTGATCCCCCGGAGGACCTCTGTGCCTGCCGAGTGCTGGGCAGCAACACACTGCGCATTCCTTGAGGAGCGCTACATCTCCAGAGCCCTCGAATGCCCTCGGGACAACATGGCTAGTGAGTGCGAAGTGCCCAGGAAGACTCTGTCATGGCCCTTGTGTGAGCTGCCATGAGAGAACACTGTGCTTGGAACACTGCGAGGCCCGCCCCGTATCTGAAGTCACTCTGCTCGAGGAGAAAGTCAGCATCTTAGCACGCTGTGTCGCTACCGGCACACCCAGCATGAACCCATTCCTGGAAGTAAGGCCCTGATTCGCCGTGCAGAAGCGGAGGCATGCTGCAGCTTCCAGGAGGCGGTGGCCTCTGCTCTGCATGCCTTTAACGGCAGCACAGCTTTCTGGACACCTGGGAGGCTAGCCGGGGCACCCTGCTCCCGGCAGGAACACTGAGTACCCCCAGGTGCACCTGGGTCTGCTAAGCAACATCCAGGCCCGTAGCCCTTCAGAGCCCCCTGTGTGCAGGCCGAGCGTAGGGAAACGCACTGCCCTCTCCTTCGGAGCAGCTTAGTTTCCTCCGCACTCGCACACGTTCGCGAACACCGTTCTGGCACGTCCCACGTGGCGTGGAGTTCTTACGCGGTGCCCTAATCGGAGCTGCCCTCAGAGGAGCCCTCGTCTTCGCGTTCCATCCAGGACCTCCTGACTGAAGTCACCGGGCCTCCTAGAGGACGGCGGCTTGGGTTCTTACTGCACTTCAAGTCCTGTTCCTTCTGCGGCACTGCAGGCAGCCCCAGGCCCAGAGGAGCAGCTACGGCGTTCCTCGGTTGAGACAGTTCGCCGGATGCGGGACTCCCTACTTCGATAAGTTGATTCAGGGAAGGAAACACAGGGTAACCGATGTCTCTTGGGACTCCTTAGAAGCCAGAGGGATGTACGCTGAGTGTGCCCATGAAAACGGGGGCCTGTTGGAACTAGCCCTGCTTTTCCATTTTGAGGGCGGCATTCATGCCTGCCTTGAAGCTACCTGACATTCCCGGCTCCCGACAGGCCAGTGAGCCCTGGAAGAATGCTTCGGGGAAAATTATGAATTTGCTCTCTCTAAACCAGGGGCTTCCGTGGGCGCGGCGGCGGTCCGCATGACAGACTCTAGAGCGAAAGGGAACCTCGACGTGAGAACTCGCCTCCAGGTTAGGCCCTGAGTAGCCGTGCAGAAAGGGAGGCATGCAGCTGTTTCCACAAGTTCTCAGTCGCTTATGTGCTTTATTTTAAAGGAAGTACGCGTCCCGGGACTCCTAGGCCCCACGGGTGTGCATCGTTTTCCCTCCGAGGTCACTGAGTGCCTCCAGACACCTGTGGGCCAGCGGAGCAACGTCGAGGTCCGTTGGTTGATCCCCCGGAGGACCTCTGTGCCTGCCGTGTGCTGGGCAGCAACACACTGCGCATTCCTTGAGGAGCGCTACATCTCCAGAGCCCTCGAATGCCCTCGGGACAACATGGCTAGTGAGTGCGAAGTGCCCAGGAAGACTCTGTCATGGCCCTTGTGTGAGCTGCCATGAGAGAACACTGTGCTTGGAACACTGCGAGGCCCGCCCCGTATCTGAAGTCACTCTGCTCGAGGAGAAAGTCAGCATCTTAGCACGCTGTGTCGCTACCGGCACACCCAGCATGAACCCATGCCTGGAAGATAGGCCCTGATTCGCCGTGCAGAAGCGGAGGCGTGCTGCAGCTTCCAGGAGGCGGTGGCCTCTGCTCTGCATGCCTTTAACGGCAGCACAGCTTTCTGGACACCTGGGAGGCTAGCCGGGGCACCCTGCTCCCAGCAGGAACACTGAGTACCCCCAGGTGCACCTGGGTCTGCTAAGCAACATCCAGGCCCGTAGCCCTTCAGAGCCTCCTGTGTGCAGGCCGAGCGTAGAGAAACGCACTGCCCTCTCCTTCGGAGCAGCTTAGTTTCCTCCGCACTCGCACACGTTAGCGAACACCGTTCTGGCACGTCCCACGTGGTGTGGAGTTCTTACGCGGTGCCCTAATCGGAGCTGCCCTCAGAGGAGCCCTCGTCTTCGCGTTCCATCCAGGACCTCCTGACTGAAGTCACCGGGCCTCCTAGAGGACGGCGGCTTGGGTTTTTCCTGCACTTCAAGTCCTGTTCCTTCTGCGGCACTGCAGGCAGCACCAGGCCCAGAGGAGCAGCTACGGCGTTCCTCGGTTGAGACAGTTCGCCGGATGCGGGACTCCCTACTTCGATGTTAATTCAGGGAAGGAAACACAGGGTAACCGGTGTCTCTTGGGACTCCTTAGAAGCCACAGGGATGTACGCTGAGTGTGCCCATGAAAACGGGGGCCTGCTGGAACTAGCCCTGCTTTTCCATTTTGAGGGCGGCATTCATGCCTGCCTTGAAGCTACCTGACATTCCCAGCTCCCGACAGGCCAGTGAGCCCTGGAAGAAGGCTTCGGGGTAAAATATGAATTTGCTCTCTCTAAACCAGGGGCTTCCGTGGCCGCCGCGGCGGTCCGCATGACAGGCTCTAGAGCGAAAGTGAACCTCGACGTGAGAACTCGCCTCCAGGTTAGGCCCTGAGTAGCCGTGCAGAAAGGGAGTCATGCAGCTGTTTCCACAAGTTCTCAGTCGCTTATGAGCTTTATTTTAAAGGAAGTACGCGTCCGGGGACTCCTAGGCCCCACGGGTGTGCATCGTTCTCCCTCCGAGGTCACTGAGTGCCTCCAGACACCTGTGGGCCGGCGGAGCAACGTCGAGGTCCATTGGTTGATCCCCCGGAGGACCTCTGTGCCTGCCGAGTGCTGGGCAGCAACACACTGCGCATTCCTTGAGGAGCGCTACATCTCCAGAGCCCTCGAATGCCCTCGGGACAACATGGCTAGTGAGTGCGAAGTGCCCAGGAAGACTCTGTCATGGCCCTTGTGTGAGCTGCCATGAGAGAACACTGTGCTTGGAACACTGCGAGGCCCGCCCCGTATCTGAAGTCACTCTGCTCGAGGAGAAAGTCAGCATCTTAGCACGCTGTGTCGCTACCGGCACACCCAGCATGAACCCATTCCTGGAAGTAAGGCCCTGATTCGCCGTGCAGAAGCGGAGGCATGCTGCAGCTTCCAGGAGGCGGTGGCCTCTGCTCTGCATGCCTTTAACGGCAGCACAGCTTTCTGGACACCTGGGAGGCTAGCCGGGGCACCCTGCTCCCGGCAGGAACACTGAGTACCCCCAGGTGCACCTGGGTCTGCTAAGCAACATCCAGGCCCGTAGCCCTTCAGAGCCCCCTGTGTGCAGGCCGAGCGTAGGGAAACGCACTGCCCTCTCCTTCGGAGCAGCTTAGTTTCCTCCGCACTCGCACACGTTCGCGAACACCGTTCTGGCACGTCCCACGTGGCGTGGAGTTCTTACGCGGTGCCCTAATCGGAGCTGCCCTCAGAGGAGCCCTCGTCTTCGCGTTCCATCCAGGACCTCCTGACTGAAGTCACCGGGCCTCCTAGAGGACGGCGGCTTGGGTTCTTACTGCACTTCAAGTCCTGTTCCTTCTGCGGCACTGCAGGCAGCCCCAGGCCCAGAGGAGCAGCTACGGCGTTCCTCGGTTGAGACAGTTCGCCGGATGCGGGACTCCCTACTTCGATAAGTTGATTCAGGGAAGGAAACACAGGGTAACCGGTGTCTCTTGGGACTCCTTAGAAGCCAGAGGGATGTACGCTGAGTGTGCCCATGAAAACGGGGGCCTGTTGGAACTAGCCCTGCTTTTCCATTTTGAGGGCGGCATTCATGCCTGCCTTGAAGCTACCTGACATTCCCGGCTCCCGACAGGCCAGTGAGCCCTGGAAGAATGCTTCGGGGAAAATTATGAATTTGCTCTCTCTAAACCAGGGGCTTCCGTGGGCGCGGCGGCGGTCCGCATGACAGACTCTAGAGCGAAAGGGAACCTCGACGTGAGAACTCGCCTCCAGGTTAGGCCCTGAGTAGCCGTGCAGAAAGGGAGGCATGCAGCTGTTTCCACAAGTTCTCAGTCGCTTATGTGCTTTATTTTAAAGGAAGTACGCGTCCCGGGACTCCTAGGCCCCACGGGTGTGCATCGTTTTCCCTCCGAGGTCACTGAGTGCCTCCAGACACCTGTGGGCCAGCGGAGCAACGTCGAGGTCCATTGGTTGATCCCCCGGAGGACCTCTGTGCCTGCCGTGTGCTGGGCAGCAACACACTGCGCATTCCTTGAGGAGCGCTACATCTCCAGAGCCCTCGAATGCCCTCTGGACAACATGGCTAGTGAGTGCGAAGTGCCCAGGAAGACTCTGTCATGGCCCTTGTGTGAGCTGCCATGAGAGAACACTGTGCTTGGAACACTGCGAGGCCCGCCCCGTATCTGAAGTCACTCTGCTCGAGGAGAAAGTCAGCATCTTAGCACGCTGTGTCGCTACCGGCACACCCAGCATGAACCCATGCCTGGAAGATAGGCCCTGATTCGCCGTGCAGAAGCGGAGGCGTGCTGCAGCTTCCAGGAGGCGGTGGCCTCTGCTCTGCATGCCTTTAATGGCAGCACAGCTTTCTGGACACCTGGGAGGCTAGCCGGGGCACCCTGCTCCCGGCAGGAACACTGAGTACCCCCAGGTGCACCTGGGTCTGCTAAGCAACATCCAGGCCCGTAGCCCTTCAGAGCCCCCTGTGTGCAGGCCGAGCGTAGGGAAACGCACTGCCCTCTCCTTCGGAGCAGCTTAGTTTCCTCCGCACTCGCACACGTTCGCGAACACCGTTCTGGCACGTCCCACGTGGCGTGGAGTTCTTACGCAGTGCCCTAATCGGAGCTGCCCTCAGAGGAGCCCTCGTCTTCGCGTTCCATCCAGGACCTCCTGACTGAAGTCACCGGGCCTCCTAGAGGACGGCGGCTTGGGTTCTTACTGCACTTCAAGTCCTGTTCCTTCTGCGGCACTGCAGGCAGCACCAGGCCCAGAGGAGCAGCTACGGCGTTCCTTGGTTGAGGCAGTTCGCCGGATGCGGGACTCCCTACTTCGATGTTAATTCAGGGAAGGAAACACAGGGTAACCGGTGTCTCTTGTGACTTCTTAGAAGCCACAGGAATGTACGCTGAGTGTGCCCATGAAAACGGGGGCCTGCTGGAACTAGCCCTGCTTTTCCATTTTGAGGGCGGCATTCATGCCTGCCTTGAAGCTACCTGACATTCCCGGCTCCCGACAGGCCAGTGAGCCCTGGAAGAATGCTTCGGGGAAAATTATGAATTTGCTCTCTCTAAACCAGGGGCTTCCGTGGGCGCGGCGGCGGTCCGCATGACAGACTCTAGAGCGAAAGGGAACCTCGACGTGAGAACTCGCCTCCAGGTTAGGCCCTGAGTAGCCGTGCAGAAAGGGAGGCATGCAGCTGTTTCCACAAGTTCTCAGTCGCTTATGTGCTTTATTTTAAAGGAAGTACGCGTCCCGGGACTCCTAGGCCCCACGGGTGTGCATCGTTTTCCCTCCGAGGTCACTGAGTGCCTCCAGACACCTGTGGGCCAGCGGAGCAACGTTGAGGTCCGTTGGTTGATCCCCCGGAGGACCTCTGTGCCTGCCGTGTGCTGGGCAGCAACACACTGCGCATTCCTTGAGGAGCGCTACATCTCCAGAGCCCTCGAATGCCCTCGGGACAACATGGCTAGTGAGTGCGAAGTGCCCAGGAAGACTCTGTCATGGCCCTTGTGTGAGCTGCCATGAGAGAACACTGTGCTTGGAACACTGCGAGGCCCGCCCCGTATCTGAAGTCACTCTGCTCGAGGAGAAAGTCAGCATCTTAGCACGCTGTGTCGCTACCGGCACACCCAGCATGAACCCATGCCTGGAAGATAGGCCCTGATTCGCCGTGCAGAAGCGGAGGCGTGCTGCAGCTTCCAGGAGGCGGTGGCCTCTGCTCTGCATGCCTTTAACGGCAGCACAGCTTTCTGGACACCTGGGAGGCTAGCCGGGGCACCCTGCTCCCAGCAGGAACACTGAGTACCCCCAGGTGCACCTGGGTCTGCTAAGCAACATCCAGGCCCATAGCCCTTCAGAGCCTCCTGTGTGCAGGCCGAGCGTAGAGAAACGCACTGCCCTCTCCTTCGGAGCAGCTTAGTTTCCTCCGCACTCGCACACGTTCGCGAACACCGTTCTGGCACGTCCCACATGGCCCGGAGGTCTTACGCGGTGCCCTAATCGGAGCTGCCCTCAGAGGAGCCCTCGTCTTCGCGTTTCATCCAGGACCTCCTGACTGAAGTCACCGTGCCTCCTAGAGGACGGCGGCTTGGGTTCTTACTGCACTTCAAGTCCTGTTCCTTCTGCGGCACTGCAGGCAGCCACAGGCCCAGAGGAGCAGCTACGGCGTTCCTCGGTTGAGACAGTTCGCCGGATGCGGGACTCCCTACTTCGATAAGTTGATTCAGGGAAGGAAACACAGGGTAACCGGTGTCTCTTGGGACTCCTTAGAAGCCACAGGGATGTACGCTGAGTGTGCCCATGAAAACGGGGGCCTGCTGGAACTAGCCCTGCTTTTCCATTTTGAGGGCGGCATTCATGCCTGCCTTGAAGCTACCTGACATTCCCGGCTCCCGACAGGCCAGTGAGCCCTGGAAGAATGCTTCGGGGAATATTATGAATTTGCTCTCTCTAAACCAGGGGCTTCCGTGGGCGCGGCGGCGGTCCGCATGACAGACTCAAGAGCGAAAGGGAACCTCGACGTGAGAACTCGCCTCCAGGTTAGGCCCTGAGTAGCCGTGCAGAAAGGGAGTCATGCAGCTGTTTCAACAAGTTCTCAGTCGCTTATGTGCTTTATTTTAAAGGAAGTACGCGTCCGGGGACTCCTAGGCCCCACGGGTGTGCATCGTTCTCCCTCCGAGGTCACTGAGTGCCTCCAGACACCTGTGGGCCAGCGGAGCAACGTCGAGGTCCATTGGTTGATCCCCCGGAGGACCTCTGTGCCTGCCGAGTGCTGGGCAGCAACACACTGCGCATTCCTTGAGGAGCGCTACATCTCCAGAGCCCTCGAATGCCCTCTGGACAACATGGCTAGTGAGTGCGAAGTGCCCAGGAAGACTCTGTCATGGCCCTTGTGTGAGCTGCCATGAGAGAACACTGTTCTTGGAACACTGCGAGGCCTGCCCCGTATCTGAAGTCACTCTGCTCGAGGAGAAAGTCAGCATCTTAGCACGCTGTGTCGCTACCGGCACACCCAGCATGAACCCATTCCTGGAAGTAAGGCCCTGATTCGCCGTGCAGAAGCGGAGGCATGCTGCAGCTTCCAGGAGGCGGTGGCCTCTGCTCTGCATGCCTTTAACGGCAGCACAGCTTTCTGGACACCTGGGAGGCTAGCCGGGGCACCCTGCTCCCGGCAGGAACACTGAGTACCCCCAGGTGCACCTGGGTCTGCTAAGCAACATCCAGGCCCATAGCCCTTCAGAGCCTCTTGTGTGCAGGCTGAGCGTAGAGAAACGCACTGCCCTCTCCTTCGGAGCAGCTTAGTTTCCTCCGCACTCGCACACGTTCGCGAACACCGTTCTGGCATGTCCCACATGGCCCGGAGGTCTTACGCGGTGCCCTAATCGGACCTGCCCTCAGAGGAGCCCTCGTCTTCGCGTTTCATCCAGGACCTCCTGACTGAAGTCACCGTGCCTCCTAGAGGACGGCGGCTTGGGTTTTTCCTGCACTTCAAGTCCTGTTCCTTCTGCGGCACTGCAGGCATCACCAGGCCCAGGGGAGCAGCTACGGCGTTCCTCGGTTGAGACAGTTCGCCGGATGCGGGACTCCCTACTTCGATGTTAATTCAGGGAAGGAAACACAGGGTAACCGGTGTCTCTTGTGACTCCTTAGAAGCCACAGGGATGTACGCTGAGTGTGCCCATGAAAACGGGGGCCTGCTGGAACTAGCCCTGCTTTTCCATTTTGAGGGCGGCATTCATGCCTGCCTTGAAGCTACCTGACATTCCCGGCTCCCGACAGGCCAGTGAGCCCTGGAAGAAGGCTTCGGGGTAAAATATGAATTTGCTCTCTCTAAACCAGGGGCTTCCGTGGCCGCCGCGGCGGTCCGCATGACAGGCTCTAGAGCGAAAGTGAACCTCGACGTGAGAACTCGCCTCCAGGTTAGGCCCTGAGTAGCCGTGCAGAAAGGGAGTCATGCAGCTGTTTCCACAAGTTCTCAGTCGCTTATGTGCTTTATTTTAAAGGAAGTACGCGTCCGGGGACTCCTAGGCCCCACGGGTGTGCATCGTTCTCCCTCCGAGGTCACTGAGTGCCTCCAGACACCTGTGGGCCGGCGGAGCAACGTCGAGGTCCATTGGTTGATCCCCCGGAGGACCTCTGTGCCTGCCGAGTGCTGGGCAGCAACACACTGCGCATTCCTTGAGGAGCGCTACATCTCCAGAGCCCTCGAATGCCCTCGGGACAACATGGCTAGTGAGTGCGAAGTGCCCAGGAAGACTCTGTCATGGCCCTTGTGTGAGCTGCCATGAGAGAACACTGTGCTTGGAACACTGCGAGGCCCGCCCCGTATCTGAAGTCACTCTGCTCGAGGAGAAAGTCAGCATCTTAGCACGCTGTGTCGCTACCGGCACACCCAGCATGAACCCATTCCTGGAAGTAAGGCCCTGATTCGCCGTGCAGAAGCGGAGGCATGCTGCAGCTTCCAGGAGGCGGTGGCCTCTGCTCTGCATGCCTTTAACGGCAGCACAGCTTTCTGGACACCTGGGAGGCTAGCCGGGGCACCCTGCTCCCGGCAGGAACACTGAGTACCCCCAGGTGCACCTGGGTCTGCTAAGCAACATCCAGGCCCGTAGCCCTTCAGAGCCCCCTGTGTGCAGGCCGAGCGTAGGGAAACGCACTGCCCTCTCCTTCGGAGCAGCTTAGTTTCCTCCGCACTCGCACACGTTCGCGAACACCGTTCTGGCACGTCCCACGTGGCGTGGAGTTCTTACGCGGTGCCCTAATCGGAGCTGCCCTCAGAGGAGCCCTCGTCTTCGCGTTCCATCCAGGACCTCCTGACTGAAGTCACCGGGCCTCCTAGAGGACGGCGGCTTGAGTTCTTACTGCACTTCAAGTCCTGTTCCTTCTGCGGCACTGCAGGCAGCCACAGGCCCAGAGGAGCAGCTACGGCGTTCCTCGGTTGAGACAGTTCGCCGGATGCGGAACTCCCTACTTCGATAAGTTGATTCAGGGAAGGAAACACAGGGTAACCGGTGTCTCTTGGGACTCCTTAGAAGCCACAGGGATGTACGCTGAGTGTGCCCATGAAAACGGGGGCCTGCTGGAACTAGCCCTGCTTTTCCATTTTGAGGGCGGCATTCATGCCTGCCTTGAAGCTACCTGACATTCCCAGCTCCCGACAGGCCAGTGAGCCCTGGAAGAATGCTTCGGGGAAAATTATGAATTTGCTCTCTCTAAACCAGGGGCTTCCGTGGGCGCGGCGGCGGTCCGCATGACAGACTCTAGAGCGAAAGGGAACCTCGACGTGAGAACTCGCCTCCAGGTTAGGCCCTGAGTAGCCGTGCAGAAAGGGAGTCATGCAGCTGTTTCCACAAGTTCTCAGTCGCTTATGTGCTTTATTTTAAAGGAAGTACGCGTCCGGGGACTCCTAGGCCCCACGGGTGTGCATCGTTCTCCCTCCGAGGTCACTGAGTGCCTCCAGACACCTGTGGGCCGGCGGAGCAACGTCGAGGTCCATTGGTTGATCCCCCGGAGGACCTCTGTGCCTGCCGAGTGCTGGGCAGCAACACACTGCGCATTCCTTGAGGAGCGCTACATCTCCAGAGCCCTCGAATGCCCTCGGGACAACATGGCTAGTGAGTGCGAAGTGCCCAGGAAGACTCTGTCATGGCCCTTGTGTGAGCTGCCATGAGAGAACACTGTGCTTGGAACACTGCGAGGCCCGCCCCGTATCTGAAGTCACTCTGCTCGAGGAGAAAGTCAGCATCTTAGCACGCTGTGTCGCTACCGGCACACCCAGCATGAACCCATTCCTGGAAGTAAGGCCCTGATTCGCCGTGCAGAAGCGGAGGCATGCTGCAGCTTCCAGGAGGCGGTGGCCTCTGCTCTGCATGCCTTTAACGGCAGCACAGCTTTCTGGACACCTGGGAGGCTAGCCGGGGCACCCTGCTCCCGGCAGGAACACTGAGTACCCCCAGGTGCACCTGGGTCTGCTAAGCAACATCCAGGCCCGTAGCCCTTCAGAGCCCCCTGTGTGCAGGCCGAGCGTAGGGAAATGCACTGCCCTCTCCTTCGGAGCAGCTTAGTTTCCTCCGCACTCGCACACGTTCAGGAACACCGTTCTGGCACGTCCCACGTGGCGTGGAGTTCTTACGCGGTGCCCTAATCGGAGCTGCCCTCAGAGGAGCCCTCGTCTTCGCGTTCCATCCAGGACCTCCTGACTGAAGTCACCGGGCCTCCTAGAGGACGGCGGCTTGGGTTCTTACTGCACTTCAAGTCCTGTTCCTTCTGCGGCACTGCAGGCAGCCCCAGGCCCAGAGGAGCAGCTACGGCGTTCCTCGGTTGAGACAGTTCGCCGGATGCGGGACTCCCTACTTCGATAAGTTGATTCAGGGAAGGAAACACAGGGTAACCGGTGTCTCTTGGGACTCCTTAGAAGCCACAGGGATGTACGCTGAGTGTGCCCATGAAAACGGGGGCCTGTTGGAACTAGCCCTGCTTTTCCATTTTGAGGGCGGCATTCATGCCTGCCTTGAAGCTACCTGACATTCCCGGCTCCCGACAGGCCAGTGAGCCCTGGAAGAATGCTTCGGGGAAAATTATGAATTTGCTCTCTCTAAACCAGGGGCTTCCGTGGGCGCGGCGGCGGTCCGCATGACAGACTCTAGAGCGAAAGGGAACCTCGACGTGAGAACTCGCCTCCAGGTTAGGCCCTGAGTAGCCGTGCAGAAAGGGAGGCATGCAGCTGTTTCCACAAGTTCTCAGTCGCTTATGTGCTTTATTTTAAAGGAAGTACGCGTCCCGGGACTCCTAGGCCCCACGGGTGTGCATCGTTTTCCCTCCGAGGTCACTGAGTGCCTCCAGACACCTGTGGGCCAGCGGAGCAACGTCGAGGTCCATTGGTTGATCCCCCGGAGGACCTCTGTGCCTGCCGTGTGCTGGGCAGCAACACACTGTGCATTCCTTGAGGAGCGCGACATCTCCAGAGCCCTCGAATGCCCTCGGGACAACATGGCTAGTGAGTGCGAAGTGCCCAGGAAGACTCTGTCATGGCCCTTGTGTGAGCTGCCATGAGAGAACACTGTGCTTGGAACACTGCGAGGCCCGCCCCGTATCTGAAGTCACTCTGCTCGAGGAGAATGTCAGCATCTTAGCACGCTGTGTCGCTACCGGCACACCCAGCATGAACCCATGCCTGGAAGATAGGCCCTGATTCGCCGTGCAGAAGCGGAGGCGTGCTGCAGCTTCCAGGAGGCGGTGGCCTCTGCTCTGCATGCCTTTAACGGCAGCACAGCTTTCTGGACACCTGGGAGGCTAGCCGGGGCACCCTGCTCCCAGCAGGAACACTGAGTACCCCCAGGTGCACCTGGGTCTGCTAAGCAACATCCAGGCCCGTAGCCCTTCAGAGCCTCCTGTGTGCAGGCCGAGCGTAGAGAAACGCACTGCCCTCTCCTTCGGAGCAGCTTAGTTTCCTCCGCACTCGCACACGTTCGCGAACACCGTTCTGGCATGTCCCACATGGCCCGGAGGTCTT
The DNA here is from genome assembly GCF_039906515.1 of Pseudorca crassidens. Classification (NCBI taxonomy): domain Eukaryota; kingdom Metazoa; phylum Chordata; class Mammalia; order Artiodactyla; family Delphinidae; genus Pseudorca; species Pseudorca crassidens. The sequence continues at coordinate 90,859,665 of NC_090308.1, read as the reverse complement.
ACGCGGTGCCCTAATCGGACCTGCCCTCAGAGGAGCCCTCGTCTTCGCGTTTCATCCAGGACCTCCTGACTGAAGTCACCGTGCCTCCTAGAGGACGGCGGCTTGGGTTTTTCCTGCACTTCAAGTCCTGTTCCTTCTGCGGCACTGCAGGCAGCACCAGGCCCAGAGGAGCAGCTACGGCGTTCCTCGGTTGAGACAGTTCGCCGGATGCGGGACTCCCTACTTCGATGTTAATTCAGGGAAGGAAACACAGGGTAACCGGTGTCTCTTGGGACTCCTTAGAAGCCACAGGGATGTACGCTGAGTGTGCCCATGAAAACGGGGGCCTGCTGGAACTAGCCCTGCTTTTCCATTTTGAGGGCGGCATTCATGCCTGCCTTGAAGCTACCTGACATTCCCGGCTCCCGACAGGCCAGTGAGCCCTGGAAGAAGGCTTCGGGGTAAAATATGAATTTGCTCTCTCTAAACCAGGGGCTTCCGTGGCCGCCGCGGCGGTCCGCATGACAGGCTCTAGAGCGAAAGTGAACCTCGACGTGAGAACTCGCCTCCAGGTTAGGCCCTGAGTAGCCGTGCAGAAAGGGAGTCATGCAGCTGTTTCCACAAGTTCTCAGTCGCTTATGTGCTTTATTTTAAAGGAAGTACGCGTCCGGGGACTCCTAGGCCCCACGGGTGTGCATCGTTCTCCCTCCGAGGTCACTGAGTGCCTCCAGACACCTGTGGGCCGGCGGAGCAACGTCGAGGTCCATTGGTTGATCCCCCGGAGGACCTCTGTGCCTGCCGAGTGCTGGGCAGCAACACACTGCGCATTCCTTGAGGAGCGCTACATCTCCAGAGCCCTCGAATGCCCTCGGGACAACATGGCTAGTGAGTGCGAAGTGCCCAGGAAGACTCTGTCATGGCCCTTGTGTGAGCTGCCATGAGAGAACACTGTGCTTGGAACACTGCGAGGCCCGCCCCGTATCTGAAGTCACTCTGCTCGAGGAGAAAGTCAGCATCTTAGCACGCTGTGTCGCTACCGGCACACCCAGCATGAACCCATTCCTGGAAGTAAGGCCCTGATTCGCCGTGCAGAAGCGGAGGCATGCTGCAGCTTCCAGGAGGCGGTGGCCTCTGCTCTGCATGCCTTTAACGGCAGCACAGCTTTCTGGACACCTGGGAGGCTAGCCGGGGCACCCTGCTCCCGGCAGGAACACTGAGTACCCCCAGGTGCACCTGGGTCTGCTAAGCAACATCCAGGCCCGTAGCCCTTCAGAGCCCCCTGTGTGCAGGCCGAGCGTAGGGAAACGCACTGCCCTCTCCTTCGGAGCAGCTTAGTTTCCTCCGCACTCGCACACGTTCGCGAACACCGTTCTGGCATGTCCCACATGGCCCGGAGGTCTTACGCGGTGCCCTAATCGGACCTGCCCTCAGAGGAGCCCTCGTCTTCGCGTTTCATCCAGGACCTCCTGACTGAAGTCACCGTGCCTCCTAGAGGACGGCGGCTTGGGTTTTTCCTGCACTTCAAGTCCTGTTCCTTCTGCGGCACTGCAGGCAGCACCAGGCCCAGGGGAGCAGCTACGGCGTTCCTCGGTTGAGACAGTTCGCTGGATGCGGGACTCCCTACTTCGATGTTAATTCAGGGAAGGAAACACAGGGTAACCGGTGTCTCTTGGGACTCCTTAGAAGCCACAGGGATGTACGCTTAGTGTGCCCATGAAAACGGGGGCCTGCTGGAACTAGCCCTGCTTTTCCATTTTGAGGGCGGCATTCATGCCTGCCTTGAAGCTACCTGACATTCCCGGCTCCCGACAGGCCAGTGAGCCCTGGAAGAAGGCTTCGGGGTAAAATATGAATTTGCTCTCTCTAAACCAGGGGCTTCCGTGGCCGCCGCGGCGGTCCGCATGACAGGCTCTAGAGCGAAAGTGAACCTCGACGTGAGAACTCGCCTCCAGGTTAGGCCCTGAGTAGCCGTGCAGAAAGGGAGTCATGCAGCTGTTTCCACAAGTTCTCAGTCGCTTATGTGCTTTATTTTAAAGGAAGTACGCGTCCGGGGACTCCTAGGCCCCACGGGTGTGCATCGTTCTCCCTCCGAGGTCACTGAGTGCCTCCAGACACCTGTGGGCCGGCGGAGCAACGTCGAGGTCCATTGGTTGATCCCCCGGAGGACCTCTGTGCCTGCCGAGTGCTGGGCAGCAACACACTGCGCATTCCTTGAGGAGCGCTACATCTCCAGAGCCCTCGAATGCCCTCGGGACAACATGGCTAGTGAGTGCGAAGTGCCCAGGAAGACTCTGTCATGGCCCTTGTGTGAGCTGCCATGAGAGAACACTGTGCTTGGAACACTGCGAGGCCCGCCCCGTATCTGAAGTCACTCTGCTCGAGGAGAAAGTCAGCATCTTAGCACGCTGTGTCGCTACCGGCACACCCAGCATGAACCCATTCCTGGAAGTAAGGCCCTGATTCGCCGTGCAGAAGCGGAGGCATGCTGCAGCTTCCAGGAGGCGGTGGCCTCTGCTCTGCATGCCTTTAACGGCAGCACAGCTTTCTGGACACCTGGGAGGCTAGCCGGGGCACCCTGCTCCCGGCAGGAACACTGAGTACCCCCAGGTGCACCTGGGTCTGCTAAGCAACATCCAGGCCCGTAGCCCTTCAGAGCCCCCTGTGTGCAGGCCGAGCGTAGGGAAACGCACTGCCCTCTCCTTCGGAGCAGCTTAGTTTCCTCCGCACTCGCACACGTTCGCGAACACCGTTCTGGCATGTCCCACATGGCCCGGAGGTCTTACGCGGTGCCCTAATCGGACCTGCCCTCAGAGGAGCCCTCGTCTTCGTTTCATCCAGGACCTCCTGACTGAAGTCACCGTGCCTCCTAGAGGACGGCGGCTTGGGTTTTTCCTGCACTTCAAGTCCTGTTCCTTCTGCGGCACTGCAGGCAGCACCAGGCCCAGGGGAGCAGCTACGGCGTTCCTCGGTTGAGACAGTTCGCTGGATGCGGGACTCCCTACTTCGATGTTAATTCAGGGAAGGAAACACAGGGTAACCGGTGTCTCTTGGGACTCCTTAGAAGCCACAGGGATGTACGCTGAGTGTGCCCATGAAAACAGGGGCCTGCTGGAACTAGCCCTGCTTTTCCATTTTGAGGGCGGCATTCATGCCTGCCTTGAAGCTACCTGACATTCCCGGCTCCCGACAGGCCAGTGAGCCCTGGAAGAAGGCTTCGGGGTAAAATATGAATTTGCTCTCTCTAAACCAGGGGCTTCCGTGGCCGCCGCGGCGGTCCGCATGACAGGCTCTAGAGCGAAAGTGAACCTCGACGTGAGAACTCGCCTCCAGGTTAGGCCCTGAGTAGCCGTGCAGAAAGGGAGTCATGCAGCTGTTTCCACAAGTTCTCAGTCGCTTATGTGCTTTATTTTAAAGGAAGTACGCGTCCGGGGACTCCTAGGCCCCACGGGTGTGCATCGTTCTCCCTCCGAGGTCACTGAGTGCCTCCAGACACCTGTGGGCCGGCGGAGCAACGTCGAGGTCCATTGGTTGATCCCCCGGAGGACCTCTGTGCCTGCCGAGTGCTGGGCAGCAACACACTGCGCATTCCTTGAGGAGCGCTACATCTCCAGAGCCCTCGAATGCCCTCGGGACAACATGGCTAGTGAGTGCGAAGTGCCCAGGAAGACTCTGTCATGGCCCTTGTGTGAGCTGCCATGAGAGAACACTGTGCTTGGAACACTGCGAGGCCCGCCCCGTATCTGAAGTCACTCTGCTCGAGGAGAAAGTCAGCATCTTAGCACGCTGTGTCGCTACCGGCACACCCAGCATGAACCCATTCCTGGAAGTAAGGCCCTGATTCGCCGTGCAGAAGCGGAGGCATGCTGCAGCTTCCAGGAGGCGGTGGCCTCTGCTCTGCATGCCTTTAACGGCAGCACAGCTTTCTGGACACCTGGGAGGCTAGCCGGGGCACCCTGCTCCCGGCAGGAACACTGAGTACCCCCAGGTGCACCTGGGTCTGCTAAGCAACATCCAGGCCCGTAGCCCTTCAGAGCCCCCTGTGTGCAGGCCGAGCGTAGGGAAACGCACTGCCCTCTCCTTCGGAGCAGCTTAGTTTCCTCCGCACTCGCACACGTTCGCGAACACCGTTCTGGCATGTCCCACATGGCCCGGAGGTCTTACGCGGTGCCCTAATCGGACCTGCCCTCAGAGGAGCCCTCGTCTTCGTTTCATCCAGGACCTCCTGACTGAAGTCACCGTGCCTCCTAGAGGACGGCGGCTTGGGTTTTTCCTGCACTTCAAGTCCTGTTCCTTCTGCGGCACTGCAGGCAGCACCAGGCCCAGGGGAGCAGCTACGGCGTTCCTCGGTTGAGACAGTTCGCTGGATGCGGGACTCCCTACTTCGATGTTAATTCAGGGAAGGAAACACAGGGTAACCGGTGTCTCTTGGGACTCCTTAGAAGCCACAGGGATGTACGCTGAGTGTGCCCATGAAAACGGGGGCCTGCTGGAACTAGCCCTGCTTTTCCATTTTGAGGGCGGCATTCATGCCTGCCTTGAAGCTACCTGACATTCCCGGCTCCCGACAGGCCAGTGAGCCCTGGAAGAAGGCTTCGGGGTAAAATATGAATTTGCTCTCTCTAAACCAGGGGCTTCCGTGGCCGCCGCGGCGGTCCGCATGACAGGCTCTAGAGCGAAAGTGAACCTCGACGTGAGAACTCGCCTCCAGGTTAGGCCCTGAGTAGCCGTGCAGAAAGGGAGTCATGCAGCTGTTTCCACAAGTTCTCAGTCGCTTATGTGCTTTATTTTAAAGGAAGTACGCGTCCGGGGACTCCTAGGCCCCACGGGTGTGCATCGTTCTCCCTCCGAGGTCACTGAGTGCCTCCAGACACCTGTGGGCCGGCGGAGCAACGTCGAGGTCCATTGGTTGATCCCCCGGAGGACCTCTGTGCCTGCCGAGTGCTGGGCAGCAACACACTGCGCATTCCTTGAGGAGCGCTACATCTCCAGAGCCCTCGAATGCCCTCGGGACAACATGGCTAGTGAGTGCGAAGTGCCCAGGAAGACTCTGTCATGGCCCTTGTGTGAGCTGCCATGAGAGAACACTGTGCTTGGAACACTGCGAGGCCCGCCCCGTATCTGAAGTCACTCTGCTCGAGGAGAAAGTCAGCATCTTAGCACGCTGTGTCGCTACCGGCACACCCAGCATGAACCCATTCCTGGAAGTAAGGCCCTGATTCGCCGTGCAGAAGCGGAGGCATGCTGCAGCTTCCAGGAGGCGGTGGCCTCTGCTCTGCATGCCTTTAACGGCAGCACAGCTTTCTGGACACCTGGGAGGCTAGCCGGGGCACCCTGCTCCCGGCAGGAACACTGAGTACCCCCAGGTGCACCTGGGTCTGCTAAGCAACATCCAGGCCCGTAGCCCTTCAGAGCCCCCTGTGTGCAGGCCGAGCGTAGGGAAACGCACTGCCCTCTCCTTCGGAGCAGCTTAGTTTCCTCCGCACTCGCACACGTTCGCGAACACCGTTCTGGCACGTCCCACGTGGCGTGGAGTTCTTACGCGGTGCCCTAATCGGAGCTGCCCTCAGAGGAGCCCTCGTCTTCGCGTTCCATCCAGGACCTCCTGACTGAAGTCACCGGGCCTCCTAGAGGACGGCGGCTTGGGTTCTTACTGCACTTCAAGTCCTGTTCCTTCTGCGGCACTGCAGGCAGCCACAGGCCCAGAGGAGCAGCTACGGCGTTCCTCGGTTGAGACAGTTCGCCGGATGCGGAACTCCCTACTTCGATAAGTTGATTCAGGGAAGGAAACACAGGGTAACCGGTGTCTCTTGGGACTCCTTAGAAGCCACAGGGATGTACGCTGAGTGTGCCCATGAAAACGGGGGCCTGCTGGAACTAGCCCTGCTTTTCCATTTTGAGGGCGGCATTCATGCCTGCCTTGAAGCTACCTGACATTCCCGGCTCCCGACAGGCCAGTGAGCCCTGGAAGAATGCTTCGGGGAAAATTATGAATTTGCTCTCTCTAAACCAGGGGCTTCCGTGGGCGCGGCGGCGGTCCGCATGACAGACTCTAGAGCGAAAGGGAACCTCGACGTGAGAACTCGCCTCCAGGTTAGGCCCTGAGTAGCCGTGCAGAAAGGGAGTCATGCAGCTGTTTCCACAAGTTCTCAGTCGCTTATGTGCTTTATTTTAAAGGAAGTACGCGTCCGGGGACTCCTAGGCCCCACGGGTGTGCATCGTTCTCCCTCCGAGGTCACTGAGTGCCTCCAGACACCTGTGGGCCGGCGGAGCAACGTCGAGGTCCATTGGTTGATCCCCCGGAGGACCTCTGTGCCTGCCGAGTGCTGGGCAGCAACACACTGCGCATTCCTTGAGGAGCGCTACATCTCCAGAGCCCTCGAATGCCCTCGGGACAACATGGCTAGTGAGTGCGAAGTGCCCAGGAAGACTCTGTCATGGCCCTTGTGTGAGCTGCCATGAGAGAACACTGTGCTTGGAACACTGCGAGGCCCGCCCCGTATCTGAAGTCACTCTGCTCGAGGAGAAAGTCAGCATCTTAGCACGCTGTGTCGCTACCGGCACACCCAGCATGAACCCATTCCTGGAAGTAAGGCCCTGATTCGCCGTGCAGAAGCGGAGGCATGCTGCAGCTTCCAGGAGGCGGTGGCCTCTGCTCTGCATGCCTTTAACGGCAGCACAGCTTTCTGGACACCTGGGAGGCTAGCCGGGGCACCCTGCTCCCGGCAGGAACACTGAGTACCCCCAGGTGCACCTGGGTCTGCTAAGCAACATCCAGGCCCGTAGCCCTTCAGAGCCCCCTGTGTGCAGGCCGAGCGTAGGGAAACGCACTGCCCTCTCCTTCGGAGCAGCTTAGTTTCCTCCGCACTCGCACACGTTCGCGAACACCGTTCTGGCATGTCCCACATGGCCCGGAGGTCTTACGCGGTGCCCTAATCGGACCTGCCCTCAGAGGAGCCCTCGTCTTCGTTTCATCCAGGACCTCCTGACTGAAGTCACCGTGCCTCCTAGAGGACGGCGGCTTGGGTTTTTCCTGCACTTCAAGTCCTGTTCCTTCTGCGGCACTGCAGGCAGCACCAGGCCCAGGGGAGCAGCTACGGCGTTCCTCGGTTGAGACAGTTCGCTGGATGCGGGACTCCCTACTTCGATGTTAATTCAGGGAAGGAAACACAGGGTAACCGGTGTCTCTTGGGACTCCTTAGAAGCCACAGGGATGTACGCTGAGTGTGCCCATGAAAACAGGGGCCTGCTGGAACTAGCCCTGCTTTTCCATTTTGAGGGCGGCATTCATGCCTGCCTTGAAGCTACCTGACATTCCCGGCTCCCGACAGGCCAGTGAGCCCTGGAAGAAGGCTTCGGGGTAAAATATGAATTTGCTCTCTCTAAACCAGGGGCTTCCGTGGCCGCCGCGGCGGTCCGCATGACAGGCTCTAGAGCGAAAGTGAACCTCGACGTGAGAACTCGCCTCCAGGTTAGGCCCTGAGTAGCCGTGCAGAAAGGGAGTCATGCAGCTGTTTCCACAAGTTCTCAGTCGCTTATGTGCTTTATTTTAAAGGAAGTACGCGTCCGGGGACTCCTAGGCCCCACGGGTGTGCATCGTTCTCCCTCCGAGGTCACTGAGTGCCTCCAGACACCTGTGGGCCGGCGGAGCAACGTCGAGGTCCATTGGTTGATCCCCCGGAGGACCTCTGTGCCTGCCGAGTGCTGGGCAGCAACACACTGCGCATTCCTTGAGGAGCGCTACATCTCCAGAGCCCTCGAATGCCCTCGGGACAACATGGCTAGTGAGTGCGAAGTGCCCAGGAAGACTCTGTCATGGCCCTTGTGTGAGCTGCCATGAGAGAACACTGTGCTTGGAACACTGCGAGGCCCGCCCCGTATCTGAAGTCACTCTGCTCGAGGAGAAAGTCAGCATCTTAGCACGCTGTGTCGCTACCGGCACACCCAGCATGAACCCATTCCTGGAAGTAAGGCCCTGATTCGCCGTGCAGAAGCGGAGGCATGCTGCAGCTTCCAGGAGGCGGTGGCCTCTGCTCTGCATGCCTTTAACGGCAGCACAGCTTTCTGGACACCTGGGAGGCTAGCCGGGGCACCCTGCTCCCGGCAGGAACACTGAGTACCCCCAGGTGCACCTGGGTCTGCTAAGCAACATCCAGGCCCGTAGCCCTTCAGAGCCCCCTGTGTGCAGGCCGAGCGTAGGGAAACGCACTGCCCTCTCCTTCGGAGCAGCTTAGTTTCCTCCGCACTCGCACACGTTCGCGAACACCGTTCTGGCATGTCCCACATGGCCCGGAGGTCTTACGCGGTGCCCTAATCGGACCTGCCCTCAGAGGAGCCCTCGTCTTCGTTTCATCCAGGACCTCCTGACTGAAGTCACCGTGCCTCCTAGAGGACGGCGGCTTGGGTTTTTCCTGCACTTCAAGTCCTGTTCCTTCTGCGGCACTGCAGGCAGCACCAGGCCCAGGGGAGCAGCTACGGCGTTCCTCGGTTGAGACAGTTCGCTGGATGCGGGACTCCCTACTTCGATGTTAATTCAGGGAAGGAAACACAGGGTAACCGGTGTCTCTTGGGACTCCTTAGAAGCCACAGGGATGTACGCTGAGTGTGCCCATGAAAACGGGGGCCTGCTGGAACTAGCCCTGCTTTTCCATTTTGAGGGCGGCATTCATGCCTGCCTTGAAGCTACCTGACATTCCCGGCTCCCGACAGGCCAGTGAGCCCTGGAAGAAGGCTTCGGGGTAAAATATGAATTTGCTCTCTCTAAACCAGGGGCTTCCGTGGCCGCCGCGGCGGTCCGCATGACAGGCTCTAGAGCGAAAGTGAACCTCGACGTGAGAACTCGCCTCCAGGTTAGGCCCTGAGTAGCCGTGCAGAAAGGGAGTCATGCAGCTGTTTCCACAAGTTCTCAGTCGCTTATGTGCTTTATTTTAAAGGAAGTACGCGTCCGGGGACTCCTAGGCCCCACGGGTGTGCATCGTTCTCCCTCCGAGGTCACTGAGTGCCTCCAGACACCTGTGGGCCGGCGGAGCAACGTCGAGGTCCATTGGTTGATCCCCCGGAGGACCTCTGTGCCTGCCGAGTGCTGGGCAGCAACACACTGCGCATTCCTTGAGGAGCGCTACATCTCCAGAGCCCTCGAATGCCCTCGGGACAACATGGCTAGTGAGTGCGAAGTGCCCAGGAAGACTCTGTCATGGCCCTTGTGTGAGCTGCCATGAGAGAACACTGTGCTTGGAACACTGCGAGGCCCGCCCCGTATCTGAAGTCACTCTGCTCGAGGAGAAAGTCAGCATCTTAGCACGCTGTGTCGCTACCGGCACACCCAGCATGAACCCATTCCTGGAAGTAAGGCCCTGATTCGCCGTGCAGAAGCGGAGGCATGCTGCAGCTTCCAGGAGGCGGTGGCCTCTGCTCTGCATGCCTTTAACGGCAGCACAGCTTTCTGGACACCTGGGAGGCTAGCCGGGGCACCCTGCTCCCGGCAGGAACACTGAGTACCCCCAGGTGCACCTGGGTCTGCTAAGCAACATCCAGGCCCGTAGCCCTTCAGAGCCCCCTGTGTGCAGGCCGAGCGTAGGGAAACGCACTGCCCTCTCCTTCGGAGCAGCTTAGTTTCCTCCGCACTCGCACACGTTCGCGAACACCGTTCTGGCACGTCCCACGTGGCGTGGAGTTCTTACGCGGTGCCCTAATCGGAGCTGCCCTCAGAGGAGCCCTCGTCTTCGCGTTCCATCCAGGACCTCCTGACTGAAGTCACCGGGCCTCCTAGAGGACGGCGGCGTGGGTTCTTACTGCACTTCAAGTCCTGTTCCTTCTGCGGCACTGCAGGCAGCCACAGGCCCAGAGGAGCAGCTACGGCGTTCCTCGGTTGAGACAGTTCGCCGGATGCGGAACTCCCTACTTCGATAAGTTGATTCAGGGAAGGAAACACAGGGTAACCGGTGTCTCTTGGGACTCCTTAGAAGCCACAGGGATGTACGCTGAGTGTGCCCATGAAAACGGGGGCCTGCTGGAACTAGCCCTGCTTTTCCATTTTGAGGGCGGCATTCATGCCTGCCTTGAAGCTACCTGACATTCCCGGCTCCCGACAGGCCAGTGAGCCCTGGAAGAATGCTTCGGGGAAAATTATGAATTTGCTCTCTCTAAACCAGGGGCTTCCGTGGGCGCGGCGGCGGTCCGCATGACAGACTCTAGAGCGAAAGGGAACCTCGACGTGAGAACTCGCCTCCAGGTTAGGCCCTGAGTAGCCGTGCAGAAAGGGAGTCATGCAGCTGTTTCCACAAGTTCTCAGTCGCTTATGTGCTTTATTTTAAAGGAAGTACGCGTCCGGGGACTCCTAGGCCCCACGGGTGTGCATCGTTCTCCCTCCGAGGTCACTGAGTGCCTCCAGACACCTGTGGGCCGGCGGAGCAACGTCGAGGTCCATTGGTTGATCCCCCGGAGGACCTCTGTGCCTGCCGAGTGCTGGGCAGCAACACACTGCGCATTCCTTGAGGAGCGCTACATCTCCAGAGCCCTCGAATGCCCTCGGGACAACATGGCTAGTGAGTGCGAAGTGCCCAGGAAGACTCTGTCATGGCCCTTGTGTGAGCTGCCATGAGAGAACACTGTGCTTGGAACACTGCGAGGCCCGCCCCGTATCTGAAGTCACTCTGCTCGAGGAGAAAGTCAGCATCTTAGCACGCTGTGTCGCTACCGGCACACCCAGCATGAACCCATTCCTGGAAGTAAGGCCCTGATTCGCCGTGCAGAAGCGGAGGCATGCTGCAGCTTCCAGGAGGCGGTGGCCTCTGCTCTGCATGCCTTTAACGGCAGCACAGCTTTCTGGACACCTGGGAGGCTAGCCGGGGCACCCTGCTCCCGGCAGGAACACTGAGTACCCCCAGGTGCACCTGGGTCTGCTAAGCAACATCCAGGCCCGTAGCCCTTCAGAGCCCCCTGTGTGCAGGCCGAGCGTAGGGAAACGCACTGCCCTCTCCTTCGGAGCAGCTTAGTTTCCTCCGCACTCGCACACGTTCGCGAACACCGTTCTGGCACGTCCCACGTGGCGTGGAGTTCTTACGCGGTGCCCTAATCGGAGCTGCCCTCAGAGGAGCCCTCGTCTTCGCGTTCCATCCAGGACCTCCTGACTGAAGTCACCGGGCCTCCTAGAGGACGGCGGCTTGGGTTCTTACTGCACTTCAAGTCCTGTTCCTTCTGCGGCACTGCAGGCAGCCCCAGGCCCAGAGGAGCAGCTACGGCGTTCCTCGGTTGAGACAGTTCGCCGGATGCGGGACTCCCTACTTCGATAAGTTGATTCAGGGAAGGAAACACAGGGTAACCGGTGTCTCTTGGGACTCCTTAGAAGCCACAGGGATGTACGCTGAGTGTGCCCATGAAAACGGGGGCCTGTTGGAACTAGCCCTGCTTTTCCATTTTGAGGGCGGCATTCATGCCTGCCTTGAAGCTACCTGACATTCCCGGCTCCCGACAGGCCAGTGAGCCCTGGAAGAATGCTTCGGGGAAAATTATGAATTTGCTCTCTCTAAACCAGTGGCTTCCGTGGGCGCGGCGGCGGTCCGCATGACAGACTCTAGAGCGAAAGGGAACCTCGACGTGAGAACTCGCCTCCAGGTTAGGCCCTGAGTAGCCGTGCAGAAAGGGAGGCATGCAGCTGTTTCCACAAGTTCTCAGTCGCTTATGTGCTTTATTTTAAAGGAAGTACGCGTCCCGGGACTCCTAGGCCCCACGGGTGTGCATCGTTTTCCCTCCGAGGTCACTGAGTGCCTCCAGACACCTGTGGGCCAGCGGAGCAACGTCGAGGTCCGTTGGTTGATCCCCCGGAGGACCTCTGTGCCTGCCGTGTGCTGGGCAGCAACACACTGCGCATTCCTTGAGGAGCGCTACATCTCCAGAGCCCTCGAATGCCCTCGGGACAACATGGCTAGTGAGTGCGAAGTGCCCAGGAAGACTCTGTCATGGCCCTTGTGTGAGCTGCCATGAGAGAACACTGTGCTTGGAACACTGCGAGGCCCGCCCCGTATCTGAAGTCACTCTGCTCGAGGAGAAAGTCAGCATCTTAGCACGCTGTGTCGCTACCGGCACACCCAGCATGAACCCATGCCTGGAAGATAGGCCCTGATTCGCCGTGCAGAAGCGGAGGCGTGCTGCAGCTTCCAGGAGGCGGTGGCCTCTGCTCTGCATGCCTTTAACGGCAGCACAGCTTTCTGGACACCTGGGAGGCTAGCCGGGGCACCCTGCTCCCAGCAGGAACACTGAGTACCCCCAGGTGCACCTGGGTCTGCTAAGCAACATCCAGGCCCGTAGCCCTTCAGAGCCTCCTGTGTGCAGGCTGAGCGTAGAGAAACGCACTGCCCTCTCCTTCGGAGCAGCTTAGTTTCCTCCGCACTCGCACACGTTCGCGAACACCGTTCTGGCATGTCCCACATGGCCCGGAGGTCTTACGCGGTGCCCTAATCGGACCTGCCCTCAGAGGAGCCCTCGTCTTCGCGTTTCATCCAGGACCTCCTGACTGAAGTCACCGTGCCTCCTAGAGGACGGCGGCTTGGTTTTTCCTGCACTTCAAGTCCTGTTCCTTCTGTGGCACTGCAGGCAGCACCAGGCCCAGAGGAGCAGCTACGGTGTTCCTCGGTTGAGACAGTTCGCCGGATGCGGGACTCCCTACTTCGATGTTAATTCAGGGAAGGAAACACAGGGTAACCGGTGTCTCTTGGGACTCCTTAGAAGCCACAGGGATGTACGCTGAGTGTGCCCATGAAAACGGGGGCCTGCTGGAACTAGCCCTGCTTTTCCATTTTGAGGGCGGCATTCATGCCTGCCTTGAAGCTACCTGACATTCCCGGCTCCCGACAGGCCAGTGAGCCCTGGAAGAAGGCTTCGGGGTAAAATATGAATTTGCTCTCTCTAAACCAGTGGCTTCCGTGGCCGCCGCGGCGGTCCGCATGACAGGCTCTAGAGCGAAAGTGAACCTCGACGTGAGAACTCGCCTCCAGGTTAGGCCCTGAGTAGCCGTGCAGAAAGGGAGTCATGCAGCTGTTTCCACAAGTTCTCAGTCGCTTATGTGCTTTATTTTAAAGGAAGTACGCGTCCGGGGACTCCTAGGCCCCACGGGTGTGCATCGTTCTCCCTCCGAGGTCACTGAGTGCCTCCAGACACCTGTGGGCCGGCGGAGCAACGTCGAGGTCCATTGGTTGATCCCCCGGAGGACCTCTGTGCCTGCCGAGTGCTGGGCAGCAACACACTGCGCATTCCTTGAGGAGCGCTACATCTCCAGAGCCCTCGAATGCCCTCGGGACAACATGGCTAGTGAGTGCGAAGTGCCCAGGAAGACTCTGTCATGGCCCTTGTGTGAGCTGCCATGAGAGAACACTGTGCTTGGAACACTGCGAGGCCCGCCCCGTATCTGAAGTCACTCTGCTCGAGGAGAAAGTCAGCATCTTAGCATGCTGTGTCGCTACCGGCACACCCATCATGAACCCATGCCTGGAAGTAAGGCCCTGATTCGCCGTGCAGAAGCGGAGGCATGCTGCAGCTTCCAGGAGGCGGTGGCCTCTGCTCTGCATGCCTTTAACGGCAGCACAGCTTTCTGGACACCTGGGAGGCTAGCCGGGGCACCCTGCTCCCGGCAGGAACACTGAGTACCCCCAGGTGCACCTGGGTCTGCTAAGCAACATCCAGGCCCGTAGCCCTTCAGAGCCCCCTGTGTGCAGGCCGAGCGTAGGGAAACGCACTGCCCTCTCCTTCGGAGCAGCTTAGTTTCCTCCGCACTCGCACACGTTCGCGAACACCGTTCTGGCACGTCCCACGTGGCGTGGAGTTCTTACGCGGTGCCCTAATCGGAGCTGCCCTCAGAGGAGCCCTCGTCTTCGCGTTCCATCCAGGACCTCCTGACTGAAGTCACCGGGCCTCCTAGAGGACGGCGGCTTGGGTTCTTACTGCACTTCAAGTCCTGTTCCTTCTGCGGCACTGCAGGCAGCCCCAGGCCCAGAGGAGCAGCTACGGCGTTCCTCGGTTGAGACAGTTCGCCGGATGCGGGACTCCCTACTTCGATAAGTTGATTCAGGGAAGGAAACACAGGGTAACCGGTGTCTCTTGGGACTCCTTAGAAGCCACAGGGATGTACGCTGAGTGTGCCCATGAAAACGGGGGCCTGTTGGAACTAGCCCTGCTTTTCCATTTTGAGGGCGGCATTCATGCCTGCCTTGAAGCTACCTGACATTCCCGGCTCCCGACAGGCCAGTGAGACCTGGAAGAATGCTTCGCGGAAAATTATGAATTTGCTCTCTCTAAACCAGGGGCTTCCGTGGGCGCGGCGGCGGTCCGCATGACAGACTCTAGAGCGAAAGGGAACCTCGACGTGAGAACTCGCCTCCAGGTTAGGCCCTGAGTAGCCGTGCAGAAAGGGAGGCATGCAGCTGTTTCCACAAGTTCTCAGTCGCTTATGTGCTTTATTTTAAAGGAAGTACGCGTCCCGGGACTCCTAGGCCCCACGGGTGTGCATCGTTTTCCCTCCGAGGTCACTGAGTGCCTCCAGACACCTGTGGGCCAGCGGAGCAACGTCGAGGTCCATTGGTTGATCCCCCGGAGGACCTCTGTGCCTGCCGTGTGCTGGGCAGCAACACACTGCGCATTCCTTGAGGAGCGCTACATCTCCAGAGCCCTCGAATGCCCTCGGGACAACATGGCTAGTGAGTGCGAAGTGCCCAGGAAGACTCTGTCATGGCCCTTGTGTGAGCTGCCATGAGAGAACACTGTGCTTGGAACACTGCGAGGCCCGCCCCGTATCTGAAGTCACTCTGCTCGAGGAGAAAGTCAGCATCTTAGCACGCTGTGTCGCTACCGGCACACCCAGCATGAACCCATGCCTGGAAGATAGGCCCTGATTCGCCGTGCAGAAGCGGAGGCGTGCTGCAGCTTCCAGGAGGCGGTGGCCTCTGCTCTGCATGCCTTTAACGGCAGCACAGCTTTCTGGACACCTGGGAGGCTAGCCGGGGCACCCTGCTCCCAGCAGGAACACTGAGTACCCCCAGGTGCACCTGGGTCTGCTAAGCAACATCCAGGCCCGTAGCCCTTCAGAGCCTCCTGTGTGCAGGCCGAGCGTAGAGAAACGCACTGCCCTCTCCTTCGGAGCAGCTTAGTTTCCTCCGCACTCGCACACGTTCGCGAACACCGTTCTGGCATGTCCCACATGGCCCGGAGGTCTTACGCGGTGCCCTAATCGGACCTGCCCTCAGAGGAGCCCTCGTCTTCGCGTTTCATCCAGGACCTCCTGACTGAAGTCACCGTGCCTCCTAGAGGACGGCGGCTTGGGTTTTTCCTGCACTTCAAGTCCTGTTCCTTCTGCGGCACTGCAGGCAGCACCAGGCCCAGAGGAGCAGCTACGGCGTTCCTCGGTTGAGACAGTTCGCCGGATGCGGGACTCCCTACTTCGATGTTAATTCAGGGAAGGAAACACAGGGTAACCGGTGTCTCTTGGGACTCCTTAGAAGCCACAGGGATGTACGCTGAGTGTGCCCATGAAAACGGGGGCCTGCTGGAACTAGCCCTGCTTTTCCATTTTGAGGGCGGCATTCATGCCTGCCTTGAAGCTACCTGACATTCCCGGCTCCCGACAGGCCAGTGAGCCCTGGAAGAAGGCTTCGGGGTAAAATATGAATTTGCTCTCTCTAAACCAGGGGCTTCCGTGGCCGCCGCGGCGGTCCGCATGACAGGCTCTAGAGCGAAAGTGAACCTCGACGTGAGAACTCGCCTCCAGGTTAGGCCCTGAGTAGCCGTGCAGAAAGGGAGTCATGCAGCTGTTTCCACAAGTTCTCAGTCGCTTATGTGCTTTATTTTAAAGGAAGTACGCGTCCGGGGACTCCTAGGCCCCACGGGTGTGCATCGTTCTCCCTCCGAGGTCACTGAGTGCCTCCAGACACCTGTGGGCCGGCGGAGCAACGTCGAGGTCCATTGGTTGATCCCCCGGAGGACCTCTGTGCCTGCCGAGTGCTGGGCAGCAACACACTGCGCATTCCTTGAGGAGCGCTACATCTCCAGAGCCCTCGAATGCCCTCGGGACAACATGGCTAGTGAGTGCGAAGTGCCCAGGAAGACTCTGTCATGGCCCTTGTGTGAGCTGCCATGAGAGAACACTGTGCTTGGAACACTGCGAGGCCCGCCCCGTATCTGAAGTCACTCTGCTCGAGGAGAAAGTCAGCATCTTAGCACGCTGTGTCGCTACCGGCACACCCAGCATGAACCCATTCCTGGAAGTAAGGCCCTGATTCGCCGTGCAGAAGCGGAGGCATGCTGCAGCTTCCAGGAGGCGGTGGCCTCTGCTCTGCATGCCTTTAACGGCAGCACAGCTTTCTGGACACCTGGGAGGCTAGCCGGGGCACCCTGCTCCCGGCAGGAACACTGAGTACCCCCAGGTGCACCTGGGTCTGCTAAGCAACATCCAGGCCCGTAGCCCTTCAGAGCCCCCTGTGTGCAGGCCGAGCGTAGGGAAACGCACTGCCCTCTCCTTCGGAGCAGCTTAGTTTCCTCCGCACTCGCACACGTTCGCGAACACCGTTCTGGCACGTCCCACGTGGCGTGGAGTTCTTACGCGGTGCCCTAATCGGAGCTGCCCTCAGAGGAGCCCTCGTCTTCGCGTTTCATCCAGAACCTCCTGACTGAAGTCACCGTGCCTCCTAGAGGACGGCGGCTTGGGTTCTTACTGCACTTCAAGTCCTGTTCCTTCTGCGGCACTGCAGGCAGCACCAGGCCCAGAGGAGCAGCTACGGCGTTCCTCGGTTGAGACAGTTCGCCGGATGCGGGACTCCCTACTTCGATGTTAATTCAGGGAAGGAAACACAGGGTAACCGGTGTCTCTTGGGACTCCTTAGAAGCCACAGGGATGTACGCTGAGTGTGCCCATGAAAACGGGGGCCTGCTGGAACTAGCCCTGCTTTTCCATTTTGAGGGCGGCATTCATGCCTGCCTTGAAGCTACCTGACATTCCCGGCTCCCGACAGGCCAGTGAGCCCTGGAAGAAGGCTTCGGGGTAAAATATGAATTTGCTCTCTCTAAACCAGGGGCTTCCGTGGCCGCCGCGGCGGTCCGCATGACAGGCTCTAGAGCGAAAGTGAACCTCGACGTGAGAACTCGCCTCCAGGTTAGGCCCTGAGTAGCCGTGCAGAAAGGGAGTCATGCAGCTGTTTCCACAAGTTCTCAGTCGCTTATGTGCTTTATTTTAAAGGAAGTACGCGTCCGGGGACTCCTAGGCCCCACGGGTGTGCATCGTTCTCCCTCCGAGGTCACTGAGTGCCTCCAGACACCTGTGGGCCGGCGGAGCAACGTCGAGGTCCATTGGTTGATCCCCCGGAGGACCTCTGTGCCTGCCGAGTGCTGGGCAGCAACACACTGCGCATTCCTTGAGGAGCGCTACATCTCCAGAGCCCTCGAATGCCCTCGGGACAACATGGCTAGTGAGTGCGAAGTGCCCAGGAAGACTCTGTCATGGCCCTTGTGTGAGCTGCCATGAGAGAACACTGTGCTTGGAACACTGCGAGGCCCGCCCCGTATCTGAAGTCACTCTGCTCGAGGAGAAAGTCAGCATCTTAGCACGCTGTGTCGCTACCGGCACACCCAGCATGAACCCATTCCTGGAAGTAAGGCCCTGATTCGCCGTGCAGAAGCGGAGGCATGCTGCAGCTTCCAGGAGGCGGTGGCCTCTGCTCTGCATGCCTTTAACGGCAGCACAGCTTTCTGGACACCTGGGAGGCTAGCCGGGGCACCCTGCTCCCGGCAGGAACACTGAGTACCCCCAGGTGCACCTGGGTCTGCTAAGCAACATCCAGGCCCGTAGCCCTTCAGAGCCCCCTGTGTGCAGGCCGAGCGTAGGGAAACGCACTGCCCTCTCCTTCGGAGCAGCTTAGTTTCCTCCGCACTCGCACACGTTCGCGAACACCGTTCTGGCACGTCCCACGTGGCGTGGAGTTCTTACGCGGTGCCCTAATCGGAGCTGCCCTCAGAGGAGCCCTCGTCTTCGCGTTTCATCCAGAACCTCCTGACTGAAGTCACCGTGCCTCCTAGAGGACGGCGGCTTGGGTTCTTACTGCACTTCAAGTCCTGTTCCTTCTGCGGCACTGCAGGCAGCACCAGGCCCAGAGGAGCAGCTACGGCGTTCCTCGGTTGAGACAGTTCGCCGGATGCGGGACTCCCTACTTCGATGTTAATTCAGGGAAGGAAACACAGGGTAACCGGTGTCTCTTGGGACTCCTTAGAAGCCACAGGGATGTACGCTGAGTGTGCCCATGAAAACGGGGGCCTGCTGGAACTAGCCCTGCTTTTCCATTTTGAGGGCGGCATTCATGCCTGCCTTGAAGCTACCTGACATTCCCAGCTCCCGACAGGCCAGTGAGCCCTGGAAGAAGGCTTCGGGGTAAAATATGAATTTGCTCTCTCTAAACCAGGGGCTTCCGTGGCCGCCGCGGCGGTCCGCATGACAGGCTCTAGAGCGAAAGTGAACCTCGACGTGAGAACTCGCCTCCAGGTTAGGCCCTGAGTAGCCGTGCAGAAAGGGAGTCATGCAGCTGTTTCCACAAGTTCTCAGTCGCTTATGTGCTTTATTTTAAAGGAAGTACGCGTCCGGGGACTCCTAGGCCCCACGGGTGTGCATCGTTCTCCCTCCGAGGTCACTGAGTGCCTCCAGACACCTGTGGGCCGGCGGAGCAACGTCGAGGTCCATTGGTTGATCCCCCGGAGGACCTCTGTGCCTGCCGAGTGCTGGGCAGCAACACACTGCGCATTCCTTGAGGAGCGCTACATCTCCAGAGCCCTCGAATGCCCTCGGGACAACATGGCTAGTGAGTGCGAAGTGCCCAGGAAGACTCTGTCATGGCCCTTGTGTGAGCTGCCATGAGAGAACACTGTGCTTGGAACACTGCGAGGCCCGCCCCGTATCTGAAGTCACTCTGCTCGAGGAGAAAGTCAGCATCTTAGCACGCTGTGTCGCTACCGGCACACCCAGCATGAACCCATTCCTGGAAGTAAGGCCCTGATTCGCCGTGCAGAAGCGGAGGCATGCTGCAGCTTCCAGGAGGCGGTGGCCTCTGCTCTGCATGCCTTTAACGGCAGCACAGCTTTCTGGACACCTGGGAGGCTAGCCGGGGCACCCTGCTCCCGGCAGGAACACTGAGTACCCCCAGGTGCACCTGGGTCTGCTAAGCAACATCCAGGCCCGTAGCCCTTCAGAGCCCCCTGTGTGCAGGCCGAGCGTAGGGAAACGCACTGCCCTCTCCTTCGGAGCAGCTTAGTTTCCTCCGCACTCGCACACGTTCGCGAACACCGTTCTGGCACGTCCCACGTGGCGTGGAGTTCTTACGCGGTGCCCTAATCGGAGCTGCCCTCAGAGGAGCCCTCGTCTTCGCGTTCCATCCAGGACCTCCTGACTGAAGTCACCGGGCCTCCTAGAGGACGGCGGCTTGGGTTCTTACTGCACTTCAAGTCCTGTTCCTTCTGCGGCACTGCAGGCAGCCCCAGGCCCAGAGGAGCAGCTACGGCGTTCCTCGGTTGAGACAGTTCGCCGGATGCGGGACTCCCTACTTCGATAAGTTGATTCAGGGAAGGAAACACAGGGTAACCGGTGTCTCTTGGGACTCCTTAGAAGCCAGAGGGATGTACGCTGAGTGTGCCCATGAAAACGGGGGCCTGTTGGAACTAGCCCTGCTTTTCCATTTTGAGGGCGGCATTCATGCCTGCCTTGAAGCTACCTGACATTCCCGGCTCCCGACAGGCCAGTGAGCCCTGGAAGAATGCTTCGGGGAAAATTATGAATTTGCTCTCTCTAAACCAGGGGCTTCCGTGGGCGCGGCGGCGGTCCGCATGACAGACTCTAGAGCGAAAGGGAACCTCGACGTGAGAACTCGCCTCCAGGTTAGGCCCTGAGTAGCCGTGCAGAAAGGGAGGCATGCAGCTGTTTCCACAAGTTCTCAGTCGCTTATGTGCTTTATTTTAAAGGAAGTACGCGTCCCGGGACTCCTAGGCCCCACGGGTGTGCATCGTTTTCCCTCCGAGGTCACTGAGTGCCTCCAGACACCTGTGGGCCAGCGGAGCAACGTCGAGGTCCATTGGTTGATCCCCCGGAGGACCTCTGTGCCTGCCGTGTGCTGGGCAGCAACACACTGCGCATTCCTTGAGGAGCGCTACATCTCCAGAGCCCTCGAATGCCCTCGGGACAACATGGCTAGTGAGTGCGAAGTGCCCAGGAAGACTCTGTCATGGCCCTTGTGTGAGCTGCCATGAGAGAACACTGTGCTTGGAACACTGCGAGGCCCGCCCCGTATCTGAAGTCACTCTGCTCGAGGAGAAAGTCAGCATCTTAGCACGCTGTGTCGCTACCGGCACACCCAGCATGAACCCATGCCTGGAAGATAGGCCCTGATTAACCGTGCAGAAGCGGAGGCGTGCTGCAGCTTCCAGGAGGCGGTGGCCTCTGCTCTGCATGCCTTTAACGGCAGCACAGCTTTCTGGACACCTGGGAGGCTAGCCGGGGCACCCTGCTCCCAGCAGGAACACTGAGTACCCCCAGGTGCACCTGGGTCTGCTAAGCAACATCCAGGCCCGTAGCCCTTCAGAGCCTCCTGTGTGCAGGCCGAGCGTAGAGAAACGCACTGCCCTCTCCTTCGGAGCAGCTTAGTTTCCTCCGCACTCGCACACGTTCGCGAACACCGTTCTGGCACGTCCCACGTGGTGTGGAGTTCTTACGCGGTGCCCTAATCGGAGCTGCCCTCAGAGGAGCCCTCGTCTTCGCGTTCCATCCAGGACCTCCTGACTGAAGTCACCGGGCCTCCTAGAGGACGGCGGCTTGGGTTTTTCCTGCACTTCAAGTCCTGTTCCTTCTGCGGCACTGCAGGCAGCACCAGGCCCAGAGGAGCAGCTACGGCGTTCCTCGGTTGAGACAGTTCGCCGGATGCGGGACTCCCTACTTCGATGTTAATTCAGGGAAGGAAACACAGGGTAACCGGTGTCTCTTGGGACTCCTTAGAAGCCACAGGGATGTACGCTGAGTGTGCCCATGAAAACGGGGGCCTGCTGGAACTAGCCCTGCTTTTCCATTTTGAGGGCGGCATTCATGCCTGCCTTGAAGCTACCTGACATTCCCAGCTCCCGACAGGCCAGTGAGCCCTGGAAGAAGGCTTCGGGGTAAAATATGAATTTGCTCTCTCTAAACCAGGGGCTTCCGTGGCCGCCGCGGCGGTCCGCATGACAGGCTCTAGAGCGAAAGTGAACCTCGACGTGAGAACTCGCCTCCAGGTTAGGCCCTGAGTAGCCGTGCAGAAAGGGAGTCATGCAGCTGTTTCCACAAGTTCTCAGTCGCTTATGAGCTTTATTTTAAAGGAAGTACGCGTCCGGGGACTCCTAGGCCCCACGGGTGTGCATCGTTCTCCCTCCGAGGTCACTGAGTGCCTCCAGACACCTGTGGGCCGGCGGAGCAACGTCGAGGTCCATTGGTTGATCCCCCGGAGGACCTCTGTGCCTGCCGAGTGCTGGGCAGCAACACACTGCGCATTCCTTGAGGAGCGCTACATCTCCAGAGCCCTCGAATGCCCTCAGGACAACATGGCTAGTGAGTGCGAAGTGCCCAGGAAGACTCTGTCATGGCCCTTGTGTGAGCTGCCATGAGAGAACACTGTGCTTGGAACACTGCGAGGCCCGCCCCGTATCTGAAGTCACTCTGCTCGAGGAGAAAGTCAGCATCTTAGCACGCTGTGTCGCTACCGGCACACCCAGCATGAACCCATTCCTGGAAGTAAGGCCCTGATTCGCCGTGCAGAAGCGGAGGCATGCTGCAGCTTCCAGGAGGCGGTGGCCTCTGCTCTGCATGCCTTTAACGGCAGCACAGCTTTCTGGACACCTGGGAGGCTAGCTGGGGCACCCTGCTCCCGGCAGGAACACTGAGTACCCCCAGGTGCACCTGGGTCTGCTAAGCAACATCCAGGCCCGTAGCCCTTCAGAGCCCCCTGTGTGCAGGCCGAGCGTAGGGAAACGCACTGCCCTCTCCTTCGGAGCAGCTTAGTTTCCTCCGCACTCGCACACGTTCGCGAACACCGTTCTGGCACGTCCCACGTGGCGTGGAGTTCTTACGCGGTGCCCTAATCGGAGCTGCCCTCAGAGGAGCCCTCGTCTTCGCGTTCCATCCAGGACCTCCTGACTGAAGTCACCGGGCCTCCTAGAGGACGGCGGCTTGGGTTCTTACTGCACTTCAAGTCCTGTTCCTTCTGCGGCACTGCAGGCAGCCCCAGGCCCAGAGGAGCAGCTACGGCGTTCCTCGGTTGAGACAGTTCGCCGGATGCGGGACTCCCTACTTCGATAAGTTGATTCAGGGAAGGAAACACAGGGTAACCGGTGTCTCTTGGGACTCCTTAGAAGCCAGAGGGATGTACGCTGAGTGTGCCCATGAAAACGGGGGCCTGTTGGAACTAGCCCTGCTTTTCCATTTTGAGGGCGGCATTCATGCCTGCCTTGAAGCTACCTGACATTCCCGGCTCCCGACAGGCCAGTGAGCCCTGGAAGAATGCTTCGGGGAAAATTATGAATTTGCTCTCTCTAAACCAGGGGCTTCCGTGGGCGCGGCGGCGGTCCGCATGACAGACTCTAGAGCGAAAGGGAACCTCGACGTGAGAACTCGCCTCCAGGTTAGGCCCTGAGTAGCCGTGCAGAAAGGGAGGCATGCAGCTGTTTCCACAAGTTCTCAGTCGCTTATGTGCTTTATTTTAAAGGAAGTACGCGTCCCGGGACTCCTAGGCCCCACGGGTGTGCATCGTTTTCCCTCCGAGGTCACTGAGTGCCTCCAGACACCTGTGGGCCAGCGGAGCAACGTCGAGGTCCATTGGTTGATCCCCCGGAGGACCTCTGTGCCTGCCGTGTGCTGGGCAGCAACACACTGCGCATTCCTTGAGGAGCGCTACATCTCCAGAGCCCTCGAATGCCCTCTGGACAACATGGCTAGTGAGTGCGAAGTGCCCAGGAAGACTCTGTCATGGCCCTTGTGTGAGCTGCCATGAGAGAACACTGTGCTTGGAACACTGCGAGGCCCGCCCCGTATCTGAAGTCACTCTGCTCGAGGAGAAAGTCAGCATCTTAGCACGCTGTGTCGCTACCGGCACACCCAGCATGAACCCATGCCTGGAAGATAGGCCCTGATTCGCCGTGCAGAAGCGGAGGCGTGCTGCAGCTTCCAGGAGGCGGTGGCCTCTGCTCTGCATGCCTTTAACGGCAGCACAGCTTTCTGGACACCTGGGAGGCTAGCCGGGGCACCCTGCTCCCGGCAGGAACACTGAGTACCCCCAGGTGCACCTGGGTCTGCTAAGCAACATCCAGGCCCGTAGCCCTTCAGAGCCCCCTGTGTGCAGGCCGAGCGTAGGGAAACGCACTGCCCTCTCCTTCGGAGCAGCTTAGTTTCCTCCGCACTCGCACACGTTCGCGAACACCGTTCTGGCACGTCCCACGTGGCGTGGAGTTCTTACGCAGTGCCCTAATCGGAGCTGCCCTCAGAGGAGCCCTCGTCTTCGCGTTCCATCCAGGACCTCCTGACTGAAGTCACCGGGCCTCCTAGAGGACGGCGGCTTGGGTTCTTACTGCACTTCAAGTCCTGTTCCTTCTGCGGCACTGCAGGCAGCACCAGGCCCAGAGGAGCAGCTACGGCGTTCCTTGGTTGAGGCAGTTCGCCGGATGCGGGACTCCCTACTTCGATGTTAATTCAGGGAAGGAAACACAGGGTAACCGGTGTCTCTTGTGACTTCTTAGAAGCCACAGGAATGTACGCTGAGTGTGCCCATGAAAACGGGGGCCTGCTGGAACTAGCCCTGCTTTTCCATTTTGAGGGCGGCATTCATGCCTGCCTTGAAGCTACCTGACATTCCCGGCTCCCGACAGGCCAGTGAGCCCTGGAAGAAGGCTTCGGGGTAAAATATGAATTTGCTCTCTCTAAACCAGGGGCTTCCGTGGCCGCCGCGGCGGTCCGCATGACAGGCTCTAGAGCGAAAGTGAACCTCGACGTGAGAACTCGCCTCCAGGTTAGGCCCTGAGTAGCCGTGCAGAAAGGGAGTCATGCAGCTGTTTCCACAAGTTCTCAGTCGCTTATGTGCTTTATTTTAAAGGAAGTACGCGTCCGGGGACTCCTAGGCCCCACGGGTGTGCATCGTTCTCCCTCCGAGGTCACTGAGTGCCTCCAGACACCTGTGGGCCGGCGGAGCAACGTCGAGGTCCATTGGTTGATCCCCCGGAGGACCTCTGTGCCTGCCGAGTGCTGGGCAGCAACACACTGCGCATTCCTTGAGGAGCGCTACATCTCCAGAGCCCTCGAATGCCCTCGGGACAACATGGCTAGTGAGTGCGAAGTGCCCAGGAAGACTCTGTCATGGCCCTTGTGTGAGCTGCCATGAGAGAACACTGTGCTTGGAACACTGCGAGGCCCGCCCCGTATCTGAAGTCACTCTGCTCGAGGAGAAAGTCAGCATCTTAGCACGCTGTGTCGCTACCGGCACACCCAGCATGAACCCATTCCTGGAAGTAAGGCCCTGATTCGCCGTGCAGAAGCGGAGGCATGCTGCAGCTTCCAGGAGGCGGTGGCCTCTGCTCTGCATGCCTTTAACGGCAGCACAGCTTTCTGGACACCTGGGAGGCTAGCCGGGGCACCCTGCTCCCGGCAGGAACACTGAGTACCCCCAGGTGCACCTGGGTCTGCTAAGCAACATCCAGGCCCGTAGCCCTTCAGAGCCCCCTGTGTGCAGGCCGAGCGTAGGGAAACGCACTGCCCTCTCCTTCGGAGCAGCTTAGTTTCCTCCGCACGCGCACACGTTCGCGAACACCGTTCTGGCACGTCCCACGTGGCGTGGAGTTCTTACGCGGTGCCCTAATCGGAGCTGCCCTCAGAGGAGCCCTCGTCTTCGCGTTCCATCCAGGACCTCCTGACTGAAGTCACCGGGCCTCCTAGAGGACGGCGGCTTGGGTTCTTACTGCACTTCAAGTCCTGTTCCTTCTGCGGCACTGCAGGCAGCCCCAGGTCCAGAGGAGCAGCTACGGCGTTCCTCGGTTGAGACAGTTCGCCGGATGCGGGACTCCCTACTTCGATAAGTTGATTCAGGGAAGGAAACACAGGGTAACCGGTGTCTCTTGGGACTCCTTAGAAGCCACAGGGATGTACGCTGAGTGTGCCCATGAAAACGGGGGCCTGTTGGAACTAGCCCTGCTTTTCCATTTTGAGGGCGGCATTCATGCCTGCCTTGAAGCTACCTGACATTCCCGGCTCCCGACAGGCCAGTGAGCCCTGGAAGAATGCTTCGGGGAAAATTATGAATTTGCTCTCTCTAAACCAGGGGCTTCCGTGGGCGCGGCGGCGGTCCGCATGACAGACTCTAGAGCGAAAGGGAACCTCGACGTGAGAACTCGCCTCCAGGTTAGGCCCTGAGTAGCCGTGCAGAAAGGGAGGCATGCAGCTGTTTCCACAAGTTCTCAGTCGCTTATGTGCTTTATTTTAAAGGAAGTACGCGTCCCGGGACTCCTAGGCCCCACGGGTGTGCATAGTTTTCCCTCCGAGGTCACTGAGTGCCTCCAGACACCTGTGGGCCAGCGGAGCAACGTTGAGGTCCGTTGGTTGATCCCCCGGAGGACCTCTGTGCCTGCCGTGTGCTGGGCAGCAACACACTGCGCATTCCTTGAGGAGCGCTACATCTCCAGAGCCCTCGAATGCCCTCGGGACAACATGGCTAGTGAGTGCGAAGTGCCCAGGAAGACTCTGTCATGGCCCTTGTGTGAGCTGCCATGAGAGAACACTGTGCTTGGAACACTGCGAGGCCCGCCCCGTATCTGAAGTCACTCTGCTCGAGGAGAAAGTCAGCATCTTAGCACGCTGTGTCGCTACCGGCACACCCAGCATGAACCCATGCCTGGAAGATAGGCCCTGATTCGCCGTGCAGAAGCGGAGGCGTGCTGCAGCTTCCAGGAGGCGGTGGCCTCTGCTCTGCATGCCTTTAACGGCAGCACAGCTTTCTGGACACCTGGGAGGCTAGCCGGGGCACCCTGCTCCCAGCAGGAACAC
The DNA here is from genome assembly GCF_039906515.1 of Pseudorca crassidens. Taxonomy (NCBI): domain Eukaryota; kingdom Metazoa; phylum Chordata; class Mammalia; order Artiodactyla; family Delphinidae; genus Pseudorca; species Pseudorca crassidens. The sequence continues at coordinate 90,833,627 of NC_090308.1, read as the reverse complement.
TGAGTACCCCCAGGTGCACCTGGGTCTGCTAAGCAACATCCAGGCCCGTAGCCCTTCAGAGCCTCCTGTGTGCAGGCTGAGCGTAGAGAAACGCACTGCCCTCTCCTTCGGAGCAGCTTAGTTTCCTCCGCACTCGCACACGTTCGCGAACACCGTTCTGGCATGTCCCACATGGCCCGGAGGTCTTACGCGGTGCCCTAATCGGACCTGCCCTCAGAGGAGCCCTCGTCTTCGCGTTTCATCCAGGACCTCCTGACTGAAGTCACCGTGCCTCCTAGAGGACGGCGGCTTGGGTTTTTCCTGCACTTCAAGTCCTGTTCCTTCTTCGGCACTGCAGGCAGCACCAGGCCCAGGGGAGCAGCTACGGCGTTCCTCGGTTGAGACAGTTCGCCGGATGCGGGACTCCCTACTTCGATGTTAATTCAGGGAAGGAAACACAGGGTAACCGGTGTCTCTTGGGACTCCTTAGAAGCCACAGGGATGTACGCTGAGTGTGCCCATGAAAACGGGGGCCTGCTGGAACTAGCCCTGCTTTTCCATTTTGAGGGTGGCATTCATGCCTGCCTTGAAGCTACCTGACATTCCCGGCTCCCGACAGGCCAGTGAGCCCTGGAAGAAGGCTTCGGGGTAAAATATGAATTTGCTCTCTCTAAACCAGGGGCTTCCGTGGCCGCCGCGGCGGTCCGCATGACAGGCTCTAGAGCGAAAGTGAACCTCGACGTGAGAACTCGCCTCCAGGTTACGCCCTGAGTAGCCGTGCAGAAAGGGAGTCATGCAGCTGTTTCCACAAGTTCTCAGTCGCTTATGTGCTTTATTTTAAAGGAAGTACGCGTCCGGGGACTCCTAGGCCCCACGGGTGTGCATCGTTCTCCCTCCGAGGTCACTGAGTGCCTCCAGACACCTGTGGGCCGGCGGAGCAACGTCGAGGTCCATTGGTTGATCCCCCGGAGGACCTCTGTGCCTGCCGAGTGCTGGGCAGCAACACACTGCGCATTCCTTGAGGAGCGCTACATCTCCAGAGCCCTCGAATGCCCTCGGGACAACATGGCTAGTGAGTGCGAAGTGCCCAGGAAGACTCTGTCATGGCCCTTGTGTGAGCTGCCATGAGAGAACACTGTGCTTGGAACACTGCGAGGCCCGCCCCGTATCTGAAGTCACTCTGCTCGAGGAGAAAGTCAGCATCTTAGCACGCTGTGTCGCTACCGGCACACCCAGCATGAACCCATTCCTGGAAGTAAGGCCCTGATTCGCCGTGCAGAAGCGGAGGCATGCTGCAGCTTCCAGGAGGCGGTGGCCTCTGCTCTGCATGCCTTTAACGGCAGCACAGCTTTCTGGACACCTGGGAGGCTAGCCGGGGCACCCTGCTCCCGGCAGGAACACTGAGTACCCCCAGGTGCACCTGGGTCTGCTAAGCAACATCCAGGCCCGTAGCCCTTCAGAGCCCCCTGTGTGCAGGCCGAGCGTAGGGAAACGCACTGCCCTCTCCTTCGGAGCAGCTTAGTTTCCTCCGCACTCGCACACGTTCGCGAACACCGTTCTGGCACGTCCCACGTGGCGTGGAGTTCTTACGCGGTGCCCTAATCGGAGCTGCCCTCAGAGGAGCCCTCGTCTTCGCGTTTCATCCAGGACCTCCTGACTGAAGTCACCGTGCCTCCTAGAGGACGGCGGCTTGGGTTTTTCCTGCACTTCAAGTCCTGTTCCTTCTGCGGCACTGCAGGCAGCACCAGGCCCAGAGGAGCAGCTACGGCGTTCCTCGGTTGAGACAGTTCGCCGGATGCGGGACTCCCTACTTCGATGTTAATTCAGGGAAGGAAACACAGGGTAACCGGTGTCTCTTGGGACTCCTTAGAAGCCACAGGGATGTACGCTGAGTGTGCCCATGAAAACGGGGGCCTGCTGGAACTAGCCCTGCTTTTCCATTTTGAGGGCGGCATTCATGCCTGCCTTGAAGCTACCTGACATTCCCGGCTCCCGACAGGCCAGTGAGCCCTGGAAGAAGGCTTCGGGGTAAAATATGAATTTGCTCTCTCTAAACCAGGGGCTTCCGTGGCCGCCGCGGCGGTCCGCATGACAGGCTCTAGAGCGAAAGTGAACCTCGACGTGAGAACTCGCCTCCAGGTTAGGCCCTGAGTAGCCGTGCAGAAAGGGAGTCATGCAGCTGTTTCCACAAGTTCTCAGTCGCTTATGTGCTTTATTTTAAAGGAAGTACGCGTCCGGGGACTCCTAGGCCCCACGGGTGTGCATCGTTCTCCCTCCGAGGTCACTGAGTGCCTCCAGACACCTGTGGGCCGGCGGAGCAACGTCGAGGTCCATTGGTTGATCCCCCGGAGGACCTCTGTGCCTGCCGAGTGCTGGGCAGCAACACACTGCGCATTCCTTGAGGAGCGCTACATCTCCAGAGCCCTCGAATGCCCTCGGGACAACATGGCTAGTGAGTGCGAAGTGCCCAGGAAGACTCTGTCATGGCCCTTGTGTGAGCTGCCATGAGAGAACACTGTGCTTGGAACACTGCGAGGCCCGCCCCGTATCTGAAGTCACTCTGCTCGAGGAGAAAGTCAGCATCTTAGCACGCTGTGTCGCTACCGGCACACCCAGCATGAACCCATTCCTGGAAGTAAGGCCCTGATTCGCCGTGCAGAAGCGGAGGCATGCTGCAGCTTCCAGGAGGCGGTGGCCTCTGCTCTGCATGCCTTTAACGGCAGCACAGCTTTCTGGACACCTGGGAGGCTAGCCGGGGCACCCTGCTCCCGGCAGGAACACTGAGTACCCCCAGGTGCACCTGGGTCTGCTAAGCAACATCCAGGCCCGTAGCCCTTCAGAGCCCCCTGTGTGCAGGCCGAGCGTAGGGAAACGCACTGCCCTCTCCTTCGGAGCAGCTTAGTTTCCTCCGCACTCGCACACGTTCGCGAACACCGTTCTGGCACGTCCCACGTGGCGTGGAGTTCTTACGCGGTGCCCTAATCGGAGCTGCCCTCAGAGGAGCCCTCGTCTTCGCGTTCCATCCAGGACCTCCTGACTGAAGTCACCGGGCCTCCTAGAGGACGGCGGCTTGGGTTCTTACTGCACTTCAAGTCCTGTTCCTTCTGCGGCACTGCAGGCAGCCCCAGGCCCAGAGGAGCAGCTACGGCGTTCCTCGGTTGAGACAGTTCGCCGGATGCGGGACTCCCTACTTCGATAAGTTGATTCAGGGAAGGAAACACAGGGTAACCGATGTCTCTTGGGACTCCTTAGAAGCCAGAGGGATGTACGCTGAGTGTGCCCATGAAAACGGGGGCCTGTTGGAACTAGCCCTGCTTTTCCATTTTGAGGGCGGCATTCATGCCTGCCTTGAAGCTACCTGACATTCCCGGCTCCCGACAGGCCAGTGAGCCCTGGAAGAATGCTTCGGGGAAAATTATGAATTTGCTCTCTCTAAACCAGGGGCTTCCGTGGGCGCGGCGGCGGTCCGCATGACAGACTCTAGAGCGAAAGGGAACCTCGACGTGAGAACTCGCCTCCAGGTTAGGCCCTGAGTAGCCGTGCAGAAAGGGAGGCATGCAGCTGTTTCCACAAGTTCTCAGTCGCTTATGTGCTTTATTTTAAAGGAAGTACGCGTCCCGGGACTCCTAGGCCCCACGGGTGTGCATCGTTTTCCCTCCGAGGTCACTGAGTGCCTCCAGACACCTGTGGGCCAGCGGAGCAACGTCGAGGTCCGTTGGTTGATCCCCCGGAGGACCTCTGTGCCTGCCGTGTGCTGGGCAGCAACACACTGCGCATTCCTTGAGGAGCGCTACATCTCCAGAGCCCTCGAATGCCCTCGGGACAACATGGCTAGTGAGTGCGAAGTGCCCAGGAAGACTCTGTCATGGCCCTTGTGTGAGCTGCCATGAGAGAACACTGTGCTTGGAACACTGCGAGGCCCGCCCCGTATCTGAAGTCACTCTGCTCGAGGAGAAAGTCAGCATCTTAGCACGCTGTGTCGCTACCGGCACACCCAGCATGAACCCATGCCTGGAAGATAGGCCCTGATTCGCCGTGCAGAAGCGGAGGCGTGCTGCAGCTTCCAGGAGGCGGTGGCCTCTGCTCTGCATGCCTTTAACGGCAGCACAGCTTTCTGGACACCTGGGAGGCTAGCCGGGGCACCCTGCTCCCAGCAGGAACACTGAGTACCCCCAGGTGCACCTGGGTCTGCTAAGCAACATCCAGGCCCGTAGCCCTTCAGAGCCTCCTGTGTGCAGGCCGAGCGTAGAGAAACGCACTGCCCTCTCCTTCGGAGCAGCTTAGTTTCCTCCGCACTCGCACACGTTAGCGAACACCGTTCTGGCACGTCCCACGTGGTGTGGAGTTCTTACGCGGTGCCCTAATCGGAGCTGCCCTCAGAGGAGCCCTCGTCTTCGCGTTCCATCCAGGACCTCCTGACTGAAGTCACCGGGCCTCCTAGAGGACGGCGGCTTGGGTTTTTCCTGCACTTCAAGTCCTGTTCCTTCTGCGGCACTGCAGGCAGCACCAGGCCCAGAGGAGCAGCTACGGCGTTCCTCGGTTGAGACAGTTCGCCGGATGCGGGACTCCCTACTTCGATGTTAATTCAGGGAAGGAAACACAGGGTAACCGGTGTCTCTTGGGACTCCTTAGAAGCCACAGGGATGTACGCTGAGTGTGCCCATGAAAACGGGGGCCTGCTGGAACTAGCCCTGCTTTTCCATTTTGAGGGCGGCATTCATGCCTGCCTTGAAGCTACCTGACATTCCCAGCTCCCGACAGGCCAGTGAGCCCTGGAAGAAGGCTTCGGGGTAAAATATGAATTTGCTCTCTCTAAACCAGGGGCTTCCGTGGCCGCCGCGGCGGTCCGCATGACAGGCTCTAGAGCGAAAGTGAACCTCGACGTGAGAACTCGCCTCCAGGTTAGGCCCTGAGTAGCCGTGCAGAAAGGGAGTCATGCAGCTGTTTCCACAAGTTCTCAGTCGCTTATGAGCTTTATTTTAAAGGAAGTACGCGTCCGGGGACTCCTAGGCCCCACGGGTGTGCATCGTTCTCCCTCCGAGGTCACTGAGTGCCTCCAGACACCTGTGGGCCGGCGGAGCAACGTCGAGGTCCATTGGTTGATCCCCCGGAGGACCTCTGTGCCTGCCGAGTGCTGGGCAGCAACACACTGCGCATTCCTTGAGGAGCGCTACATCTCCAGAGCCCTCGAATGCCCTCGGGACAACATGGCTAGTGAGTGCGAAGTGCCCAGGAAGACTCTGTCATGGCCCTTGTGTGAGCTGCCATGAGAGAACACTGTGCTTGGAACACTGCGAGGCCCGCCCCGTATCTGAAGTCACTCTGCTCGAGGAGAAAGTCAGCATCTTAGCACGCTGTGTCGCTACTGGCACACCCAGCATGAACCCATTCCTGGAAGTAAGGCCCTGATTCGCCGTGCAGAAGCGGAGGCATGCTGCAGCTTCCAGGAGGCGGTGGCCTCTGCTCTGCATGCCTTTAACGGCAGCACAGCTTTCTGGACACCTGGGAGGCTAGCCGGGGCACCCTGCTCCCGGCAGGAACACTGAGTACCCCCAGGTGCACCTGGGTCTGCTAAGCAACATCCAGGCCCGTAGCCCTTCAGAGCCCCCTGTGTGCAGGCCGAGCGTAGGGAAACGCACTGCCCTCTCCTTCGGAGCAGCTTAGTTTCCTCCGCACTCGCACACGTTCGCGAACACCGTTCTGGCACGTCCCACGTGGCGTGGAGTTCTTACGCGGTGCCCTAATCGGAGCTGCCCTCAGAGGAGCCCTCGTCTTCGCGTTCCATCCAGGACCTCCTGACTGAAGTCACCGGGCCTCCTAGAGGACGGCGGCTTGGGTTCTTACTGCACTTCAAGTCCTGTTCCTTCTGCGGCACTGCAGGCAGCCCCAGGCCCAGAGGAGCAGCTACGGCGTTCCTCGGTTGAGACAGTTCGCCGGATGCGGGACTCCCTACTTCGATAAGTTGATTCAGGGAAGGAAACACAGGGTAACCGGTGTCTCTTGGGACTCCTTAGAAGCCAGAGGGATGTACGCTGAGTGTGCCCATGAAAACGGGGGCCTGTTGGAACTAGCCCTGCTTTTCCATTTTGAGGGCGGCATTCATGCCTGCCTTGAAGCTACCTGACATTCCCGGCTCCCGACAGGCCAGTGAGCCCTGGAAGAATGCTTCGGGGAAAATTATGAATTTGCTCTCTCTAAACCAGGGGCTTCCGTGGGCGCGGCGGCGGTCCGCATGACAGACTCTAGAGCGAAAGGGAACCTCGACGTGAGAACTCGCCTCCAGGTTAGGCCCTGAGTAGCCGTGCAGAAAGGGAGGCATGCAGCTGTTTCCACAAGTTCTCAGTCGCTTATGTGCTTTATTTTAAAGGAAGTACGCGTCCCGGGACTCCTAGGCCCCACGGGTGTGCATCGTTTTCCCTCCGAGGTCACTGAGTGCCTCCAGACACCTGTGGGCCAGCGGAGCAACGTCGAGGTCCATTGGTTGATCCCCCGGAGGACCTCTGTGCCTGCCGTGTGCTGGGCAGCAACACACTGCGCATTCCTTGAGGAGCGCTACATCTCCAGAGCCCTCGAATGCCCTCTGGACAACATGGCTAGTGAGTGCGAAGTGCCCAGGAAGACTCTGTCATGGCCCTTGTGTGAGCTGCCATGAGAGAACACTGTGCTTGGAACACTGCGAGGCCCGCCCCGTATCTGAAGTCACTCTGCTCGAGGAGAAAGTCAGCATCTTAGCACGCTGTGTCGCTACCGGCACACCCAGCATGAACCCATGCCTGGAAGATAGGCCCTGATTCGCCGTGCAGAAGCGGAGGCGTGCTGCAGCTTCCAGGAGGCGGTGGCCTCTGCTCTGCATGCCTTTAACGGCAGCACAGCTTTCTGGACACCTGGGAGGCTAGCCGGGGCACCCTGCTCCCGGCAGGAACACTGAGTACCCCCAGGTGCACCTGGGTCTGCTAAGCAACATCCAGGCCCGTAGCCCTTCAGAGCCCCCTGTGTGCAGGCCGAGCGTAGGGAAACGCACTGCCCTCTCCTTCGGAGCAGCTTAGTTTCCTCCGCACTCGCACACGTTCGCGAACACCGTTCTGGCACGTCCCACGTGGCGTGGAGTTCTTACGCAGTGCCCTAATCGGAGCTGCCCTCAGAGGAGCCCTCGTCTTCGCGTTCCATCCAGGACCTCCTGACTGAAGTCACCGGGCCTCCTAGAGGACGGCGGCTTGGGTTCTTACTGCACTTCAAGTCCTGTTCCTTCTGCGGCACTGCAGGCAGCACCAGGCCCAGAGGAGCAGCTACGGCGTTCCTTGGTTGAGGCAGTTCGCCGGATGCGGGACTCCCTACTTCGATGTTAATTCAGGGAAGGAAACACAGGGTAACCGGTGTCTCTTGTGACTTCTTAGAAGCCACAGGAATGTACGCTGAGTGTGCCCATGAAAACGGGGGCCTGCTGGAACTAGCCCTGCTTTTCCATTTTGAGGGCGGCATTCATGCCTGCCTTGAAGCTACCTGACATTCCCGGCTCCCGACAGGCCAGTGAGCCCTGGAAGAAGGCTTCGGGGTAAAATATGAATTTGCTCTCTCTAAACCAGGGGCTTCCGTGGCCGCCGCGGCGGTCCGCATGACAGGCTCTAGAGCGAAAGTGAACCTCGACGTGAGAACTCGCCTCCAGGTTAGGCCCTGAGTAGCCGTGCAGAAAGGGAGTCATGCAGCTGTTTCCACAAGTTCTCAGTCGCTTATGTGCTTTATTTTAAAGGAAGTACGCGTCCGGGGACTCCTAGGCCCCACGGGTGTGCATCGTTCTCCCTCCGAGGTCACTGAGTGCCTCCAGACACCTGTGGGCCGGCGGAGCAACGTCGAGGTCCATTGGTTGATCCCCCGGAGGACCTCTGTGCCTGCCGAGTGCTGGGCAGCAACACACTGCGCATTCCTTGAGGAGCGCTACATCTCCAGAGCCCTCGAATGCCCTCGGGACAACATGGCTAGTGAGTGCGAAGTGCCCAGGAAGACTCTGTCATGGCCCTTGTGTGAGCTGCCATGAGAGAACACTGTGCTTGGAACACTGCGAGGCCCGCCCCGTATCTGAAGTCACTCTGCTCGAGGAGAAAGTCAGCATCTTAGCACGCTGTGTCGCTACCGGCACACCCAGCATGAACCCATTCCTGGAAGTAAGGCCCTGATTCGCCGTGCAGAAGCGGAGGCATGCTGCAGCTTCCAGGAGGCGGTGGCCTCTGCTCTGCATGCCTTTAACGGCAGCACAGCTTTCTGGACACCTGGGAGGCTAGCCGGGGCACCCTGCTCCCGGCAGGAACACTGAGTACCCCCAGGTGCACCTGGGTCTGCTAAGCAACATCCAGGCCCGTAGCCCTTCAGAGCCCCCTGTGTGCAGGCCGAGCGTAGGGAAACGCACTGCCCTCTCCTTCGGAGCAGCTTAGTTTCCTCCGCACTCGCACACGTTCGCGAACACCGTTCTGGCACGTCCCACGTGGCGTGGAGTTCTTACGCGGTGCCCTAATCGGAGCTGCCCTCAGAGGAGCCCTCGTCTTCGCGTTCCATCCAGGACCTCCTGACTGAAGTCACCGGGCCTCCTAGAGGACGGCGGCTTGGGTTCTTACTGCACTTCAAGTCCTGTTCCTTCTGCGGCACTGCAGGCAGCCCCAGGTCCAGAGGAGCAGCTACGGCGTTCCTCGGTTGAGACAGTTCGCCGGATGCGGGACTCCCTACTTCGATAAGTTGATTCAGGGAAGGAAACACAGGGTAACCGGTGTCTCTTGGGACTCCTTAGAAGCCACAGGGATGTACGCTGAGTGTGCCCATGAAAACGGGGGCCTGTTGGAACTAGCCCTGCTTTTCCATTTTGAGGGCGGCATTCATGCCTGCCTTGAAGCTACCTGACATTCCCGGCTCCCGACAGGCCAGTGAGCCCTGGAAGAATGCTTCGGGGAAAATTATGAATTTGCTCTCTCTAAACCAGGGGCTTCCGTGGGCGCGGCGGCGGTCCGCATGACAGACTCTAGAGCGAAAGGGAACCTCGACGTGAGAACTCGCCTCCAGGTTAGGCCCTGAGTAGCCGTGCAGAAAGGGAGGCATGCAGCTGTTTCCACAAGTTCTCAGTCGCTTATGTGCTTTATTTTAAAGGAAGTACGCGTCCCGGGACTCCTAGGCCCCACGGGTGTGCATCGTTTTCCCTCCGAGGTCACTGAGTGCCTCCAGACACCTGTGGGCCAGCGGAGCAACGTTGAGGTCCGTTGGTTGATCCCCCGGAGGACCTCTGTGCCTGCCGTGTGCTGGGCAGCAACACACTGCGCATTCCTTGAGGAGCGCTACATCTCCAGAGCCCTCGAATGCCCTCGGGACAACATGGCTAGTGAGTGCGAAGTGCCCAGGAAGACTCTGTCATGGCCCTTGTGTGAGCTGCCATGAGAGAACACTGTGCTTGGAACACTGCGAGGCCCGCCCCGTATCTGAAGTCACTCTGCTCGAGGAGAAAGTCAGCATCTTAGCACGCTGTGTCGCTACCGGCACACCCAGCATGAACCCATGCCTGGAAGATAGGCCCTGATTCGCCGTGCAGAAGCGGAGGCGTGCTGCAGCTTCCAGGAGGCGGTGGCCTCTGCTCTGCATGCCTTTAACGGCAGCACAGCTTTCTGGACACCTGGGAGGCTAGCCGGGGCACCCTGCTCCCAGCAGGAACACTGAGTACCCCCAGGTGCACCTGGGTCTGCTAAGCAACATCCAGGCCCATAGCCCTTCAGAGCCTCCTGTGTGCAGGCTGAGCGTAGAGAAACGCACTGCCCTCTCCTTCGGAGCAGCTTAGTTTCCTCCGCACTCGCACACGTTCGCGAACACCGTTCTGGCATGTCCCACATGGCCCGGAGGTCTTACGCGGTGCCCTAATCGGACCTGCCCTCAGAGGAGCCCTCGTCTTCGCGTTTCATCCAGGACCTCCTGACTGAAGTCACCGTGCCTCCTAGAGGACGGCGGCTTGGGTTTTTCCTGCACTTCAAGTCCTGTTCCTTCTTCGGCACTGCAGGCAGCACCAGGCCCAGGGGAGCAGCTACGGCGTTCCTCGGTTGAGACAGTTCGCCGGATGCGGGACTCCCTACTTCGATGTTAATTCAGGGAAGGAAACACAGGGTAACCGGTGTCTCTTGGGACTCCTTAGAAGCCACAGGGATGTACGCTGAGTGTGCCCATGAAAACGGGGGCCTGCTGGAACTAGCCCTGCTTTTCCATTTTGAGGGTGGCATTCATGCCTGCCTTGAAGCTACCTGACATTCCCGGCTCCCGACAGGCCAGTGAGCCCTGGAAGAAGGCTTCGGGGTAAAATATGAATTTGCTCTCTCTAAACCAGGGGCTTCCGTGGCCGCCGCGGCGGTCCGCATGACAGGCTCTAGAGCGAAAGTGAACCTCGACGTGAGAACTCGCCTCCAGGTTACGCCCTGAGTAGCCGTGCAGAAAGGGAGTCATGCAGCTGTTTCCACAAGTTCTCAGTCGCTTATGTGCTTTATTTTAAAGGAAGTACGCGTCCGGGGACTCCTAGGCCCCACGGGTGTGCATCGTTCTCCCTCCGAGGTCACTGAGTGCCTCCAGACACCTGTGGGCCGGCGGAGCAACGTCGAAGTCCATTGGTTGATCCCCCGGAGGACCTCTGTGCCTGCCGAGTGCTGGGCAGCAACACACTGCGCATTCCTTGAGGAGCGCTACATCTCCAGAGCCCTCGAATGCCCTCGGGACAACATGGCTAGTGAGTGCGAAGTGCCCAGGAAGACTCTGCCATGGCCCTTGTGTGAGCTGCCATGAGAGAACACTGTGCTTGGAACACTGCGAGGCCCGCCCCGTATCTGAAGTCACTCTGCTCGAGGAGAAAGTCAGCATCTTAGCACGCTGTGTCGCTACCGGCACACCCAGCATGAACCCATTCCTGGAAGTAAGGCCCTGATTCGCCGTGCAGAAGCGGAGGCATGCTGCAGCTTCCAGGAGGCGGTGGCCTCTGCTCTGCATGCCTTTAACGGCAGCACAGCTTTCTGGACACCTGGGAGGCTAGCCGGGGCACCCTGCTCCCGGCAGGAACACTGAGTACCCCCAGGTGCACCTGGGTCTGCTAAGCAACATCCAGGCCCGTAGCCCTTCAGAGCCCCCTGTGTGCAGGCCGAGCGTAGGGAAACGCACTGCCCTCTCCTTCGGAGCAGCTTAGTTTCCTCCGCACTCGCACACGTTCGCGAACACCGTTCTGGCACGTCCCACGTGGCATGGAGTTCTTACGCGGTGCCCTAATCGGAGCTGCCCTCAGAGGAGCCCTCGTCTTCGCGTTCCATCCAGGACCTCCTGACTGAAGTCACCGGGCCTCCTAGAGGACGGCGGCTTGGGTTCTTACTGCACTTCAAGTCCTGTTCCTTCTGCGGCACTGCAGGCAGCCACAGGCCCAGAGGAGCAGCTACGGCGTTCCTCGGTTGAGACAGTTCGCCGGATGCGGAACTCCCTACTTCGATAAGTTGATTCAGGGAAGGAAACACAGGGTAACCGGTGTCTCTTGGGACTCCTTAGAAGCCACAGGGATGTACGCTGAGTGTGCCCATGAAAACGGGGGCCTGCTGGAACTAGCCCTGCTTTTCCATTTTGAGGGCGGCATTCATGCCTGCCTTGAAGCTACCTGACATTCCCGGCTCCCGACAGGCCAGTGAGCCCTGGAAGAATGCTTCGGGGAAAATTATGAATTTGCTCTCTCTAAACCAGGGGCTTCCGTGGGCGCGGCGGCGGTCCGCATGACAGACTCTAGAGCGAAAGGGAACCTCGACGTGAGAACTCGCCTCCAGGTTAGGCCCTGAGTAGCCGTGCAGAAAGGGAGTCATGCAGCTGTTTCCACAAGTTCTCAGTCGCTTATGTGCTTTATTTTAAAGGAAGTACGCGTCCGGGGACTCCTAGGCCCCACGGGTGTGCATCGTTCTCCCTCCGAGGTCACTGAGTGCCTCCAGACACCTGTGGGCCGGCGGAGCAACGTCGAGGTCCATTGGTTGATCCCCCGGAGGACCTCTGTGCCTGCCGAGTGCTGGGCAGCAACACACTGCGCATTCCTTGAGGAGCGCTACATCTCCAGAGCCCTCGAATGCCCTCGGGACAACATGGCTAGTGAGTGCGAAGTGCCCAGGAAGACTCTGTCATGGCCCTTGTGTGAGCTGCCATGAGAGAACACTGTGCTTGGAACACTGCGAGGCCCGCCCCGTATCTGAAGTCACTCTGCTCGAGGAGAAAGTCAGCATCTTAGCACGCTGTGTCGCTACCGGCACACCCAGCATGAACCCATTCCTGGAAGTAAGGCCCTGATTCGCCGTGCAGAAGCGGAGGCATGCTGCAGCTTCCAGGAGGCGGTGGCCTCTGCTCTGCATGCCTTTAACGGCAGCACAGCTTTCTGGACACCTGGGAGGCTAGCCGGGGCACCCTGCTCCCGGCAGGAACACTGAGTACCCCCAGGTGCACCTGGGTCTGCTAAGCAACATCCAGGCCCGTAGCCCTTCAGAGCCCCCTGTGTGCAGGCCGAGCGTAGGGAAACGCACTGCCCTCTCCTTCGGAGCAGCTTAGTTTCCTCCGCACTCGCACACGTTCGCGAACACCGTTCTGGCACGTCCCACGTGGCGTGGAGTTCTTACGCGGTGCCCTAATCGGAGCTGCCCTCAGAGGAGCCCTCGTCTTCGCGTTCCATCCAGGACCTCCTGACTGAAGTCACCGGGCCTCCTAGAGGACGGCGGCTTGGGTTCTTACTGCACTTCAAGTCCTGTTCCTTCTGCGGCACTGCAGGCAGCCCCAGGCCCAGAGGAGCAGCTACGGCGTTCCTCGGTTGAGACAGTTCGCCGGATGCGGGACTCCCTACTTCGATAAGTTGATTCAGGGAAGGAAACACAGGGTAACCGGTGTCTCTTGGGACTCCTTAGAAGCCACAGGGATGTACGCTGAGTGTGCCCATGAAAACGGGGGCCTGTTGGAACTAGCCCTGCTTTTCCATTTTGAGGGCGGCATTCATGCCTGCCTTGAAGCTACCTGACATTCCCGGCTCCCGACAGGCCAGTGAGCCCTGGAAGAATGCTTCGGGGAAAATTATGAATTTGCTCTCTCTAAACCAGGGGCTTCCGTGGGCGCGGCGGCGGTCCGCATGACAGACTCTAGAGCGAAAGTGAACCTCGACGTGAGAACTCGCCTCCAGGTTAGGCCCTGAGTAGCCGTGCAGAAAGGGAGGCATGCAGCTGTTTCCACAAGTTCTCAGTCGCTTATGTGCTTTATTTTAAAGGAAGTACGCGTCCCGGGACTCCTAGGCCCCACGGGTGTGCATCGTTTTCCCTCCGAGGTCACTGAGTGCCTCCAGACACCTGTGGGCCAGCGGAGCAACGTCGAGGTCCGTTGGTTGATCCCCCGGAGGACCTCTGTGCCTGCCGTGTGCTGGGCAGCAACACACTGCGCATTCCTTGAGGAGCGCTACATCTCCAGAGCCCTCGAATGCCCTCTGGACAACATGGCTAGTGAGTGCGAAGTGCCCAGGAAGACTCTGTCATGGCCCTTGTGTGAGCTGCCATGAGAGAACACTGTGCTTGGAACACTGCGAGGCCCGCCCCGTATCTGAAGTCACTCTGCTCGAGGAGAAAGTCAGCATCTTAGCACGCTGTGTCGCTACCGGCACACCCAGCATGAACCCATGCCTGGAAGATAGGCCCTGATTCGCCGTGCAGAAGCGGAGGCGTGCTGCAGCTTCCAGGAGGCGGTGGCCTCTGCTCTGCATGCCTTTAACGGCAGCACAGCTTTCTGGACACCTGGGAGGCTAGCCGGGGCACCCTGCTCCCAGCAGGAACACTGAGTACCCCCAGGTGCACCTGGGTCTGCTAAGCAACATCCAGGCCCGTAGCCCTTCAGAGCCTCCTGTGTGCAGGCTGAGCGTAGAGAAACGCACTGCTCTCTCCTTCGGAGCAGCTTAGTTTCCTCCGCACTCGCACACGTTCGTGAACACCGTTCTGGCATGTCCCACATGGCCCGGAGGTCTTACGCGGTGCCCTAATCGGACCTGCCCTCAGAGGAGCCCTCGTCTTCGCGTTTCATCCAGGACCTCCTGACTGAAGTCACCGTGCCTCCTAGAGGACGGCGGCTTGGGTTTTTCCTGCACTTCAAGTCCTGTTCCTTCTTCGGCACTGCAGGCAGCACCAGGCCCAGGGGAGCAGCTACGGCGTTCCTCGGTTGAGACAGTTCGCCGGATGCGGGACTCCCTACTTCGATGTTAATTCAGGGAAGGAAACACAGGGTAACCGGTGTCTCTTGGGACTCCTTAGAAGCCACAGGGATGTACGCTGAGTGTGCCCATGAAAACGGGGGCCTGCTGGAACTAGCCCTGCTTTTCCATTTTGAGGGTGGCATTCATGCCTGCCTTGAAGCTACCTGACATTCCCGGCTCCCGACAGGCCAGTGAGCCCTGGAAGAAGGCTTCGGGGTAAAATATGAATTTGCTCTCTCTAAACCAGGGGCTTCCGTGGCCGCCGCGGCGGTCCGCATGACAGGCTCTAGAGCGAAAGTGAACCTCGACGTGAGAACTCGCCTCCAGGTTACGCCCTGAGTAGCCGTGCAGAAAGGGAGTCATGCAGCTGTTTCCACAAGTTCTCAGTCGCTTATGTGCTTTATTTTAAAGGAAGTACGTGTCCGGGGACTCCTAGGCCCCACGGGTGTGCATCGTTCTCCCTCCGAGGTCACTGAGTGCCTCCAGACACCTGTGGGCCGGCGGAGCAACGTCGAGGTCCATTGGTTGATCCCCCGGAGGACCTCTGTGCCTGCCGAGTGCTGGGCAGCAACACACTGCGCATTCCTTGAGGAACGCTACATCTCCAGAGCCCTCGAATGCCCTCTGGACAACATGGCTAGTGAGTGCGAAGTGCCCAGGAAGACTCTGTCATGGCCCTTGTGTGAGCTGCCATGAGAGAACACTGTTCTTGGAACACTGCGAGGCCCGCCCCGTATCTGAAGTCACTCTGCTCGAGGAGAAAGTCAGCATCTTAGCACGCTGTGTCGCTACCGGCACACCCAGCATGAACCCATTCCTGGAAGTAAGGCCCTGATTCGCCGTGCAGAAGCGGAGGCATGCTGCAGCTTCCAGGAGGCGGTGGCCTCTGCTCTGCATGCCTTTAACGGCAGCACAGCTTTCTGGACACCTGGGAGGCTAGCCGGGGCACCCTGCTCCCGGCAGGAACACTGAGTACCCCCAGGTGCACCTGGGTCTGCTAAGCAACATCCAGGCCCGTAGCCCTTCAGAGCCCCCTGTGTGCAGGCCGAGCGTAGGGAAACGCACTGCCCTCTCCTTCGGAGCAGCTTAGTTTCCTCCGCACTCGCACACGTTCACGAACACCGTTCTGGCACGTCCCACGTGGCGTGGAGTTCTTACGCGGTGCCCTAATCGGAGCTGCCCTCAGAGGAGCCCTCGTCTTCGCGTTCCATCCAGGACCTCCTGACTGAAGTCACCGGGCCTCCTAGAGGACGGCGGCTTGGGTTCTTACTGCACTTCAAGTCCTGTTCCTTCTGCGGCACTGCAGGCAGCCACAGGCCCAGAGGAGCAGCTACGGCGTTCCTCGGTTGAGACAGTTCGCCGGATGCGGGACTCCCTACTTCGATAAGTTGATTCAGGGAAGGAAACACAGGGTAACCGGTGTCTCTTGGGACTCCTTAGAAGCCACAGGGATGTACGCTGAGTGTGCCCATGAAAACGGGGGCCTGTTGGAACTAGCCCTGCTTTTCCATTTTGAGGGCGGCATTCATGCCTGCCTTGAAGCTACCTGACATTCCCGGCTCCCGACAGGCCAGTGAGCCCTGTAAGAATGCTTCGGGGAAAATTATGAATTTGCTCTCTCTAAACCAGGGGCTTCCGTGGGCGCGGCGGCGGTCCGCATGACAGACTCTAGAGCGAAAGGGAACCTCGACGTGAGAACTCGCCTCCAGGTTAGGCCCTGAGTAGCCGTGCAGAAAGGGAGGCATGCAGCTGTTTCCACGAGTTCTCAGTCGCTTATGTCCTTTATTTTACCGGAAGTACGCGTCCGGGGACTCCTAGGCCCCACGGGTGTGCATCGTTTTCCCTCCGAGGTCACTGAGTGCCTCCAGACACCTGTGGGCCGGCGGAGCAACGTCGAGGTCCATTGGTTGATC
Source organism: Pseudorca crassidens (assembly GCF_039906515.1). Taxonomy (NCBI): domain Eukaryota; kingdom Metazoa; phylum Chordata; class Mammalia; order Artiodactyla; family Delphinidae; genus Pseudorca; species Pseudorca crassidens. The sequence goes on along the minus strand of NC_090308.1, from coordinate 90,817,493 downwards.
CCCCGGAGGACCTCTGTGCCTGCCGAGTGCTGGGCAGCAACACACTGCGCGTTCCTTGAGGAGCGCTGCATCTCCAGAGCCCTCGAACGCCCTCGGGACAGCATGGCTGGTGAGTGCGAAGTGCCCAGGAAGTCTCTGTCATGGCCCTTGTGTGAGCTGCCATGAGAGAACACTGTGCTTGGAACACTGCAAGGCCCGCCCCGTACCTGAAGTCACTCTGCTCAAGGAGAAAGTCAGCATCTTAGCACGCTGTGTCGCTACCGGCACACCCAGCATGAACCCATGCCTGGAAGATAGGCCCTGATTCGCCGTGCAGAAGCGGAGGCGTGCTGCAGCTTCCAGGAGTCGGTGGCCTCTGCTCTGCATGCCTTTAACGGCAGCACAGCTTTCTGGACACCTGGGAGGCTAGCCGGGGCACCCTGCTCCCGGCAGGAACACTGAGTACCCCCAGGTGCACCTGGGTCTGCTAAGCAACATCCAGGCCCGTAGCCCTTCAGAGCCCCCTGTGTGCAGGCCGAGCGTAGGGAAACGCACTGCCCTCTCCTTCGGAGCAGCTTAGTCTCCTCCGCACTCGCACACGTTCGCGAACACCGTTCTGGCACGTCCCACGTGGCGTGGAGTTCTTACGCGGTGCCCTAATCGGAGCTGCCCTCAGAGGAGCCCTCGTCTTCGCGTTTCATCCAGGACCTCCTGACTGAAGTCACTGGGCCTCCTAGAGGACGGCGGCTTGGGTTCCTACTGCACTTCAAGTCCTGTTCCTTCTGCGGCACTGCAGGCAGCCCCAGGCCCAGAGGAGCAGCTACGGCGTTCCTCGGTTGAGACAGTTCGCCCGATGCGGGACTCCCTACTTCGATAAGTTAATTCAGGGAAGGAAACACAGGGTAACCGGTGTCTCTTGGGACTCCTTAGAAGCCACAGGGATGTACGCTGAGTGTGCCCATGAAAACGGGGACCTGCTGGAACAAGCCCTGCTTTCCCATTTTGAGGGCAGCATTCATGCCTGCCTTGAAGCTACCTGAGATTCCCGGCTCCCGACAGGCCAGTGAGCCCTGGAAGAATGCTTCGGGGAAAATTATGAGTTTGCTCTCTCTAAACCAGGGGCTTCCGTGGTCGCAGCTCGGTCCGCATGACAGGCTCTAGAGCGAAAGGGAACCTCGACGTGAGAACTCGCCTCCAGGTTAGGCCCTGAGTAGCCATGCAGAAAGGGAGGCATGCAGCTGTTTCCACGAGTTCTCAGTCGCTTATGTCCTTTAGTTTAAAGGAAGTACGCGTCCGGGGACTCCTAGGCCCCACGGGTGTGCATCGTTTTCCCTCCGAGGTCACTGAGTGCCTCCAGACACCTGTGGGCCGGCGGAGCAACGTCGAGGTCCATTGGTTGATCCCCCGGAGGACCTCTGTGCCTGCCGAGTGCTGGGCAGCAACACACTGCGCGTTCCTTGAGGAGCGCTGCATCTCCAGAGCCCTCGAACGCCCTCGGGACAACATGGCTGGTGAGTGCGAAGTACCCAGGAAGACTCTGTCATGGCCCTTGTGTGAGCTGCCATGAGAGAACACTGTGCTTGGAACACTGCGAGGCCCACCCTCGTACCTGAAGTCACTCTGCTCGAGGAGAAAGTCAGCATCTTAGCACGCTGTGTCGCTACCGGCACACCCAACATGAACCCATGCCTGGAAGTAAGGCCCTGATTCGCCGTGCAGAAGCGGAGGCGTGCTGCAGCTTCCAGGAGGCGGTGGCCTCTGCTCTGCATGCCTTTAACGGCAGCACAGCTTTCTGGACACCTGGGAGGCTAGCCGGGGCACCCTGCTCCCAGCAGGAACACTGAGTACCCCCAGGTGCACCTGGGTCTGCTAAGCAACATCCAGGCCCGTAGCCCTTCAGAGCCCCCTGTGTGCAGGCCGAGCGTAGGGAAACGCACTGCCCTCTCCTTCGGAGCGGCTTAGTTTCCTCCGCACTCGCACACGTTCGCGAACACCGTTCTGGCACGTCCCACGTGGCGTGGAGTTCTTACGCGGTGCCCTAATCGGAGCTGCCCTCAGAGGAGCCCTCGTCTTCGCGTTTCATCCAGGACCTCCTGACTGAAGTCACTGGGCCTCCTAGAGGATGGCGGCTTGGGTTCCTACTGCACTTCAAGTCCTGTTCCTTCTGCGGCACTGCAGGCAGCCCCAGGCCCAGAGGAGCAGCTACGGCGTTCCTCGGTTGAGACAGTTCGCCGGATGCGGGACTCCCTACTTCGATAAGTTAATTCAGGGAAGGAAACACAGGGTAACCGGTGTCTCTTGGGACTCCTTAGAAGCCACAGGGATGTACGCTGAGTGTGCCCATGAAAACGGGGGCCTGCTGGAACTAGCCCTGCTTTTCCATTTTGAGGGCGGCATTCATGCCTGCCTTGAAGCTACCTGACATTCCCGGCTCCCGACAGGCCAGTGAGCCCTGGAAGAAGGCTTCGGGGTAAAATATGAATTTGCTCTCTCTAAACCAGGGGCTTCCGTGGCCGCCGCGGCGGTCCGCATGACAGGCTCTAGAGCGAAAGTGAACCTCGACGTGAGAAGTCGCCTCCAGGTTAGGCCCTGAGTAGCCGTGCAGAAAGGGAGTCATGCAGCTGTTTCCACAAGTTCTCAGTCGCTTATGTGCTTTATTTTAAAGGAAGTACGCGTCCGGGGACTCCTAGGCCCCACGGGTGTGCATCGTTCTCCCTCCGAGGTCACTGAGTGCCTCCAGACACCTGTGGGCCAGCGGAGCAACGTCGAGGTCCATTGGTTGATCCCCCGGAGGACCTCTGTGCCTGCCGAGTGCTGGGCAGCAACACACTGCGCATTCCTTGAGGAGCGCTACATCTCCAGAGCCCTCGAATGCCCTCGGGACAACATGGCTAGTGAGTGCGAAGTGCCCAGGAAGACTCTGTCATGGCCCTTGTGTGAGCTGCCATGAGAGAACACTGTTCTTGGAACACTGCGAGGCCCGCCCCGTATCTGAAGTCACTCTGCTCGAGGAGAAAGTCAGCATCTTAGCACGCTGTGTCGCTACCGGCACACCCAGCATAAACCCATTCCTGGAAGTAAGGCCCTGATTCGCCGTGCAGAAGCGGAGGCATGCTGCAGCTTCCAGGAGGCGGTGGCCTCTGCTCTGCATGCCTTTAACGGCAGCACAGCTTTCTGGACACCTGGGAGGCTAGCCGGGGCACCCTGCTCCCGGCAGGAACACTGAGTACCCCCAGGTGCACCTGGGTCTGCTAAGCAACATCCAGGCCCGTAGCCCTTCAGAGCCCCCTGTGTGCAGGCCGAGCGTAGGGAAACGCACTGCCCTCTCCTTCGGAGCAGCTTAGTTTCCTCCGCACTCGCACACGTTTGCGAACACCGTTCTGGCACGTCCCACGTGGCGTGGAGTTCTTACGCGGTGCCCTAATCGGAGCTGCCCTCAGAGGAGCCCTCGTCTTCGCGTTCCATCCAGGACCTCCTGACTGAAGTCACCGGGCCTCCTAGAGGACGGCGGCTTGGGTTCTTACTGCACTTCAAGTCCTGTTCCTTCTGCGGCACTGCAGGCAGCCACAGGCCCAGAGGAGCAGCTACGGCGTTCCTCGGTTGAGACAGTTCGCCGGATGCGGGACTCCCTACTTCGATAAGTTGATTCAGGGTAGGAAACACAGGGTAACCGGTGTCTCTTGGGACTCCTTAGAAGCCACAGGGATGTACGCTGAGTGTGCCCATGAAAACGGGGGCCTGTTGGAACTAGCCCTGCTTTTCCATTTTGAGGGCGGCATTCATGCCTGCCTTGAAGCTACCTGACATTCCCGGCTCCCGACAGGCCAGTGAGCCCTGGAAGAATGCTTCGGGGAAAATTATGAATTTGCTCTCTCTAAACCAGGGGCTTCCGTGGGCGCGGCGGCGGTCCGCATGACAGACTCTAGAGCAAAAGGGAACCTCGACGTGAGAACTCGCCTCCAGGTTAGGCCCTGAGTAGCCGTGCAGAAAGGGAGGCATGCAGCTGTTTCCACAAGTTCTCAGTCGCTTATGTGCTTTATTTTAAAGGAAGTACGCGTCGCGGGACTCCTAGGCTCCACGGGTGTGCATCGTTTTCCCTCCGAGGTCACTGAGTGCCTCCAGACACCTGTGGGACGGCGGAGCAACGTCAAGGTCCATTGGTTGATCCCCCGGAGGACCTCTGTGCCTGCCGAGTGCAGGGCAGCAACACACTGCGCATTCCTTGAGGAGCGCTACATCTCCAGAGCCCTCGAATGCCCTCGGGACAACATGGCTAGTGAGTGCGAAGTGCCCAGGAAGACTCTGTCATGGCCCTTGTGTGAGCTGCCATGAGAGAACACTGTGCTTGGAACACTGCGAGGCCCGCCCCGTATCTGAAGTCACTCTGCTCGAGGAGAAAGTCAGCATCTTAGCACGCTGTGTCGCTACCGGCACACCCAGCATGAACCCATGCCTGGAAGATAGGCCCTGATTCGCCGTGCAGAAGCGGAGGCGTGCTGCAGCTTCCAGGAGGCGGTGGCCTCTGCTCTGCATGCCTTTAACGGCAGCACAGCTTTCTGGACACCTGGGAGGCTAGCCGGGGCACCCTGCTCCCGGCAGGAACACTGAGTACCCCCAGGTGCACCTGGGTCTGCTAAGCAACATCCAGGCCCGTAGCCCTTCAGAGCCTCCTGTGTGCAGGCCGAGCGTAGGGAAACGCACTGCCCTCTCCTTCGGAGCAGCTTAGTTTCCTCCACACTCGCACACGTTCGCGAACACCGTTCTGGCATGTCCCACATGGCCCCGAGGTCTTACGCGGTGCCCTAATCGGACCTGCCCTCAGAGGAGCCCTCGTCTTCGCGTTTCATCCAGGACCTCCTGACTGAAGTCACCGTGCCTCCTAGAGGACGGCGGCTTGGGTTTTTCCTGCACTTCAACTCCTGTTCCTTCTGCGGCACTGCAGGCAGCACCAGGCCCAGAGGAGCAGCTACGGCGTTCCTCGGTTGAGACAGTTCGCCGGATGCGGGACTCCCTACTTCGATGTTAATTCAGGGAAGGAAACACAGGGTAACCGGTGTCTCTTGGGACTCCTTAGAAGCCACAGGGATGTACGCTGAGTGTGCCCATGAAAACGGGGGCCTGCTGGAACTAGCCCTGCTTTTCCATTTTGAGGGCGGCATTCATGCCTGCCTTGAAGCTACCTGACATTCCCGGCTCCCGACAGGCCAGTGAGCCCTGGAAGAAGGCTTCGGGGTAAAATATGAATTTGCTCTCTCTAAACCAGGGGCTTCCGTGGCCGCCGCGGTGGTCCGCATGACAGGCTCTAGAGCGAAAGTGAACCTCGACGTGAGAACTCGCCTCCAGGTTAGGCCCTGAGTAGCCGTGCAGAAAGGGAGTCATGCAGCTGTTTCCACAAGTTCTCAGTCGCTTATGTGCTTTATTTTAAAGGAAGTACGCGTCCGGGGACTCCTAGGCCCCACGGGTGTGCATCGTTCTCCCTCCGAGGTCACTGAGTGCCTCCAGACACCTGTGCGCCAGCGGAGCAACGTCGAGGTCCATTGGTTGATCCCCCGGAGGACCTCTGTGCCTGCCGAGTGCTGGGCAGCAACACACTGCGCATTCCTTGAGGAGCGCTACATCTCCAGAGCCCTCGAATGCCCTCGGGACAACATGGCTAGTGAGTGCGAAGTGCCCAGGAAGACTCTGTCATGGCCCTTGTGTGAGCTGCCATGAGAGAACACTGTTCTTGGAACACTGCGAGGCCCGCCCCGTATCTGAAGTCACTCTGCTCGAGGAGAAAGTCAGCATCTTAGCACGCTGTGTCGCTACCGGCACACCCAGCATGAACCCATTCCTGGAAGTAAGGCCCTGATTCGCCGTGCAGAAGCGGAGGCATGCTGCAGCTTCCAGGAGGCGGTGGCCTCTGCTCTGCATGCCTTTAACGGCAGCACAGCTTTCTGGACACCTGGGAGGCTAGCCGGGGCACCCTGCTCCCGGCAGGAACACTGAGTACCCCCAGGTGCACCTGGGTCTGCTAAGCAACATCCAGGCCCGTAGCCCTTCAGAGCCCCCTGTGTGCAGGCCGAGCGTAGGGAAACGCACTGCCCTCTCCTTCGGAGCAGCTTAGTTTCCTCCGCACTCGCACACGTTTGCGAACACCGTTCTGGCACGTCCCACGTGGCGTGGAGTTCTTACGCGGTGCCCTAATCGGAGCTGCCCTCAGAGGAGCCCTCGTCTTCGCGTTCCATCCAGGACCTCCTGACTGAAGTCACCTGGCCTCCTAGAGGACGGCGGCTTGGGTTCTTACTGCACTTCAAGTCCTGTTCCTTCTGCGGCACTGCAGGCAGCCACAGGCCCAGAGGAGCAGCTACGGCGTTCCTCGGTTGAGACAGTTCGCCGGATGCGGGACTCCCTACTTCGATAAGTTGATTCAGGGTAGGAAACACAGGGTAACCGGTGTCTCTTGGGACTCCTCAGAAGCCACAGGGATGTACGCTGAGTGTGCCCATGAAAACGGGGGCCTGTTGGAACTAGCCCTGCTTTTCCATTTTGAGGGCGGCATTCATGCCTGCCTTGAAGCTACCTGACATTCCCGGCTCCCGACAGGCCAGTGAGCCCTGGAAGAATGCTTCGGGGAAAATTATGAATTTGCTCTCTCTAAACCAGGGGCTTCCGTGGGCGCGGCGGCGGTCCGCATGACAGACTCTAGAGCAAAAGGGAACCTCGACGTGAGAACTCGCCTCCAGGTTAGGCCCTGAGTAGCCGTGCAGAAAGGGAGGCATGCAGCTGTTTCCACAAGTTCTCAGTCGCTTATGTGCTTTATTTTAAAGGAAGTACGCGTCGCGGGACTCCTAGGCTCCGCGGGTGTGCATCGTTTTCCCTCCGAGGTCACTGAGTGCCTCCAGACACCTGTGGGACGGCGGAGCAACGTCAAGGTCCATTGGTTGATCCCCCAGAGGACCTCTGTGCCTGCCGAGTGCAGGGCAGCAACACACTGCGCATTCCTTGAGGAGCGCTACATCTCCAGAGCCCTCGAATGCCCTCGGGACAACATGGCTAGTGAGTGCGAAGTGCCCAGGAAGACTCTGTCATGGCCCTTGTGTGAGCTGCCATGAGAGAACACTGTGCTTGGAACACTGCGAGGCCCGCCCCGTATCTGAAGTCACTCTGCTCGAGGAGAAAGTCAGCATCTTAGCACGCTGTGTCGCTACCGGCACATCCAGCATGAACCCATTCCTGGAAGTAAGGCCCTGATTCGCCGTGCAGAAGCGGAGGCATGCTGCAGCTTCCAGGAGGCGGTGGCCTCTGCTCTGCATGCCTTTAACGGCAGCACAGCTTTCTGGACACCTGGGAGGCTAGCCGGGGCACCCTGCTCCCGGCAGGAACACTGAGTACCCCCAGGTGCACCTGGGTCTGCTAAGCAACATCCAGGCCCGTAGCCCTTCAGAGCCCCCTGTGTGCAGGCCGAGCGTAGGGAAACGCACTGCCCTCTCCTTCGGAGCAGCTTAGTTTCCGCCGCACTCGCACACGTTCGCGAACACCGTTCTGGCACGTCCCACGTGGCGTGGAGTTCTTACGCGGTGCCCTAATCGGAGCTGCCCTCAGAGGAGCCCTCGTCTTCGCGTTCCATCCAGGACCTCCTGACTGAAGTCACCGGGCCTCCTAGAGGACGGCGGCTTGGGTTCTTACTGCACTTCAAGTCCTGTTCCTTCTGCGGCACTGCAGGCAGCCACAGGCCCAGAGGAGCAGCTACGGCGTTCCTCGGTTGAGACAGTTCGCCGGATGCGGGACTCCCTACTTCGATAAGTTAATTGAGGGAAGGAAACACAGGGTAACCGGTGTCTCTTGGGACTCCTTAGAAGCCACAGGGATGTACGCTGAGTGTGCCCATGAAAACGGGGAAGTGCTGGAACAAGCCCTGCTTTCCCATTTTGAGGGCGGCATTCATGCCTGCCTTGAAGCTACCTGACATTCCCGGCTCCCGACAGGCCAGTGAGCCCTGGAAGAATGCTTCGGGGAAAATTATGAATTTGCTCTCACTAAACCAGGGGCTTCCGTGGGCGCGGCGGCGGTCCGCATGACAGACTCTAGAGCAAAAGGGAACCTCGACGTGAGAACTCGCCTCCAGGTTAGGCCCTGAGTAGCCGTGCAGAAAGGGAGGCATGCAGCTGTTTCCACAAGTTCTCAGTCGCTTATGTGCTTTATTTTAAAGGAAGTACGCGTCGCGGGACTCCTAGGCTCCACGGGTGTGCATCGTTTTCCCTCCGAGGTCACTGAGTGCCTCCAGACACCTGTGGGCCGGCGGAGCAACGTCAAGGTCCATTGGTTGATCCCCCGGAGGACCTCTGTGCCTGCCGAGTGCAGGTCAGCAACACACTGCGCATTCCTTGAGGAGCGCTACATCTCCAGAGCCCTCGAACGCCCTCGGGACAACATGGCTAGTGAGTGCGAAGTGCCCAGGAAGACTCTGTCATGGCCCTTGTGTGAGCTGCCATGAGAGAACACTGTGCTTGGAACACTTCGAGGCCCACCCTCGTACCTGAAGTCACTCTGCTCGAGGAGAAAGTCAGCATCTTAGCATGCTGTGTCGCTACCGGCACACCCAACATGAACCCATGCCTGGAAGTAAGGTCCTGATTTGCCGTGCAGAAGCGGAGGCGTGCTGCAGCTTCCAGGAGGCGGTGGCCTCTGCTCTGCATGCCTTTAACGGCAGCACAGCTTTCTGGACACCTGGGAGGCTAGCCGGGGCACCCTGCTCCCAGCAGGAACACTGAGTACCCCCAGGTGCACCTGGGTCTGCTAAGCAACATCCAGGCCCGTAGCCCTTCAGAGCCCCCTGTTTGCAGGCCGAGCGTAGAGAAACCTACTGCCCTCTCCTTCGGAGCAGCTTAGTTTCCTCCGCACTCGCACACGTTCGCGAACACCGTTCTGGCACGTCCCACGTGGCGTGGAGTTCTTACGCGGTGCCCTAATCGGAGCTGCCCTCAGAGGAGCCCTCGTCTTCGCGTTCCATCCAGGACCTCCTGACTGAAGTCACCGGGCCTCCTAGAGGACGGCGGCTTGGGTTCTTACTGCACTTCAAGTCCTGTTCCTTCTGCGGCACTGCAGGCAACCCCAGGCCCAGAGGAACAGCTACGGCGTTCCTCGGTTGAGACAGTTCGCCGGATGCGGGACTCCCTACTTCGATAAGTTGATTCAGGGAAGGAAACACAGGGTAACCGGTGTCTCTTGGGACTCCTTAGAAGCCACAGGGATGTACGCTGAGTGTGCCCATGAAAACGGGGGCCTGCTGGAACTAGCCCTGCTTTTCCACTTTGAGGGCGGCATTCATGCCTGCCTTGAAGCTACCTGACATTCCCGGCTCCCGACAGGCCAGTGAGCCCTGGAAGAATGCTTCGGGGAAAATTATGAATTTGCTCTCTCTAAACCAGGGGCTTCCGTGGGCGCGGCGGCGGTCCGCATGACAGACTCTAGAGCGAAAGGGAACCTCGACGTGAGAACTCGCCTCCAGGTTAGGCCCTGAGTAGCCGTGCAGAAAGGGAGGCATGCAGCTGTTTCCACAAGTTCTCAGTCGCTTATGTGCTTTATTTTAAAGGAAGTACGCGTCCGGGGACTCCTAGGCCCCACGGGTGTGCATCGTTTTCCCTCCGAGGTCACTGAGTGCCTCCAGACACCTGTGGGCCGGCGGAGCAACGTCGAGGTCCATTGGTTGATCCCCCGGAGGACCTCTGTGCCTGCCGAGTGCTGGTCAGCAACACACTGCGCATTCCTTGAGGAGCGCTACATCTCCAGAGCCCTCGAATGCCCTCGGGACAACATGGCTAGTGAGTGCGAAGTGCCCAGGAAGACTCTGTCATGGCCCTTGTGTGAGCTGCCATGAGAGAACACTGTGCTTGGAACACTGCGAGGCCCGCCCCGTATCTGAAGTCACTCTGCTCGAGGAGAAAGTCAGCATCTTAGCACGCTGTGTCGCTACCGGCACACCCAGCATGAACCCATTCCTGGAAGTAAGGCCCTGATTCGCCGTGCAGAAGCGGAGGCATGCTGCAGCTTCCAGGAGGCGGTGGCCTCTGCTCTGCATGCCTTTAACGGCAGCACAGCTTTCTGGACACCTGGGAGGCTAGCCGGGGCACCCTGCTCCCGGCAGGAACACTGAGTACCCCCAGGTGCACCTGGGTCTGCTAAGCAACATCCAGGCCCGTAGCCCTTCAGAGCCCCCTGTGTGCAGGCCGAGCGTAGGGAAACGCACTGCCCTCTCCTTCGGAGCAGCTTAGTTTCCTCCGCACTCGCACACGTTCGCGAACACCGTTCTGGCACGTCCCACGTGGCGTGGAGTTCTTACGCGGTGCCCTAATCGGAGCTGCCCTCAGAGGAGCCCTCGTCTTCGCGTTCCATCCAGGACCTCCTGACTGAAGTCACCGGGCCTCCTAGAGGACGGCGGCTTGGGTTCTTACTGCACTTTAAGTCCTGTTCCTTCTGCGGCACTCTAGGCAGCCACAGGCCCAGAGGAGCAGCTACGGCGTTCATCGGTTGAGACAGTTCGCCGGATGCGGGACTCCCTACTTCGATAAGTTGATTCAGGGAAGGAAACGCAGGGTAACCGGTGTCTCTTGGGACTCCTTAGAAGCCAGAGGGATGTACGCTGAGTGTGCCCATGAAAACGGGGGCCTGCTGGAACTAGCCCTGCTTTCCCATTTTGAGGGCGGCATTCATGCCTGCCTTGAAGCTACCTGATATTCCCGGCTCCCGACAGGCCAGTGAGCCCTGGAAGAATGCTTCGGGGAAAATTATGAGTTTGCTCTCTCTAAACCAGGGGCTTCCGTGGTCGCAGCTCGGTCCGCATGACAGGCTCTAGATCGAAAGGGAACCTCGACGTGAGAACTCGCCTCAAGGTTAGGCCCTGAGTAGCCATGCAGAAAGGGAGGCATGCAGCTGTTTCCACGAGTTCTCAGTCGCTTATGTCCTTTTGTTTAAAGGAAGTACGCGTCCGGGGACTCCTAGGCCCCACGGGTGTGCATCGTTTTCCCTCCGAGGTCACTGAGTGCCTCCAGACACCTGTGGGCCAGCGGAGCAACGTCGAGGTCCATTGGTTGATCCCCCGGAGGACCTCTGTGCCTGCCGAGTGCTGGGCAGCAACACACTGCGCGTTCCTTGAGGAGCGCTACATCTCCAGAGCCCTCGAATGCCCTCGGGACAACATGGCTAGTGAGTGCGAAGTGCCGAGGAAGACTCTGTCATGGCCCTTGTGTGAGCTGCCATGAGAGAACACTGTGCTTGGAACACTGCGAGGCCCGCCCCGTATCTGAAGTCACTCTGCTCGAGGAGAAAGTCAGCATCTTAGCACGCTGTGTCGCTACCGGCACACCCAGCATGAACCCATTCCTGGAAGTAAGGCCCTGATTCGCCGTGCAGAAGCGGAGGCATCCTGCAGCTTCCAGGAGGCGGTGGCCTCTGCTCTGCATGCCTTTAACGGCAGCACAGCTTTCTGGACACCTGGGAGGCTAGCCGGGGCACCCTGCTCCCAGCAGGAACACTGAGTACCCCCAGGTGCACCTGGGTCTGCTAAGCAACATCCAGGCCCGTAGCCCTTCAGAGCCCCCTGTGTGCAGGCCGAGCGTAGGGAAACGCACTGCCCTCTCCTTCGGAGCAGCTTAGTCTCCTCCGCACTCGCACACGTTCGCGAACACCGTTCTGGCACGTCCCACGTGGCGTGGAGTTCTTACACGGTGCCCTAATCGGAGCTGCCTTCAGAGGAGCCCTCGTCTTCGCGTTTCATCCAGGACCTCCTGACTGAAGTCACTGGGCCTCCTAGAGGACGGCTGCTTGGGGTCCTACTGCACTTCAAGTCCTGTTCCTTCTGCGGCACTGCAGGCAGCCCCAGGCCCAGAGGAGCAGCTACGGCGTTCCTCGGTTGAGACAGTTCGCCGGATGCGGGACTCCCTACTTCGATAAGTTAATTCAGGGAAGGAAACACAGGGTAACCGGTGTCTCTTGGGACTCCTTAGAAGCCACAGGGATGTACGCTGAGTGTGCCCATGAAAACGGGGACCTGCTGGAACTAGCCCTGCTTTCCCATTTGAGGGCGGCATTCATGCCTGCCTTGAAGCTACCTGACATTCCCGGCTCCCGACAGGCCAGTGAGCCCTGGAAGAATGCTTCGGGGAAAATTATGAGTTTGCTCTCTCTAAAGCAGGGGCTTCCGTGGCCACAGCTCGGTCCGCATGACAGGCTCTAGAGCGAAAGGGAACCTCGAAGTGAGAACTCGCCTCCAGGTTAGGCCCTGAGTAGCCGTGCAGAAAGGGAGGCATGCAGCTGTTTCCACGAGTTCTCAGTCGCTTATGTCCTTTATTTTAAAGGAAGTACGCGTCCGGGGACTCCTAGGCCCCACGGGTGTGCATCGTTTTCCCTCCGAGGTCACTGAGTGCCTCCAGACACCTGTGGGCCGGCGGAGCAACGTCGAGGTCCATTGGTTGATCCCCCGGAGGACCTCTGTGCCTGCCGAGTGCTGGGCAGCAACACACTGCGCGTTCCTTGAGGAGCGCTGCATCTCCAGAGCCCTCGAACGCCCTCGGGACAGTATGGCTGGTGAGTGCGAAGTGCCCAGGAAGTCTCTGTCATGGCCCTTGTGTGAGCTGCCATGAGAGAACACTGTGCTTGGAACACTGCGAGGCCCGCCCCGTACCTGAAGTCACTCTGCTCAAGGAGAAAGTCAGCATCTTAGCACGCTGTGTCGCTACCGGCACACCCAGCATGAACCCATGCCTGGAAGATAGGCCCTGATTCGCCGTGCAGAAGCGGAGGCGTGCTGCAGCTTCCAGGAGGCGGTGGCCTCTGCTCTGCATGCCTTTAACGGCAGCACAGCTTTCTGGACACCTGGGAGGCTAGCCGGGGCACCCTGCTCCCGGCAGGAACACTGAGTACCCCCAGGTGCACCTGGGTCTGCTAAGCAACATCCAGGCCCGTAGCCCTTCAGAGCCCCCTGTGTGCAGGCCGAGCGTAGGGAAACGCACTGCCCTCTCCTTCGGAGCAGCTTAGTTTCCTCCGCACTCGCACACGTTCGCGAACACCGTTCTGGCACGTCCCACGTGGCGTGGAGTTCTTACGCGGTGCCCTAATCGGAGCTGCCCTCAGAGGAGCCCTCGTCTTCGCGTTCCATCCAGGACCTCCTGACTGAAGTCACCGGGCCTCCTAGAGGACGGCGGCTTGGGTTCTTACTGCACTTCAAGTCCTGTTCCTTCTGCGGCACTGCAGGCAGCCACAGGCCCAGAGGAGCAGCTACGGCGTTCCCCGGTTGAGACAGTTCGCCGGATGCGGGACTCCCTACTTCGATAAGTTGATTCAGGGAAGGAAACACAGGGTAACCGGTGTCTCTTGGGACTCCTTAGAAGCCACAGGGATGTACGCTGAGTGTGCCCATGAAAACGGGGGCCTGTTGGAACTAGCCCTGCTTTTCCATTTTGAGGGCGGCATTCATGCCTGCCTTGAAGCTACCTGACATTCCCGGCTCCCGACAGGCCAGTGAGCCCTGGAAGAAGGCTTCGGGGAAAATTATGAATTTGCTCTCTCTAAACCAGGGGCTTCCGTGGGCGCGGCGGCGGTCCACCTGACAGACTCTAGAGCGAAAGGGAACCTCGACGTGAGAACTCGCCTCCAGGTTAGGCCCTGAGTAGCCGTGCAGAAAGGGAGGCATGCAGCTGTTTCCACAAGTTCTCAGTCGCTTATGTGCTTTATTTTAAAGGAAGTACGCGTCCCGGGACTCCTAGGCCCCACGGGTGTGCATCGTTTTCCCTCCGAGGTCACTGAGTGCCTCCAGACACCTGTGGGCCGGCGGAGCAACGTCGAGGTCCATTGGTTGATCCCCCGGAGGACCTCTGTGCCTGCCGAATGCTGGGCAGCAACACACTGTGCGTTCCTTGAGGAGCGCTACATCTCCAGAGCCCTCGAATGCCCTCGGGACAACATGGCTAGTGAGTGCGAAGTGCCCAGGAAGACTCTGTCATGGCCCTTGTGTGAGCTGCCATGAGAGAACACTGTTCTTGGAACACTGCGAGGCCCGCCCCGTATCTGAAGTCACTCTGCTCGAGGAGAAAGTCAGCATCTTAGCACGCTGTGTCGCTACCGGCACACCCAGCATGAACCCATTCCTGGAAGTAAGGCCCTGATTCGCCGTGCAGAAGCGGAGGCGTGCTGCAGCTTCCAGGAGGCGGTGGCCTCTGCTCTGCATGCCTTTAACGGCAGCACAGCTTTCTGGACACCTGGGAGGCTAGCCGGGGCACCCTGCTCCCGGCAGGAACACTGAGTACCCCCAGGTGCACCTGGGTCTGCTAAGCAACATCCAGGCCCGTAGCCCTTCAGAGCCCCCTGTGTGCAGGCCGAGCGTAGGGAAACGCACTGCCCTCTCCTTCGGAGCAGCTTAGTTTCCTCCGCACTCGCACACGTTCGCGAACACCGTTCTGGCACGTCCCACGTGGCGTGGAGTTCTTACGCGGTGCCCTAATCGGAGCTGCCCTCAGAGGAGCCCTCGTCTTCGCGTTCCATCCAGGACCTCCTGACTGAAGTCACCGGGCCTCCTAGAGGACGGCGGCTTGGGTTCTTACTGCACTTCAAGTCCTGTTCCTTCTGCGGCACTGCAGGCAGCCACAGGCCCAGAGGAGCAGCTACGGCGTTCCCCGGTTGAGACAGTTCGCCGGATGCGGGACTCCCTACTTCGATAAGTTGATTCAGGGAAGGAAACACAGGGTAACCGGTGTCTCTTGGGACTCCTTAGAAGCCACAGGGATGTACACTGAGTGTGCCCATGAAAACGGGGGCCTGTTGGAACTAGCCCTGCTTTTCCATTTTGAGGGCGGCATTCATGCCTGCCTTGAAGCTACCTGACATTCCCGGCTCCCGACAGGCCAGTGAGCCCTGGAAGAAGGCTTCGGGGTAAAATATGAATTTGCTCTCTCTAAACCAGGGGCTTCTGTGGGCGCGGCGGCGGTCCGCCTGACAGACTCTAGAGCGAAAGGGAACCTCGACGTGAGAACTCGCCTCCAGGTTAGGCCCTGAGTAGCCGTGCAGAAAGGGAGGCATGCAGCTGTTTCCACAAGTTCTCAGTCGCTTATGTGCTTTATTTTAAAGGAAGTACGCGTCCCGGGACTCCTAGGCCCCACGGGTGTGCATCGTTTTCCCTCCGAGGTCACTGAGTGCCTCCAGACACCTGTGGGCCAGCGGAGCAACGTCGAGGTCCATTGGTTGATCCCCCGGAGGACCTCTGTGCCTGCCGAGTGCTGGGCAGCAACACACTGCGCGTTCCTTGAGGAGCGCTACATCTCCAGAGCCCTCGAATGCCCTCGGGACAACATGGCTAGTGAGTGCGAAGTGCCCAGGAAGACTCTGTCATGGCCCTTGTGTGAGCTGCCATGAGAGAACACTGTGCTTGGAACACTGCGAGGCCCGCCCCGTATCTGAAGTCACTCTGCTCGAGGAGAAAGTCAGCATCTTAGCACGCTGTGTCGCTACCGGCACACCCAGCATGAACCCATTCCTGGAAGTAAGGCCCTGATTCGCCGTGCAGAAGCGGAGGCATGCTGCAGCTTCCAGGAGGCGGTGGCCTCTGCTCTGCATGCCTTTAACGGCAGCACAGCTTTCTGGACACCTGGGAGGCTACCCGGGGCACCCTGCTCCCGGCAGGAACACTGAGTACCCCCAGGTGCACCTGGGTCTGCTAAGCAACATCCAGGCCCGTAGCCCTTCAGAGCCCCCTGTGTGCAGGCCGAGCGTAGGGAAACGCACTGCCCTCTCCTTCGGAGCAGCTTAGTCTCCTCCGCACTCGCACACGTTCGCGAACACCGTTCTGGCACGTCCCACGTGGCGTGGAGTTCTTACACGGTGCCCTAATCGGAGCTGCCCTCAGAGGAGCCCTCGTCTTCGCGTTTCATCCAGGACCTCCTGACTGAAGTCACTGGGCCTCCTAGAGGACGGTGGGTTGGGTTCCTACTGCACTTCAAGTCCTGTTCCTTCTGCGGCACTGCAGGCAGCCCCAGGCCCAGAGGAGCAGCTACGGCGTTCCTCGGTTGAGACAGTTCGCCGGATGCGGGACTCCCTACTTCGATAAGTTGATTCAGGGAAGGAAACACAGGGTAACCGGTGTCTCTTGGGACTCCTTAGAAGCCACAGGGATGTACGCTGAGTGTGCCCATGAAAACGGAGAACTGCTGGAACAAGCCCTGCTTTCCCATTTTGAGGGCGGCATTCATGCCTGCCTTGAAGTTACCTGACATTCCCGGCTCCCGACAGGCCAGTGAGCCCTGGAAGAATGCTTTGGGGAAAATTATGAGTTTGCTCTCTCTAAACCAGGGGCTTCCGTGGCCGCAGCTCGGTCCGCATGACAGGCTCTAGAGCGAAAGGGAACCTCGAAGTGAGAACTCGCCTCCAGGTTAGGCCCTGAGTAGCCGTGCAGAAAGGGAGGCATGCAGCTGTTTCCACAAGTTCTCAGTCGCTTATGTCCTTTAGTTTAAAGGAAGTACGGGTCGCGGGACTCCTAGGCCCCACGGGTGTTCATCGTTTTCCCTCCGAGGTCACTGAGTGCCTCCAGACACCTGTGGGCCGGCGGAGCAATGTCAAGGTCCATTGGTTGATCCCCCGGAGGACCTCTGTGCCTGCCGAGTGCTGGGCAGCAACACACTGTGCATTCCTTGAGGAGCGCTACATCTCCAGAGCCCTCGAATGCCCTAGGGACAACATGGCTAGTGAGTGCGAAGTGCCCAGGAAGACTCTGTCATTGCCCTTGTGTGAGCTGCCATGAGAGAACACTGTTCTTGGAACACTGCGAGGCCCACCCCGTATCTGAAGTCACTCTGCTCGAGGAGAAAGTCAGCATCTTAGCACGCTGTGTCCCTACCGGCACACCCAGCATGAACCCATGCCTGGAAGATAGGCCCTGATTCGCCGTGCAGAAGCGGAGGCGTGCTGCAGCTTCCAGGAGGCGGTGGCCTCTGCTCTGCATGCCTTTAACGGCAGCACAGCTTTCTGGACACCTGGGAGGCTAGCCGGGGCACCCTGCTCCCGGCAGGAACACTGAGTACCCCCAGGTGCACCTGGGTCTGCTAAGCAACATCCAGGCCCGTAGCCCTTCAGAGCCTCCTGTGTGCAGGCCGAGCGTAGAGAAACGCACTGCCCTCTCCTTCGGAGCAGCTTAGTTTCCTCCGCACTCGCACACGTTCGCGAACACCGTTCTGGCATGTCCCACATGGCCCGGAGGTCTTACGCGGTGCCCTAATCGGACCTGCCCTCAGAGGAGCCCTCGTCTTCGCGTTTCATCCAGGACCTCCTGACTGAAGTCACGGTGCCTCCTAGAGGACGGCGGCTTGGGTTTTTCCTGCACTTCAAGTCCTGTTCCTTCTGCGGCACTGCAGGCAGCACCAGGCCCAGAGGAGCAGCTACGGCGTTCCTCGGTTGAGACAGTTCGCCGGATGCGGGACTCCCTACTTCGATAAGTTGATTCAGGGAAGGAAACACAGGGTAACCGGTGTCTCTTGGGACTCGTTAGAAGCCACAGGGATGTACGCTGAGTGTGCCCATGAAAACGGGGGCCTGCTGGAACTAGCCCTGCTTTTCCATTTTGAGGGCGGCATTCATGCCTGCCTTGAAGCTACCTGACATTCCCGGCTCCCGACAGGCCAGTGAGCCCTGGAAGAAGGCTTCGGGGTAAAATATGAATTTGCTCTCTCTAAACCAGGGGCTTCCGTGGCCGCCGCGGTGGTCCGCATGACAGGCTCTAGAGCAAAAGTGAACCTCGACGTGAGAACTCGCCTCCAGGTTAGGCCCTGAGTAGCCGTGCAGAAAGGGAGTCATGCAGCTGTTTCCACAAGTTCTCAGTCACTTATGTGCTTTATTTTAAAGGAAGTACGCGTCCGGGGACTCCTAGGCCCCACGGGTGTGCATCGTTCTCCCTCCGAGGTCACTGAGTGCCTCCAGACACCTGTGGGCCGGCGGAGCAACGTCGAGGTCCATTGGTTGATCCCCCGGAGGACCTCTGTGCCTGCCGTGTGCTGGGCAGCAACACACTGCGCATTCCTTGAGGAGCGCTACATCTCCAGAGCCCTCGAATGCCCTCGGGACAACATGGCTAGTGAGTGCGAAGTGCCCAGGAAGACTCTGTCATGGCCCTTGTGTGAGCTGCCATGAGAGAACACTGTGCTTGGAACACTGCGAGGCCCGCCCCGTATCTGAAGTCACTCTGCTCGAGGAGAAAGTCAGCATCTTAGCACGCTGTGTCGCTACCGGCACACCCAGCATGAACCCATTCCTGGAAGTAAGGCCCTGATTCGCCGTGCAGAAGCGGAGGCATGCTGCAGCTTCCAGGAGGCGGTGGCCTCTGCTCTGCATGCCTTTAACGGCAGCACAGCTTTCTGGACACCTGGGAGGCTAGCCGGGGCACCCTGCTCCCGGCAGGAACACTGAGTACCCCCAGGTGCACCTGGGTCTGCTAAGCAACATCCAGGCCCGTAGCCCTTCAGAGCCCCCTGTGTGCAGGCCGAGCGTAGGGAAACGCACTGCCCTCTCCTTCGGAGCAGCTTAGTTTCCTCCGCACTCGCACACGTTCGCGAACACCGTTCTGGCACGTCCCACGTGGCATGGAGTTCTTACGCGGTGCCCTAATCGGAGCTGCCCTCAGAGGAGCCCTCGTCTTCGCGTTCCATCCAGGACCTCCTGACTGAAGTCACCGGGCCTCCTAGAGGACGGCGGCTTGGGTTCTTACTGCACTTCAAGTCCTGTTCCTTCTGCGGCACTGCAGGCAGCCACAGGCTCAGAGGAGCAGCTACGGCGTTCCTCGGTTGAGACAGTTCGCCGGATGCGGGACTCCCTACTTCGATAAGTTGATTCAGGGAAGGAAACACAGGGTAACCGGTGTCTCTTGGGACTCCTTAGAAGCCACAGGGATGTACGCTGAGTGTGCCCATGAAAACGGGGGCCTGCTGGAACTAGCCCTGCTTTTCCATTTTGAGGGCGGCATTCATGCCTGCCTTGAAGCTACCTGACATTCCCGGCTCCCGACAGGCCAGTGAGCCCTGGAAGAATGCTTCGGGGAAAATTATGAGTTTTCTCTCTCTAAAGCAGGGGCTTCCGTGGCCGCAGCTCGGTCCGCATGACAGGCTCTAGAGCGAAAGGGAACCTCGACGTGAGAACTCGCCTCCAGGTTAGGCCCTGAGTAGCCGTGCAGAAAGGGAGTCATGCAGCTGTTTCCACAAGTTCTCAGTCACTTATGTCCTTTAGTTTAAAGGAAGTACGCGTCTGGGGACTCCTAGGCCCCACGGGTGTGCATCGTTTTCCCTCCGAGGTCACTGAGTGCCTCCAGACACCTGTGGGCCAACGGAGCAACGTTGAGGTCCATTGGTTGATCCCCCGGAGGACCTCTGTGCCTGCCGAGTGCTGGGCAGCAACACACTGCGCGTTCCTTGAGGAGCGCTACATATCCAGAGCCCTCGAACGCCCTCGGGACAACATGGCGGCTGAGTGCGAAGTACCCAGGAAGACTCAGTCATGGCCCTTGTGTGAGCTGCCATGAGAGAACACTGTGCTTGGAACACTGCGAGGCCCGCCCTCGTACCTGAAGTCACTCTGCTCGAGGAGAAAGTCAGCATCTTAGCACACTGTGTCGCTACCGGCACACCCAGCATGAACCCATGCCTGGAAGGAAGGCCCTGATTCGCTGTGCAGAAGCGGAGGCGTGCTGCAGCTTCCAGGAGGCGGTGGCCTCTGCTCTGCATGCCTTTAACGGCAGCACAGCTTTCTGGACACCTGGGAGGCTAGCCGGGGCACCCTGCTCCCGGCAGGAACACTGAGTACCCCCAGGTGCACCTGGGTCTGCTAAGCAACATCCAGGCCCGTAGCCCTTCAGAGCCCCCTGTGTGCAGGCCTAGCATAGGGAAACGCACTGCCCTCTCCTTCGGAGCAGCTTAGTTTCCTCCGCACTCGCACACGTTCGCGAACACCGTTCTGGCACGTCCCACGTGGCGTGGAGTTCTTACGCGGTGCCCTAATCGGAGCTGCCCTCAGAGGAGCCCTCGTCTTCGCGTTCCATCCAGGACCTCCTGACTGAAGTCACCGGGCCTCCTAGAGGACGGCGGCTTGGGTTCTTACTGCACTTCAAGTCCTGTTCCTTCTGCGGCACTGCAGGCAGCCACAGGCCCAGAGGAGCAGCTACGGCGTTCCTCGGTTGAGACAGTTCGCCGGATGCGGGACTCCCTACTTCGATAAGTTGATTCAGGGAAGGAAACACAGGGTAACCGGTGTCTCTTGGGACTCGTTAGAAGCCACAGGGATGTACGCTGAGTGTGCCCATGAAAACGGGGGCCTGCTGGAACTAGCCCTGCTTTTCCATTTTGAGGGCGGCATTCATGCCTGCCTTGAAGCTACCTGACATTCCCGGCTCCCGACAGGCCAGTGAGCCCTGGAAGAAGGCTTCGGGGAAAATTATGAATTTGCTCTCTCTACACCAGGGGCTTCCGTGGGCGCGGCGGCGGTCCGCCTGACAGACTCTAGAGCGAAAGGGAACCTCGACGTGAGAACTCGCCTCCAGGTTAGGCCCTGAGTAGCCGTGCAGAAAGGGAGGCATGCAGCTGTTTCCACAAGTTCTCAGTCGCTTATGTGCTTTATTTTAAAGGAAGTACGCGTCCCGGGACTCCTAGGCCCCACGGGTGTGCATCGTTTTCCCTCCGAGGTCACTGAGTGCCTCCAGACACCTGTGGGCCGGCGGAGCAACGTCGAGGTCCATTGGTTGATCCCCAGGAGGACCTCTGTGCCTGCCATGTGCTGGGCAGCAACACACTGCGCGTTCCTTGAGGAGCGCTACATCTCCAGACCGCTCGAACGCCCTCGGGACAACATGGCTGGTGAGTGCGAAGTGCCCAGGAAGACTCAGTCATGGCCCTTGTGTGAGCTGCCATGAGAGAACACTGTGCTTGGAACACTGCGAGGCCCGCCCTCGTACCTGAAGTCACTCTGCTCGAGGAGAAATTCAGCATCTTAGCACGCTGTGTCGCTAACGGCACACCCAGCATGAACCCATGCCTGGAAGTAAGGCCCTGATTCGCCGTGCAGAAGCGGAGGCGTGCTGCAGCTTCCAGGAGGCGGTGGCCTCTGCTCTGCATGCCTTTAACGGCAGCACAGCTTTCTGGACACCTGGGAGGCTAGCTGGGGCACCCTGCTCCCGGCAGGAACACTGAGTACCCCCAGGTGCACCTGGGTCTGCTAAGCAACATCCAGGCCCGTAGCCCTTCAGAGCCCCCTGTGTGCAGGCCGAGCGTAGGGAAACGCACTGCCCTCTCCTTCGGAGCAGCTTAGTTTCCTCCGCTCTCGCACACGTTCGCGAACACCGTTCTGGCACGTCCCACGTGGCCCGGAGGTCTTACGCGGTGCCCTAGTCGGAGCTGCCCTCAGAGGAGCCCTCGTCTTCGCGTTTCATCCAGGACCTCCTGACTGAAGTCACCGTGCCTCCTAGAGGACGGCGGCTTGGGTTCTTACTGCACTTTAAGTCCTGTTCCTTCTGCGGCACTGCAGGCAGCCACAGGCCCAGAGGAGCAGCTACGGCGTTCCTCGGTTGAGACAGTTCGCCGGATGCGGGACTCCCTACTTCGATAAGTTAATTCAGGGAAGGAAACGCAGGGTAACCAGTGTCTCTTGGGACTCCTTAGAAGCCAGAGGGATGTACGCTGAGTGTGCCCATGAAAACGGGGGCCTGCTGGAACTAGCCCTGCTTTCCCATTTTGAGGGCGGCATTCATGCCTGCCTTGAATCTACCTGATATTCCCAGCTCCCGACAGGCCAGTGAGCCCTGGAAGAATGCTTCGGGGAAAATAATGAGTTTGCTCTCTCTAAACCAGGGGCTTCCGTGGTCGCAGCTCGGTCCGCATGACAGGCTCTAGAGCGAAAGGGAACCTCGACGTGAGAACTCGCCTCCAGGTTAGGCCCTGAGTAGCCATGCAGAAAGGGAGGCATGCAGCTGTTTCCACGAGTTCTCAGTCGCTTATGTCCTTTAGTTTAAAGGAAGTACGCGTCCGGGGATTCCTAGTCCCCACGGGTGTGCATCGTTTTCCCTCCGAGGTCACTGAGTGCCTCCAGACACCTGTGGGCCGGCGGAGCAACGTCGAGGTCCATTGGTTGATCCCCCGGAGGACCTCTGTGCCTGCCGAGTGCTGGGCAGCAACACACTGCGCGTTCCTTGAGGTGCGCTGCATCTCCAGAGCCCTCGAACGCCCTCGGGACAGCATGGCTGGTGAGTGCGAAGTGCCCAGGAAGTCTCTGTCATGGCCCTTGTGTGAGCTGCCATGAGAGAACACTGTGCTTGGAACACTGCGAGGCCCGCCCCGTACCTGAAGTCACTCTGCTCAAGGAGAAAGTCAGCATCTTAGCACGCTGTGTCGCTACCGGCACACCCAGCATGAACCCATGCCTGGAAGATAGGCCCTGATTCGCCGTGCAGAAGCGGAGGCGTGCTGCAGCTTCCAGGAGTCGGTGGCCTCTGCTCTGCATGCCTTTAACGGCAGCACAGCTTTCTGGACACCTGGGAGGCTAGCCGGGGCACCCTGCTCCCAGCAGGAACACTGAGTACCCCCAGGTGCACCTGGGTCTGCTAAGCAACATCCAGGCCCGTAGCCCTTCAGAGACTCCTGTGTGCAGGCCGAGCATAGAGAAACGCACTGCCCTCTCCTTCGGAGCAGCTTAGTTTCCTCCGCACTCGCACACGTTCGAGAACACCGTTCTGGCACGTCCCACGTGGCGTGGAGTTCTTACGCGGTGCCCTAATTGGAGCTGCCCTCAGAGGAGCCCTCGTCTTCGCGTTTCATCCAGGACCTCCAGACTGAAGTCACTGGACCTCCTAGAGTACGGCGGCTTGGGTTCCTACTGCACTTCAAGTCCTGTTCCTTCTGCGGCACTGCAGGCAGCCCCAGGCCCAGAGGAGCAGCTACGGCATTCCTCGGTTGAGACAGTTCGCCGGATGCGGGACTCCCTACTTCGATAAGTTAATTCAGGGAAGGAAACACAGGGTAACCGGTGTCTCTTGGGACTCCTTAGAAGCCACAGGGATGTACGCTGAGTGTGCCCATGAAAACGGGGACCTGCTGGAACAAGCCCTGCTTTCCCATTTGAGGGCGGCATTCATGCCTGCCTTGAAGCTACCTGACATTCCCGGCTCCCGACAGGCCAGTGAGCCCTGGAAGAATGCTTCGGGGAAAATTATGAGTTTGCTCTCTCTAAAGCAGGGGCTTCCGTGGCCGCAGCTCGGTCCGCATGACAGGCTCTAGAGCGAAAGGGAACCTCGAAGTGAGAACTCGCCTCCAGGTTAGGACCTGAGTAGCCGTGCAGAAAGGGAGGCATGCAGCTGTTTCCACAAGTTCTCAGTCGCTTATGTGCTTTATTTTAAAGGAAGTACGCGTCCGGGGACTCCTAGGCCCCATGGGTGTGCATCGTTCTCCCTCCGAGGTCACTGAGTGCCTCCAGACACCTGTGGGCCGGCGGAGCAACGTCGAGGTCCATTGGTTGATCCCCCGGAGGACCTCTGTGCCTGCCGAGTGCTGGGCAGCAACACACTGCGCATTCCTTGAGGAGCGCTACATCTCCAGAGCCCTCGAATGCCCTCGGGACAACATGGCTAGTGATTGCGAAGTGCCCAGGAAGACTCTGTCATGGCCCTTGTGTGAGCTGCCATGAGAGAACACTGTGCTTGGAACACTGCGAGGCCCGCCCCGTATCTGAAGTCACTCTGCTCGAGGAGAAAGTCAACATCTTAGCACGCTGTGTCGCTACCGGCACACCCAGCATGAACCCATTCCTGGAAGTAAGGCCCTGATTCGCCGTGCAGAAGCGGAGGCGTGCTGCAGCTTCCAGGAGGCGGTGGCCTCTGCTCTGCATGCCTTTAACGGCAGCACAGCTTTCTGGACACCTGGGAGGCTAGTCGGGGCACCCTGCTCCCGGCAGGAACACTGAGTACCCCCAGGTGCACCTGGGTCTGCTAAGCAACATCCAGGCCCGTAGCCCTTCAGAGCCCCCTGTGTGCAGGCCGAGCGTAGGGAAACGCACTGCCCTCTCCTTCGGAGCAGCTTAGTTTCCTCCGCACTCGCACACGTTCGCGAACACCGTTCTGGCACATCCCACGTGGCGTGGAGTTCTTACGCAGTGCCCTAATCGGAGCTGCCCTCAGAGGAGCCCTCGTCTTTGCGTTCCATCCAGGACCTCCTGACTGAAGTCACCGGGCCTCCTAGAGGACGGCGGCTTGGGTTCTTACTGCAGTTCAAGTCCTGTTCCTTCTGCAGCACTGCAGGCAGCCACAGGGCCAGAGGAGCAGCTACGGCGTTCCTCGGTTGAGACAGTTCACCGGATGCGGGACTCCCTACTTCGATAAGTTGATTCAGGGAAGGAAACACAGGGTAACCAGTGTCTCTTGGGACTCCTTAGAAGCCACAGGGATGTACGCTGAGTGTGCCCATGAAAACGGGGGCCTGCTGGAACTAGCCCTGCTTTTCCATTTTGAGGGCAGCATTCATGCCTGCCTTGAAGCTACCTGACATTCCCGGCTCCCGACAGGCCAGTGAGCCCTGGAAGAATGCTTCAGGGAAAATTATGAATTTGCTCTCTCTAAACCAGGGGCTTCCGTGGGCGCGGCGGCGGTCCGCATGACAGACTCTAGAGCGAAAGGGAACCTCGACGTGAGAACTCACCTCCAGGTTAGGCCCTGAGTAGCCGTGCAGAAAGGGAGGCATGCAGCTGTTTCCACAAGTTCTCAGTCGCTTATGTGCTTTATTTTAAAGGAAGTACGCGTCCCGGGACTCCTAGGCCCCACGGGTGTGCATCGTTTTCCCTCCGAGGTCACTGAGTGCCTCCAGACACCTGTGGGCCGGCGGAGCAACGTCGAGGTCCATTGGTTGATCCCCCGGAGGACCTCTGTGCCTGCCGAGTGCTGGGCAGCAACACACTGCGCGTTCCTTGAGGAGCGCTGCATCTCCAGAGCCCTCGAACGCCCTCGGGACAGCATGGCTAGTGAGTGCGAAGTGCCCAGGAAGACTCTGTCATGGCCCTTGTGTGAGCTGCCATGAGAGAACACTGTGCTTGGAACACTGCGAGGCCCGCCCCGTATCTGAAGTCACTCTGCTCGAGGAGAAAGTCAGCATCTTAGCACGCTGTGTCGCTACCGGCACACCCAGCATGAACCCATGCCTGGAAGATAGGCCCTGATTCGCCGTGCAGAAGCGGAGGCGTGCTGCAGCTTCCAGGAGGCGGTGGCCTCTGCTCTGCATGCCTTTAACGGCAGCACAGCTTTCTGGACACCTGGGAGGCTAGCCGGGGCACCCTGCTCCCAGCAGGAACACTGAGTACCCCCAGGTGCACCTGGGTCTGCTAAGCAACATCCAGGCCCGTAGCCCTTCAGAGCCTCCTGTGTTCAGGCCGAGCGTAGAGAAACGCACTGCCCTCTCCTTCGGAGCAGCTTAGTTTCCTCCGCACTCGCACACGTTCGCGAACACCGTTCTGGCATGTCCCACGTGGCCCGGAAGTCTTACGCGGTGCCCTAATCGGACCTGCCCTCAGAGGAGCCCTCGTCTTCGCGTTTCTACCAGGACCTCCTGACTGAAGTCACCGTGCCTCCTAGAGGACGGCGGCTTGGGATTTTCCTGCACTTCAAGTCCTGTTCCTTCTGCGGCACTGCAGGCAGCACCAGGCCCAGAGGAGCAGCTACGGCGTTCCTCGGTTGAGACAGTTCGCCGGATGCGGGACTCCCTACTTCGATAAGTTGATTCAGGGAAGGAAACACAGGGTAACCGGTGTCTCTTGGGACTCCTTAGAAGCCACAGGGATGTACGCTGAGTGTGCCCATGAAAACGGGGGCCTGCTGGAACTAGCCCTGCTTTTCCATTTTGAGGGCGGCATTCATGCCTGCCTTGAAGCTACCTGACATTCCCGGCTCCCGACAGGCCAGTGAGCCCTGGAAGAAGGCTTCGGGGTAAAATATGAATTTGCTCTCTCTAAACCAGGGGCTTCCGTGGCCGCCGCGGTGGTCCGCATGACAGGCTCTAGAGCGAAAGTGAACCTCGACGTGAGAACTCGCCTCCAGGTTAGGCCCTGAGTAGCCGTGCAGAAAGGGAGTCATGCAGCTGTTTCCACAAGTTCTCAGTCGCTTATGTCCTTTAGTTTAAAGGAAGTACGCGTCCGGGGACTCCTAGGCCCCACGGGTGTGCATCGTTCTCCCTCCGAGGTCACTGAGTGCCTCCAGACACCTGTGGGCCGGCGGAGCAACGTCGAGGTCCATTGGTTGATCCCCCGGAGGACCTCTGTGCCTGCCGAGTGCTGGGCAGCAACACACTGCGCATTCCTTGAGGAGCGCTACATCTCCAGAGCCCTCGAATGCCCTCGGGACAACATGGCTAGTGAGTGCGAAGTGCCCAGGAAGACTCTATCATGGCCCTTGTGTGAGCTGCCATGAGAGAACACTGTTCTTGGAACACTGCGAGGCCCGCCCCGTATCTGAAGTCACTCTGCTCGAGGAGAAAGTCAGCATCTTAGCACGCTGTGTCGCTACCGGCACACCCAGCATGAACCCATTCCTGGAAGTAAGGCCCTGATTCGCCGTGCAGAAGCGGAGGCATGCTGCAGCTTCCAGGAGGCGGTGGCCTCTGCTCTGCATGCCTTTAACGGCAGCACAGCTTTCTGGACACCTGGGAGGCTAGCCGGGGCACCCTGCTCCCGGCAGGAACACTGAGTACCCCCAGGTGCACCTGGGTCTGCTAAGCAACATCCAGGCCCGTAGCCCTTCAGAGCCCCCTGTGTGCAGGCCGAGCGTAGGGAAACGCACTGCCCTCTCCTTCGGAGCAGCTTAGTTCCCTCCGCACTCGCACACGTTCGCGAACACCGTTCTGGCCCGTCCCACGTGGCGTGGAGTTCTTACGCGGTGCCCTAATCGGAGCTGCCCTCAGAGGAGCCCTCGTCTTCGCGTTCCATCCAGGACCTCCTGACTGAAGTCACCGGGCCTCCTAGAGGACGGCGGCTTGGGTTCTTACTGCACTTCAAGTCCTGTTCCTTCTGCGGCACTGCAGGCAGCCACAGGCCCAGAGGAGCAGCTACGGCGTTCCTCGGTTGAGACAGTTCGCCGGATGCGGGACTCCCTACTTCGATAAGTTGATTCAGGGAAGGAAACACAGGGTAACCGGTGTCTCTTGGGACTCGTTAGAAGCCACAGGGATGTACGCTGAGTGTGCCCATGAAAACGGGGGCCTGCTGGAACTAGCCCTGCTTTTCCATTTTGAGGGCGGCATTCATGCCTGCCTTGAAGCTACCTGACATTCCCGGCTCCCGACAGGCCAGTGAGCCCTGGAAGAATGCTTCGGGGAAAATTATGAATTTGCTCTCTCTAAACCAGGGGCTTCCGTGGGCGCGGCGGCGGTCCGCATGACAGACTCTAGAGCGAAAGGGAACCTCGACGTGAGAACTCGCCTCCAGGTTAGGCCCTGAGTAGCCGTGCAGAAAGGGAGACATGCAGCTGTTTCCACAAGTTCTCAGTCGCTTATGGGCTTTATTTTAAAGGAAGTACGCGTCCCGGGACTCCTAGGCCCCACGGGTGTGCATCGTTTTCCCTCCGAGGTCACTGAGTGCCTCCAGACACCTGTGGGCCGGCGGAGCAACGTCGAGGTCCATTGGTTGATCCCCCGGAGGACCTCTGTGCCTGCCGTGTGCTGGGCAGCAACACACTGCGCGTTCCTTGAGGAGCGCTACATCTCCAGAGCCCTCGAACGCCCTCGGGACAACATGGCTGGTGAGTGCGAAGTGCCCAGGAAGACTCTGTCATGGCCCTTCTGTGAGCTGCCATGAGAGAACACTGTGCTTGGAACACTGCGAGGCCCGACCTCGTACCTGAAGTCACTCTGCTCGAGGAGAAAGTCAGCATCTTAGCACGCTGTGTCGCTAACGGCACACCCAGCATGAACCCATGCCTGGAAGTAAGGCCCTGATTCGCCGTGCAGAAGCGGAGGCGTGCTGCAGCTTCCAGGAGGCGGTGGCCTCTGCTCTGCATGCCTTTAACGGCAGCACAGCTTTCTGGACACCTGGGAGGCTAGCCGGGGCACCCTGCTCCCGGCAGGAACACTGAGTACCCCCAGGTGCACCTGGGTCTGCTAAGCAACATCCAGGCCCGTAGCCCTTCAGAGCCCCCTGTGTGCAGGCCGAGCGTAGGGAAACGCACTGCCCTCTCCTTCGGAGCAGCTTAGTTTCCTGCGCACGTGCACACATTCGCGAACACCGTTGTGGCACGTCCAACGTGGCCCGGTGGTCTTACGCGGTGCCCTAATCGGACCTGCCCTCAGAGGAGCCCTCGTCTTCGCATTTCATTCAGGACCTCATGACTGAAGTCACTGTGCCTCCTAGAGGACGGCGGCTTGAGTTCTTACTGCAGTTTAAGTACTGTTCCTTCTGCGGCACTGCAGGCAGCCCCAGGCCCAGAGGAGCAGCTACGGCGTTCCTCGGTTGAGACAGTTCGCCGGATGCGGGACTCCCTACTTCGATAAGTTAATTCAGGGAAGGAAACGCAGGGTAGCCGGTGTCTGTTGGGACTCGTTAGAAGCCACAGGGATGTACGCTGAGTGTGCCCATGAAAATGGGGGCCTGCTGGAACTAGCCCTGCTTTCCCATTTTGAGGGCGGCATTCATGCCTGCCTTGAAGCTACCTGACATTCCCGGCTCCCGACAGGCCAGTGAGCCCTGGAAGAATGCTTCGGGGAAAATTATGAGTTTGCTCTCTCTAAACCAGGGGCTTCCGTGGCCACAGCTCGGTCCGCATGACAGGCTCTAGTGCGAAAGGGAACCTCGACGTGAGAACTCGCCTCCAGGTTAGGCCCTGAGTAGCCATGCAGAAAGGGAGGCATGCAGCTGTTTCCACGAGTTCTCAGTCGCTTATGTCCTTTAGTTTAAAAGAAGTACGCGTCCGGGGACTCCTAGGCCCCACGGGTGTGCATCGTTTTCCCTCCGAGGTCACTGAGTGCCTCCAGACACCTGTGGGCCGGCGGAGCAACGTCGAAGTCCGTTGGTTGATCCCCCGGAGGACCTCTGTGCCTGTCGAGTGCTGGGCAGCAACACACTGCGCGTTCCTTGAGGAGCGCTACATCTCCAGAACCCTTGAACGCCCTCGGGACAACATGGCTGGTGAGTGCGAAGTACCCAGGAAGACTCAGTCATGGCCCTTGTGTGAGCTGCCATGAGAGAACACTGTGCTTGGAACACTGCGAGGCCCACCCTCGTACCTGAAGTCACTCTGCTCGAGGAGAAAGTCAGCATCTTAGCACGCTGTGTCGCTACCGGCACACCCAACATGAACCCATGCCTGGAAGTAAGGCCCTGATTTGCCGTGCAGAAGCGGAGGCGTGCTGCAGCTTCCAGGAGGCGGTGGCCTCTGCTCTGCATGCCTTTAACGGCAGCACAGCTTTCTGGACACCTGGGAGGCTAGCCGGGGCACCCTGCTCCCAGCAGGAACACTGAGTACCCCCAGGTGAACCTGGGTCTGCTAAGCAACATCCAGGCCCGTAGCCCTTCAGAGCCCCCTGTGTGCAGGCCGAGCGTAGGGAAACGCACTGCCCTCTCCTTCGGAGCAGCTTAGTTTCCTCCGCACGCGCACACGTT
This sequence comes from Pseudorca crassidens, assembly GCF_039906515.1. Classification (NCBI taxonomy): domain Eukaryota; kingdom Metazoa; phylum Chordata; class Mammalia; order Artiodactyla; family Delphinidae; genus Pseudorca; species Pseudorca crassidens. The sequence continues at coordinate 90,787,895 of NC_090308.1, read as the reverse complement.
CGCGAACACCGTTCTGGCATGTCCCACGTGGCGCGGAGGTCTTACGCGGTGCCCTAATCGGAGCTGCCCTCAGAGGAGCCCTCGTCTTCGCGTTCCATCCAGGACCTCCTGACTGAAGTCACCGGGCCCCCTAGAGTACGGCGGCTTGGGTTCTTACTGCACTTCAAGTCCTGTTCCTTCTGCGGCACTGCAGGCAGCCCCAGGCCCAGAGGAGCAGCTACGGCGTTCCTCGGTTGAGACAGTTCGCCGGATGCGGGACTCCCTACTTCGATAAGTTAATTCAGGGAAGGAAACGCAGGGTAACCGGTGTCTCTTGGGACTCGTTAGAAGCCACAGGGATGTACGCTGAGTGTGCCCATGAAAACGGGGCCCTGCTGGAACTAGCACTGCTTTCCCATTTTGAGGGCGGCATTCATGCCTGCCTTGAAGCTACCTGACATTCCCGGCTCCCGACAGGCCAGTGAGCCCTGGAAGAATGCTTCGGGGAAAATTATGAGTTTGCTCTCTCTAAACCAGGGGCTTCCGTGGTCGCAGCTCGGTCCGCATGACAGGCTCTAGAGCGAAAGGGAACCTCGACGTGAGAACTCGCCTCCAGGTTAGGCCCTGAGTAGCCATGCAGAAAGAGAGGCATGCAGCTGTTTCCACGAGTTCTCAGTCACTTATGTCCTTTAGTTTAAAGGAAGTACGCGTCCGGGGACTCCTAGGCCCCACGGGTGTGCATCGTTTTCCCTCCGAGGTCACTGAGTGCCTCCAGACACCTGTGGGCCGGCGGAGCAACGTCGAGGTCCGTTGGTTGATCCCCCGGAGGACCTCTGTGCCTGCCGAGTGCTGGGCAGCAACACACTGTGTGTTCCTTGAGGAGCGCTACATCTCCAGAGCCCTCGAAAGCCCTCGGGACAACATGGCTGGTGAGTGCGAAGTACCCAGGAAGACTCAGTCATGGCCCTTGTGTGAGCTGCCATGAGAGAACACTGTGCTTGGAACACTGCGAGGCCCACCCTCGTACCTGAAGTCACTCTGCTCGTGGAGAAAGTCAGCATCTTAACACGCTGTGTCGCTACAGGCACACCCAACATGAACCCATGCCTGGAAGGAAGGCCCTGATTTGCCGTGCAGAAGCGGAGGCGTGCTGCAGCTTCCAGGAGGCAGTGACCTCTGCTCTGCATGCCTTTAACGGTAGCACAGCTTTCTGGACACCTGCGAGGCTAGCCGGGGCACCCTGCTCCCAGCAGGAACACTGAGTACCCCCAGGTGCACCTGGGTCTGCTAAGCAACATCCAGGCCCGTAGCCCTTCAGAGCCCCCTGTGTGCAGGCCGAGCGTAGGGAAACGCACTGCCCTCTCCTTCGGAGCAGCTTAGTTTCCTGCGCACGTGCACACATTCGCGAACACCGTTCTGGCACGTCCAACGTGGCCCGGTGGTCTTACGCGGTGCCCTAATCGGACCTGCCCTCAGAGGAGCCCTCGTCTTCGCATTTCATTCAGGACCTCATGACTGAAGTCACCGTGCCTCCTAGAGGACGGCGGCTTGAGTTCTTACTGCAGTTTAAGTACTGTTCCTTCTGCGGCACTGCAGGCAGCCCCAGGCCCAGAGGAGCAGCTACGGCGTTCCTTGGTTGAGACAGTTCGCCGGATGCGGGACTCCCTACTTCGATAAGTTAATTCAGGGAAGGAAAAGCAGGGTAGCCGGTGTCTGTTGGGACTCGTTAGAAGCCACAGGGATGTACGCTGAGTGTGCCCATGAAAATGGGGCCTGCTGGAACTAGCCCTGCTTTCCCATTTTGAGGGCGGCATTCATGCCTGCCTTGAAGCTACCTGACATTCCCGGCTCCCGACAGGCCAGTGAGCCCTGGAAGAATGCTTCGGGGAAAATTATGAGTTTGCTCTCTCTAAAGCAGGGGCTTCCGTGGCCGCAGCTCGGTCCGCATGACAGGCTCTAGTGCGAAAGGGAACCTCGACGTGAGAACTCGTCTCCAGGTTAGGCCCTGAGTAGCCGTGCAGAAAGGGAGGTATGCAGCTGTTTCCACGAGTTCTCAGTCGCTTATGTCCTTTAGTTTAAAGGAAGTACGCGTCCGGGGACTCCTAGGCCCCACGGGTGTGCATCGTTTTCCCTCCGAGGTCACTGAGTGCCTCCAGACACCTGTGGGCCGGCGGAGCAACGTCGAGGTCCGTTGGTTGATCCCCCGGAGGACCTCTGTGCCTGCCGAGTGCTGGGCAGCAACACACTGCGCGTTCCTTGAGGAGCGCTACATCTCCAGAGCCCTCGAACGCCCTCGGGAAAACATGGCTGGTGAGTGCGAAGTACCCAGGAAGACTCAGTCATGGCCCTTGTGTGAGCTGCCATGAGAGAACACTGTGCTTGGAACACTGCGAGGCCCACCCTCGTACCTGAAGTCACTCTGCTCGAGGAGAAAGTCAGCATCTTAGCACGCTGTGTCGCTACCGGCACACCCAACATGAACCCATGCCTGGAAGTAAGGCCCTGATTTGCCGTGCAGAAGCGGAGGCGTGCTGCAGCTTCCAGGAGGCGGTGGCCTCTGCTCTGCATGCCTTTAACGGCAGCACAGCTTTCTGGACACCTGGGAGGCTAACCGGGGCACCCTGCTCCCAGCAGGAACACTGAGTACCCCCAGGTGCACCTGGGTCTGCTAAGCAACATCCAGGCCCGTAGCCCTTCAGAGCCCCCTGTGTGCAGGCCGAGCGTAGGGAAACGCACTGCCCTCTCCTTCGGAGCAGCTTAGTTTCCTCCGCACGCGCACACGTTCGCGAACACCGTTCTGGCACGTCCCACGTGGCGCGGAGGTCTTACAGGGTGCCCTAATCGGAGCTGCCCTCAGAGGAGCCCTCGTCTTCGCGTTTCATTCATGACCTCATGACTGAAGTCACCGGGACTCCTAGAGGACGGCGGCTTGGGTTCTTACTGCACTTTAAGTACTGTTCCTTCTGCGGCACTGCAGGCAGCCCCAGGCCCAGAGGAGCAGCTACAGCGTTCCTCGGTTGAGACAGTTCGCCGGATGCGGGACTCCCTACTTCGATAAGTTGATTCAGGGAAGGAAACGCAGGGTAACCGGTGTCTATTGGGACTCCTTAGAAGCCACAGGGATGTATGCCGAGTGTGCCCATGAAAATGGGGGCCTGCTGGAACTAGCCCTGCTTTCCCATTTTGCGGGCGGCATTCATGCCTGCCTTGAAGCTACCTGACATTCCCGGCTCCTGACAGGCCAGTGAGCCCTGGAAGAATGCTTCGGGGAAAATTATGAGTTTGCTCTCTCTAAACCAGGGGCTTCCGTGGTCGCAGCTCGGAACGCATGACAGGCTCTAGAGCGAAAGGGAACCTCGAAGTGAGAACTCGCCTCCAGGTTAGGCCCTGAGTAGCCGTGCAGAAAGGGAGGTATGCAGCTGTTTCACGAGTTCTCAGTCGCTTATGTCCTTTATTTTAAAGGAAGTACGCGTCCGGGGACTCCTAGGCCCCACGGGTGTGCATCGTTTTCCCTCCGAGGTCACTGAGTGCCTCCAGACACCTGTGGGCCGGCGGAGCAACATCGAGGTCCATTGGTTGATCCCCCGGAGAACCTCTGTGCCTGCCGAGTGCTGGGCAAACACACTGCGCGTTCCTTGAGGAGCGCTACATATCCAGAGCCCTCGAACGCCCTCGGGAAAACATGGCTGGTGAGTGCGAAGTACACAGGAAGACTCTGTCATGGCCCTTGTGTGAGTTGCCATGAGAGAACACTGTGCTTGGAACACTGCGAGGCCCGCCCTCGTACCTGAAGTCACTCTGCTCGAGGAGAAAGTCAGCATCTTAGCACGCTGTGTTGCTACCGGCACACCCAGCATGAACCCATGCCTGGAAGTAAGGCCCTGATTTGCCGTGCAGAAGCGGAGGCGTGCTGCAGCTTCCAGGAGGCGGTGGCCTCTGCTCTGCATGCCTTTAACGGCAGCACAGCTTTCTGGACACCTGGGAGGCTAGCCGGGTCACCCTGCTCCCAGCAGGAACACTGAGTACCTCCCAGGTGCACCTGGGTCTGCTAAGCAACATCCAGGCCCGTAGCCCTTCAGAGCCCCCTGTGTGCAGGCCGAGCGTAGGGAAACGCACTGCCCTCTCCTTCGGAGCAGCTTAGTTTCCTCCGCACGCGCACACGTTCGCGAACACCGTTCTGGCACGTCCCACGTGGCGCGGAAGTCTTACGCAGTGCCCTAATCGGAGCCGCCCTCAGAGGAGCCCTCGTCTTCGCGTTCCATCCAGGACCTCATGACTGAAGTCACCGGGCCTCCTAGAGGACGGCGGCTTGGGTTCTTACTGCACATCAAGTCCTGTTCCTTCTGCGGCACTGCAGGCAGCCCCAGGCCCAGAGGAGCAGCTACGGCGTTCCTCGGTTGAGACAGTTCGCCGGATGCGGGACTCCCTACTTCGATAAGTTAATTCAGGGAAGGAAACGCAGGGTAACCGGTGTCTCTTGGGACTCGTTAGAAGCCACAGGATGTATGCTGAGTGTGCCCATGAAAAAGGGGGCCTGCTGGAACTAGCCCTGCTTTCCCATTTTGAGGGCGGCATTCATGCCTGCCTTGAAGCTACCTGATATTCCTGGCTCATGACAGGCCAGTGAGCCCTGGAAGAATGCTTCGGGGAAAATTATGAGTTTGCTCTCTCTAAACCAGGGGCTTCCGTGGTCGCAGCTCGCCACGCATGACAGGCTCTAGAGCGAAAGGGAACCTCGAAGTGAGAACTCGCCTCCAGGTTAGGCCCTGAGTAGCCGTGCTGAAAGGGAGGTATGCAGCTGTTTCACGAGTCCTCAGTTGCTTATGTCCTTTATTTTAAAGGAAGTACGCGTCCGGGGACTCCTAGGCCCCACGGGTGTGCATCGTTTTCCCTCCGAGGTCACTGAGTGCCTCCAGACACCTGTGGGCCGGCGGAGCAACGTCGAGTTCCATTGGTTGATCCCCCGGAGGACCTCTGTGCCTGCCGAGTGCTGGGCAGCAACACACTGCGCGTTCCTTGAGGAGCGCTACATCTCCAGAGCCCTCGAACGCCCTCGGGACAACATGGCTGGTGAGTGCGAAGTACCCAGGAAGATTCAGTCATGGCCCTTGTGTGAGCTGCCATGAGAGAACAGTGTGCTTGGAACACTGCAAGGCCCGCCCTGGTACCTGAAGTCACTCTGCTCGAGGAGAAAGTCAGCATCTTAGCACGCTGAGTTGCTACCGGCACACCCAGCATGAACCCATGCCTGGAAGTAAGGCCCTGATTCGCCGTGCAGAAGCGGAGGCATGCTGCAGCTTTCAGGAGGTGGTGGCTTCTGCTCTGCATGCCTTTAACGGCAGCACAGCTTTCTGGACACGTGGGAGGCTAGCCGGGGCACCCTGCTCTCAGCAGGAACACTGAGTACCCCCAGGTGCACCTGGGTCTGCTAAGCAACATCCAGGCCCGTAGCCCTTCAGAGCCCCCTGTGTGCAGGCCGAGCATAGGGAAACGCACTGCCCTCTCCTTCGGAGCAGCTTAGTTTCCTCCGCACTCGCACACGTTCGCGAACACCGTTCTGGCACGTCCCACGTGGCGCGGAGGTCTTACTCGGTGCCTTAATCGGAGCTGCCCTCAGAGGAGCCCTCGTCTTTGCGTTCCATCCAGGACCTCATAACTGAAGTCACCGGGCCTACTAGAGGACGGTGGCTTGGGTTCTTTCTGCACATCAAGTCCTGTTCCTTCTGCGGCACTGCAGGCAGCCCCAGGCCCAGAGGAGCAGCTACGGCGTTCCTCGGTTGAGACAGTTCGCCAGATGCGGGACTCCCTACTTCGATAAGTTAATTCAGGGAAGGAAACGCAGGGTAACCGGTGTCTATTGGGACTCCTTAGAAGCCACAGGGATGTACGCTGAGTGTGCCCATGAAAAAGGGGGCCTGCTGGAACTAGCCCTGCTTTCCCATTTTGCGGGCGGCATTCATGCCTACCTTGAAGCTACCTGACATTCCCGGCTCCTGACAGGCCAGTGAGCCCTGGAAGAATGCTTCGGGGAAAATTATGAGTTTGCTCTCTCTAAACCAGGGGCTTCCATGGCCGCAGCTCGGTCCGCATGACAGGCTCTAGAGCGAAAGGGAACCTCGAAGTGAGAACTCGCCTCCAGATTAGGCCCTGAGTAGCCATGCAGAAAGGGAGGTATGCAGCTGTTTCACGAGTTCTCAGTCGCTTATGTCCTTTATTTTAAAGGAAGTACGCGTCCGGGGACTCCTAGGCCCCACGGGTGTGCATCGTTTTCCCTCCGAGGTCACTGAGTGCCTCCAGACACCTGTGGGCCGGCGGAGCAACGTCGAGGTCCATTGGTTGATCCCCCGGAGGACCTCTGTGCCTGCCGAGTGTTGGGCAACAACACACTGCGCGTTCCTTGAGGAGCGCTACATATCCAGAGCCCTCGAACGCCTTCGGGACAACATGGCTGGTGAGTGCGAAGTACCCAGGAAGACTCTGTCATGGCCCTTGTGTGAGTTGCCATGTGAGAACACTGTGCTTGGAACACTGCGAGACCCGACCTCGTACCTGAAGTCACTCTGCTCGAGGAGAAAGTCAGCATCTTAGCACGCTGTGTCGCTACCGGCACACCCAACATGAACCCATGCCTGGAAGGAAGGCCCTGATTCGCCGTGCAGAAGCGGAGGCGTGCTGCAGCTTCCAGGAGGCGGTGGCCTCTGCTCTGCATGCCTTTAACGGCAGCACAGCTTTCTGGACACCTGGGAGGCTAGCCGGGGCACCCTGCTCCCAGCAGGAACACTGAGCACCCCCAGGTGCACATGGGTCTGCTAAGCAACATCCAGGCCCGTAGCCCTTCAGAGCCCCCTGTGTGCAGGCCGAGCGTAGGGAAATGCTCTGCCCTCTCCTTCGGAGCAGCTTAGTTTCCTCCGCACGCGCACACGTTCGCGAACACCGTTCTGGCACGTCCCACGTGGCGCGGAGGTCTTACGCGGTGCCCTAATCGGAGCTGCCCTCAGAGGAGCCCTCGTCTTCGCGTTTCATTCAGGACATCATGTCTGAAGTCACCGTGCCTCCTAGAGGACGGGGGCTTGGGTTCTTACTGCACTTAAAGTGCTGTTCCTTCTGCGGCACTGCAGGCAGCCCCAGGCCCAGAGGAGCAGCTACGGCGTTCCTCGGTTGAGACAGTTCGCCGGATGCGGGACTCCCTACTTCGATAAGTTAATTCAGGGAAGGAAACGCAGGGTAACCGTTGTCTCTTGGGACTCGTTAGAAGCCACAGGGATGTACGCTGAGTGTGCCCATGAAAACGGGGGCCTGCTGGAACTAGCCCTGCTTTCCCATTTTGAGGGCGGCATTCATGCCTGCCTTGAAGCTACCTGACATTCCCGGCTCCCGACAGGCCAGTGAGCCCTGGAAGAATGCTTCGGGGAAAATTATGAGTTTGCTCTCTCTAAACCAGGGGCTTCCGTGGTCGCAGCTCGGTCCGCATGACAGGCTCTAGAGTGAAAGTGAACCGCGACGTGAGAATTCGCCTCCAGGTTAGGCCTTGAGTAGCCATGCAGAAAGGGAGGCATGCAGCTGTTTCCACGAGTTCTCAGTCACTTATGTCCTTTAGTTTAAAGGAAGTATGCGTCCGGGGACTCCTAGGCCCCACGGGTGTGCATCGTTTTCCCTCCGAGGTCACTGAGTGCCTCCAGACACCTGTGGGCCGGCGGAGCAACGTCGAGGTCCATTGGTTGATCCCCCGGAGGACCTCTGTGCCTGCCGAGTGCTGGGCAGCAACACAATGCGTGTTCCTTGATGAGCGCTACATCTCCAGAGCCCTCGAACGCCCTCGGGACAACATGGCTGGTGAGTGCGAAGTACCCAGGAAGACTCAGTCATGGCCCTTGTGTGAGCTGCCATGAGAGAACACTGTGCTTGGAACACTGCGAGGCCCACCCTCGTACCTGAAGTCACTCTGCTCGTGGAGAAAGTCAGCATCTTAGCACGCTGTGTCGCTACCGGCACACCCAACATGAACCCATGCCTGGAAGTAAGGCCCTGATTTGCCGTGCAGAAGCGGAGGCGTGCTGCAGCTTCCAGGAGGCGGTGGCCTCTGCTCTCCATGCCTTTAACGGTAGCACAGCTTTCTGGACACCTGGGAGGCTAGACGGGGCATCCTGCTCCCAGCAGGAACACTGAGTACCCCCAGGTGCACCTGGGTCTGCTAAGCAACATCCAGGCCCGTAGCCCTTCAGAGCCCCCTGTGTGCAGGCCGAGCGTAGGGAAACGCACTGCCCTCTCCTTCGGAGCAGCTTAGTTTCCTGCGCACGTGCACACATTCGCGAACACCGTTCTGGCACGTCCAACGTGGCCTGGTGGTCTTACGCGGTGCCGTAATCGGACCTGCCCTCAGAGGAGCCCTCATCTTCGCATTTCATTCAGGACCACATGACTGAAGTCACCGTGCCTCCTAGAGGACGGCGGCTTGAGTTCTTACTGCAGTTTAAGTACTGTTCCTTCTGCGGCACTGCAGGCAGCCCCAGGCCCAGAGGAGCAGCTACGGCGTTCCTTGGTTGAGACAGTTCGCCGGATGCGGGACTCCCTACTTCGATAAGTTAATTCAGGGAAGGAAACGCAGGGTAGCCAGTGTCTGTTGGGACTCGTTAGAAGCCACAGGGATGTACGCTGAGTGTGCCCATGAAAATGGGGGCCTGCTGGAACTAGCCCTGCTTTCCCATTTTGAGGGCGGCATTCATGCCTGCCTTGAAGCTACCTGACATTCCCGGCTCCCGACAGGCCAGTGAGCCCTGGAAGAATGCTTCGGGGAAAATTATGAGTTTGCTCTCTCTAAAGCAGGGGCTTCCGTGGCCGCAGCTCGGTCCGCATGACAGGCTCTAGTGCGAAAGGGAACCTCGACGTGAGAACTCGCCTCCAGGTTAGGCCCTGAGTAGCCGTGCAGAAAGGGAGGTATGCAGCTGTTTCACGAGTTCTCAGTCGCTTATGTCCTTTATTTTAAAGGAAGTACGCGTCCGGGGACTCCTAAGCCCCACGGGTGTGCATCGTTTTCCCTCCGAGGTCACTGAGTGCCTCCAGACACCTGTGGGCCGGCGGAGCAACGTCGAGGTCCATTGGTTGATCCCCCGGAGGACCTCTGTGCCTGCCGAGTGCTGGGCAGCAACACACTGCGCGTTCCTTGAGGAGCGCTACATATCCAGAGCCCTCGAACGCCCTCGGGACAACATGGCTGGTGAGTGCGAAGTACCCAGGAAGACTCTGTCATGGCCCTTGTGTGAGTTGCCATGAGAGAACAGTGTGCTTGGAACACTGCGAGGCCCGACCTCGTACCTGAAGTCACTCTGCTCGAGGAGAAAGTCAGCATCTTAGCACGCTGTGTTGCTACCGGCACACCCAGCATGAACCCATGCCTGGAAGTAAGGCCCTGATTTGCTGTGCAGAAGCGGAGGCGTGCTGCAGCTTCCAGGAGGCGGTGGCCTCTGCTCTGCATGCCTTTAACGGCAGCACAGCTTTCTGGACACCTGGGAGGCTAGCCGGGGCACCCTGCTCCCAGCAGGAACACTGAGTACCCCCAGGTGCACCTGGGTCTGCTAAGCAACATCCAGGCCCGTAGCCCTTCAGAGCCCCCTGTGTGCAGGCCGAGCGTAGGGAAACGCACTGCCCTCTCCTTCGGAGCAGCTTAGTTTCCTCCGCACGCGCACACGTTCGCGAACACCGTTCTGGCACGTCCCACGTGGCCCGGTGGTCTTACGCGGTGCCCTAATCGGACCTGCCCTCAGAGGAGCCCTCGTCTTCGCGTTTCATTCAGGACATCATGACTGAAGTCACCGTGCCTCCTAGAGGACGGCGGCTTGGGTTCTTACTGCACTTAAAGTGCTGTTCCTTCTGCGGCACTGCAGGCAGCCCCAGGCCCAGAGGAGCAGCTACGGCGTTCCTCGGTTGAGACAGTTCGCCGGATGCGGGACTCCCTACTTCGATAAGTTAATTCAGGGAAGGAAACGCAGGGTAACCGTTGTCTCTTGGGACTCGTTAGAAGCCACAGGGATGTACGCTGAGTGTGCCCATGAAAACGGGGGCCTGCTGGAACTAGCACTGCTTTCCCATTTTGAGGGCGGCATTCATGCCTGCCTTGAAGCTACCTGACATTCCCGGCTCCCGACAGGCCAGTGAGCCCTGGAAGAATGCTTCGGGGAAAATTATGAGTATGCTCTCTCTAAACCAGGGGCTTCCGTGGTCGCAGATCGGTCCGCATGACAGGCTCTAGAGCGAAAGGGAACCGCGACCTGAGAAATCGCCTCCAGGTTAGGCCTTGAGTAGCCATGCAGAAAGGGAGGCATGCAGCTGTTTCCACGAGTTCTCAGTCGCTTATGTCCTTTAGTTTAAAGGAAGTACGCGTCCGGGGACTCCTAGGCCCCACGTGTGTGCATCGTTTTCACTCCGAGTTCACTGAGTGCCTCCAGACACCTGTGGGCCGGCGGAGCAACGTCGAGGTCCATTGGTTGATCCCCCGGAGGACCTCTGTGCCTGCCGAGTGCTGGGCAGCAACACACTGCGCGTTCCTTGAGGAGCGCTACATCTCCAGAGCCCTCGAACGCCCTCGGGACAACATGGCTGGTGAGTGCGAAGTACCCAGGAAGACTCAGTCATGGCCCTTGTGTGAGCTGCCATGAGAGAACACTGTGCTTGGAACACTGCGAGGCCCACCCTCGTACCTGAAGTCACTCTGCTCGTGGAGAAAGTCAGCATCTTAGCACGCTGTGTCGCTACCGGCACACCCAACATGAACCCATGCCTGGAAGTAAGGCCCTGATTTGCCGTGCAGAAGCGGAGGCGTGCTGCAGCTTCCAGGAGGCGGTGGCCTCTGCTCTGCATGCCTTTAACGGTAGCACAGCTTTCTGGACACCTGCGAGGCTAGCCGGGGCACCCTGCTCCCAGCAGGAACACTGAGTACCCCCAGGTGCACCTGGGTCTGCTAAGCAACATCCAGGCCCGTAGCCCTTCAGAGCCCCCTGTGTGCAGGCCGAGCGTAGGGAAACGCACTGCCCTCTCCTTCGGAGCAGCTTAGTTTCCTGCGCACGTGCACACATTCGCGAACACCGTTCTGGCACGTCCAACGTGGCCCGGTGGTCTTACGCGGTGCCCTAATCGGACCTGCCCTCAGAGGAGCCCTCGTCTTCGCATTTCATTCAGGACCTCATGACTGAAGTCACCGTGCCTCCTAGAGGACGGCGGCTTGAGTTCTTACTGCAGTTTAAGTACTGTTCCTTCTGCGGCACTGCAGGCAGCCCCAGGCCCAGAGGAGCAGCTACGCCGTTCCTTGGTTGAGACAGTTCGCCGGATGCGGGACTCCCTACTTCGATAAGTTAATTCAGGGAAGGAAACGCAGGGTAGCCGGTGTCTGTTGGGACTCGTTAGAAGCCACAGGGATGTACGCTGAGTGTGCCCATGAAAATGGGGGCCTGCTGGAACTAGCCCTGCTTTCCCATTTTGAGGGCGGCATTCATGCCTGCCTTGAAGCTACCTGACATTCCCGGCTCCCGACAGGCCAGTGAGCCCTGGAAGAATGCTTCGGGGAAAATTATGAGTTTGCTCTCTCTAAACCAGGGGCTTCCGTGGCCGCAGCTCGGTCCGCATGACAGGCTCTAGTGCAAAAGGGAACCTCGACGTGAGAACTCGCCTCCAGGTTAGGCCCTGAGTAGCCGTGCAGAAAGGGAGGTATGCAGCTGTTTCACGAGTTCTCAGTCGCTTATGTCCTTTATTTTAAAGCAAGTACGCGTCCGGGGACTCCTAGGCCCCACGGGTGTGCATCGTTTTCCCTCCGAGGTCACTGAGTGCCTCCAGACACCTGTGGGCCGGCGGAGCAACGTCGAGGTCCATTGGTTGATCCCCCGGAGGACTTCTGTGCCTGCCGAGTGCTGGGCAACAACACACTGCGCGTTCCTTGAGGAGCGCTACATATCCAGAGCCCTCGAACGCCCTCGGGACAACATGGCTGGTGAGTGCGAAGTACCCAGGAAGACTCTGTCATGGCCCTTGTGTGAGTTGCCATGAGAGAACAGTGTGCTTGGAACACTGCGAGGCCCGACCTCGTACCTGAAGTCACTCTGCTCGAGGAGAAAGTCAGCATCTTAGCACGCTGTGTTGCTACCGGCACACCCAGCATGAACCCATGCCTGGAAGTAAGGCCCTGATTTGCCGTGCAGAAGCGGAGGCGTGCTGCAGCTTCCAGGAGGCGGTGGCCTCTGCTCTGCATGCCTTTAACGGCAGCACAGCTTTCTGGACACCTGGGAGGCTAGCCGGGGCACCCTGCTCCCAGCAGGAACACTGAGTACCCCCAGGTGCACCTGGGTCTGCTAAGCAACATCCAGGCCCGTAGCCCTTCAGAGCCCCCTGTGTGCAGGCCGAGCGTAGGGAAACGCACTGCCCTCTCCTTCGGAGCAGCTTAGTTTCCTCTGCACGCGCACACGTTCGCGAACACCGTTCTGGCACGTCCCACGTGGCCCGGTGGTCTTACGCGGTGCCCTAATCGGACCTGCCCTCAGAGGAGCCCTCGTCTTCGCGTTTCATTCAGGACATCATGACTGAAGTCACCGTGCCTCCTAGAGGACGGCGGCTTGGGTTCTTACTGCACTTAAAGTGCTGTTCCTTCTGCGGCACTGCAGGCAGCCCCAGGCCCAGAGGAGCAGCTACGGCGTTCCTTGGTTGAGACAGTTCGCCGGATGCGGGACTCCCTACTTCGATAAGTTAATTCAGGGAAGGAAACGCAGGGTAACCGTTGTCTCTTGGGACTCGTTAGAAGCCACAGGGATGTACGCTGAGTGTGCCCATGAAAACGGGGGCCTGCTGGAACTAGCACTGCTTTCCCATTTTGAGGGCGGCATTCATGCCTGCCTTGAAGTTACCTGACATTCCCGGCTCCCGACAGGCCAGTGAGCCCTGGAAGAATGCTTCGGGGAAAATTATGAGTTTGCTCTCTCTAAACCAGGGGCTTCCGTGGTCGCAGCTCGGTCTGCATGACAGGCTCTAGAGCGAAAGGGAACCGCGACCTGAGAAATCGCCTCCAGGTTAGGCCTTGAGTAGCCATGCAGAAAGGGAGGCATGCAGCTGTTTCCACGAGTTCTCAGTCGCTTATGTCCTTTAGTTTAAAGGAAGTACGCGTCCGGGGACTCCTAGGCCCCACGGGTGTGCATCGTTTTCACTCCGAGTTCACTGAGTGCCTCCAGACACCTGTGGGCCGGCGGAGCAACGTCGAGGTCCATTGGTTGATCCCCCGGAGGACCTCTGTGCCTGCCGAGTGCTGGGCAGCAACACACTGCGCGTTCCTTGAGGAGCGCTACATCTCCAGAGCCCTCGAACGCCCTCGGGACAACATGGCTGGTGAGTGCGAAGTACCCAGGAAGACTCAGTCATGGCCCTTGTGTGAGCTGCCATGAGAGAACACTGTGCTTGGAACACTGCGAGGCCCACCCTCGTACCTGAAGTCACTCTGCTCGTGGAGAAAGTCAGCATCTTAGCACGCTGTGTCGCTACCGGCACACCCAACATGAACCCATGCCTGGAAGTAAGGCCCTGATTTGCCGTGCAGAAGCGGAGGCGTGCTGCAGCTTCTAGGAGGCGGTGGCCTCTGCTCTGCATGCCTTTAACGGTAGCACAGCTTTCTGGACACCTGCGAGGCTAGCCGGGGCACCCTGCTCCCAGCAGGAACACTGAGTACCCCCAGGTGCACCTGGGTCTGCTAAGCAACATCCAGGCCCGTAGCCCTTCAGAGCCCCCTGTGTGCAGGCCGAGCGTAGGGAAACGCACTGCCCTCTCCTTCGGAGCAGCTTAGTTTCCTGCGCACGTGCACACATTCGCGAACACCGTTCTGGCACGTCCAACGTGGCCTGGTGGTCTTACGCGGTGCCCTAATCGGACATGCCCTCAGAGGAGCCCTCGTCTTCGCATTTCATTCAGGACCTCATGACTGAAGTCACCGTGCCTCCTAGAGGACGGCGGCTTGAGTTCTTACTGCAGTTTAAGTACTGTTCCTTCTGCGGCACTGCAGGCAGCCCCAGGCCCAGAGGAGCAGCTACGGCGTTCCTCGGTTGAGACAGTTCGCCGGATGCGGGACTCCCTACTTCAATAAGTTAATTCAGGGAAGGAAACGCAGGGTAGCCGGTGTCTGTTGGGACTCGTTAGAAGCCACAGGGATGTACGCTGAGTGTGCCCATGAAAATGGGGGCCTGCTGGAACTAGCCCTGCTTTCCCATTTTGAGGGCGGCATTCATGCCTGCCTTGAAGCTACCTGACATTCCCGGCTCCCGACAGGCCAGTGAGCCCTGGAAGAATGCTTCGGGGAAAATTATGAGTTTGCTCTCTCTAAACCAGGGGTTTCCGTGGCCGCAGCTCGGTCCGCATGACAGGCTCTAGTGCGAAAGGGAACCTCGACGTGAGAACTCGCCTCCAGGTTAGGCCCTGAGTAGCCGTGCAGAAAGGGAGGTATGCAGCTGTTTCACGAGTTCTCAGTCGCTTATGTCCTTTATTTTAAAGGAAGTACGCGTCCGGGGACTCCTAGGCCCCACGGGTGTGCATCGTTTTCCCTCCGAGGTCACTGAGTGCCTCCAGACACCTGTGGGCCGGCGGAGCAACGTCGAGGTCCATTGGTTGATCCCCCGGAGGACCTCTGTGCCTGCCGAGTGCTGGGCAACAACACACTGCGCGTTCCTTGAGGAGCGCTACATATCCAGAGCCCTCGAACGCCCTCGGGACAACATGGCTGGTGAGTCCGAAGTACCCAGGAAGACTCTGTCATGGCCCTTGTGTGAGTTGCCATGAGAGAACACTGTGCCTGGAACACTGCGAGGCCCGCCCTGGTACCTGAAGTCACTCTGCTCGAGGAGAAAGTCAGCATCTTAGCACGCTGTGTTGCTACCGGCACACCCAGCATGAACCCATGCCTGGAAGTAAGGCCCTGATTTGCCGTGCAGAAGCGGAGGCATGCTGCAGCTTCCAGGAGGTGGTGGCCTCTGCTCTGCATGCCTTTAACGGCAGCACAGCTTTCTGGACACCTGGGAGGCTAGCCGGGGCACCCTGCTCCCAGCAGGAACACTGAGTACCCCCAGGTGCACCTGGGTCTGCTAAGCAACATCCAGGCCCGTAGCCCTTCAGAGCCCCCTGTGTGCAGGCCGAGCGTAGGGAAACGCACTGCCCTCTCCTTCGGAGCAGCTTAGTTTCCTCCGCACGCGCACACGTTCGCGAACACCGTTCTGGCACGTCCCACGTGGCGCGGAAATCTTACGCGGTGCCCTAATCGGAGCTGCCCTCAGAGGAGCCCTCGTCTTCGCGTTCCATCCAGGACCTCATGACTGAAGTCACCGGGCCTCCTAGAGGACGGCGGCTTGGGTTCTTACTGCACATCAAGTCCTGTTCCTTCTGCGGCACTGCAGGCAGCCCCAGGCCCAGAGGAGCAGCTACGGCGTTCCTCGGTTGAGACAGTTCACCGGATGCGGGACTCCCTACTTCGATAAGTTAATTCAGGGAAGGAAACGCAGGGTAACCGGTGTCTCTTGGGACTCGTTAGAAGCCACAGGATGTATTCTGAGTGTGCCCATGAAAATGGGGGCCTGCTGGAACTAGCCCTGCTTTCCCATTTTGAGGGCGGCATTCATGCCTGCCTTGAAGCTACCTGACATTCCCGGCTCCCGACAGGCCAGTGAGCCCTGGAAGAATGCTTCGGGGAAAATTATGAGTTTGCTCTCTCTAAACCAGGGGCTTCCGTGGCCGCAGCTCGGTCCGCATGACAGGCTGTAGTGCGAAAGGGAACCGCGACGTGAGAACTCGCCTCCAGGTTAGGCCATGAGTAGACGTGCAGAAAGGGAGGCATGCAGCTGTTTCCACGAGTTCTCAGTCGCTTATGTCCTTTAGTTTAAAGGAAGTACGCGTCCGGGGACTCCTAGGCCCCACGGGTGTGCATCGTTTTCCCTCCGAGGTCACTGAGTGCCTCCAGACACCTGTGGGCCGGCGGAGCAACGTCGAGGTCCATTGGTTGATCCCCCGGAGGACCTCTGTGCCTGCCGAGTGCTGGGCAGGAACACACTGCGCATTCCTTGAGGAGCGCTACATCTCCAGAGCCCTCGAATGCCCTCGGGACAACATGGCTGGTGAGTGCGAAGTACCCAGGAAGACTCAGTCATGGCCCTTGTGTGAGCTGCCATGAGAGAACACTGTGCTTGGAACACTGTGAGGCCCACCCTCGTACCTGAAGTCACTCTGCTCGAGGAGAAAGTCAGCATCTTAGCACGCTGTGTCGCTACCGGCACACCCAACATGAACCCATGCCTGGAAGTAAGGCCCTGATTTGCCGTGCAGAAGCGGAGGCGTGCTGCAGCTTCCAGGAGGCGGTGGCCTCTGCTCTGCATGCCTTTAACGGCAGCACAGCTTTCTGGACACCTGGGAGGCTAGCCGGGGCACCCTGCTCCCGGCAGGAACACTGAGTACCCCCAGGTGCACCTGGGTCTGCTAAGCAACATCCAGGCCCGTAGCCCTTCAGAGCCCCCTGTGTGCAGGCCGAGCGTAGGGAAACGCACTGCCCTCTCCTTCGGAGCAGCTTAGTTTCCTCCGCACGTGCACACGTTCGCGAACACCGTTCTGGCACGTCCCACGTGGCGCGGAGGTCTTACGGGGTGCCCTAATCGGAGCTGCCCTCAGAGGAGCCCTCGTCTTCGCGTTTCATTCATGACCTCATGACTGAAGTCACCGGGCCTCCTAGAGGACGGCGGCTTGGGTTCTTACTGCACTTTAAGTACTCCTCCTTCTGCAGCACTGCAGGCAGCCCCAGGCCAAGAGGAGCAGCTACAGCGTTCCTCGGTTGAGACAGTTCGCCAGATGCGGGACTCCCTACTTCGATAAGTTGATTCAGGGAAGGAAACGCAGGGTAACCGGTGTCTATTGGGACTCCTTAGAAGCCACAGGGATGTACGCTGAGTGTGCCCATGAAAATGGGGGCCTGCTGGAACTAGCCCTGCTTTCCCATTTTGCGGGCGGCATTCATGCCTGCCTTGAAGCTACCTGACATTCCCGGCTCCTGACAGGCCAGTGAGCCCTGGAAGAATGCTTCGGGGAAAATTATGAGTTTGCTCTCTCTAAACCAGGGGCTTCCGTGGTCGCAGCTCGGTCCGCATGACAGGCTCTAGAGCGAAAGGGAACCTCGAAGTGAGAACTCGCCTCCAGGTTAGGCCCTGAGTAGCCGTGCAGAAAGGGAGGTATGCAGCTGTTTCACGAGTTCTCAGTCGCTTATGTCCTTTATTTTAAAGGAAGTACGCGTCCGGGGACTCCTAGGCCCCACGGGTGTGCATCGTTTTCCCTCCGAGGTCACTGAGTGCCTCCAGACACCTGTGGGCCGGCGGAGCAACGTCGAGGTCCATTGGTTGATCCCCCGGAGGACCTCTGTGCCTGCCGAGTGCTGGGCAACAACACACTGCGCGTTCCTTGAGGAGCGCTACATATCCAGAGCCCTCGAACGCCCTCGGGACAACATGGCTGGTGAGTGTGAAGTACCCAGGAAGACTTTGTCATGGCCCTTGTGTGAGTTGCCATGAGAGAACACTGTGCTTGGAACACTGCGAGGCCCGACCTCGTACCTGAAGTCACTCTGCTCGAGGAGAAAGTCAGCATCTTAGCACGCTGTGTTGCTACCGGCACACCCAGCATGAACCCATGCCTGGAAGTAAGGCCCTGATTTGCCGTGCAGAAGCGGAGGCGTGCTGCAGCTTCCAGGAGGCGGTGGCCTCTGCTCTGCATGCCTTTAACGGCAGCACAGCTTTCTGGACACCTGGGAGGCTAGCCGGGGCACCCTGCTCCCAGCAGGAACACTGAGTACCCCCAGGTGCACCTGGGTCTGCTAAGCAACATCCAGGCCCGTAGCCCTTCAGAGCCCCCTGTGTGCAGGCCGAGCGTAGGGAAACACACTGCCCTCTCCTTCGGAGCAGCTTAGTTTCCTCCGCACGCGCACACGTTCGCGAATACCGTTCTGGCACGTACCACGTGGCGCGGAGGTCTTACGCGGTGCCCTAATCGGAGCTGCCCTCAGAGGAGCCCTCGTCTTCGCGTTCCATCCAGGACCTCATGACTGAAGTCACCGGGCCTCCTAGAGGACGGCGGCTTGGGTTCTTACTGCACATCAAGTCCTGTTCCTTCTGCGGCACTGCAGGCAGCCCCAGGCCCAGAGGAGCAGCTACGGCGTTCCTCGGTTGAGACAGTTCGCCGGATGCGGGACTCCCTACTTCGATAAGTTAATTCAGGGAAGGAAACGCAGGGTAACCGATGTCTCTTGGGACTCGTTAGAAGCCACAGGGATGTATGCTGAGTGTGCCCATGAAAATGGGGGCCTGCTGGAACTAGCCCTGCTTTCCCATTTTGAGGGCGGCATTCATGCCTGCCTTGAAGCTACCTGATATTCCTGGCTCCCGACAGGCCAGTGAGCCCTGGAAGAATGCTTCGGGGAAAATTATGAGTTTGCTCTCTCTAAACCAGGGGCTTCCGTGGCCGCAGCTCGGTCCGCATGACAGGCTCTAGAGCGAAAGGGAACCTCGAAGTGAGAACTCGCCTCCAGGTTAGGCCCTGAGTAGACGTGCAGAAAGGGAGGCATGTAGCTGTTTCACGAGTTCTCAGTCGCTTATGTCCTTTATTTTAAAGGAAGTACGCGTCCGGGGACTCCTAGGCCCCACAGGTGTGCATCGTTTTCCCTCCGAGGTCACTGAGTGACTCCAGACACCTGTGGGCGGGCGGAGCAATGTCGAGGTCCATTGGTTGATCCCCCGGAGGACCTCTGTGCCTGCCGAGTGCTGGGCAGCAACACACTGCGCGTTCCTTGAGGAGCGCTACATATCCAGAGCCCTCGAACGCCCTCGGGACAACATGGCTGGTGAGTGCGAAGTACCCAGGAAGACTCAGTCATGGCCCTTCTGTGAGCTGCCATGAGAGAAAACTGTGCTTGGAACACTGCGAGGCCCGCCCTGGTACCTGAAGTCACTCTGCTCGAGGAGAAAGTCAGCATCTTAGCACGCTGTGTCGCTACCGGCACACCCAACATGAACCCATGCCTGGAAGTAAGGCCCTGATTTGCCGTGCAGAAGCGGAGGCGTGCTGCAGCTTCCAGGAGGTGGTGGCCTCTGCTCTGCATGCCTTTAACGGTAGCACAGCTTTCTGGACACCTGCGAGGGTAGCCGGGGCACCCTGCTCCCAGCAGGAACACTGAGTACCCCCAGGTGCACCTGGGTCTGCTAAGCAACATCCCGGCCCGTAGCCCTTCAGAGCCCCCTGTGTGCAGGCCGAGCGTAGGGAAGCGCACTGCCCTCTCCTTCGGAGCAGCTTAGTTTCCTGCGCACGTGCACACATTCGCGAACACCGTTCTGGCACGTCCAACGTGGCCCGGTGGTCTTACGCGGTGCCCTAATCGGACCTGCCCTCAGAGGAGCCCTCGTCTTCGCATTTCATTCAGGACCTCATGACTGAAGTCACCGTGCCTCCTAGAGGACGGCGGCTTGAGTTCTTACTGCAGTTTAAGTACTGTTCCTTCTGCGGCACTGCAGGCAGCCCCAGGCCCAGAGGAGCAGCTACGGCGTTCCTCGGTTGAGACAGTTCGCCAGATGCGGGACTCCCTACTTCGATAAGTTAATTCAGGGAAGGAAACGCAGGGTAACCGGTGTCTCTTGGGACTCGTTAGAAGCCTCAGGGATGTATGCTGAGTGTGCCCATGAAAACGGGGGCCTGCTGGAACTAGCCCTGCTTTCCCATTTTGAGGGCGGCATTCATGCCTGCCTTGAAGCTACCTGACATTCCCGGCTCCCGACAGGCCAGTGAGCCCTGGAAGAATGCTTCGGGGAAAATTATGAGTTTGCTCTCTCTAAACCAGGGGCTTCCGTGGCCGCAGCTCGGTCCGCATGACAGGCTCTAGTGCGAAAGGGAACCGCGACGTGAGAACTCGCCTCCAGGTTAGGCCTTGAGTAGCCATGCAGAAAGGGAGGCATGCAGCTGTTTCCACGAGTTCTCAGTCGCTTATGTCCTTTAGTTTAAAGGAAGTACGCGTCCGGGGACTCCTAGGCCCCACGGGTGTGCATCGTTTTCCCTCCGAGGTCACTGAGTGCCTCCAGACACCTGTGGGCCGGCGGAGCAACGTCGAGGTCCATTGGTTGATCCCCCGGAGGACCTCTGTGCCTGCCGAGTGCTGGGCAACAACACACTGCGCGTTCCTTGAGGAGCGCTACATATCCAGAGCCCTCGAACGCCTTCGGGACAACATGGCTGGTGAGTGCGAAGTACCCAGGAAGACTCTGTCATGGCCCTTGTGTGAGTTGCCATGAGAGAACACTGTGCTTGGAACACTGCGAGGCCCGACCTCGTACATGAAGTCACTCTGCTCGAGGAGAAAGTCAGCATCTTAGCACGCTGTGTTGCTACCGGCACACCCAGCATGAACCCATGCCTGGAAGTAAGGCCCTGATTTGCCGTGCAGAAGCGGAGGCGTGCTGCAGCTTCCAGGAGGCGGTGGCCTCTGCTCTGCATGCCTTTAACGGCAGCACAGCTTTCTGGACACCTGGGAGGCTAGCCGGGGCACCCTGCTCCCAGCAGGAACACTGAGTACCCCCAGGTGCACCTGGGTCTGCTAAGCAACATCCAGGCCCGTAGCCCTTCAGAGCTCCCTGTGTGCAGGCCGAGCGTAGGGAAACGCACTGCCCTCTCCTTCGGAGCAGCTTAGTTTCCTCCGCACGCGCACACGTTCGTGAACACCGTTCTGGCACGTCCCACGTGGCGCGGAGGTCTTACTCGGTGCCCTAATCGGAGCTGCCCTCAGAGGAGCCCTCGTCTTCGCGTTCCATCCAGGACCTCATAACTGAAGTCACCGGGCCTCCTAGAGGACGGCGGCTTGGGTTCTTACTGCACATCAAGTCCTGTTCCTTCTGCGGCACTGCAGGCAGCCCCAGGCCCAGAGGAGCAGCTACGGCGTTCCTCGGTTGAGACAGTTCGCCGGATGCGGGACTCCCTACTTCGATAAGTTAATTCAGGGAAGGAAACGCAGGGTAACCGGTGTCTCTTGGGACTCGTTAGAAGCCACAGGGATGTACGCTGAGTGTGCCCATGAAAATAGGGCCTGCTGGAACTAGCCCTGCTTTCCCATTTTGAGGGCGCCATTCATGCCTGCCTTGAAGCTACCTGATATTCCCGCCTCCTGACAGGCCAGTGAGCCCTGGAAGAATGCTTCGGGGAAAATTATGAGTTTGCTCTCTGTAAACCAGGGGCTTCCGTGGTCGCAGCTCGGTCCGCATGACAGGCTCTAGAGCGAAAGGGAACCTCGACGTGAGAACTCGCCTCCAGGTTAGGCCCTGAGTAGCCGTGCAGAAAGGGAGGTATGCAGCTGTTTCACGAGTTCTCAGTCGCTTATGTCCTTTATTTTAAAGGAAGTACGCGTCCGGGGACTCCTAGGCCCCACGGGTGTGCATCGTTTTCCCTCCGAGGTCACTGAGTGCCTCCAGACACCTGTGGGCCGGCGGAGCAACGTCGAGGTCCATTGGTTGATCCCCCGGAGGACCTCTGTGCCTGCCGAGTGCTGGGCAGCAACACACTGCGCATTCCTTGAGGAGCGCTACATCTCCAGAGCCCTCGAATGCCCTCGGGACAACATGGCTAGTGAGTGCGAAGTGCCCAGGAAGACTCTGTCATGGCCCTTGTGTGAGCTGCCATGAGAGAACACTGTGCTTGGAACACTGCGAGGCCCGCCCCGTATCTGAAGTCACTCTGCTCGAGGAGAAAGTCAGCATCTTAGCACGCTGTGTCGCTACCGGCACACCCAGCATGAACCCATTCCTGGAAGTAAGGCCCTGATTCGCCGTGCAGAAGCGGAGGCATGCTGCAGCTTCCAGGAGGCGGTGGCCTCTGCTCTGCATGCCTTTAACGGCAGCACAGCTTTCTGGACACCTGGGAGGCTAGCCGGGGCACCCTGCTCCCGGCAGGAACACTGAGTACCCCCAGGTGCACCTGGGTCTGCTAAGCAACATCCAGGCCCGTAGCCCTTCAGAGCCCCCTGTGTGCAGGCCGAGCGTAGGGAAACGCACTGCCCTCTCCTTCGGAGCAGCTTAGTTTCCTGCGCACGTGCACACATTCGCGAACACCGTTCTGGCACGTCCAACGTGGCCTGGTGGTCTTACGCGGTGCCCTAATCGGACATGCCCTCAGAGGAGCCCTCGTCTTCGCATTTCATTCAGGACCTCATGACTGAAGTCACCGTGCCTCCTAGAGGACGGCGGCTTGAGTTCTTACTGCAGTTTAAGTACTGTTCCTTCTGCGGCACTGCAGGCAGCCCCAGGCCCAGAGGAGCAGCTACGGCGTTCCTCGGTTGAGACAGTTCGCCGGATGCGGGACTCCCTACTTCAATAAGTTAATTCAGGGAAGGAAACGCAGGGTAGCCGGTGTCTGTTGGGACTCGTTAGAAGCCACAGGGATGTACGCTGAGTGTGCCCATGAAAATGGGGGCCTGCTGGAACTAGCCCTGCTTTCCCATTTTGAGGGCGGCATTCATGCCTGCCTTGAAGCTACCTGACATTCCCGGCTCCCGACAGGCCAGTGAGCCCTGGAAGAATGCTTCGGGGAAAATTATGAGTTTGCTCTCTCTAAACCAGGGGTTTCCGTGGCCGCAGCTCGGTCCGCATGACAGGCTCTAGTGCGAAAGGGAACCTCGACGTGAGAACTCGCCTCCAGGTTAGGCCCTGAGTAGCCGTGCAGAAAGGGAGGTATGCAGCTGTTTCACGAGTTCTCAGTCGCTTATGTCCTTTATTTTAAAGGAAGTACGCGTCCGGGGACTCCTAGGCCCCACGGGTGTGCATCGTTTTCCCTCCGAGGTCACTGAGTGCCTCCAGACACCTGTGGGCCGGCGGAGCAACGTCGAGGTCCATTGGTTGATCCCCCGGAGGACCTCTGTGCCTGCCGAGTGCTGGGCAACAACACACTGCGCGTTCCTTGAGGAGCGCTACATATCCAGAGCCCTCGAACGCCCTCGGGACAACATGGCTGGTGAGTCCGAAGTACCCAGGAAGACTCTGTCATGGCCCTTGTGTGAGTTGCCATGAGAGAACACTGTGCCTGGAACACTGCGAGGCCCGCCCTGGTACCTGAAGTCACTCTGCTCGAGGAGAAAGTCAGCATCTTAGCACGCTGTGTTGCTACCGGCACACCCAGCATGAACCCATGCCTGGAAGTAAGGCCCTGATTTGCCGTGCAGAAGCGGAGGCATGCTGCAGCTTCCAGGAGGTGGTGGCCTCTGCTCTGCATGCCTTTAACGGCAGCACAGCTTTCTGGACACCTGGGAGGCTAGCCGGGGCACCCTGCTCCCAGCAGGAACACTGAGTACCCCCAGGTGCACCTGGGTCTGCTAAGCAACATCCAGGCCCGTAGCCCTTCAGAGCCCCCTGTGTGCAGGCCGAGCGTAGGGAAACGCACTGCCCTCTCCTTCGGAGCAGCTTAGTTTCCTCCGCACGCGCACACGTTCGCGAACACCGTTCTGGCACGTCCCACGTGGCGCGGAAATCTTACGCGGTGCCCTAATCGGAGCTGCCCTCAGAGGAGCCCTCGTCTTCGCGTTCCATCCAGGACCTCATGACTGAAGTCACCGGGCCTCCTAGAGGACGGCGGCTTGGGTTCTTACTGCACATCAAGTCCTGTTCCTTCTGCGGCACTGCAGGCAGCCCCAGGCCCAGAGGAGCAGCTACGGCGTTCCTCGGTTGAGACAGTTCACCGGATGCGGGACTCCCTACTTCGATAAGTTAATTCAGGGAAGGAAACGCAGGGTAACCGGTGTCTCTTGGGACTCGTTAGAAGCCACAGGATGTATTCTGAGTGTGCCCATGAAAATGGGGGCCTGCTGGAACTAGCCCTGCTTTCCCATTTTGAGGGCGGCATTCATGCCTGCCTTGAAGCTACCTGACATTCCCGGCTCCCGACAGGCCAGTGAGCCCTGGAAGAATGCTTCGGGGAAAATTATGAGTTTGCTCTCTCTAAACCAGGGGCTTCCGTGGCCGCAGCTCGGTCCGCATGACAGGCTGTAGTGCGAAAGGGAACCGCGACGTGAGAACTCGCCTCCAGGTTAGGCCATGAGTAGACGTGCAGAAAGGGAGGCATGCAGCTGTTTCCACGAGTTCTCAGTCGCTTATGTCCTTTAGTTTAAAGGAAGTACGCGTCCGGGGACTCCTAGGCCCCACGGGTGTGCATCGTTTTCCCTCCGAGGTCACTGAGTGCCTCCAGACACCTGTGGGCCGGCGGAGCAACGTCGAGGTCCATTGGTTGATCCCCCGGAGGACCTCTGTGCCTGCCGAGTGCTGGGCAGGAACACACTGCGCATTCCTTGAGGAGCGCTACATCTCCAGAGCCCTCGAATGCCCTCGGGACAACATGGCTGGTGAGTGCGAAGTACCCAGGAAGACTCAGTCATGGCCCTTGTGTGAGCTGCCATGAGAGAACACTGTGCTTGGAACACTGTGAGGCCCACCCTCGTACCTGAAGTCACTCTGCTCGAGGAGAAAGTCAGCATCTTAGCACGCTGTGTCGCTACCGGCACACCCAACATGAACCCATGCCTGGAAGTAAGGCCCTGATTTGCCGTGCAGAAGCGGAGGCGTGCTGCAGCTTCCAGGAGGCGGTGGCCTCTGCTCTGCATGCCTTTAACGGCAGCACAGCTTTCTGGACACCTGGGAGGCTAGCCGGGGCACCCTGCTCCCGGCAGGAACACTGAGTACCCCCAGGTGCACCTGGGTCTGCTAAGCAACATCCAGGCCCGTAGCCCTTCAGAGCCCCCTGTGTGCAGGCCGAGCGTAGGGAAACGCACTGCCCTCTCCTTCGGAGCAGCTTAGTTTCCTCCGCACGTGCACACGTTCGCGAACACCGTTCTGGCACGTCCCACGTGGCGCGGAGGTCTTACGGGGTGCCCTAATCGGAGCTGCCCTCAGAGGAGCCCTCGTCTTCGCGTTTCATTCATGACCTCATGACTGAAGTCACCGGGCCTCCTAGAGGACGGCGGCTTGGGTTCTTACTGCACTTTAAGTACTCCTCCTTCTGCAGCACTGCAGGCAGCCCCAGGCCAAGAGGAGCAGCTACAGCGTTCCTCGGTTGAGACAGTTCGCCAGATGCGGGACTCCCTACTTCGATAAGTTGATTCAGGGAAGGAAACGCAGGGTAACCGGTGTCTATTGGGACTCCTTAGAAGCCACAGGGATGTACGCTGAGTGTGCCCATGAAAATGGGGGCCTGCTGGAACTAGCCCTGCTTTCCCATTTTGCGGGCGGCATTCATGCCTGCCTTGAAGCTACCTGACATTCCCGGCTCCTGACAGGCCAGTGAGCCCTGGAAGAATGCTTCGGGGAAAATTATGAGTTTGCTCTCTCTAAACCAGGGGCTTCCGTGGTCGCAGCTCGGTCCGCATGACAGGCTCTAGAGCGAAAGGGAACCTCGAAGTGAGAACTCGCCTCCAGGTTAGGCCCTGAGTAGCCGTGCAGAAAGGGAGGTATGCAGCTGTTTCACGAGTTCTCAGTCGCTTATGTCCTTTATTTTAAAGGAAGTACGCGTCCGGGGACTCCTAGGCCCCACGGGTGTGCATCGTTTTCCCTCCGAGGTCACTGAGTGCCTCCAGACACCTGTGGGCCGGCGGAGCAACGTCGAGGTCCATTGGTTGATCCCCCGGAGGACCTCTGTGCCTGCCGAGTGCTGGGCAACAACACACTGCGCGTTCCTTGAGGAGCGCTACATATCCAGAGCCCTCGAACGCCCTCGGGACAACATGGCTGGTGAGTGTGAAGTACCCAGGAAGACTTTGTCATGGCCCTTGTGTGAGTTGCCATGAGAGAACACTGTGCTTGGAACACTGCGAGGCCCGACCTCGTACCTGAAGTCACTCTGCTCGAGGAGAAAGTCAGCATCTTAGCACGCTGTGTTGCTACCGGCACACCCAGCATGAACCCATGCCTGGAAGTAAGGCCCTGATTTGCCGTGCAGAAGCGGAGGCGTGCTGCAGCTTCCAGGAGGCGGTGGCCTCTGCTCTGCATGCCTTTAACGGCAGCACAGCTTTCTGGACACCTGGGAGGCTAGCCGGGGCACCCTGCTCCCAGCAGGAACACTGAGTACCCCCAGGTGCACCTGGGTCTGCTAAGCAACATCCAGGCCCGTAGCCCTTCAGAGCCCCCTGTGTGCAGGCCGAGCGTAGGGAAACACACTGCCCTCTCCTTCGGAGCAGCTTAGTTTCCTCCGCACGCGCACACGTTCGCGAATACCGTTCTGGCACGTACCACGTGGCGCGGAGGTCTTACGCGGTGCCCTAATCGGAGCTGCCCTCAGAGGAGCCCTCGTCTTCGCGTTCCATCCAGGACCTCATGACTGAAGTCACCGGGCCTCCTAGAGGACGGCGGCTTGGGTTCTTACTGCACATCAAGTCCTGTTCCTTCTGCGGCACTGCAGGCAGCCCCAGGCCCAGAGGAGCAGCTACGGCGTTCCTCGGTTGAGACAGTTCGCCGGATGCGGGACTCCCTACTTCGATAAGTTAATTCAGGGAAGGAAACGCAGGGTAACCGATGTCTCTTGGGACTCGTTAGAAGCCACAGGGATGTATGCTGAGTGTGCCCATGAAAATGGGGGCCTGCTGGAACTAGCCCTGCTTTCCCATTTTGAGGGCGGCATTCATGCCTGCCTTGAAGCTACCTGATATTCCTGGCTCCCGACAGGCCAGTGAGCCCTGGAAGAATGCTTCGGGGAAAATTATGAGTTTGCTCTCTCTAAACCAGGGGCTTCCGTGGCCGCAGCTCGGTCCGCATGACAGGCTCTAGAGCGAAAGGGAACCTCGAAGTGAGAACTCGCCTCCAGGTTAGGCCCTGAGTAGACGTGCAGAAAGGGAGGCATGTAGCTGTTTCACGAGTTCTCAGTCGCTTATGTCCTTTATTTTAAAGGAAGTACGCGTCCGGGGACTCCTAGGCCCCACAGGTGTGCATCGTTTTCCCTCCGAGGTCACTGAGTGACTCCAGACACCTGTGGGCGGGCGGAGCAATGTCGAGGTCCATTGGTTGATCCCCCGGAGGACCTCTGTGCCTGCCGAGTGCTGGGCAGCAACACACTGCGCGTTCCTTGAGGAGCGCTACATATCCAGAGCCCTCGAACGCCCTCGGGACAACATGGCTGGTGAGTGCGAAGTACCCAGGAAGACTCAGTCATGGCCCTTCTGTGAGCTGCCATGAGAGAAAACTGTGCTTGGAACACTGCGAGGCCCGCCCTGGTACCTGAAGTCACTCTGCTCGAGGAGAAAGTCAGCATCTTAGCACGCTGTGTCGCTACCGGCACACCCAACATGAACCCATGCCTGGAAGTAAGGCCCTGATTTGCCGTGCAGAAGCGGAGGCGTGCTGCAGCTTCCAGGAGGTGGTGGCCTCTGCTCTGCATGCCTTTAACGGTAGCACAGCTTTCTGGACACCTGCGAGGGTAGCCGGGGCACCCTGCTCCCAGCAGGAACACTGAGTACCCCCAGGTGCACCTGGGTCTGCTAAGCAACATCCCGGCCCGTAGCCCTTCAGAGCCCCCTGTGTGCAGGCCGAGCGTAGGGAAGCGCACTGCCCTCTCCTTCGGAGCAGCTTAGTTTCCTGCGCACGTGCACACATTCGCGAACACCGTTCTGGCACGTCCAACGTGGCCCGGTGGTCTTACGCGGTGCCCTAATCGGACCTGCCCTCAGAGGAGCCCTCGTCTTCGCATTTCATTCAGGACCTCATGACTGAAGTCACCGTGCCTCCTAGAGGACGGCGGCTTGAGTTCTTACTGCAGTTTAAGTACTGTTCCTTCTGCGGCACTGCAGGCAGCCCCAGGCCCAGAGGAGCAGCTACGGCGTTCCTCGGTTGAGACAGTTCGCCAGATGCGGGACTCCCTACTTCGATAAGTTAATTCAGGGAAGGAAACGCAGGGTAACCGGTGTCTCTTGGGACTCGTTAGAAGCCTCAGGGATGTATGCTGAGTGTGCCCATGAAAACGGGGGCCTGCTGGAACTAGCCCTGCTTTCCCATTTTGAGGGCGGCATTCATGCCTGCCTTGAAGCTACCTGACATTCCCGGCTCCCGACAGGCCAGTGAGCCCTGGAAGAATGCTTCGGGGAAAATTATGAGTTTGCTCTCTCTAAACCAGGGGCTTCCGTGGTCGCAGCTCGGTCCGCATGACAGGCTCTAGAGCGAAAGGGAACCTCGACGTGAGAACTCGCCTCCAGGTTAGGCCCTGAGTAGCCATGCAGAAAGAGAGGCATGCAGCTGTTTCCACGAGTTCTCAGTCACTTATGTCCTTTAGTTTAAAGGAAGTACGCGTCCGGGGACTCCTAGGCCCCACGGGTGTGCATCGTTTTCCCTCCGAGGTCACTGAGTGCCTCCAGACACCTGTGGGCCGGCGGAGCAACGTCGAGGTCCGTTGGTTGATCCCCCGGAGGACCTCTGTGCCTGCCGAGTGCTGGGCAGCAACACACTGTGTGTTCCTTGAGGAGCGCTACATCTCCAGAGCCCTCGAAAGCCCTCGGGACAACATGGCTGGTGAGTGCGAAGTACCCAGGAAGACTCAGTCATGGCCCTTGTGTGAGCTGCCATGAGAGAACACTGTGCTTGGAACACTGCGAGGCCCACCCTCGTACCTGAAGTCACTCTGCTCGTGGAGAAAGTCAGCATCTTAACACGCTGTGTCGCTACAGGCACACCCAACATGAACCCATGCCTGGAAGGAAGGCCCTGATTTGCCGTGCAGAAGCGGAGGCGTGCTGCAGCTTCCAGGAGGCAGTGACCTCTGCTCTGCATGCCTTTAACGGTAGCACAGCTTTCTGGACACCTGCGAGGCTAGCCGGGGCACCCTGCTCCCAGCAGGAACACTGAGTACCCCCAGGTGCACCTGGGTCTGCTAAGCAACATCCAGGCCCGTAGCCCTTCAGAGCCCCCTGTGTGCAGGCCGAGCGTAGGGAAACGCACTGCCCTCTCCTTCGGAGCAGCTTAGTTTCCTGCGCACGTGCACACATTCGCGAACACCGTTCTGGCACGTCCAACGTGGCCCGGTGGTCTTACGCGGTGCCCTAATCGGACCTGCCCTCAGAGGAGCCCTCGTCTTCGCATTTCATTCAGGACCTCATGACTGAAGTCACCGTGCCTCCTAGAGGACGGCGGCTTGAGTTCTTACTGCAGTTTAAGTACTGTTCCTTCTGCGGCACTGCAGGCAGCCCCAGGCCCAGAGGAGCAGCTACGGCGTTCCTTGGTTGAGACAGTTCGCCGGATGCGGGACTCCCTACTTCGATAAGTTAATTCAGGGAAGGAAAAGCAGGGTAGCCGGTGTCTGTTGGGACTCGTTAGAAGCCACAGGGATGTACGCTGAGTGTGCCCATGAAAATGGGGCCTGCTGGAACTAGCCCTGCTTTCCCATTTTGAGGGCGGCATTCATGCCTGCCTTGAAGCTACCTGACATTCCCGGCTCCCGACAGGCCAGTGAGCCCTGGAAGAATGCTTCGGGGAAAATTATGAGTTTGCTCTCTCTAAAGCAGGGGCTTCCGTGGCCGCAGCTCGGTCCGCATGACAGGCTCTAGTGCGAAAGGGAACCTCGACGTGAGAACTCGTCTCCAGGTTAGGCCCTGAGTAGCCGTGCAGAAAGGGAGGTATGCAGCTGTTTCCACGAGTTCTCAGTCGCTTATGTCCTTTAGTTTAAAGGAAGTACGCGTCCGGGGACTCCTAGGCCCCACGGGTGTGCATCGTTTTCCCTCCGAGGTCACTGAGTGCCTCCAGACACCTGTGGGCCGGCGGAGCAACGTCGAGGTCCGTTGGTTGATCCCCCGGAGGACCTCTGTGCCTGCCGAGTGCTGGGCAGCAACACACTGCGCGTTCCTTGAGGAGCGCTACATCTCCAGAGCCCTCGAACGCCCTCGGGAAAACATGGCTGGTGAGTGCGAAGTACCCAGGAAGACTCAGTCATGGCCCTTGTGTGAGCTGCCATGAGAGAACACTGTGCTTGGAACACTGCGAGGCCCACCCTCGTACCTGAAGTCACTCTGCTCGAGGAGAAAGTCAGCATCTTAGCACGCTGTGTCGCTACCGGCACACCCAACATGAACCCATGCCTGGAAGTAAGGCCCTGATTTGCCGTGCAGAAGCGGAGGCGTGCTGCAGCTTCCAGGAGGCGGTGGCCTCTGCTCTGCATGCCTTTAACGGCAGCACAGCTTTCTGGACACCTGGGAGGCTAACCGGGGCACCCTGCTCCCAGCAGGAACACTGAGTACCCCCAGGTGCACCTGGGTCTGCTAAGCAACATCCAGGCCCGTAGCCCTTCAGAGCCCCCTGTGTGCAGGCCGAGCGTAGGGAAACGCACTGCCCTCTCCTTCGGAGCAGCTTAGTTTCCTCCGCACGCGCACACGTTCGCGAACACCGTTCTGGCACGTCCCACGTGGCGCGGAGGTCTTACAGGGTGCCCTAATCGGAGCTGCCCTCAGAGGAGCCCTCGTCTTCGCGTTTCATTCATGACCTCATGACTGAAGTCACCGGGACTCCTAGAGGACGGCGGCTTGGGTTCTTACTGCACTTTAAGTACTGTTCCTTCTGCGGCACTGCAGGCAGCCCCAGGCCCAGAGGAGCAGCTACAGCGTTCCTCGGTTGAGACAGTTCGCCGGATGCGGGACTCCCTACTTCGATAAGTTGATTCAGGGAAGGAAACGCAGGGTAACCGGTGTCTATTGGGACTCCTTAGAAGCCACAGGGATGTATGCCGAGTGTGCCCATGAAAATGGGGGCCTGCTGGAACTAGCCCTGCTTTCCCATTTTGCGGGCGGCATTCATGCCTGCCTTGAAGCTACCTGACATTCCCGGCTCCTGACAGGCCAGTGAGCCCTGGAAGAATGCTTCGGGGAAAATTATGAGTTTGCTCTCTCTAAACCAGGGGCTTCCGTGGTCGCAGCTCGGAACGCATGACAGGCTCTAGAGCGAAAGGGAACCTCGAAGTGAGAACTCGCCTCCAGGTTAGGCCCTGAGTAGCCGTGCAGAAAGGGAGGTATGCAGCTGTTTCACGAGTTCTCAGTCGCTTATGTCCTTTATTTTAAAGGAAGTACGCGTCCGGGGACTCCTAGGCCCCACGGGTGTGCATCGTTTTCCCTCCGAGGTCACTGAGTGCCTCCAGACACCTGTGGGCCGGCGGAGCAACATCGAGGTCCATTGGTTGATCCCCCGGAGAACCTCTGTGCCTGCCGAGTGCTGGGCAAACACACTGCGCGTTCCTTGAGGAGCGCTACATATCCAGAGCCCTCGAACGCCCTCGGGAAAACATGGCTGGTGAGTGCGAAGTACACAGGAAGACTCTGTCATGGCCCTTGTGTGAGTTGCCATGAGAGAACACTGTGCTTGGAACACTGCGAGGCCCGCCCTCGTACCTGAAGTCACTCTGCTCGAGGAGAAAGTCAGCATCTTAGCACGCTGTGTTGCTACCGGCACACCCAGCATGAACCCATGCCTGGAAGTAAGGCCCTGATTTGCCGTGCAGAAGCGGAGGCGTGCTGCAGCTTCCAGGAGGCGGTGGCCTCTGCTCTGCATGCCTTTAACGGCAGCACAGCTTTCTGGACACCTGGGAGGCTAGCCGGGTCACCCTGCTCCCAGCAGGAACACTGAGTACCTCCCAGGTGCACCTGGGTCTGCTAAGCAACATCCAGGCCCGTAGCCCTTCAGAGCCCCCTGTGTGCAGGCCGAGCGTAGGGAAACGCACTGCCCTCTCCTTCGGAGCAGCTTAGTTTCCTCCGCACGCGCACACGTTCGCGAACACCGTTCTGGCACGTCCCACGTGGCGCGGAAGTCTTACGCAGTGCCCTAATCGGAGCCGCCCTCAGAGGAGCCCTCGTCTTCGCGTTCCATCCAGGACCTCATGACTGAAGTCACCGGGCCTCCTAGAGGACGGCGGCTTGGGTTCTTACTGCACATCAAGTCCTGTTCCTTCTGCGGCACTGCAGGCAGCCCCAGGCCCAGAGGAGCAGCTACGGCGTTCCTCGGTTGAGACAGTTCGCCGGATGCGGGACTCCCTACTTCGATAAGTTAATTCAGGGAAGGAAACGCAGGGTAACCGGTGTCTCTTGGGACTCGTTAGAAGCCACAGGATGTATGCTGAGTGTGCCCATGAAAAAGGGGGCCTGCTGGAACTAGCCCTGCTTTCCCATTTTGAGGGCGGCATTCATGCCTGCCTTGAAGCTACCTGATATTCCTGGCTCATGACAGGCCAGTGAGCCCTGGAAGAATGCTTCGGGGAAAATTATGAGTTTGCTCTCTCTAAACCAGGGGCTTCCGTGGTCGCAGCTCGCCACGCATGACAGGCTCTAGAGCGAAAGGGAACCTCGAAGTGAGAACTCGCCTCCAGGTTAGGCCCTGAGTAGCCGTGCTGAAAGGGAGGTATGCAGCTGTTTCACGAGTCCTCAGTTGCTTATGTCCTTTATTTTAAAGGAAGTACGCGTCCGGGGACTCCTAGGCCCCACGGGTGTGCATCGTTTTCCCTCCGAGGTCACTGAGTGCCTCCAGACACCTGTGGGCCGGCGGAGCAACGTCGAGTTCCATTGGTTGATCCCCCGGAGGACCTCTGTGCCTGCCGAGTGCTGGGCAGCAACACACTGCGCGTTCCTTGAGGAGCGCTACATCTCCAGAGCCCTCGAACGCCCTCGGGACAACATGGCTGGTGAGTGCGAAGTACCCAGGAAGATTCAGTCATGGCCCTTGTGTGAGCTGCCATGAGAGAACAGTGTGCTTGGAACACTGCAAGGCCCGCCCTGGTACCTGAAGTCACTCTGCTCGAGGAGAAAGTCAGCATCTTAGCACGCTGAGTTGCTACCGGCACACCCAGCATGAACCCATGCCTGGAAGTAAGGCCCTGATTCGCCGTGCAGAAGCGGAGGCATGCTGCAGCTTTCAGGAGGTGGTGGCTTCTGCTCTGCATGCCTTTAACGGCAGCACAGCTTTCTGGACACGTGGGAGGCTAGCCGGGGCACCCTGCTCTCAGCAGGAACACTGAGTACCCCCAGGTGCACCTGGGTCTGCTAAGCAACATCCAGGCCCGTAGCCCTTCAGAGCCCCCTGTGTGCAGGCCGAGCATAGGGAAACGCACTGCCCTCTCCTTCGGAGCAGCTTAGTTTCCTCCGCACTCGCACACGTTCGCGAACACCGTTCTGGCACGTCCCACGTGGCGCGGAGGTCTTACTCGGTGCCTTAATCGGAGCTGCCCTCAGAGGAGCCCTCGTCTTTGCGTTCCATCCAGGACCTCATAACTGAAGTCACCGGGCCTACTAGAGGACGGTGGCTTGGGTTCTTTCTGCACATCAAGTCCTGTTCCTTCTGCGGCACTGCAGGCAGCCCCAGGCCCAGAGGAGCAGCTACGGCGTTCCTCGGTTGAGACAGTTCGCCAGATGCGGGACTCCCTACTTCGATAAGTTAATTCAGGGAAGGAAACGCAGGGTAACCGGTGTCTATTGGGACTCCTTAGAAGCCACAGGGATGTACGCTGAGTGTGCCCATGAAAAAGGGGGCCTGCTGGAACTAGCCCTGCTTTCCCATTTTGCGGGCGGCATTCATGCCTACCTTGAAGCTACCTGACATTCCCGGCTCCTGACAGGCCAGTGAGCCCTGGAAGAATGCTTCGGGGAAAATTATGAGTTTGCTCTCTCTAAACCAGGGGCTTCCATGGCCGCAGCTCGGTCCGCATGACAGGCTCTAGAGCGAAAGGGAACCTCGAAGTGAGAACTCGCCTCCAGATTAGGCCCTGAGTAGCCATGCAGAAAGGGAGGTATGCAGCTGTTTCACGAGTTCTCAGTCGCTTATGTCCTTTATTTTAAAGGAAGTACGCGTCCGGGGACTCCTAGGCCCCACGGGTGTGCATCGTTTTCCCTCCGAGGTCACTGAGTGCCTCCAGACACCTGTGGGCCGGCGGAGCAACGTCGAGGTCCATTGGTTGATCCCCCGGAGGACCTCTGTGCCTGCCGAGTGTTGGGCAACAACACACTGCGCGTTCCTTGAGGAGCGCTACATATCCAGAGCCCTCGAACGCCTTCGGGACAACATGGCTGGTGAGTGCGAAGTACCCAGGAAGACTCTGTCATGGCCCTTGTGTGAGTTGCCATGTGAGAACACTGTGCTTGGAACACTGCGAGACCCGACCTCGTACCTGAAGTCACTCTGCTCGAGGAGAAAGTCAGCATCTTAGCACGCTGTGTCGCTACCGGCACACCCAACATGAACCCATGCCTGGAAGGAAGGCCCTGATTCGCCGTGCAGAAGCGGAGGCGTGCTGCAGCTTCCAGGAGGCGGTGGCCTCTGCTCTGCATGCCTTTAACGGCAGCACAGCTTTCTGGACACCTGGGAGGCTAGCCGGGGCACCCTGCTCCCAGCAGGAACACTGAGCACCCCCAGGTGCACATGGGTCTGCTAAGCAACATCCAGGCCCGTAGCCCTTCAGAGCCCCCTGTGTGCAGGCCGAGCGTAGGGAAATGCTCTGCCCTCTCCTTCGGAGCAGCTTAGTTTCCTCCGCACGCGCACACGTTCGCGAACACCGTTCTGGCACGTCCCACGTGGCGCGGAGGTCTTACGCGGTGCCCTAATCGGAGCTGCCCTCAGAGGAGCCCTCGTCTTCGCGTTTCATTCAGGACATCATGTCTGAAGTCACCGTGCCTCCTAGAGGACGGGGGCTTGGGTTCTTACTGCACTTAAAGTGCTGTTCCTTCTGCGGCACTGCAGGCAGCCCCAGGCCCAGAGGAGCAGCTACGGCGTTCCTCGGTTGAGACAGTTCGCCGGATGCGGGACTCCCTACTTCGATAAGTTAATTCAGGGAAGGAAACGCAGGGTAACCGTTGTCTCTTGGGACTCGTTAGAAGCCACAGGGATGTACGCTGAGTGTGCCCATGAAAACGGGGGCCTGCTGGAACTAGCCCTGCTTTCCCATTTTGAGGGCGGCATTCATGCCTGCCTTGAAGCTACCTGACATTCCCGGCTCCCGACAGGCCAGTGAGCCCTGGAAGAATGCTTCGGGGAAAATTATGAGTTTGCTCTCTCTAAACCAGGGGCTTCCGTGGTCGCAGCTCGGTCCGCATGACAGGCTCTAGAGTGAAAGTGAACCGCGACGTGAGAATTCGCCTCCAGGTTAGGCCTTGAGTAGCCATGCAGAAAGGGAGGCATGCAGCTGTTTCCACGAGTTCTCAGTCACTTATGTCCTTTAGTTTAAAGGAAGTATGCGTCCGGGGACTCCTAGGCCCCACGGGTGTGCATCGTTTTCCCTCCGAGGTCACTGAGTGCCTCCAGACACCTGTGGGCCGGCGGAGCAACGTCGAGGTCCATTGGTTGATCCCCCGGAGGACCTCTGTGCCTGCCGAGTGCTGGGCAGCAACACAATGCGTGTTCCTTGATGAGCGCTACATCTCCAGAGCCCTCGAACGCCCTCGGGACAACATGGCTGGTGAGTGCGAAGTACCCAGGAAGACTCAGTCATGGCCCTTGTGTGAGCTGCCATGAGAGAACACTGTGCTTGGAACACTGCGAGGCCCACCCTCGTACCTGAAGTCACTCTGCTCGTGGAGAAAGTCAGCATCTTAGCACGCTGTGTCGCTACCGGCACACCCAACATGAACCCATGCCTGGAAGTAAGGCCCTGATTTGCCGTGCAGAAGCGGAGGCGTGCTGCAGCTTCCAGGAGGCGGTGGCCTCTGCTCTCCATGCCTTTAACGGTAGCACAGCTTTCTGGACACCTGGGAGGCTAGACGGGGCATCCTGCTCCCAGCAGGAACACTGAGTACCCCCAGGTGCACCTGGGTCTGCTAAGCAACATCCAGGCCCGTAGCCCTTCAGAGCCCCCTGTGTGCAGGCCGAGCGTAGGGAAACGCACTGCCCTCTCCTTCGGAGCAGCTTAGTTTCCTGCGCACGTGCACACATTCGCGAACACCGTTCTGGCACGTCCAACGTGGCCTGGTGGTCTTACGCGGTGCCGTAATCGGACCTGCCCTCAGAGGAGCCCTCATCTTCGCATTTCATTCAGGACCACATGACTGAAGTCACCGTGCCTCCTAGAGGACGGCGGCTTGAGTTCTTACTGCAGTTTAAGTACTGTTCCTTCTGCGGCACTGCAGGCAGCCCCAGGCCCAGAGGAGCAGCTACGGCGTTCCTTGGTTGAGACAGTTCGCCGGATGCGGGACTCCCTACTTCGATAAGTTAATTCAGGGAAGGAAACGCAGGGTAGCCAGTGTCTGTTGGGACTCGTTAGAAGCCACAGGGATGTACGCTGAGTGTGCCCATGAAAATGGGGGCCTGCTGGAACTAGCCCTGCTTTCCCATTTTGAGGGCGGCATTCATGCCTGCCTTGAAGCTACCTGACATTCCCGGCTCCCGACAGGCCAGTGAGCCCTGGAAGAATGCTTCGGGGAAAATTATGAGTTTGCTCTCTCTAAAGCAGGGGCTTCCGTGGCCGCAGCTCGGTCCGCATGACAGGCTCTAGTGCGAAAGGGAACCTCGACGTGAGAACTCGCCTCCAGGTTAGGCCCTGAGTAGCCGTGCAGAAAGGGAGGTATGCAGCTGTTTCACGAGTTCTCAGTCGCTTATGTCCTTTATTTTAAAGGAAGTACGCGTCCGGGGACTCCTAAGCCCCACGGGTGTGCATCGTTTTCCCTCCGAGGTCACTGAGTGCCTCCAGACACCTGTGGGCCGGCGGAGCAACGTCGAGGTCCATTGGTTGATCCCCCGGAGGACCTCTGTGCCTGCCGAGTGCTGGGCAGCAACACACTGCGCGTTCCTTGAGGAGCGCTACATATCCAGAGCCCTCGAACGCCCTCGGGACAACATGGCTGGTGAGTGCGAAGTACCCAGGAAGACTCTGTCATGGCCCTTGTGTGAGTTGCCATGAGAGAACAGTGTGCTTGGAACACTGCGAGGCCCGACCTCGTACCTGAAGTCACTCTGCTCGAGGAGAAAGTCAGCATCTTAGCACGCTGTGTTGCTACCGGCACACCCAGCATGAACCCATGCCTGGAAGTAAGGCCCTGATTTGCTGTGCAGAAGCGGAGGCGTGCTGCAGCTTCCAGGAGGCGGTGGCCTCTGCTCTGCATGCCTTTAACGGCAGCACAGCTTTCTGGACACCTGGGAGGCTAGCCGGGGCACCCTGCTCCCAGCAGGAACACTGAGTACCCCCAGGTGCACCTGGGTCTGCTAAGCAACATCCAGGCCCGTAGCCCTTCAGAGCCCCCTGTGTGCAGGCCGAGCGTAGGGAAACGCACTGCCCTCTCCTTCGGAGCAGCTTAGTTTCCTCCGCACGCGCACACGTTCGCGAACACCGTTCTGGCACGTCCCACGTGGCCCGGTGGTCTTACGCGGTGCCCTAATCGGACCTGCCCTCAGAGGAGCCCTCGTCTTCGCGTTTCATTCAGGACATCATGACTGAAGTCACCGTGCCTCCTAGAGGACGGCGGCTTGGGTTCTTACTGCACTTAAAGTGCTGTTCCTTCTGCGGCACTGCAGGCAGCCCCAGGCCCAGAGGAGCAGCTACGGCGTTCCTCGGTTGAGACAGTTCGCCGGATGCGGGACTCCCT
Source organism: Pseudorca crassidens (assembly GCF_039906515.1). Lineage (NCBI taxonomy): Eukaryota > Metazoa > Chordata > Mammalia > Artiodactyla > Delphinidae > Pseudorca > Pseudorca crassidens. Next base: position 90,750,343 of record NC_090308.1, on the reverse strand, counting down.
ACTTCGATAAGTTAATTCAGGGAAGGAAACGCAGGGTAACCGTTGTCTCTTGGGACTCGTTAGAAGCCACAGGGATGTACGCTGAGTGTGCCCATGAAAACGGGGGCCTGCTGGAACTAGCACTGCTTTCCCATTTTGAGGGCGGCATTCATGCCTGCCTTGAAGCTACCTGACATTCCCGGCTCCCGACAGGCCAGTGAGCCCTGGAAGAATGCTTCGGGGAAAATTATGAGTATGCTCTCTCTAAACCAGGGGCTTCCGTGGTCGCAGATCGGTCCGCATGACAGGCTCTAGAGCGAAAGGGAACCGCGACCTGAGAAATCGCCTCCAGGTTAGGCCTTGAGTAGCCATGCAGAAAGGGAGGCATGCAGCTGTTTCCACGAGTTCTCAGTCGCTTATGTCCTTTAGTTTAAAGGAAGTACGCGTCCGGGGACTCCTAGGCCCCACGTGTGTGCATCGTTTTCACTCCGAGTTCACTGAGTGCCTCCAGACACCTGTGGGCCGGCGGAGCAACGTCGAGGTCCATTGGTTGATCCCCCGGAGGACCTCTGTGCCTGCCGAGTGCTGGGCAGCAACACACTGCGCGTTCCTTGAGGAGCGCTACATCTCCAGAGCCCTCGAACGCCCTCGGGACAACATGGCTGGTGAGTGCGAAGTACCCAGGAAGACTCAGTCATGGCCCTTGTGTGAGCTGCCATGAGAGAACACTGTGCTTGGAACACTGCGAGGCCCACCCTCGTACCTGAAGTCACTCTGCTCGTGGAGAAAGTCAGCATCTTAGCACGCTGTGTCGCTACCGGCACACCCAACATGAACCCATGCCTGGAAGTAAGGCCCTGATTTGCCGTGCAGAAGCGGAGGCGTGCTGCAGCTTCCAGGAGGCGGTGGCCTCTGCTCTGCATGCCTTTAACGGTAGCACAGCTTTCTGGACACCTGCGAGGCTAGCCGGGGCACCCTGCTCCCAGCAGGAACACTGAGTACCCCCAGGTGCACCTGGGTCTGCTAAGCAACATCCAGGCCCGTAGCCCTTCAGAGCCCCCTGTGTGCAGGCCGAGCGTAGGGAAACGCACTGCCCTCTCCTTCGGAGCAGCTTAGTTTCCTGCGCACGTGCACACATTCGCGAACACCGTTCTGGCACGTCCAACGTGGCCCGGTGGTCTTACGCGGTGCCCTAATCGGACCTGCCCTCAGAGGAGCCCTCGTCTTCGCATTTCATTCAGGACCTCATGACTGAAGTCACCGTGCCTCCTAGAGGACGGCGGCTTGAGTTCTTACTGCAGTTTAAGTACTGTTCCTTCTGCGGCACTGCAGGCAGCCCCAGGCCCAGAGGAGCAGCTACGCCGTTCCTTGGTTGAGACAGTTCGCCGGATGCGGGACTCCCTACTTCGATAAGTTAATTCAGGGAAGGAAACGCAGGGTAGCCGGTGTCTGTTGGGACTCGTTAGAAGCCACAGGGATGTACGCTGAGTGTGCCCATGAAAATGGGGGCCTGCTGGAACTAGCCCTGCTTTCCCATTTTGAGGGCGGCATTCATGCCTGCCTTGAAGCTACCTGACATTCCCGGCTCCCGACAGGCCAGTGAGCCCTGGAAGAATGCTTCGGGGAAAATTATGAGTTTGCTCTCTCTAAACCAGGGGCTTCCGTGGCCGCAGCTCGGTCCGCATGACAGGCTCTAGTGCAAAAGGGAACCTCGACGTGAGAACTCGCCTCCAGGTTAGGCCCTGAGTAGCCGTGCAGAAAGGGAGGTATGCAGCTGTTTCACGAGTTCTCAGTCGCTTATGTCCTTTATTTTAAAGCAAGTACGCGTCCGGGGACTCCTAGGCCCCACGGGTGTGCATCGTTTTCCCTCCGAGGTCACTGAGTGCCTCCAGACACCTGTGGGCCGGCGGAGCAACGTCGAGGTCCATTGGTTGATCCCCCGGAGGACTTCTGTGCCTGCCGAGTGCTGGGCAACAACACACTGCGCGTTCCTTGAGGAGCGCTACATATCCAGAGCCCTCGAACGCCCTCGGGACAACATGGCTGGTGAGTGCGAAGTACCCAGGAAGACTCTGTCATGGCCCTTGTGTGAGTTGCCATGAGAGAACAGTGTGCTTGGAACACTGCGAGGCCCGACCTCGTACCTGAAGTCACTCTGCTCGAGGAGAAAGTCAGCATCTTAGCACGCTGTGTTGCTACCGGCACACCCAGCATGAACCCATGCCTGGAAGTAAGGCCCTGATTTGCCGTGCAGAAGCGGAGGCGTGCTGCAGCTTCCAGGAGGCGGTGGCCTCTGCTCTGCATGCCTTTAACGGCAGCACAGCTTTCTGGACACCTGGGAGGCTAGCCGGGGCACCCTGCTCCCAGCAGGAACACTGAGTACCCCCAGGTGCACCTGGGTCTGCTAAGCAACATCCAGGCCCGTAGCCCTTCAGAGCCCCCTGTGTGCAGGCCGAGCGTAGGGAAACGCACTGCCCTCTCCTTCGGAGCAGCTTAGTTTCCTCTGCACGCGCACACGTTCGCGAACACCGTTCTGGCACGTCCCACGTGGCCCGGTGGTCTTACGCGGTGCCCTAATCGGACCTGCCCTCAGAGGAGCCCTCGTCTTCGCGTTTCATTCAGGACATCATGACTGAAGTCACCGTGCCTCCTAGAGGACGGCGGCTTGGGTTCTTACTGCACTTAAAGTGCTGTTCCTTCTGCGGCACTGCAGGCAGCCCCAGGCCCAGAGGAGCAGCTACGGCGTTCCTTGGTTGAGACAGTTCGCCGGATGCGGGACTCCCTACTTCGATAAGTTAATTCAGGGAAGGAAACGCAGGGTAACCGTTGTCTCTTGGGACTCGTTAGAAGCCACAGGGATGTACGCTGAGTGTGCCCATGAAAACGGGGGCCTGCTGGAACTAGCACTGCTTTCCCATTTTGAGGGCGGCATTCATGCCTGCCTTGAAGTTACCTGACATTCCCGGCTCCCGACAGGCCAGTGAGCCCTGGAAGAATGCTTCGGGGAAAATTATGAGTTTGCTCTCTCTAAACCAGGGGCTTCCGTGGTCGCAGCTCGGTCTGCATGACAGGCTCTAGAGCGAAAGGGAACCGCGACCTGAGAAATCGCCTCCAGGTTAGGCCTTGAGTAGCCATGCAGAAAGGGAGGCATGCAGCTGTTTCCACGAGTTCTCAGTCGCTTATGTCCTTTAGTTTAAAGGAAGTACGCGTCCGGGGACTCCTAGGCCCCACGGGTGTGCATCGTTTTCACTCCGAGTTCACTGAGTGCCTCCAGACACCTGTGGGCCGGCGGAGCAACGTCGAGGTCCATTGGTTGATCCCCCGGAGGACCTCTGTGCCTGCCGAGTGCTGGGCAGCAACACACTGCGCGTTCCTTGAGGAGCGCTACATCTCCAGAGCCCTCGAACGCCCTCGGGACAACATGGCTGGTGAGTGCGAAGTACCCAGGAAGACTCAGTCATGGCCCTTGTGTGAGCTGCCATGAGAGAACACTGTGCTTGGAACACTGCGAGGCCCACCCTCGTACCTGAAGTCACTCTGCTCGTGGAGAAAGTCAGCATCTTAGCACGCTGTGTCGCTACCGGCACACCCAACATGAACCCATGCCTGGAAGTAAGGCCCTGATTTGCCGTGCAGAAGCGGAGGCGTGCTGCAGCTTCTAGGAGGCGGTGGCCTCTGCTCTGCATGCCTTTAACGGTAGCACAGCTTTCTGGACACCTGCGAGGCTAGCCGGGGCACCCTGCTCCCAGCAGGAACACTGAGTACCCCCAGGTGCACCTGGGTCTGCTAAGCAACATCCAGGCCCGTAGCCCTTCAGAGCCCCCTGTGTGCAGGCCGAGCGTAGGGAAACGCACTGCCCTCTCCTTCGGAGCAGCTTAGTTTCCTGCGCACGTGCACACATTCGCGAACACCGTTCTGGCACGTCCAACGTGGCCTGGTGGTCTTACGCGGTGCCCTAATCGGACATGCCCTCAGAGGAGCCCTCGTCTTCGCATTTCATTCAGGACCTCATGACTGAAGTCACCGTGCCTCCTAGAGGACGGCGGCTTGAGTTCTTACTGCAGTTTAAGTACTGTTCCTTCTGCGGCACTGCAGGCAGCCCCAGGCCCAGAGGAGCAGCTACGGCGTTCCTCGGTTGAGACAGTTCGCCGGATGCGGGACTCCCTACTTCAATAAGTTAATTCAGGGAAGGAAACGCAGGGTAGCCGGTGTCTGTTGGGACTCGTTAGAAGCCACAGGGATGTACGCTGAGTGTGCCCATGAAAATGGGGGCCTGCTGGAACTAGCCCTGCTTTCCCATTTTGAGGGCGGCATTCATGCCTGCCTTGAAGCTACCTGACATTCCCGGCTCCCGACAGGCCAGTGAGCCCTGGAAGAATGCTTCGGGGAAAATTATGAGTTTGCTCTCTCTAAACCAGGGGTTTCCGTGGCCGCAGCTCGGTCCGCATGACAGGCTCTAGTGCGAAAGGGAACCTCGACGTGAGAACTCGCCTCCAGGTTAGGCCCTGAGTAGCCGTGCAGAAAGGGAGGTATGCAGCTGTTTCACGAGTTCTCAGTCGCTTATGTCCTTTATTTTAAAGGAAGTACGCGTCCGGGGACTCCTAGGCCCCACGGGTGTGCATCGTTTTCCCTCCGAGGTCACTGAGTGCCTCCAGACACCTGTGGGCCGGCGGAGCAACGTCGAGGTCCATTGGTTGATCCCCCGGAGGACCTCTGTGCCTGCCGAGTGCTGGGCAACAACACACTGCGCGTTCCTTGAGGAGCGCTACATATCCAGAGCCCTCGAACGCCCTCGGGACAACATGGCTGGTGAGTCCGAAGTACCCAGGAAGACTCTGTCATGGCCCTTGTGTGAGTTGCCATGAGAGAACACTGTGCCTGGAACACTGCGAGGCCCGCCCTGGTACCTGAAGTCACTCTGCTCGAGGAGAAAGTCAGCATCTTAGCACGCTGTGTTGCTACCGGCACACCCAGCATGAACCCATGCCTGGAAGTAAGGCCCTGATTTGCCGTGCAGAAGCGGAGGCATGCTGCAGCTTCCAGGAGGTGGTGGCCTCTGCTCTGCATGCCTTTAACGGCAGCACAGCTTTCTGGACACCTGGGAGGCTAGCCGGGGCACCCTGCTCCCAGCAGGAACACTGAGTACCCCCAGGTGCACCTGGGTCTGCTAAGCAACATCCAGGCCCGTAGCCCTTCAGAGCCCCCTGTGTGCAGGCCGAGCGTAGGGAAACGCACTGCCCTCTCCTTCGGAGCAGCTTAGTTTCCTCCGCACGCGCACACGTTCGCGAACACCGTTCTGGCACGTCCCACGTGGCGCGGAAATCTTACGCGGTGCCCTAATCGGAGCTGCCCTCAGAGGAGCCCTCGTCTTCGCGTTCCATCCAGGACCTCATGACTGAAGTCACCGGGCCTCCTAGAGGACGGCGGCTTGGGTTCTTACTGCACATCAAGTCCTGTTCCTTCTGCGGCACTGCAGGCAGCCCCAGGCCCAGAGGAGCAGCTACGGCGTTCCTCGGTTGAGACAGTTCACCGGATGCGGGACTCCCTACTTCGATAAGTTAATTCAGGGAAGGAAACGCAGGGTAACCGGTGTCTCTTGGGACTCGTTAGAAGCCACAGGATGTATTCTGAGTGTGCCCATGAAAATGGGGGCCTGCTGGAACTAGCCCTGCTTTCCCATTTTGAGGGCGGCATTCATGCCTGCCTTGAAGCTACCTGACATTCCCGGCTCCCGACAGGCCAGTGAGCCCTGGAAGAATGCTTCGGGGAAAATTATGAGTTTGCTCTCTCTAAACCAGGGGCTTCCGTGGCCGCAGCTCGGTCCGCATGACAGGCTGTAGTGCGAAAGGGAACCGCGACGTGAGAACTCGCCTCCAGGTTAGGCCATGAGTAGACGTGCAGAAAGGGAGGCATGCAGCTGTTTCCACGAGTTCTCAGTCGCTTATGTCCTTTAGTTTAAAGGAAGTACGCGTCCGGGGACTCCTAGGCCCCACGGGTGTGCATCGTTTTCCCTCCGAGGTCACTGAGTGCCTCCAGACACCTGTGGGCCGGCGGAGCAACGTCGAGGTCCATTGGTTGATCCCCCGGAGGACCTCTGTGCCTGCCGAGTGCTGGGCAGGAACACACTGCGCATTCCTTGAGGAGCGCTACATCTCCAGAGCCCTCGAATGCCCTCGGGACAACATGGCTGGTGAGTGCGAAGTACCCAGGAAGACTCAGTCATGGCCCTTGTGTGAGCTGCCATGAGAGAACACTGTGCTTGGAACACTGTGAGGCCCACCCTCGTACCTGAAGTCACTCTGCTCGAGGAGAAAGTCAGCATCTTAGCACGCTGTGTCGCTACCGGCACACCCAACATGAACCCATGCCTGGAAGTAAGGCCCTGATTTGCCGTGCAGAAGCGGAGGCGTGCTGCAGCTTCCAGGAGGCGGTGGCCTCTGCTCTGCATGCCTTTAACGGCAGCACAGCTTTCTGGACACCTGGGAGGCTAGCCGGGGCACCCTGCTCCCGGCAGGAACACTGAGTACCCCCAGGTGCACCTGGGTCTGCTAAGCAACATCCAGGCCCGTAGCCCTTCAGAGCCCCCTGTGTGCAGGCCGAGCGTAGGGAAACGCACTGCCCTCTCCTTCGGAGCAGCTTAGTTTCCTCCGCACGTGCACACGTTCGCGAACACCGTTCTGGCACGTCCCACGTGGCGCGGAGGTCTTACGGGGTGCCCTAATCGGAGCTGCCCTCAGAGGAGCCCTCGTCTTCGCGTTTCATTCATGACCTCATGACTGAAGTCACCGGGCCTCCTAGAGGACGGCGGCTTGGGTTCTTACTGCACTTTAAGTACTCCTCCTTCTGCAGCACTGCAGGCAGCCCCAGGCCAAGAGGAGCAGCTACAGCGTTCCTCGGTTGAGACAGTTCGCCAGATGCGGGACTCCCTACTTCGATAAGTTGATTCAGGGAAGGAAACGCAGGGTAACCGGTGTCTATTGGGACTCCTTAGAAGCCACAGGGATGTACGCTGAGTGTGCCCATGAAAATGGGGGCCTGCTGGAACTAGCCCTGCTTTCCCATTTTGCGGGCGGCATTCATGCCTGCCTTGAAGCTACCTGACATTCCCGGCTCCTGACAGGCCAGTGAGCCCTGGAAGAATGCTTCGGGGAAAATTATGAGTTTGCTCTCTCTAAACCAGGGGCTTCCGTGGTCGCAGCTCGGTCCGCATGACAGGCTCTAGAGCGAAAGGGAACCTCGAAGTGAGAACTCGCCTCCAGGTTAGGCCCTGAGTAGCCGTGCAGAAAGGGAGGTATGCAGCTGTTTCACGAGTTCTCAGTCGCTTATGTCCTTTATTTTAAAGGAAGTACGCGTCCGGGGACTCCTAGGCCCCACGGGTGTGCATCGTTTTCCCTCCGAGGTCACTGAGTGCCTCCAGACACCTGTGGGCCGGCGGAGCAACGTCGAGGTCCATTGGTTGATCCCCCGGAGGACCTCTGTGCCTGCCGAGTGCTGGGCAACAACACACTGCGCGTTCCTTGAGGAGCGCTACATATCCAGAGCCCTCGAACGCCCTCGGGACAACATGGCTGGTGAGTGTGAAGTACCCAGGAAGACTTTGTCATGGCCCTTGTGTGAGTTGCCATGAGAGAACACTGTGCTTGGAACACTGCGAGGCCCGACCTCGTACCTGAAGTCACTCTGCTCGAGGAGAAAGTCAGCATCTTAGCACGCTGTGTTGCTACCGGCACACCCAGCATGAACCCATGCCTGGAAGTAAGGCCCTGATTTGCCGTGCAGAAGCGGAGGCGTGCTGCAGCTTCCAGGAGGCGGTGGCCTCTGCTCTGCATGCCTTTAACGGCAGCACAGCTTTCTGGACACCTGGGAGGCTAGCCGGGGCACCCTGCTCCCAGCAGGAACACTGAGTACCCCCAGGTGCACCTGGGTCTGCTAAGCAACATCCAGGCCCGTAGCCCTTCAGAGCCCCCTGTGTGCAGGCCGAGCGTAGGGAAACACACTGCCCTCTCCTTCGGAGCAGCTTAGTTTCCTCCGCACGCGCACACGTTCGCGAATACCGTTCTGGCACGTACCACGTGGCGCGGAGGTCTTACGCGGTGCCCTAATCGGAGCTGCCCTCAGAGGAGCCCTCGTCTTCGCGTTCCATCCAGGACCTCATGACTGAAGTCACCGGGCCTCCTAGAGGACGGCGGCTTGGGTTCTTACTGCACATCAAGTCCTGTTCCTTCTGCGGCACTGCAGGCAGCCCCAGGCCCAGAGGAGCAGCTACGGCGTTCCTCGGTTGAGACAGTTCGCCGGATGCGGGACTCCCTACTTCGATAAGTTAATTCAGGGAAGGAAACGCAGGGTAACCGATGTCTCTTGGGACTCGTTAGAAGCCACAGGGATGTATGCTGAGTGTGCCCATGAAAATGGGGGCCTGCTGGAACTAGCCCTGCTTTCCCATTTTGAGGGCGGCATTCATGCCTGCCTTGAAGCTACCTGATATTCCTGGCTCCCGACAGGCCAGTGAGCCCTGGAAGAATGCTTCGGGGAAAATTATGAGTTTGCTCTCTCTAAACCAGGGGCTTCCGTGGCCGCAGCTCGGTCCGCATGACAGGCTCTAGAGCGAAAGGGAACCTCGAAGTGAGAACTCGCCTCCAGGTTAGGCCCTGAGTAGACGTGCAGAAAGGGAGGCATGTAGCTGTTTCACGAGTTCTCAGTCGCTTATGTCCTTTATTTTAAAGGAAGTACGCGTCCGGGGACTCCTAGGCCCCACAGGTGTGCATCGTTTTCCCTCCGAGGTCACTGAGTGACTCCAGACACCTGTGGGCGGGCGGAGCAATGTCGAGGTCCATTGGTTGATCCCCCGGAGGACCTCTGTGCCTGCCGAGTGCTGGGCAGCAACACACTGCGCGTTCCTTGAGGAGCGCTACATATCCAGAGCCCTCGAACGCCCTCGGGACAACATGGCTGGTGAGTGCGAAGTACCCAGGAAGACTCAGTCATGGCCCTTCTGTGAGCTGCCATGAGAGAAAACTGTGCTTGGAACACTGCGAGGCCCGCCCTGGTACCTGAAGTCACTCTGCTCGAGGAGAAAGTCAGCATCTTAGCACGCTGTGTCGCTACCGGCACACCCAACATGAACCCATGCCTGGAAGTAAGGCCCTGATTTGCCGTGCAGAAGCGGAGGCGTGCTGCAGCTTCCAGGAGGTGGTGGCCTCTGCTCTGCATGCCTTTAACGGTAGCACAGCTTTCTGGACACCTGCGAGGGTAGCCGGGGCACCCTGCTCCCAGCAGGAACACTGAGTACCCCCAGGTGCACCTGGGTCTGCTAAGCAACATCCCGGCCCGTAGCCCTTCAGAGCCCCCTGTGTGCAGGCCGAGCGTAGGGAAGCGCACTGCCCTCTCCTTCGGAGCAGCTTAGTTTCCTGCGCACGTGCACACATTCGCGAACACCGTTCTGGCACGTCCAACGTGGCCCGGTGGTCTTACGCGGTGCCCTAATCGGACCTGCCCTCAGAGGAGCCCTCGTCTTCGCATTTCATTCAGGACCTCATGACTGAAGTCACCGTGCCTCCTAGAGGACGGCGGCTTGAGTTCTTACTGCAGTTTAAGTACTGTTCCTTCTGCGGCACTGCAGGCAGCCCCAGGCCCAGAGGAGCAGCTACGGCGTTCCTCGGTTGAGACAGTTCGCCAGATGCGGGACTCCCTACTTCGATAAGTTAATTCAGGGAAGGAAACGCAGGGTAACCGGTGTCTCTTGGGACTCGTTAGAAGCCTCAGGGATGTATGCTGAGTGTGCCCATGAAAACGGGGGCCTGCTGGAACTAGCCCTGCTTTCCCATTTTGAGGGCGGCATTCATGCCTGCCTTGAAGCTACCTGACATTCCCGGCTCCCGACAGGCCAGTGAGCCCTGGAAGAATGCTTCGGGGAAAATTATGAGTTTGCTCTCTCTAAACCAGGGGCTTCCGTGGCCGCAGCTCGGTCCGCATGACAGGCTCTAGTGCGAAAGGGAACCGCGACGTGAGAACTCGCCTCCAGGTTAGGCCTTGAGTAGCCATGCAGAAAGGGAGGCATGCAGCTGTTTCCACGAGTTCTCAGTCGCTTATGTCCTTTAGTTTAAAGGAAGTACGCGTCCGGGGACTCCTAGGCCCCACGGGTGTGCATCGTTTTCCCTCCGAGGTCACTGAGTGCCTCCAGACACCTGTGGGCCGGCGGAGCAACGTCGAGGTCCATTGGTTGATCCCCCGGAGGACCTCTGTGCCTGCCGAGTGCTGGGCAACAACACACTGCGCGTTCCTTGAGGAGCGCTACATATCCAGAGCCCTCGAACGCCTTCGGGACAACATGGCTGGTGAGTGCGAAGTACCCAGGAAGACTCTGTCATGGCCCTTGTGTGAGTTGCCATGAGAGAACACTGTGCTTGGAACACTGCGAGGCCCGACCTCGTACATGAAGTCACTCTGCTCGAGGAGAAAGTCAGCATCTTAGCACGCTGTGTTGCTACCGGCACACCCAGCATGAACCCATGCCTGGAAGTAAGGCCCTGATTTGCCGTGCAGAAGCGGAGGCGTGCTGCAGCTTCCAGGAGGCGGTGGCCTCTGCTCTGCATGCCTTTAACGGCAGCACAGCTTTCTGGACACCTGGGAGGCTAGCCGGGGCACCCTGCTCCCAGCAGGAACACTGAGTACCCCCAGGTGCACCTGGGTCTGCTAAGCAACATCCAGGCCCGTAGCCCTTCAGAGCTCCCTGTGTGCAGGCCGAGCGTAGGGAAACGCACTGCCCTCTCCTTCGGAGCAGCTTAGTTTCCTCCGCACGCGCACACGTTCGTGAACACCGTTCTGGCACGTCCCACGTGGCGCGGAGGTCTTACTCGGTGCCCTAATCGGAGCTGCCCTCAGAGGAGCCCTCGTCTTCGCGTTCCATCCAGGACCTCATAACTGAAGTCACCGGGCCTCCTAGAGGACGGCGGCTTGGGTTCTTACTGCACATCAAGTCCTGTTCCTTCTGCGGCACTGCAGGCAGCCCCAGGCCCAGAGGAGCAGCTACGGCGTTCCTCGGTTGAGACAGTTCGCCGGATGCGGGACTCCCTACTTCGATAAGTTAATTCAGGGAAGGAAACGCAGGGTAACCGGTGTCTCTTGGGACTCGTTAGAAGCCACAGGGATGTACGCTGAGTGTGCCCATGAAAATAGGGCCTGCTGGAACTAGCCCTGCTTTCCCATTTTGAGGGCGCCATTCATGCCTGCCTTGAAGCTACCTGATATTCCCGCCTCCTGACAGGCCAGTGAGCCCTGGAAGAATGCTTCGGGGAAAATTATGAGTTTGCTCTCTGTAAACCAGGGGCTTCCGTGGTCGCAGCTCGGTCCGCATGACAGGCTCTAGAGCGAAAGGGAACCTCGACGTGAGAACTCGCCTCCAGGTTAGGCCCTGAGTAGCCGTGCAGAAAGGGAGGTATGCAGCTGTTTCACGAGTTCTCAGTCGCTTATGTCCTTTATTTTAAAGGAAGTACGCGTCCGGGGACTCCTAGGCCCCACGGGTGTGCATCGTTTTCCCTCCGAGGTCACTGAGTGCCTCCAGACACCTGTGGGCCGGCGGAGCAACGTCGAGGTCCATTGGTTGATCCCCCGGAGGACCTCTGTGCCTGCCGAGTGCTGGGCAGCAACACACTGCGCATTCCTTGAGGAGCGCTACATCTCCAGAGCCCTCGAATGCCCTCGGGACAACATGGCTAGTGAGTGCGAAGTGCCCAGGAAGACTCTGTCATGGCCCTTGTGTGAGCTGCCATGAGAGAACACTGTGCTTGGAACACTGCGAGGCCCGCCCCGTATCTGAAGTCACTCTGCTCGAGGAGAAAGTCAGCATCTTAGCACGCTGTGTCGCTACCGGCACACCCAGCATGAACCCATTCCTGGAAGTAAGGCCCTGATTCGCCGTGCAGAAGCGGAGGCATGCTGCAGCTTCCAGGAGGCGGTGGCCTCTGCTCTGCATGCCTTTAACGGCAGCACAGCTTTCTGGACACCTGGGAGGCTAGCCGGGGCACCCTGCTCCCGGCAGGAACACTGAGTACCCCCAGGTGCACCTGGGTCTGCTAAGCAACATCCAGGCCCGTAGCCCTTCAGAGCCCCCTGTGTGCAGGCCGAGCGTAGGGAAACGCACTGCCCTCTCCTTCGGAGCAGCTTAGTTTCCTGCGCACGTGCACACATTCGCGAACACCGTTCTGGCACGTCCAACGTGGCCTGGTGGTCTTACGCGGTGCCCTAATCGGACATGCCCTCAGAGGAGCCCTCGTCTTCGCATTTCATTCAGGACCTCATGACTGAAGTCACCGTGCCTCCTAGAGGACGGCGGCTTGAGTTCTTACTGCAGTTTAAGTACTGTTCCTTCTGCGGCACTGCAGGCAGCCCCAGGCCCAGAGGAGCAGCTACGGCGTTCCTCGGTTGAGACAGTTCGCCGGATGCGGGACTCCCTACTTCAATAAGTTAATTCAGGGAAGGAAACGCAGGGTAGCCGGTGTCTGTTGGGACTCGTTAGAAGCCACAGGGATGTACGCTGAGTGTGCCCATGAAAATGGGGGCCTGCTGGAACTAGCCCTGCTTTCCCATTTTGAGGGCGGCATTCATGCCTGCCTTGAAGCTACCTGACATTCCCGGCTCCCGACAGGCCAGTGAGCCCTGGAAGAATGCTTCGGGGAAAATTATGAGTTTGCTCTCTCTAAACCAGGGGTTTCCGTGGCCGCAGCTCGGTCCGCATGACAGGCTCTAGTGCGAAAGGGAACCTCGACGTGAGAACTCGCCTCCAGGTTAGGCCCTGAGTAGCCGTGCAGAAAGGGAGGTATGCAGCTGTTTCACGAGTTCTCAGTCGCTTATGTCCTTTATTTTAAAGGAAGTACGCGTCCGGGGACTCCTAGGCCCCACGGGTGTGCATCGTTTTCCCTCCGAGGTCACTGAGTGCCTCCAGACACCTGTGGGCCGGCGGAGCAACGTCGAGGTCCATTGGTTGATCCCCCGGAGGACCTCTGTGCCTGCCGAGTGCTGGGCAACAACACACTGCGCGTTCCTTGAGGAGCGCTACATATCCAGAGCCCTCGAACGCCCTCGGGACAACATGGCTGGTGAGTCCGAAGTACCCAGGAAGACTCTGTCATGGCCCTTGTGTGAGTTGCCATGAGAGAACACTGTGCCTGGAACACTGCGAGGCCCGCCCTGGTACCTGAAGTCACTCTGCTCGAGGAGAAAGTCAGCATCTTAGCACGCTGTGTTGCTACCGGCACACCCAGCATGAACCCATGCCTGGAAGTAAGGCCCTGATTTGCCGTGCAGAAGCGGAGGCATGCTGCAGCTTCCAGGAGGTGGTGGCCTCTGCTCTGCATGCCTTTAACGGCAGCACAGCTTTCTGGACACCTGGGAGGCTAGCCGGGGCACCCTGCTCCCAGCAGGAACACTGAGTACCCCCAGGTGCACCTGGGTCTGCTAAGCAACATCCAGGCCCGTAGCCCTTCAGAGCCCCCTGTGTGCAGGCCGAGCGTAGGGAAACGCACTGCCCTCTCCTTCGGAGCAGCTTAGTTTCCTCCGCACGCGCACACGTTCGCGAACACCGTTCTGGCACGTCCCACGTGGCGCGGAAATCTTACGCGGTGCCCTAATCGGAGCTGCCCTCAGAGGAGCCCTCGTCTTCGCGTTCCATCCAGGACCTCATGACTGAAGTCACCGGGCCTCCTAGAGGACGGCGGCTTGGGTTCTTACTGCACATCAAGTCCTGTTCCTTCTGCGGCACTGCAGGCAGCCCCAGGCCCAGAGGAGCAGCTACGGCGTTCCTCGGTTGAGACAGTTCACCGGATGCGGGACTCCCTACTTCGATAAGTTAATTCAGGGAAGGAAACGCAGGGTAACCGGTGTCTCTTGGGACTCGTTAGAAGCCACAGGATGTATTCTGAGTGTGCCCATGAAAATGGGGGCCTGCTGGAACTAGCCCTGCTTTCCCATTTTGAGGGCGGCATTCATGCCTGCCTTGAAGCTACCTGACATTCCCGGCTCCCGACAGGCCAGTGAGCCCTGGAAGAATGCTTCGGGGAAAATTATGAGTTTGCTCTCTCTAAACCAGGGGCTTCCGTGGCCGCAGCTCGGTCCGCATGACAGGCTGTAGTGCGAAAGGGAACCGCGACGTGAGAACTCGCCTCCAGGTTAGGCCATGAGTAGACGTGCAGAAAGGGAGGCATGCAGCTGTTTCCACGAGTTCTCAGTCGCTTATGTCCTTTAGTTTAAAGGAAGTACGCGTCCGGGGACTCCTAGGCCCCACGGGTGTGCATCGTTTTCCCTCCGAGGTCACTGAGTGCCTCCAGACACCTGTGGGCCGGCGGAGCAACGTCGAGGTCCATTGGTTGATCCCCCGGAGGACCTCTGTGCCTGCCGAGTGCTGGGCAGGAACACACTGCGCATTCCTTGAGGAGCGCTACATCTCCAGAGCCCTCGAATGCCCTCGGGACAACATGGCTGGTGAGTGCGAAGTACCCAGGAAGACTCAGTCATGGCCCTTGTGTGAGCTGCCATGAGAGAACACTGTGCTTGGAACACTGTGAGGCCCACCCTCGTACCTGAAGTCACTCTGCTCGAGGAGAAAGTCAGCATCTTAGCACGCTGTGTCGCTACCGGCACACCCAACATGAACCCATGCCTGGAAGTAAGGCCCTGATTTGCCGTGCAGAAGCGGAGGCGTGCTGCAGCTTCCAGGAGGCGGTGGCCTCTGCTCTGCATGCCTTTAACGGCAGCACAGCTTTCTGGACACCTGGGAGGCTAGCCGGGGCACCCTGCTCCCGGCAGGAACACTGAGTACCCCCAGGTGCACCTGGGTCTGCTAAGCAACATCCAGGCCCGTAGCCCTTCAGAGCCCCCTGTGTGCAGGCCGAGCGTAGGGAAACGCACTGCCCTCTCCTTCGGAGCAGCTTAGTTTCCTCCGCACGTGCACACGTTCGCGAACACCGTTCTGGCACGTCCCACGTGGCGCGGAGGTCTTACGGGGTGCCCTAATCGGAGCTGCCCTCAGAGGAGCCCTCGTCTTCGCGTTTCATTCATGACCTCATGACTGAAGTCACCGGGCCTCCTAGAGGACGGCGGCTTGGGTTCTTACTGCACTTTAAGTACTCCTCCTTCTGCAGCACTGCAGGCAGCCCCAGGCCAAGAGGAGCAGCTACAGCGTTCCTCGGTTGAGACAGTTCGCCAGATGCGGGACTCCCTACTTCGATAAGTTGATTCAGGGAAGGAAACGCAGGGTAACCGGTGTCTATTGGGACTCCTTAGAAGCCACAGGGATGTACGCTGAGTGTGCCCATGAAAATGGGGGCCTGCTGGAACTAGCCCTGCTTTCCCATTTTGCGGGCGGCATTCATGCCTGCCTTGAAGCTACCTGACATTCCCGGCTCCTGACAGGCCAGTGAGCCCTGGAAGAATGCTTCGGGGAAAATTATGAGTTTGCTCTCTCTAAACCAGGGGCTTCCGTGGTCGCAGCTCGGTCCGCATGACAGGCTCTAGAGCGAAAGGGAACCTCGAAGTGAGAACTCGCCTCCAGGTTAGGCCCTGAGTAGCCGTGCAGAAAGGGAGGTATGCAGCTGTTTCACGAGTTCTCAGTCGCTTATGTCCTTTATTTTAAAGGAAGTACGCGTCCGGGGACTCCTAGGCCCCACGGGTGTGCATCGTTTTCCCTCCGAGGTCACTGAGTGCCTCCAGACACCTGTGGGCCGGCGGAGCAACGTCGAGGTCCATTGGTTGATCCCCCGGAGGACCTCTGTGCCTGCCGAGTGCTGGGCAACAACACACTGCGCGTTCCTTGAGGAGCGCTACATATCCAGAGCCCTCGAACGCCCTCGGGACAACATGGCTGGTGAGTGTGAAGTACCCAGGAAGACTTTGTCATGGCCCTTGTGTGAGTTGCCATGAGAGAACACTGTGCTTGGAACACTGCGAGGCCCGACCTCGTACCTGAAGTCACTCTGCTCGAGGAGAAAGTCAGCATCTTAGCACGCTGTGTTGCTACCGGCACACCCAGCATGAACCCATGCCTGGAAGTAAGGCCCTGATTTGCCGTGCAGAAGCGGAGGCGTGCTGCAGCTTCCAGGAGGCGGTGGCCTCTGCTCTGCATGCCTTTAACGGCAGCACAGCTTTCTGGACACCTGGGAGGCTAGCCGGGGCACCCTGCTCCCAGCAGGAACACTGAGTACCCCCAGGTGCACCTGGGTCTGCTAAGCAACATCCAGGCCCGTAGCCCTTCAGAGCCCCCTGTGTGCAGGCCGAGCGTAGGGAAACACACTGCCCTCTCCTTCGGAGCAGCTTAGTTTCCTCCGCACGCGCACACGTTCGCGAATACCGTTCTGGCACGTACCACGTGGCGCGGAGGTCTTACGCGGTGCCCTAATCGGAGCTGCCCTCAGAGGAGCCCTCGTCTTCGCGTTCCATCCAGGACCTCATGACTGAAGTCACCGGGCCTCCTAGAGGACGGCGGCTTGGGTTCTTACTGCACATCAAGTCCTGTTCCTTCTGCGGCACTGCAGGCAGCCCCAGGCCCAGAGGAGCAGCTACGGCGTTCCTCGGTTGAGACAGTTCGCCGGATGCGGGACTCCCTACTTCGATAAGTTAATTCAGGGAAGGAAACGCAGGGTAACCGATGTCTCTTGGGACTCGTTAGAAGCCACAGGGATGTATGCTGAGTGTGCCCATGAAAATGGGGGCCTGCTGGAACTAGCCCTGCTTTCCCATTTTGAGGGCGGCATTCATGCCTGCCTTGAAGCTACCTGATATTCCTGGCTCCCGACAGGCCAGTGAGCCCTGGAAGAATGCTTCGGGGAAAATTATGAGTTTGCTCTCTCTAAACCAGGGGCTTCCGTGGCCGCAGCTCGGTCCGCATGACAGGCTCTAGAGCGAAAGGGAACCTCGAAGTGAGAACTCGCCTCCAGGTTAGGCCCTGAGTAGACGTGCAGAAAGGGAGGCATGTAGCTGTTTCACGAGTTCTCAGTCGCTTATGTCCTTTATTTTAAAGGAAGTACGCGTCCGGGGACTCCTAGGCCCCACAGGTGTGCATCGTTTTCCCTCCGAGGTCACTGAGTGACTCCAGACACCTGTGGGCGGGCGGAGCAATGTCGAGGTCCATTGGTTGATCCCCCGGAGGACCTCTGTGCCTGCCGAGTGCTGGGCAGCAACACACTGCGCGTTCCTTGAGGAGCGCTACATATCCAGAGCCCTCGAACGCCCTCGGGACAACATGGCTGGTGAGTGCGAAGTACCCAGGAAGACTCAGTCATGGCCCTTCTGTGAGCTGCCATGAGAGAAAACTGTGCTTGGAACACTGCGAGGCCCGCCCTGGTACCTGAAGTCACTCTGCTCGAGGAGAAAGTCAGCATCTTAGCACGCTGTGTCGCTACCGGCACACCCAACATGAACCCATGCCTGGAAGTAAGGCCCTGATTTGCCGTGCAGAAGCGGAGGCGTGCTGCAGCTTCCAGGAGGTGGTGGCCTCTGCTCTGCATGCCTTTAACGGTAGCACAGCTTTCTGGACACCTGCGAGGGTAGCCGGGGCACCCTGCTCCCAGCAGGAACACTGAGTACCCCCAGGTGCACCTGGGTCTGCTAAGCAACATCCCGGCCCGTAGCCCTTCAGAGCCCCCTGTGTGCAGGCCGAGCGTAGGGAAGCGCACTGCCCTCTCCTTCGGAGCAGCTTAGTTTCCTGCGCACGTGCACACATTCGCGAACACCGTTCTGGCACGTCCAACGTGGCCCGGTGGTCTTACGCGGTGCCCTAATCGGACCTGCCCTCAGAGGAGCCCTCGTCTTCGCATTTCATTCAGGACCTCATGACTGAAGTCACCGTGCCTCCTAGAGGACGGCGGCTTGAGTTCTTACTGCAGTTTAAGTACTGTTCCTTCTGCGGCACTGCAGGCAGCCCCAGGCCCAGAGGAGCAGCTACGGCGTTCCTCGGTTGAGACAGTTCGCCAGATGCGGGACTCCCTACTTCGATAAGTTAATTCAGGGAAGGAAACGCAGGGTAACCGGTGTCTCTTGGGACTCGTTAGAAGCCTCAGGGATGTATGCTGAGTGTGCCCATGAAAACGGGGGCCTGCTGGAACTAGCCCTGCTTTCCCATTTTGAGGGCGGCATTCATGCCTGCCTTGAAGCTACCTGACATTCCCGGCTCCCGACAGGCCAGTGAGCCCTGGAAGAATGCTTCGGGGAAAATTATGAGTTTGCTCTCTCTAAACCAGGGGCTTCCGTGGCCGCAGCTCGGTCCGCATGACAGGCTCTAGTGCGAAAGGGAACCGCGACGTGAGAACTCGCCTCCAGGTTAGGCCTTGAGTAGCCATGCAGAAAGGGAGGCATGCAGCTGTTTCCACGAGTTCTCAGTCGCTTATGTCCTTTAGTTTAAAGGAAGTACGCGTCCGGGGACTCCTAGGCCCCACGGGTGTGCATCGTTTTCCCTCCGAGGTCACTGAGTGCCTCCAGACACCTGTGGGCCGGCGGAGCAACGTCGAGGTCCATTGGTTGATCCCCCGGAGGACCTCTGTGCCTGCCGAGTGCTGGGCAACAACACACTGCGCGTTCCTTGAGGAGCGCTACATATCCAGAGCCCTCGAACGCCTTCGGGACAACATGGCTGGTGAGTGCGAAGTACCCAGGAAGACTCTGTCATGGCCCTTGTGTGAGTTGCCATGAGAGAACACTGTGCTTGGAACACTGCGAGGCCCGACCTCGTACATGAAGTCACTCTGCTCGAGGAGAAAGTCAGCATCTTAGCACGCTGTGTTGCTACCGGCACACCCAGCATGAACCCATGCCTGGAAGTAAGGCCCTGATTTGCCGTGCAGAAGCGGAGGCGTGCTGCAGCTTCCAGGAGGCGGTGGCCTCTGCTCTGCATGCCTTTAACGGCAGCACAGCTTTCTGGACACCTGGGAGGCTAGCCGGGGCACCCTGCTCCCAGCAGGAACACTGAGTACCCCCAGGTGCACCTGGGTCTGCTAAGCAACATCCAGGCCCGTAGCCCTTCAGAGCTCCCTGTGTGCAGGCCGAGCGTAGGGAAACGCACTGCCCTCTCCTTCGGAGCAGCTTAGTTTCCTCCGCACGCGCACACGTTCGTGAACACCGTTCTGGCACGTCCCACGTGGCGCGGAGGTCTTACTCGGTGCCCTAATCGGAGCTGCCCTCAGAGGAGCCCTCGTCTTCGCGTTCCATCCAGGACCTCATAACTGAAGTCACCGGGCCTCCTAGAGGACGGCGGCTTGGGTTCTTACTGCACATCAAGTCCTGTTCCTTCTGCGGCACTGCAGGCAGCCCCAGGCCCAGAGGAGCAGCTACGGCGTTCCTCGGTTGAGACAGTTCGCCGGATGCGGGACTCCCTACTTCGATAAGTTAATTCAGGGAAGGAAACGCAGGGTAACCGGTGTCTCTTGGGACTCGTTAGAAGCCACAGGGATGTACGCTGAGTGTGCCCATGAAAATAGGGCCTGCTGGAACTAGCCCTGCTTTCCCATTTTGAGGGCGCCATTCATGCCTGCCTTGAAGCTACCTGATATTCCCGCCTCCTGACAGGCCAGTGAGCCCTGGAAGAATGCTTCGGGGAAAATTATGAGTTTGCTCTCTGTAAACCAGGGGCTTCCGTGGTCGCAGCTCGGTCCGCATGACAGGCTCTAGAGCGAAAGGGAACCTCGACGTGAGAACTCGCCTCCAGGTTAGGCCCTGAGTAGCCGTGCAGAAAGGGAGGTATGCAGCTGTTTCACGAGTTCTCAGTCGCTTATGTCCTTTATTTTAAAGGAAGTACGCGTCCGGGGACTCCTAGGCCCCACGGGTGTGCATCGTTTTCCCTCCGAGGTCACTGAGTGCCTCCAGACACCTGTGGGCCGGCGGAGCAACGTCGAGGTCCATTGGTTGATCCCCCGGAGGACCTCTGTGCCTGCCGAGTGCTGGGCAGCAACACACTGCGCGTTCCTTGAGGAGCGCTACATATCCAGAGCCCTCGAACGCCCTCGGGACAACATGGCTGGTGAGTGCGAAGTACCCAGGAAGACTCTGTCATGGCCCTTGTGTGAGTTGCCATGAGAGAACACTGTGCTTGGAACACTGCGAGGCCCGCCCTCGTACCTGAAGTCACTCTGCTCGAGGAGAAAGTCAGCATCTTAGCACGCTGTGTTGCTACCGGCACACCCAGCATGAACCCATGCCTGGAAGTAAGGCCCTGATTTGCCGTGCAGAAGCGGAGGCGTGCTGCAGCTTCCAGGAGGCGGTGGCCTCTGCTCTGCATGCCTTTAACGGCAGCACAGCTTTCTGGACACCTGGGAGGCTAGCCGGGGCACCCTGCTCCCAGCAGGAACACTGAGTACCCCCAGGTGCACCTGGGTCTGCTAAGCAACATCCAGGCCCGTAGCCCTTCAGAGCCTCCTGTGTGCAGGCCGAGCGTAGGGAAACGCACTGCCCTCTCCTTCGGAGCAGCTTAGTTTCCTCCGCACGCGCACACGTTCGCGAACACCGTTCTGGCACGTCCCACGTGGCGCGGAGGTCTTACGCGGTGCCCTAATCGGAGCTGCCCTCAGAGGAGCCCTCGTCTTCGCGTTTCATTCATGACCTCATGACTGAAGTCACCGGGCCTCCTAGAGGACAGCGGCTTGGGTTCTTACTGCACATCAAGTCCTGTTCCTTCTGCGGCACTGCAGGCAGCCCCAGGCCCAGAGGAGCAGCTACGGCGTTCCTCGGTTGAGACAGTTCGCCGGATGCGGGACTCCCTACTTCGATAAGTTAATTCAGGGAAGGAAACGCAGGGTAACCGGTGTCTCTAGGGACTCGTTAGAAGCCACAGGGATGTACGCTGAGTGTGCCCATGAAAATGGGGGCCTGCTGGAACTAGCCCTGCTTTCCCATTTTGAGGGCGGCATTCATGCCTGCCTTGAAGCTACCTGACATTCCCGGCTCCTGACAGGCCAGTGAGCCCTGGAAGAATGCTTCGGGGAAAATTATGAGTTTGCTCTCTCTAAACCAGGGGCTTCCGTGGTCGCAGCTCGGTCCGCATGACAGGCTCTAGAGCGAAAGGGAACCTCGAAGTGAGAACTCGCCTCCAGGTTAGGCCCTGAGTAGCCGTGCAGAAAGGGAGGTATGCAGCTGTTTCACGAGTTCTCAGTCGCTTATGTCCTTTATTTTAAAGGAAGTACGCGTCCGGGGACTCCTAGGCCCCACGGGTGTGCATCGTTTTCCCTCCGAGGTCACTGAGTGCCTCCAGACACCTGTGGGCCGGCGGAGCAACGTCGAGGTCCATTGGTTGATCCCCCGGAGGACCTCTGTGCCTGCCGAGTGCTGGGCAGCAACACACTGCGCGTTCCTTGAGGAGCGCTACATATCCAGAGCCCTAGAACGCCCTCGGGACAACATGGCTGGTGAGTGCGAAGTACCCAGGAAGACTCTGTCATGGCCCTTGTGTGAGTTGCCATGAGAGAACACTGTGCTTGGAACACTGCGAGGCCCGCCCTCGTACCTGAAGTCACTCTGCTCGAGGAGAAAGTCAGCATCTTAGCACGCTGTGTTGCTACCGGCACACCCAGCATGAACCCATGCCTGGAAGTAAGGCCCTGATTTGCCGTGCAGAAGCGGAGGCGTGCTGCAGCTTCCAGGAGGCGGTGGCCTCTGCTCTGCATGCCTTTAACGGCAGCACAGCTTTCTGGACACCTGGGAGGCTAGCCGGGGCACCCTGCTCCCAGCAGGAACACTGAGTACCCCCAGGTGCACCTGGGTCTGCTAAGCAACATCCAGGCCCGTAGCCCTTCAGAGCCCCCTGTGTGCAGGCCGAGCGTAGGGAAACGCACTGCCCTCTCCTTCGGAGCAGCTTAGTTTCCTCCGCACGCGCACACGTTCGCGAACACCGTTCTGGCACGTCCCACGTGGCGCGGAGGTCTTACGCGGTGCCCTAATCGGAGCTGCCCTCAGAGGAGCCCTCGTCTTCGCGTTTCATTCATGACCTCATGACTGAAGTCACCGGGCCTCCTAGAGGACAGCGGCTTGGGTTCTTACTGCACATCAAGTCCTGTTCCTTCTGCGGCACTGCAGGCAGCCCCAGGCCCAGAGGAGCAGCTACGGCGTTCCTCGGTTGAGACAGTTCGCCGGATGCGGGACTCCCTACTTCGATAAGTTAATTCAGGGAAGGAAACGCAGGGTAACCGGTGTCTCTAGGGACTCGTTAGAAGCCACAGGGATGTATGCTGAGTGTGCCCATGAAAATGGGGGCCTGCTGGAACTAGCCCTGCTTTCCCATTTTGAAGGCGGCATTCATGCCTGCCTTGAAGCTACCTGACATTCCCGGCTCCTGACAGGCCAGTGAGCCCTGGAAGAATGCTTCGGGGAAAATTATGAGTTTGCTCTCTCTAAACCAGGGGCTTCCGTGGTCGCAGCTCGGTCCGCATGACAGGCTCTAGAGCGAAAGGGAACCTCGAAGTGAGAACTCGCCTCCAGGTTAGGCCCTGAGTAGCCGTGCAGAAAGGGAGGTATGCAGCTGTTTCACGAGTTCTCAGTCGCTTATGTCCTTTATTTTAAAGGAAGTACGCGTCCGGGGACTCCTAGGCCCCACGGGTGTGCATCGTTTTCCCTCCGAGGTCACTGAGTGCCTCCAGACACCTGTGGGCCGGTGGAGCAACGTCGAGGTCCATTGGTTGATCCCCCGGAGGACCTCTGTGCCTGCCGAGTGCTGGGCAACAACACACTGCGCGTTCCTTGAGGAGCGCTACATATCCAGAGCCCTCGAACGCCCTCGGGACAACATGGCTGGTGAGTGCGAAGTACCCAGGAAGACTCTGTCATGGCCCTTGTGTGAGTTGCCATGAGAGAACACTGTGCTTGGAACACTGCGAGGCCCGACCTCGTACCTGAAGTCACTCTGCTCGAGGAGAAAGTCAGCATCTTAGCACGCTGTGTTGCTACCGGCACACCCAGCATGAACCCATGCCTGGAAGGAAGGCCCTGATTTGCCATGCAGAAGCGGAGGCATGCTGCAGCTTCCAGGAGGCGGTGGCCTCTGCTCTGCATGCCTTTAACGGCAGCACAGCTTTCTGGACACCTGGGAGGCTAGCCGGGGCACCCTGCTCCCGGCAGGAACACTGAGTACCCCCAGGTGCACCTGGGTCTGCTAAGCAACATCCAGGCCCGTAGCCCTTCAGAGCCCCCTGTGTGCAGGCCGAGCGTAGGGAAACACACTGCCCTCTCCTTTGGAGCAGCTTAGTTTCCTCCGCACGCGCACACGTTCGCGAATACCGTTCTGGCACGTACCACGTGGCGCGGAGGTCTTACGCGGTGCCCTAATCGGAGCTGCCCTCAGAGGAGCCCTCGTCTTCGCGTTCCATCCAGGACCTCATGACTGAAGTCACCGGGCCTCCTAGAGGACGGCGGCTTGGGTTCTTACTGCACATCAAGTCCTGTTCCTTCTGCGGCACTGCAGGCAGCCCCAGGCCCAGAGGAGCAGCTACGGCGTTCCTCGGTTGAGACAGTTCGCCGGATGCGGGACTCCCTACTTCGATAAGTTAATTCAGGGAAGGAAACGCAGGGTAACCGATGTCTCTTGGGACTCGTTAGAAGCCACAGGGATGTATGCTGAGTGTGCCCATGAAAATGGGGGCCTGCTGGAACTAGCCCTGCTTTCCCATTTTGAGGGCGGCATTCATGCCTGCCTTGAAGCTACCTGATATTCCTGGCTCCCGACAGGCCAGTGAGCCCTGGAAGAATGCTTCGGGGAAAATTATGAGTTTGCTCTCTCTAAACCAGGGGCTTCCGTGGTCGCAGCTTGGTCCGCATGACAGGCTCTATAGCGAAAGGGAACCCCGACGTGAGAACTCGCCTCCAGGTTAGGCCCTGAGTAGCCATGCAGAAAGGGAGGCATGCAGCTGTTTCCACGAGTTCTCAGTCACTTATGTCCTTTAGTTTAAAGGAAGTACGCGTCCGGGGACTCCTAGGCCCCACGGGTGTGCATCGTTTTCCCTCCGAGGTCACTGAGTGCCTCCAGACACCTGTGGGCCGGCGGAGCAACGTCGAGGTCCATTGGTTGATCCCCCGGAGGACCTCTGTGCCTGCCGAGTGCTGGGCAGCAACACACTGCGTGTTCCTTGAGGAGCGCTACATCTCCAGAGCCCTCGAACGCCCTCGGGACAACATGGCTGGTGAGTGCGAAATACCCAGGAAGACTCAGTCATGGCCCTTGTGTGAGCTGCCATGAGAGAACACTGTGCTTGGAACACTGCGAGGCCCACCCTCGTACCTGAAGTCACTCTGCTCGTGGAGAAAGTCAGCATCTTAGCACGCTGTGTCGCTACCGGCACACCCAACATGAACCCATGCCTGGAAGTAAGGCCCTGATTTGCCGTGCAGAAGCGGAGGCGTGCTGCAGCTTCCAGGAGGTGGTGGCCTCTGCTCTGCATGCCTTTAACGGTAGCACAGCTTTCTGGACACCTGCGAGGCTAGCCGGGGCACCCTGCTCCCAGCAGGAACACTGAGTACCCCCAGGTGCACCTGGGTCTGCTAAGCAACATCCCGGCCCGTAGCCCTTCAGAGCCCCCTGTGTGCAGGCCGAGCGTAGGGAAACGCACTGCCCTCTCCTTCGGAGCAGCTTAGTTTCCTCCGCACGTGCACACGTTCGCGAACACCGTTCTGGCACGTCCCACGTGGCGCGGAGGTCTTACGCGGTGCCCTAATCGGAGCTGCCCTCAGAGGAGCCCTCGTCTTCGCGTTTCATTCATGAGCTCATGACTGAAGTCACCGGGCCTCCTAGAGGACGGCGGCTTGGGTTCTTACTGCACTTTAAGTACTGTTCCTTCTGCGGCACTGCAGGCAGCCCCAGGCCCAGAGGAGCAGCTACAGTGTTCCTCGGTTGAGACAGTTCGCCGGATGCGGGACTCCCTACTTCGAAAAGTTGATTCAGGGAAGGAAACGCAGGTTAACCGGTGTCTATTGGGACTCCTTAGAAGCCACAGGGATGTACGCTGAGTGTGCCCATGAAAATGGGGGCCTGCTGAAACTAGCCCTGCTTTCCCATTTTGCGGGCGGAATTCATGCCTGCCTTGAAGCTACCTGACATTCCCGGCTCCTGACAGGCCAGTGAGCCCTGGAAGAATGCTTCGGGGAAAATTATGAGTTTGCTCTCTCTAAACCAGGGGCTTCCATGGCCGCAGCTCGGTCCGCATGACAGGCTCTAGAGCGAAAGGGAACCTCGAAGTGAGAACTCGCCTCCAGGTTAGGCCCTGAGTAGCCGTGCAGAAAGGGAGGTATGCAGCTGTTTCACGAGTTCTCAGTCGCTTATGTCCTTTATTTTAAAGGAAGTACGCGTCCGGGGACTCCTAGGCCCCACGGGTGTGCATCGTTTTCCCTCCGAGGTCACTGAGTGCCTCCAGACACCTGTGGGCTGGCGGAGCAACGTCGAGGTCCATTGGTTGATCCCCTGGAGGACCTCTGTGCCTGCCGAGTGCTGGGCAGCAACACACTGCGCGTTCCTTGAGGAGCGCTACATATCCAGAGCCCTCGAACGCCCTCGGGACAACATGGCTGGTGAGTGCGAAGTACCCAGGAAGACTCAGTCATGGCCCTTCTGTGAGCTGCCATGAGAGAAAACTGTGCTTGGAACACTGCGAGGCCCGCCCTGGTACCTGAAGTCACTCTGCTCGAGGAGAAAGTCAGCATCTTAGCACGCTGTGTTGCTACCGGCACACCCAGCATGAACCCATGCCTGGAAGTAAGGCCCTGATTCGCCGTGCAGAAGCGGAGGCGTGCTGTAGCTTCCAGGAGGTGGTGGCCTCTGCTCTGCATGCCTTTAATGGCAGCACAGCTTTCTGGACACCTGGGAGGCTAGCCGGGGCACCCTGCTCTCAGCAGGAACACTGAGTACCCCCAGGTGCACCTGGGTCTGCTAAGCAACATCCAGGCCCGTAGCCCTTCAGAGCCCCTGTGTGCAGGCCGAGCGTAGGGAAATGCACTGCCCTCTCCTTCGGAGCAGCTTAGTTTCCTCCGCACGCGCACACGTTCGCGAACACCGTTCTGGCACGTCCCACGTGGCCCGGTGGTCTTACGCGGTGCCCTAATCGGACCTGCCCTCAGAGGAGCCCTCGTCTTCGCGTTTCATTCAGGACATCATGTCTGAAGTCACCGTGCCTCCTAGAGGACGGCGGCTTGGGTTCTTACTGCACTTAAAGTGCTGTTCCTTCTGCGGCACTGCAGGCAGCCCCAGGCCCAGAGGAGCAGCTACGGCGTTCCTCGGTTGAGACAGTTGGCCGGATGCGGGACTCCCTACTTCGATAAGTTAATTCAGGGAAGGAAACGCAGGGTAACCGTTGTCTCTTGGGACTCGTTAGAAGCCACAGGGATGTACGCTGAGTGTGCCCATGAAAACGGGGGCCTGCTGGAACTAGCCCTGCTTTCCCATTTTGAGCGCGGCATTCATGCCTGCCTTGAAGCTACCTGACATTCCCGGCTCCCGACAGGCCAGTGAGCCCTGGAAGAATGCTTCGGGGAAAATTATGAGTTTGCCCTCTCCAAACCAGGGGCTTCCGTGGTCGCAGCTCGGTCCGCATGACAGGCTCTATAGCGAAACGGAACCTCGACGTGAGAACTCGCCTCCAGGTTAGGCCCTGAGTAGCCATGCAGAAAGGGAGGCATGCAGCTGTTCCCACGAGTTCTCAGTCGCTTATGTCCTTTAGTTTAAAGGAAGTACGCGTCCGGGGACTCCTAGGCCCCACGGGTGTGCATCGTTTTCCCTCCGAGGTCACTGAGTGCCTCCAGACACCTGTGGGCTGGCGGAGCAACGTTGAGGTCCATTGGTTGATCCCCCGGAGGACCTCTGTGCCTGCCGAGTGCTGGGCAGCAACACACTGCGCATTCCTTGAGGAGCGCTACATCTCCAGAGCCCTCGAACGCCCTCGGGACAACATGGCTAGTGAGTGCGAAGTACCCAGGAAGACTCAGTCATGGCCCTTGTGTGAGCTGCCATGAGAGAACACTGTGCTTCGAACACTGCGAGGCCCACCCTCGTACCTGAAGTCACTCTGCTCGAGGAGAAAGTCAGCATCTTAGCACGCTGTGTCGCTACCGGCACACCCAACATGAACCCATGCCTGGAAGTAAGGCCCTGATTTGCCGTGCAGAAGTGGAGGCGTGCTGCAGCTTCCAGGAGGCGGTGGCCTCTGCTCTGCATGCCTTTAACGGCAGCACAGCTTTCTGGACACCTGGGAGGCTAGCCGGGGCACCCTGCTCCCAGCAGGAACACTGAGTACCCCCAGGTGCACCTGGGTCTGCTAAGCAACATCCAGGCCCGTAGCCCTTCAGAGCCCCCTGTGTGCAGGCCGAGCGTAGGGAAACGCACTGCCCTCTCCTTCGGAGCAGCTTAGTTTCCTCCGCACGCGCACACGTTCGCGAACACCGTTCTGGCACGTCCCACGTGGCGCGGAGGTCTTACGGAGTGCCCTAATCGGAGCTGCCCTCAGAGGAGCCCTCGTCTTCGCGTTTCATTCATGACCTCATGATTGAAGTCACCGGGCCTCCTAGAGGACGGCGGCTTGGGTTCTTACTGCACTTTAAGTACTGTTCCTTCTGCGGCACTGCAGGCAGCCCCAGGCCCAGAGGAGCAGCTACAGTGTTCCTCGGTTGAGACAGTTCGCCGGATGCGGGACTCCCTACTTCGAAAAGTTGATTCAGGGAAGGAAACGCAGGGTAACCGGTGTCTATTGGGACTCCTTAGAAGCCACAGGGATGTACGCTGAGTGTGCCCATGAAAATGGGGGCCTGCTGAAACTAGCCCTGCTTTCCCATTTTGCGGGCGGAATTCATGCCTGCCTTGAAGCTACCTGACATTCCCGGCTCCTGACAGGCCAGTGAGCCCTGGAAGAATGCTTCGGGGAAAATTATGAGTTTGCTCTCTCTAAACCAGGGGCTTCCGTGGTCGCAGCTCGGTCCGCATGACAGGCTCTAGAGCGAAAGGGAACCTCGAAGTGAGAACTCGCCTCCAGGTTAGGCCCTGAGTAGCCGTGCAGAAAGGGAGGTATGCAGCTGTTTCACGAGTTCTCAGTCGCTTATGTCCTTTATTTTAAAGGAAGTACGCGTCCGGGGACTCCTAGGCCCCACGGGTGTGCATCGTTTTCCCTCCGAGGTCACTGAGTGCATCCAGACACCTGTGGGCTGGCGGAGCAACGTCGAGGTCCATTGGTTGATCCCCTGGAGGACCTCTTTGCCTGCCGAGTGATGGGCAACAACACACTGCGCGTTCCTTGAGGAGCGCTACATCTCCAGAGCCCTCGAACGCCCTCGGGACAACATGGCTGGTGAGTGCGAAGTACCCAGGAAGACTCAGTCATGGCCCTTCTGTGAGCTGCCATGAGAGAAAACTGTGCTTGGAACACTGCGAGGCCCGCCCTGGTACCTGAAGTCACTCTGCTCGAGGAGAAAGTCAGCATCTTAGCACGCTGTGTTGCTACCGGCACACCCAGCATGAACCCATGCCTGGAAGTAAGGCCCTGATTCGCCGTGCAGAAGCGGAGGCGTGCTGCAGCTTCCAGGAGGTGGTGGCCTCTGCTCTGCATGCCTTTAACGGCAGCACAGCTTTCTGGACACCTGGGAGGCTAGCCGGGGCACCCTGCTCTCAGCAGGAACACTGAGTACCCCCAGGTGCACCTGGGTCTGCTAAGCAACATCCAGGCCCGTAGCCCTTCAGAGCCCCTGTGTTCAGGCCGAGCGTAGGGAAACGCACTGCCCTCTCCTTCGGAGCAGCTTAGTTTCCTCCGCACGCGCACACGTTCGCGAACACCGTTCTGGCACGTCCCACGTGGCGCAGAGGTCTTACGCGGTGCCCTAATCGGAGCTGCCCTCAGAGGAGCCCTCGTCTTCGCGTTCCATCCAGGACCTCCTGACTGAAGTCACCGGGCCCCCTAGAGTACGGCGGCTTGGGTTCTTACTGCACTTCAAGTCCTGTTCCTTCTGCGGCACTGCAGGCAGCCCCAGGCCCAGAGGAGCAGCTACGGCGTTCCTCGGTTGAGACAGTTCGCCGGATGCGGGACTCCCTACTTCGATAAGTTAATTCAGGGAAGGAAACGCAGGGTAACCGTTGTCTCTTGGGACTCGTTAGAAGCCACAGGGATGTACGCTGAGTGTGCCCATGAAAACGGGGGCCTGCTGGAACTAGCCCTGCTTTCCCATTTTGAGGGCGGCATTCATGCCTGCCTTGAAGCTACCTGACATTCCCGGCTCCCGACAGGCCAGTGAGCCCTGGAAGAATGCTTCGGGGAAAATTATGAGTTTGCTCTCTCTAAACCAGGGGTTCCGTGGTCGCAGCTCGGTCCGCATGACAGGCTCTAGAGCGAAAGGGAACCGCGACGTGAGAATTCGCCTCCAGGTTAGGCCTTCAGTAGCCATGCAGAAAGGGAGGCATGCAGCTGTTTCCACGAGTTCTCAGTCACTTATGTCCTTTAGTTTAAAGGAAGTACGCGTCCGGGGACTCCTAGGCCCCACGGGTGTGCATCGTTTTCCCTCCGAGGTCACTGAGTGCCTCCAGACACCTGTGGGCTGGCGGAGCAACGTCGAGGTCCATTGGTTGATCCCCCGGAGGACCTCTGTGCCTGCCGAGTGCTGGGCAGCAACACACTGCGTGTTCCTTGAGGAGCGCTACATCTCCAGAGCCCTCGAACGCCCTCGGGAGAACATGGCTGGTGAGTGCGAAATACCCAGGAAGACTCAGTCATGGCCCTTGTGTGAGCTGCCATGAGAGAACACTGTGCTTCGAACACTGCGAGGCCCACCCTCGTACCTGAAGTCACTCTGCTCGAGGAGAAAGTCAGCATCTTAGCACGCTGTGTCGCTACCGGCACACCCAACATGAACCCATGCCTGGAAGTAAGGCCCTGATTTGCCGTGCAGAAGCGGAGGCGTGCTGCAGCTTCCAGGAGGCGGTGGCCTCTGCTCTGCATGCCTTTAACGGCAGCACAGCTTTCTGGACACCTGGGAGGCTAGCCGGGGCACCCTGCTCCCAGCAGGAACACTGAGTACTCCCAGGTGCACCTGGGTCTGCTAAGCAACACCCAGGCCCGTAGCCCTTCAGAGCCCCCTGTGTGCAGGCCGAGCGTAGGGAAACGCACTACCCTCTCCTTCGGAGCAGCTTAGTTTCCTCCGCAGGCGCACACGTTCGCGAACACCGTTCTGGCACGTCCCACGTGGCCCGGTGGTCTTACGCGGTGCCCTAATCGGACCTGCTCTCAGAGGAGCCCTCGTCTTCGCGTTTCATTCAGGACATCATGTCTGAAGTCACCGTGCCTCCTAGAGGACGGCGGCTTGGGTTCTTACTGCACTTAAAGTGCTGTTCCTTCTGCGGCACTGCAGGCAGCCCCAGGCCCAGAGGAGCAGCTACGGCGTTCCTCGGTTGAGACAGTTCGCCGGATGCGGGACTCCCTACTTCGATAATTTAATTCAGGGAAGGAAACGCAGGGTAACCGTTGTCTCTTGGGACTCGTTAGAAGCCACAGGGATGTACGCTGAGTGTGCCCATGAAAACGGGGGCCTGCTGGAACTAGCCCTGCTTTCCCATTTTGAGGGCGGCATTCATGCCTGCCTTGAAGCTACCTGACATTCCCGGCTCCCGACAGGCCAGTGAGCCCTGGAAGAATGCTTCGGGGAAAATTATGAGTTTGCTCTCTCTAAACCAGGGTCTTCCGTGGTCGCAGCTCGGTCCGCATGACAGGCTCTAGAGCGAAAGGGAACCGCGACGTGAGAACTCGCCTCCAGGTTAGGCCTTGAGTAGCCATGCAGAAAGGGAGGCATGCAGCTGTTTCCACGAGTTCTCAGTCGCTTATGTCCTTTAGTTTAAAGGAAGTACGCGTCCGGGGACTCCTAGGCCCCACGGGTGTGCATCGTTTTCCCTCCGAGGTCACTGAGTGCCTCCAGACACCTGTGGGCTGGCGGAGCAACGTCGAGGTCCATTGGTTGATCCCCCGGAGGACCTCTGTGCCTGCCGAGTGCTGGGCAGCAACACACTGCGCGTTCCTTGAGGAGCGCTACATCTCCAGAGCCCTCGAACGCCCTCGGGACAACATGGCTGGTGAGTGTGAAATACCCAGGAAGACTCAGTCATGGCCCTTGTGTGAGCTGCCATGAGAGAACACTGTGCTTGGAACACTGTGAGGCCCACCCTCGTACCTGAAGTCACTCTGCTCGAGGAGAAAGTCAGCATCTTAGCACGCTGTGTCGCTACCGGCACACCCAACATGAACCCATGCCTGGAAGGAAGGCCCTGATTTGCCGTGCAGAAGCGGAGGCGTGCTGCAGCTTCCAGGAGGCGGTGGCCTCTGATCTGCATGCCTTTAACGGCAGCACAGCTTTCTGGACACCTGGGAGGCTAGCCGGGGCACCCTGCTCCCAGCAGGAACACTGAGTACCCACAGGTGCACCTGGGTCTGCTAAGCAACATCCAGGCCCCTAGCCGTTCAGAGCCCCCTGTGTGCAGGCCGAGCGTAGGGAAACGCACTGCCCTCTCCTTCGGAGCAGCTTAGTTTCCTCCGCACGCGCACACGTTCGCGAACACCGTTCTGGCACGTCCCACGTGGCCCGGTGGTCTTACGCGGTGCCCTAATCGGACCTGCCCTCAGAGGAGCCCTCGTCTTCGCGTTTCATTCAGGACATCATGTCTGAAGTCACCGTGCCTCCTAGAGGACGGTGGCTTGGGTTCTTACTGCACTTAAAGTGCTGTTCCTTCTGCGGCACTGCAGGCAGCCCCAGGCCCAGAGGAGCAGCTACGGCGTTCCTCGGTTGAGACAGTTCGCCGGATGCGGGACTCCCTACTTCGATAAGTTAATTCAGGGAAGGAAACGCAGGGTAACCGTTGTCTCTTGGGACTCGTTAGAAGCCACAGGGATGTACGCTGAGTGTGCCCATGAAAACGGGGGCCTGCTGGAACTAGCCCTGCTTTCCCATTTTGAGGGTGGCATTCATGCCTGCCTTGAAGCTACCTGACATTCCCGGCTCCCGACAGGCCAGTGAGCCCTGGAAGAATGCTTCGGGGAAAATTATGAGTTTGCTCTCTCCAAACCAGGGGCTTCCGTGGTCGCAGCTCGGTCCGCATGACAGGCTCTATAGCGAAACGGAACCTCGACGTGAGAACTCGCCTCCAGGTTAGGCCCTGAGTAGCCATGCAGAAAGGGAGGCATGCAGCTGTTTCCACGAGTTCTCAGTCGCTTATGTCCTTTAGTTTAAAGGAAGTACGCGTCCGGGGACTCCTAGGCCCCACGGGTGTGCATCGTTTTCCCTCCGAGGTCACTGAGTGCCTCCAGACACCTGTGGGCCGGCGGAGCAACGTTGAGGTCCATTGGTTGATCCCCCGGAGGACCTCTGTGCCTGCTGAGTGCTGGGCAGCAACACACTGCGCATTCTTTGAGGAGCGCTACATCTCCAGAGCCCTCGAACGCCCTCGGGACAACATGGCTGGTGAGTGCGAAGTACCCAGGAAGACTCAGTCATGGCCCTTGTGTGAGCTGCCATGAGAGAACACTGTGCTTGGAACACTGCGAGGCCCACCCTCGTACCTGAAGTCACTCTGCTCGAGGAGAAAGTCAGCATCTTAGCACGCTGTGTCGCTACCGGCACACCCAACATGAACCCATGCCTGGAAGTAAGGCCCTGATTTGCCGTGCAGAAGCGGAGGCGTGCTGCAGCTTCCAGGAGGCGGTGGCCTCTGCTCTGCATGCCTTTAACGGCAGCACAGCTTTCTGGACACCTGGGAGGCTAGCCGGGGCACCCTGCTCCCAGCAGGAACACTGAGTACCCCCAGGTGCACCTGGGTCTGCTAAGCAACATCCAGGCCCGTAGCCCTTCAGAGCCCCCTGTGTGCAGGCCGAGCGTAGGGAAACGCACTGCCCTCTCCTTCGGAGCAGCTTAGTTTCCTCCGCACGCGCACACGTTCGCGAACACCGTTCTGGCACGTCCCACGTGGCGCGGAGGTCTTACGGAGTGCCCTAATCGGAGCTGCCCTCAGAGGAGCCCTCGTCTTCGCGTTTCATTCATGACCTCATGACTGAAGTCACCGGGCCTCCTAGAGGACGGCGGCTTGGGTTCTTACTGCACTTTAAGTACTGTTCCTTCTGCGGCACTGCAGGCAGCCCCAGGCACAGAGGAGCAGCTACAGTGTTCCTCGGTTGAGACAGTTCGCCGGATGCGGGACTCCCTACTTCGAAAAGGTGATTCAGGGAAGGAAACGCACGGTAACCGGTGTCTATTGGGACTCCTTAGAAGCCACAGGGATGTACGCTGAGTGTGCCCATGAAAATGGGGGCCTGCTGAAACTAGCCCTGCTTTCCCATTTTGCGGGCGGAATTCATGCCTGCCTTGAAGCTACCTGACATTCCCGGCTCCTGACAGGCCAGTGAGCCCTGGAAGAATGCTTCGGGGAAAATTATGAGTTTGCTCTCTCTAAACCAGGGGCTTCCATGGCCGCAGCTCGGTCCGCATGACAGGCTCTAGAGCGAAAGGGAACCTCGAAGTGAGAACTCGCCTCCAGGTTAGGCCCTGAGTAGCCGTGCAGAAAGGGAGGTATGCAGCTGTTTCACGAGTTCTCAGTCGCTTATGTCCTTTATTTTAAAGGAAGTACGCGTCCGGGGACTCCTAGGCCCCACGGGTGTGCATCGTTTTCCCTCCGAGGTCACTGAGTGCCTCCAGACACCTGTGGGCCGGCGGAGCAACGTCGAGGTCCATTGGTTGATCCCCCGGAGGACCTCTGTGCCTGCCGAGTGCTAGGCAACAACACACTGCGCGTTCCTTGAGGAGCGCTACATATCCAGAGCCCTCGAACGCCTTCGGGACAACATGGCTGGTGAGTGCGAAGTACCCAGGAAGACTCTGTCATGGCCCTTGTGTGAGTTGCCATGAGAGAACACTGTGCTTGGAACACTGCGAGGCCCGACCTCGTACCTGAAGTCACTCTGCTCGAGGAGAAAGTCAGCATCTTAGCACGCTGTGTTGCTACCGGCACACCCTGCATGAACCCATGCCTGGAAGTAAGGCCCTGATTTGCCGTGCAGAAGCGGAGGCGTGCTGCAGCTTCCAGGAGGCGGTGGCCTCTGCTCTCCATGCCTTTAACGGCAGCACAGCTTTCTGGACACCTGGGAGGCTAGCCGGGGCACCCTGCTCCCAGCAGGAACACTGAGTACCCCCAGGTGCACCTGGGTCTGCTAAGCAACATCCAGGCCCGTAGCCCATCAGAGCCCCCTGTGTGCAGGCCGAGCGTAGGGAAACGCACTGCCCTCTCCTTCGGAGCAGCTTAGTTTCCTCCGCACGCGCACACGTTCGCGAACACCGTTCTGGCACGTCCCACGTGGCGCGGAGGTCTTACGGAGTGCCCTAATCGGAGCTGCCCTCAGAGGAGCCCTCGTCTTCGCGTTCCATCCTGGACCTCATAACTGAAGTCACCGGGCCTCCTAGAGGACGGCGGCTTGGGTTCTTACTGCACATCAAGTCCTGTTCCTTCTGCGGCACTGCAGGCAGCCCCAGGCCCAGAGGAGCAGCTACGGCGTTCCTCGGTTGAGACAGTTCGCCGGATGCGGGACTCCCTACTTCGATAAGTTAATTCAGGGAAGGAAACGCAGGGTAACCGGTGTCTCTTGGGACTCGTTAGAAGCCACAGGGATGTACGCTGAGTGTGCCCATGAAAACGGGGGCCTGCTGGAACTAGCCCTGCTTTCCCATTTTGAGGGTGGCATTCATGCCTGCCTTGAAGCTACCTGACATTCCCGGCTCCCGACAGGCCAGTGAGCCCTGGAAGAATGCTTCGGGGAAAATTATGAGTTTGCTCTCTCCAAACCAGGGGCTTCCGTGGTCGCAGCTCGGTCCGCATGACAGGCTCTATAGCGAAACGGAACCTCGACGTGAGAACTCGCCTCCAGGTTAGGCCCTGAGTAGCCATGCAGAAAGGGAGGCATGCAGCTGTTTCCACGAGTTCTCAGTCGCTTATGTCCTTTAGTTTAAAGGAAGTACGCGTCCGGGGACTCCTAGGCCCCACGGGTGTGCATCGTTTTCCCTCCGAGGTCACTGAGTGCCTCCAGACACCTGTGGGCCGGCGGAGCAACGTTGAAGTCCATTGGTTGATCCCCCGGAGGACCTCTGTGCCTGCCGAGTGCTGGGCAGCAACACACTGCGCATTCTTTGAGGAGCGCTACATCTCCAGAGCCCTCGAACGCCCTCGGGACAACATGGCTGGTGAGTGCGAAGTACCCAGGAAGACTCAGTCATGGCCCTTGTGTGAGCTGCCATGAGAGAAAACTGTGCTTGGAACACTGCGAGGCCCACCCTCGTACCTGAAGTCACTCTGCTCGAGGAGAAAGTCAGCATCTTAGCACGCTGTGTCGCTACCGGCACACCCAACATGAACCCATGCCTGGAAGTAAGGCCCTGATTTGCCGTGCAGAAGCGGAGGCGTGCTGCAGCTTCCAGGAGGCGGTGGCCTCTGCTCTGCATGCCTTTAACGGCAGCACAGCTTTCTGGACACCTGGGAGGCTAGCCGGGGCACCCTGCTCCCAGCAGGAACACTGAGTACCCCCAGGTGCACCTGGGTCTGCTAAGCAACATCCAGGCCCGTAGCCCTTCAGAGACCCCTGTGTGCAGGCCGAGCGTAGGGAAACGCACTGCCCTCTCCTTCGGAGCAGCTTAGTTTCCTCCGCACGCGCACACGTTCGCGAGCACCGTTCTGGCACGTCCCACGTGGCGCGGAGGTCTTACGGAGTGCCCTAATCGGAGCTGCCCTCAGAGGAGCCCTCGTCTTCGCGTTTCATTCATGACCTCATGACTGAAGTCACCGGGCCTCCTAGAGGATGGCGGCTTGGGTTCTTACTGCACTTTAAGTACTGTTCCTTCTGCGGCACTGCAGGCAGCCCCAGGCACAGAGGAGCAGCTACAGTGTTCCTCGGTTGAGACAGTTCGCCGGATGCGGGACTCCCTACTTCGAAAAGGTGATTCAGGGAAGGAAACGCAGGGTAACCGGTGTCTATTGGGACTCCTTAGAAGCCACAGGGATGTACGCTGAGTGTGCCCATGAAAATGGGGGCCTGCTGAAACTAGCCCTGCTTTCCCATTTTGCGGGCGGAATTCATGCCTGCCTTGAAGCTACCTGACATTCCCGGCTCCTGACAGGCCAGTGAGCCCTGGAAGAATGCTTCGGGGAAAATTATGAGTTTGCTCTCTCTAAACCAGGGGCTTCCATGGCCGCAGCTCGGTCCGCATGACAGGCTCTAGAGCGAAAGGGAAAATCGAAGTGAGAACTCGCCTCCAGGTTAGGCCCTGAGTACCCGTGCAGAAAGGGAGGTATGCAGCTGTTTCACGAGTTCTCAGTCGCTTATGTCCTTTATTTTAAAGGAAGTACGCGTCCGGGGACTCCTAGGCCCCACGGGTGTGCATCGTTTTCCCTCCGAGGTCACTGAGTGCCTCCAGACACCTGTGGGCCGGCGGAGCAACGTCGAGGTCCATTGGTTGATCCCCCGGAGGACCTCTGTGCCTGCCGAGTGCTAGGCAACAACACACTGCGCGTTCCTTGAGGAGCGCTACATATCCAGAGCCCTCGAACGCCTTCGGGACAACATGGCTGGTGAGTGCGAAGTACCCAGGAAGACTCTGTCATGGCCCTTGTGTGAGTTGCCATGAGAGAACACTGTGCTTGGAACACTGCGAGGCCCGACCTCGTACCTGAAGTCACTCTGCTCGAGGAGAAAGTCAGCATCTTAGCACGCTGTGTTGCTACCGGCACACCCTGCATGAACCCATGCCTGGAAGTAAGGCCCTGATTTGCCGTGCAGAAGCGGAGGCGTGCTGCAGCTTCCAGGAGGCGGTGGCCTCTGCTCTACATGCCTTTAACGGCAGCACAGCTTTCTGGACACCTGGGAGGCTAGCCGGGGCACCCTGCTCCCAGCAGGAACACTGAGTACCCCCAGGTGCACCTGGGTCTGCTAAGCAACATCCAGGCCCGTAGCCCATCAGAGCCCCCTGTGTGCAGGCCGAGCGTAGGGAAACGCACTGCCCTCTCCTTCGGAGCAGCTTAGTTTCCTCCGCACGCGCACACGTTCGCGAACACCGTTCTGGCACGTCCCACGTGGCGCGGAGGTCTTACGGAGTGCCCTAATCGGAGCTGCCCTCAGAGGAGCCCTCGTCTTCGCGTTCCATCCTGGACCTCATAACTGAAGTCACCAGGCCTCCTAGAGGACGGCGGCTTGGGTTCTTACTGCACATCAAGTCCTGTTCCTTCTGCGGCACTGCAGGCAGCCCCAGGCCCAGAGGAGCAGCTACGGCGTTCCTCGGTTGAGACAGTTCACCGGATGCGGGACTCCCTACTTCGATAAGTTAATTCAGGGAAGGAAACGCAGGGTAACCGGTGTCTCTTGGGACTCGTTAGAAGCCACAGGGATGTACGCTGAGTGTGCCCATGAAAATGGGGGCCTGCTGGAACTAGCCCTGCTTTCCCATTTTGAGGGCGGCATTCATGCCTGCCTTGAAGCTACCTGATATTCCCGGCTCCTGACACGCCAGTGAGCCCTGGAAGAATGCTTCGGGGAAAATTATGAGTTTGCTCTCTCTAAACCAGGGGCTTCCGTGGTCGCAGCTCGGTCCGCATGACAGGCTCTAGAGCGAAAGGGAACCTCGAAGTGAGAACTCGCCTCCAGGTTAGGCCCTGAGTAGCCGTGCAGAAAGGGAGGTATGCAGCTGTTTCACGAGTTCTCAGTCGCTTATGTCCTTTATTTTAAAGGAAGTACGCGTCCGGGGACTCCTAGGCCCCACGGGTGTGCATCGTTTTCCCTCCGAGGTCACTGAGTGCCTCCAGACACATGTGGGCTGGCGGAGCAACGTCGAGGTCCATTGGTTGATCCCCTGGAGGACCTCTGTGCCTGCCGTGTGCTGGGCAACAACACACTACGCGTTGCTTGAGGAGCGCTACATATCCAGAGCCCTCGAACGCCCTCGGGGCAACATGGCTGGTGAGTGCGAAGTACCCAGGAAGACTCAGTCATGGCCCTTCTGTGAGCTGCCATGAGAGAAAACTGTGCTTGGAACACTGCGATGCCCGCCCTGGTACCTGAAGTCACTCTGCTCGAGGAGAAAGTCAGCATCTTAGCACGCTGTGTTGCTACCGGCACACCCAGCATGAACCCATGCCTGGAAGTAAGGCCCTGATTCGCCGTGAAGAAGCGGAGGCATGCTGCAGCTTCCAGGAGGTGGTGGCCTCTGCTCTGCATGCCTTTAACGGCAGCACAGCTTTCTGGACACCTGGGAGGCTAGCCGGGGCACCCTGCTCTCAGCAGGAACACTGAGTACCCCCAGGTGCACCTGGGTCTGCTAAGCAACATCCAGGCCCGTAGCCCTTCAGAGCCCCTGTGTGCAGGCCGAGCGTAGGGAAACGCACTGCCCTCTCCTTCGGAGCAGCTTAGTTTCCTCCGCACTCGCACACGTTCGCGAACACCGTTCTGGCACGTCCCACGTGGCGCGGAGGTCTTACGCGGTGCCCTAATCGGAGCTGCCCTCAGAGGAGCCCTCGTCTTCGCGTTCCATCCAGGACCTCATGACTGAAGTCACCGGGCCCCCTAGAGTACGGCGGCTTGGGTTCTTACTGCACTTCAAGTCCTGTTCCTTCTGCGGCACTGCAGGCAGCCCCAGGCCCAGAGGAGCAGCTACGGCGTTCCTCGGTTGAGACAGTTCGCCGGATGCGGGACTCACTACTTCGATATGTTAATTCAGGGAAGGAAACGCAGGGTAACCGGTGTCTCTTGGGACTCCTTAGAAGCCACAGGGATGTACGCTGAGTGTGCCCATGAAAACGGGGGCCTGCTGGAACTAGCCCTGCTTTCCCATTTTGAGGGCGGCATTCATGCCTGCCTTGAAGCTACCTGACATCCCCGGCTCCCGACAGGCCAGTGAGCCCTGGAAGAATGCTTCGGGGAAAATCATGAGTTTGCTCTCTCTAAACCAGGGGCTTCCGTGGTCGCAGCTCGGTCCGCATGACAGGCTCTAGAGCGAAAGGGAACCGCGACGTGAGAATTCGCCTCCAGGTTAGGCCTTGAGTAGCCATGCAGAAAGGGAGGCATGCAGCTGTTTCCACGAGTTCTCAGTCGCTTATGTCCTTTAGTTTAAAGGAAGTACGCGTCCGGGGACTCCTAGGCCCCACGGGTGTGCATCGTTTTCCCTCCGAGGTCACTGAGTGCCTCCAGACACCTGTGGGCCGGCGGAGCAACGTCGAGGTCCATTGGTTGATCCCCCGGAGGACCTCTGTGCCTGCCGAGTGCTGGGCAGCAACACACTGCGCGTTCCTTGAGGAGCGCTACATCTCCAGAGCCCTCGAACGCCCTCGAGACAACATGGCTGGTGAGTGCGAAGTACCCAGGAAGACTCAGTCATGGCCCTTGTGTGAGCTGCCATGAGAGAAAACTGTGCTTGGAACACTGCGAGGCCCACCCTCGTACCTGAAGTCACTCTGCTCGTGGATAAAGTCAGCATCTTAGCACGCTGTGTCGCTACCGGCACACCCAACATGAACCCATGCCTGGAAGTAAGGCCATGATTTGCCGTGCAGAAGCGGAGGCGTGCTGCAGCTTCCAGGAGGCGGTGGCCTCTGCTCTGCATGCCTTTAACGGTAGCACAGCTTTCTGGACACCTGCGAGGCTAGCCGGGGCACCCTGATCCCAGCAGGAACACTGAGTACCCCCAGGTGCACCTGGGTCTGCTAAGCAACATCCAGGCCCGTAGCCCTTCAGAGTCCCCTGTGTGCAGGCCGAGCGTAGGGAAACGCACTGCCCTCTCCTTCGGAGCAGCTTAGTTTCCTCCGCACTCGCACACGTTCGCGAACACCGTTCTGGCACGTCCAACGTGGCCCGGTGGTCTTACGCGGTGCCCTAATCGGACCTGCCCTCAGAGGAGCCCTCGTCTTCGCATTTCATTCAGGACCTCATGACTGAAGTCACCGTGCCTCCTAGAGGACGGCGGCTTGAGTTCTTACTGCAGTTTAAGTACTGTTCCTTCTGCGGCACTGCAGGCAGCCCCAGGCCCAGAGGAGCAGCTACGGCGTTCCTCGGTTGAGACAGTTCGCCGGATGCGGGACTCCCTACTTCGATAAGTTAATTCAGGGAAGGAAACGCAGGGTAACCGGTGTCTCTTGGGACTCGTTAGAAGCCACAGGTATGTATGAGGAGTGTGCCATTGAAAATGGGGGCCTGCTGGAACTAACACTGCTTTCCCATTTTGAGGGCGGCATTCATGCCTGCCTTGAAGCTACCTGATATTCCCGGCTCCCGACAGGCCAGTGAGCCCTGGAAGAATGCTTCGGGGAAAATTATGAGTTTGCTCTCTCTAAACCAGGGGCTTCCGTGGCCGCAGCTCGGTCTGCATGACAGGCTCTAGAGCGAAAGGGAACCTCGAAGTGAGAACTCGCCTCCAGGTTAGGCCCTGAGTAGACGTGCAGAAAGGAAGGCATGTAGCTGTTTCACGAGTTCTCAGTCGCTTATGTCCTTTATATTAAAGGAAGTACGCGTCCGGGGACTCCTAGGCCCCACAGGTGTGCATCGTTTTCCCTCCGAGGTCACTGAGTGACTCCAGACACCTGTGGGCCGGCGGAGCAATGTCGAGGTCCATTGGTTGATCCCCCGGAGGACCTCTGTGCCTGCCGACTGCTGGGCAGCAACACACTGCGCGTTCCTTGAGGAGCGCTACATATCCAGAGCCCTCGAACGCCCTCGGGACAACATGGCTGGTGAGTGCAAAGTACCCAGGAAGACTCAGTCATGGCCCTTCTGTGAGCTGCCATGAGAGAAAACTGTGCTTGGAACACTGCGAGGCCGCCCTGGTACCTGAAGTCACTCTGCTCGAGGAGAAAGTCAGCATCTTAGCACGCTGTGTCGCTACCGGCACACCCAGCATGAACCCATGCCTGGAAGTAAGGCCCTGATTCGCCGTGCAGAAGCGGAGGCATGCTGCAGCTTCCAGGAGGTGGTGGCCTCTGCTCTGCATGCCTTTAACGGCAGCACA
Organism: Pseudorca crassidens; assembly: GCF_039906515.1. Classification (NCBI taxonomy): domain Eukaryota; kingdom Metazoa; phylum Chordata; class Mammalia; order Artiodactyla; family Delphinidae; genus Pseudorca; species Pseudorca crassidens. The sequence goes on along the minus strand of NC_090308.1, from coordinate 90,709,372 downwards.
GCTTTCTGGACACCTGGGAGGCTAGCCGGGGCACCCTGCTCTCAGCAGGAACACTGAGTACCCCCAGGTGCACCTGGGTCTGCTAAGCAACATCCAGGCCCGTAGCCCTTCAGAGCCCCCTGTGTGCAGGCCGAGTGTAGGGAAACGCACTGCCCTCTCCTTCGGAGCAGCTTAGTTTCCTCCACACTCGCACACTTTCGCGAACACCGTTCTGGCACGTCCCACGTGGCGCGGAGGTCTTACGCGGTGCCCTAATCAGAGCTGCCCTCAGAGGAGCCCTCGTCTTCGCGTTCCATCCAGGACCTCCTGACTGAAGTCACCGGGCCCCCTAGAGTACGGCGGCTTGGGTTCTTACTGCACTTCAAGTCCTGTTCCTTCTGCAGCACTGCAGGCAGCCCCAGGCCCAGAGGAGCAGCTACGGCGTTCCTTGGTTGAGACAGTTCGCCGGATGCGGGACTCCCTACTTCGATAAGTTAATTCAGGGAAGGAAACGCAGTGTAGCCGGTGTCTCTTGGGACTCGTTAGAAGCCACAGGGATGTACACTGAGTGTGCCCATGAAAACGGGGGCCTGCTGGAACTAGCCCTGCTTTCCCATTTTGAGGGCGGTATTCATGCCTGCCTTGAAGCTACCTGACATTCCCGGCTCCCGACAGGCCAGTGAGCCCTGGAAGAATGCTTCGGGGAAAATTATGAGTTTGCTCTCTCTAAACCAGGGGCTTCCGTGGTCGCAGCTCGGTCCGCATGACAGGCTCTATAGCGAAACGGAACCTCGACGTGAGAACTCGCCTCCAGGTTAGGCCCTGAGTAACCATGCAGAAAGGGAGGCATGCAGCTGTTTCCACGAGTTCTCAGTCACTTATGTCCTTTAGTTTAAAGGAAGTACGCGTCCGGGGACTCCTAGGCCCCATGGGTGTGCATCGTTTTCCCTCCGAGGTCACTGAGTGCCTCCAGACACCTGTGGGCCGGCGGAGCAACGTCGAGGTCCATTGGTTGATCCCCCGGAGGACCTCTGTGCCTGCCGAGTGCTGGGCAGCAACACACTGCGTGTTCCTTGAGGAGCGCTACATCTCCAGAGCCCTCGAACGCCCTCGGGACAACATGGCTGGTGAGTGCGAAATACCCAGGAAGACTCAGTCATGGCCCTTGTGTGAGCTGCCATGAGAGAACACTGTGCTTGGAACACTGTGAGGCCCACCCTCGTACCTGAAGTCACTCTGCTCGAGGAGAAAGTCAGCATCTTAGCACGCTGTGTCGCTACCGGCACACCCAACATGAACCCATGCCTGGAAGGAAGGCCCTGATTTGCCGTGCAGAAGTGGAGGCGTGCTGCAGCTTCCAGGAGGCGGTGGCCTCTGCTCTGCATGCCTTTAACGGCAGCACAGCTTTCTGGACACCTGGGAGGCTAGCCGGGGCACCCGGCTCCCGGCAGGAACACTGAGTACCCCCAGGTGCACCTGGGTCTGCTAAGCAACATCCAGGCCCGTAGCCCTTCAGAGCCCCCTGTGTGCAGGCCGAGCGTAGGGAAACGCACTGCCCTCTCCTTCGGAGCAGCTTAGTTTCCTCCGCACGCGCACACGTTCGCGAACACCGTTCTGGCACGTCCCACGTGGCCCGGTGGTCTTACGCGGTGCCCTAATCGGACCTGCCCTCAGAGGAGCCCTCGTCTTCGCGTTTCATTCAGGACATCATGTCTGAAGTCACCGTGCCTCCTAGAGGACGGCGGCTTGGGTTCTTACTGCACTTAAAGTGCTGTTCCTTCTGCGGCACTGCAGGCAGCCCCAGACCCAGAGGAGCAGCTACGGCGTTCCTCGGTTGAGACAGTTCGCCGGATGCGGGACTCCCTACTTCGATAAGTTAATTCAGGGAAGGAAACGCAGGGTAACCGTTGTCTCTTGGGACTCGTTAGAAGCCACAGGGATGTACGCTGAGTGTGCCCATGAAAACGGGGGCCTGCTGGAACTAGCCCTGCTTTCCCATTTTGAGGGCGGCATTCATGCCTGCCTTGAAGCTACCTGACATTCCCGGCTCACGACAGGCCAGTGAGCCCTGGAAGAATGCTTCGGGGAAAATTATGAGTTTGCTCTCTCCAAACCAGTGGCTTCCGTGGTCGCAGCTCGGTCCGCATGACAGGCTCTAGAGCGAAAGGGAACCGCGACGTGAGAATTCGCCTCCAGGTTAGGCCTTGAGTAGCCATGCAGAAAGGGAGGCATGCAGCTGTTTCCACGAGTAATCAGTCGCTTATGTCCTTTAGTTTAAAGGAAGTACGCGTCCGGGGACTCCTAGGCCCCACGGGTGTGCATCGTTTTCCCTCCGAGGTCACTGAGTGCCTCCAGACACCTGTGGGCCGGCGGAGCAACGTCGAGGTCCATTGGTTGATCCCCCGGAGGACCTCTGTGCCTGCCGAGTGCTGGGCAGCAACACAGTGCGCGTTCCTTGAGGAGCGCTACATATCCAGAGCCCTCGAACGCCCTCGGGACAACATGGCTGGTGAGTGCGAAGTACCCAGGAAGACTCAGTCATGGCCCTTGTGTGAGCTGCCATGAGAGAAAACTGTGCTTGGAACACTGCGAGGCCCACCCTCATACCTGAAGTCACTCTGCTCGTGGAGAAAGTCAGCATCTTAGCACGCTGTGTCGCTACCGGCACACCCAACATGAACCCATGCCTGGAAGGAAGGCCCTGATTTGCCGTGCAGAAGCGGAGGCGTGCTGCAGCTTCCAGGAGGCGGTGGCCTCTGCTCTGCATGCCTTTAACGGTAGCACAGCTTTCTGGACACCTGCGAGGCTAGCCGGGGCACCCTGCTCCCAGCAGGAACACTGAGTACCCCCAGGTGCACCTGGGTCTGCTAAGCAACATCCAGGCCCCTAGCCGTTCAGAGCCCCCTGTGTGCAGGCCGAGCGTAGGGAAACGCACTGCCCTCTCCTTCGGAGCAGCTTAGTTTCCTGCGCACGTGCACACATTCGCGAACACCGTTCTGGCACGTCCAACGTGGCCCGGTGGCCTTACGCGGTGCCCTAATCGGACCTGCCCTCAGAGGAGCCCTCGTCTTCGCATTTCATTCAGGACCTCATGACTGAAGTCACCGTGCCTCCTAGAGGACGGCGGCTTGAGTTCTTACTGCAGTTTAAGTACTGTTCCTTCTGCGGCACTGCAGGCAGCCCCAGGCCCAGAGGAGCAGCTACGGCGTTCCTTGGTTGAGACAGTTCGCCGGATGCGGGACTCCCTACTTCGATAAGTTAATTCAGGGAAGGAAACGCAGGGTAGCCGGTGTCTGTTGGGACTCGTTAGAAGCCACAGGGATGTACGCTGAGTGTGCCCATGAAAATGGGGACCTGCTGGGACTAGCCCTGCTTTTCCATTTTGAGGGCGGCATTCATGCCTGCCTTGAAGCTACCTGACATTCCCGGCTCCCGACAGGCCAGTGAGCCCTGGAAGAATGCTTCGGGGAAAATTATGAGTTTGCTCTCTCTAAACCAGGGGCTTCCGTGGTCGCAGCTCGGTCCGCATGACAGGCTCTATAGCGAAAGGGAACCTCGACGTGAGAACTCGCCTCCAGGTTAGGCCCTGAGTAGCCATGCAGAAAGGGAGGCATGCAGCTGTTTCCACGAGTTCTCAGTCACTTATGTCCTTCAGTTTAAAGGAAGTACGCGTCCGGGGACTCCTAGGCCACACGGGTGTGCATCGTTTTCCCTCCGAGGTCACTGAGTGCCTCCAGACACCTGTGGGCCGGCGGAGCAACGTCGAGGTCCATTGGTTGATCCCCCGGAGGACCTCTGTGCCTGCCAAGTGCTGGGCAGCAACACACTGCGCATTCATTGAGGAGCGCTACATCTGCAGAGCCCTCGAACGCCCTCGGGACAACATGGCTGGTGAGTGTGAAATACCCAGGAAGACTCAGTCATGGCCCTTGTGTGAGCTGCCATGAGAGAACACTGTGCTTGGAACACTGTGAGGCCCACCCTCGTACCTGAAGTCACTCTGCTCGAGGAGAAAGTCAGCATCTTAGCACGCTGTGTCGCTACCGGCACACCCAACATGAACCCATGCCTGGAAGGAAGGCCCTGATTTGCCGTGCAGAAGCGGAGGCGTGCTGCAGCTTCCAGGAGGCGGTGGCCTCTGCTCTGCATGCCTTTAACGGCAGCACAGCTTTCTGGACACCTGGGAGGCTAGCCGGGGCACCCTGCTCCCAGCAGGAACACTGAGTACCCACAGGTGCACCTGGGTCTGCTAAGCAACATCCAGGCCCGTAGCCCTTCAGAGCCCCCTGTGTGCAGGCCGAGCGTAGGGAAACGCACTGCCCTCTCCTTCGGAGCAGCTTAGTTTCCTCCGCACGCGCACACGTTCGCGAACACCGTTCTGGCACGTCCCACGTGGCCCGGTGGTCTTACGCGGTGCCCTAATCGGACCTGCCCTCAGAGGAGCCCTCGTCTTCGTTTTTCATTCAGGACATCATGTCTGCAGTCACAGTGCCTCCTAGAGGACGGCGGCTTGGGTTCTTACTGCACTTAAAGTGCTGTTCCTTCTGCGGCACTGCAGGCGGCCCCAGGCCCAGAGGAGCAGCTACGGCGTTCCTCGGTTGAGACAGTTCGCCGGATGCGGGACTCCCTACTTCGATAAGTTAATTCAGTGAAGGAAACGCAGGGTAGCCGGTGTCTGTTGGGACTCTTTAGAAGCCACAGGGATGTACGCTGAGTGTGCCCATGAAAATGGGGGCCTGCTGGAACTAGCCCTGCTTTCCCATTTTGAGGGCGGCATTCATGCCTGCCTTGAAGCTACCTGACATTCCCGGCTCCCGACAGGCCAGTGAGCCCTGGAAGAATGCTTCGGGGAAAATTATGAGTTTGCTCTCTCTAAACCAGGGGCTTCCGTGGCCGCAGCTCGGTCCGCATGACAGGCTCTAGTGCGAAAGGGAACCTCGACGTGAGAACTCGCCTCCAGGTTAGGCCCTGAGTAGCCGTGCAGAAAGGGAGGTATGCAGCTGTTTCCACGAGTTCTCAGTCGCTTATGTCCTTTATTTTAAAGGAAGTACGCGTCCGGGGACTCCTAGGCCCCACGGGTGTGCATCGTTTTCCCTCCGAGGTCACTGAGTGCCTCCAGACACCTGTGGGCTGGCGGAGCAACGTCGAGGTCCATTGGTTGATCCCCCGGAGGACCTCTGTGCCTGCCGAGTGCTGGGCAGCAACACACTGCGCGTTCCTTGAGGAGCGCTACATCTCCAGAGCCCTCGAACGCCCTCGGGACAACATGGCTGGTGAGTGCGAAGTACCCAGGAAGACTCAGTCATGGCCCTTGTGTGAGCTGCCATGAGAGAACACTGTGCTTGGAGCACTGCGAGGCCCGACCTCGTACCTGAAGTCACTCTGCTCATGGAGAAAGTCAGCATCTTAGCACGCTGTGTCGCTACCGGCACACCCAACATGAACCCATGCCTGGAAGTAAGGCCCTGATTTGCCGTGCAGAAGCGGAGGCGTGCTGCAGCTTCCAGGAGGCGGTGGCCTCTGCTCTGCATGCCTTTAACGGTAGCACAGCTTTCTGGACACCTGCGAGGCTAGCCGGGGCACCCTGCTCCCAGCAGGAACACTGAGTACCCCCAGGTGCACCTGGGTCTGCTAAGCAACATCCAGGCCCGTAGCCGTTCAGAGCCCCCTGTGTGCAGGCCGAGCGTAGGGAAACGCACTGCCCTCTCCTTCGGAGCAGCTTAGTTTCCTGCGCACGTGCACACATTCGCGAACACCGTTCTGGCACGTCCAACGTGGCCCGGTGGTCTTACGCGGTGCCCTAATCGGACCTGCCCTCAGAGGAGCCCTCGTCTTCGCATTTCATTCAGGACCTCATGACTGAAGTCACCGTGCCTCCTAGAGGACGGCGGCTTGAGTTCTTACTGCAGTTTAAGTACTGTTCCTTCTGCGGCACTGCAGGCAGCCCCAGGCCCAGAGGAGCAGCTACGGCGTTCCTTGGTTGAGACAGTTCGCCGGATGCGGGACTCCCTACTTCGATAAGTTAATTCAGGGAAGGAAACGCAGGGTAGCCGGTGTCTGTTGGGACTCGTTAGAAGCCACAGGGATGTACGCTGAGTGTGCCCATGAAAATGGGGGCCTGCTGGAACTAGCCCTGCTTTCCCATTTTGAGGGCGGCATTCATGCCTGCCTTGAAGCTACCTGATATTCCCGGCTCCCGACAGGCCAGTGAGCCCTGGAAGAATGTTTCGTGTAAAATTATGAGTTTGCTCTCTCTAAACCAGGGGCTACCATGGCCGCAGCTCGGTCCGCAGGACAGGCTCTAGAGCGAACGGGAACCTCGAAGTGAGAACTCGCCTCCAGGTTAGGCCCTGAGTAGCCGTGCAGAAAGGGAGGTATGCAGCTGTTTCACGAGTTCTCAGTCGCTTATGTTCTTTATTTTAAAGGAAGTACGCGTCCGGGGACTCCTAGGCCCCACGGGTGTGCATCGTTTTCCCTCCGAGGTCACTGAGTGCCTCCAGACACCTGTGGGCCGGCGGAGCAACGTCGAGGTCCATTGGTTGATCCCCCGGAGGACCTCTGTGCCTGCCGAGTGCTGGGCAACAACACACTGCGCGTTCCTTGAGGAGCGCTACATATCCAGAGCCCTCGAACGCCCTCGGGACAACATGGCTGGTGAGTGCGAAGTACCCAGGAAGACTCTGTCATGGCCCTTGTGTGAGTTGCCATGAGAGAACACTGTGCTTGGAACACTGCGAGGCCCGACCTCGTACCTGAAGTCACTCTGCTCGAGGAGAAAGTCAGCATCTTAGCACGCTGTGTTGCTACCGGCACACCCAGCATGAACCCATGCCTGGAAGTAAGGCCCTGATTCGCCGTGCAGAAGCGGAGGCATGCTGCAGCTTCCAGAAGGCGGTGGCCTCTGCTCTGCATGCCTTTAACGGCAACACAGCTTTCTGGACACCTGGGAGGCTAGCAGGGGCACCCTGCTCCCGGCAGGAACACTGAGTACCCCCAGGTGCACCTGGGTCTGCTAAGCAACATCCAGGCCCGTAGCCCTTCAGAGCCCCCTGTGTGCAGGCCAAGCGTAGGGAAACGCACTGCCCTCTCCTTCGGAGTAGCTTAGTCTCCTCCGCACTCGCACACGTTCGCGAACACCGTTCTGGCACGTCCCACGTGGCGTGGAGTTCTTACGCGGTGCCCTAATCGGAGCTGCCCTCAGAGGAGCCCTCGTCTTCGCGTTTCATCCAGGACCTCCTGACTGAAGTCACTGGGCCTCCTAGAGGACGGCGGCTTGGGTTCCTACTGCACTTCAAGTCCTGTTCCTTCTGCGGCACTGCAGGCAGCACCAGGCCCAGAGGAGCAGCTACGGCGTTCCTCGGTTGAGACAGTTCGCCGGATGCGGGACTCCCTTCTTCGATAAGTTAATTCAGGGAAGGAAACACAGGGTAACCGGTGTCTCTTGGGACTCCTTAGAAGCCACAGGGATGTACGCTGAGTGTGCCCATGAAAACGGGGGCCTGCTGGAACAAGCCCTGCTTTCCCATTTTGAGGGCGGCATTCATGCCTGCCTTGAAGCTACCTGACATTCCCGGCTCCCGACAGGCCAGTGAGCCCTGGAAGAATGCTTCGGGGAAAATTATGAGTTTGCTCTCTCTAAAGCAGGGGCTTCCGTGGCCACAGCTCGGTCCGCATGACAGGCTCTAGAGCGAAAGGGAACCTCGAAGTGAGAACTCGCCTCCAGGTTAGGCCCTGAGTAGCCATGCAGAAAGGGAGGCATGCAGCTGTTTCCACGAGTTCTCAGTCGCTTATGTCCTTTATTTTAAAGGAAGTACGCGTCCGGGGACTCCTAGGCCCCATGGGTGTGCATCGTTTTCCCTCCGAGGTCACTGAGTGCCTCCAGACACCTGTGGGCCGGTCGAGCAACGTCGAGGTCCATTGGTTGATCCCCCGGAGGACCTCTGTGCCTGCCGAGTGCTGGGCAGCAACACACTGCGCGTTCCTTGAGGAGCGCTGCATCTCCAGAGCCCTCGAACGCCCTCGGGACAGCATGGCTGGTGAGTGCGAAGTGCCCAGGAAGTCTCTGTCATGGCCCTTGTGTGAGCTGCCATGAGAGAACACTGTGCTTGGAACACTGCGAGGCCCGCCCCGTACCTGAAGTCACTCTGCTCAAGGAAAAACTCAGCATCTTAGCACGCTGTGTCGCTACCGGCACACCCAGCATGAACCCATGCCTGGAAGATAGGCCCTGATTCGCCGTGCAGAAGTGGAGGCGTGCTGCAGCTTCCAGGAGTCGGTGGCCTCTGCTCTGCATGCCTTTAACGGCAGCACAGCTTTCTGGACACCTGGGAGGCTAGCCGGGGCACCCTGCTCCCAGCAGGAACACTGAGTAGCCCCAGGTGCACCTGGGTCTGCTAAGCAACATCCAGGCCCGTAGCCCTTCAGAGCCTCCTGTGTGCAGGCCGAGCGTAGAGAAACGCACTGCCCTCTCCTTCGGAGCAGCTTAGTTTCCTCCGCACTCGCACACGTTCGCGAACACCGTTCTGGCATGTCCCAAGTGGCCCGGAGGTCTTACGCGGTGCCCTAATCGGACCTGCCCTCAGAGGAGCCCTCGTCTTCGTGTTTCATCCAGGACCTCCTGACTGAAGTCACCATGCCTCCTAGAGGACGGCGGCTTGGGTTTTTCCTGCACTTCAAGTCCTGTTCCTTCTGCGGCACTGCAGGCAGCACCAGGCCCAGAGGAGCAGCTACGGCGTTCCTCGGTTGAGACAGTTCGCCGGATGCGGGACTCCCTACTTCGATGTTAATTCAGGGAAGGAAACACAGGGTAACCGGTGTCTCTTGGGACTCCTTAGAAGCCACAGGGATGTACGCTGAGTGTGCCCATGAAAACGGGGGCCTGTTGGAACTAGCCCTGCTTTTCCATTTTGAGGGCGGCATTCATGCCTGCCTTGAAGCTACCTGACATTCCCGGCTCCCGACAGGCCAGTGAGCCCTGGAAGAATGCTTCGGGGAAAATTATGAATTTGCTCTCTCTAAACCAGGTGCTTCCGTGGGCGCGGCGGCGGTCCGCATGACAGACTCTAGAGCGAAAGGGAACCTCGACGTGAGAACTCGCCTCCAGGTTAGGCCCTGAGTAGCCGTGCAGAAAGGGAGGCATGCAGCTGTTTCCACAAGTTCTCAGTCGCTTATGTGCTTTATTTTAAAGGAAGTACGCGTCCCGGGACTCCTAGGCCCCACGGGTGTGCATCGTTTTCCCTCTGAGGTCACTGAGTGCCTCCAGACACCTGTGGGCCGGCGGAGCAACGTCGAGGTCCATTGGTTGATCCCCCGGAGGACCTCTGTGCCTGCCGAGTGCTGGTCAGCAACACACTGCGCATTCCTTGAGGAGCGCTACATCTCCAGAGCCCTCGAATGCCCTCGGGACAACATGGCTAGTGAGTGCGAAGTGCCCAGGAAGACTCTGTCATGGCCCTTGTGTGAGCTGCCATGAGAGAACACTGTGCTTGGAACACTGCGAGGCCCGCCCCGTATCTGAAGTCACTCTGCTCGAGGAGAAAGTCAGCATCTTAGCACGCTGTGTCGCTACCGGCACACCCAGCATGAACCCATTCCTGGAAGTAAGGCCCTGATTCGCCGTGCAGAAGCGGAGGCATGCTGCAGCTTCCAGGAGGTGGTGGCCTCTGCTCTGCATGCCTTTAACGGCAGCACAGCTTTCTGGACACCTGGGAGGCTAGCCGGGGCACCCTGCTCCCGGCAGGAACACTGAGTACCCCCAGGTGCACCTGGGTCTGCTAAGCAACATCCAGGCCCGTAGCCCTTCAGAGCCTCCTGTGTGCAGGCCGAGCGTAGAGAAACGCACTGCCCTCTCCTTCGGAGCAGCTTAGTTTCCTCCGCACTCGCACACGTTCGTGAACACCGTTCTGGCACGTCCCACGTGGCCCGGAGGTCTTACGTGGTGCCCTAGTCGGAGCTGCCCTCAGAGGAGCCCTCGTCTTCGCGTTTCATCCAGGACCTCCTGACTGAAGTCACCGTGCCTCCTAGAGGACGGCGGCTTGGGTTCTTACTGCACTTTAAGTTCTGTTCCTTCTGCGGCCCTGCAGGCAGCCCCAGGCCCAGAGGAGCAGCTACGGCGTTCCTCGGTTGAGACAGTTCGCCGGATGCGGGACTCCCTACTTCGATAAGTTGATTCAGGGAAGGAAACGCAGGGTAACCGGTGTCTCTTGGGACTCCTGAGAAGCCAGAGGGATGTACGCTGAGTGTGCCCATGAAAACGGGGGCCTGCTGGAACTAGCCCTGCTTTCCCATTTTGAGGGCGGCATTCATGCCTGCCTTGAAGCTACCTGATATTCCCGGCTCCCGACAGGCCAGTGAGCCCTGGAAGAATGCTTCTGGGAAAATTATGAGTTTGCTCTCTCTAAACCAGGGGCTTCCGTGGTCGCAGCTCGGTCCGCATGACAGGCTCTAGAGCGAAAGTGAACCTCGACGTGAGAACTCGCCTCCAGGTTAGGCCCTGAGTAGCCATGCAGAAAGGGAGGCATGCAGCTGTTTCCACGAGTTCTCAGTCGCTTATGTCCTTTAGTTTAAAGGAAGTACGCGTCCGGGGACTCCTAGGCCCCACGGGTGTGCATCGTTTTCCCTCCGAGGTCACTGAGTGCCTCCAGACACCTGTGGGCCGGCGGAGCAACGTCGAGGTCCATTGGTTGATCCCCCGGAGGACCTCTGTGCCTGCCGAGTGCTGGGCAGCAACACACTGCGCGTTCCTTGAGGAGCGCTACATATCCAGAGCCCTCGAACGCCCTCGGGACAACATGGCTGGTGAGTGCGAAGTACCCAGGAAGACTCAGTCATGGCCCTTGTGTGAGCTGCCATGAGAGAACACTGTGCTTGGAACACTGCGAGGCCCGCCCTCGTACCTGAAGTCACTCTGCTCGAGGAGAAAGTCAGCATCTTAGCACGCTGTGTCGCTACCGGCACACCCAGCATGAACCCATGCCTGGAAGGAAGGCCCTGATTTGCGTGCAGAAGCGGAGGCGTGCTGCAGCTTCCAGGAGGCGGTGGCCTCTGCTCTGCATGCCTTTAACGGCAGCACAGCTTTCTGGACACCTGGGAGGCTAGCCGGGACACCCTGCTCCCAGCAGGAACACTGAGTACCCCCAGGTGCACCTGGGTCTGCTAAGCAACATCCAGGCCCGTAGCCCTTCAGAGCCCCCTTTGTGCAGGCCGTGCGTAGGGAAACGCACTGCCCTCTCCTTCGGAGCAGCTTAGTTTCCTCAGCACTCGCACACGTTCGCGAACGCCGTTCTGGCACGTCCCACGTTGTGCGGAGGTCTTACGCGGTGCCCTAGTCGGAGCTGCCCTCAGAGGAGCCCTCGTCTTGGCGTTCCATTCAGGACCTCATGACTGAAGTCACCGTGCCTCCTAGAGGACGGCGACTTGGGTTCTTACTGCACTTTAAGTACTGTTCCTTCTGCGTCACTGCAGGCAGCCCCAGGCCCAGAGGAGCAGCTACAGCGTTCCTCGGTTGAGACAGTTCGCCGGATGCGGGACTCCCTACTTCGATAAGTTGATTCAGGGAAGGAAACGCAGGGTAACCGGTGTGTATTGGGACTCCTTAGAAGCCACAGGGATGTATGCTGAGTGTGCCCATGAAAATGGGGGCCTGCTGGAACTAGCCCTGCTTTCCCATTTTGCGGGCGGCATTCATGCCTGCCTTGAAGCTACCTGACATTCCCGGCTCCCGACAGGCCAGTGAGCCCTGGAAGAATGCTTCGGGGAAAATTATGAGTTTGCTCTCTCTAAACCAGGGGCTTCCGTGGCCGCAGCTCGGTCTGCATGACAGGCTCTAGAGCGAAAGGGAACCTCGAAGTGAGAACTCGCCTCCAGGTTAGGCCCTGAGTAGACGTGCAGAAAGGGAGGCATGCAGCTGTTTCACGAGTTCTCAGTCGCTTATGTCCTTTAGTTTAAAGGAAGTACGCGTCCGGGGACTCCTAGGCCCCACGGGTGTGCATCGTTTTCCCTCCGAGGTCACTGAGTGCCTCCAGACACCTGTGGGCCGGCGGAGCAACGTCGAGGTCCATTGGTTGATCCCCCGGAGGACCTCTGTGCCTGCCGTGTGCTGGGCAGCAACACACTGCGCATTCCTTGAGGAGCGCTACATCTCCAGAGCCCTCGAATGCCCTCGGGACAACATGGCTAGTGAGTGCGAAGTGCCCAGGAAGACTCTGTCATGGCCCTTGTGTGAGCTGCCATGAGAGAACACTGTGCTTGGAACACTGCGAGGCCCGCCCCGTATCTGAAGTCACTCTGCTCGAGGAGAAAGTCAGCATCTTAGCATGCTGTGTCGCTACCGGCACACCCAGCATGAACCCATTCCTGGAAGTAAGGCCCTGATTCGCCTTGCAGAAGCGGAGGCATGCTGCAGCTTCCAGAAGGCGGTGGCCTCTGCTCTGCATGCCTTTAATGGCACCACAGCTTTCTGGACACCTGGGAGGCTAGCCGGGGCACCCTGCTCCCGGCAGAAACACTGAGTACCCCCAGGTGCACCTGGGTCTGCTAAGCAACATCCAGGCCCGTAGCCCTTCAGAGCCCCCTGTGTGCAGGCCGAGCGTAGGGAAACGCACTGCCCTCTCCTTCGGAGCAGCTTAGTCTCCTCTGCACTCGCACACGTTCGCGAACACCGTTCTGGCACGTCCCACGTGGCGTGGAGTTCTTACGCGGTGCCCTAATCGGAGCTGCCCTCAGAGGAGCCCTCGTCTTCGCGTTTCATCCAGGACCTCCTGACTGAAGTCACCGGGCCTCCTAGAGGACGGCGGCTTGGGTTTTTCCTGCACTTCAAGTCCTGTTCCTTCTGCGGCACTGCAGGCAGCACCAGGCCCAGAGGAGCAGCTACGGCGTTCCTCGGTTGAGACAGTTCGCCGGATGCGGGACTCCCTACTTCGATAAGTTGATTCAGGGAAGGAAACACAGGGTAACCGGTGTCTCTTGGGACTCCTTAGAAGCCACAGGTATGTACGCTGAGTGTGCCCATGAAAACGGGGGCCTGCTGGAACAAGCCCTGCTTTCCCATTTGAGGGCGGCATTCATGCCTGCCTTGAAGCTACCTGACATTCCCGGCTCCCGACAGGCCAGTGAGCCCTGGAAGAATGCTTCGGGGAAAATTATGAGTTTGCTCTCTCTAAAGCAGGGGCTTCCGTGGCCGCAGCTCGGTCCGCATGACAGGCTCTAGAGCGAAAGGGAACCTCGAAGTGAGAACTCGCCTCCAGGTTAGGCCCTGAGTAGCCGTGCAGAAAGGGAGGCATGCAGCTGTTTCACGAGTTCTCAGTCGCTTATGTCCTTTAGTTTAAAGGAAGTACGCGTCCGGGGACTCCTAGGCCCCACGGGTGTGCATCGTTTTCCCTCCGAGGTCACTGAGTGCCTCCAGACACCTGTGGGCCGGCGGAGCAACGTCGAGGTCCATTGGTTGATCCCCCGGAGGACCTCTGTGCCTGCCGTGTGCTGGGCAGCAACACACTGCGCATTCCTTGAGGAGCGCTACATCTCCAGAGCCCTCGAATGCCCTCGGGACAACATGGCTAGTGAGTGCGAAGTGCCCAGGAAGACTCTGTCATGGCCCTTGTGTGAGCTGCCATGAGAGAACACTGTGCTTGGAACACTGCGAGGCCCGCCCCGTATCTGAAGTCACTCTGCTCGAGGAGAAAGTCAGCATCTTAGCATGCTGTGTCGCTACCGGCACACCCAGCATGAACCCATTCCTGGAAGTAAGGCCCTGATTCGCCTTGCAGAAGCGGAGGCATGCTGCAGCTTCCAGAAGGCGGTGGCCTCTGCTCTGCATGCCTTTAACGGCAGCACAGCTTTCTGGACACCTGGGAGGCTAGCCGGGGCACCCTGCTCCCGGCAGAAACACTGAGTACCCCCAGGTGCACCTGGGTCTGCTAAGCAACATCCAGGCCCGTAGCCCTTCAGAGCCCCCTGTGTGCAGGCCGAGCGTAGGGAAACGCACTGCCCTCTCCTTCGGAGCAGCTTAGTCTCCTCCGCACTCGCACACGTTCGCGAACACCGTTCTGGCACGTCCCACGTGGCGTGGAGTTCTTACGCGGTGCCCTAATCGGAGCTGCCCTCAGAGGAGCCCTCGTCTTCGCGTTTCATCCAGGACCTCCTGACTGAAGTCACCGGGCCTCCTAGAGGACGGCGGCTTGGGTTTTTCCTGCACTTCAAGTCCTGTTCCTTCTGCGGCACTGCAGGCAGCACCAGGCCCAGAGGAGCAGCTACGGCGTTCCTCGGTTGAGACAGTTCGCCGGATGCGGGACTCCCTACTTCGATAAGTTGATTCAGGGAAGGAAACACAGGGTAACCGGTGTCTCTTGGGACTCCTTAGAAGCCACAGGTATGTACGCTGAGTGTGCCCATGAAAACGGGGGCCTGCTGGAACAAGCCCTGCTTTCCCATTTGAGGGCGGCATTCATGCCTGCCTTGAAGCTACCTGACATTCCCAGCTCCCGACAGGCCAGTGAGCCCTGGAAGAATGCTTCGGGGAAAATTATGAGTTTGCTCTCTCTAAAGCAGGGGCTTCCGTCGCCGCAGCTCGGTCCGCATGACAGGCTCTAGAGCGAAAGGGAACCTCGAAGTGAGAACTCGCCTCCAGGTTAGGCCCTGAGTAGCCGTGCAGAAAGGGAGGCATGCAGCTGTTTCCACAAGTTCTCAGTCGCTTATGTGCTTTATTTTAAAGGAAGTACGCGTCGCGGGACTCCTAGGCCCCACGGGTGTGCATCGTTTTCCCTCCGAGGTCACTGAGTGACTCCAGACACCTGTGGGCCGGCGGAGCAACGTCAAGGTCCATTGGTTGATCCCCCGGAGGACCTCTGTGCCTGCCGAGTGCAGGGCAGCAACACACTGCGCATTCCTTGAGGAGCGCTACATCTCCAGAGCCCTCGAATGCCCTCGGGACAACATGGCTAGTGAGTGCGAAGTGCCCAGGAAGACTCTGTCATGGCCCTTGTGTGAGCTGCCATGAGAGAACACTGTGCTTGGAACACTGCGAGGCCCGCCCCGTATCTGAAGTCACTCTGCTCGAGGAGAAAGTCAGCATCTTAGCACGCTGTGTCGCTACCGGCACACCCAGCATGAACCCATGCCTGGAAGATAGGCCCTGATTCGCCGTGCATAAGCGGAGGCGTGCTGCAGCTTCCAGGAGGCGGTAGCCTCTGCTCTGCATGCCTTTAACGGCAGCACAGCTTTCTGGACACCTGGGAGGCTAGCCGGGGCACCCTGCTCCCGGCAGGAACACTGAGTACCCCCAGGTGCACCTGGGTCTGCTAAGCAACATCCAGGCCCGTAGCCCTTCAGAGCCTCCTGTGTGCAGGCCGAGCGTAGAGAAACGCACTGCCCTCTCCTTCGGAGCAGCTTAGTTTCCTCCGCACTCGCACACGTTCGCGAACACCGTTCTGGCATGTCCCACATGGCCCGGAGGTCTTACGCGGTGCCCTAATCGGACCTGCCCTCAGAGGAGCCCTCGTCTTCGCGTTTCATCCAGGACCTCCTGACTGAAGTCACCGGGCCTCCTAGAGGACGGCGGCTTGGGTTTTTCCTGCACTTCAAGTCCTGTTCCTTCTGCGGCACTGCAGGCAGCACCAGGCCCAGAGGAGCAGCTACGGCGTTCCTCGGTTGAGACAGTTCGCCGGATGCGGGACTCAAAACTTCGATAAGTTGATTCAGGGAAGGAAACACAGGGTAACCGGTGTCTCTTGGGACTCCTTAGAAGCCACAGGGATGTACGCTGAGTGTGCCCATGAAAACGGGGGCCTGCTGGAACTAGCCCTGCTTTTCCATTTTGAGGGCGGCATTCATGCCTGCCTTGAAGCTACCTGACATTCCCGGCTCCCGACAGACCAGTGAGCCCTGGAAGAAGGCTTCGGGGTAAAATATGAATTTGCTCTCTCTAAACCAGGGGCTTCCGTGGCCGCCGCGGCGGTCCGCATGACAGGCTCTAGAGCAAAAGTGAACCTCGACGTGAGAACTCGCCTCCAGGTTAGGCCCTGAGTAGCCGTGCAGAAAGGGAGTCATGCAGCTGTTTCCACAAGTTCTCAGTCGCTTATGTGCTTTATTTTAAAGGAAGTACGCGTCCGGGGACTCCTAGGCCCCACGGGTGTGCATCGTTCTCCCTCCGAGGTCACTGAGTGCCTCCAGACACCTGTGGGCCGGCGGAGCAACGTCGAGGTCCATTGGTTGATCCCCCGGAGGACCTCTGTGCCTGCCGAGTGCTGGGCAGCAACACACTGCGCATTCCTTGAGGAGCGCTACATCTCCAGAGCCCTCGAATGCCCTCGGGACAACATGGCTAGTGAGTGCGAAGTGCCCAGGAAGACTCTGTCATGGCCCTTGTGTGAGCTGCCATGAGAGAACACTGTTCTTGGAACACTGCGAGGCCCGCCCCGTATCTGAAGTCACTCTGCTCGAGGAGAAAGTCAGCATCTTAGCACGCTGTGTCGCTACCGGCACACCCAGCATGAACCCATTCCTGGAAGTAAGGCCCTGATTCGCCGTGCAGAAGCGGAGGCATGCTGCAGCTTTCAGAAGGCGGTGGCCTCTGCTCTGCATGCCTTTAACGGCAGCACAGCTTTCTGGACACCTGGGAGGCTAGCCGGGGCACCCTGCTCCCGGCAGGAACACTGAGTACCCCCAGGTGCACCTGGGTCTGCTAAGCAACATCCAGGCCCGTAGCCCTTCAGAGCCCCCTGTGTGCAGGCCGAGCGTAGGGAAACGCACTGCCCTCTCCTTCGGAGCAGCTTAGTTTCCTCCGCACTCGCACACGTTCGCGAACACCGTTCTGGCACGTCCCACGTGGCATGGAGTTCTTACGCGGTGCCCTAATCGGAGCTGCCCTCAGAGGAGCCCTCGTCTTCGCGTTCCATCCAGGACCTCGTGACTGAAGTCACCGGGCCTCCTAGAGGACGGCGGCTTGGGTTCTTACTGCACTTCAAGTCCTGTTCCTTCTGCGGCACTGCAGGCAGCCACAGGCCCAGAGGAGCAGCTACGGCGTTCCTCGGTTGAGACAGTTCGCCGGATGCGGGACTCCCTACTTCGATAAGTTGATTCAGGGAAGGAAACACAGGGTAACCGGTGTCTCTTGGGACTCGTTAGAAGCCACAGGGATGTACGCTGAGTGTGCCCATGAAAACGGGGGCCTGCTGGAACTAGCCCTGCTTTTCCATTTTGAGGGCGGCATTCATGCCTGCCTTGAAGCTACCTGACATTCCCGGCTCCCGACAGGCCAGTGAGCCCTGGAAGAAGGCTTCGGGGAAAATTATGAATTTGCTCTCTCTACACCAGGGGCTTCCGTGGGCGCGGCGGAGGTCCGCCTGACAGACTCTAGAGCGAAAGGGAACCTCGACGTGAGAACTCGCCTCCAGGTTAGGCCCTGAGTAGCCGTGCAGAAAGGGAGGCATGCAGCTGTTTCCACAAGTTCTCAGTCGCTTATGTGCTTTATTTTAAAGGAAGTACGCGTCCCGGGACTCCTAGTCCCCACGGGTGTGCATCGTTTTCCCTCCGAGGTCACTGAGTGCCTCCAGACACCTGTGGGCCAGCGGAGCAACGTCGAGGTCCATTGGTTGATCCCCCGGAGGACCTCTGTGCCTGCCGTGTGCTGGGCAGCAACACACTGCGCGTTCCTTGAGGAGCGCTACATCTCCAGAGCCCTCGAACGCCCTCGGGACAACATGGCTGGTGAGTGCGAAGTGCCCAGGAAGACTCTGTCATGGCCCTTGTGTGAGCTGCCATGAGAGAACACTGTGCTTGGAACACTGCGAGGCCCGCCCTCGTACCTGAAGTCACTCTGCTCGAGGAGAAAGTCAGCATCTTAGCACGCTGTGTCGCTAACGGCACACCCAGCATGAACCCATGCCGGGAAGTAAGGCCCTGATTCGCCGTGCAGAAGCGGAGGCGTGCTGCAGCTTCCAGGAGGCGGTGGCCTCTGCTCTGCATGCCTTTAATGGCAGCACAGCTTTCTTGACACCTGGGATGCTAGCTGGGGCACCCTGCTCCCGGCAGGAACACTGAGTACCCCCAGGTGCACCTGGGTCTGCTAAGCAACATCCAGGCCCGTAGCCCTTCAGAGCCCCCTGTGTGCAGGCCGAGCGTAGGGAAACGCACTGCCCTCTCCTTCGGAGCAGCTTAGTTTCCTCCACACTCGCACACGTTCGCGAACACCGTTCTGGCACGTCCCACGTGGCCCGGAGGTCTTACGCGGTGCCCTAGTCGGAGCTGCCCTCAGAGGAGCCCTCGTCTTCGCGTTTCATCCAGGACCTCCTGACTGAAGTCACCGTGCCTCCTAGAGGACGGCGGCTTGGGTTCTTACTGCACTTTAAGTCCTGTTCCTTCTGCGGCACTGCAGGCAGCCCCAGGCCCAGAGGAGCAGCTCCGGCGTTCCTCGGTTGGGACAGTTCGCCGGATGCGGGACTCCCTACTTCGATAAGTTGATTCAGGGAAGGAAACGCAGGGTAACCGGTGTCTCTTGGGACTCCTTAGAAGCCAGAGGGATGTACGCTGAGTGTGCCCATGAAAACGGGGGCCTGCTGGAACTAGCCCTGCTTTCCCATTTTGAGGGCGGCATTCATGCCTGCCTTGAATCTACCTGACATTCCCGGCTCCCGACAGGCCAGTGAGCCCTGGAAGAATGCTTCGGGGAAAATTATGAGTTTGCTCTCTCTAAACCAGGGGCTTCCGTGGTCGCAGCTCGGTCCGCATGACAGGCTCTAGAGCGAAAGGGAACCTCGACGTGAGAACTCGCCTCCAGGTTAGGCCCTGAGTAGCCATGCAGAAAGGGAGGCATGCAGCTGTTTCCACGAGTTCTCAGTCGCTTATGTCCTTTAGTTTAAAGGAAGTACGCGTCCGGGGACTCCTAGGCCCCACGGGTGTGCATCGTTTTCCCTCCGAGGTCACTGAGTGCCTCCAGACACGTGTGGGCTGGCGGAGCAACGTCGAGGTCCATTGGTTGATCCCCCGGAGGACCTCTGTGCCTGCCGAGTGCTGGGCAGCAACACACTGCGCATTCCTTGAGGAACGCTACATCTCCAGAGCCCTCGAATGCCCTCGGGACAACATGGCTAGTGAGTGCGAAGTGCCCAGGAAGACTCTGTCATGGCCCTTGTGTGAGCTGCCATGAGAGAACACTGTTCTTGGAACACTGCGAGGCCCGCCCCGTATCTGAAGTCACTCTGCTCGAGGAGAAAGTCAGCATCTTAGCACGCTGTGTCGCTACCGACACACCCAGCATGAACCCATGCCTGGAAGATAGGCCCTGATTCGCCGTGCAGAAGCGGAGGCATGCTGCAGCTTCCAGAAGGCGGTGGCCTCTGCTCTGCATGCCTTTAACGGCAGCACAGCTTTCTGGACACCTGGGAGGCTAGCCGGGGCACCCTGCTCCCGGCAGGAACACTGAGTACCCCCAGGTGCACCTGGGTCTGCTAAGCAACATCCAGGCCCGTAGCCCTTCAGAGCCCCCTGTGTGCAGGCCGAGCGTAGGGAAACGCACTGCCCTCTCCTTCGGAGCAGCTTAGTCTCCTCCGCACTCGCACACGTTCGCGAACACCGTTCTGGCACGTCCCACGTGGCGTGGAGTTCTTACGCGGTGCCCTAATCGGAGCTGCCCTCAGAGGAGCCCTCGTCTTCGCGTTTCATCCAGGACCTCCTGACTGAAGTCACTGGGCCTCCTAGAGGACGGCGGCTTGGGTTCCTACTGCACTTCAAGTCCTGTTCCTTCTGCGGCACTGCAGGCAGCCCCAGGCCCAGAGGAGCAGGTACGGCGTTCCTCGGTTGAGACAGTTCGCCGGATGCGGGACTCCCTACTTCGATAAGTTAATTCAGGGAAGGAAACACAGGGTAACCGGTGTCTCTTGGGACTCCTTAGAAGCCACAGGGATGTACGCTGAGTGTGCCCATGAAAACGGGGGCCTGCTGGAACTAGCCCTGCTTTCCCATTTTGAGGGCGGCATTCATGCCTGCCTTGAATCTACCTGATATTCCCGGCTCCCGACAGGCCAGTGAGCCCTGGAAGAATGCTTCGGGGAAAATTATGAGTTTGCTCTCTCTAAACCAGGGGCTTCCGTGGCCGCAGCTCGGTCCGCATGACAGGCTCTAGAGCGAAAGGGAACCTCGACGTGAGAACTCGCCTCCAGGTTAGGCCCTGAGTAGCCATGCAGAAATGGAGGCATGCAGCTGTTTCCACGAGTTCTCAGTCGCTTATGTCCTTTAGTTTAAAGGAAGTACGCGTCCGGGGACTCCTAGGCCCCACGGGTGTGCATCGTTTTCCCTCCGAGATCACTGAGTGCCTCCAGACACCTGTGGCCGGCGGAGCAATGTCGAGGTCCATTGGTTGATCCCCCGGAGGACATCTGTGCCTGCCGAGTGCTGGGCAGCAACACAGTGCGCATTCCTTAAGGAGCGCTACATCTCCAGAGCCCTCGAATGCCCTCGGGACAACATGGCTAGTGAGTGCGAAGTGCCCAGGAAGACTCTGTCATGGCCCTTGTGTGAGTTGCCATGAGAGAACACTGTTCTTGGAACACTGCGAGGCCCGCCCCGTATCTGAAGTCACTCTGCTCGAGGAGAAAGTCAGCATCTTAGCACGCTGTGTCGCTACCGGCACACCCAGCATGAACCCATTCCTGGAAGTAAGGCCCTGATTCGCCGTGCAGAAGCGGAGGCATGCTGCAGCTTCCAGGAGGCGGTGGCCTCTGCTCTGCATGCCTTTAACGGCAGCACAGCTTTCTGGACACCTGGGAGGCTAGCCGGGGCACCCTGCTCCCGGCAGGAACACTGAGTACCCCCAGGTGCACCTGGGTCTGCTAAGCAACATCCAGGCCCGTAGCCCTTCAGAGCCCCCTGTGTGCAGGCCGAGCGTAGGGAAACGCACTGCCCTCTCCTTCGGAGAAGCTTAGTTTCCTCCGCACTCGCACACGTTCGCGAACACCGTTCTGGCACGTCCCACGTGGCGTGGAGTTCTTACGCGGTGCCCTAATCGGAGCTGCCCTCAGAGGAGCCCTCGTCTTCGCGTTCCATCCAGGACCTCCTGACTGAAGTCACCGGGCCTCCTAGAGGACGGCGGCTTGGGTTCTTACTGCACTTCAAGTCCTGTTCCTTCTGCGGCACTGCAGGCAGCAACAGGCCCAGAGGAGCAGCTACGGCGTTCCTCGGTTGAGACAGTTCGCCGGATGCGGGACTCCCTACTTCGATAAGTTGATTCAGGGAAGGAAACACAGGGTAACCGGTGTCTCTTGGGACTCCTTAGAAGCCACAGGGATGTACGCTGAGTGTGCCCATGAAAACGGGGGCCTGTTGGAACTAGCCCTGCTTTTCCATTTTGAGGGCGGCATTCATGCCTGCCTTGAAGCTACCTGACATTCCCGGCTCCCGACAGGCCAGTGAGCCCTGGAAGAATGCTTCGGGGAAAATTATGAATTTGCTTTCTCTAAACCAGGGGCTTCCGTGGGCGCGGCGGCGGTCCACATGACAGACTCTAGAGCGAAAGGGAACCTCGACGTGAGAACTCGCCTCCAGGTTAGGCCCTGAGTAGCCGTGCAGAAAGGGAGGCATGCAGCTGTTTCCACAAGTTCTCAGTCGCTTATGTGCTTTATTTTAAAGGAAGTACGCGTCCCGGGACTCCTAGGCACCACGGGTGTGCATCGTTCTCCCTCCGAGGTCACTGAGTGCCTCCAGACACCTGTGGGCGGGCGGAGCAACGTCGAGGTCCATTGGTTGATCCCCCGGAGGACCTCTGTGCCTGCCGAGTGCTGGGCAGCAACACACTGCGCATTCCTTGAGGAGCACTACATCTCCAGAGCCCTCGAATGCCCTCGGGACAACATGGCTAGTGAGTGCGAAGTGCCCAGGAAGACTCTGTCATGGCCCTTGTGTGAGCTGCCATGAGAGAACACTGTGCTTGGAACACTGCGAGGCCCGCCCCGTATCTGAAGTCACTCTGCTCGAGGAGAAAGTCAGCATCTTAGCACGCTGTGTCGCTACCGGCACACCCAGCATGAACCCATTCCTGGAAGTAAGGCCCTGTTTCGCCGTGCAGAAGCGGAGGCATGCTGCAGCTTCCAGAAGGCGGTGGCCTCTGCTCTGCATGCCTTTAACGGCAGCACAGCTTTCTGGACACCTGGGAGGCTAGCCGGGGCACCCTGCTCCCGGCAGGAACACTGAGTACCCCCAGGTGCACCTGGGTCTGCTAAGCAACATCCAGGCCCGTAGCCCTTCAGAGCCCCCTGTGTGCAGGCCGAGCGTAGGGAAACGCACTGCCCTCTCCTTCGGAGCAGCTTAGTTTCCTCCGCACTCGCACACGTTCGCGAACACCGTTCTGGCACGTCCCACGTGGCATGGAGTTCTTACGCGGTGCCCTAATCGGAGCTGCCCTCAGAGGAGCCCTCGTCTTCGTGTTCCATCCAGGACCTCGTGACTGAAGTCACCGGGCCTCCTAGAGGACGGCGGCTTGGGTTCTTACTGCACTTCAAGTCCTGTTCCTTCTGCGGCACTGCAGGCAGCCACAGGCCCAGAGGAGCAGCTACGGCGTTCCTCGGTTGAGACAGTTCGCCGGATGCGGGACTCCCTACTTCGATAAGTTGATTCAGGGAAGGAAACACAGGGTAACCAGTGTCTCTTGGGACTCGTTAGAAGCCACAGGGATGTACGCTGAGTGTGCCCATGAAAACGGGGGCCTGCTGGAACTAGCCCTGCTTTTCCATTTTGAGGGCGGCATTCATGCCTGCCTTGAAGCTACCTGACATTCCCGGCTCCCGACAGGCCAGTGAGCCCTGGAAGAAGGCTTCCGGGAAAATTATGAATTTGCTCTCTCTACACCAGGGGCTTCCGTGAGCGCGGCGGAGGTCCGCCTGACAGACTCTAGAGCGAAAGGGAACCTCGACGTGAGAACTCGCCTCCAGGTTAGGCCCTGAGTAGCCGTGCAGAAAGGGAGGCATGCAGCTGTTTCCACAAGTTCTCAGTCGCTTATGTGCTTTATTTTAAAGGAAGTACGCGTCCCGGGACTCCTAGTCCCCACGGGTGTGCATCGTTTTCCCTCCGAGGTCACTGAGTGCCTCCAGACACCTGTGGGCCGGCGGAGCAACGTCGAGATCCATTGGTTGATCCCCCGGAGGACCTCTGTGCCTGCCGTGTGCTGGGCAGCAACACACTGCGCGTTCCTTGAGGAGCGCTACATCTCCAGAGCCCTCGAACGCCCTCGGGACAACATGGCTGGTGAGTGCGAAGTGCCCAGGAAGACTCTGTCATGGCCCTTGTGTGAGCTGCCATGAGAGAACACTGTGCTTGGAACACTGCGAGGCCCGCCCTCGTACCTGAAGTCACTCTGCTCGAGGAGAAAGTCAGCATCTTAGCACGCTGTGTCGCTAACGGCACACCCAGCATGAACCCATGCCTGGAAGTAAGGCCCTGATTCGCCGTGCAGAAGCGGAGGCGTGCTGCAGCTTCCAGGAGGCGGTGGCCTCTGCTCTGCATGCCTTTAACGGCAGCACAGCTTTCTTGACACCTGGGATGCTAGCTGGGGTACCCTGCTCCCGGCAGGAACACTGAGTACCCCCAGGTGCACCTGGGTCTGCTAAGCAACATCCAGGCCCGTAGCACTTCAGAGCCCCCTGTGTGCAGGCCGAGCGTAGGGAAACGCACTGCCCTCTCCTTCGGAGCAGCTTAGTTTCCTCCGCACTCGCACACGTTCGCGAACACCGTTCTGGCACGTCCCACGTGGCCCGGAGGTCTTACGCGGTGCCCTAGTCGGAGCTGCCCTCAGAGGAGCCCTCGTCTTCGCGTTTCATCCAGGACCTCCTGACTGAAGTCACCGTGCCTCCTAGAGGACGGCGGCTTGGGTTCTTACTGCACTTTAAGTCCTGTTCCTTCTGCGGCACTTCAGGCAGCCCCAGGCCCAGAGGAGCAGCTCCGGCGTTCCTCGGTTGGGACAGTTCGCCGGATGCGGGACTCCCTACTTCGATAAGTTGATTCAGGGAAGGAAACGCAGGGTAACCGGTGTCTCTTGGGACTCCTTAGAAGCCAGAGGGATGTACGCTGAGTGTGCCCATGAAAACGGGGGCCTGCTGGAACTAGCCCTGCTTTCCCATTTTGAGGGCGGCATTCATGCCTGCCTTGAATCTACCTGACATTCCCGGCTCCCGACAGGCCAGTGAGCCCTGGAAGAATGCTTCGGGGAAAATTATAAGTTTGCTCTCTCTAAAGCAGGGGCTTCCGTGGCCGCAGCTCGGTCCGCATGACAGGCTCTAGAGCGAAAGGGAACCTCGAAGTGAGAACTCGCCTCCAGGTTAGGCCCTGAGTAGCCGTGCAGAAAGGGAGGCATGCAGCTGTTTCCACGAGTTCTCAGTCGCTTATGTCCTTTATTTTAAAGGAAGTACGCGTCCGGGGACTCCTAGGCCCCACGGGTGTGCATCGTTTTCCCTCCGAGGTCACTGAGTGCCTCCAGACACCTGTGGGCCGGTGGAGCAATGTCGAGGTCCATTGGTTGATCCCCCGTAGGACCTCTGTGCCTGCCGAGTGCTGGGCAGCAACACACTGCGCGTTCCTTGAGGAGGGCTGCATCTCCAGAGCCCTCGAACGCCCTCGGGACAGCATGGCTGGTGAGTGCGAAGTGCCCAGGAAGTCTCTGTCATGGCCCTTGTGTGAGCTGCCATGAGAGAACACTGTGCTTGGAACACTGCGAGGCCCGCCCCGTAACTGAAGTCACTCTGCTCGAGGAGAAAGTCAGCATCTTAGCACGCTGTGTCGCTACCGGCACACCCAGCATGAACCCATGCCTGGAAGATAGGCCCTGATTCGCCGTGCAGAAGCGGAGGCGTGCTGCAGCTTCCAGGAGGCGGTGGCCTCTGCTCTGCATGCCTTTAACGGCAGCACAGCTTTCTGGACACCTGGGAGGCTAGCCGGGGCACCCTGCTCCAAGCAGGAACACTGAGTACCCCCAGGTGCACCTGGGTCTGCTAAGCAACATCCAGGCCCGTAGCCCTTCAGAGGCCCCTGTGTGCAGGCCGAGCGTAGGGAAACGCACTGCCCTCTCCTTCGGAGCAGCTTAGTTTCCTCCGCACTCGCACACGTTCGCGAACACCGTTCTGGCACGTCCCACGTGGCGTGGAGTTCTTACGCGGTGCCCTAATCGGAGCTGCCCTCAGAGGAGCCCTCGTCTTCGCGTTCCATCCAGGACCTCCTGACTGAAGTCACCGGGCCTCCTAGAGGACAGCGGCTTGGGTTCTTACTGCACTTCAAGTCCTGTTCCTTCTGCGGCACTGCAGGCAGCCCCAGGCCCAGAGGAGCAGCTACGGCGTTCCTCGGTTGAGACAGTTCGCCGGATGCGGGACTCCCTACTTCGATAAGTTGATTCAGGGAAGGAAACACAGGGTAACCGGTGTCTCTTGGGACTCCTTAGAAGCCACAGGGATGTACGCTGAGTGTGCCCATGAAAACGGGGGCCTGCTGGAACTAGCCCTGCTTTCCCATTTTGAGGGCGGCATTCATGCCTGCCTTGAATCTACCTGATATTCCCGGCTCCCGACAGGCCAGTGAGCCCTGGAAGAATGCTTCGGGGAAAATTATGAGTTTGCTCTCTCTAAACCAGGGGCTTCCGTGGTCGCAGCTCGGTCCGCATGACAGGCTCTAGAGCGAAAGTGAACCTCGACGTGAGAACTCGCCTCCAGGTTAGGCCCTGAGTAGCCATGCAGAAAGGGAGGCATGCAGCTGTTTCCACGAGTTCTCAGTCGCTTATGTCCTTTAGTTTAAAGGAAGTACGCATCCGGGGACTCCTAGGCCCCACGGGTGTGCATCGTTTTCCCTCCGAGATCACTGAGTGCCTCCAGACACCTGTGGCCGGCGGAGCAATGTCGAGGTCCATTGGTTGATCCCCCGGAGGACATCTGTGCCTGCCGAGTGCTGGGCAGCAACGCACTGCGCATTCCTTGAGGAGCGCTACATCTCCAGAGCCCTCGAATGCCCTCGGGACAACATGGCTAGTGAGTGCGAAGTGCCCAGGAAGACTCTGTCATGGCCCTTGTGTGAGTTGCCATGAGAGAACACTGTTCTTGGAACACTGCGAGGCCCGCCCCGTATCTGAAGTCACTCTGCTCGAGGAGAAAGTCAGCATCTTAGCACGCTGTGTCGCTACCGGCACACCCAGCATGAACCCATTCCTGGAAGTAAGGCCCTGATTCGCCGTGCAGAAGCGGAGGCATGCTGCAGCTTCCAGGAGGCGGTGGCCTCTGCTCTGCATGCCTTTAACGGCAGCACAGCTTTCTGGACACCTGGGAGGCTAGCCGGGGCACCCTGCTCCCGGCAGGAACACTGAGTACCCCCAGGTGCACCTGGGTCTGCTAAGCAACATCCAGGCCCGTAGCCCTTCAGAGCCCCCTGTGTGCAGGCCGAGCGTAGGGAAACGCACTGCCCTCTCCTTCGGAGAAGCTTAGTTTCCTCCGCACTCGCACACGTTCGCGAACACCGTTCTGGCACGTCCCACGTGGCGTGGAGTTCTTACGCGGTGCCCTAATCGGAGCTGCCCTCAGAGGAGCCCTCGTCTTCGCGTTCCATCCAGGACCTCCTGACTGAAGTCACCGGGCCTCCTAGAGGACGGCGGCTTGGGTTCTTACTGCACTTCAAGTCCTGTTCCTTCTGCGGCACTGCAGGCAGCAACAGGCCCAGAGGAGCAGCTACGGCGTTCCTCGGTTGAGACAGTTCGCCGGATGCGGGACTCCCTACTTCGATAAGTTGATTCAGGGAAGGAAACACAGGGTAACCGGTGTCTCTTGGGACTCCTTAGAAGCCACAGGGATGTACGCTGAGTGTGCCCATGAAAATGGGGGCCTGCTGGAACTAGCCCTGCTTTCCCATTTTGCGGGCGGCATTCATGCCTGCCTTGAAGCTACCTGACATTCCCGGCTCCTGACAGGCCAGTGAGCCCTGGAAGAATGCTTCGGGGAAAATTATGAGTTTGCTCTCTCTAAACCAGGGGCTTCCGTGGTCGCAGCTCGGTCCGCATGACAGGCTCTAGAGCGAAAGGGAACCTCGACGTGAGAACTCGCCTCCAGGTTAGGCCCTGAGTAGCCATGCAGAAAGGGAGGCATGCAGCTGTTTCCACGAGTTCTCAGTCGCTTATGTCTTTTGTTTAAAGGAAGTACGCGTCCGGGGACTCCTAGGCCCCACGGGTGTGCATCGTTTTCCCTCCGAGGTCACTGAGTGCCTCCAGACACCTGTGCGCCGGCGGAGCAACGTCGAGGTCCGTTGCTTGATCCCCCGGAGGACCTCTGTGCCTGCCGAGGGCTGGGCAGCAACACACTGCGCGTTCCTTGAGGAGCGCTACATCTCCAGAGCCCTCGAAAGCCCTCGGGACAACATGGCTGGTGAGTGCGAAGTACCCAGGAAGACTCAGTCATGGCCCTTGTGTGAGCTGCCATGAGAGAACACTGCGCTTGGAACACTGCGAGGCCCACCCTCGTACCTGAAGTCACTCTGCTCGTGGAGAAAGTCAGCATCTTAGCACGCTGTGTCGCTACCGGCACACCCAACATGAACCCATGCCTGGAAGTAAGGCTCTGATTTGCCGTGCAGAAGCGGAGGCGTGCTGCAGCTTCCAGGAGGCGGTGGCCTCTGCTCTGCATGCCTTTAACGGTAGCACAGCTTTCTGGACACCTGCGAGGCTAGCCGGGGCACCCTGCTCCCAGCAGGAACACTGAGTACCCCCAGGTGCACCTGGGTCTGCTAAGCAACATCCAGGCCCGTAGCCCTTCAGAGCCCCCTGTGTGCAGGCCGAGCGTAGGGAAACGCACTGCCCTCTCCTTCGGAGCAGCTTAGTTTCCTCCGCACGTGCACACATTCGCGAACACCGTTCTGGCACGTCCAATGTGGCCCGGTGGTCTTACGCGGTGCCCTAATTGGACCTGACCTCAGAGGAGCCCTCGTCTTCGCATTTCATTCAGGACCTCATGACTGAAGTCACCGTGCCTCCTAGAGGACGGCGGCTTGAGTTCTTACTGCAGTTTAAGTACTGTTCCTTCTGCGGCACTGCAGGCAGCCCCAGGCCCAGAGGAGCAGCTACGGCGTTCCTTGGTTGACACAGTTCGCCGGATGCGGGACTCCCTACTTCGATAAGTTAATTCAGGGAAGGAAACGCAAGGTAGCCGGTGTCTGTTGGGACTCGTTAGAAGCCACAGGGATGTACGCTGAGTGTGCCCATGAAAATGGGGGCCTGCTGGAACTAGCCCTGCTTTCCCATTTTGAGGGCGGCATTCATGCCTGCCTTGAAGCTACCTGACATTCCCGGCTCCCGACAGGCCAGTGAGCCCTGGAAGAATGCTTCGGGGAAAATTATGAGTTTGCTCTCTCTAAACCAGGGGCTTCCGTGGCCGCAGCTCGGTCGCATGACAGGCTCTAGTGCGAAAGGGAACCTCGACGTGAGAAGTCGCCTCCAGGTTAGGCCCTGAGTAGCCATGCAGAAAGGGAGGCATGCAGCTGTTTCCACGAGTTCTCAGTCGCTTATGTCCTTTAGTTTAAAGGAAGTACGCATCCGGGGACTCCTAGGCCCCACGGGTGTGCATCGTTTTCCCTCCGAGGTCACTGAGTGCCTCCAGACACCTGTGGGCCGGCGGAGCAACGTCGAGGTCCGTTGGTTGATCCCCCGGAGGACCTCTGTGCCTGCCGAGTGCTGGGCAGCAACACACTGCGCGTTCCTTGAGGAGCGCTACATCTCCAGAGCCCTCGAACGCCCTCCGGACAACATGGCTGGTGAGTGCGAAGTACCCAGGAAGACTCAGTCATGGCCCTTGTGTGAGCTGCCATGAGAGAACACTGTGCTTGGAACACTGCGAGGCCCACCCTCGTACCTGAAGTCACTCTGCTCGAGGAGAAAGTCAGCATCTTAGCACGCTGTGTCGCTACCGGCACACCCAACATGAACCCATGCCTGGAAGTAAGGCCCTGATTTGCCGTGCAGAAGCGGAGGCGTGCTGCAGCTTCCAGGAGGCGGTGGCCTCTGCTCTGCATGCCTTTAACGGCAGCACAGCTTTCTGGACACCTGGGAGGCTAGCCGGGGCACCCTGCTCCCGGCAGGAACACTGAGTACCCCCAGGTGTACATGGGTCTGCTAAGCAACATCCAGGCCCGTAGCCCTTCAGAGCCCCCTGTGTGCAGGCCGAGCGTAGGGAAACGCACTGCCCTCTCCTTCGGAGCAGCTTAGTTTCCTCCGCACGCGCACACGTTCGCGAACACCGTTCTGGCACGTCCCACGTGGCGCGGAGGTCTTACGGTGTGCCCTAATCGGAGCTGCCCTCAGAGGAGCCCTCGTCTTCGCGTTTCATTCATGACCTCATGACTGAAGTCACCGGGCCTCCTAGAGGACGGCGGCTTGGTTTCTTACTGCACTTTAAGTACTGTTCCTTCTGCGGCACTGCAGGCAGCCCCAGGCCCAGAGGAGCAGCTACAGCGTTCCTCGGTTGAGACAGTTCGCCGGATGCGGGACTCCCTACTTCGATAAGTTGATGCAGGGAAGGAAACGCAGGGTAACCGGTGTCTATTGGGACTCCTTAGAAGCCACAGGGATGTACGCTGAGTGTGCCCATGAAAATGGGGGCCTGCTGGAACTAGCCCTGCTTTCCCATTTTGAGGGCGGCATTCATGCCAGCCTTGAAGCTACCTGATATTCCCGGCTCCTGACAGGCCAGTGAGCCCTGGAAGAATGCTTCGGGTAAAATTATGAGTTTGCTCTCTCTAAACCAGGGGCTTCCATGGCCGCAGCTCGGTCCGCATGACAGGCTCTAGAGCGAAAGGGAACCTCGAAGTGAGAACTCGCCTCCAGGTTAGGCCCTGAGTAGCCGTGCAGAAAGGGAGGCATGCAGTTGTTTCACGAGTTCTTAGTTGCTTATGTCCTTTATTTTAAAGGAAGTACGCGTCCCGGGACTCCTAGGCCACACAGGTGTGCATCGTTTTCCCTCCGAGGTCACTGAGTGCCTCCAGACACCTCTGAGCCGGCGGAGCAACGTCGAGGTCCATTGGTTGATCCCCCGGAGGACCTCTGTGCCTGCCGAGTGCTGGGCAGAAACACACTGCGCGTTCCTTGAGGAGCGCTACATCTCCAGAGCCCTCGAATGCCCTCGGGACAACATGGCTGGTGAGTGCGAAGTGCCCAGGAAGACTCTGTCATGGCCCTTGTGTGAGTTGCCATGAGAGAACACTGCGCTTGGAACACTGCGAGGCCCGACCTCGTACCTGAAGTCACTCTGCTCGAGGAGAAAGTCAGCATCTTAGCACGCTGTGTCGCTACCGGCACACCCAACATGAACCAATGCCTGGAAGGAAGGCCCTGATTTGCCGTGCAGAAGCGGAGGCGTGCTGCAGCTTCCAGGAGGCGGTGGCCTCTGCTCTGCATGCGTTTAACGGCAGCACAGCTTTCTGGACACCTGGGAGGCTAGCCGGGGTACCCTGCTCCCGGCAGGAACACTGAGTACCCCCAGGTGCACCTGGGTCTGCTAAGCAACATCCAGGCCCGTAGCCCTTCAGAGCCCCCTGTGTGCAGGCCGAGCGTAGGGAAACGCACTGCCCTCTCCTTCGGAGCAGCTTAGTTTCCTCCGCACTCGCACACGTTCGCGAACACCGTTCTGGCACGTCCCACGTGGCGCGGAGGTCTTACGCGGTGCCCTAATCGGAGCTGCCCTCAGAGGAGCCCTCGTCTTCGCGTTCCATCCAGGACCTCCTGACTGAAGTCACCGGGCCCCCTAGAGGATGGCGGCTTGGGTTCTTACTGCACTTCAAGTCCTGTTCCTTCTGCGGCACTGCAGGCAGCCCCAGGCCCAGAGGAGCAGCTACGGCGTTCCTCGGTTGAGACAGTTCGCCGGATGCGGGACTCCCTACTTCGATAAGTTAATTCAGGGAAGGAAACGCAGGGTAACCGTTGTCTCTTGGGACTCGTTAGAAGCCACAGGGATGTACGCTGAGTGTGCACATGAAAACGGGGCCCTGCTGGAACTAGCCCTGCTTTCCCATTTTGAGGGCGGCATTCATGCCTGCCTTGAAGCTACCTGACATTCCCGGCTCCCGACAGGCCAGTGAGCCCTGGAAGAATGCTTCGGGGAAAATTATGAGTTTGCTCTCTCTAAACCAGGGGCTTCCGTGGTCGCAGCTCGGTCCGCATGACAGGCTCTAGAGCGAAAGGGAACCTCGACGTGAGAACTCGCCTCCAGGTTAGGCCCTGAGTAGCCATGCAGAAAGGGAGGCATGCAGCTGTTTCCACGAGTTCTCAGTCACTTATGTCCTTTAGTTTAAAGGAAGTACGCGTCCGGGGACTCCTAGGCCCCACGGGTGTGCATCGTTTTCCCTCCGAGGTCACTGAGTGCCTCCAGACACCTGTGGGCCGGCGGAGCAACGTCGAGGTCCATTGGTTGATCCCCCGGAGGACCTCTGTGCCTGCCGAGTGCTGGGCAGCAACACACTGCGCGTTCCTTGAGGAGCGCTACATCTCCAGAGCCCTCGAAAGCCCTCGGGACAACATGGCTGGTGAGTGCGAAGTACCCAGGAAGACTCAGTCATGGCCCTTGTGTGAGCTGCCATGAGAGAACACTGTGCTTGGAACACTGCGAGGCCCACCCTCGTACCTGAAGTCACTCTGCTCGTGGAGAAAGTCAGCATCTTAGCACGCTGTGTCGCTACCGGCACACCCAACATGAACCCATGCCTGGAAATAAGGCCCTGATTTGCCGTGCAGAAGCGGAGGCGTGCTGCAGCTTCCAGGAGGCGGTGGCCTCTGCTCTGCATGCCTTTAACGGTAGCACAGCTTTCTGGACACCTGCGAGGCTAGCCGGGGCACCCTGCTCCCAGCAGGAACACTGAGTAGCCCCAGGTGCACCTGGGTCTGCTAAGCAACATCCAGGCCCGTAGCCCTTCAGAGCCCCCTGTGTGCAGGCCGAGCGTAGGGAAATGCACTGCCCTCTCCTTCGGAGCAGCTTAGTTTCCTGCGCACGTGCACACATTCGCGAACACCGTTCTGGCACGTCCAACGTGGCCCGGTGGTCTTACGCGGTGCCCTAATTGGACCTGCCCTCAGAGGAGCCCTCGTCTTCGCATTTCATTCAGGACCTCATGACTGAAGTCACCGTGCCTCCTAGAGGACGGCGGCTTGAGTTCTTACTGCAATTTAAGTACTGTTCCTTCTGCGGCACTGCAGGCAGCCCCAGGCCCAGAGGAGCAGCTACGGCGTTCCTCGGTTGAGACAGTTCGCCGGATGCGGGACTCCCTACTTCGATAAGTTAATTCAGGGAAGGAAACGCAGGGTAGCCGGTGTCTGTTGGGACTCGTTAGAAGCCACAGGGATGTACGCTGAGTGTGCCCATGAAAATGGGGGCCTGCTGGAACTAGCCCTGCTTTCCCATTTTGAGGGCGGCATTCATGCCTGCCTTGAAGCTACCTGACATTCCCGGCTCCCGACAGGCCAGTGAGCCCTGGAAAAATGCTTCGGGGAAAATTATGAGTTTGCTCTCTCTAAACCAGGGGCTTCCGTGGCCGCAGCTCGGTCCGCATGACAGGCTCTAGTGCGAAAGGGAACCTCGAAGTGAGAACTCGCCTCCAGGTTAGGCCCTGAGTAGCCATGAAGAAAGGGAGGCATGCAGCTGTTTCCACGAATTCTCAGTCGCTTATGTCCTTTAGTTTAAAGGAAGTACGCGTCCGGGGACTCCTAGGCCCCACGGGTGTGCATCGTTTTCCCTCCGAGGTCACTGAGTGCCTCCAGACACCTGTGGGCCGGCGGAGCAACGTCGAGGTCCATTGGTTGATCCCCCGGAGGACCTCTGTGCCTGCCGAGTGCTGGGCAGCAACACACTGCGCGTTCCTTGAGGAGCGCTACATCTCCAGAGCCCTCGAAAGCCCTCGGGACAACATGGCTGGTGAGTGCGAAGTACCCAGGAAGACTCAGTCATGGCCCTTGTGTGAGCTGCCATGAGAGAACACTGTGCTTGGAACACTGCGAGGCCCACCCTCGTACCTGAAGTCACTCTGCTCGTGGAGAAAGTCAGCATCTTAGCACGCTGTGTCGCTACCGGCACACCCAACATGAACCCATGCCTGGAAGTAAGGCCCTGATTTGCCGTGCAGAAGCGGAGGCGTGCTGCAGCTTCCAGGAGGCGATGGCCTCTGCTCTGCATGCCTTTAACGGTAGCACAGCTTTCTGGACACCTGCGAGGCTAGCCGGGGCACCCTGCTCCCAGCAGGAACACTGAGTACCCCCAGGTGCACCTGGGTCTGCTAAGCAACATCCAGGCCCGTAGCCCTTCAGAGCCCCCTGTGTGCAGGCCGAGCGTAGGGAAACGCACTGCCCTCTCCTTCGGAGCAGCTTAGTTTCCTCCGCACGTGCACACGTTCGCGAACACCGTTCTGGCACGTCCCACGTGGCGCGGAGGTCTTACGCGGTGCCCTAATCGGAGCTGCCCTCAGAGGAGCCCTCGTCTTCGCGTTCCATCCAGGACCTCCTGACTGAAGTCACCGGGCCCCCTAGAGTACGGCGGCTTTGGTTCTTACTGCACTTCAAGTCCTGTTCCTTCTGCGGCACTGCAGGCAGCCCCAGGCCCAGAGGAGCAGCTACGGCGTTCCTCGGTTGAGACAGTTCGCCGGATGCGGGACTCCCTACTTCGATAAGTTAATTCAGGGAAGGAAACACAGGGTAACCGGTGTCTCTTGGGACTCGTTAGAAGCCACAGGGATGTACGCTGAGTGTGCCCATGAAAACGGGGCCCTGCTGGAACTAGCCCTGCTTTCCCATTTTGAGAGCGGCATTCATGCCTGCCTTGAAGCTACCTGACATTCCCAGCTCCCGACAGGCCAGTGAGCCCTGGAAGAATGCTTCGGGGAAAATTATGAGTTTGCTCTCTCTAAACCAGTGGCTTCCGTGGTCGCAGCTCGGTCCGCATGACAGGCTCTAGAGCGAAAGGGAACCTCGACGTGAGAACTCGCCTCCAGGTTAGGCCCTGAGTAGCCATGCAGAAAGGGAGGCATGCAGCTGTTTCCACGAGTTCTCAGTCACTTATGTCCTTTAGTTTAAAGGAAGTACGCGTCCGGGGACTCCTAGGCCCCACGGGTGTGCATCGTTTTCCCTGCGAGGTCACTGAGTGCCTCCAGACACCTGTGGGCCGGCGGAGCAACGTCGAGGTCCATTGGTTGATCCCCCGGAGGACCTCTGTGCCTGCCGAGTGCTGGGCAACAACACACTGCGCGTTCCTTGAGGAGCGCTACATATCCAGAGCCCTCGAACGCCCTCGGGACAACATGGCTGGTGAGTGCGAAGTACCCAGGAAGACTCTGTCATGGCCCTTGTGTGAGTTGCCATGAGAGAACACTGTGCTTGGAACACTGCGAGGCCCGCCCTCGTACCTGAAGTCACTCTGCTCGAGGAGAAAGTCAGCATCTTAGCACGCTGTGTTGCTACCAGCACACCCAGCATGAACCCATGCCTGGAAGTAAGGCCCTGATTTGCCGTGCAGAAGCGGAGGCATGCTGCAGCTTCCAGGAGGCGGTGGCCTCTGCTCTGCATGCCTTTAACGGCAGCACAGCTTTCTGGACACCTGGGAGGCTAGCCGGGGCACCCTGCTCCCAGCAGGAACACTGAGTACCCCCCAGGTGCACCTGAGTCTGCTAAGCAACATCCAGGCCCGTAGCCCTTCAGAGCCCCCTGTGTGCAGGCCGAGCGTAGGGAAACGCACTGCCCTCTCCTTCGGAGCAGCTTAGTTTCCTCCGCACGCGCACACGTTCGCGAACACCGTTCTGGCACGTCCCACGTGGCGCGGAAGTCTTACGCAGTGCCCTAATCGGAGCTGCCCTCAGAGGAGCCCTCGTCTTCGCGTTCCATCCAGGACCTCATGACTGAAGTCACCGGGCCTCCTAGAGGACGGCGGCTTGGGTTCTTACTGCACATCAAGTCCTGTTCCTTCTGCGGCACTGCAGGCAGCCCCAGGCCCAGAGGAGCAGCTACGGCGTTCCTCGGTTGAGACAGTTCGCCGGATGCGGGACTCCCTACTTCGATAAGTTAATTCAGGGAAGGAAACGCAGGGTAACCGGTGTCTCTTGGGACTCGTTAGAAGCCACAGGATGTATGCTGAGTGTGCCCATGAAAAAGGGGGCCTGCTGGAACTAGCCCTGCTTTCCCATTTTGAGGGCGGCATTCATGCCTGCCTTGAAGCTACCTGATATTCCTGGCTCCTGACAGGCCAGTGAGCCCTTGAAGAATGCTTCGGGGAAAATTATGAGTTTGCTCTCTCTAAACCAGGGGCTTCCGTGGTCGCAGCTCGCCCCGCATGACAGGCTCTAGAGCGAAAGGGAACCTCGAAGTGAGAACTCGCCTCCAGGTTAGGCCCTGAGTAGCCGTGCAGAAAGGGAGGTATGCAGCTGTTTCACGAGTTCTCAGTCGCTTATGTCCTTTATTTTAAAGGAAGTACGCGTCCGGGGACTCCTAGGCCCCACGGGTGTGCATCGTTTTCCCTCTGAGGTCACTGAGTGCCTCCAGACACCTGTGGGCCGGCGGAGCAACGTCGAGGTCCATTGGTTGATCCCCCGGAGGACCTCTGTGCCTGCCGAGTGCTGGGCAGCAACACACTGCGCGTTCCTTGAGGAGCGCTACATCTCCAGAACCCTCGAACGCCCTCGGGACAACATGGTTGGTGAGTGCGAAGTACCCAGGAAGACTCAGTCATGGCCCTTGTGTGAGCTGCCATGAGAGAACAGTGTGCTTGGAACACTGCGAGGCCCACCCTCGTACCTGAAGTCACTCTGCTCGTGGAGAAAGTCAGCATCTTAGCACGCTGTGTCGCTACCGGCACACCCAACATGAACCCATGCCTGGAAGTAAGGCCCTGATTTGCCGTGCAGAAGCGGAGGCGTACTGCAGCTTCCAGGAGGCGGTGGCCTCTGCTCTGCATGCCTTTAACGGTAGCACAGCTTTCTGGACACCTGCGAGGCTAGCCGGGGCACCCTGCTCCCAGCAGGAACACTGAGTACCCCCAGGTGCACCTGGGTCTGCTAAGCAACATCCAGGCCCGTAGCCCTTCAGAGGCCCCTGTGTGCAGGCCGAGCATAGGGAAACGCACTGCCCTCTCCTTCGGAGCAGCTTAGTTTCCTGCGCACGTGCACACATTCGCGAACACCGTTCTGGCACGTCCAACGTGGCCCGGTGGTCTTACGCGGTGCCCTAATCGGACCTGCCCTCAGAGGAGCCCTCGTCTTCGCGTTTCATTCATGACTTCATGACTGAAGTCACCGGGCCTCCTAGAGGACGGCGGCTTGGGTTCTTACTGCACTTTAAGTACTGTTCCTTCTGCGGCACTGCAGGCAGCCCCAGGCCCAGAGGAGCAGCTACAGCGTTCCTCGGTTGAGACAGTTCGCCGGATGCGGGACTCCCTACTTCGATAAGTTGATTCAGGGAAGGAAACGCAGGGTAACCGGTGTCTATTGGGACTCCTTAGAAGCCACAGGGATGTATGCTGAGTGTGCCCATGAAAATGGGGGCCTGCTGGAACTAGCCCTGTTTTCCCATTTTGCGGGCGGCATTCATGCCTGCCTTGAAGCTACCTGACATTACCGGCTCCTGACAGGCCAGTGAGCCCTGGAAGAATGCTTCGGGGAAAATTATGAGTTTGCTCTCTCTAAACCAGGGGCTTCCATGGCCGCAGCTCGGTCCGCATGACAGGCTCTAGAGCGAAAGGGAACCTCGAAGTGAGAACTCGCCTCCAGGTTAGGCCCTGAGTAGCCGTGCAGAAAGGGAGGTATGCAGCTGTTTCACGAGTTCTCAGTCGCTTATGTCCTTTATTTTAAAGGAAGTACGCGTCCGGGGACTCCTAGGCCCCACGGGTGTGCATCGTTTTCCCTCCGAGGTCACTGAGTGCCTCCAGACACCTGTGGGCCGGCGGAGCAACGTCGAGGTCCATTGGTTGATCCCCCGGTGGACCTCTGTGCCTTCCGAGTGCTGGGCAACAACACACTGCGCGTTCCTTGAGGAGCGCTACATATCCAGAGCCCTCGAACGCCTTCGGGACAACATGGCTGGTGAGTGCGAAGTACCCAGGAAGACTCTGTCATGGCCCTTGTGTGAGTTGCCATGAGAGAACACTGTGCTTGGAACAGTGCGAGGCCCGACCTCGTACCTGAAGTCACTCTGCTCGAGGAGAAAGTCAGCATCTTAGCACGCTGTGTTGCTACCGGCACACCCAGCATGAACCCATGCCTGGAAGTAAGGCCCTGATTTGCCGTGCAGAAGCGGAGGCGTGCTGCAGCTTCCAGGAGGCGGTGGCCTCTGCTCTGCATGCCTTTAACGGCAGCACAGCTTTCTGGACACCTGGGAGGCTAGCCGGGGCACCCTGATCCCGGCAGGAACACTGAGTACCCCCAGGTGCACCTGGGTCTGCTAAGCAACATCCAGGCCCGTAGCCCTTCAGAGCCCCCTGTGTGCAGGCCGAGCGTAGGGAAACGCACTGCCCTCTCCTTCGGAGCAGCT
The DNA here is from genome assembly GCF_039906515.1 of Pseudorca crassidens. Taxonomy (NCBI): domain Eukaryota; kingdom Metazoa; phylum Chordata; class Mammalia; order Artiodactyla; family Delphinidae; genus Pseudorca; species Pseudorca crassidens. Next base: position 90,671,907 of record NC_090308.1, on the reverse strand, counting down.
TAGTTTCCTCCGCACGCCCACACGTTCGCGAACACCGTTCTGGCACGTCCCACGTGGCGCGGAGGTCTTACGCGGTGCCCTAATCGGAGCTGCCCTCAGAGGAGCCCTCGTCTTCGCGTTCCATCCAGGACCTCATAACTGAAGTCACCGGGCCTCCTAGAGGACGGCGGCTTGGGTTCTTACTGCACATCAAGTCCTGTTCCTTCTGCGGCACTGCAGGCAGCCCCAGGCCCAGAGGAGCAGCTACGGCGTTCCTCGGTTGAGACAGTTCGCCGGATGCGGGACTCCCTACTTCGATAAGTTAATTCAGGGAAGGAAACGCAGGGTAACCGGTGTCTCTTGGGACTCGTTAGAAGCCACAGGATGTATGCTGAGTGTGCCCATGAAAATGGAGGCCTGCTGGAACTAGCCCTGCTTTCCCATTTTGAGGGCGGCATTCATGCCTGCCTTGAAGCTACCTGACATTCCCGGCTCCCGACAGGCCAGTGAGCCCTGGAAGAATGCTTCGGGGAAAATTATGAGTTTGCTCTCTCTAAAACAGGGGCTTCCGTGGTCGCAGCTCAGTCGGCATGACAGGCTTTAGAGCGAAAGGGAACCTCGAAGTGAGAACTCGCCTCCAGGTTAGGCCCTGAGTAGCCGTGCAGAAAGGGAGGTATGCAGCTGTTTCACGAGTTCTCAGTCGCTTATGTCCTTTATTTTAAAGGAAGTACGCGTCCGGGGACTCCTAGGCCCCACGGGTGTGCATCGTTTTCCCTCCGAGGTCACTGAGTGCCTCCAGACACCTGTGGGCCGGCGGAGCAACATCGAGGTCCATTGGTTGATCCCCTGGAGGACCTCTGTGCCTGCCGAGGGCTGGGCAACAACACACTGCGCGTTCCTTGAGGAGCGGTACATATCCAGAGCCCTCGAACGCCCTCGGGACAACATGGCTGGTGAGTGCGAAGTACCCAGGAAGACTCTGTCATGGCCCTTGTGTGAGTTGCCATGAGAGAACACTGTGCTTGGAACACTGCGAGGCCCGACCTCGTACCTGAAGTCACTCTGCTCGAGGAGAAAGTCAGCATCTTAGCACGCTGTGTTGCTACCGGCACACCCAGCATGAACCCATGCCTGCAAGTAAGGCCCTGATTTGCCGTGCAGAAGCGGAGGTGTGCTGCAGCTTCCAGGAGGCGGTGGGCTCTGCTCTGCATGCCTTTAACGGCAGCACAGCTTTCTGGACACCTGGGAGGCTAGCCGGGGCACCCTGCTCCCAGCAGGAACACTGAGTACCCCCAGGTGCACCTGGGTCTGCTAAGCAACATCCAGGCCCGTAGCCCTTCAGAGCCCCCTGTGTGCAGGCCGAGCGTAGGGAAACGCACTGCCCTCTCCTTCGGAGCAGCTTAGTTTCCTCCGCACGCGCACACGTTCGCGAACACCGTTCTGGCACGTCCCACGTGGCGCGGAAGTCTTACGCGGTGCCCTAATCGGAGCTGCCCTAAGAGGAGCCATCGTCTTCGCGTTCCATCCAGGACCTCATGACTGAAGTCACCGGGCCTGCTAGAGGACGGCGGCTTGGGTTCTTACTGCACATCAAGTCCTGTTCCTTCTGCGGCACTGCAGGCAGCCCCAGGCCCAGAGGAGCAGCTACGGCGTTCCTCGGTTGAGACAGTTCGCCGGATGCGGGACTCCCTACTTCGATAAGTTAATTCAGGGAAGGAAACGCATGGTAACCGGTGTCTCTTGGGACTCGTTAGAAGCCACAGGATGTATGCTGAGTGTGCCCATGAAAATGGGGGCCTGCTGGAACTAGCCCTGCTTTCCCATTTTGAGGGCGGCATTCATGCCTGCCTTGAAGCTACCTGACATTCCCGGCTCCCGACAGGCCAGTGAGCCCTGGAAGAATGCTTCGGGGAAAATTATGAGTTTGCTCTCTCTAAAACAGGGGCTTCCGTGGTCGCAGCTCAGTCGGCATGACAGGCTTTAGAGCGAAAGGGAACCTCGAAGTGAGAACTCGCCTCCAGGTTAGGCCCTGAGTAGCCGTGCAGAAAGGGAGGTATGCAGCTGTTTCACGAGTTCTCAGTCGCTTATGTCCTTTATTTTAAAGGAAGTACGCGTCCGGGGACTCCTAGGCCCCACGGGTGTGCATCGTTTTCCCTCCGAGGTCACTGAGTGCCTCCAGACACCTGTGGGCCGGCGGAGCAACATCGAGGTCCATTGGTTGATCCCCTGGAGGACCTCTGTGCCTGCCGAGGGCTGGGCAACAACACACTGCGCGTTCCTTGAGGAGCGGTACATATCCAGAGCCCTCGAACGCCCTCGGGACAACATGGCTGGTGAGTGCGAAGTACCCAGGAAGACTCTGTCATGGCCCTTGTGTGAGTTGCCATGAGAGAACACTGTGCTTGGAACACTGCGAGGCCCGACCTCGTACCTGAAGTCACTCTGCTCGAGGAGAAAGTCAGCATCTTAGCACGCTGTGTTGCTACCGGCACACCCAGCATGAACCCATGCCTGCAAGTAAGGCCCTGATTTGCCGTGCAGAAGCGGAGGTGTGCTGCAGCTTCCAGGAGGCGGTGGGCTCTGCTCTGCATGCCTTTAACGGCAGCACAGCTTTCTGGACACCTGGGAGGCTAGCCGGGGCACCCTGCTCCCAGCAGGAACACTGAGTACCCCCAGGTGCACCTGGGTCTGCTAAGCAACATCCAGGCCCGTAGCCCTTCAGAGCCCCCTGTGTGCAGGCCGAGCGTAGGGAAACGCACTGCCCTCTCCTTCGGAGCAGCTTAGTTTCCTCCGCACGCGCACACGTTCGCGAACACCGTTCTGGCACGTCCCACGTGGCGCGGAAGTCTTACGCGGTGCCCTAATCGGAGCTGCCCTAAGAGGAGCCATCGTCTTCGCGTTCCATCCAGGACCTCATGACTGAAGTCACCGGGCCTGCTAGAGGACGGCGGCTTGGGTTCTTACTGCACATCAAGTCCTGTTCCTTCTGCGGCACTGCAGGCAGCCCCAGGCCCAGAGGAGCAGCTACGGCGTTCCTCGGTTGAGACAGTTCGCCGGATGCGGGACTCCCTACTTCGATAAGTTAATTCAGGGAAGGAAACGCATGGTAACCGGTGTCTCTTGGGACTCGTTAGAAGCCACAGGATGTATGCTGAGTGTGCCCATGAAAATGGGGGCCTGCTGGAACTAGCCCTGCTTTCCCATTTTGAGGGCGGCATTCATGCCTGCCTTGAAGCTACCTGATATTCCCGGCTCCTGAGAGGCCAGTGAGCCCTGGAAGAATGCTTCGGGGAAAATTATGAGTTTGCTCTCTCTAAACCAGGGGCTTCCGTGGTCGCAGCTCGGTCCGCATGACAGGCTCTAGTGCGAAAGGGAACCTCGAAGTGAGAACTCGCCTCCAGGTTAGGCCCTGAGTAGCCGTGCAGAAAGGGAGGTATGCAGCTGTTTCACGAGTTCTCAGTCGCTTATGTCCTTTATTTTAAAGGAAGTACGCGTCCGGGGACTCCTAGGCCCCACGGGTGTGCATCGTTTTCCCTCCGAGGTCACTGAGTGCCTCCAGACACCTGTGGGCCGGCGGAGCAACGTCGAGGTCCATTGGTTGATCCCCCGGAGGACCTCTGTGCCTGCCGAGTGCTGGGCAACAGCACACTGCGCGTTCCTTGAGGAGCGCTACATATCCAGAGCCCTCGAACGCCCTCGGGACAACATGGCTGGTGAGTGCGAAGTACCCAGGAAGACTCTGTCATGGCCCTTGTTTGAGTTGCCATGAGAGAACACTGTGCTTGGAACACTGCGAGGCCCGACCTCGTACCTGAAGTCACTCTGCTCGAGGAGAAAGTCAGCATCTTAGCACGCTGTGTCGCTACCGGCACACCCAGCATGAACCCATGCCTGGAAGTAAGGCCCTGATTTGCCGTGCAGAAGCGGAGGCGTGCTGCAGCTTCCAGGAGGCGGTGGCCTCTGCTCTGCATGCCTTTAACGGCAGCACAGCTTTCTGGACACATGGGAGGCTAGCCGGGGCACCCTGCTCCCAGCAGGAACACTGAGTACCCCAGGTGCACCTGGGTCTGCTAAGCAACATCCAGGCCCGTAGCCCTTCAGAGCCCCCTGTGTGCAGGCCGAGCGTAGGGAAACGCACTGCCCTCTCCTTCGGAGCAGCTTAGTTTCCTCCGAACGCGCACACGTTCACGAACACCGTTCTGGCACGTCCCACGTGACGCGGAGGTCTTACGGGGTGCCCTAATCGGAGCTGCCCTCAGAGGAGCCCTCGTCTTCGCGTTTCATTCATGACATCATTACTGAAGTCACCGGGCCTCCTAGAGGACGGCGGCTTGGGTTCTTACTGCACTTTAAGTACTGTTCCTTCTGCGGCACTGCAGGCAGCCCCAGGCCCAGAGGAGCAGCTACAGCGTTCCTCGGTTGAGACAGTTCGCCGGATGCGGGACTCCCTACTTCGATAAGTTGATTCAGGGAAGGAAACGCAGGGTAACCGGTGTCTATTGGGACTCCTTAGAAGCCACAGGGATGTACGCTGAGTGTGCCCATGAAAATGGGGGCCTGCTGGAACTAGCCCTGCTTTTCCATTTTGAGGGCGGCATTCATGCCTGCCTTGAAGCTACCTGACATTCCCGGCTCCCGACAGGCCAGTGAGCCCTGGAAGAATGCTTCGGGGAAAATTATGAGTTTGCTCTCTCTAAACCAGGGGCTTCCATGGCCGCAGCTCGGTCCGCATGACAGGCTCTAGAGCGAAAGGGAACCTCGAAGTGAGAACTCGCCTCCAGGTTAGGCCCTGAGTAGCCGTGCAGAAAGGGAGGTATGCAGCTGTTTCACGAGTTCTCAGTCGCTTATGTCCTTTATTTTAAAGGAAGTACGCGTCCGGGGACTCCTAGGCCCCACGGGTGTGCATCGTTTTCCCTCCGAGGTCACTGAGTGCCTCCAGACACCTGTGGGCCGGCGGAGCAACGTCGAGGTCCATTGGTTGATCCCCCGGAGGACCTCTGTGCCTGCCGAGTGCTGGGCAACAACACACTGCGCTTTCCTTGAGGAGCGCTACATATCCAGAGCCCTCGAATGCCTTCGGGACAACATGGCTGGTGAGTGCGAAGTACCCAGGAAGACTCTGTCATGGCCCTTGTGTGAGTTGCCATGAGAGAACACTGTGCTTGGAACACTGCGAGGCCCGACCTCGTACCTGAAGTCACTCTGCTCGAGGAGAAAGTCAGCATCTTAGCACGCTGTGTTGCTACCGGCACACCCAGCATGAACCCATGCCTGGAAGTAAGGCCCTGATTTGCCGTGCAGAAGCGGAGGCGTGCTGCAGCTTCCAGGAGGCGGTGGCCTCTGCTCTGCATGCCTTTAACGGCAGCACAGCTTTCTGGACACCTGGGAGGCTAGCCGGGGCACCCTGCTCCCAGCAGGAACACTGAGTACCCCCAGGTGCACCTGGGTCTGCTAAGCAACATCCAGGCCCGTAGCCCTTCAGAGCCCCCTGTGTGCAGGCCGAGCGTAGGGAAACGCACTGCCCTCTCCTTCGGAGCAGCTTAGTTTCCTCCGCACGCGCACACGTTCGCGAACACCGTTCTGGCACGTCCCACGTGGCCCGGAAGTCTTACGCGGTGCCCTAATCGGAGCTGCCCTCAGAGGAGCCCTCGTCTTCGCGTTCCATCCAGGACCTCATGAATGAAGTCACCGGGCCTCCTAGAGGACGGCGGCTTGGGTTCTTACTGCACATCAAGTCCTGTTCCTTCTGCGGCACTGCAGGCAGCCCCAGGCCCAGAGGAGCAGCTACGGCGTTCCTCGGTTGAGACAGTTCGCCGGATGCGGGACTCCCTACTTCGATAAGTTAATTCAGGGAAGGAAACGCAGGGTAACCGGTGTCTCTTGGGACTCGTTAGAAGCCACAGGATGTATGCTAAGTGTGCCCATGAAAATGGGGGCCTGCTGGAACTAGCCCTGCTTTCCCATTTTGAGGGCGGCATTCATGCCTGCCTTGAAGCTACATGATATTCCCGGCTCCCGACAGGCCAGTGAGCCCTGGAAGAATGCTTCGGGGAAAATTATGAGTTTGCTCTCTCTAAACCAGGGGCTTCCGTGGCCGCAGCTCGGTCTGCATGACAGGCTCTAGAGCGAAAGGGAACCTCGAAGTGACAACTCGCCTCCAGGTTAGGCCATGAGTAGACGTGCAGAAAGGGAGGCATGCAGCTGTTTCACGAGTTCTCAGTCGCTTATGTCTTTTATTTTAAAGGAAGTACGCGTCCGGGGACTCCTAGGCCCCACAGGTGTGCATCGTTTTCCCTCCGAGGTCACTGAGTGACTCCAGACACCTGTGGGCCGGTGGAGCAATGTCGAGGTCCATTGGTTGATCCCCCGGAGGACCTCTGTGCCTGCCGAGTGCTGGGCAGCAACACACTGCGCGTTCCTTGAGGAGCGCTACATATCCAGAGCCCTCGAACGCCCTCGGGACAACATGGCTGGTGAGTGCGAAGTACCCAGGAAGACTCAGTCATGGCCCTTCTGTGAGCTGCCATGAGAGAAAACTGTGCTTGGAACACTGCGAGGCCCGCCCTGGTACCTGAAGTCACTCTGCTCGAGGAGAAAGTCAGCATCTTAGCACGCTGTGTTGCTACCGGCACACCCAGCATGAACCCATGCCTGGAAGTAAGGCCCTGATTCGCCGTGCAGAAGCGGAGGCATGCTGCAGCTTTCAGGAGGAGGTGGCCTCTGCTCTGCATGCCTTTAACGGCAGCATAGCTTTCTGGACACCTGGGAGGCTAGCCGGGGCACCCTGCTCTCAGCAGGAACACTGAGTACCCCCAGGTGCACCTGGGTCTGCTAAGCAACATCAAGGCCCATAGCCCTTCAGAGCCCCCTGTGTGCAGGCCGAGCGTAGGGAAACGCACTGCCCTCTCCTTCGGAGCAGCTTAGTTTCCTCCGCACGCGCACACGTTCGCGAACACCGTTCTGGCACGTCCCACGTGTCGTGGAGGTCTTACGCGGTGCCCTAATCGGAGCTGCCCTCAGAGGAGCCCTCGTCTTCGCGTTCCATCCAGGACCTCCTGACTGAAGTCACCGGGCCCCCTAGAGTACGGTGGCTTGGGTTCTTACTGCACTTCAAGTCCTGTTCCTTCTGCGGCACTGCAGGCAGCCCCAGGCCCAGAGGAGCAGCTACAGCGTTCCTCGGTTGAGACAGTTCGCCGGATGCGGGACTCCCTACTTCGATAAGTTAATTCAGGGAAGGAAACGCAGGGTAACCGGTGTCTCTTGGGACTCGTTAGAAGCCACAGGGATGTACGCTGAGTGTGCCCATGAAAATGGGGGCCTGCTGGAACTAGCCCTGCTTTCCCATTTTGAGGGCGGCATTCATGCCTGCCTTGAAGCTACCTGACATTCCCGGCTCCCGACAGGCCAGTGAGCCCTGGAAGAATGCTTCGGGGAAAATTATGAGTTTGCTCTCTCTAAACCAGGGGCTTCCGTGGCCGCAGCTCGGTCCGCATGACAGGCTCTAGTGCGAAAGGGAACCTCGACGTGAGAACTCGCCTCCAGGTTAGGCCCTGAGTAGCCGTGCAGAAAGGGAGGTATGCAGCTGTTTCACGAGTTCTCAGTCGCTTATGTCCTTTATTTTAAAGGAAGTACGCGTCCGGGGACTCCTAGGCCCCACGGGTGTGCATCGTTTTCCCTCCGAGGTCACTGAGTGCCTCCAGACACCTGTGGGCCGGCGGAGCAACGTCGAGGTTCATTGGTTGATCCCCCGGAGGACCTCTGTGCCTGCCGAGTGCTGGGCAACAACACACTGCGCGTTCCTTGAGGAGCGCTACATATCCAGAGCCCTCGAACGCCTTCGGGACAACATGGCTGGTGAGTGCGAAGTACCCAGGAAGACTCTGTCATGGCCCTTGTGTGAGTTGCCATGAGAGAACACTGTGCTTGGAACACTGCGAGGCCCGACCTCGTACCTGAAGTCACTCTGCTCGAGGAGAAAGTCAGCATCTTAGCACGCTGTGTTGCTACCGGCACACCCAGCATGAACCCATGCCTGGAAGTAAGGCCCTGATTTGCCGTGCAGAAGCGGAGGCGTGCTGCAGCTTCCAGGAGGCGGTGGCCTCTGCTCTGCATGCCTTTAACGGCAGCACAGCTTTCTGGACACCTGGGAGGCTAGCCGGGGCACCCTGCTCCCAGCAGGAACACTGAGTACCCCCAGGTGCACCTGGGTCTGCTAAGCAACATCCAGGCCCGTAGCCCTTCAGAGCCCCCTGTGTGCAGGCCGAGCGTAGGGAAACGCACTGCCCTCTCCTTCGGAGCAGCTTAGTTTCCTCCGCACGCGCACACGTTCGCGAACACCGTTCTGGCACGTCCCACGTGGCCCGGAAGTCTTACGCGGTGCCCTAATCGGAGCTGCCCTCAGAGGAGCCCTCGTCTTCGCGTTCCATCCAGGACTTCATGAATGAAGTCACCGGGCCTCCTAGAGGACGGCGGCTTGGGTTCTTACTGCACATCAAGTCCTGTTCCTTCTGCGGCACTGCAGGCAGCCCCAGGCCCAGAGGAGCAGCTACGGCGTTCCTCGGTTGAGACAGTTCGCCGGATGCGGGACTCCCTACTTCGATAAGTTAATTCAGGGAAGGAAACGCAGGGTAACCGGTGTCTCTTGGGACTCGTTAGAAGCCACAGGATGTATGCTAAGTGTGCCCATGAAAATGGGGGCCTGCTGGAACTAGCCCTGCTTTCCCATTTTGAGGGCGGCATTCATGCCTGCCTTGAAGCTACATGATATTCCCGGCTCCCGACAGGCCAGTGAGCCCTGGAAGAATGCTTCGGGGAAAATTATGAGTTTGCTCTCTCTAAACCAGGGGCTTCCGTGGCCGCAGCTCGGTCTGCATGACAGGCTCTAGAGCGAAAGGGAACCTCGAAGTGACAACTCGCCTCCAGGTTAGGCCATGAGTAGACGTGCAGAAAGGGAGGCATGCAGCTGTTTCACGAGTTCTCAGTCGCTTATGTCTTTTATTTTAAAGGAAGTACGCGTCCGGGGACTCCTAGGCCCCACAGGTGTGCATCGTTTTCCCTCCGAGGTCACTGAGTGACTCCAGACACCTGTGGGCCGGTGGAGCAATGTCGAGGTCCATTGGTTGATCCCCCGGAGGACCTCTGTGCCTGCCGAGTGCTGGGCAGCAACACACTGCGCGTTCCTTGAGGAGCGCTACATATCCAGAGCCCTCGAACGCCCTCGGGACAACATGGCTGGTGAGTGCGAAGTACCCAGGAAGACTCAGTCATGGCCCTTCTGTGAGCTGCCATGAGAGAAAACTGTGCTTGGAACACTGCGAGGCCCGCCCTGGTACCTGAAGTCACTCTGCTCGAGGAGAAAGTCAGCATCTTAGCACGCTGTGTTGCTACCGGCACACCCAGCATGAACCCATGCCTGGAAGTAAGGCCCTGATTCGCCGTGCAGAAGCGGAGGCATGCTGCAGCTTTCAGGAGGTGGTGGCCTCTGCTCTGCATGCCTTTAACGGCAGCATAGATTTCTGGACACCTGGGAGGCTAGCCGGGGCACCCTGCTCTCAGCAGGAACACTGAGTACCCCCAGGTGCACCTGGGTCTGCTAAGCAACATCAAGGCCCATAGCCCTTCAGAGCCCCCTGTGTGCAGGCCGAGCGTAGGGAAACGCACTGCCCTCTCCTTCGGAGCAGCTTAGTTTCCTCCGCACGCGCACACGTTCGCGAACACCGTTCTGGCACGTCCCACGTGTCGTGGAGGTCTTACGCGGTGCCCTAATCGGAGCTGCCCTCAGAGGAGCCCTCGTCTTCGCGTTCCATCCAGGACCTCCTGACTGAAGTCACCGGGCCCCCTAGAGTATGGTGGCTTGGGTTCTTACTGCACTTCAAGTCCTGTTCCTTCTGCGGCACTGCAGGCAGCCCCAGGCCCAGAGGAGCAGCTACAGCGTTCCTCGGTTGAGACAGTTCGCCGGATGCGGGACTCCCTACTTCGATAAGTTAATTCAGGGAAGGAAACGCAGGGTAACCGGTGTCTCTTGGGACTCGTTAGAAGCCACAGGGATGTACGCTGAGTGTGCCCATGAAAATGGGGGCCTGCTGGAACTAGCCCTGCTTTCCCATTTTGAGGGCGGCATTCATGCCTGCCTTGAAGCTACCTGACATTCCCGGCTCCCGACAGGCCAGTGAGCCCTGGAAGAATGCTTCGGGGAAAATTATGAGTTTGCTCTCTCTAAACCAGGGGCTTCCGTGGCCGCAGCTCGGTCCGCATGACAGGCTCTAGTGCGAAAGGGAACCTCGACGTGAGAACTCGCCTCCAGGTTAGGCCCTGAGTAGCCGTGCAGAAAGGGAGGTATGCAGCTGTTTCACGAGTTCTCAGTCGCTTATGTCCTTTATTTTAAAGGAAGTACGCGTCCGGGGACTCCTAGGCCCCACGGGTGTGCATCGTTTTCCCTCCGAGGTCACTGAGTGCCTCCAGACACCTGTGGGCCGGCGGAGCAACGTCGAGGTTCATTGGTTGATCCCCCGGAGGACCTCTGTGCCTGCCGAGTGCTGGGCAACAACACACTGCGCGTTCCTTGAGGAGCGCTACATATCCAGAGCCCTCGAACGCCTTCGGGACAACATGGCTGGTGAGTGCGAAGTACCCAGGAAGACTCTGTCATGGCCCTTGTGTGAGTTGCCATGAGAGAACACTGTGCTTGGAACACTGCGAGGCCCGACCTCGTACCTGAAGTCACTCTGCTCGAGGAGAAAGTCAGCATCTTAGCACGCTGTGTTGCTACCGGCACACCCAGCATGAACCCATGCCTGGAAGTAAGGCCCTGATTTGCCGTGCAGAAGCGGAGGCGTGCTGCAGCTTCCAGGAGGCGGTGGCCTCTGCTCTGCATGCCTTTAACGGCAGCACAGCTTTCTGGACACCTGGGAGGCTAGCCGGGGCACCCTGCTCCCAGCAGGAACACTGAGTACCCCCAGGTGCACCTGGGTCTGCTAAGCAACATCCAGGCCCGTAGCCCTTCAGAGCCCCCTGTGTGCAGGCCGAGCGTAGGGAAACGCACTGCCCTCTCCTTCGGAGCAGCTTAGTTTCCTCCGCACGCGCACACGTTCGCGAACACCGTTCTGGCACGTCCCACGTGGCCCGGAAGTCTTACGCGGTGCCCTAATCGGAGCTGCCCTCAGAGGAGCCCTCGTCTTCGCGTTCCATCCAGGACTTCATGAATGAAGTCACCGGGCCTCCTAGAGGACGGCGGCTTGGGTTCTTACTGCACATCAAGTCCTGTTCCTTCTGCGGCACTGCAGGCAGCCCCAGGCCCAGAGGAGCAGCTACGGCGTTCCTCGGTTGAGACAGTTCGCCGGATGCGGGACTCCCTACTTCGATAAGTTAATTCAGGGAAGGAAACGCAGGGTAACCGGTGTCTCTTGGGACTCGTTAGAAGCCACAGGATGTATGCTAAGTGTGCCCATGAAAATGGGGGCCTGCTGGAACTAGCCCTGCTTTCCCATTTTGAGGGCGGCATTCATGCCTGCCTTGAAGCTACATGATATTCCCGGCTCCCGACAGGCCAGTGAGCCCTGGAAGAATGCTTCGGGGAAAATTATGAGTTTGCTCTCTCTAAACCAGGGGCTTCCGTGGCCGCAGCTCGGTCCGCATGACAGGCTCTAGTGCGAAAGGGAACCTCGACGTGAGAACTCGCCTCCAGGTTAGGCCCTGAGTAGCCGTGCAGAAAGGGAGGTATGCAGCTGTTTCACGAGTTCTCAGTCGCTTATGTCCTTTATTTTAATGGAAGTACGCGTCCGGGGACTCCTAGGCCCCACGGGTGTGCATCGTTTTCCCTCCGAGGTCACTGAGTGCCTCCAGACACCTGTGGGCCGGCGGAGCAACGTCGAGCTCCATTGGTTGATCCCCCGGAGGACCTCTGTGCCTGCCGAGTGCTGGGCAACAACACACTGCGCGTTCCTTGAGGAGCGCTACATCTCCAGAGCCCTCGAACGCCCTCGGGACAACATGGCTGGTGAGTGCGAAGTACCCAGGAAGACTCAGTCATGGCCCTTGTGTGAGTTGCCATGAGAGAACACTGTGCTTGGAACACTGCGAGGCCCGACCTCGTACCTGAAGTCACTCTGCTCGAGGAGAAAGTCAGCATCTTAGCACACTGTGTTGCTACCGGCACACCCAGCATGAACCCATGCCTGGAAGTAAGGCCCTGATTTGCCGTGCAGAAGCGGAGGCGTGCTGCAGCTTCCAGGAGGCGGTGGCCTCTGCTCTGCATGCCTTTAACGGTAGCACAGCTTTCTGGACACCTGCGAGGCTAGCCGGGGCACCCTGCTCCCAGCAGGAACACTGAGTACCCCCAGGTGCACCTGGGTCTGCTAAGCAACATCCAGGCCCGTAGCCCTTCAGAGCCCCCTGTGTGCAGGCCGAGCATAGGGAAACGCACTGCCCTCTCCTTCGGAGCAGCTTAGTTTCCTGCACACGTGCACACATTCGCGAACACCGTTCTGGCACGTCCCACGTGGCCCGGTGGTCTTACGCGGTGCCCTAATCGGACCTGCCCTCAGAGGAGCCCTCGTCTTCGCATTTCATTCAGGACCTCATGACTGAAGTCACCGTGCCTCCTAGAGGACGGCGGCTTGAGTTCTTACTGCAGTTTAAGTACTGTTCCTTCTGCGGCACTGCAGGCAGCCCCAGGACCAGAGGAGCAGCTACGGCGTTCCTTGGTTGAGACAGTTCGCCGGATGCGGGACTCCCTACTTCGATAAGTTAATTCAGGGAAGGAAACGCATGGTAGCCGGTGTCTGTTGGGACTCGTTAGAAGCCACAGGGATGTACGCTGAGTGTGCCCATGAAAATCGGGGCCTGCTGGAACTAGCCCTGCTTTCCCATTTTGAGGGCGGCATTCATGCCTGCCTTGAAGCTACCTGACATTCCCGGCTCCCGACAGGCCAGTGAGCCCTGGAAGAATGCTTCGGGGAAAATTATGAGTTTGCTCTCTCTAAACCAGGGGCTTCCGTGGCCGCAGCTCCGTCCGCATGACAGGCTCTAGTGTGAAAGGGAACCTCGACGTGAGAACTCGCCTCCAGGTTAGGCCCTGAGTAGCCATGCAGAAAGGGAGGCATGCAGCTGTTTCCACGAGTTCTCAGTCGCTTATGTCCTTTAGTTTAAAGGAAGTACGCGTCCGGGGACTCCTAGGCCCCACGGGTGTGCATCGTTTTCCCTCCGAGGTCACTGAGTGCCTCCAGACACCTGTGGGCCGGCGGAGCAACGTCGAGGTCCATTGGTTGATCCCCCGGAGGACCTCTGTGCCTGCCGAGTGCTGGGCAACAACACACTGCGCGTTCCTTGAGGAGCGCTACATATCCAGAGCCCTCGAACGCCTTCGGGACAACATGGCTGGTGAGTGCGAAGTACCCAGGAAGACTCTGTCATGGCCCTTGTGTGAGTTGCCATGAGAGAACACTGTGCTTGGAACACTGCGAGGCCCGACCTCGTACCTGAAGTCACTCTTCTCGAGGAGAAAGTCAGCATCTTAGCACGCTGTGTTGCTACCGGCACACCCAGCATGAACCCATGCCTGGAAGTAAGGCCCTGATTTGCCGTGCAGAAGCGGAGGCGTGCTGCAGCTTCCAGGAGGCGGTGGCCTCTGCTCTGCATGCCTGTAACGGCAGCACAGCTTTCTGGACACCTGGGAGGCTAGCCGGGGCACCCTGCTCCCAGCAGGAACACTGAGTACCCCCAGGTGCACCTGGGTCTGCTAAGCAACATCCAGGCCCGTAGCCCTTCAGAGCCCCCTGTGTGCAGGCCGAGCGTAGGGAAACGCACTGCCCTCTCCTTCGGAGCAGCTTAGTTTCCTCCGCACGAGCACACGTTCGCGAACACCGTTCTGGCACGTCCCACATGGCGCGGAGGTCTTACGCTGTGCCCTAATCGGAGCTGCCCTCAGAGGAGCCCTCGTCTTCGCGTTCCATCCAGGACCTCATAACTGAAGTCACCGGGCCTCCTAGAGGACGGCGGCTTGGGTTCTTACTGCACATCAAGTCCTGTTCCTTCTGCGGCACTGCAGGCAGCCCCAGGCCCAGAGGATGAGCTACGGCGTTCCTCGGTTGAGACAGTTCGCCGGATGCGGGACTCCCTACTTCGATAAGTTAATTCAGGGAAGGAAACGCAGGGTAACCGGTGTCTCTTGGGACTCGTTAGAAGCCACAGGGATGTACGCTGAGTGTGCTCATGAAAATGGGGGCCTGCTGGAACTAGCCCTGCTTTCCCATTTTGAGGGCGGCATTCATGCCTGCCTTGAAGCTACCTGATATTCCCGGCTCCTGACAGGCCAGTGAGCCCTGGAAGAATGCTTCGGGGAAAATTATGAGTTTGCTCGCTCTAAACCAGGGGCTTCCGTGGTCGCAGCTCGGTCCGCATGACAGGCTCTAGAGCGAAAGGGAACCTCGACGTGAGAACTCGCCTCCAGGTTAGGCCCTGAGTAGCCGTGCAGAAAGGGAGGTATGCAGCTGTTTCACGAGTTCTCAGTCGCTTATGTCCTTTATTTTAAAGGAAGTACGCGTCCGGGGACTCCTAGGCCCCACGGGTGTGCATCGTTTTCCCTCCGAGATCACTGAGTGCCTCCAGACACCTGTGGGCCGGCGGAGCAACGTCGAGCTCCATTGGTTGATCCCCCGGAGGACCTCTGTGCCTGCCGAGTGCTGGGCAACAACACACTGCGCGTTCCTTGAGGAGCGCTTCATCTCCAGAGCCCTCGAACGCCCTCGGGACAACATGGCTGGTGAGTGCGAAGTACCCAGGAAGACTCTGTCATGGCCCTTGTGTGAGTTGCCATGAGAGAACACTGTGCTTGGAACACTGCGAGGCCCGACCTCGTACCTGAAGTCACTCTGCTCGAGGAGAAAGTCAGCATCTTAGCACGCTGTGTCGCTAACGGCACACCCAGCATGAACCCATGCCTGGAAGTAAGGCCCTGATTTGCCGTGCAGAAGCGGAGGCGTGCTGCAGCTTCCAGGAGGCGGTGGCCTCTGCTCTGCATGCCTGTAACGGCAGCACAGCTTTCTGGACACCTGGGAGGATAGCCGGGGCACCCTGCTCCCAGCAGGAACACTGAGTACCCACAGGTGCACCTGGGTCTGCTAAGCAACATCCAGGCCCGTAGCCCTTCAGAGCCCCCTGTGTGCAGGCCGAGCGTAGGGAAACGCACTGCCCTCTCCTTCGGAGCAGCTTAGTTTCCTCCGTACGCGCACACGTTCGCGAACACCGTTCTGGCACGTCCCACGTGGCCCGGTGGTCTTACGCGGTGCCCTAATCGGACCTGCCCTCAGAGGAGCCCTCGTCTTCGCGTTTCATTCAGGACATCATGTCTGAAGTCACCGTGCCTCCTAGAGGATGGCGGCTTCGGTTCTTACTGCACTTAAAGTGCTGTTCTTTCTGCGGCACTGCAGGCAGCCCCAGGCCCAGAGGAGCAGCTACGGCGTTCCTTGGTTGAGACAGTTCGCCGGATGCGGGACTCCCTACTTCGATAATTAATTCAGGGAAGGAAACGCAGGGTAGCCTGTGTCTGTTGGGACTCCTTAGAAGCCACAGGGATGTATGCTGAGTGTGCCCATGAAAATGGGGGCCTGCTGGAACTAGCCCTGCTTTCCCATTTTGAGGGCGGCATTCATGCCTGCCTTGAAGCTACCTGACATTCCCGGCTCCCGACAGGCCAGTGAGCCCTGGAAGAATGCTTCGGGGAAAATTATGAGTTTGCTCTCTCTAAACCAGGGGCTTCCGTGGCCGCAGCTCGGTCCGCATGACAGGCTCTAGTGCGAAAGGGAACCTCGACGTGAGAACTCGCCTCCAGGTTAGGCCCTGAGTAGCCGTGCAGAAAGGGAGGTATGCAGCTGTTTCACGAGTTCTCAGTCGCTTATGTCCTTTATTTTAAAGGAAGTACGCGTCCGGGGACTCCTAGGCCCCACGGGTGTGCATCGTTTTCCCTCCGAGGTCACTGAGTGCCTCCAGACACCTGTGGGCCGGCGGAGCAACGTCGAGGTCCATTGGTTGATCCCCCGGAGGACCTCTGTGCCTGCCGAGTGCTGGGCAACAACACACTGCGCGTTCCTTGAGGAGCGCTACATATCCAGAGCCCTCGAACGCCCTCGGGACAACATGGCTAGTGAGTGCGAAGTACCCAGGAAGACTCTGTCATGGCCCTTGTGTGAGTTGCCATGAGAGAACACTGTGCTTGGAACACTGCGAGGCCCGACCTCGTACCTGAAGTCACTCTGCTCGAGGAGAAAGTCAGCATCTTAGCACGCTGTGTTGCTACCGGCACACCCAGCATGAACCCATGCTTGGAAGTAAGGCCCTGATTTGCCGTTCAGAAGCGGAGGCGTGCTGCAGCTTCCAGGAGGCGGTGGCCTCTGCTCTGCATGCCTTTAACGGCAGCACAGCTTTCTGGACACCTGGGAGGCTAGCCGGGGCACCCTGCTCCCAGCAGGAACACTGAGTACCCCCAGGTGCACCTGGGTCTGCTAAGCAACATCCAGGCCCGTAGCCCTTCAGAGCCCCCTGTGTGCAGGCCGAGCGTAGGGAAACGCACTGCCCTCTCCTTCGGAGCAGCTTAGTTTCCTCTGCACGTGCACACGTTCGCGAACACCGTTCTGGCACGTCCCACGTGGCCCGGTGGTCTTACGCGGTGCCCTAATCGGAGCTGCCCTCAGAGGAGCCCTCGTCTTCGCGTTTCATTCAGGACATCATGACTGAAGTCACCGTGCCTCCTAGAGGACGGCGGCTTGGGTTCTTACTGCACTTAAAGTGCTGTTCCTTCTGCGGCACTGCAGGCAGCCCCAGGCCCAGAGGAGCAGCTACGGCATTCCTCGGTTGAGACAGTTCTCCGGATGCGGGACTCCCTATTTCGATAAGTTAATTCAGGGAAGGAAACGCAGGGTAACCGTTGTCTCTTGGGACTCGTTACAAGCCACAGGGATGTACGCTGAGTGTGCCCATGAAAAGGGGGCCTGCTGGAACTAGCCCTGCTTTCCCATTTTGAGGGCGGCATTCATGCCTGCCTTGAAGCTACCTGACATTCCCGGCTCCCGACAGGCCAGTGAGCCCTGGAAGAATGCTTCGGGGAAAATTATGAGTTTGCTCTCTCTATACCAGGGGCTTCCGTGGTCGTAGCTCGGTCCGCATGACAGGCTCTAGAGCGAAAGGGAACCGCGACGTGAGAACTCGCCTCCAGGTTAGGCCTTGAGTAGCCATGCAGAAAGGGAGGCATGCAGCTGTTACCATGAGTTCTCAGTCGCTTATGTCCTTTAGTTTAAAGGAAGTACGCGTCCGGGGACTCCTAGGCCCCACGGGTGTGCATCGTTTTCCCTCCGAGGTCACTGAGTGCCTCCAGACACCTGTGGGCCGGCGGAGCAACGTCGAGGTCCATTGGTTGATCCCCCGGAGGACCTCTGTGCCTGCCGAGTGCTGGGCAGCAACACACTGCGCGTTCCTTGAGGAGCGCTACATCTCCAGAGCCCTCGAACGCCCTCGGGACAACATGGCTGGTGAGTGCGAAGTACCCAGGAAGACTCAGTCATGGCCCTTGTGTGAGCTGCCATGAGAGAACACTGTGCTTGGAACACTGCGAGGCCCACCCTCGTACCTGAAGTCACTCTGCTCGTGGAGAAAGTCAGCATCTTAGCACGCTGTGTCGCTACCGGCACACCCAACATGAACCCATGCCTGGAAGTAAGGCCCTGATTTGCCGTGCAGAAGCGGAGGCGTGCTGCAGCTTCCAGGAGGCGGTGGCCTCTGCTCTGCATGCCTTTAACGGTAGCACAGCTTTCTGGACACCTGCGAGGCTAGCCGGGGCACCCTGCTCCCAGCAGGAACACTGAGTACCCCCAGGTGCACCTGGGTCTGCTAAGCAACATCCAGGCCCGTAGCCCTTCAGAGCCCCCTGTGTGCAGGCCGAGCGTAGGGAAACGCACTGCCCTCTCCTTCGGAGCAGCTTAGTTTCCTGCGCACGTGCACACATTCGCGAACACCGTTCTGGCACGTCCAACGTGGCCCGGTGGTCTTACGCGGTGCCCTGATCGGACCTGCCCTCAGAGGAGCCCTCGTCTTCGCATTTCATTCAGGACCTCATGACTGAAGTCACCGTGCCTCCTAGAGGACGGCGGCTTGAGTTCTTACTGCAGTTTAAGTACTGTTCCTTCTGCGGCACTGCAGGCAGCCCCAGGCCCAGAGGAGCAGCTACGGCGTTCCTTGGTTGAGACAGTTCGCCGGATGCGGGACTCCCTACTTCGATAAGTTAATTCAGGGAAGGAAACGCAGGGTAGCCGGTGTCTGTTGGGACTCGTTAGAAGCCACAGGGATGTACGCTGAGTGTGCCCATGAAAATGGGGGCCTGCTGGAACTAGCCCTGCTTTCCCATTTTGAGGGCGGCATTCATGCCTGCCTTGAAGCTACCTGACATTCCCGGCTCCCGACAGGCCAGTGAGCACTGGAAGAATGCTTCGGGGAAAATTATGAGTTTGCTCTCTCTAAACCAGGGGCTTCCGTGGTCGCAGCTCGGTCCGCATGACAGGCTCTAGTGCGAAAGGGAACCTCGACGTGAGAACTCGCCTCCAGGTTAGGCCCTGAGTAGCCATGCAGAAAGGGAGGCATGCAACTGTTTCCACGAGTTCTCAGTCGCTTATGTCCTTTAGTTTAAAGGAAGTACGCGTCCGGGGACTCCTAGGCCCCACGGGTGTGCATCGTTTTCCCTCCGAGGTCACTGAGTGCCTCCAGACACCTGTGGGCCGGCGGAGCAACGTCGAGGTCCATTGGTTGATCCCCCGGAGGACCTCTGTGCCTGCCGAGTGCTGGGCAGCAACACACTGCGCATTCCTTGAGGAGCGCTACATCTCCAGAGCCTTCGAACGCCCTCGGGACAACATGGCTGGTGAGTGCGAAGTACCCAGGAAGACTCAGTCATGGCCCTTGTGTGAGCTGCCATGAGAGAACACTGTGCTTGGAACACTGCGAGGCCCACCCTCGTACCTGAAGTCACTCTGCTCGAGGAGAAAGTCAGCATCTTAGCACGCTGTGTCGCTACCGGCACACCCAACATGAACCCATGCCTGGAAGGAAGGACCTGATTTGCCGTGCAGAAGCGGAGGCGTGCTGCAGCTTCCAGGAGGCGGTGGCCTCTGCTCTGCATGCCTTTAACGGCAGCACAGCTTTCTGGACACCTGGGAGGCTAGCCGGGGCACCCTGCTCCCAGCAGGAACACTGAGTACCCCCAGGTGCACCTGGGTCTGCTAAGCAACATCCAGGCCCGTAGCCCTTCAGAGCCCCCTGTGTGCAGGCCGAGCGTAGGGAAACGCACTGCCCTCTCCTTCGGAGCAGCTTAGTTTCCTCCGCACGCGCACACGTTCGCGAACACCGTTCTGGCACGTACCACGTGGCGCGGAGGTCTTACGGAGTGCCCTAATCGGAGCTGCCCTCAGAGGAGCCCTCGTCTTCGCGTTTCATTCATGACCTCATGACTGAAGTCACCGGGCCTCCTAGAGGATGGCGGCTTGGGTTCTTCCTGCACTTTAAGTACTGTTCCTTCTGCGGCACTGCAGGCAGCCCCAGGCCCAGAGGAGCAGCTACAGCGTTCCTCGGTTGAGACAGTTCCCCGGATGCGGGACTCACTACTTCGAAAAGTTGATTCAGGGAAGGAAACGCAGGGTAACCGGTGTCTATTGGGACTCCTTAGAAGCCACAGGGATGTACGCTGAGTGTGCCCATGAAAATGGGGGCCTGCTGGGACTAGCCCTGCTTTCCCATTTTGAGGGCGGCATTCATGCCTGCCTTGAAGCTACCTGACATTCCCGGCTCCCGACAGGCCAGTGAGCCCTGGAAGAATGCTTCGGGGAAAATTATGAGTTTGCTCTCTCTAAACCAGGGGCTTCCGTGGTCGCAGCTCGGTCCGCATGACAGGCTCTATAGCGAAAGGGAACCTCGACGTGAGAACTCGCCTCCAGGTTAGGCCCTGAGTAGCCATGCAGAAAGGGAGGCATGCAGCTGTTTCCACGAGTTCTCAGTCACTTATGTCCTTTAGTTTAAAGGAAGTACGCGTCCGGGGACTCCTAGGCCCCACGGGTGTGCATCGTTTTCCCTCCAAGGTCACTGAGTGCCTCCAGACACCTGTGGGCCGGCGGAGCAACGTCGAGGTCCATTGGTTGATCCCCCGGAGGACCTCTGTGCCTGCCGAGTGCTGGGCAGCAACACACTGCGTGTTCCTTGAGGAGCGCTACATCTTCAGATCCCTCGAACGCCCTCGGGACAACATGGCTGGTGAGTGCGAAATACCCAAGAAGACTCAGTCATGGCCCTTGTGTGAGCTGCCATGAGAGAACACTGTGCTTGGAGCACTGTGAGGCCCACCCTCGTACCTGAAGTCACTCTGCTCGAGGAGAAAGTCAGCATCTTAGCACGCTGTGTCGCTACCGGCACACCCAACATGAACCCATGCCTGGAAGTAAGGCCCTGATTTGCCGTGCAGAAGCGGAGGCGTGCTGCAGCTTCCAGGAGGCGGTGGCCTCTGCTCTGCATGCCTTTAATGGCAGCACAGCTTTCTGGACACCTGGGAGGCTAGCCGGGGCACCCTGCTCCCAGCAGGAACACTGAGTACCCACAGGTGCACCTGGGTCTGCTAAGCAACATCCAGGCCCGTAGCCCTTCAGAGCCCCCTGTGTGCAGGCCGAGCGTAGGGAAACGCACTGCCCTCTCCTTCGGAGCAGCTTAGTTTCCTCCGTACGCGCACACGTTCGCGAACACCGTTCTGGCACGTCCCACGTGGCCCGGTGGTCTTACGCGGTGCCCTAATCGGACCTGCCCTCAGAGGAGCCCTCGTCTTCGCGATTCATTCAGGACATCATGTCTGAAGTCACCGTGCCTCCTAGAGGATGGCGGCTTCGGTTCTTACTGCACTTAAAGTGCTGTTCTTTCTGCGGCACTGCAGGCAGCACCAGGCCCAGAGGAGCAGCTACGGCGTTCCTTGGTTGAGACAGTTCGCCGGATGCGGGACTCCCTACTTCGATAATTAATTCAGGGAAGGAAACGCAGGGTAGCCTGTGTCTGTTGGGACTCCTTAGAAGCCACAGGGATGTATGCTGAGTGTGCCCATGAAAATGGGGGCCTGCTGGAACTAGCCCTGCTTTCCCATTTTGAGGGCGGCATTCATGCCTGCCTTGAAGCTACCTGACATTCCCGGCTCCCGACAGGCCAGTGAGCCCTGGAAGAATGCTTCGGGGAAAATTATGAGTTTGCTCTCTCTAAACCAGGGGCTTCCGTGGCCGCAGCTCGGTCCGCATGACAGGCTCTAGTGCGAAAGGGAACCTCGACGTGAGAACTCGCCTCCAGGTTAGGCCCTGAGTAGCCGTGCAGAAAGGGAGGTATGCAGCTGTTTCACGAGTTCTCAGTCGCTTATGTCCTTTATTTTAAAGGAAGTACGCGTCCGGGGACTCCTAGGCCCCACGGGTGTGCATCGTTTTCCCTCCGAGGTCACTGAGTGCCTCCAGACACCTGTGGGCCGGCGGAGCAACGTCGAGGTCCATTGGTTGATCCCCCGGAGGACCTCTGTGCCTGCCGAGTGCTGGGCAACAACACACTGCGCGTTCCTTGAGGAGCGCTACATATCCAGAGCCCTCGAACGCCCTCGGGACAACATGGCTGGTGAGTGCGAAGTACCCAGGAAGACTCTGTCATGGCCCTTGTGTGAGTTGCCATGAGAGAACACTGTGCTTGGAACACTGCGAGGCCCGACCTCGTACCTGAAGTCACTCTGCTCGAGGAGAAAGTCAGCATCTTAGCACGCTGTGTTGCTACCGGCACACCCAGCATGAACCCATGCTTGGAAGTAAGGCCCTGATTTGCCGTGCAGAAGCGGAGGCGTGCTGCAGCTTCCAGGAGGCGGTGGCCTCTGCTCTGCATGCCTTTAACGGCAGCACAGCTTTCTGGACACCTGGGAGGCTAGCCGGGGCACCCTGCTCCCAGCAGGAACACTGAGTACCCCCAGGTGCACCTGGGTCTGCTAAGCAACATCCAGGCCCGTAGCCCTTCAGAGCCCCCTGTGTGCAGGCCGAGCGTAGGGAAACGCACTGCCCTCTCCTTCGGAGCAGCTTAGTTTCCTCTGCACGTGCACACGTTCGCGAACACCGTTCTGGCACGTCCCACGTGGCCCGGTGGTCTTACGCGGTGCCCTAATCGGAGCTGCCCTCAGAGGAGCCCTCGTCTTCGCGTTTCATTCAGGACATCATGACTGAAGTCACCGTGCCTCCTAGAGGACGGCGGCTTGGGTTCTTACTGCACTTAAAGTGCTGTTCCTTCTGCGGCACTGCAGCAGCCCCAGGCCCAGAGGAGCAGCTACGGCATTCCTCGGTTGAGACAGTTCTCCGGATGCGGGACTCCCTACTTCGATAAGTTAATTCAGGGAAGGAAACGCAGGGTAACCGTTGTCTCTTGGGACTCGTTACAAGCCACAGGGATGTACGCTGAGTGTGCCCATGAAAAGGGGGCCTGCTGGAACTAGCCCTGCTTTCCCATTTTGAGGGCGGCATTCATGCCTGCCTTGAAGCTACCTGACATTCCCGGCTCCCGACAGGCCAGTGAGCCCTGGAAGAATGCTTCGGGAAAAATTATGAGTTTGCTCTCTCTAAACCAGGGGCTTCCGTGGTCGCAGCTCGGTCCGCATGACAGGCTCTAGTGCGAAAGGGAACCTCGACGTGAGAACTCGCCTCCAGGTTAGGCCCTGAGTAGCCATGCAGAAAGGGAGGCATGCAACTGTTTCCACGAGTTCTCAGTCGCTTATGTCCTTTAGTTTAAAGGAAGTACGCGTCCGGGGACTCCTAGGCCCCACGGGTGTGCATCGTTTTCCTTCCGAGGTCACTGAGTGCCTCCAGACACCTGTGGGCCGGCGGAGCAACGTCGAGGTCCATTGGTTGATCCCCCGGAGGACCTCTGTGCCTGCCGAGTGCTGGGCAGCAACACACTGCGCATTCCTTGAGGAGCGCTACATCTCCAGAGCCTTCGAACGCCCTCGGGACAACATGGCTGGTGAGTGCGAAGTACCCAGGAAGACTCAGTCATGGCCCTTGTGTGAGCTGCCATGAGAGAACACTGTGCTTGGAACACTGCGAGGCCCACCCTCGTACCTGAAGTCACTCTGCTCGAGGAGAAAGTCAGCATCTTAGCACGCTGTGTCGCTACCGGCACACCCAACATGAACCCATGCCTGGAAGTAAGGCCCTGATTTGCCGTGCAGAAGCGGAGGCGTGCTGCAGCTTCCAGGAGGCGGTGGCCTCTGCTCTGCATGCCTTTAACGGCAGCACAGCTTTCTGGACACCTGGGAGGCTAGCCGGGGCACCCTGCTCCCAGCAGGAACACTGAGTACCCCCAGGTGCACCTGGGTCTGCTAAGCAACATCCAGGCCCGTAGCCCTTCAGAGCCCCCTGTGTGCAGGCCGAGCGTAGGGAAACGCACTGCCCTCTCCTTCGGAGCAGCTTAGTTTCCTCCGCACGCGCACACGTTCGCGAACACCGTTCTGGCACGTACCACGTGGCGCGGAGGTCTTACGGAGTGCCCTAATCGGAGCTGCCCTCAGAGGAGCCCTCGTCTTCGCGTTTCATTCATGACCTCATGACTGAAGTCACCGGGCCTCCTAGAGGATGGCGGCTTGGGTTCTTCCTGCACTTTAAGTACTGTTCCTTCTGCGGCACTGCAGGCAGCCCCAGGCCCAGAGGAGCAGCTACAGCGTTCCTCGGTTGAGACCGTTCGCCGGATGCGGGACTCACTACTTCGAAAAGTTGATTCAGGGAAGGAAACGCAGGGTAACCGGTGTCTATTGGGACTCCTTAGAAGCCACAGGGATGTACGCTGAGTGTGCCCATGAAAATGGGGGCCTGCTGGAACTAGCCCTGCTTTCCCATTTTGCGGGCGGCATTCATGCCTGCCTTGAAGCTACCTGATATTCCCGGCACCTGACAGGCCAGTGAGCCCTGGAAGAATGCTTCGGGAAAATTATGAGTTTGCTCTCTCTAAACCAGGGGCTTCCGTGGCCGCAGCTCGGTCCGCATGACAGGCTCTAGAGCGAAAGGGAACCTCGAAGTGAGAACTCGCCTCCAGGTTAGGCCCTGAGTAGACGTGCAGAAAGGGAGGCATGTAGCTGTTTCACGAGTTCTCAGTCGCTTATGTCCTTTATTTTAAAGGAAGTACGCGTCCGGGGACTCCTAGGCCCCACAGGTGTGCATCGTTTTCCCTCCGAGGTCACTGAGTGACTCCAGACACCTGTGGGCCGGCGGAGCAATGTCGAGGTCCATTGGTTGATCCCCCGGAGGACCTCTGTGCCTGCCGAGTGCTGGGCAGCAACACACTGCGCGTTCCTTGAGGAGCGCTACATATCCAGAGCCCTCGAACGCCCTCGGGACAACATGGCTGGTGAGTGCGAAGTACCCAGGAAGACTCAGTCATGGCCCTTCTGTGAGCTGCCATGAGAGAAAACTGTGCTTGGAACACTGCGAGGCCCGCCCTGGTACCTGAAGTCACTCTGCTCGAGGAGAAAGTCAGCATCTTAGCACGCTGTGTCGCTACCGGCACACCCAGCATGAACCCATGCCTGGAAGTAAGGCCCTGATTCGCCGTGCAGAAGCGGAGGCATGCTGCAGCTTCCAGGAGGTGGTGGCCTCTGCTCTGCATGCCTTTAACGGCAGCACAGCTTTCTGGACACCTGGGAGGCTAGCCGGGGCACCCTGCTCTCAGCAGGAACACTGAGTACCCCCAGGTGCACCTGGGTCTGCTAAGCAACATCCAGGCCCGTAGCCCTTCAGAGCCCCCTGTGTGCAGGCCGAGTGTAGGGAAACGCACTGCCCTCTCCTTCGGAGCAGCTTAGTTTCCTCCGCACTCGCACACGTTCGCGAACACTGTTCTGGCACGTCCCACGTGGCGCGGAGGTCTTACGCGGTGCCCTAATCGGAGCTGCCCTCAGAGGAGCCCTCGTCTTCGCGTTCCATCCAGGACCTCCTGACTGAAGTCACCGGGCCCCCTAGAGTACGGCGGCTTGGGTTCTTACTGCACTTCAAGTCCTGTTCCTTCTGCGGCACTGCAGGCAGCCCCAGGCCCAGAGGAGCAGCTACGGCGTTCCTCGGTTGAGACAGTTCGCCGGATGCGGGACTCCCTACTTCGATAAGTTAATTCAGGGAAGGAAACGCAGGGTAACCGGTGTCTCTTGGGACTCGTTAGAAGCCACAGGGATGTACGCTGAGTGTGCCCATGAAAACGGGGGCCTGCTGGAACTAGCCCTGCTTTCCCATTTTGAGGGCGGCATTCATGCCTGCCTTGAAGCTACCTGACATTCCCGGCTCCCGACAGGCCAGTGAGCCCTGGAAGAATGCTTCGGGGAAAATTATGAGTTTGCTCTCTCTAAACCAGGGGCTTCCGTGGTCGCAGCTCGGTCCGCATGACAGGCTCTATAGCGAAAGGGAACCTCGACGTGAGAACTCGCCTCCAGGTTAGGCCCTGAGTAGCCATGCAGAAAGGGAGGCATGCAGCTGTTTCCACGAGTTCTCAGTCGCTTATGTCCTTTAGTTTAAAGGAAGTACGCGTCCGGGGACTCCTAGGCCCCACGGGTGTGCATCGTTTTCCCTCCGAGGTCACTGAGTGCCTCCAGACACCTGTGGGCCAGCGGAGCAACGTCGAGGTCCATTGGTTGATCCCCCGGAGGACCTCTGTGCCTGCCGAGTGCTGGGCAGCAACACACTGCGCGTTCCTTGAGGAGCGCTACATCTCCAGAGCCCTCGAACGCCCTCGGGACAACATGGCTGGTGAGTGCGAAGTACCCAGGAAGACTCAGTCATGGCCCTTGTGTGAGCTGCCATGAGAGAACACTGTGCTTGGAACACTGCGAGGCCCACCCTCGTACCTGAAGTCACTCTGCTCGAGGAGAAAGTCAGCATCTTAGCACGCTGTGTCGCTACCGGCACACCCAACATGAACCCATGCCTGGAAGTAAGGCCCTGATTTGCCGTGCAGAAGCGGAGGCGTGCTGCAGCTTCCAGGAGGCGGTGGCCTCTGCTCTGCATGCCTTTAACGGCAGCACAGCTTTCTGGACACCTGGGAGGCTAGCCGGGGCACCCTGCTCCCAGCAGGAACACTGAGTACCCCCAGGTGCACCTGGGTCTGCTAAGCAACATCCAGGCCCGTAGCCCTTCAGAGCCCCCTGTGTGCAGGCCGAGCGTAGGGAAACGCACTGCCCTCTCCTTCGGAGCAGCTTAGTTTCCTCCGCACGCGCACACGTTCGCGAACACCGTTCTGGCACGTCCCACGTGGCCCGGAGGTCTTACGCGGTGCCCTAATCGGAGCTGCCCTCAGAGGAGCCCTCGTCTTCGCGTTCCATCCAGGACCTCCTGACTGAAGTCACCGTGCCTCCTAGAGGACGGCGGCTTGGGTTCCTACCGCACTTAAAGTGCTGTTCCTTCTGCGGCACTGCAGGCAGCCCCAGGCCCAGAGGAGCAGCTACGGCGTTCCTCGGTTGAGACAGTTCGCCGGATGCGGGACTCCCTACTTCGATAAGTTAATTCAGGGAAGGAAACGCAGGGTAACCGTTGTCTCTTGGGACTCGTTAGAAGCCACAGGGATGTACGCTGAGTGTGCCCATGAAAATGGGGGCCTGCTGGAACTAGCCCTGCTTTCCCATTTTGAGGGCGGCATTCATGCCTGCCTTGAAGCTACCTGACATTCCCGGCTCCCGACAGGCCAGTGAGCCCTGGAAGAATGCTTCGGGGAAAATTATGAGTTTGCTCTCTCTAAACCAGGGTCTTCCGTGGTCGCAGCTCGGTCCGCATGACAGGCTCTAGAGCGAAAGGGAACCGCGACGTGAGAACTCGCCTCCAGGTTAGGCCTTGAGTAGCCATGCAGAAAGGGAGGCATGCAGCTGTTTCCACGAGTTCTCAGTCGCTTATGTCCTTTAGTTTAAAGGAAGTACGCGTCCGGGGACTCCTAGGCCCCACGGGTGTGCATCGTTATCCCTCCGAGGTCACTGAGTGCCTCCAGACACCTGTGGGCCGGCGGAGCAACGTCGAGGTCCATTGGTTGATCCCCCGGAGGACCTCTGTGCCTGCCGAGTGCTGGGCAGCAACACACTGCGCGTTCCTTGAGGAGCGCTACATCTCCAGAGCCCTCGAACGCCCTCAGGACAACATGGCTGGTGAGTGCGAAGTACCCAGGAAGACTCAGTCATGGCCCTTGTGTGAGCTGCCATGAGAGAACACTGTGCTTGGAACACTGTGAGGCCCACCCTCGTACCTGAAGTCACTCTGCTCGAGGAGAAAGTCAGCATCTTAGCACGCTGTGTCGCTACCGGCACACCCAACATGAACCCATGCCTGGAAGGAAGGCCCTGATTTGCCGTGCAGAAGCGGAGGCGTGCTGCAGCTTCCAGGAGGCGGTGGCCTCTGCTCTGCATGCCTTTAACGGCAGCACAGCTTTCTGGACACCTGGGAGGCTAGGCGGGGCACCCTGCTCCCAGCAGGAACACTGAGTACCCACAGGTGCACCTGGGTCTGCTAAGCAACATCCAGGCCCGTAGCCCTTCAGAGCCCCCTGTGTGCAGGCCGAGCGTAGGGAAACGCACTGCCCTCTCCTTCGGAGCAGCTTAGTTTCCTCCGCACGCGCACACGTTCGCGAACACCGTTCTGGCACGTCCCACGTGGCCCGGTGGTCTTACGCGGTGCCCTAATCGGACCTGCCCTCAGAGGAGCCCTCGTCTTCGCGTTTCATTCAGGACATCATGTCTGAAGTCACCGTGCCTCCTAGAGGACGGCGGCTTGGGTTCTTACTGCACTTAAAGTGCTGTTCCTTCTGCGGCACTGCAGGCAGCCCCAGGCCCAGAGGAGCAGCTACGGCGTTCCTCGGTTGAGACAGTTCGCCGGATGCGGGACTCCCTACTTCGATAAGTTAATTCAGGGAAGGAAACGCAGGGTAACCGTTGTCTCTTGGGACTCGTTAGAAGCCACAGGGATGTACGCTGAGTGTGCCCATGAAAACGGGGGCCTGCTGGAACTAGCCCTGCTTTCCCATTTTGAGGGCGGCATTCATGCCTGCCTTGAAGCTACCTGACATTCCCGGCTCCCGACAGGCCAGTGAGCCCTGGAAGAATGCTTCGGGGAAAATTATGCGTTTGCTCTCTCTAAACCAGGGGCTTCCGTGGTCGCAGCTCGGTCCGCATGACAGGCTCTAGAGCGAAAGGGAACCGCGACGTGAGAACTCGCCTACAGGTTAGGCCTTGAGTAGCCATGCAGAAAGGGAGGCATGCAGCTGTTTCCTCGAGTTCTCAGTCGCTTATGTCCTTTAGTTTAAAGGAAGTACGCGTCCGGGGACTCCTAGGCCCCACGGGTGTGCATCGTTTTCCCTCCGAGGTCACTGAGTGCCTCCAGACACCTGTGGGCCGGCGGAGCAATGTCGAGGTCCATTGGTTGATCCCCCGGAGGAACTCTGTGCCTGCCGAGTGCTGGGCAGCAACACAGTGCGCGTTCCTTGAGGAGCGCTACATATCCAGAGCCCTCGAACGCCCTCGGGACAACATGGCTGGTGAGTGCGAAGTACCCAGGAAGACTCAGTCATGGCCCTTGTGTGAGCTGCCATGAGAGAACACTGTGCTTGGAACACTGCAAGGCCCACCCTCGTACCTGAAGTCACTCTGCTCGTGGAGAAAGTCAGCATCTTAGCACGCTGTGTCGCTACCGGCACACCCAACATGAACCCATGCCTGGAAGTAAGGCCCTGATTTGCCGTGCAGCAGCGGAGGCGTGCTGCAGCTTCCAGGAGGCGGTGGCCTCTGCTCTGCATGCCTTTAACGGTAGCACAGCTTTCTGGACACCTGGGAGTCTAGCCGGGGCACCCTGCTCCCAGCAGGAACACTGAGTACCCCCAGGTGCACCTGGGTCTGCTAAGCAACATCCAGGCCCGTAGCCCTTCAGAGCCCCCTGTGTGCAGGCCGAGCGTAGGGAAACGCACTGCCCTCTCCTTCGGAGCAGCTTATTTTCCTGCGCACGTGCAAACATTCGCGAACACCGTTCTGGCACGTCCAACGTGGCCCGGTGGTCTTACGCGGTGCCCTAATCGGACCTGCCCTCAGAGGAGCCCTCGTCTTCGCATTTCATTCAGGACCTCATGACTGAAGTCACCGTGCCTCCTAGAGGACGGCGGCTTGAGTTCTTACTGCAGTTTAAGTACTGTTCCTTCTGCGGCACTGCAGGCAGCCCCAGGCCCAGAGGAGCAGCTACGGCGTTCCTTGGTTGAGACAGTTCGCCGGATGCGGGACTCCCTTCTTCGATAAGTTAATTCAGGGAAGGAAACGCAGGGTAGCCGGTGTCTGTTGGGACTCGTTAGAAGCCACAGGGATGTACGCTGAGTGTGCCCATGAAAATGGGGGCCTGCTGGAACTAGCCCTGCTTTCCCATTTTGAGGGCGGCATTCATGCCTGCCTTGAAGCTACCTGACATTCCCGGCTCCCGACAGGCCAGTGAGCCCTGGAAGAATGCTTCGGGGAAAATTATGAGTTTGCTCTCTCTAAACCAGGGGCTTCCGTGGCCGCAGCTCGGTCCGCATGACAGGCTCTAGTGCGAAAGGGAACCTCGACTTGAGAACTCGCCTCCAGGTTAGGCCCTGAGTAGCCATGCAGAAAGGGAGGTATGCAGCTGTTTCACGAGTTCTCAGTCGCCTATGTCCTTTATTTTAAAGGAAGTACGCGTCCGGGGACTCCTAGGCCCCACGGGTGTGCATCGTTCTCCCTCCGAGGTCACTGAGTGCCTCCAGACACCTGTGGGCCGGCGGAGCAACGTCGAGGTCCATTGGTTGATCCCCCGGAGGACCTCTGTGCCTGCCGAGTGCTGGGCAACAACACACTGCGCATTCCTTGAGGAGCGCTACATCTCCAGAGCCCTCGAATGCCCTCGGGACAACATGGCTAGTGAGTGCGAAGTGCCCAGGAAGACTCTGTCATGGCCCTTGTGTGAGCTGCCATGAGAGAACACTGTGCTTGGAACACTGCGAGGCCCGCCCCGTATCTGAAGTCACTCTGCTCGAGGAGAAAGTCAGCATCTTAGCACGCTGTGTCGCTACCGGCACACCCAGCATGAACCCATGCCTGGAAGTAAGGCCCTGATTCGCCGTGCAGAAGCGGAGGCGTGCTGCAGCTTCCAGGAGGCGGTGGCCTCTGCTCTGCATGCCTTTAACGGCAGCACAGCTTTCTGGACACCTGGGAGGCTAGCCGGGGCACCCTGCTCCCGGCAGGAACACTGAGTACCCCCAGGTGCACCTGGGTCTGCTAAGCAACATCCAGGCCCGTAGCCCTTCAGAGCCCCCTGTGTGCAGGCCGAGTGTAGGGAAACGCACTGCCCTCTCCTTCGGAGCAGCTTAGTTTCCTCCGCACTCGCACACGTTCGCGAACACCGTTCTGGCACGTCCCACGTGGCGTGGAGTTCTTACGCGGTGCCCTAATCGGAGCTGCCCTCAGAGGAGCCCTCGTCTTCGCCTTCCATCCAGGACCTCCTGACTGAAGTCACCGGGCCTCCTAGAGGACGGCGGCTTGGGTTCCTACTGCACTTCAAGTCCTGTTCCTTCTGCGGCACTGCAGGCAGCCACAGGCCCAGAGGAGCAGCTACGGCGTTCCTCGGTTGAGACAGTTTGCCGGATGCGGGACTCCCTACTTCGATAAGTTGATTCAGGGAAGGAAACACAGGGTAACCGGTGTCTCTTGGGACTCCTTAGAAGCCACAGGGATGTACGCTGAGTGTGCCCATGAAAACGGGGGCCTGCTGGAACTAGCCCTGCTTTTCCATTTTGAGGGCGGCATTCATGCCTGCCTTGAAGCTACCTGACATTCCCGGCTCCCGACAGGCCAGTGAGCCCTGGAAGAAGGCTTCGGGGAAAATTATGAATTTGCTCTCTCTAAACCAGGGGCTTCCGTGGCCGCCGCGGCGGTCCGCATGACAGGCTCTAGAGCGAAAGGGAACCTCGACGTGAGAACTCGCCTCCAGGTTAGGCCCTGAGTAGCCGTGCAGAAAGGGAGGCATGCAGCTGTTTCCACAAGTTCTCAGTCGCTTATGTGCTTTATTTTAAAGGAAGTACGTGTCCGGGGACTCCTAGGCCCCACGGGTGTGCATCGTTCTCCCTCCGAGGTCACTGAGTGCCTCCAGACACCTGTGGGCCGGCGGAGCAACGTCGAGGTCCATTGGTTGATCCCCCGGAGGACCTCTGTGCCTGCCGAGTGCTGGGCAGCAACACACTGCACATTCCTTGAGGAGCGCTACATCTCCAGAGCACTCGAATGCCCTCGGGACAACATGGCTAGTGAGTGCGAAGTGCCCAGGAAGACTCTGTCATGGCCCTTGTGTGAGCTGCCATGAGAGAACACTGTTCTTGGAACACTGCGAGGCCCGCCCCGTATCTGAAGTCACTCTGCTCGAGGAGAAAGTCAGCATCTTAGCACGCTGTGTCGCTACCGGCACACCCAGTATGAACCCATGCCTGGAAGGAAGGCCCTGATTCGCCGTGCAGAAACGGAGGCGTGCTGCAGCTTCCAGGAGGCGGTGGCCTCTGCTCTGCATGCCTTTAACGGCAGCACAGCTTTCTGGACACCTGGGAGGCTAGCCGGGGCACCCTGCTCCCAGCAGGAACACTGAGTACCCCCAGGTGCACCTGGGTCTGCTAAGCAACATCCAGGCCCGTAGCCCTTCAGAGCCCCCTGTGTGCAGGCCGTGCGTAGGGAAACGCACTGCCCTCTCCTTCGGAGCAGCTTAGTTTCCTCAGCACTCGCACACGTTCGCGAACACCGTTCTGGCACGTCCCATGTGGTGCGGAGGTCTTACGCGGTGCCCTAGTCGGAGCTGCCCTCAGAGGAGCCCTCGTCTTGGCGTTCCATCCAGGTCCTCATGACTGAAGTCACCGGGCCTCCTAGAGGACGGCGGCTTGGGTTCTTACTGCACTTCAAGTCCTGTTCCTTCTGCGGCACTGCAGGCAGCCACAGGCCCAGAGGAGCAGCTACGGCGTTCCTCGGTTGAGACAGTTTGCCGGATGCGGGACTCCCTACTTCGATAAGTTGATTCAGGGAAGGAAACACAGGGTAACCGGTGTCTCTTGGGACTCCTTAGAAGCCACAGGAATGTACGCTGAGTGTGCCCATGAAAACGGGGGCCTGCTGGAACTAGCCCTGCTTTTCCATTTTGAGGGCGGCATTCATGCCTGCCTTGAAGCTACCTGACATTCCCGGCTCCCGACAGGCCAGTGAGCCCTGGAAGAAGGCTTCGGGGTAAAATATGAATTTGCTCTCTCTAAACCAGGGGCTTCCGTGGCCGCCGCGGCGGTCCGCATGACAGGCTCTAGAGCGAAAGTGAACCTCGACGTGAGAACTCGCCTCCAGGTTAGGCCCTGAGTAGCCGTGCAGAAAGGGAGGCATGCAGCTGTTTCCACAAGTTCTCAGTCGCTTATGTGCTTTATTTTAAAGGAAGTACGCGTCCCGGGACTCCTAGGCCCCACGGGTGTGCATCGTTCTCCCTCCGAGGTCACTGAGTGCCTCCAGACACCTGTGGGCCGGCGGAGCAACGTCGAGGTCCATTGGTTGATCCCCCGGAGGACCTCTGTGCCTGCCGAGTGCTGGGCAGCAACACACTGCGCGTTCCTTGAGGAGCGCTACATCTCCAGAGCCCTCGAACGCCCTCGGGACAACATGGCTGGTGAGTGCGAAGTGCCCAGGAAGACTCTGTCATGGCCCTTGTGTGAGCTGCCATGAGAGAACACTGTGCTTGGAACACTGCGAGGCCCGCCCCGTATCTGAAGTCACTCTGCTCGAGGAGAAAGTCAGCATCTTAGCACGCTGTGTCGCTACCGGCACACCCAGCATGAACCCATGCCTGGAAGTAAGGCCCTGATTCGCCGTGCAGAAGCGGAGGCGTGCTGCAGCTTCCAGGAGGCGGTGGCCTCTGCTCTGCATGCCTTTAACGGCAGCACAGCTTTCTGGACACCTGGGAGGCTAGCCGGGGCACCCTGCTCCCGGCAGGAACACTGAGTACCCCCAGGTGCACCTGGGTCTGCTAAGCAACATCCAGGCCCGTAGCCCTTCAGAGCCCCCTGTGTGCAGGCCGAGCGTAGGGAAACGCACTGCCCTCTCCTTCGGAGCAGCTTAGTTTCCTCCGCACTCGCACACGTTCGCGAACGCCGTTCTGGCACGTCCCACGTGGCGTGGAGTTCTTACGCGGTGCCCTAATCGGAGCTGCCCTCAGAGGAGCCCTCGTCTTCGCGTTCCATCCAGGACCTCCTGACTGAAGTCACCGGGCCTCCTAGAGGACGGCGGCTTGGGTTCTTACTGCACTTCAAGTCCTGTTCCTTCTGCGGCACTGCAGGCAGCCACAGGCCCAGAGGAGCAGCTACGGCGTTCCTCGGTTGAGACAGTTTGCCGGATGCGGGACTCCCTACTTCGATAAGTTGATTCAGGGAAGGAAACACAGGGTAACCGGTGTCTCTTGGGACTCCTTAGAAGCCACAGGAATGTACGCTGAGTGTGCCCATGAAAACGGGGGCCTGCTGGAACTAGCCCTGCTTTTCCATTTTGAGGGCGGCATTCATGCCTGCCTTGAAGCTACCTGACATTCCCGGCTCCCGACAGGCCAGTGAGCCCTGGAAGAAGGCTTCGGGGTAAAATATGAATTTGCTCTCTCTAAACCAGGGGCTTCCGTGGCCGCCGCGGCGGTCCGCATGACAGGCTCTAGAGCGAAAGTGAACCTCGACGTGAGAACTCGCCTCCAGGTTAGGCCCTGAGTAGCCGTGCAGAAAGGGAGTCATGCAGCTGTTTCCACAAGTTCTCAGTCGCTTATGTGCTTTATTTTAAAGGAAGTACGCGTCCGGGGACTCCTAGGCCCCACGGGTGTGCATCGTTCTCCCTCCGAGGTCACTGAGTGCCTCCAGACACCTGTGGGCCGGCGGAGCAACGTCGAGGTCCATTGGTTGATCCCCCGGAGGATCTCTGTGCCTGCCGAGTGCTGGGCAGCAACACACTGCACATTCCTTGAGGAGCGCTACATCTCCAGAGCCCTCGAATGCCCTCGGGACAACATGGCTAGTGAGTGCGAAGTGCCCAGGAAGACTCTGTCATGGCCCTTGTGTGAGCTGCCATGAGAGAACACTGTTCTTGGAACACTGCGAGGCCCGCCCCGTATCTGAAGTCACTCTGCTCGAGGAGAAAGTCAGCATCTTAGCACGCTGTGTCGCTACCGGCACACCCAGCATGAACCCATTCCTGGAAGTAAGGCCCTGATTCGCCGTGCAGAAGCGGAGGCGTGCTGCAGCTTCCAGGAGGCGGTGGCCTCTGCTCTGCATGCCTTTAACGGCAGCACAGCTTTCTGGACACCTGGGAGGCTAGCCGGGGCACCCTGCTCCCGGCAGGAACACTGAGTACCCCCAGGTGCACATGGGTCTGCTAAGCAACATCCAGGCCCGTAGCCCTTCAGAGCCCCCTGTGTGCAGGCCGAGCGTAGGGAAACGCACTGCCCTCTCCTTCGGAGCAGCTTAGTTTCCTCCGCACGCGCACACGTTCGCGAACACCGTTCTGGCACGTCCCACGTGGCGTGGAGTTCTTACGCGGTGCCCTAATCGGAGCTGCCCTCAGAGGAGCCCTCGTCTTCGCGTTCCATCCAGGACCTCCTGACTGAAGTCACCGGGCCTCCTAGAGGACGGCGGCTTGGGTTCTTACTGCACTTCAAGTCCTGTTCCTTCTGCGGCACTGCAGGCAGCCACAGGCCCAGAGGAGCAGCTACGGCGTTCCTCGGTTGAGACAGTTTGCCGGATGCGGGACTCCCTACTTCGATAAGTTGATTCAGGGAAGGAAACACAGGGTAACCGGTGTCTCTTGGGACTCCTTAGAAGCCACAGGGATGTACGCTGAGTGTGCCCATGAAAACGGGGGCCTGCTGGAACTAGACCTGCTTTTCCATTTTGAGGGCGGAATTCATGCCTGCCTTGAAGCTACCTGACATTCCCGGCTCCCGACAGGCCAGTGAGCCCTGGAAGAAGGCTTCGGGGTAAAATATGAATTTGCTCTCTCTAAACCAGGGGCTTCCGTGGCCGCCGCGGCGGTCCGCATGACAGGCTCTAGAGCGAAAGTGAACCTCGACGTGAGAACTCGCCTCCAGGTTAGGCCCTGAGTAGCCGTGCAGAAAGGGAGGCATGCAGCTGTTTCCACAAGTTCTCAGTCGCTTATGTGCTTTATTTTAAAGGAAGTACGCGTCCCGGGACTCCTAGGCCCCATGGGTGTGCATCGTTCTCCCTCCGAGGTCACTGAGTGCCTCCAGACACCTGTGGGCCGGCGGAGCAACGTCGAGGTCCATTGGTTGATCCCCTGGAGGACCTCTGTGCCTGCCGAGTGCTGGGCAGCAACACACTGCGCGTTCCTTGAGGAGCGCTACATCTCCAGAGCCCTCGAACGCCCTCGGGACAACATGGCTGGTGAGTGCGAAGTGCCCAGGAAGACTCTGTCATGGCCCTTGTGTGAGCTGCCATGAGAGAACACTGTGCTTGGAACACTGCGAGGCCCGCCCCGTATCTGAAGTCACTCTGCTCGAGGAGAAAGTCAGCATCTTAGCACGCTGTGTCGCTACCGGCACACCCAGCATGAACCCATGCCTGGAAGTAAGGCCCTGATTCGCCGTGCAGAAGCGGAGGCGTGCTGCAGCTTCCAGGAGGCGGTGGCCTCTGCTCTGCATGCCTTTAACGGCAGCACAGCTTTCTGGACACCTGGGAGGCTAGCCGGGGCACCCTGCTCCCGGCAGGAACACTGAGTACCCCCAGGTGCACCTGGGTCTGCTAAGCAACATCCAGGCCCGTAGCCCTTCAGAGCCCCCTGTGTGCAGGCCGAGCGTAGGGAAACGCACTGCCCTCTCCTTCGGAGCAGCTTAGTTTCCTCCGCACTCGCACACGTTCGCGAACGCCGTTCTGGCACGTCCCACGTGGCGTGGAGTTCTTACGCGGTGCCCTAATCGGAGCTGCCCTCAGAGGAGCCCTCGTCTTCGCGTTCCATCCAGGACCTCCTGACTGAAGTCACCGGGCCTCCTAGAGGACGGCGGCTTGGGTTCTTACTGCACTTCAAGTCCTGTTCCTTCTGCGGCACTGCAGGCAGCCACAGGCCCAGAGGAACAGCTACGGCGTTCCTCGGTTGAGACAGTTTGCCGGATGCGGGACTCCCTACTTCGATAAGTTGATTCAGGGAAGGAAACACAGGGTAACCGGTGTCTCTTGGGACTCCTTAGAAGCCACAGGAATGTACGCTGAGTGTGCCCATGAAAACGGGGGCCTGCTGGAACTAGCCCTGCTTTTCCATTTTGAGGGCGGCATTCATGCCTGCCTTGAAGCTACCTGACATTCCCGGCTCCCGACAGGCCAGTGAGCCCTGGAAGAAGGCTTCGGGGTAAAATATGAATTTGCTCTCTCTAAACCAGGGGCTTCCGTGGCCGCCGCGGCGGTCCGCATGACAGGCTCTAGAGCGAAAGTGAACCTCGACGTGAGAACTCGCCTCCAGGTTAGGCCCTGAGTAGCCGTGCAGAAAGGGAGTCATGCAGCTGTTTCCACAAGTTCTCAGTCGCTTATGTGCTTTATTTTAAAGGAAGTACACGTCCGGGGACTCCTAGGCCCCACGGGTGTGCATCGTTCTCCCTCCGAGGTCACTGAGTGCCTCCAGACACCTGTGGGCCGGCGGAGCAACGTCGAGGTCCATTGGTTGATCCCCCGGAGGATCTCTGTGCCTGCCGAGTGCTGGGCAGCAACACACTGCACATTCCTTGAGGAGCGCTACATCTCCAGAGCCCTCGAATGCCCTCGGGACAACATGGCTAGTGAGTGCGAAGTGCCCAGGAAGACTCTGTCATGGCCCTTGTGTGAGCTGCCATGAGAGAACACTGTTCTTGGAACACTGCGAGGCCCGCCCCGTATCTGAAGTCACTCTGCTCGAGGAGAAAGTCAGCATCTTAGCACGCTGTGTCGCTACCGGCACACCCAGCATGAACCCATTCCTGGAAGTAAGGCCCTGATTCGCCGTGCAGAAGCGGAGGCGTGCTGCAGCTTCCAGGAGGCGGTGGCCTCTGCTCTGCATGCCTTTAACGGCAGCACAGCTTTCTGGACACCTGGGAGGCTAGCCGGGGCACCCTGCTCCCGGCAGGAACACTGAGTACCCCCAGGTGCACATGGGTCTGCTAAGCAACATCCAGGCCCGTAGCCCTTCAGAGCCCCCTGTGTGCAGGCCGAGCGTAGGGAAACGCACTGCCCTCTCCTTCGGAGCAGCTTAGTTTCCTCCGCACGCGCACACGTTCGGGAACACCGTTCTGGCACGTCCCACGTGGCGTGGAGTTCTTACGCGGTGCCCTAATCGGAGCTGCCCTCAGAGGAGCCCTCGTCTTCGCGTTCCATCCAGGACCTCCTGACTGAAGTCACCGGGCCTCCTAGAGGACGGCGGCTTGGGTTCTTACTGCACTTCAAGTCCTGTTCCTTCTGCGGCACTGCAGGCAGCCACAGGCCCAGAGGAGCAGCTACGGCGTTCCTCGGTTG
The DNA here is from genome assembly GCF_039906515.1 of Pseudorca crassidens. Lineage (NCBI taxonomy): Eukaryota > Metazoa > Chordata > Mammalia > Artiodactyla > Delphinidae > Pseudorca > Pseudorca crassidens. Next base: position 90,634,359 of record NC_090308.1, on the reverse strand, counting down.
AGACAGTTTGCCGGATGCGGGACTCCCTACTTCGATAAGTTGATTCAGGGAAGGAAACACAGGGTAACCGGTGTCTCTTGGGACTCCTTAGAAGCCACAGGGATGTACGCTGAGTGTGCCCATGAAAACGGGGGCCTGCTGGAACTAGCCCTGCTTTTCCATTTTGAGGGCGGCATTCATGCCTGCCTTGAAGCTACCTGACATTCCCGGCTCCCGACAGGCCAGTGAGCCCTGGAAGAAGGCTTCGGGGTAAAATATGAATTTGCTCTCTCTAAACCAGGGGCTTCCGTGGCCGCCGCGGCGGTCCGCATGACAGGCTCTAGAGCGAAAGTGAACCTCGACGTGAGAACTCGCCTCCAGGTTAGGCCCTGAGTAGCCGTGCAGAAAGGGAGTCATGCAGCTGTTTCCACAAGTTCTCAGTCGCTTATGTGCTTTATTTTAAAGGAAGTACGCGTCCGGGGACTCCTAGGCCCCACGGGTGTGCATCGTTCTCCCTCCGAGGTCACTGAGTGCCTCCAGACACCTGTGGGCCGGCGGAGCAACGTCGAGGTCAATTGGTTGATCCCCCGGAGGACCTCTGTGCCTGCCGAGTGCTGGGCAGCAACACACTGCACATTCCTTGAGGAGCGCTACATCTCCAGAGCCTTCGAATGCCCTCGGGACAACATGGCTAGTGAGTGCGAAGTGCCCAGGAAGACTCTGTCATGGCCCTTGTGTGAGCTGCCATGAGAGAACACTGTTCTTGGAACACTGCGAGGCCCGCCCCGTATCTGAAGTCACTCTGCTCGAGGAGAAAGTCAGCATCTTAGCACGCTGTGTCGCTACCGGCACACCCAGCATGAACCCATTCCTGGAAGTAAGGCCCTGATTCGCCGTGCAGAAGCGGAGGCATGCTGCAGCTTCCAGGAGGCGGTGGCCTCTGCTCTGCATGCCTTTAATGGCAGCACAGCTTTCTGGACACCTGGGAGGCTAGCCGGGGCACCCTGCTCCCGGCAGGAACACTGAGTACCCCCAGGTGCACCTGGGTCTGCTAAGCAACATCCAGGCCCGTAGCCCTTCAGAGCCCCCTGTGTGCAGGCCGAGCGTAGGGAAACGCACTGCCCTCTCCTTCGGAGCAGCTTAGTTTCCTCCGCACTCGCACACGTTCGCGAACACCGTTCTGGCACGTCCCACGTTGCCCGGAGGTCTTACGCGGTGCCCTAGTCGGAGCTGCCCTCAGAGGAGCCCTCGTCTTCGCGTTTCATCCAGGACCTCCTGACTGAAGTCACCGTGCCTCCTAGATGACGGCGGCTTGGGTTCTTACTGCACTTCAAGTCCTGTTCCTTCTGCGGCACTGCAGGCAGCCCCAGGCCCAGAGGAGCAGCTACGGCGTTCCTCGGTTGAGACAGTTCGCCGGATGCGGGACTCCCTACTTCGATAAGTTGATTCAGGGAAGGAAACGCAGGGTAACCGGTGTCTCTTGGGACTCCTTAGAAGCCACAGGGATGTACGCTGAGTGTGCCCATGAAAACGGGGGCCTGCTGGAACTAGCCCTGCTTTCCCATTTTGAGGGCGGCATTCATGCCTGCCTTGAAGCTACCTGATATTCCCGGCTCCCGACAGGCCAGTGAGCCCTGGAAGAATGCTTCGGGGAAAATTATGAGTTTGCTCTCTCTAAACCAGGGGCTTCCGTGGTCGCAGCTCGGTCCGCATGACAGGCTCTAGAGCGAAAGGGAACCTCGACGTGAGAACTCGCCTCCAGGTTAGGCCCTGAGTAGCCATGCAGAAAGGGAGGCATGCAGCTGTTTCCACGAGTTCTCAGTCGCTTATGTCCTTTAGTTAAAAGGAAGTACGCGTCCGGGGACTCCTAGGCCCCACGGGTGTGCATCGTTTTCCCTCCGAGGTCACTGAGTGCCTCCAGACACCTGTGGGCCGGCGGAGCAACGTCGAGGTCCATTGGTTGATCCCCCGGCGGACCTCTGTGCCTGCCGAGTGCTGGGCAGCAACACACTGCGCATTCCTTGAGGAGCGCTACATCTCCAGAGCCCTCGAATGCCCTCGGGACAACATGGCTAGTGAGTGCGAAGTGCCCAGGAAGATTCTGTCATGGCCCTTGTGTGAGCTGCCATGAGAGAACACTGTGCTTGGAACACTGCGAGGCCCGCCCCGTATCTGAAGTCACTCTGCTCGAGGAGAAAGTCAGCATCTTAGCACGCTGTGTCGCTACCGGCACACCCAGCATGAACCCATTCCTGGAAGTAAGGCCCTGATTCGCCGTGCAGAAGCGGAGGCATGCTGCAGCTTCCAGGAGGTGGTGGCCTCTGCTCTGCATGCCTTTAACGGCAGCACAGCTTTCTGGACACCTGGGAGGCTAGCCGGGGCACCCTGCTCCCGGCAGGAACACTGAGTACCCCCAGGTGCACCTGGGTCTGCTAAGCAACATCCAGGCCCGTAGCCCTTCAGAGCCCCCTGTGTGCAGGCCGAGCGTAGGGAAACGCACTGCCCTCTCCTTCGGAGTAGCTTAGTCTCCTCCGCACTCGCACACGTTCGCGAACACCGTTCTGGCACGTCCCACGTGGCGTGGAGTTCTTACGCGGTGCCCTAATCGGAGCTGCCCTCAGAGGAGCCCTCGTCTTCGCGTTTCATCCAGGACCTCCTGACTGAAGTCACTGGGCCTCCTAGAGGATGGCGGCTTGGGTTCCTACTGCACTTCAAGTCCTGTTCCTTCTGCGGCACTGCAGGCAGCCCCAGGCCCAGAGGAGCAGCTACGGCGTTCCTCGGTTGAGACAGTTCGCCGTATGCGGGACTCCCTACTTCGATAAGTTAATTCAGGGAAGGAAACACAGGGTAACCGGTGTCTCTTGGGACTCCTTAGAAGCCACAGGGATGTACGCTGAGTGTGCCCATGAAAACCGGGGCCTGCTGGAACAAGCCCTGCTTTCCCATTTTGAGGGCGGCATTCATGCCTGCCTTGAAGCTACCTGACATTCCCGGCTCCCGACAGGCCAGTGAGCCCTGGAAGAATGCTTCGGGGAAAATTATGAGTTTGCTCTCTCTAAAGCAGGGGCTTCCGTGGCCACAGCTCGGTCCGCATGACAGACTCTAGAGCGAAAGGGAACCTCGAAGTGAGAACTCGCCTCCAGGTTAGGCCCTGAGTAGCCGTGCAGAAAGGGAGGCATGCAGCTGTTTCTACGAGTTCTCAGTCGCTTATGTCCTTTATTTTAAAGGAAGTACGCGTCCGGGGACTCCTAGGCCCCACGGGTGTGCATCGTTTTCCCTCCGAGGTCACTGAGTGCCTCCAGACACCTGTGGGCCGGTGGAGCAACGTCGAGGTCCATTGGTTGATCCCCCGGAGGACCTCTGTGCCTGCCGAGTGCTGGGCAGCAACACACTGCGCGTTCCTTGAGGAGCGCTGCATCTCCAGAGCCCTCGAACGCCCTCGGGACAGCATGGCTGGTGAGTGCGAAGTGCCCAGGAAGTCTCTGTCATGGCCCTTGTGTGAGCTGCCATGAGAGAACACTGTGCTTGGAACACTGCGAGGCCCGCCCCGTACCTGTAGTCACTCTGCTCAAGGAGAAAGTCAGCATCTTAGCACGCTGTGTCGCTACCGGCACACCCAGCATGAACCCATGCCTGGAAGATACGCCCTGATTCGCCGTGCAGAAGCGGAGGCATGCTGCAGCTTCCAGGAGGCGGTGGCCTCTGCTCTGCATGCCTTTAACGGCAGCACAGCTTTCTGGACACCTGGGAGGCTAGCCGGGGCACCCTGCTCCCGGCAGGAACACTGAGTACCCCCAGGTGCACCTGGGTCTGCTAAGCAACATCCAGGCCCGTAGCCCTTCAGAGCCCCCTGTGTGCAGGCCGAGCGTAGGGAAACACACTGCCCTCTCCTTCGGAGTAGCTTAGTCTCCTCCGCACTCGCACACGTTCGCGAACACCGTTCTGGCACGTCCCACGTGGCGTGGAGTTCTTACGCGGTGCCCTAATCGGAGCTGCCCTCAGAGGAGCCCTCATCTTCGCGTTTCATCCAGGACCTCCTGACTGAAGTCACTGGGCCTCCTAGAGGACGGCGGCTTGGGTTCCTACTGCACTTCAAGTCCTGTTCCTTCTGCGGCACTGCAGGCAGCCCCAGGCCCAGAGGAGCAGCTACGGCGTTCCTCGGTTGAGACAGTTCGCCGGATGCGGGACTCCCTACTTCGATAATTTGATTCAGGGAAGGAAACGCAGGGTAACCGGTGTCTCTTGGGACTCGTTAGAAGCCACAGGGATGTACGCTGAGTGTGCCCATGAAAATGGGGGCCTGCTGGAACTAGCCCTGCTTTCCCATTTTGAGGGCGGCATTCATGCCTGCCTTGAAGCTACCTGACATTCCCGGCTCCCGACAGGCCAGTGAGCCCTGGAAGAATGCTTCGGGGAAAATTATGAGTTTGCTCTCTCTAAACCAGGGGCTTCCGTGGCCGCAGCTCGGTCCGCATGACAGGCTCTAGTGCGAAAGGGAACCTCGACGTGAGAACTCGCCTCCAGGTTAGGCCCTGAGTAGCCGTGCAGAAAGGGAGGTATGCAGCTGTTTCACGAGTTCTCAGTCGCTTATGTCCTTTATTTTAAAGGAAGTACGCGTCCGGGGACTCCTAGGCCCCACGGGTGTGCATCGTTTTCCCTCCGAGGTCACTGAGTGCCTCCAGACACCTGTGGGCCGGCGGAGCAACGTCGAGGTCCATTGGTTGATCCCCCGGAGGACCTCTGTGCCTGCCGAGTGCTGGGCAACAACACACTGCGCGTTCCTTGAGGAGTGCTACATATCCAGAGCCCTCGAACGCCCTCGGGACAACATGGCTGGTGAGTGCGAAGTACCCAGGAAGACTCTGTCATGGCCCTTGTGTGAGTTGCCATGAGAGAACACTGTGCTTGGAACACTGCGAGGCCCGACCTCGTACCTGAAGTCACTCTGCTCGAGGAGAAAGTCAGCATCTTAGCACGCTGTGTTGCTACCAGCACACCCAGCATGAACCCATGCCTGGAAGTAAGGCCCTGATTTGCCGTGCAGAAGCGGAGGCGTGCTGCAGCTTCCAGGAAGCGGTGGCCTCTGCTCTGCATGCCTTTAACGGCAGCACAGCTTTCTGGACACCTGGGAGGCTAGCCGGGGCACCCTGCTCCCAGCAGGAACACTGAGTACCCCCAGGTGCACCTGGGTCTGCTAAGCAACATCCAGGCCCGTAGCCCTTCAGAGCCCCCTGTGTGCAGGCCGAGCGTAGGGAAACGCACTGCCCTCTCCTTCGGAGCAGCTTAGTTTCCTCCGCACGCGCACACGTTCGCGAACACCGTTCTGGCACGTCCCACGTGGCGCGGAGGTCTTACGCGGTGCCCTAATCGGAGCTGCCCTCAGAGGAGCCCTCGTCTTCGCGTTCCATCCAGGACCTGCTGACTGAAGTCACCGGGCCCCCTAGAGTACGGTGGCTTGGGTTCTTACTGCACTTCAAGTCCTGTTCCTTCTGCGGCACTGCAGGCAGCCCCAGGCCCAGAGGAGCAGCTACGGCGTTCCTCGGTTGAGACAGTTCGCCGGATGCGGGACACCCTACTTCGATAAGTTAATTCAGGGAAGGAAACGCAAGGTAACCGGTGTCTCTTGGGACTCGTTAGAAGCCACAGGGATGTACGCTGAGTGTGCCCATGAAAACGGGGGCCTGCTGGAACTAGCCCTGCTTTCCCATTTTGAGGGCGGCATTCATGCCTGCCTTGAAGCTACCTGACATTCCCGGCTCCCGACAGGCCAGTGAGCCCTGGAAGAATGCTTCGGGGAAAATTATGAGTTTGCTCTCTCTAAACCAGGGGCTTCCGTGGTCGCAGCTCGGTCCGCATGACAGGCTCTAGAGCGAAAGGGAACCTCGACGTGAGAACTCGCCTCCAGGTTAGGCCCTGAGTAGCCATGCAGAAATGGAGGCATGCAGCTGTTTCCACGAGTTCTCAGTCACTTATGTCCTTTAGTTTAAAGGAAGTACACGTCCGGGGACTCCTAGGCCCCACGGGTGTGCATCGTTTTCCCTCCGAGGTCACTGAGTGCCTCCAGACACCTGTGGGCCGGCGGAGCAATGTCGAGGTCCATTGGTTGATCCCCCGGAGGACCTCTGTGCCTGCCGAGTGCTGGGCAGCAACACACTGCGTGTTCCTTGAGGAGCGCTACATCTCCAGAGCCCTCGAACGCCCTCGGGACAACATGGCTGGTGAGTGCGAAATACCCAGGAAGACACAGTCATGGCCCTTGTGTGAGCTGCCATGAGAGAACACTGTGCTTGGAACACTGTGAGGCCCACCCTCGTACCTGAAGTCACTCTGCTCGAGGAGAAAGTTAGCATCTTAGCACGCTGTGTCGCTACCGGCACACCCAACATGAACCCATGCCTGGAAGGAAGGCCCTGATTTGCCGTGCAGAAGCGGAGGCGTGCTGCAGCTTCCAGGAGGCGGTGGCCTCTGCTCTGCATGCCTTTAACGGCAGCACAGCTTTCTGGACACCTGGGAGGCTAGCCGGGGCACCCTGCTCCCAGCAGGAACACTGAGTACCCCCAGGTGCACCTGGGTCTGCTAAGCAACATCCAGGCCCGTAGCCCTTCAGAGCCCCCTGTGTGCAGGCCGAGCGTAGGGAAACGCACTGCCCTCTCCTTCGGAGCAGCTTAGTTTCCTCCGCACGCGCACACGTTCGCGAACACCGTTCTGGCACGTCCCATGTGGCGCGGAGGTCTTACGGGGTGCCCTAATCGGAGCTGCCCTCAGAGGAGCCCTCGTCTTCGCGTTCCATCCAGGACCTCATGACTGAAGTCACCGGGCCTCCTAGAGGATGGCGGCTTGGGTTCTTACTGCACTTTAAGTACTGTTCCTTCTGCAGCACTGCAGGCAGCCCCAGGCCCAGAGGAGCAGCTACAGCGTTCCTCGGTTGAGACAGTTCGCCGGATGCGGGACTCCCTACTTCGATAAGTTGATTCAGGGAAGGAAACGCAGGGTAACCGGTGTCTATTGGGACTCGTTAGAAGCCACAGGGATGTACGCTGAGTGTGCCCATGAAAATGGGGGCCTGCTGGAACTAGCCCTGCTTTCCCATTTTGCGGGCGGCATTCATGCCTGCCTTGAAGCTACCTGACATTCCCGGCTCCTGACAGGCCAGTGAGCCCTGGAAGAATGCTTCGGGGAAAATTATGAGTTTGCTCTCTCTAAACCAGGGGCTTCCATGGCCGCAGCTCGGTCCGCATGACAGGCTCTAGAGCGAAAGGGAACCTCGAAGTGAGAACTCGCCTCCAGGTTAGGCCCTGAGTAGCCGTGCAGAAAGGGAGGTATGCAGCTGTTTCACGAGTTCTCAGTCGCTTATGTCCTTTATTTTAAAGGAAGTACGTGTCCGGGGACTCCTAGGCCCCACGGGTGTGCATCGTTTTCCCTCCGAGGTCACTGAGTGCCTCCAGACACCTGTGGGCCGGCGGAGCAACGTCGAGGTCCATTGGTTGATCCCCCGGAGGACCTCTGTGCCTGCCGAGTGCTGGGCAACAACACACTGCGCGTTCCTTGAGGAGCGCTACATATCCAGAGCCCTCGAACGCCCTCGGGACAACATGGCTGGTGAGTGCGAAGTACCCAGGAAGACTCTGTCATGGCCCTTGTGTGAGTTGCCATGAGAGAACACTGTGCTTGGAACACTGCGAGGCCCGACCTCGTACCTGAAGTCACTCTGCTCGAGGAGAAAGTCAGCATCTTAACACGCTGTGTTGCTACCGGCACACCCAGCATGAACCCATGCCTGGAAGTAAGGCCCTGATTTGCCGTGCAGAAGGGAGGCATGCTGCAGCTTCCAGGAGGCGGTGGCCTCTGCTCTGCATGCCTTTAACGGCAGCACAGCTTTCTGGACACCTGGGAGGCTAGCCGGGGCACCCTGCTCCCAGCAGGAACACTGAGTACCCCCAGGTGCACCTGGGTCTGCTAAGCAACATCCAGGCCCGTAGCCCTTCAGAGCCCCCTGTGTGCAGGCCGAGCGTAGGGAAACGCACTGCCCTCTCCTTCGGAGCAGCTTAGTTTCCTCCGCACGCGCACACGTTCGCGAACACCGTTCTGGCTCGTCCCACGTGGCGCGGAGGTCTTACGCGGTGCCCTAATCGGAGCTGCCCTCAGAGGAGCCCTCGTCTTCGCGTTCCATCCAGGACCTCATGACAGAAGTCACCGGGCCTCCTAGAGGACGGCGGCTTGGGTTCTTACTGCACATCAAGTCCTGTTCCTTCTGCGGCACTGCAGGCAGCCCCAGGCCCAGAGGAGCAGCTACGGCGTTCCTCGGTTGAGACAGTTCGCCGGATGCGGGACTCCCTACTTCGATAAGTTAATTCAGGGAAGGAAACGCAGGGTAACCGGTGTCTCTTGGGACTCGTTAGAAGCCACAGGGATGTACGCTGAGTGTGCCCATGAAAACGGGGGCCTGCTGGAACAAGCCCTGCTTTCCCATTTTGAGGGCGGCATTCATGCCTGCCTTGAAGCTACCTGACATTCCCGGATCCTGACAGGCCAGTGAGCCCTGGAAGAATGCTTCGGGGAAAATTATGAGTTTGCTCTCTCTAAACCAGGGGCTTCCGTGGTCGCAGCTCGGTCCGCATGACAGGCTCTAGAGCGAAAGGGAACCTCGAAGTGAGAACTCGCCTCCAGGTTAGGCCATGAGTAGCCGTGCAGAAAGGGAGGTATGCAGCTGTTTCACGAGTTCTCAGGCGCTTATGTCCTTTATTTTAAAGGAAGTACGTGTCCGGGGACTCCTAGGCCCCACGGGGGTGCATCGTTTTCCCTCCGAGGTCACTGAGTGCCTCCAGACACATGTGGGCCGGCGGAGCAACGTCGAGGTCCATTGGTTGATCCCCCGGAGGACCTCTGTGCCTGCCGAGTGCTGGGCAACAACACACTGCGCGTTCCTTGAGGAGCGCTACATATCCAGAGCCCTCGAATGCCCTCGGGACAACATGGCTGGTGAGTGCGAAGTACCCAGCAAGACTCTGTCATGGCCCTTGTGTGAGTTGCCATGAGAGAACACTGTGCTTGGAACACTGCGAGGCCCGACCTCGTACCTGAAGTCACTCTGCTCGAGGAGAAAGTCAGCATCTTAGCACGCTGTGTTGCTACCGGCACACCCAGCATGAACCCATGCCTGGAAGTAAGGCCCTGATTTGCCGTGCAGAAGCGGAGGCGTGCTGCAGCTTCCAGGAGGCGGTGGCCTCTGCTCTGCATGCCTTTAACGGCAGCACAGCTTTCTGGACACCTGGGAGGCTAGCCGGGGCACCCTGCTCCCAGCAGGAACACTTAGTACCCCCAGGTGCACCTGGGTCTGCTAAGCAACATCCAGGCCCGTAGCCCTTCAGAGCCCCCTGTGTGCAGGCCGAGTGTAGGGAAACGCACTGCCCTCTCCTTCGGAGCAGATTAGATTCCTCTGCACTAGCACACGTTCGCGAACACTGTTCTGGCACGTCCCACGTGGCGCGGAGTTCTTACGCGGTGCCCTAATCGGAGCTGCCCTCAGAGGAGCCCTCGTCTTCGCGTTCCATCCAGGACCTCCTGACTGCAGTCACCGTGCCTCCTAGAGGATGGCGGCTTGGGTTCTTACTGCACTTCAAGTCCTGTTCCTTCTGCGGCACTGCAGGCAGCCCCAGGCCCAGAGGAGCAGCTACGGCGTTCCTCGGTTGAGACAGTTCGCCGGATGCGGGACTCCCTACTTTGATAAGTTAATTCAGGGAAGGAAACGCAGGGTAACTGGTGTCTCTTGGGACTCGTTAGAAGCCACAGGGATGTACGCTGAGTGTGCCCATGAAAACGGGGGCCTGCTGGAACTAGCCCTGCTTTCCCATTTTGAGGGCGGCATTCATGCCTGTCTTGAAGCTACCTGACATTCCCGGCTCCCGACAAGCCAGTGAGCCCTGGAAGAATGCTTCGGGGAATATTATGAGTTTGCTCTCTCTAAACCAGGGGCTTCAGTGGTCGCAGCTCGGTCCGCATGACAGGCTCTAGAGCGAAAGGGAACCTCGAAGTGAGAACTCGCCTCCAGGTTAGGCCCTGAGTAGCCGTGCAGAAAGGGAGGCATGCAGCTGTTTCCACGAGTTCTCAGTCACTTATGTCCTTTAGTTTAAAGGAAGTACGCGTCCGGGGACTCCTAGGCCCCACGGGTGTGCATCGTTTTCCCTCTGAGGTCACTGAGTGCATCCAGACACCTGTGGGCCGGCGGAGCAACGTCGAGGTCCATTGGTTGATCCCCCGGAGGACCTCTGTGCCTGCCGAATGCTGGGCAGCAACACACTGCGCGTTCCTTGAGGAGCGCTACATCTCCAGAGCCCTCGACCGCCCTCGGGACAACATGGCTGGTGAGTGCGAAGTACCCAGGAAGACTCAGTCATGGCCCTTGTGTGAGCTGCCATGAGAGAACACTGTGCTTGGAACACTGCGAGGCCCACCCTCGTACTTGAAGACACTCTGCTCGAGGAGAAAGTCAGCATCTTAGCACGCTGTGTCGCTACCGGCACACCGAACATGAACCCATGCCTGGAAGTAAGGCCCTGATTTGCCGTGCAGAAGCGGAGGCGTGCTGCAGCTTCCAGGAGGCGGTGGCTTCTGCTCTGCATGCCTTTAACGGCAGCACAGCTTTCTGGACACCTGGGAGGCTAGCCGGGGCACCCTGCTCCCAGCAGGAACACTGAGTACCCCCAGGTGCACCTGGGTCTGCTAAGCAACATCCAGGCCCGTAGCCCTTCAGAGCCCCCTGTGTGCAGGCCGAGCGTAGGGGAACGCACTGCCCTCTCCTTCGGAGCAGCTTAGTTTCCTCGGCACTCGCACACGTTCGCGAACGCCGTTCTGGCACGTCCCACGTGGCGCGGAGGTCTTACGCGGTGCCCTAATCGGAGCTGCCCTCAGAGAAGCCCTCGTCTTCGCGTTCCATCCAGGACCTCCTGACTGAAGTCACCGTGCCTCCTAGAGGACGGCGGCTTGTGTTCTTACTGCACTTTAAGTCCTGTTCCTTCTGCGGCAATGCAGATAGCCCCAGGCCCAGAGGAGCAGCTACGGCGTTCCTCGGTTGAGACAGTTCGCCGGATGCGGGACTCCCTACTTCGATAAGTTGATTCAGGGAATGAAACGCAGGGTAACCGGTGTCTGTTGGGACTCGTTAGAAGCCACAGGGATGTACGCTGAGTGTGCCCATGAAAATGGGGGCCTGCTGGAACTAGCCCTGCTTTCCCATTTTGAGGGCGGCATTCATGCCTGCCTTGAAGCTACCTGACATTCCCGGCTCCCGACAGGCCAGTGAGCCCTGGAAGAATGCTTCGGGGAAAATTATGAGTTTGCTCTCTCTAAACCTGGGGCTTCCGTGGCCGCAGCTCGGTCCGCATGACAGGCTCTAGAGCGAAAGGGAACCGCGAGGTGAGAACTCGCCTCCAGGTTAGGCCCTGAGTAGCCGTGCAGAAAGGGAGGCATGCAGCTGTTTCCACGAGTTCTCAGTCACTTATGTCCTTTAGTTTAAAGGAAGTACGCGTCCGGGGACTCCTAGGCCCCACGGGTGTGAATCGTTTTCCCTCCGAGGTCACTGAGTGCCTCCAGACACCTGTGGGCCGGCGGAGCAACGTCGAGGTCCATTGGTTGATCCCCCGGAGGACCTCTGTGCCTGCCGAATGCTGGGCAGCAACACACTGCGCGTTCCTTGAGGAGCGCTACATCTCCAGAGCCCTCGAACGTCCTCGGGACAACATGGATGGTGAGTGCGAAGTACCCAGGAAGACTCAGTCATGGCCCTTGTGTGAGCTGCCATGAGAGAACACTGTGCTTGGAACACTGCGAGACCCAACCTCGTACCTGAAGTCACTCTGCTCGAGGAGAAAGTCAGCATCTTAGCACGCTGTGTCGCTACCGGCACACCCAGCATGAACCCATGCCTGGAAGTAAGGCCCTGATTTGCCGTGCAGAAGCGGAGGCATGCTGCAGCTTCCAGGAGGCGGTGGCCTCTGCTCTGCATGCCTTTAATGGCACCACAGCTTTCTGGACACCTGGGAGGCTAGCCGGGGCACCCTGCTCCCATTAGGAACACTGAGTACCCCCAGGTGCACATGGTTCGGCTAAGCAACATCCAGGCCCGTAACCCTTCAGAGCCCCCTGTGTGCAGGCCGAGCGTAGGGAAACGCACTGCCCTCTCCTTCGGAGCAGCTTAGTTTCCTCCGCACTCGCACACGTTCGCGAACACCGTTCTGGCACGTCCCACGTGGCCCGGAGGTCTTACGCGGTGCCCTAATCGGAGCTGCCCTCAGAGGAGCCCTCGTCTTCGCATTCCATCCAGGACCTCCTGACTGAAGTCACCGTGCCTCCTAGAGGATGGCGGCTTGGGTTCCTACCGCACTTTAAGTCCTGTTCCTTCTGCGGCACTGCAGGCAGCCCCAGGCCCAGAGGAGCAGCTACGGCGTTCCTCGGTTGAGACAGTTCGCCGGATGCGGGACTCCCTACTTCGATAAGTTGATTCAGGGAAGGAAAGGCAGGGTAACCGGTGTCTCTTGGGACTCGTTAGAAGCCACAGGGATGTACGCTGAGTGTGCCCATGAAAACGGGGGCCTGCTGGAACTAGCCCTGCTTTTCCATTTTGAGGGCGGCATTCATGCCTGCCTTGAAGCTACCTGACATTCCCGGCTCCCGACAGACCAGTGAGCCCTGGAAGAATGCTTCGGGGAAAATTATGAGTTTGCTCTCTCTAAACCAGGGGCTTCCGTGGGCGCGGCGGCGGTCCGCATGACAGACTCTAGAGCGAAAGGGAACCTCGACGTGAGAACTCGCCTCCAGGTTAGGCCCTGAGTAGCCGTGCAGAAAGGGAGGCATGCAGCTGTTTCCACAAGTTCTCAGTCGCTTATGTGCTTTATTTTAAAGGAAGTACGCGTCCCGGGACTCCTAGGCCCCACGGGTGTGCATCGTTTTCCCTCCGAGGTCACTGAGTGCCTCCAGACACCTGTGGGCCGGCGGAGCAACGTCGAGGTCCATTGGTTGATCCCTCGGAGGACCTCTGTGCCTGCCGAGTGCTGGGCAGCAACACACTGCGCGTTCCTTGAGGAGCGCTACATCTCCAGAGCCCTCGAACGCCCTCGGGACAACATGGCTGGTGAGTGCGAAGTGCCCAGGAAGACTCTGTCATGGCCCTTGTGTGAGCTGCCATGAGAGAACACTGTGCTTGGAACACTGCGAGGCCCGCCCCGTACCTGAAGTCACTCTGCTCGAGGAGAAAGTCAGCATCTTAGCACGCTGTGTCGCTACCGGCACACCCAGCATGAACCCATGCCTGGAAGTAAGGCCCTGATTCGCCGTGCAGAAGCGGAGGCGTGCTGCAGCTTCCAGGAGGCGGTGGCCTCTGCTCTGCATGCCTTTAACGGCAGCACAGCTTTCTGGACACCTGGGAGGCTAGCCGGGGCACCCTGCTCCCGGCAGGAACACTGAGTACCCCCAGGTGCACCTGGGTCTGCTAAGCAACATCCAGGCCCGTAGCCCTTCAGAGCCCCCTGTGTGCAGGCCGAGCGTAGGGAAACGCACTGCCCTCTCCTTCGGAGCAGCTTAGTTTCCTCCGCACTCGCACACGTTCGCGAACACCATTCTGGCACGTCCCACGTGGCCCGGAGGTCTTACGTGGTGCCCTAGTCGGAGCTGCCCTCAGAGGAGCCCTCGTCTTCGCGTTTCATCCAGGACTTCCTGACTGAAGTCACCGTGCCTCCTAGAGGACGGCAGCTTGGGTTCTTACTGCACTTCAAGTCCTGTTCCTTCTGCGGCACTGCAGGCAGCCCCAGGCCCAGAGGAGCAGCTATGGCGTTCCTCGGTTGAGACAGTTCGCCGGATGCGGGACTCCCTACTTCGATAAGTTGATTCAGGGAAGGAAACGCAGGGTAACCGGTGTCTCTTGGGACTCCTTAGAAGCCACAGGGATGTACGCTGAGTGTGCCCATGAAAACGGGGGCCTGCTGGAACTAGCCCTGCTTTTCCATTTTGAGGGCGGCATTCATGCCTGCCTTGAAGCTACCTGACATTCCCGGCTCCCGACAGGCCAGTGAGCCCTGGAAGAATGCTTCGGGGAAAATTATGAATTTGCTCTCTCTAAACAAGGGGCTTCCGTGGGCGCGGCGGCGGTCCGCATGACAGACTCTAGAGCGAAAGGGAACCTCGACGTGAGAACTCGCCTCCAGGTTAGGCCCTGAGTAGCCGTGCAGAAAGGGAGGCATGCAGCTGTTTCCACAAGTTCTCAGTCGCTTATGTGCTTTATTTTAAAGGAAGTACGCGTCCCGGGACTCCTAGGCCCCACGGGTGTGCATCGTTTTCCCTCCGAGGTCACTGAGTGCCTCCAGACACCTGTGGGCCGGCGGAGCAACGTCGAGGTCCATTGGTTGATCCCCCGGAGGACCTCTGTGCCTGCCGTGTGCTGGGCAGCAACACACTGTGCGTTCCTTGAGGAGCGCTACATCTCCAGAGCCCTCGAACGCCCTCGGGACAACATGGCTGGTGAGTGCGAAGTGCCCAGGAAGACTCTGTCATGGCCCTTGTGTGAGCTGCCATGAGAGAACACTGTGCTTGGAACACTGCGAGGCCCGCCCCGTATCTGAAGTCACTCTGCTCGAGGAGAAAGTCAGCATCTTAGCACGCTGTGTCGCTACCGGCACACCCAGCATGAACCCATTCCTGGAAGTAAGGCCCTGATTCGCCGTGCAGAAGCGGAGGCATGCTGCAGCTTCCAGGAGGTGGTGGCCTCTGCTCTGCATGCCTTTAACGGCAGCACAGCTTTCTGGACACCTGGGAGGCTAGCCGGGGCACCCTGCTCCCGGCCGGAACACTGAGTACCCCCAGGTGCACCTGGGTCTGCTAAGCAACATCCAGGCCCGTAGCCCTTCAGAGCCCCCTGTGTGCAGGCCGAGCGTAGGGAAACGCACTGCCCTCTCCTTCGGAGTAGCTTAGTCTCCTCCGCACTCGCACACGTTCGCGAACACCGTTCTGGCACGTCCCACGTGGCGTGGAGTTCTTACGCGGTGCCCTAATCGGAGCTGCCCTCAGAGGAGCCCTCGTCTTCGCGTTTCATCCAGGACCTCCTGACTGAAGTCACTGGGCCTCCTAGAGTACGGCGGCTTGGGTTCCTACTGCACTTCAAGTCCTGTTCCTTCTGCGGCACTGCAGGCAGCCCCAGGCCCAGAGGAGCAGCTACGGCGTTCCTCGGTTGAGACAGTTCGCCGGATGCGGGACTCCCTACTTCGATAAGTTAATTCAGGGAAGGAAACACAGGGTAACCGGTGTCTCTTGGGACTCCTTAGAAGCCACAGGGATGTACGCTGAGTGTGCCCATGAAAACGGGGGCCTGCTGGAACAAGCCCTGCTTTCCCATTTTGAGGGCGGCATTCATGCCTGCCTTGAAGCTACCTGACATTCCCGGCTCCCGACAGGCCAGTGAGCCCTGGAAGAATGCTTTGGGGAAAATTATGAGTTTGTTCTCTCTAAAGCAGGGGCTTCCGTGGCCACAGCTCGGTCCGCATGACAGACTCTAGAGCGAAAGGGAACCTCGAAGTGAGAACTCGCCTCCAGGTTAGGCCCTGAGTAGCCGTGCAGAAAGGGAGGCATGCAGCTGTTTCCACGAGTTCTCAGTCGCTTATGTCATTTATTTTAAAGGAAGTACGCGTCCGGGGACTCCTAGGCCCCACGGGTGTGCATCGTTTTCCCTCCGAGGTCACTGAGTGCCTCCAGACACCTGTGGGCCGGTGGAGCAACGTCGAGGTCCATTGGTTGATCCCCCGGAGGACCTCTGTGCCTGCCGAGTGCTGGGCAGCAACACACTGCGCGTTCCTTGAGGAGCGCTACATCTCCAGAGCCCTCGAACGCCCTCGGGACAGCATGGCTGGTGAGTGCGAAGTGCCCAGGAAGTCTCTGTCATGGCCCTTGTGTGAGCTGCCATGAGAGAACACTGTGCTTGGAACACTGCGAGGCCCGCCCCGTACCTGAAGTCACTCTGCTCAAGGAGAAAGTCAGCATCTTAGCACGCTGTGTCGCTACCGGCACACCCAGCATGAACCCATGCCTGGAAGATAGGCCCTGATTCGCCATGCAGAAGCGGAGGCATGCTGCAGCTTCCAGGAGGCGGTGGCCTCTGCTCTGCATGCCTTTAACGGCAGCACAGCTTTCTGGACACCTGGGAGGCTAGCCGGGGCACCCTGCTCCCGGCAGGAACACTGAGTACCCCCAGGTGCACCTGGGTCTGCTAAGCAACATCCAGGCCCGTAGCCCTTCAGAGCCCCCTGTGTGCAGGCCGAGCGTAAGGAAACGCACTGCACTCTCCTTCGGAGCAGCTTAGTTTCCTCCGCACTCGCACACGTTCGCGAACGCCGTTCTGGCACGTCCCACGTGGTGCGGAGGTCTTACGCGGTGCCCTAGTCGGAGCTGCCCTCAGAGGAGCCCTCGTCTTGGCGTTTCATCCAGGACCTCCTGACTGAAGTCACTGGGCCTCCTAGAGGACGGCGGCTTGGGTTCCTACTGCACTTCAAGTCCTGTTCCTTCTGCGGCACTGCAGGCAGCCCCAGGCCCAGAGGAGCAGCTACGGCGTTCCTCGGTTGAGACAGTTCTCCGGATGCGGGACTCCCTACTTCGATAAGTTGATTCAGGGAAGGAAACACAGGGTAACCGGTGTCTCTTGGGACTCCTTAGAAGCCACAGGGATGTACGCTGAGTGTGCCCATGAAAACGGGGGCCTGCTGGAACTAGCCCTGCTTTTCCATTTTGAGGGCGGCATTCATGCCTGCCTTGAAGCTACCTGACATTCCCGGCTCCCGACAGGCCAGTGAGCCCTGGAAGAAGGCTTCGGGGTAAAATATGAATTTGCTCTCTCTAAACCAGGGGCTTCTGTGGCCGCCGCGGCGGTCCGCATGACAGGCTCTAGAGCGAAAGTGAACCTCGACGTGAGAACTCGCCTCCAGGTTAGGCCCTGAGTAGCCGTGCAGAAAGGGAGTCATGCAGCTGTTTCCACAAGTTCTCAGTCGCTTATGTGCTTTATTTTAAAGGAAGTACGCGTCCGGGGACTCCTAGGCCCCACGGGTGTGCATCGTTCTCCCTCCGAGGTCACTGAGTGCCTCCAGACACCTGTGGGCCGGCGGAGCAACGTCGAGGTCCATTGGTTGATCCCCAGGAGGACCTCTGTGCCTGCCGAGTGCTGGGCAGCAACACACTGAGCATTCCTTGAGGAGCGCTACATCTCCAGAGCCCTCGAATGCCCTCGGGACAACATGGCTAGTGAGTGCGAAGTGCCCAGGAAGACTCTGTCATGGCCCTTGTGTGAGCTGCCATGAGATAACACTGTGCTTGGAACACTGCGAGGCCCGCCCTCGTACCTGAAGTCACTCTGCTCGAGGAGAAAGTCAGCATCTTAGCACGCTGTGTCGCTACCGGCACACCCAGCATGAACCCATGCCTGGAAGGAAGGCCCTGATTTGCCGTGCAGAAGCGGAGGCGTGCTGCAGCTTCCAGGAGGCGGTGGCCTCTGCTCTGCATGCCTTTAACGGCAGCACAGCTTTCTGGACACCTGGGAGGCTAGCCGGGGCACCCTGCTCCCGGCAGGAACACTGAGTACCCCCAGGTGCACCTGGGTCTGCTAAGCAACATCCAGGCCCGTAGCCCTTCAGAGCCCCCTGTGTGCAGGCCGAGCGTAGGGAAACGCACTGCCCTCTCCTTCGGAGCAGCTTAGTTTCCTCCGCACTCGCACACGTTCGCGAACACCGTTCTGGCACGTCCCACGTGGCGTGGAGTTCTTACGCGGTGCCCTAATCGGAGCTGCCCTCAGAGGAGCCCTCGTCTTCGCGTTCCATCCAGGACCTCCTGACTGAAGTCACCGGGCCTCCTAGAGGATGGCGGCTTGGGTTCTTACTGCACTTCAAGTCCTGTTCCTTCTGCAGCACTGCAGGCAGCCACAGGCCCAGAGGAGCAGCTACGGCGTTCCTCGGTTGAGACAGTTCGCCGGATGCGGGACTCCCTACTTCGATAAGTTAATTCAGGGAAGGAAACACAGGGTAACCAGTGTCTCTTGGGACTCCTTAGAAGCCACAGGGATGTACGCTGAGTGTGCCCATGAAAACGGGGGCCTGTTGGAACTAGCCCTGCTTTTCCATTTTGAGGACGGCATTCATGCCTGCCTTGAAGCTACCTGACATTCCCGGCTCCCGACAGGCCAGTGAGCCCTGGAAGAATGCTTCGGGGAAAATTATGAATTTTCTCTCTCTAAACCAGGGGCTTCCGTGGGCGCGGCAGCGGTCCGCATGACAGACTCTAGAGCGAAAGGGAACCTCGACGTGAGAACTCGCCTCCAGGTTAGGCCCTGAGTAGCCGTGCAGAAAGGGAGGCATGCAGTTGTTTCCACAAGTTCTCAGTCGCTTATGTGCTTTATTTTAAAGGAAGTACGCGTCCCGGGACTCCTAGGCCCCACGGGTGTGCATCGTTTTCCCTCCGAGGTCACTGAGTGCCTCCAGACACCTGTGGGCTGGCGGAGCAACATCGAGGTCCATTGGTTGATCCCCCGGAGGACCTCTGTGCCTGCCGTGTGCTGGGCAGCAACACACTGCGCATTCCTTGAGGAGCGCTACATCTCCAGAGCCCTCGAATGCCCTCGGGACAACATGGCTAGTGAGTGCGAAGTGCCCAGGAAGACTCTGTCATGGCCCTTGTGTGAGCTGCCATGAGAGAACACTGTTCTTGGAACACTGCGAGGCCCGCCCCGTATCTGAAGTCACTCTGCTCGAGGAGAAAGTCAGCATCTTAGCACGCTGTGTCGCTACCGGCACACCCAGCATGAACCCATTCCTGGAAGTAAGGCCCTGATTTGCCGTGCAGAAGCGGAGGCATGCTGCAGCTTCCAGGAGGCGGTGGCCTCTGCTCTGCATGCCTTTAACGACAGCACAGCTTTCTGGACACCTGGGAGGCTAGCCGGGGCACCCTGCTCCCGGCAGGAACACTGAGTACCCCCAGGTGCACCTGGGTCTGCTAAGCAACATCCAGACCCGTAGCCCTTCAGAGCCCCCTGTGTGCAGGCCGAGCGTAGGGAAACGCACTGCCCTCTCCTTCGGAGCAGCTTAGTCTCCTCCGCACTCGCACACGTTCGCGAACACCGTTCTGGCACGTCCCACGTGGCGTGGAGTTCTTACGCGGTGCCCTAATCGGAGCTGCCCTCAGAGGAGCCCTCGTCTTCGTGTTTCATCCAGGACCTCCTGACTGAAGTCACTGGGCCTCCTAGAGGACGGCGGCTTGGGTTCCTACTGCACTTCAAGTCCTGTTACTTCTGCGGCACTGCAGGCAGCCCCCGGCCCAGAGGAGCAGCTACAGCGTTCCTCGGTTGAGACAGTTCGCCGGATGCGGGACTCCCTACTTCGATAAGTTAATTCAGGGAAGGAAACACAGGGTAACCGGTGTCTCTTGGGACTCCTTAGAAGCCACAGGGATGTACGCTGAGTGTGCCCATGAAAACGGGGACCTGCTGGAACAAGCCCTGCTTTCCCATTTGAGGGCGGCATTCATGCCTGCCTTGAAGCTACCTGACATTCCCGGCTCCCGACAGGCCAGTGAGCCCTGGAAGAATGCTTCGGGGAAAATTATGAGTTTGCTCTCTCTAAAGCAGGGGCTTCCGTGGCCGCAGCTCGGTCCGCATGACAGGCTCTAGAGCGAAAGGGAACCTCGAAGTGAGAACTCGCCTCCAGGTTAGGCTCTGAGTAGCCGTGCAGAAAGGGAGGCATGCAGCTGTTTCCACGAGTTCTCAGTCGCTTATGTCCTTTATTTTAAAGGAAGTACGTGTCCGGGGACTCCTAGGCCCCACGGGTGTGCATCGTTTTCCCTCCGAGGTCACTGAGTGCCTCCAGACACCTGTGGGCCGGTGGAGCAACGTCGAGGTCCATTGGTTGATCCCCCGGAGGACCTCTGTGCCTGCCGAGTGCTGGGCAGCAACACACTGCGCGTTCCTTGAGGAGCGCTACATCTCCAGAGCCCTCGAACGCCCTCGGGACAGCATGGCTGGTGAGTGCGAAGTGCCCAGGAAGTCTCTGTCATGGCCCTTGTGTGAGCTGCCATGAGAGAACACTGTGCTTGGAACACTGCGAGGCCCGCCCCGTACCTGAAGTCACTCTGCTCAAGGAGAAACTCAGCATCTTAGCACGCTGTGTCGCTACCGGCACACCCAGCATGAACCCATGCCTGGAAGATAGGCCCTGATTCGCCGTGCAGAAGCGGAGGCGTGCTGCAGCTTCCAGGAGGCGGTGGCCTCTGCTCTGCATGCCTTTAACGGCAGCACAGCTTTCTGGACACCTGGGAGGCTAGCCGGGGCACCCTGCTCCCAGCAGGAACACTGAGTACCCCCAGGTGCACCTGGGTCTGCTAAGCAACATCCAGGCCCGTAGCCCTTCAGAGCCTCCTGTTTGCAGGCCGAGCGTAGAGAAACGCACTGCCCTCTCCTTCGGAGCAGCTTAGTTTCCTCCGCACTCGCACACGTTCGCGAACACCGTTCTGGCATGTCCCACGTGGCCCGGAGGTCTTACGCGGTGCCCTAATCGGACCTGCCCTCAGAGGAGCCCTCGTCTTCGCGTTTCATCCAGGACCTCCTGACTGAAGTCACCGTGCCTCCTAGAGGACGGCGGCTTGGGTTTTTACTGCACTTCAAGTCCTGTTCCTTCTGCGGCACTGCAGGCAGCACCAGGCCCAGAGGAGCAGCTACGGCGTTCCTCGGTTGAGACAGTTCGCCGGATGCGGGACTCCCTACTTCGATAAGTTGATTCAGGGAAGGAAACACAGGGTAACCGGTGTCTCTTGGGACTCCTTAGAAGCCACAGGGATGTACGCTGAGTGTGCCCATGAAAACGGGGGCCTGCTGGAACTAGCCCTGCTTTTCCATTTTGAGGGCGGCATTCATGCCTGCCTTGAAGCTACCTGACATTCCCGGCTCCCGACAGGCCAGTGAGCCCTGGAAGAAGGCTTCGGGGTAAAATATGAATTTGCTCTCTCTAAACCAGGGGCTTCTGTGGCCGCCGCGGCGGTCCGCATGACAGGCTCTAGAGCGAAAGTGAACCTCGACGTGAGAACTCGCCTCCAGGTTAGGCCCTGAGTAGCCGTGCAGAAAGGGAGTCATGCAGCTGTTTCCACAAGTTCTCAGTCGCTTATGTGCTTTATTTTAAAGGAAGTACGCGTCCGGGGACTCCTAGGCCCCACGGGTGTGCATCGTTCTCCCTCCGAGGTCACTGAGTGCCTCCAGACACCTGTGGGCCGGTGGAGCAACGTCGAGGTCCATTGGTTGATCCCCAGGAGGACCTCTGTGCCTGCCGAGTGCTGGGCAGCAACACACTGAGCATTCCTTGAGGAGCGCTACATCTCCAGAGCCCTCGAATGCCCTCGGGACAACATGGCTAGTGAGTGCGAAGTGCCCAGGAAGACTCTGTCATGGCCCTTGTGTGAGCTGCCATGAGAGAACACTGTGCTTGGAACACTGCGAGGCCCGCCCTCGTACCTGAAGTCACTCTGCTCGAGGAGAAAGTCAGCATCTTAGCACGCTGTGTCGCTACCGGCACACCCAGCATGAACCCATGCCTGGAAGGAAGGCCCTGATTTGCCGTGCAGAAGCGGAGGCGTGCTGCAGCTTCCAGGAGGCGGTGGCCTCTGCTCTGCATGCCTTTAACGGCAGCACAGCTTTCTGGACACCTGGGAGGCTAGCCGGGGCACCCTGCTCCCGGCAGGAACACTGAGTACCCCCAGGTGCACCTGGGTCTGCTAAGCAACATCCAGGCCCGTAGCCCTTCAGAGCACCCTGTGTGCAGGCCGAGCGTAGGGAAACGCACTGCCCTCTCCTTCGGAGCAGCTTAGTTTCCTCCGCACTCGCACACGTTCGCGAACACCGTTCTGGCACGTCCCACGTGGCGTGGAGTTCTTACGCGGTGCCCTAATCGGAGCTGCCCTCAGAGGAGCCCTCGTCTTCGCGTTCCATCCAGGACCTCCTGACTGAAGTCACCGGGCCTCCTAGAGGATGGCGGCTTGGGTTCTTACTGCACTTCAAGTCCTGTTCCTTCTGCAGCACTGCAGGCAGCCACAGGCCCAGAGGAGCAGCTACGGCGTTCCTCGGTTGAGACAGTTCGCCGGATGCGGGACTCCCTACTTCGATAAGTTGATTCAGGGAAGGAAACACAGGGTAACCGGTGTCTCTTGGGACTCCTTAGAAGCCACAGGGATGTACGCTGAGTGTGCCCATGAAAACGGGGGCCTGTTGGAACTAGCCCTGCTTTTCCATTTTGAGGACGGCATTCATGCCTGCCTTGAAGCTACCTGACATTCCCGGCTCCCGACAGGCCAGTGAGCCCTGGAAGAATGCTTCGGGGAAAATTATGAATTTGCTCTCTCTAAATCAGGGGCTTCCGTGGGCGCGGCGGCGGTCCGCATGACAGACTCTAGAGCGAAAGGGAACCTCGACGTGAGAACTCGCCTCCAGGTTAGGCCCTGAGTAGCCGTGCAGAAAGGGAGGCATGCAGTTGTTTCCACAAGTTCTCAGTCGCTTATGTGCTTTATTTTAAAGGAAGTACGCGTCCCGGGACTCCTAGGCCCCACGGGTGTGCATCGTTTTCCCTCCGAGGTCACTGAGTGCCTCCAGACACCTGTGGGCTGGCGGAGCAACATCGAGGTCCATTGGTTGATCCCCCGGAGGACCTCTGTGCCTGCCGTGTGCTGGGCAGCAACACACTGCGCATTCCTTGAGGAGCGCTACATCTCCAGAGCCCTCGAATGCCCTCGGGACAACATGGCTAGTGAGTGAGAAGTGCCCAGGAAGACTCTGTCATGGCCCTTGTGTGAGCTGCCATGAGAGAACACTGTTCTTGGAACACTGCGAGGCCCGCCCCGTATCTGAAGTCACTCTGCTCGAGGAGAAAGTCAGCATCTTAGCACGCTGTGTCGCTACCGGCACACCCAGCATGAACCCATTCCTGGAAGTAAGGCCCTGATTCGCCGTGCAGAAGCGGAGGCGTGCTGCAGCTTCCAGGAGGCGGTGGCCTCTGCTCTGCATGCCTTTAACGACAGCACAGCTTTCTGGACACCTGGGAGGCTAGCCGGGGCACCCTGCTCCCGGCAGGAACACTGAGTACCCCCAGGTGCACCTGGGTCTGCTAAGCAACATCCAGACCCGTAGCCCTTCAGAGCCCCCTGTGTGCAGGCCGAGCGTAGGGAAACGCACTGCCCTCTCCTTCGGAGCAGCTTAGTCTCCTCCGCACTCGCACACGTTCGCGAACACCGTTCTGGCACGTCCCACGTGGCGTGGAGTTCTTACGCGGTGCCCTAATCGGAGCTGCCCTCAGAGGAGCCCTCGTCTTCGTGTTTCATCCAGGACCTCCTGACTGAAGTCACTGGGCCTCCTAGAGGACGGCGGCTTGGGTTCCTACTGCACTTCAAGTCCTGTTACTTCTGCGGCACTGCAGGCAGCCCCAGGCCCAGAGGAGCAGCTACGGCGTTCCTCGGTTGAGACAGTTCGCCGGATGCGGGACTCCCTACTTCGATAAGTTAATTCAGGGAAGGAAACACAGGGTAACCGGTGTCTCTTGGGACTCCTTAGAAGCCACAGGGATGTACGCTGAGTGTGCCCATGAAAACGGGGACCTGCTGGAACAAGCCCTGCTTTCCCATTTGAGGGCGGCATTCATGCCTGCCTTGAAGCTACCTGACATTCCCGGCTCCCGACAGGCCAGTGAGCCCTGGAAGAATGCTTCGGGGAAAATTATGAGTTTGCTCTCTCTAAAGCAGGGGCTTCCGTGGCCGCAGCTCGGTCCGCATGACAGGCTCTAGAGGGAAAGGGAACCTCGAAGTGAGAACTCGCCTCCAGGTTAGGCCCTGAGTAGCCGTGCAGAAAGGGAGGCATGCAACTGTTTCCACGAGTTCTCAGTCGCTTATGTCCTTTATTTTAAAGGAAGTACGCGTCCGGGGACTCCTAGGCCCCACGGGTGTGCATCGTTTTCCCTCCGAGGTCACTGAGTGCCTCCAGACACCTGTGGGCCGGTGGAGCAACGTCGAGGTCCATTGGTTGATCCCCCGGAGGACCTCTGTGCCTGCCGAGTGCTGGGCAGCAACACACTGCGCGTTCCTTGAGGAGCGCTACATCTCCAGAGCCCTCGAACGCCCTCGGGACAGCATGGCTGGTGAGTGCGAAGTGCCCAGGAAGTCTCTGTCATGGCCCTTGTGTGAGCTGCCATGAGAGAACACTGTGCTTGGAACACTGCGAGGCCCGCCCCGTTCCTGAAGTCACTCTGCTCAAGGAGAAAGTCAGCATCTTAGCACGCTGTGTCGCTACCGGCACACCCAGCATGAACCCATGCCTGGAAGATAGGCCCTGATTCGCCGTGCAGAAGCGGAGGCGTGCTGCAGCTTCCAGGAGGCGGTGGCCTCTGCTCTGCATGCCTTTAACGGCAGCACAGCTTTCTGGACACCTGGGAGGCTAGCCGGGGCACCCTGCTCCCAGCAGGAACACTGAGTACCCCCAGGTGCACCTGGGTCTGCTAAGCAACATCCAGGCCCGTAGCCCTTCAGAGCCTCCTGTTTGCAGGCCGAGCGTAGAGAAACGCACTGCCCTCTCCTTCGGAGCAGCTTAGTTTCCTCCGCACTCGCACACGTTCGCGAACACCGTTCTGGCATGTCCCACGTGGCCCGGAGGTCTTACGCGGTGCCCTAATCGGACCTGCCCTCAGAGGAGCCCTCGTCTTCGCGTTTCATCCAGGACCTCCTGACTGAAGTAACCGTGCCTCCTAGAGGACGGCGGCTTGGGTTTTTACTGCACTTCAAGTCCTGTTCCTTCTGCGGCACTGCAGGCAGCACCAGGCCCAGAGGAGCAGCTACGGCGTTCCTCGGTTGAGACAGTTCGCCGGATGCGGGACTCCCTACTTCGATAAGTTGATTCAGGGAAGGAAACACAGGGTAACCGGTGTCTCTTGGGACTCCTTAGAAGCCACAGGGATGTACGCTGAGTGTGCCCATGAAAACGGGGGCCTGCTGGAACTAGCCCTGCTTTTCCATTTTGAGGGCGGCATTCATGCCTGCCTTGAAGCTACCTGACATTCCCGGCTCCCGACAGGCCAGTGAGCCCTGGAAGAAGGCTTCGGGGTAAAATATGAATTTGCTCTCTCTAAACCAGGGGCTTCTGTGGCCGCCGCGGCGGTCCGCATGACAGGCTCTAGAGCGAAAGTGAACCTCGACGTGAGAACTCGCCTCCAGGTTAGGCCCTGAGTAGCCGTGCAGAAAGGGAGTCATGCAGCTGTTTCCACAAGTTCTCAGTCGCTTATGTGCTTTATTTTAAAGGAAGTACGCGTCCGGGGACTCCTAGGCCCCACGGGTGTGCATCGTTCTCCCTCCGAGGTCACTGAGTGCCTCCAGACACCTGTGGGCCGGCGGAGCAACGTCGAGGTCCATTGGTTGATCCCCAGGAGGACCTCTGTGCCTGCCGAGTGCTGGGCAGCAACACACTGAGCATTCCTTGAGGAGCGCTACATCTCCAGAGCCCTCGAATGCCCTCGGGACAACATGGCTAGTGAGTGCGAAGTGCCCAGGAAGACTCTGTCATGGCCCTTGTGTGAGCTGCCATGAGAGAACACTGTGCTTGGAACACTGCGAGGCCCGCCCTCGTACCTGAAGTCACTCTGCTCGAGGAGAAAGTCAGCATCTTAGCACGCTGTGTCGCTACCGGCACACCCAGCATGAACCCATGCCTGGAAGGAAGGCCCTGATTTGCCGTGCAGAAGCGGAGGCGTGCTGCAGCTTCCAGGAGGCGGTGGCCTCTGCTCTGCATGCCTTTAACGGCAGCACAGCTTTCTGGACACCTGGGAGGCTAGCCGGGGCACCCTGCTCCCGGCAGGAACACTGAGTACCCCCAGGTGCACCTGGGTCTGCTAAGCAACATCCAGGCCCGTAGCCCTTCAGAGCACCCTGTGTGCAGGCCGAGCGTAGGGAAACGCACTGCCCTCTCCTTCGGAGCAGCTTAGTTTCCTCCGCACTCGCACACGTTCGCGAACACCGTTCTGGCACGTCCCACGTGGCGTGGAGTTCTTACGCGGTGCCCTAATCGGAGCTGCCCTCAGAGGAGCCCTCGTCTTCGCGTTCCATCCAGGACCTCCTGACTGAAGTCACCGGGCCTCCTAGAGGATGGCGGCTTGGGTTCTTACTGCACTTCAAGTCCTGTTCCTTCTGCAGCACTGCAGGCAGCCACAGGCCCAGAGGAGCAGCTACGGCGTTCCTCGGTTGAGACAGTTCGCCGGATGCGGGACTCCCTACTTCGATAAGTTGATTCAGGGAAGGAAACACAGGGTAACCGGTGTCTCTTGGGACTCCTTAGAAGCCACAGGGATGTACGCTGAGTGTGCCCATGAAAACGGGGGCCTGTTGGAACTAGCCCTGCTTTTCCATTTTGAGGACGGCATTCATGCCTGCCTTGAAGCTACCTGACATTCCCGGCTCCCGACAGGCCAGTGAGCCCTGGAAGAATGCTTCGGGGAAAATTATGAATTTGCTCTCTCTAAATCAGGGGCTTCCGTGGGCGCGGCGGCGGTCCGCATGACAGACTCTAGAGCGAAAGGGAACCTCGACGTGAGAACTCGCCTCCAGGTTAGGCCCTGAGTAGCCGTGCAGAAAGGGAGGCATGCAGTTGTTTCCACAAGTTCTCAGTCGCTTATGTGCTTTATTTTAAAGGAAGTACGCGTCCCGGGACTCCTAGGCCCCACGGGTGTGCATCGTTTTCCCTCCGAGGTCACTGAGTGCCTCCAGACACCTGTGGGCCGGCGGAGCAACATCGAGGTCCATTGGTTGATCCCCCGGAGGACCTCTGTGCCTGCCGTGTGCTGGGCAGCAACACACTGCGCATTCCTTGAGGAGCGCTACATCTCCAGAGCCCTCGAATGCCCTCGGGACAACATGGCTAGTGAGTGCGAAGTGCCCAGGAAGACTCTGTCATGGCCCTTGTGTGAGCTGCCATGAGAGAACACTGTTCTTGGAACACTGCGA
Organism: Pseudorca crassidens; assembly: GCF_039906515.1. NCBI lineage: Eukaryota > Metazoa > Chordata > Mammalia > Artiodactyla > Delphinidae > Pseudorca > Pseudorca crassidens. Next base: position 90,607,353 of record NC_090308.1, on the reverse strand, counting down.
GGCCCGCCCCGTATCTGAAGTCACTCTGCTCGAGGAGAAAGTCAGCATCTTAGCACGCTGTGTCGCTACCGGCACACCCAGCATGAACCCATTCCTGGAAGTAAGGCCCTGATTCGCCGTGCAGAAGCGGAGGCGTGCTGCAGCTTCCAGGAGGCGGTGGCCTCTGCTCTGCATGCCTTTAACGACAGCACAGCTTTCTGGACACCTGGGAGGCTAGCCGGGGCACCCTGCTCCCGGCAGGAACACTGAGTACCCCCAGGTGCACCTGGGTCTGCTAAGCAACATCCAGACCCGTAGCCCTTCAGAGCCCCCTGTGTGCAGGCCGAGCGTAGGGAAACGCACTGCCCTCTCCTTCGGAGCAGCTTAGTCTCCTCCGCACTCGCACACGTTCGCGAACACCGTTCTGGCACGTCCCACGTTGCCCGGAGGTCTTACGCGGTGCCCTAGTCGGAGCTGCCCTCAGAGGAGCCCTCGTCTTCGCGTTTCATCCAGGACCTCCTGACTGAAGTCACCGTGCCTCCTAGAGGACGGCGGCTTGGGTTCTTACTGCACTTTAAGTCCTGTTCCTTCTGCGGCACTGCAGGCAGCCCCAGGCCCAGAGGAGCAGCTACGGCGTTCCTCGGTTGAGACAGTTCGCCGGATGCGGGACTCCCTACTTCGATAAGTTGATTCAGGGAAGGAAACGCAGGGTAACCGGTGTCTCTTGGGACTCCTTAGAAGCCACAGGAATGTACGCTGAGTGTGCCCATGAAAACGGGGGCCTGCTGGAACTAGCCCTGCTTTCCCATTTTGAGGGCGGCATTCATGCCTGCCTTGAATCTACCTGATATTCCCGGCTCCCGACAGGCCAGTGAGCCCTGGAAGAATGCTTCGGGGAAAATTATGAGTTTGCTCTCTCTAAACCAGGGGCTTCCGTGGTCGCAGCTCGGTCCGCATGACAGGCTCTAGAGCGAAAGGGAACCTCGACGTGAGAACTCGCCTCCAGGTTAGGCCCTGAGTAGCCATGCAGAAAGGGAGGCATGCAGCTGTTTCCACGAGTTCTCAGTCGCTTATGTCCTTTAGTTTAAAGGAAGTACGCGTCCGGGGACTCCTAGGCCCCACGGGTGTGCATCGTTTTCCCTCCGAGGTCACTGAGTGCCTCCAGACACCTGTGGGCCGGCGGAGCAACGTCGAGGTCCATTGGTTGATCCCGCGCAGGACCTCTGTGCCTGCCGAGTGCTGGGCAGCAACACACTGCGCATTCCTTGAGGAGCGCTACATCTCCAGAGCCCTCGAATGCCCTCGGGACAACATGGTTAGTGAATGCGAAGTGCCCAGGAAGACACTGTCATGGCACTTGTGTGAGCTGCCATGAGAGAACACTGTTCTTGGAACACTGCGAGGCCCGCCCCGTATCTGAAGTCACTCTGCTCGAGGAGAAAGTCAGCATCTTAGCACGCTGTGTCGCTACCGGCACACCCAGCATGAACCCATTCCTGGAAGTAAGGCCCTGATTTGCCGTGCAGAAGCGGAGGCATGCTGCAGCTTCCAGGAGGCGGTGGCCTCTGCTCTGCATGCCTTTAACGGCAGCACAGCTTTCTGGACACCTGGGAGGCTAGCCGGGGCACCCTGCTCCCGGCAGGAACACTGAGTACCCCCAGGTGCACCTGGGTCTGCTAAGCATCATCCAGGCCTGTAGCCCTTCAGAGCCCCCTGTGTGCAGGTCGAGCGTAGGGAAATGCACTGCCCTCTCCTTCGGAGCAGCTTAGTTTCCTCCGCACTCGCACACGTTCGCGAACACCGTTCTGGCACGTCCCACGTGGCGTGGAGTTCTTACGCGGTGCCCTAATCGGAGCTGCCCTCAGAGGAGCCCTCGTCTTCGCGTTCCATCCAGGACCTCCTGACTGAAGTCACCGGGCCTCCTAGAGGACAGCGGCTTGGGTTCTTACTGCACTTCAAGTCCTGTTCCTTCTGCGGCACTGCAGGCAGCCACAGGCCCAGAGGAGCAGCTACGGCGTTCCTCGGTTGAGACAGTTCGCCGGATGCGGGACTCCCTACTTCGATAAGTTGATTCAGGGAAGGAAACGCAGGGTAACCGGTGTCTCTTGGGACTCCTTAGAAGCCACAGGGATGTACGCTGAGTGTGCCCATGAAAACGGGGGCCTGTTGGAACTAGCCCTGCTTTTCCATTTTGAGGGCGGCATTCATGCCTGCCTTGAAGCTACCTGACATTCCCGGCTCCCGACAGGCCAGTGAGCCCTGGAAGAAGGCTTCGGGGTAAAATATGAATTTGCTCTCTCTAAACCAGGGGCTTCCGTGGCCGCCGCGGCGGTCCGCATGACAGGCTCTAGAGCGAAAGTGAACCTCGACGTGAGAACTCGCCTCCAGGTTAGGCCCTGAGTAGCCGTGCAGAAAGGGAGTCATGCAGCTGTTTCCACAAGTTCTTAGTCGCTTATGTCCTTTAGTTTAAAGGAAGTACGCGTCCGGGGACTCCTAGGCCCCACGGGTGTGCATCGTTCTCCCTCCGAGGTCACTGAGTGCCTCCAGACACCTGTGGGCCGGCGGAGCAACGTCGAGGTCCATTGGTTGATCCCCCAGAGGACCTCTGTGCCTGCCGAGTGCTGGGCAGCAACACAATGCGCATTCCTTGAGGAGCGCTACATCTCCAGAGCCCTCGAATGCCCTCGGGACAACATGGCTAGTGAGTGCGAAGTGCCCAGGAAGACTCTGTCATGGCCCTTGTGTGAGCTGCCATGAGAGATCACTGTGCTTGGAACACTGCGAGGCCCGCCCCGTATCTGAAGTCACTCTGCTCGAGGAGAAAGTCAGCATCTTAGCACGCTGTGTCACTACCGGCACACCCAGCATGAACCCATTCCTGGAAGTAAGGCCCTGATTTGCCGTGCAGAAGCGGAGGCCTGCTGCAGCTTCCAGGAGGCGGTGGCCTCTGCTCTGCATGCCTTTAACGGCAGCACAGCTTTCTGGACACCTGGGAGGCTAGCCGGGGCACCCTGCTCCCGGCAGGAACACTGAGTACCCCCAGGTGCACCTGGGTCTGCTAAGCAACATCCAGGCCCGTAGCCCTTCAGAGCCCCCTGTGTGCAGGCCGAGCGTAGGGAAACGCACTGCCCTCTCCTTCGGAGCAGCTTAGTTCCCTCCGCACTCGCACACGTTCGCGAACACCGTTCTGGCACGTCCCACGTGGCGTGGAGTTCTTACGCGGTGCCCTAATCGGAGCTGCCCTCAGAGGAGCCCTCGTCTTCGCGTTCCATCCAGGACCTCCTGACTGAAGTCACCGGGCCTCCTAGAGGACGGCGGCTTGGGTTCTTACTGCACTTCAAGTCCTGTTCATTCTGCGGCACTGCAGGCAGCCACAGGCCCAGAGGAGCAGCTACGGCGTTCCTCGGTTGAGACAGTTCGCCGGATGCGGGACTCCCTACTTCGATAAGTTGATTCAGGGAAGGAAACACAGGGTAACCGGTGTCTCTTGGGACTCGTTAGAAGCCACAGGGATGTACGCTGAGTGTGCCCATGAAAACGGGGGCCTGCTGGAACTAGCCCTGCTTTTCCATTTTGAGGGCGGCATTCATGCCTGCCTTGAAGCTACCTGACATTCCCGGCTCCCGACAGGCCAGTGAGCCCTGGAAGAATGCTTCGGGGAAAATTATGAATTTGCTCTCTCTAAACCAGGGGCTTCCGTGGGCGCGGCGGCGGTCCGCATGACAGACTCTAGAGCGAAAGGGAACCTCGACGTGAGAACTCGCCTCCAGGTTAGGCCCTGAGTACCCGTGCAGAAAGGGAGGCATGCAGCTGTTTCCACAAGTTCTCAGTCGCTTATGTGCTTTATTTTAAAGGAAGTACGCGTCCCGGGACTCCTAGGCCCCACGGGTGTGCATCGTTTTCCCTCCGAGGTCACTGAGTACCTCCAGACACCTGTGGGCCGGCGGAGCAACGTCGAGGTCCATTGGTTGATCCCCCGGAGGACCTCTGTGCCTGCCGAGTGCTGGTCAGCAACACACTGCGCATTCCTTGAGGAGCGCTACATCTCCAGAGCCCTCGAATGCCCTCGGGACAACATGGCTAGTGAGTGCGAAGTGCCCAGGAAGACCCTGTCATGGCCCTTGTGTGAGCTGCCATGAGAGAACACTGTTCTTGGAAAACTGCGAGGCCCGCCCCGTATCTGAAGTCACTCTGCTCGAGGAGAAAGTCAGCATCTTAGCACGCTGTGTCGCTACCGGCACACCCAGCATGAACCCATTCCTGGAAGTAAGGCCCTGATTCGCCGTGCAGAAGCGGAGGCATGCTGCAGCTTCCAGGAGGCGGTGGCCTCTGCTCTGCATGCCTTTAACGGCAGCACAGCTTTCTGGACACCTGGGAGGCTAGCCGGGGCACCCTGCTCCCGGCAGGAACACTGAGTACCCCCAGGTGCACCTGGGTCTGCTAAGCAACATCCAGGCCCGTAGCCCTTCAGAGCCCCCTGTGTGCAGGCCGAGCATAGGGAAACGCACTGCTCTCTCCTTCGGAGCAGCTTAGTTTCCTCCGCACTCGCACACGTTCACGAACACCGATCTGGCACGTCCCACGTGGCGTGGAGTTCTTACGCGGTGCCCTAGTCGGAGCTGCCCTCAGAGGAGCCCTCGTCTTCGCGTTCCATCCAGGACCTCCTGACTGAAGTCACCGTGCCTCCTAGAGGACGGCGGCTTGGGTTCTTACTGCACTTCAAGTCCTGTTCCTTCTGCGGCACTGCAGGCAGCCCCAGGCTCAGAGGAGCAGCTACGGTGTTCCTCGGTTGAGACAGTTCGCCGGATGCGGGACTCCCTACTTCGATAATTTAATTCAGGGAAGGAAACACAGGGTAACCGGTGTCTCTTGGGACTCCTTAGAAGCCACAGGGATGTACGCTGAGTGTGCCCATGAAAACGGGGGCCTGCTGGAACTAGCCCTGCTTTCCCATTTTGAGGGCGGCATTCATGCCTGCCTTGAAGCTACCTGACATTCCCGGCTCCCGACAGGCCAGTGAGCCCTGGAAGAATGCTTCGGGGAAAATTATGAGTTTGCTCTCTCTAAAGCAGGGGCTTCCGTGGCCACAGCTCGGTCCGCATGACAGGCTCTAGAGCGAAAGGGCACCTCGAAGTGAGAACTCGCCTCCAGGTTAGGCCCTGAGTAGCCGTGCAGAAAGGGAGGCATGCAGCTGTTTCCACGAGTTCTCAGTCACTTATGTCCTTTATTGTAAAGGAAGTACGCGTCCGGGGACTCCTAGGCCCCACGGGTGTGCATCGTTTTCCCTCCGAGGTCACTGAGTGCCTCCAGACACCTGTGGGCCGGTGGAGCAACGTCGAGGTCCATTGGTTGATCACCCGGAGGACCTCTGTGCCTGCCGAGTGCTGGGCAGTAACACACTGCGCGTTCCTTGAGGAGCGCTACATCTCCAGAGCCCTCGAACGCCCTCGGGACAGCAGGGCTGGTGAGTGCGAAGTGCCCAGGAAGTCTCTGTCATGGCCCTTGTGTGAGCTGCCATGAGAGAACACTGTGCTTGGAACACTGCGAGGCCCGCCCCGTACCTGAAGTCACTCTGCTCAAGGAGAAACTCAGCATCTTAGCACGCTGTGTCGCTACCGGCACACCCAGCATGAACCCATGCCTGGAAGATAGGCCCTGATTCGCCGTGCAGAAGCGGAGGCGTGCTGCAGCTTCCAGGAGGCGGTGGCCTCTGCTCTGCATGCCTTTAACGGCAGCACAGCTTTCTGGACACCTGGGAGGCTAGCCGGGGACCCTGCTCCCAGCAGGAACACTGAGTACCCCCAGGTGCACCTGGGTCTGCTAAGCAACATCCAGGCCCGTAGCCCTTCAGACCCCCCTGTGTGCAGGCCGAGCATAGGGAAACGCACTGCCCTCTCCTTCGGAGCAGCTTAGTTTCCTCCGCACTCGCACACGTTCGCGAACACCGTTCTGGCACGTCCCACGTGGCGTGGAGTTCTTACGCGGTGCCCTAATCGGAGCTGCCCTCAGAGGAGCCCTCGTCTTCGCGTTCCATCCAGGACCTCCTGACTGAAGTCACCGGGCCTCCTAGAGGACGGCGGCTTGGGTTCTTACTGCACTTCAAGTCCTGTTCCTTCTGCGGCACTGCAGGCAGCCACAGGCCCAGAGGAGCAGCTACGGCGTTCCTCGGTTGAGACAGTTCGCCGGATGCGGGACTCCCTACTTCGATAAGTTGATTCAGGGAAGGAAACACAGGGTAACCGGTGTCTCTTGGGACTCCTTAGAAGCCACAGGGATGTACGCTGAGTGTGCCAATGAAAACGGGGGCCTGCTGGAACTAGCCCTGCTTTTCCATTTTGAGGGCGGCATTCATGCCTGCCTTGAAGCTACCTGACATTCCCGGCTCCCGACAGGCCAGTGAGCCCTGGAAGAATGCTTCGGGGAGAATTATGAATTTGCTCTCTCTAAACCAGGGGCTTCCGTGGTCGCAGCTCGGTCCGCATGACAGGCTCTAGAGCGAAAGGGAACCTCGACGTGAGAACTCGCCTCCAGGTTAGGCCCTGAGTAGCCATGCAGAAAGGGAGGCATGCAGCTGTTTCCACGAGTTCTCAGTCGCTTATGTCCTTTTGTTTAAAGGAAGTACGCGTCCGGGGACTCCTAGGCCCCACGGGTGTGCATCGTTTTCCCTCCGAGGTCACTGAGTGCCTCCAGACACCTGTGGGCCGGCGGAGCAACGTCGAGGTCCATTGGTTGATCCCCCGGAGGACCTCTGTGCCTGCCGAGTGCTGGGCAGCAACACACTGCGCGTTCCTTGAGGAGCGCTACATATCCAGAGCCCTCGAACGCCCTCAGGACAACATGGCTGGTGAGTGCGAAGTGCCCAGGAAGACTCTGTCATGGCCCTTGTGTGAGCTGCCATGAGAGAACACTGTGCTTGGAACACTGCGAGGCCCGCCCTCGTACCTGAAGTCACTCTGCTCGAGGAGAAAGTCAGCATCCTAGCACGCTGTGTCGCTACCGGCACACCCAGCATGGACCCATGCCTGGAAGTAAGGCCCTGATTCGCCGTGCAGAAGCGGAGGCGTGCTGCAGCTTCCAGGAGGCGGTGGCCTCTGCTCTGCATGCCTTTAACGGCAGCACAGCTTTCTGGACACCTGGGAGGCTAGCCGGGGCACCCTGCTCCCAGCAGGAACACTGAGTACCCCCAGGTGCACCTGGGTCTGCTAAGCAACATCCAGGCCCGTAGCCCTTCAGAGCCCCCTGTGTGCAGGCCGAGCGTAGAGAAACGCACTGCCCTCTCCTTCGGAGCAGCTTAGTTTCCTCCGCACTCGCACACGTTCGCGAACACCGTTCTGGCATGTCCCACGTGGCCCGGAGGTCTTACGCGGTACCCTAATCGGACCTGCCCTCAGAGGAGCCCTTGTCTTCGCGTTTCATCCAGGACCTCCTGACTGAAGTCACCGTGCCTCCTAGAGGACGGCGGCTTGGGTTCTTACTGCACTTCAAGTCCTGTTCCTTCTGCGGCACTGCAGGCAGCCCCAGGCCCAGAGGAGCAGCTACGGTGTTCCTCGGTTGAGACAGTTCGCCGGATGCGGGACTCCCTACTTCGATAAGTTAATTCAGGGAAGGAAACGCAGGGTAACCGGTGTCTCTTGGGACTCCTTAGAAGCCACAGGGATGTATGCTGAGTGTGCCCATGAAAATGGGGGCCTGCTGGAACTAGCCCTGCTTTCCCATTTTGAGGGCGGAATTCATGCCTACCTTGAAGCTACCTGACATTCCCGGCTCCCGACAGGCCAGTGAGCCCTGGAAGATTGCTTCGGGGAAAATTATGAGTTTGCTCTCTCTAAACCAGGGGCTTCCGTGGCCGCAGCTCGGTCCGCATGACAGGCTGTAGTGCGAAAGGGAACCTCGACGTGAGAACTCGCCTCCAGGTTAGGCCCTGAGTAGCCATGCAGAAAGGGAGGCATGCAGCTGTTTCCACGAGTTCTCAGTCGCTTATGTCCTTTAGTTTAAAGGAAGTACGCGTCCGGGGACTCCTAGGCCCCACGGGTGTGCATCGTTTTCCCTCCGAGGTCACTGAGTGCCTCCAGACACCTGTGGGCCGGCGGAGCAACGTCGAGGTCCATTGGTTGATCCCCCGGAGGACCTCTGTGCCTGCCGAGTGCTGGGCAGCAACACACTGCGCGTTCCTTGAAGAGCGCTACATATCCAGAGCCCTCGAACGCCCTCGGGACAACATGGCTGGTGAGTGCGAAGTACCCAGGAAGACTCAGTCATGGCCCTTGTGTGAGCTGCCATGAGAGAACACTGTGCTTGGAACACTGCGAGGCCCGCCCTCGTACCTGAAGTCACTCTGCTCGAGGAGAAAGTCAGCATCTTAGCACGCTGTGTCGCTACCGGCACACCCAGCATGAATCCATGCCTGGAAGGAAGGCCCTGATTCGCCGTGCAGAAGCGGAGGCATGCTGCAGCTTCCAGGAGGCGGTGGCCTCTGCTCTGCATGCCTTTAACGGCAGCACAGCTTTCTGGACACCTGGGAGGCTAGCCGGGGCACCCTGTTCCCGGCAGGAACACTGAGTACCCCCAGGTGCACCTGGGTCTGCTAAGCAACATCCAGGCCCGTAGCCCTTCAGAGCCCCCTGTGTGCAGGCCGAGCGTAGGGAAACGCACTGCCCTCTCCTTCGGAGCAGCTTAGTTTCCTCCGCACTCGCACACGTTCGCGAACACCGTTCTGGCACGTCCCACGTGGCGTGGAGTTCTTACGCGGTGCCCTAATCGGAGCTGCCCTCAGAGGAGCCCTCGTCTTCGCGTTCCATCCAGGACCTCCTGACTGAAGTCACCGGGCCTCCTAGAGGACGGCGGCTTGGGTTCTTACTGCACTTCAAGTCCTGTTCCTTCTGCGGCACTGCAGGCAGCCACAGGCCCAGAGGAGCAGCTACGGTGTTCCTCGGTTGAGACAGTTCGCCGGATGCGGGACTCCCTACTTCGATAAGTTGATTCAGGGAAGGAAACACAGGGTAACCGGTGTCTCTTGGGACTCCTTAGAAGCCACAGGGATGTACGCTGAGTGTGCCCATGAAAACGGGGGCCTGCTGGAACTAGCCCTGCTTTTCCATTTTGAGGGCGGCATTCATGCCTGCCTTGAAGCTACCTGACATTCCCGGCTCCCGACAGGCCAGTGAGCCCTGGAAGAATGCTTCGGGGAAAATTATGAGTTTGCTCTCTCTAAACCAGGGGCTTCCGTGGGCGCGGCGGCGGTCCGCATGACAGACTCTAGAGCGAAAGGGAACCTCGACGTGAGAACTCGCCTCCAGGTTAGGCCCTGAGTAGCCGTGCAGAAAGGGAGGCATGCAACTGTTTCCACAAGTTCTCAGTCGCTTATGTGCTTTATTTTAAAGGAAGTACGCGTCCCGGGACTCCTAGGCCCCACGGGTGTGCATCGTTTTCCCTCCGAGGTCACTGAGTGCCTCCAGACACCTGTGGGCCGGTGGAGCAACGTCGAGGTCCATTGGTTGATCCCCCGGAGGACCTCTGTGCCTGCCGTGTGCTGGGCAGCAACACACTGCGCGTTCCTTGAGGAGCGCTACATCTCCAGAGCCCTCGAACGCCCTCGGGACAACATGGCTGGTGAGTGCGAAGTACCCAGGAAGACTCAGTCATGGCCCTTGTGTGAGCTGCCATGAGAGAACACTGTGCTTGGAACACTGCGAGGCCCGCCCTCGTACCTGAAGTCACTCTGCTCGAGGAGAAAGTCAGCATCTTAGCACGCTGTGTCGCTAACGGCACACCCAGCATGAACCCATGCCTGGAAGTAAGGCCCTGATTCGCCGTGCAGAAGCGGAGGCGTGCTGCAGCTTCCAGGAGGCGGTGGCCTCTGCTCTGCATGCCTTTAACGGCAGCACAGCTTTCTGGACACCTGGGAGGCTAGCCGGGGACCCTGCTCCCAGCAGGAACACTGAGTACCCCCAGGTGCACCTGGGTCTGCTAAGCAACATCCAGGCCCGTAGCCCTTCAGAGCCCCCTGTGTGCAGGCCAAGCGTAGGGAAACGCACTGCCCTCTCCTTCGGAGCAGCTTAGTTTCCTCCGCACTCGCACACGTTCGCGAACACCGTTCTGGCACGTCCCACGTGGCGTGGAGTTCTTACGCGGTGCCCTAATCGGAGCTGCCCTCAGAGGAGCCCTCGTCTTCGCGTTCCATCCAGGACCTCCTGACTGAAGTCACCGGGCCTCCTAGAGGACGGCGGCTTGGGTTCTTACTGCACTTCAAGTCCTGTTCCTTCTGCGGCACTGCAGGCAGCCACAGGCCCAGAGGAGCAGCTACGGCGTTCCTCGGTTGAGACAGTTCGCCGGATGCGGGACTCCCTACTTCGATAAGTTGATTCAGGGAAGGAAAAACAGGGTAACCGGTGTCTCTTGGGACTCCTTAGAAGCCACAGGGATGTACGCTGAGTGTGCCCATGAAAACGGGGGCCTGCTGGAACTAGCCCTGCTTTTCCATTTTGAGGGCGGCATTCATGCCTGCCTTGAAGCTACCTGACATTCCCGGCTCCCGACAGGCCAGTGAGCCCTGGAAGAATGCTTCGGGGAAAATTATGAATTTGCTCTCTCTAAACCAGGGGCTTCCGTGGGCGCGGCGGCGGTCCGCATGACAGACTCTAGAGCGAAAGGGAACCTCGACGTGAGAACTCGCCTCCAGGTTAGGCCCTGAGTAGCCGTGCAGAAAGGGAGGCATGCAGCTGTTTCCACGAGTTCTCAGTCACTTATGTCCTTTATTTTAAAGGAAGTACGCGTCCGGGGACTCCTAGGCCCCACGGGTGTGCATCGTTTTCCCTCCGAGGTCACTGAGTGGCTCCAGACACCTGTGGGCCAGCGGAGCAACGTCGAGGTCCATTGGTTGATCCCCCGGAGGACCTCTGTGCCTGCCGAGTGCTGGGCAGCAACACACTGCGCGTTCCTTGAGGAGCGCTACATATCCAGAGCCCTCGAACGCCCTCAGGACAACATGGCTGGTGAGTGCGAAGTGCCCAGGAAGACTCTGTTATGGCCCTTGTGTGAGCTGCCATGAGAGAACACTGTGCTTGGAACACTGCGAGGCCCGCCCTCGTACCTGAAGTCACTCTGCTCGAGGAGAAAGTCAGCATCCTAGCACGCTGTGTCGCTACCGGCACACCCAGCATGAAACCATGCCTGGAAGTAAGGCCCTGATTCGCCGTGCAGAAGCGGAGGCGTGCTGCAGCTTCCAGGAGGCGGTGGCCTCTGCTCTGCATGCCTTTAACGGCAGCACAGCTTTCTGGACACCTGGGAGGCTAGCCGGGGCACCCTGCTCCCAGCAGGAACACTGCGTACCCCCAGGTGCACCTGGGTCTGCTAAGCAACATCCAGGCCCGTAGCCCTTCAGAGCCTCCTGTGTGCAGGCCGAGCGTAGAGAAACGCACTGCCCTCTCCTTCGGAGCAGCTTAGTTTCCTCCGCACTCGCACACGTTCGCGAACACCGTTCTGGCATGTCCCACGTGGCCCGGAGGTCTTACGCGGTGCCCTAATCGGACCTGCCCTCAGAGGAGCCCTCGTCTTCGCGTTCCATCCAGGACCTCCTGACTGAAGTCACCGGGCCTCCTAGAGGACGGCGGCTTGGGTTTTTCCTGCACTTCAAGTCCTGTTCCTTCTGCGGCACTGCAGGCAGCACCAGGCCCAGAGGAGCAGCTACGGCGTTCCTCGGTTGAGACAGTTCGCCGGATGCGGGACTCCCTACTTCGATAAGTTGATTCAGGGAAGGAAACACAGGGTAACCGGTGTCTCTTGGGACTCCTTAGAAGCCACAGGGATGTACGCTGAGTGTGCCCATGAAAACGGGTTCCTGCTGGAACTAGCCCTGCTTTTCCATTTTGAGGGCGGCATTCATGCCTGCCTTGAAGCTACCTGACATTCCCGGCTCCCGACAGGCCAGTGAGCCCTGGAAGAATGCTTCGGGGAAAATTATGAATTTGCTCTCTCTAAACCAGGGGCTTCCGTGGGCGCGGCGGCGGTCAGCATGACAGACTCTAGAGCGAAAGGGAACCTCGACGTGAGAACTCACCTCCAGGTTAGGCCCTGAGTAGCCGTGCAGAAAGGGAGGCATGCAGCTGTTTCCACAAGTTCTCAGTCGCTTATGTGCTTTATTTTAAAGGAAGTACGCGTCCCGGGACTCCTAGGCCCCACGGGTGTGCATCGTTTTCCCTCCGAGGTCACTGAGTGCCTCCAGACACCTGTGGGCCGGCGGAGCAACGTCGAGGTCCATTGGTTGATCCCCCGGAGGACCTCTGTGCCTGCCGAGTGCTGGGCAGCAACACACTGCGCATTCCTTGAGGAGCGCTACATCTCCAGAGCCCTCGAATGCCCTCGGGACAACATGGCTAGTGAGTGCGAAGTGCCCAGGAAGACTCTGTCATGGCCCTTGTGTGAGCTGCCATGAGAGAACACTGTTCTTGGAACACTGCGAGGCCCGCCCCGTATCTGAAGTCACTCTGCTCGAGGAGAAAGTCAGCATCTTAGCACGCTGTGTCGCTACCGGCACACCCAGCATGAACCCATTCCTGGAAGTAAGGCCCTGATTCGCCGTGCAGAAGCGGAGGCATGCTGCAGCTTCCAGGAGGCAGTGGCCTCTGCTCTGCATGCCTTTAACGGCAGCACAGCTTTCTGGACACCTGGGAGGCTAGCCGGGGTACCCTGCTCCCGGCAGGAACACTGAGTACCCCCAGGTGCACCTGGGTCTGCTAAGCAACATCCAGGCCCGTAGCCCTTCAGAGCCCCCTGTGTGCAGGCCGAGCGTAGGGAAATGCAGTGCCCTCTCCTTCGGAGCAGCTTAGTTTCCTCCGCACTCGCACACGTTCGCGAACACCGTTCTGGCACGTCCCACGTTGCCCGGAGGTCTTACGCGGTGCCCTAGTCGGAGCTGCCCTCAGAGGAGCCCTCGTCTTCGCGTTTCATCCAGGACCTCCTGACTGAAGTCACCGTGCCTCCTAGAGGACGGCGGCTTGGGTTCTTACTGCACTTCAAGTCCTGTTCCTTCTGCGGCACTGCAGGCAGCCCCAGGCCCAGAGGAGCAGCTACGGCGTTCCTCGGTTGAGACAGTTCGCCGGATGCGGGACTCCCTACTTCGATAAGTTGATTCAGGGAAGGAAACGCAGGGTAACCGGTGTCTCTTGGGACTCCTTAGAAGCCACAGGGATGTACGCTGAGTGTGCCCATGAAAACGGGGGCCTGCTGGGACTAGCCCTGCTTTCCCATTTTGAGGGCGGCATTCATGCCTGCCTTGAAGCTACCTGATATTCCCGGCTCCCGACAGGCCAGTGAGCCCTGGAAGAATGCTTCGGGGAAAATTATGAATTTGCTCTCTCTAAACCAGGGGCTTCCGTGGTCGCAGCTCGGTCCGCATGACAGGCTCTAGAGCGAAAGGGAACCTCGACGTGAGAAGTCGCCTCCAGGTTAGGCCCTGAGTAGCCATGCAGAAAGGGAGGCATGCAGCTGTTTCCACGAGTTCTCAGTCGCTTATGTCCTTTTGTTTAAAGGAAGTACGCGTCCGGGGACTCCTAGGCCCCACGGGTGTGCATCGTTTTCCCTCCGAGGTCACTGAGTGCCTCCAGACACCTGTGGGCCGGCGGAGCAACGTCGAGGTCCATTGGTTGATCCCCCGGAGGACCTCTGTGCCTGCCGAGTGCTGGGCAGCAACACACTGCGCGTTCCTTGAGGAGCGCTACATATCCAGAGCCCTCGAACGCCCTCAGGACAACATGGCTGGTGAGTGCGAAGTGCCCAGGAAGACTCTGTCATGGCCCTTGTGTGAGCTGCCATGAGAGAACACTGTGCTTGGAACACTGCGAGGCCCGCCCTCGTACCTGAAGTCACTCTGCTCGAGGAGAAAGTCAGCATCCTAGCACGCTGTGTCGCTACCGGCACACCCAGCATGAACCCATGCCTGGAAGTAAGGCCCTGATTCGCCGTGCAGAAGCGGAGGCGTGCTGCAGCTTCCAGGAGGCGGTGGCCTCTGCTCTGCATGCCTTTAACGGCAGCACAGCTTTCTGGACACCTGGGAGGCTAGCCGGGGCACCCTGCTCCCAGCAGGAACACTGCGTACCCCCAGGTGCACCTGGGTCTGCTAAGCAACATCCAGGCCCGTAGCCCTTCAGAGCCTCCTGTGTGCAGGCCGAGCGTAGAGAAACGCACTGCCCTCTCCTTCGGAGCAGCTTAGTTTCCTCCGCACTCGCACACGTTCGCGAACACCGTTCTGGCATGTCCCACGTGGCCCGGAGGTCTTACGCGGTGCCCTAATCGGACCTGCCCTCAGAGGAGCCCTCGTCTTCGCGTTTCATCCAGGACCTCCTGACTGAAGTCACTGGGCCTCCTAGAGGACGGCGGCTTGGGTTCTTACTGCACTTCAAGTCCTGTTCCTTCTGCGGCACTGCAGGCAGCCACAGGCCCAGAGGAGCAGCTACGGCGTTCCTCGGTTGAGACAGTTCGCCGGATGCGGGACTCCCTACTTTGAAAAGTTGATTCAGGGAAGGAAACGCAGGGTAACCGGTGTCTATTGGGACTCCTTAGAAGCCACAGAGATGTATGCTGAGTGTGCCCATGAAAATGGGGGCCTGCTGGAACTAGCCCTGCTTTCCCATTTTGAGGGCGGCATTCATGCCTGCCTTGAAGCTACCTGACATTCCCGGCTCCCGACAGGCCAGTGAGCCCTGGAAGAATGCTTCGGGGAAAATTATGAGTTTGCTCTCTCTAAACCAGGGGCTTCCGTGGCCACAGCTCGGTCCGCATGACAGGCTGTAGTGCGAAAGGGAACCTCGACGTGAGAACTCGCCTCCAGGTTAGGCCCTGAGTAGCCATGCAGAAAGGGAGGCATGCAGCTGTTTCCACGAGTTCTCAGTCGCTTATGTCCTTTAGTTTAAAGGAAGTACGCGTCCGGGGACTCCTAGGCCCCACGGGTGTGCATCGTTTTCCCTCCGAGGTCACTGAGTGCCTCCAGACACCTGTGGGCCGGCGGAGCAATGTCGAGGTCCATTGGTTGATCCCCCAGAGGACCTCTGTGCCTGCCGAGTGCTGGGCAGCAACACACTGCGCATTCCTTGAGGAGCGCTACATCTCCAGAGCCCTCGAATGCCCTCGGCACAACATGGCTAGTGAGTGCGAAGTGCCCAGGAAGACTCTGTCATGGCCCTTGTGTGAGCTGCCATGAGAGAACACTGTTCTTGGAACACTGCGAGGCCCGCCCCGTATCTGAAGTCACTCTGCTCGAGGAGAAAGTCAGCATCTTAGCACGCTGTGTCGCTACCGGCACACCCAGCATGAACCCATTCCTGGAAGTAAGGCCCTGATTCGCCGTGCAGAAGCGGAGGCATGCTGCAGCTTCCAGGAGGCGGTGGCCTCTGCTCTGCATGCCTTTAACGGCAGCACAGCTTTCTGGACACCTGGGAGGCTAGCCGGGGCACCCTGCTCCCGGCAGGAACACTGAGTACCCCCAGGTGCACCTGGGTCTGCTAAGCAACATCCAGGCCCGTAGCCCTTCAGAGCCCCCTGTGTGCAGGCCGAGCGTAGGGAAACGCACTGCCCTCTCCTTCGGAGCAGCTTAGTTTCCTCCGCACTCGCACACGTTCGCGAACACCGTTCTGGCACGTCCCACGTGGCGTGGAGTTCTTACGCGGTGCCCTAATCGGATCTGCCCTCAGAGGAGCCCTCGTCTTCGCGTTCCATCCAGGACCTCCTGACTGAAGTCACCGGGCCTCCTAGAGGACGGCGGCTTGGGTTTTTCCTGCACTTCAAGTCCTGTTCCTTCTGCGGCACTGCAGGCAGCCACAGGCCCAGAGGAGCAGCTACGGCGTTCCTCGGTTGAGACAGTTCGCCGGATGCGGGACTCCCTACTTCGATAAGTTGATTCAGGGAAGGAAACACAGGGTAACCGGTGTCTCTTGGGACTCCTTAGAAGCCACAGGGATGTACGCTGAGTGTGCCCATGAAAACGGGGGCCTGCTGGAACTAGCCCTGCTTTTCCATTTTGAGGGCGGCATTCATGCCTGCCTTGAAGCTATCTGACATTCCCGGCTCCCGACAGGCCAGTGAGCCCTGGAAGAATGCTTCGGGGAAAATTATGAATTTGCTCTCTCTAAACCAGGGGCTTCCGTGGGCGCGGCGGCGGTCAGCATGACAGACTCTAGAGCGAAAGGGAACCTCGACGTGAGAACTCGCCTCCAGGTTAGGCCCTGAGTAGCCGTGCAGAAAGGGAGGCATGCAGCTGTTTCCACAAGTTCTCAGTCGCTTATGTGCTTTATTTTAAAGGAAGTACGCGTCCCGGGACTCCTAGGCCCCACGGGTGTGCATCGTTTTCCCTCCGAGGTCACTGAGTGCCTCCAGACACCTGTGGGCCGGCGGAGCAACGTCGAGGTCCATTGGTTGATCCCCCGGAGGACCTCTGTGCCTGCCGAGTGCTGGGCAGCAACACACTGCGCATTCCTTGAGGAGCGCTACATCTCCAGAGCCCTCGAATGCCCTCGGGACAACATGGCTAGTGAGTGCGAAGTGCCCAGGAAGACTCTGTCATGGCCCTTGTGTGAGCTGCCATGAGAGAACACTGTTCTTGGAACACTGCGAGGCCCGCCCCGTATCTGAAGTCACTCTGCTCGAGGAGAAAGTCAGCATCTTAGCACGCTGTGTCGCTACCGGCACACCCAGCATGAACCCATTCCTGGAAGTAAGGCCCTGATTCGCCGTGCAGAAGCGGAGGCATGCTGCAGCTTCCAGGAGGCAGTGGCCTCTGCTCTGCATGCCTTTAACGGCAGCACAGCTTTCTGGACACCTGGGAGGCTAGCCGGGGTACCCTGCTCCCGGCAGGAACACTGAGTACCCCCAGGTGCACCTGGGTCTGCTAAGCAACATCCAGGCCCGTAGCCCTTCAGAGCCCCCTGTGTGCAGGCCGAGCGTAGGGAAACGCACTGCCCTCTCCTTCGGAGCAGCTTAGTTTCCTCCGCACTCGCACACGTTCGCGAACACCGTTCTGGCACGTCCCACGTGGCGTGGAGTTCTTACGCGGTGCCCTAATCGGAGCTGCCCTCAGAGGAGCCCTCGTCTTCGCGTTCCATCCAGGACCTCCTGACTGAAGTCACCGGGCCTCCTAGAGGACGGCGGCTTGGGTTCTTACTGCACTTCAAGTCCTGTTCCTTCTGCGGCACTGCAGGCAGCCACAGGCCCAGAGGAGCAGCTACGGTGTTCCTCAGTTGAGACAGTTCGCCAGATGTGGGACTCCCTACTTCGATAAGTTGATTCAGGGAAGGAAACACAGGGTAACCGGTGTCTCTTGGGACTCCTTAGAAGCCACAGGGATGTACGCTGAGTGTGCCCATGAAAACGGGGGCCTGCTGGAACTAGCCCTGCTTTTCCATTTTGAGGGCGGCATTCATGCCTGCCTTGAAGCTACCTGACATTCCCGGCTCCCGACAGGCCAGTGAGCCCTGGAAGAATGCTTCGGGGAAAATTATGAATTTGCTCTCTCTAAACCAGGGGCTTCCGTGGGCGCGGCGGCGGTCCGCATGACAGACTCTAGAGCG
Source organism: Pseudorca crassidens (assembly GCF_039906515.1). NCBI lineage: Eukaryota > Metazoa > Chordata > Mammalia > Artiodactyla > Delphinidae > Pseudorca > Pseudorca crassidens. The sequence continues at coordinate 90,589,819 of NC_090308.1, read as the reverse complement.
AAAGGGAACCTCGACGTGAGAACTCGCCTCCAGGTTAGGCCCTGAGTAGCCGTGCAGAAAGGGAGGCATGCAGCTGTTTCCACAAGTTCTCAGTCGCTTATGTGCTTTATTTTAAAGGAAGTACGCGTCCCGGGACTCCTAGGCCCCACGGGTGTGCATCGTTTTCCCTCCGAGGTCACTGAGTGCCTCCAGACACCTGTGGGCCAGCGGAGCAACGTCGAGGTCCATTGGTTGATCCCCCGGAGGACCTCTGTGCCTGCCGTGTGCTGGGCAGCAACACACTGCGCGTTCCTTGAGGAGCGCTACATATCCAGAGCCCTCGAACGCCCTCGTGACAACATGGCTGGTGAGTGCGAAGTGCCCAGGAAGACTCTGTCATGGCCCTTGTGTGAGCTGCCATGAGAGAACACTGTGCTTGGAACACTGCGAGGCCCGCCCTCATACCTGAAGTCACTCTGCTCGAGGAGAAAGTCAGCATCTTAGCACGCTGTGTCGCTACCGGCACACCCAGCATGAACCCATGCCTGGAAGTAAGGCCCTGATTCGCCGTGCAGAAGCGGAGGCGTGCTGCAGCTTCCAGGAGGCGGTGGCCTCTGCTCTGCATGCCTTTAACAGCAGCACAGCTTTCTGGACACCTGGGAGGCTAGCCGGGGCACCCTGCTCCCAGCAGGAACACTGAGTACCCCCAGGTGCACCTGGGTCTGCTAAGCAACATCCAGGCCCGTAGCCCTTCAGAGCCCCCTGTGTGCAGGCCGAACGTAGGGAAACGCACTGCCCTCTCCTTCGGAGCAGCTTAGTTTCCTCCGCACTCGCACACGTTCGCGAACACCGTTCTGGCACGTCCCACGTTGCCCGGAGGTCTTACGCGGTGCCCTAGTCGGAGCTGCCCTCAGAGGAGCCCTCGTCTTCGCGTTTCATCCAGGACCTCCTGACTGAAGTCACCGTGCCTCCTAGAGGACGGCGGCTTGGGTTCTTACTGCACTTCAAGTCCTGTTCCTTCTGCGGCACTGCAGGCAGCCCCAGGCCCAGAGGAGCAGCTACGGCGTTCCTCGGTTGAGACAGTTCGCCGGATGCGGGACTCCCTACTTCGATAAGTTGATTCAGGGAAGGAAACGCAGGGTAACCGGTGTCTCTTGGGACTCCTTAGAAGCCACAGGGATGTACGCTGAGTGTGCCCATGAAAACGGGGGCCTGCTGGAACTAGCCCTGCTTTCCCATTTTGAGGGCGGCATTCATGCCTGCCTTGAAGCTACCTGATATTCCCGGCTCCCGACAGGCCAGTGAGCCCTGGAAGAATGCTTCGGGGAAAATTATGAGTTTGCTCTCTCTAAACCAGGGGCTTCCGTGGTCGCAGCTCGGTCCGCATGACAGGCTCTAGAGCGAAAGTGAACCTCGACGTGAGAACTCGCCTCCAGGTTAGGCCCTGAGTAGCCATGCAGAAAGGGAGGCATGCAGCTGTTTCCACGAGTTCTCAGTCGCTTATGTCCTTTTGTTTAAAGGAAGTACGCGTCCGGGGACTCCTAGGTCCCACGGGTGTGCATCGTATTCCCTCCGAGGTCACTGAGTGCCTCCAGACACCTGTGGTCCGGCGGAGCAACGTCGAGGTCCATTGGTTGATCCCCCGGAGGACCTCTGTGCCTGCCGTGTGCTGGGCAGCAACACACTGCGCGTTCCTTGAGGAGCGCTACATCTCCAGAGCCCTCGAACGCCCTCGGGACAACATGGCTGGTGAGTGCGAAGTGCCCAGGAAGACTCTGTCATGGCCCTTGTGTGAGCTGCCATGAGAGAACACTGTGCTTGGAACACTGCGAGGCCCGCCCTCGTACCTGCAGTCACTCTGCTCGAGGAGAAAGTCAGCATCTTAGCACGCTGTGTCGCTAACGGCACACCCAGCATGAACCCATGCCTGGAAGTAAGGCCCTGATTCGCCGTGCAGAAGCGGAGGCGTGCTGCAGCTTCCAGGAGGCGGTGGCCTCTGCTCTGCATGCCTTTAACGGCAGCACAGCTTTCTGGACACCTGGGAGGCTAGCCGGGGCACCCTGCTCCCGGCAGGAACACTGAGTACCCCCAGGTGCACCTGGGTCTGCTAAGCAACATCCAGGCCCGTAGCCCTTCAGAGCCCCCTGTGTGCAGGCCGAACGTAGGGAAACGCACTGCCCTCTCCTTCGGAGCAGCTTAGTTTCCTCCGCACTCGCACACGTTCGCGAACACCGTTCTGGCACGTCCCACGTGGCGTGGAGTTCTTACGCGGTGCCCTAATCGGAGCTGCCCTCAGAGGAGCCCTCGTCTTCGCGTTCCATCCAGGACCTCCTGACTGAAGTCACCGTGCCTCCTAGAGGACGGCGGCTTGGGTTTTTCCTGCACTTCAAGTCCTGTTCCTTCTGCGGCACTGCAGGCAGCACCAGGCCCAGAGGAGCAGCTACGGCGTTCCTCGGTTGAGACAGTTCGCCGGATGCGGGACTCCCTACTTCGATAAGTTGATTCAGGGAAGGAAACACAGGGTAACCGGTGTCTCTTGCGACTCCTTAGAAGCCACAGGGATGTACGCTGAGTGTGCCCATGAAAACGGGGGCCTGCTGGAACTAGCCCTGCTTTTCCATTTTGAGGGCGGCATTCATGCCTGCCTTGAAGCTACCTGACATTCCCGGCTCCCGACAGGCCAGTGAGCCCTGGAAGAAGGCTTCGGGGTAAAATATGCATTTGCTCTCTCTAAACCAGGGGCTTCCGTGGCCGCCGCGGCGGTCCGCATGACAGGCTCTAGAGCGAAAGTGAACCTCGACGTGAGAACTCGCCTCCAGGTTAGGCCCTGAGTGGCCGTGCAGAAAGGGAGTCATGCAGCTGTTTCCACAAGTTCTCAGTCGCTTATGTGCTTTATTTTAAAGGAAGTACGCGTCCGGGGACTCCTAGGCCCCACGGGTGTGCATCGTTCTCCCTCCGAGGTCCCTGAGTGCCTCCAGACACCTGTGGGCCGGCGGAGCAACGTCGAGGTCCATTGGTTGATCCCCCGGAGGACCTCTGTGCCTGCCGAGTGCTGGGCAGCAACACACTGCGTATTCCTTGAGGAGCGCTACATCTCCAGAGCCCTCGAATGCCCTCGGGACAACATGGCTAGTGAGTGCGAAGTGCCCAGGAAGACTCTGTCATGGCCCTTGTGTGAGCTGCCATGAGAGAACACTGTTCTTGGAACACTGCGAGGCCCGCCCCGTATCTGAAGTCACTCTGCTCGAGGAGAAAGTCAGCATCTTAGCACGCTGTGTCGCTACCGGCACACCCAGCATGAACCCATTCCTGGAAGTAAGGCCCTGATTCGCCGTGCAGAAGCGGAGGCATGCTGCAGCTTCCAGGAGGCGGTGGCCTCTGCTCTGCATGCCTTTAACGGCAGCACAGCTTTCTGGACACCTGGGAGGCTAGCCGGGGCACCCTGCTCCCGGCAGGAACACTGAGTACCCCCAGGTGCACCTGGGTCTGCTAAGCAACATCCAGGCCCGTAGCCCTTCAGAGCCCCCTGTGTGCAGGCCGAGCGTAGGGAAACGCACTGCCCTCTCCTTCGGAGCAGCTTAGTTCCCTCCGCACTCGCACACGTTCGCGAACACCGTTCTGGCACGTCCCACGTGGCGTGGAGTTCTTACGCGGTGCCCTAATCGGAGCTGCCCTCAGAGGAGCCCTCGTCTTCGCGTTCCATCCAGGACCTCCTGACTGAAGTCACCGGGCCTCCTAGAGGACGGCGGCTTGGGTTCTTACTGCACTTCAAGTCCTGTTCCTTCTGCGGCACTGCAGGCAGCCACAGGCCCAGAGGAGCAGCTACGGCGTTCCTCGGTTGAGACAGTTCGCCGGATGCGGGACTCCCTACTTCGATAAGTTGATTCAGGGAAGGAAACACAGGGTAACCGGTGTCTCTTGGGACTCCTTAGAAGCCACAGGGATGTACGCTGAGTGTGCCCATGAAAACGGGGGCCTGCTGGAACTAGCCCTGCTTTTCCATTTTGAGGGCGGCATTCATGCCTGCCTTGAAGCTATCTGACATTCCCGGCTCCCGACAGGCCAGTGAGCCCTGGAAGAATGCTTCGGGGAAAATTATGAATTTGCTCTCTCTAAACCAGGGGCTTCCGTGGGTGCGGCGGCGGTCCGCATGACAGACTCTAGAGCGAAAGGGAACCTCGACGTGAGAACTCGCCTCCAGGTTAGGCCCTGAGTAGCCGTGCAGAAAGGGAGGCATGCAGCTGTTTCCACAAGTTCTCAGTCGCTTATGTGCTTTATTTTAAAGGAAGTACGCGTCCCGGGACTCCTAGGCCCCACGGGTGTGCATCGTTTTCCCTCCGAGGTCACTGAGTGCCTCCAGACACCTGTGGGCCGGCGGAGCAACGTCGAGGTCCATTGGTTGATCCCCCGGAGGACCTCTGTGCCTGCCGAGTGCTGGGCAGCAACACACTGCGCATTCCTTGAGGAGCGCTACATCTCCAGAGCCCTCGAATGCCCTCGGGACAACATGGCTAGTGAGTGCGAAGTGCCCAGGAAGACTCTGTCATGGCCCTTGTGTGAGCTGCCATGAGAGAACACTGTTCTTGGAACACTGCGAGGCCCGCCCCGTATCTGAAGTCACTCTGCTCGAGGAGAAAGTCAGCATCTTAGCACGCTGTGTCGCTACCGGCACACCCAGCATGAACCCATTCCTGGAAGTAAGGCCCTGATTCGCCGTGCAGAAGCGGAGGCATGCTGCAGCTTCCAGGAGGCAGTGGCCTCTGCTCTGCATGCCTTTAACGGCAGCACAGCTTTCTGGACACCTGGGAGGCTAGCCGGGGCACCCTGCTCCCGGCAGGAACACTGAGTACCCCCAGGTGCACCTGGGTCTGCTAAGCAACATCCAGGCCCGTAGCCCTTCAGAGCCCCCTGTGTGCAGGCCGAGCGTAGGGAAACGCACTGCCCTCTCCTTCGGAGCAGCTTAGTTTCCTCCGCACTCGCACACGTTCGCGAACACCGTTCTGGCACGTCCCACGTGGCGTGGAGTTCTTACGCGGTGCCCTAATCGGAGCTGCCCTCAGAGGAGCCCTCGTCTTCGCGTTCCATCCAGGACCTCCTGACTGAAGTCACCGGGCCTCCTAGAGGACGGCGGCTTGGGTTCTTACTGCACTTCAAGTCCTGTTCCTTCTGCGGCACTGCAGGCAGCCACAGGCCCAGAGGAGCAGCTACGGCGTTCCTCGGTTGAGACAGTTCGCCGGATGCGGGACTCCCTACTTCGATAAGTTGATTCAGGGAAGGAAACACAGGGTAACCGGTGTCTCTTGGGACTCCTTAGAAGCCACAGGGATGTACGCTGAGTGTGCCCATGAAAACGGGGGCCTGCTGGAACTAGCCCTGCTTTTCCATTTTGAGGGCGGCATTCATGCCTGCCTTGAAGCTACCTGACATTCCCGGCTCCCGACAGGCCAGTGAGCCCTGGAAGAATGCTTCGGGGAAAATTATGAATTTGCTTTCTCTAAACCAGGGGCTTCCGTGGGCGCGGCGGCAGTCCGCATGACAGACTCTAGAGCGAAAGGGAACCTCGACGTGAGAACTCGCCTCCAGGTTAGGCCCTGAGTAGCCGTGCAGAAAGGGAGGCATGCAGCTGTTTCCACAAGTTCTCAGTCGCTTATGTGCTTTATTTTAAAGGAAGTACGCGTCCCGGGACTCCTAGGCCCCACGGGTGTGCATCGTTTTCCCTCCGAGGTCACTGAGTGCCTCCAGACACCTGTGGGCCGGCGGAGCAACGTCGAGGTCCATTGGTTGATCCCCCGGAGGACCTCTGTGCCTGCCGTGTGCTGGGCAGCAACACACTGCGCGTTCCTTGAGGAGCGCTACATCTCCAGAGCCCTCGAACGCCCTCGGGACAACATGGCTGGTGAGTGCGAAGTGCCCAGGAAGACTCTGTCATGGCCCTTGTGTGAGCTGCCATGAGAGAACACTGTGCTTGGAACACTGCGAGGCCCGCCCTCGTACCTGAAGTCACTCTGCTCGAGGAGAAAGTCAGCATATTAGCACGCTGTGTCGCTAACGGCACACCCAGCATGAACCCATGCCTGGAAGTAAGGCCCTGATTCGCCGTGCAGAAGCGGAGGCGTGCTGCAGCTTCCAGGAGGCGGTGGCCTCTGCTCTGCATGCCTTTAACGGCAGCACAGCTTTCTGGACACCTGGGAGGCTAGCCGGGGCACCCTGCTCCCGGCAGGAACACTGAGTACCCCCAGGTGCACCTGGGTCTGCTAAGCAACATCCAGGCCCGTAGCCCTTCAGAGCCCCCTGTGTGCAGGCCGAACGTAGGGAAACGCACTGCCCTCTCCTTCGGAGCAGCTTAGTTTCCTCCGCACTCGCACACGTTCGCGAACACCGTTCTGGCACGTCCCACGTTGCCCGGAGGTCTTACGCGGTGCCCTAGTCGGAGCTGCCCTCAGAGGAGCCCTCGTCTTCGCGTTTCATCCAGGACCTCCTGACTGAAGTCACCGTGCCTCCTAGAGGACGGCGGCTTGGGTTCTTACTGCACTTCAAGTCCTGTTCCTTCTGCGGCACTGCAGGCAGCCCCAGGCCCAGAGGAGCAGCTACAGCGTTCCTCGGTTGAGACAGTTCGCCGGATGCGGGACTCCCTACTTCGATAAGTTGATTCAGGGAAGGAAACGCAGGGTAACCGGTGTCTCTTGGGACTCCTTAGAAGCCACAGGGATGTATGCTGAGTGTGCCCATGAAAACGGGGGCCTGCTGGAACTAGCCCTGCTTTCCCATTTTGAGGGCGGCATTCATGCCTGCCTTGAAGCTACCTGATATTCCTGGCTCCCGACAGGCCAGTGAGCCCTGGAAGAATGCTTCGAGGAAAATTATGAGTTTGCTCTCTCTAAACCAGGGGCTTCCGTGGTCGCAGCTCGGTCCGCATGACAGGCTCTAGAGCGAAAGGAAACCTCGACGTGAGAACTCGCCTCCAGGTTAGGCCCTGAGTAGCCATGCAGAAAGGGAGGCATGCAGCTGTTTCCACGAGTTCTCAGTCGCTTATGTCCTTTTGTTTAAAGGAAGTACGCGTCCGGGGACTCCTAGGCCCCACGGGTGTGCATCGTATTCCCTCCGAGGTCACTGAGTGCCTCCAGACACCTGTGGGCCAGCGGAGCAACGTCGAGGTCCATTGGTTGATCCCCCGGAGGACCTCTGTGCCTGCCGAGTGCTGGGCAGCAACACTGCGCGTTCCTTGAAGAGCGCTACATATCCAGAACCCTCGAACGCCCTCGGGACAACATGGCTGGTGAGTGCGAAGTACCCAGGAAGACTCAGTCATGGCCCTTGTGTGAGCTGCCATGAGAGAACACTGTGCTTGGAACACTGCGAGGCCCGCCCTCGTACCTGAAGTCACTCTGCTCGAGGAGAAAGTCAGCATATTAGCACGCTGTGTCGCTACCGGCACACCCAGCATGAACCCATGCCTGGAAGTAAGGCCCTGATTCGCCGTGCAGAAGCGGAGGCGTGCTGCAGCTTCCAGGAGGCGGTGGCCTCTGCTCTGCATGCCTTTAACGGCAGCACAGCTTTCTGGACACCTGGGAGGCTAGCCGGGGCACCCTGCTCCCAGCAGGAACACTGAGTACCCCCAGGTGCACCTGGGTCTGCTAAGCAACATCCAGGCCCGTAGCCCTTCAGAGCCCCCTGTGTGCAGGCCGAGCGTAGGGAAACGCACTGCCCTCTCCTTCGGAGCAGCTTAGTTTCCTCCGCACTCGCACACGTTCGCGAACACCGTTCTGGCACGTCCCACGTGGCGTGGAGTTCTTACGCGGTGCCCTAATCGGAGCTGCCCTCAGAGGAGCCCTCGTCTTCGCGTTCCATCCAGGACCTCCTGACTGAAGTCACCGGGCCTCCTAGAGGACGGCGGCTTGGGTTCTTACTGCACTTCAAGTCCTGTTCCTTCTGCGGCACTGCAGGCAGCCACAGGCCCAGAGGAGCAGCTACGGCGTTCCTCGGTTGAGACAGTTCGCCGGATGCGGGACTCCCTACTTCGATAAGTTGATTCAGGGAAGGAAACGCAGGGTAACCGGTGTCTCTTGGGACTCCTTAGAAGCCACAGGGATGTACGCTGAGTGTGCCCATGAAAACGGGGGCCTGCTGGAACTAGCCCTGCTTTTCCATTTTGAGGGCGGCATTCATGCCTGCCTTGAAGCTACCTGACATTCCCGGCTCCCGACAGGCCAGTGAGCCCTGGAAGAATGCTTCGGGGAAAATTATGAATTTGCTTTCTCTAAACCAGGGGCTTCCGTGGGCGCGGCGGCGGTCCGCATGACAGACTCTAGAGCGAAAGGGAACCTCGACGTGAGAACTCGCCTCCAGGTTAGGCCCTGAGTAGCCGTGCAGAAAGGGAGGCATGCAGCTGTTTCCACAAGTTCTCAGTCGCTTATGTGCTTTATTTTAAAGGAAGTACGCGTCCCGGGACTCCTAGGCCCCACGGGTGTGCATCGTTTTCCCTCCGAGGTCACTGAGTGCCTCCAGACACCTGTGGGCCGGCGGAGCAACGTCGAGGTCCATTGGTTGATCCCCCGGAGGACCTCTGTGCCTGCCGTGTGCTGGGCAGCAACACACTGCGCGTTCCTTGAGGAGCGCTACATCTCCAGAGCCCTCGAACGCCCTCGGGACAACATGGCTGGTGAGTGCGAAGTGCCCAGGAAGACTCTGTCATGGCCCTTGTGTGAGCTGCCATGAGAGAACACTGTGCTTGGAACACTGCGAGGCCCGCCCTCGTACCTGAAGTCACTCTGCTCGAGGAGAAAGTCAGCATCTTAGCACGCTGTGTCGCTAACGGCACACCCAGCATGAACCCATGCCTGGAAGTAAGGCCCTGATTCGCCGTGCAGAAGCGGAGGCGTGCTGCAGCTTCCAGGAGGCGGTGGCCTCTGCTCTGCATGCCTTTAACGGCAGCACAGCTTTCTGGACACCTGGGAGGCTAGCCGGGGCACCCTGCTCCCGGCAGGAACACTGAGTACCCCCAGGTGCACCTGGGTCTGCTAAGCAACATCCAGGCCCGTAGCCCTTCAGAGCCCCCTGTGTGCAGGCCGAACGTAGGGAAACGCACTGCCCTCTCCTTCGGAGCAGCTTAGTTTCCTCCGCACTCGCACACGTTCGCGAACACCGTTCTGGCACGTCCCACGTTGCCCGGAGGTCTTACGCGGTGCCCTAGTCGGAGCTGCCCTCAGAGGAGCCCTCGTCTTCGCGTTTCATCCAGGACCTCCTGACTGAAGTCACCGTGCCTCCTAGAGGACGGCGGCTTGGGTTCTTACTGCACTTCAAGTCCTGTTCCTTCTGCGGCACTGCAGGCAGCCCCAGGCCCAGAGGAGCAGCTACGGCGTTCCTCGGTTGAGACAGTTCGCCGGATGCGGGACTCCCTACTTCGATAAGTTGATTCAGGGAAGGAAACGCAGGGTAACCGGTGTCTCTTGGGACTCCTTAGAAGCCACAGGGATGTATGCTGAGTGTGCCCATGAAAACGGGGGCCTGCTGGAACTAGCCCTGCTTTCCCATTTTGAGGGCGGCATTCATGCCTGCCTTGAAGCTACCTGATATTCCTGGCTCCCGACAGGCCAGTGAGCCCTGGAAGAATGCTTCGAGGAAAATTATGAGTTTGCTCTCTCTAAACCAGGGGCTTCCGTGGTCGCAGCTCGGTCCGCATGACAGGCTCTAGAGCGAAAGGGAACCTCGACGTGAGAACTCGCCTCCAGGTTAGGCCCTGAGTAGCCATGCAGAAAGGGAGGCATGCAGCTGTTTCCATGAGTTCTCAGTCGCTTATGTCCTTTTGTTTAAAGGAAGTACGCGTCCGGGGACTCCTAGGCCCCACGAGTGTGCATCGTATTCCCTCCGAGGTCACTGAGTGCCTCCAGACACCTGTGGGCCAGCGGAGCAACGTCGAGGTCCATTGGTTGATCCCCCGGAGGACCTCTGTGCCTGCCGAGTGCTGGGCAGCAACACACTGCGCATTCCTTGAGGAGCGCTACATCTCCAGAGCCCTCGAATGCCCTCGGGACAACATGGCTAGTGAGTGCGAAGTGCCCAGGAAGACTCTGTCATGGCCCTTGTGTGAGCTGCCATGAGAGAACACTGTGCTTGGAACACTGCGAGGCCCGCCCCGTATCTGAAGTCACTCTGCTCGAGGAGAAAGTCAGCATCTTAGCACGCTGTGTCGCTACCGGCACACCCAGCATGAACCCATTCCTGGAAGTAAGGCCCTGATTCGCCGTGCAGAAGCGGAGGCATGCTGCAGCTTCCAGGAGGCGGTGGCCTCTGCTCTGCATGCCTTTAACGGCAGCACAGCTTTCTGGACACCTGGGAGGCTAGCCGGGGCACCCTGCTCCCGGCAGGAACACTGAGTACCCCCAGGTGCACCTGGGTCTGCTAAGCAACATCCAGGCCCGTAGCCCTTCAGAGCCCCCTGTGTGCAGGCCGAGCGTAGGGAAACGCACTGCCCTCTCCTTCGGAGCAGCTTAGTTCCCTCCGCACTCGCACACGTTCGCGAACACCGTTCTGGCACGTCCCACGTGGCGTGGAGTTCTTACGCGGTGCCCTAATCGGAGCTGCCCTCAGAGGAGCCCTCGTCTTCGCGTTCCATCCAGGACCTCCTGACTGAAGTCACCGGGCCTCCTAGAGGACGGCGGCTTGGGTTCTTACTGCACTTCAAGTCCTGTTCCTTCTGCGACACTGCAGGCAGCCCCAGGCCCAGAGGAGCAGCTACGGCGTTCCTCGGTTGAGACAGTTCGCCGGATGTGGGATTCCCTACTTCGATAAGTTGATTCAGGGAAGGAAACACAGGGTAACCGGTGTCTCTTGGGACTCCTTAGAAGCCACAGGGATGTACGCTGAGTGTGCCCATGAAAACGGGGGCCTGCTGGAACTAGCCCTGCTTTTCCATTTTGAGGGCGGCATTCATGCCTGCCTTGAAGCTATCTGACATTCCCGGCTCCCGACAGGCCAGTGAGCCCTGGAAGAATGCTTCGGGGAAAATTATGAATTTGCTCTCTCTAAACCAGGGGCTTCCGTGGGTGCGGCGGCGGTCCGCATGACAGACTCTAGAGCGAAAGGGAACCTCGACGTGAGAACTCGCCTCCAGGTTAGGTCCTGAGTAGCCGTGCAGAAAGGGAGGCATGCAGCTGTTTCCACAAGTTCTCAGTCGCTTATGTGCTTTATTTTAAAGGAAGTACGCGTCCCGGGACTCCTAGGCCCCACGGGTGTGCATTGTTCTCCCTCCGAGGTCCCTGAGTGCCTCCAGACACCTGTGGGCCGGCGGAGCAACGTCGAGGTCCATTGGTTGATCCCCCGGAGGACCTCTGTGCCTGCCGAGTGCTGGGCAGCAACACACTGCGCATTCCTTGAGGAGCGCTACATCTCCAGAGCCCTCGAATGCCCTCGGGACAACATGGCTAGTGAGTGCGAAGTGCCCAGGAAGACTCTGTCATGGCCCTTGTGTGAGCTGCCATGAGAGAACACTGTGCTTGGAACACTGCGAGGCCCGCCCCGTATCTGAAGTCACTCTGCTCGAGGAGAAAGTCAGCATCTTAGCACGCTGTGTCGCTACCGGCACACCCAGCATGAACCCATTCCTGGAAGTAAGGCCCTGATTCGCCGTGCAGAAGCGGAGGCATGCTGCAGCTTCCAGGAGGCGGTGGCCTCTGCTCTGCATGCCTTTAACGGCAGCACAGCTTTCTGGACACCTGGGAGGCTAGCCGGGGCACCCTGCTCCCGGCAGGAACACTGAGTACCCCCAGGTGCACCTGGGTCTGCTAAGCAACATCCAGGCCCGTAGCCCTTCAGAGCCCCCTGTGTGCAGGCCGAGCGTAGGGAAACGCACTGCCCTCTCCTTCGGAGCAGCTTAGTTCCCTCCGCACTCGCACACGTTCGCGAACACCGTTCTGGCACGTCCCACGTGGCGTGGAGTTCTTACGCGGTGCCCTAATCGGAGCTGCCCTCAGAGGAGCCCTCGTCTTCGCGTTCCATCCAGGACCTCCTGACTGAAGTCACCGGGCCTCCTAGAGGACGGCGGCTTGGGTTCTTACTGCACTTCAAGTCCTGTTCCTTCTGCGACACTGCAGGCAGCCCCAGGCCCAGAGGAGCAGCTACGGCGTTCCTCGGTTGAGACAGTTCGCCGGATGTGGGATTCCCTACTTCGATAAGTTGATTCAGGGAAGGAAACACAGGGTAACCGGTGTCTCTTGGGACTCCTTAGAAGCCACAGGGATGTACGCTGAGTGTGCCCATGAAAACGGGGGCCTGCTGGAACTAGCCCTGCTTTTCCATTTTGAGGGCGGCATTCATGCCTGCCTTGAAGCTATCTGACATTCCCGGCTCCCGACAGGCCAGTGAGCCCTGGAAGAATGCTTCGGGGAAAATTATGAATTTGCTCTCTCTAAACCAGGGGCTTCCGTGGGTGCGGCGGCGGTCCGCATGACAGACTCTAGAGCGAAAGGGAACCTCGACGTGAGAACTCGCCTCCAGGTTAGGCCCTGAGTAGCCGTGCAGAAAGGGAGGCATGCAGCTGTTTCCACAAGTTCTCAGTCGCTTATGTGCTTTATTTTAAAGGAAGTACGCGTCCCGGGACTCCTAGGCCCCACGGGTGTGCATCGTTTTCCCTCCGAGGTCACTGAGTGCCTCCAGACACCTGTGGGCCGGCGGAGCAACGTCGAGGTCCATTGGTTGATCCCCCGGAGGACCTCTGTGCCTGCCGAGTGCTGGGCAGCAACACACTGCGCATTCCTTGAGGAGCGCTACATCTCCAGAGCCCTCGAATGCCCTCGGGACAACATGGCTAGTGAGTGCGAAGTGCCCAGGAAGACTCTGTCATGGCCCTTGTGTGAGCTGCCATGAGAGAACACTGTTCTTGGAACACTGCGAGGCCCGCCCCGTATCTGAAGTCACTCTGCTCGAGGAGAAAGTCAGCATCTTAGCACGCTGTGTCGCTACCGGCACACCCAGCATGAACCCATTCCTGGAAGTAAGGCCCTGATTCGCCGTGCAGAAGCGGAGGCATGCTGCAGCTTCCAGGAGGCAGTGGCCTCTGCTCTGCATGCCTTTAACGGCAGCACAGCTTTCTGGACACCTGGGAGGCTAGCCGGGGCACCCTGCTCCCGGCAGGAACACTGAGTACCCCCAGGTGCACCTGGGTCTGCTAAGCAACATCCAGGCCTGTAGCCCTTCAGAGCCCCCTGTGTGCAGGCCGAGCGTAGGGAAACGCACTGCCCTCTCCTTCGGAGCAGCTTAGTTTCCTCCGCACTCGCACACGTTCGCGAACACCGTTCTGGCACGTCCCACGTGGCGTGGAGTTCTTACGCGGTGCCCTAATCGGAGCTGCCCTCAGAGGAGCCCTCGTCTTCGCGTTCCATCCAGGACCTCCTGACTGAAGTCACCGGGCCTCCTAGAGGACGGCGGCTTGGGTTCTTACTGCACTTCAAGTCCTGTTCCTTCTGCGGCACTGCAGGCAGCCACAGGCCCAGAGGAGCAGCTACGGCGTTCCTCGGTTGAGACAGTTCGCCGGATGCGGGACTCCCTACTTCGATAAGTTGATTCAGGGAAGGAAACACAGGGTAACCGGTGTCTCTTGGGACTCCTTAGAAGCCACAGGGATGTACGCTGAGTGTGCCCATGAAAACGGGGGCCTGCTGGAACTAGCCCTGCTTTTCCATTTTGAGGGCGGCATTCATGCCTGCCTTGAAGCTACCTGACATTCCCGGCTCCCGACAGGCCAGTGAGCCCTGGAAGAATGCTTCGGGGAAAATTATGAATTTGCTTTCTCTAAACCAGGGGCTTCCGTGGGCGCGGCGGCGGTCCGCATGACAGACTCTAGAGCGAAAGGGAACCTCGACGTGAGAACTCGCCTCCAGGTTAGGCCCTGAGTAGCCGTGCAGAAAGGGAGGCATGCAGCTGTTTCCACAAGTTCTCAGTCGCTTATGTGCTTTATTTTAAAGGAAGTACGCGTCCCGGGACTCCTAGGCCCCACGGGTGTGCATCGTTTTCCCTCCGAGGTCACTGAGTGCCTCCAGACACCTGTGGGCCGGCGGAGCAACGTCGAGGTCCATTGGTTGATCCCCCGGAGGACCTCTGTGCCTGCCGTGTGCTGGGCAGCAACACACTGCGCATTCCTTGAGGAGCGCTACATCTCCAGAGCCCTCGAACGCCCTCGGGACAACATGGCTGGTGAGTGCGAAGTGCCCAGGAAGACTCTGTCATGGCCCTTGTGTGAGCTGCCATGAGAGAACACTGTGCTTGGAACACTGCGAGGCCCGCCCTCGTACCTGAAGTCACTCTGCTCGAGGAGAAAGTCAGCATCTTAGCACGCTGTGTCGCTAACGGCACACCCAGCATGAACCCATGCCTGGAAGTAAGGCCCTGATTCGCCGTGCAGAAGCGGAGGCGTGCTGCAGCTTCCAGGAGGCGGTGGCCTCTGCTCTGCATGCCTTTAACGGCAGCACAGCTTTCTGGACACCTGGGAGGCTAGCCGGGGCACCCTGCTCCCGGCAGGAACACTGAGTACCCCCAGGTGCACCTGGGTCTGCTAAGCAACATCCAGGCCCGTAGCCCTTCAGAGCCCCCTGTGTGCAGGCCGAACGTAGGGAAACGCACTGCCCTCTCCTTCGGAGCAGCTTAGTTTCCTCCGCACTCGCACACGTTCGCGAACACCGTTCTGGCACGTCCCACGTTGCCCGGAGGTCTTACGCGGTGCCCTAGTCGGAGCTGCCCTCAGAGGAGCCCTCGTCTTCGCGTTTCATCCAGGACCTCCTGACTGAAGTCACCGTGCCTCCTAGAGGACGGCAGCTTGGGTTCTTACTGCACTTCAAGTCCTGTTCCTTCTGCGGCACTGCAGGCAGCCCCAGGCCCAGAGGAGCAGCTACGGCGTTCCTCGGTTGAGACAGTTCGCCGGATGCGGGACTCCCTACTTCGATAAGTTGATTCAGGGAAGGAAACGCAGGGTAACCGGTGTCTCTTGGGACTCCTTAGAAGCCACAGGGATGTATGCTGAGTGTGCCCATGAAAACGGGGGCCTGCTGGAACTAGCCCTGCTTTCCCATTTTGAGGGCGGCATTCATGCCTGCCTTGAAGCTACCTGATATTCCTGGCTCCCGACAGGCCAGTGAGCCCTGGAAGAATGCTTCGAGGAAAATTATGAGTTTGCTCTCTCTAAACCAGGGGCTTCCGTGGTCGCAGCTCGGTCCGCATGACAGGCTCTAGAGCGAAAGGGAACCTCGACGTGAGAACTCGCCTCCAGGTTAGGCCCTGAGTAGCCATGCAGAAAGGGAGGCATGCAGCTGTTTCCACGAGTTCTCAGTCGCTTATGTCCTTTTGTTTAAAGGAAGTACGCGTCCGGGGACTCCTAGGCCCCACGGGTGTGCATCGTATTCCCTCCGAGGTCACTGAGTGCCTCCAGACACCTGTGGGCCAGCGGAGCAACGTCGAGGTCCATTGGTTGATCCCCCGGAGGACCTCTGTGCCTGCCGAGTGCTGGGCAGCAACACTGCGCGTTCCTTGAAGAGCGCTACATATCCAGAGCCCTCGAACGCCCTCGGGACAACATGGCTGGTGAGTGCGAAGTACCCAGGAAGACTCAGTCATGGCCCTTGTGTGAGCTGCCATGAGAGAACACTGTGCTTGGAACACTGCGAGGCCCGCCCTCGTACCTGAAGTCACTCTGCTCGAGGAGAAAGTCAGCATATTAGCACGCTGTGTCGCTACCGGCACACCCAGCATGAACCCATGCCTGGAAGTAAGGCCCTGATTTGCCGTGCAGAAGTGGAGGCGTGCTGCAGCTTCCAGGAGGCGGTGGCCTCTGCTCTGCATGCCTTTAACGGCAGCACAGCTTTCTGGACACCTGGGAGGCTAGCCGGGGCACCCTGCTCCCAGCAGGAACACTGAGTACCCCCAGGTGCACCTGGGTCTGCTAAGCAACATCCAGGCCCGTAGCCCTTCAGAGCCCCCTGTGTGCAGGCCGAGCGTAGGGAAACGCACTGCCCTCTCCTTCGGAGCAGCTTAGTTTCCTCCGCACTCGCACACGTTCGCGAACACCGTTCTGGCACGTCCCACGTGGCATGGAGTTCTTACGCGGTGCCCTAATCGGAGCTGCCCTCAGAGGAGCCCTCGTCTTCGCGTTCCATCCACGACCTCCTGACTGAAGTCACCGGGCCTCCTAGAGGACGGCGGCTTGGGTTCTTACTGCACTTCAAGTCCTGTTCCTTCTGCGGCACTGCAGGCAGCCACAGGCCCAGAGGAGCAGCTACGGCGTTCCTCGGTTGAGACAGTTCGCCGGATGCGGGCCTCCCTACTTCGATAAGTTGATTCAGGGAAGGAAACGCAGGGTAACCGGTGTCTCTTGGGACTCCGTAGAAGCCAGAGGGATGTACGCTGAGTGTGCCCATGAAAACGGGGGCCTGCTGGAACTAGCCCTGCTTTTCCATTTTGAGGGCGGCATTCATGCCTGCCTTGAAGCTACCTGACATTCCCGGCTCCCGACAGGCCAGTGAGCCCTGGAAGAATGCTTCGGGGAAAATTATGAATTTGCTCTCTCTAAACCAGGGGCTTCCGTGGGCGCGGCGGCGGTCCGCATGACAGACTCTAGAGCGAAAGGGAACCTCGACGTGAGAACTCGCCTCCAGGTTAGGCCCTGAGTAGCCGTGCAGAAAGGGAGGCATGCAGCTGTTTCCACAAGTTCTCAGTCGCTTATGTGCTTTATTTTAAAGGAAGTACGCGTCCCGGGACTCCTAGGCCCCACGGGTGTGCATCGTTTTCCCTCCGAGGTCACTGAGTGCCTCCAGACACCTGTGGGCCGGCGGAGCAACGTCGAGGTCCATTGGTTGATCCCCCGGAGGACCTCTGTGCCTGCCGTGTGCTGGGCAGCAACACACTGCGCGTTCCTTGAGGAGCGCTACATCTCCAGAGCCCTCGAACGCCCTCGGGACAACATGGCTGGTGAGTGCGAAGTGCCCAGGAAGACTCTGTCATGGCCCTTGTGTGAGCTGCCATGAGAGAACACTGTGCTTGGAACACTGCGAGGCCCGCCCTCGTACCTGAAGTCACTCTGCTCGAGGAGAAAGTCAGCATCTTAGCACGCTGTGTCGCTAACGGCACACCCAGCATGAACCCATGCCTGGAAGTAAGGCCCTGATTCGCCGTGCAGAAGCGGAGGCGTGCTGCAGCTTCCAGGAGGCGGTGGCCTCTGCTCTGCATGCCTTTAACGGCAGCACAGCTTTCTGGACACCTGGGAGGCTAGCCGGGGCACCCTGCTCCCGGCAGGAACACTGAGTACCCCCAGGTGCACCTGGGTCTGCTAAGCAACATCCAGGCCCGTAGCCCTTCAGAGCCCCCTGTGTGCAGGCCGAACGTAGGGAAACGCACTGCCCTCTCCTTCGGAGCAGCTTAGTTTCCTCCGCACTCGCACACGTTCGCGAACACCTTTCTGGCACGTCCCACGTTGCCCGGAGGTCTTACGCGGTGCCCTAGTCGGAGCTGCCCTCAGAGGAGCCCTCGTCTTCGCGTTTCATCCAGGACCTCCTGACTGAAGTCACCGTGCCTCCTAGAGGATGGCGGCTTGGGTTCTTACTGCACTTCAAGTCCTGTTCCTTCTGCGGCACTGCAGGCAGCCCCAGGCCCAGAGGAGCAGCTACGGCGTTCCTCGGTTGAGACAGTTCGCCGGATGCGGGACTCCCTACTTCGATAAGTTGATTCAGGGAAGGAAACGCAGGGTAACCGGTGTCTCTTGGGACTCCTTAGAAGCCACAGGGATGTACGCTGAGTGTGCCCATGAAAACGGGGGCCTGCTGGAACTAGCCCTGCTTTCCCATTTTGAGGGCGGCATTCATGCCTGCCTTGAAGCTACCTGATATTCCTGGCTCCAGACAGGCCAGTGAGCCCTGGAAGAATGCTTCGGGGAAAATTATGCGTTTGCTCTCTCTAAACCAGGGGCTTCCGTGGTCGCAGCTCGGTCCGCATGACAGGCTCTAGAGCGAAAGGGAACCTCGACGTGAGAACTCGCCTCCAGGTTAGGCCCTGAGTAGCCATGCAGAAAGGGAGGCATGCAGCTGTTTCCACGAGTTCTCAGTCGCTTATGTCCTTTTGTTTAAAGGAAGTACGCGTCCGGGGACTCCTAGTCCCCACGGGTGTGCATCGTATTCCCTCCGAGGTCACTGAGTGCCTCCAGACACCTGTGGGCCAGCGGAGCAACGTCGAGGTCCATTGGTTGATCCCCCGGAGGACCTCTGTGCCTGCCGAGTGCTGGGCAGCAACACACTGCGCGTTCCTTGAAGAGCGCTACATATCCAGAGCCCTCGAACGCCCTCGGGACAACATGGCTGGTGAGTGCGAAGTACCCAGGAAGACTCAGTCATGGCCCTTGTGTGAGCTGCCATGAGAGAACACTGTGCTTGGAACACTGCGAGGCCCGCCCTCATACCTGAAGTCACTCTGCTCGAGGAGAAAGTCAGCATATTAGCACGCTGTGTCGCTACCGGCACACCCAGCATGAACCCATGCCTGGAAGGAAGGCCCTGATTTGCCGTGCAGAAGCGGAGGCGTGCTGCAGCTTCCAGGAGGCGGTGGCCTCTGCTCTGCATGCCTTTAACGGCAGCACAGCTTTCTGGACACCTGGGAGGCTAGCCGGGGCACCCTGCTCCCAGCAGGAACACTGAGTACCCCCAGGTGCACCTGGGTCTGCTAAGCAACATCCAGGCCCGTAGCCCTTCAGAGCCCCCTGTGTGCAGGCCGAGCGTAGGGAAACACACTGCCCTCTCCTTCGGAGCAGCTTAGTTTCCTCCGCACTCGCACACATTCGCGAACACCGTTCTGGCACGTCCCACGTGGCGTGGAGTTCTTACGCGGTGCCCGAATCGGAGCTGCCCTCAGAGGAGCCCTCGTCTTCGCGTTCCATCCAGGACCTCCTGACTGAAGTCACCGGGCCTCCTAGAGGACGGCGGCTTGGGTTCTTACTGCACTTCAAGTCCTGTTCCTTCTGCGGCACTGCAGGCAGCCACAGGCCCAGAGGAGCAGCTACGGTGTTCCTCGGTTGAGACAGTTCGCCGGATGCGGGACTCCCTACTTTGATAAGTTGATTCAGGGAAGGAAACACAGGGTAACCGGTGTCTCTTGGGACTCCTTAGAAGTCACAGGGATGTACGCTGAGTGTGCCCATGAAAACGGGGGCCTGCTGGAACTAGCCCTGCTTTTCCATTTTGAGGGCGGCATTCATGCCTGCCTTGAAGCTACCTGACATTCCCGGCTCCCGACAGGCCAGTGAGCCCTGGAAGAATGCTTCGGGGAAAATTATGAATTTGGTCTCTCTAAACCAGGAGCTTCCGTGGGCGCGGCGGCGGTCCGCATGACAGACTCTAGAGCGAAAGGGAACCTCGACGTGAGAACTCGCCTCCAGGTTAGGCCCTGAGTAGCCGTGCAGAAAGGGAGGCATGCAGCTGTTTCCACAAGTTCTCAGTCGCTTATGTGCTTTATTTTAAAGGAAGTACGCGTCCCGGGACTCCTAGGCCCCACGGGTGTGCATCGTTTTCCCTCCGAGGTCACTGAGTGCCTCCAGACACCTGTGGGCCGGTGGAGCAACGTCGAGGTCCATTGGTTGATCCCCCGGAGGACCTCTGTGCCTGCCGTGTGCTGGGGAGCAACACACTGCGCGTTCCTTGAGGAACGCTACATCTCCAGAGCCCTCGAACGCCCTCGGGACAACATGGCTGGTGAGTGCGAAGTGCCCAGGAAGACTCTGTCATGGCCCTTGTGTGAGCTGCCATGAGAGAACACTGTGCTTGGAACACTGCGAGGCCCGCCCTCGTACCTGAAGTCACTCTGCTCGAGGAGAAAGTCAGCATCTTAGCACGCTGTGTCGCTAACGGCACACCCAGCATGAACCCATGCCTGGAAGTAAGGCCCTGATTCGCCGTGCAGAAGCGGAGGCGTGCTGCAGCTTCCAGGAGGCGGTGGCCTCTGCTCTGCATGCCTTTAACGGCAGCACAGCTTTCTGGACACCTGGGAGGCTAGCCGGGGCACCCTGCTCCCGGCAGGAACACTGAGTACCCCCAGGTGCACCTGGGTCTGCTAAGCAACATCCAGGCCCGTAGCCTTTCAGAGCCCACTGTGTGCAGGCCGAGTGTAGGGAAACGCACTGCCCTCTCCTTCGGAGCAGCTTAGTTTCCTCGGCACTTGCACACGTTCGTGAACACCGTTCTGGCACGTCCCACGTTGCCCGGAGGTCTTACGCGGTGCCCTAGTCGGAGCTGCCCTCAGAGGAGCCCTCGTTTTCGCGTTTCATCCAGGACCTCCTGACTGAAGTCACCGTGCCTCCTAGAGGACGGCGGCTTGGGTTCTTACTGCACTTCAAGTCCTGTTCCTTCTGCGGCACTGCAGGCAGCCCCAGGCCCAGAGGAGCAGCTACGGCGTTCCTCGGTTGAGACAGTTCGCCGGATGCGGGACTCCCTACTTCGATAAGTTGATTCAGGGAAGGAAACGCAGGGTAACCGGTGTCTGTTGGGACTCCTTAGAAGCCACAGGGATGTACGCTGAGTGTGCCCATGAAAACGGGGGCCTGCTGGAACTAGCCCTGCTTTCCCATTTTGAGGGCGGCATTCATGCCTGCCTTGAAGCTACCTGATATTCCCGGCACCCGACAGGCCAGTGAGCCCTGGAAAAATGCTTCGGGGAAAATTATGAGTTTGCTCTCTCTAAACCAGGGGCTTCCGTGGTCGCAGCTCGGTCCGCATGACAGGCTCTAGAGCGAAAGGGAACCTCGACGTGAGAACTCGCCTCCAGGTTAGGCCCTGAGTAGCCATGCAGAAAGGGAGGCATGCAGCTGTTTCCACGAGTTCTCAGTCGCTTATGTCCTTTATTTTAAAGGAAGTACGCGTCCGGGGACTCCTAGGCCCCACGGGTGTGCATCGTTTTCCCTCCGAGGTCACTGAGTGCCTCCAGACACCTGTGGGCCGGTGGAGCAACGTCGAGGTCCATTGGTTGATCCCCCGGAGGACCTCTGTGCCTGCCGAGTGCTGGGCAGCAACACACTGCGCGTTCCTTGAGGAGCGCTGCATCTCCAGAGCCCTCGAACGCCCTCGGGACAGCATGGCTGGTGAGTGCGAAGTGCCCAGGAAGTCTCTGTCATGGCCCTTGTGTGAGCTGCCATGAGAGAACACTGTGCTTGGAACACTGCGAGGCCCGCCCCGTACCTGAAGTCACTCTGCTCAAGGAGAAACTCAGCATCTTAGCACGCTGTGTCGCTACCGGCACACCCAGCATGAACCCATGCCTGGAAGTAAGGCCCTGATTCGCCGTGCAGAAGCGGAGGCGTGCTGCAGCTTCCAGGAGGCGGTGGCCTCTGCTCTGCATGCCTTTAACGGCAGCACAGCTTTCTGGACACCTGGGAGTCTAGCCGGGGCACCCTGCTCCCAGCAGGAACACTGAGTACCCCCAGGTGCACCTGGGTCTGCTAAGCAACATCCAGGCCCGTAGCCCTTCAGAGCCCCCTGTGTGCAGGCCGAGCGTAGGGAAACGCACTGCCCTCTCCTTCGGAGCAGCTTAGTTTCCTCCGCACTCGCACACGTTCGCGAACACCGTTCTGGCACGTCCCACGTGGCGTGGAGTTCTTACGTGGTGCCCTAATCGGAGCTGCCCTCAGAGGAGCCCTCGTCTTCGCGTTCCATCCAGGACCTCCTGACTGAAGTCACCGGGCCTCCTAGAGGACGGCGGCTTGGGTTTTTCCTGCACTTCAAGTCCTGTTCCTTCTGCGGCACTGCAGGCAGCACCAGGCCCAGAGGAGCAGCTACGGCGTTCCTCGGTTGAGACAGTTCGCCGGATGCGGGACTCCCTACTTCGATAAGTTGATTCAGGGAAGGAAACACAGGGTAACCGGTGTCTCTTGGGACTCCTTAGAAGCCACAGGGATGTACGCTGAGTGTGCCCATGAAAACGGGGGCCTGCTGGAACTAGCCCTGCTTTTCCATGTTGAGGGCGGCATTCATGCCTGCCTTGAAGCTACCTGACATTCCCGGCTCCCGACAGGCCAGTGAGCCCTGGAAGAATGCTTCGGGGAAAATTATGAGTTTGCTCTCTCTAAACCAGGGGCTTCCGTGGCCGCCGCGTCGGTCCGAATGACAGGCTCTATAGCGAAAGTGAACCGCGACGTGAGAACTCGCCTCCAGGTTAGGCCTTGAGTAGCCATGCAGAAAGGGAGGCATGCAGCTGTTTCCACGAGTTCTCAGTCGCTTATGTCCTTTAGTATAAAGGAAGTACGCGTCCGGGGACTCCTAGGCCCCACGGGTGTGCATCGTTTTCCCTCCGAGGTCACTGAGTGCCTCCAGACACCTGTGGGCCGGCGGAGCAACGTCGAGGTCCATTGGTTGATCCCCCGGAGGACCTCTGTGCCTGCCGAGTGCTGGGCAGCAACACACTGCGCGTTCCTTGAGGAGCGCTACATCTCCAGAGCCCTCGAACGCCCTCGGGACAACATGGCTGGTGAGTGCGAAGTACCCAGGAAGACTCAGTCATGGCCCTTGTGTGAGCTGCCATGAGAGAACACTGTGCTTGGAACACTGCGAGGCCCACCCTCGTACCTGAAGTCACTCTGCTCATGGAGAAAGTCAGCATCTTAGCACGCTGTGTCGCTACCGGCACACCCAACATGAACCCATGCCTGGAAGTAAGGCCCTGATTTGCCGTGCAGAAGCGGAGGCGTGCTGCAGCTTCCAGGAGGCGGTGGCCTCTGCTCTGCATGCCTTTAACGGTAGCACAGCTTTCTGGACACCTGCGAGGCTAGCCGGGGCACCCTGCTCCCAGCAGGAACACTGAGTACCCCCAGGTGCACCTGGGTCTGCTAAGCAACATCCAGGCCCGTAGCCCTTCAGAGCCTCCTGTGTGCAGGCCGAGCGTAGAGAAACGCACTGCCCTCTCCTTCGGAGCAGCTTAGTTTCCTCCGCACTCGCACACGTTCACGAACACGGTTCTGGCATGTCCCACGTGGCCCGGAGGTCTTACGCGGTGCCCTAATCGGATCGGCCCTCAGAGGAGCCCTCGTCTTCGCGTTTCATCCAGGACCTCCTGACTGAAGTCACCGTGCCTCCTAGAGGACGGCGGCTTGGGTTTTTCCTGCACTTCAAGTCCTGTTCCTTCTGCGGCACTGCAGGCAGCCCCAGGCCCAGAGGAGCAGCTACGGCGTTCCTTGGTTGAGACAGTTCGCCGGATGCGGGACTCCCTACTTCGATAAGTTGATTCAGGGAAGGAAACACAGGGTAACCGGTGTCTCTTGGGACTCCTTAGAAGCCACAGGGATGTACGCTGAGTGTGCCCATGAAAACGGGGGCCTGTTGGAACTAGCCCTGCTTTTCCATTTTGAGGGCGGCATTCATGCCTGCCTTGAAGCTACCTGACATTCCCGGCTCCCGACAGGCCAGTGAGCCCTGGAAGAATGCTTCGGGGAAAATTATGAATTTGCTCTCTCTAAACAAGGGGCTTCCGTGGGCGCGGCGGCGGTCCGCATTACAGACTCTAGAGCGAAAGGGAACCTCGACGTGAGAACTCGCCTCCAGGTTAGGCCCTGAGTAGCCGTACAGAAAGGGAGGCATGCAGCTGTTTCCACAAGTTCTCAGTCGCTTATGTGCTTTATTTTAAAGGAAGTACGCGTCCCGGGACTCCTAGGCCCCACGGGTGTGCATCGTTTTCCCTCCGAGGTCACTGAGTGCCTCCAGACACCTGTGGGCCGGCGGAGCAACGTCGAGGTCCATTGGTTGATCCCCCGGAGGACCTCTGTGCCTGCCGAGTGCTGGTCAGCAACACACTGCGCATTCCTTGAGGAGCGCTACATCTCCAGAGCCCTCGAATGCCCTCGGGACAACATGGCTAGTGAGTGCGAAGTGCCCAGGAAGACTCTGTCATGGCCCTTGTGTGAGCTGCCATGAGAGAACACTGTGCTTGGAACACTGCGAGGCCCGCCCCGTATCTGAAGTCACTCTGCTCGAGGAGAAAGTCAGCATCTTAGCACGCTGTGTCGCTACCGGCACACCCAGCATGAACCCATGCCTGGAAGGAAGGCCCTGATTTGCCGTGCAGAAGCGGAGGCGTGCTGCAGCTTCCAGGAGGCGGTGGCCTCTGCTCTGCATGCCTTTAACGGCAGCACAGCTTTCTGGACACCTGCGAGGCTAGCCGGGGCACCCTGCTCCCAGCAGGAACACTGAGTACCCCCAGGTGCACCTGGGTCTGCTAAGCAACATCCAGGCCCGTAGCCCTTCAGAGCCCCCTGTGTGCAGGCCGAGCGTAGGGAAACGCACTGCCCTCTCCTTCGGAGCAGCTTAGTTTCCTCCGCACGCGCACAGGTTCGCGAACACCGTTCTGGCACGTCCCACGTGGCCCGGTGGTCTTACGCGGTGCCCTAATCGGACCTGCCCTCAGAGGAGCCCTCGTCTTCGCGTTTCATTCAGGACATCATGACTGAAGTCACCGTGCCTCCTAGAGGACGGCGGCTTGGGTTCTTACTGCACTTCAAGTGCTGTTCCTTCTGCGGCACTGCAGGCAGCCCCAGGCCCAGAGGAGCAGCTACGGCGTTCCTCGGTTGAGACAGTTCGCCGGATGCGGGACTCCCTACTTCGATAAGTTAATTCAGGGAAGGAAACGCAGGGTAACCGTTGTCTCTTGGGACTCGTTAGAAGCCACAGGGATGTACGCTGAGTGTGCCCATGAAAACGGGGGCCTGCTGGAACTAGCCCTGCTTTCCCATTTTGAGGGCGGCATTCATGCCTGCCTTGAAGCTACCTGACATTCCCGGCTCCCGACAGGCCAGTGAGCCCTGGAAGAATGCTTCGGGGAAAATTATGAGTTTGCTCTCTCTAAACCAGGGGCTTCCGTGGTCGCAGCTCGGTCCGCATGACAGGCTCTAGAGCGAAAGGGAACCGCGACGTGAGAACTCGCCTCCAGGTTAGGCCTTGAGTAGCCATGCAGAAAGGGAGGCATGCAGCTGTTTCCACGAGTTCTCAGTCGCTTATGTCCTTTAGTTTAAAGGAAGTACGCGTCCGGGGACTCCTAGGCCCCACGGGTGTGCATCGTTTTCCCTCCGAGGTCACTGAGTGACTCCAGACACCTGTGGGCCGGCGGAGCAATGTCGAGGTCCATTGGTTGATCCCCCGGAGGACCTCTGTGCCTGCCGAGTGCTGGGCAGCAACACACTGCGCGTTCCTTGAGGAGCGCTACATATCCAGAGCCCTCGAACGCCCTCGGGACAACATGGCTGGTGAGTGCGAAGTACCCAGGAAGACTCAGTCATGGCCCTTCTGTGAGCTGCCATGAGAGAAAACTGTGCTTGGAACACTGCGAGGCCCGCCCTGGTACCTGAAGTCACTCTGCTCGAGGAGAAAGTCAGCATCTTAGCACGCTGTGTCGCTACCGGCACACCCAGCATGAACCCATGCCTGGAAGGAAGGCCCTGATTTGCCGTGCAGAAGCGGAGGCGTGCTGCAGCTTCCAGGAGGCGGTGGCCTCTGCTCTGCATGCCTTTAACGGCAGCACAGCTTTCTGGACACCTGGGAGGCTAGCCGGGGCACCCTGCTCCCAGCAGGAACACTGAGTACCCCCAGGTGCACCTGGGTCTGCTAAGCAACATCCAGGCCCGTAGCCCTTCAGAGCCCCCTGTGTGCAGGCCGAGCGTAGGGAAACGCACTGCCCTCTCCTTCGGAGCAGCTTAGTTTCCTCCGCACGCGCACAGGTTCGCGAACACCGTTCTGGCACGTCCCACGTGGCCCGGTGGTCTTACGCGGTGCCCTAATCGGACCTGCCCTCAGAGGAGCCCTCGTCTTCGCGTTTCATTCAGGACATCATGACTGAAGTCACCGTGCCTCCTAGAGGACGGCGGCTTGGGTTCTTACTGCACTTCAAGTGCTGTTCCTTCTGCGGCACTGCAGGCAGCCCCAGGCCCAGAGGAGCAGCTACGGCGTTCCTCGGTTGAGACAGTTCGCCGGATGCGGGACTCCCTACTTCGATAAGTTAATTCAGGGAAGGAAACGCAGGGTAACCGTTGTCTCTTGGGACTCGTTAGAAGCCACAGGGATGTACGCTGAGTGTGCCCATGAAAACGGGGGCCTGCTGGAACTAGCCCTGCTTTCCCATTTTGAGGGCGGCATTCATGCCTGCCTTGAAGCTACCTGACATTCCCGGCTCCCGACAGGCCAGTGAGCCCTGGAAGAATGCTTCGGGGAAAATTATGAGTTTGCTCTCTCTAAACCAGGGGCTTCCGTGGTCGCAGCTCGGTCCGCATGACAGGCTCTAGAGCGAAAGGGAACCGCGACGTGAGAACTCGCCTCCAGGTTAGGCCTTGAGTAGCCATGCAGAAAGGGAGGCATGCAGCTGTTTCCACGAGTTCTCAGTCGCTTATGTCCTTTAGTTTAAAGGAAGTACGCGTCCGGGGACTCCTAGGCCCCACGGGTGTGCATCGTTTTCCCTCCGAGGTCACTGAGTGACTCCAGACACCTGTGGGCTGGCGGAGCAATGTCGAGGTCCATTGGTTGATCCCCCGGAGGACCTCTGTGCCTGCCGAGTGCTGGGCAGCAACACACTGCGCGTTCCTTGAGGAGCGCTACATATCCAGAGCCCTCGAACGCCCTCGGGACAACATGGCTGGTGAGTGCGAAGTACCCAGGAAGACTCAGTCATGGCCCTTCTGTGAGCTGCCATGAGAGAAAACTGTGCTTGGAACACTGCGAGGCCCGCCCTGGTACCTGAAGTCACTCTGCTCGAGGAGAAAGTCAGCATCTTAGCACGCTGTGTCGCTACCGGCACACCCAGCATGAACCCATGCCTGGAAGGAAGGCCCTGATTTGCCGTGCAGAAGCGGAGGCGTGCTGCAGCTTCCAGGAGGCGGTGGCCTCTGCTCTGCATGCCTTTAACGGCAGCACAGCTTTCTGGACACCTGGGAGGCTAGCCGGGGCACCCTGCTCCCAGCAGGAACACTGAGTACCCCCAGGTGCACCTGGGTCTGCTAAGCAACATCCAGGCCCGTAGCCCTTCAGAGCCCCCTGTGTGCAGGCCGAGCATAGGGAAACGCACTGCCCTCTCCTTCGGAGCAGCTTAGTTTCCTCCGCACGCGCACAGGTTCGCGAACACCGTTCTGGCACGTCCCACGTGGCCCGGTGGTCTTACGCGGTGCCCTAATCGGACCTGCCCTCAGAGGAGCCCTCGTCTTCGCGTTTCATTCAGGACATCATGACTGAAGTCACCGTGCCTCCTAGAGGACGGCGGCTTGGGTTCTTACTGCACTTCAAGTGCTGTTCCTTCTGCGGCACTGCAGGCAGCCCCAGGCCCAGAGGAGCAGCTACGGCGTTCCTCGGTTGAGACAGTTCGCCGGATGCGGGACTCCCTACTTCGATAAGTTAATTCAGGGAAGGAAACGCAGGGTAACCGTTGTCTCTTGGGACTCGTTAGAAGCCACAGGGATGTACGCTGAGTGTGCCCATGAAAACGGGGGCCTGCTGGAACTAGCCCTGCTTTCCCATTTTGAGGGCGGCATTCATGCCTGCCTTGAAGCTACCTGACATTCCCGGCTCCCGACAGGCCAGTGAGCCCTGGAAGAATGCTTCGGGGAAAATTATGAGTTTGCTCTCTCTAAACCAGGGGCTTCCGTGGTCGCAGCTCGGTCCGCATGACAGGCTCTAGAGCGAAAGGGAACCGCGACGTGAGAACTCGCCTCCAGGTTAGGCCTTGAGTAGCCATGCAGAAAGGGAGGCATGCAGCTGTTTCCACGAGTTCTCAGTCGCTTATGTCCTTTAGTTTAAAGGAAGTACGCGTCCGGGGACTCCTAGGCCCCACGGGTGTGCATCGTTTTCCCTCCGAGGTCACTGAGTGACTCCAGACACCTGTGGGCCGGCGGAGCAATGTCGAGGTCCATTGGTTGATCCCCCGGAGGACCTCTGTGCCTGCCGAGTGCTGGGCAGCAACACACTGCGCGTTCCTTGAGGAGCGCTACATATCCAGAGCCCTCGAACGCCCTCGGGACAACATGGCTGGTGAGTGCGAAGTACCCAGGAAGACTCAGTCATGGCCCTTCTGTGAGCTGCCATGAGAGAAAACTGTGCTTGGAACACTGCGAGGCCCGCCCTGGTACCTGAAGTCACTCTGCTCGAGGAGAAAGTCAGCATCTTAGCACGCTGTGTCGCTACCGGCACACCCAGCATGAACCCATGCCTGGAAGGAAGGCCCTGATTTGCCGTGCAGAAGCGGAGGCGTGCTGCAGCTTCCAGGAGGCGGTGGCCTCTGCTCTGCATGCCTTTAACGGCAGCACAGCTTTCTGGACACCTGGGAGGCTAGCCGGGGCACCCTGCTCCCAGCAGGAACACTGAGTACCCCCAGGTGCACCTGGGTCTGCTAAGCAACATCCAGGCCCGTAGCCCTTCAGAGCCCCCTGTGTGCAGGCCGAGCGTAGGGAAACGCACTGCCCTCTCCTTCGGAGCAGCTTAGTTTCCTCCGCACGCGCACAGGTTCGCGAACACCGTTCTGGCACGTCCCACGTGGCCCGGTGGTCTTACGCGGTGCCCTAATCGGACCTGCCCTCAGAGGAGCCCTCGTCTTCGCGTTTCATTCAGGACATCATGACTGAAGTCACCGTGCCTCCTAGAGGACGGCGGCTTGGGTTCTTACTGCACTTCAAGTGCTGTTCCTTCTGCGGCACTGCAGGCAGCCCCAGGCCCAGAGGAGCAGCTACGGCGTTCCTCGGTTGAGACAGTTCGCCGGATGCGGGACTCCCTACTTCGATAAGTTAATTCAGGGAAGGAAACGCAGGGTAACCGTTGTCTCTTGGGACTCGTTAGAAGCCACAGGGATGTACGCTGAGTGTGCCCATGAAAACGGGGGCCTGCTGGAACTAGCCCTGCTTTCCCATTTTGAGGGCGGCATTCATGCCTGCCTTGAAGCTACCTGACATTCCCGGCTCCCGACAGGCCAGTGAGCCCTGGAAGAATGCTTCGGGGAAAATTATGAGTTTGCTCTCTCTAAACCAGGGGCTTCCGTGGTCGCAGCTCGGTCCGCATGACAGGCTCTAGAGCGAAAGGGAACCGCGACGTGAGAACTCGCCTCCAGGTTAGGCCTTGAGTAGCCATGCAGAAAGGGAGGCATGCAGCTGTTTCCACGAGTTCTCAGTCGCTTATGTCCTTTAGTTTAAAGGAAGTACGCGTCCGGGGACTCCTAGGCCCCACGGGTGTGCATCGTTTTCCCTCCGAGGTCACTGAGTGACTCCAGACACCTGTGGGCCGGCGGAGCAATGTCGAGGTCCATTGGTTGATCCCCCGGAGGACCTCTGTGCCTGCCGAGTGCTGGGCAGCAACACACTGCGCGTTCCTTGAGGAGCGCTACATATCCAGAGCCCTCGAACGCCCTCGGGACAACATGGCTGGTGAGTGCGAAGTACCCAGGAAGACTCAGTCATGGCCCTTCTGTGAGCTGCCATGAGAGAAAACTGTGCTTGGAACACTGCGAGGCCCGCCCTGGTACCTGAAGTCACTCTGCTCGAGGAGAAAGTCAGCATCTTAGCACGCTGTGTCGCTACCGGCACACCCAGCATGAACCCATGCCTGGAAGGAAGGCCCTGATTTGCCGTGCAGAAGCGGAGGCGTGCTGCAGCTTCCAGGAGGCGGTGGCCTCTGCTCTGCATGCCTTTAACGGCAGCACAGCTTTCTGGACACCTGGGAGGCTAGCCGGGGCACCCTGCTCCCAGCAGGAACACTGAGTACCCCCAGGTGCACCTGGGTCTGCTAAGCAACATCCAGGCCCGTAGCCCTTCAGAGCCCCCTGTGTGCAGGCCGAGCGTAGGGAAACGCACTGCCCTCTCCTTCGGAGCAGCTTAGTTTCCTCCGCACGCGCACAGGTTCGCGAACACCGTTCTGGCACGTCCCACGTGGCCCGGTGGTCTTACGCGGTGCCCTAATCGGACCTGCCCTCAGAGGAGCCCTCGTCTTCGCGTTTCATTCAGGACATCATGACTGAAGTCACCGTGCCTCCTAGAGGACGGCGGCTTGGGTTCTTACTGCACTTCAAGTGCTGTTCCTTCTGCGGCACTGCAGGCAGCCCCAGGCCCAGAGGAGCAGCTACGGCGTTCCTCGGTTGAGACAGTTCGCCGGATGCGGGACTCCCTACTTCGATAAGTTAATTCAGGGAAGGAAACGCAGGGTAACCGTTGTCTCTTGGGACTCGTTAGAAGCCACAGGGATGTACGCTGAGTGTGCCCATGAAAACGGGGGCCTGCTGGAACTAGCCCTGCTTTCCCATTTTGAGGGCGGCATTCATGCCTGCCTTGAAGCTACCTGACATTCCCGGCTCCCGACAGGCCAGTGAGCCCTGGAAGAATGCTTCGGGGAAAATTATGAGTTTGCTCTCTCTAAACCAGGGGCTTCCGTGGTCGCAGCTCGGTCCGCATGACAGGCTCTAGAGCGAAAGGGAACCGCGACGTGAGAACTCGCCTCCAGGTTAGGCCTTGAGTAGCCATGCAGAAAGGGAGGCATGCAGCTGTTTCCACGAGTTCTCAGTCGCTTATGTCCTTTAGTTTAAAGGAAGTACGCGTCCGGGGACTCCTAGGCCCCACGGGTGTGCATCGTTTTCCCTCCGAGGTCACTGAGTGACTCCAGACACCTGTGGGCTGGCGGAGCAATGTCGAGGTCCATTGGTTGATCCCCCGGAGGACCTCTGTGCCTGCCGAGTGCTGGGCAGCAACACACTGCGCGTTCCTTGAGGAGCGCTACATATCCAGAGCCCTCGAACGCCCTCGGGACAACATGGCTGGTGAGTGCGAAGTACCCAGGAAGACTCAGTCATGGCCCTTCTGTGAGCTGCCATGAGAGAAAACTGTGCTTGGAACACTGCGAGGCCCGCCCTGGTACCTGAAGTCACTCTGCTCGAGGAGAAAGTCAGCATCTTAGCACGCTGTGTCGCTACCGGCACACCCAGCATGAACCCATGCCTGGAAGGAAGGCCCTGATTTGCCGTGCAGAAGCGGAGGCGTGCTGCAGCTTCCAGGAGGCGGTGGCCTCTGCTCTGCATGCCTTTAACGGCAGCACAGCTTTCTGGACACCTGGGAGGCTAGCCGGGGCACCCTGCTCCCAGCAGGAACACTGAGTACCCCCAGGTGCACCTGGGTCTGCTAAGCAACATCCAGGCCCGTAGCCCTTCAGAGCCCCCTGTGTGCAGGCCGAGCGTAGGGAAACGCACTGCCCTCTCCTTCGGAGCAGCTTAGTTTCCTCCGCACGCGCACAGGTTCGCGAACACCGTTCTGGCACGTCCCACGTGGCCCGGTGGTCTTACGCGGTGCCCTAATCGGACCTGCCCTCAGAGGAGCCCTCGTCTTCGCGTTTCATTCAGGACATCATGACTGAAGTCACCGTGCCTCCTAGAGGACGGCGGCTTGGGTTCTTACTGCACTTCAAGTGCTGTTCCTTCTGCGGCACTGCAGGCAGCCCCAGGCCCAGAGGAGCAGCTACGGCGTTCCTCGGTTGAGACAGTTCGCCGGATGCGGGACTCCCTACTTCGATAAGTTAATTCAGGGAAGGAAACGCAGGGTAACCGTTGTCTCTTGGGACTCGTTAGAAGCCACAGGGATGTACGCTGAGTGTGCCCATGAAAACGGGGGCCTGCTGGAACTAGCCCTGCTTTCCCATTTTGAGGGCGGCATTCATGCCTGCCTTGAAGCTACCTGACATTCCCGGCTCCCGACAGGCCAGTGAGCCCTGGAAGAATGCTTCGGGGAAAATTATGAGTTTGCTCTCTCTAAACCAGGGGCTTCCGTGGTCGCAGCTCGGTCCGCATGACAGGCTCTAGAGCGAAAGGGAACCGCGACGTGAGAACTCGCCTCCAGGTTAGGCCTTGAGTAGCCATGCAGAAAGGGAGGCATGCAGCTGTTTCCACGAGTTCTCAGTCGCTTATGTCCTTTAGTTTAAAGGAAGTACGCGTCCGGGGACTCCTAGGCCCCACGGGTGTGCATCGTTTTCCCTCCGAGGTCACTGAGTGACTCCAGACACCTGTGGGCCGGCGGAGCAATGTCGAGGTCCATTGGTTGATCCCCCGGAGGACCTCTGTGCCTGCCGAGTGCTGGGCAGCAACACACTGCGCGTTCCTTGAGGAGCGCTACATATCCAGAGCCCTCGAACGCCCTCGGGACAACATGGCTGGTGAGTGCGAAGTACCCAGGAAGACTCAGTCATGGCCCTTCTGTGAGCTGCCATGAGAGAAAACTGTGCTTGGAACACTGCGAGGCCCGCCCTGGTACCTGAAGTCACTCTGCTCGAGGAGAAAGTCAGCATCTTAGCACGCTGTGTCGCTACCGGCACACCCAGCATGAACTCATGCCTGGAAGGAAGGCCCTGATTTGCCGTGCAGAAGCGGAGGCGTGCTGCAGCTTCCAGGAGGCGGTGGCCTCTGCTCTGCATGCCTTTAACGGCAGCACAGCTTTCTGGACACCTGGGAGGCTAGCCGGGGCACCCTGCTCCCAGCAGGAACACTGAGTACCCCCAGGTGCACCTGGGTCTGCTAAGCAACATCCAGGCCCGTAGCCCTTCAGAGCCCCCTGTGTGCAGGCCGAGCGTAGGGAAACGCACTGCCCTCTCCTTCGGAGCAGCTTAGTTTCCTCCGCACGCGCACAGGTTCGCGAACACCGTTCTGGCACGTCCCACGTGGCCCGGTGGTCTTACGCGGTGCCCTAATCGGACCTGCCCTCAGAGGAGCCCTCGTCTTCGCGTTTCATTCAGGACATCATGACTGAAGTCACCGTGCCTCCTAGAGGACGGCGGCTTGGGTTCTTACTGCACTTCAAGTGCTGTTCCTTCTGCGGCACTGCAGGCAGCCCCAGGCCCAGAGGAGCAGCTACGGCGTTCCTCGGTTGAGACAGTTCGCCGGATGCGGGACTCCCTACTTCGATAAGTTAATTCAGGGAAGGAAACGCAGGGTAACCGTTGTCTCTTGGGACTCGTTAGAAGCCACAGGGATGTACGCTGAGTGTGCCCATGAAAACGGGGGCCTGCTGGAACTAGCCCTGCTTTCCCATTTTGAGGGCGGCATTCATGCCTGCCTTGAAGCTACCTGACATTCCCGGCTCCCGACAGGCCAGTGAGCCCTGGAAGAATGCTTCGGGGAAAATTATGAGTTTGCTCTCTCTAAACCAGGGGCTTCCGTGGTCGCAGCTCGGTCCGCATGACAGGCTCTAGAGCGAAAGGGAACCGCGACGTGAGAACTCGCCTCCAGGTTAGGCCTTGAGTAGCCATGCAGAAAGGGAGGCATGCAGCTGTTTCCACGAGTTCTCAGTCGCTTATGTCCTTTAGTTTAAAGGAAGTACGCGTCCGGGGACTCCTAGGCCCCACGGGTGTGCATCGTTTTCCCTCCGAGGGCACTGAGTGACTCCAGACACCTGTGGGCTGGCGGAGCAATGTCGAGGTCCATTGGTTGATCCCCCGGAGGACCTCTGTGCCTGCCGAGTGCTGGGCAGCAACACACTGCGCGTTCCTTGAGGAGCGCTACATATCCAGAGCCCTCGAACGCCCTCGGGACAACATGGCTGGTGAGTGCGAAGTACCCAGGAAGACTCAGTCATGGCCCTTCTGTGAGCTGCCATGAGAGAAAACTGTGCTTGGAACACTGCGAGGCCCGCCCTGGTACCTGAAGTCACTCTGCTCGAGGAGAAAGTCAGCATCTTAGCACGCTGTGTCGCTACCGGCACACCCAGCATGAACCCATGCCTGGAAGGAAGGCCCTGATTTGCCGTGCAGAAGCGGAGGCGTGCTGCAGCTTCCAGGAGGCGGTGGCCTCTGCTCTGCATGCCTTTAACGGCAGCACAGCTTTCTGGACACCTGGGAGGCTAGCCGGGGCACCCTGTTCCCAGCAGGAACACTGAGTACCCCCAGGTGCACCTGGGTCTGCTAAGCAACATCCAGGCCCGTAGCCCTTCAGAGCCCCCTGTGTGCAGGCCGAGCGTAGGGAAACGCACTGCCCTCTCCTTCGGAGCAGCTTAGTTTCCTCCGCACGCGCACAGGTTCGCGAACACCGTTCTGGCACGTCCCACGTGGCCCGGTGGTCTTACGCGGTGCCCTAATCGGACCTGCCCTCAGAGGAGCCCTCGTCTTCGCGTTTCATTCAGGACATCATGACTGAAGTCACCGTGCCTCCTAGAGGACGGCGGCTTGGGTTCTTACTGCACTTCAAGTGCTGTTCCTTCTGCGGCACTGCAGGCAGCCCCAGGCCCAGAGGAGCAGCTACGGCGTTCCTCGGTTGAGACAGTTCGCCGGATGCGGGACTCCCTACTTCGATAAGTTAATTCAGGGAAGGAAACGCAGGGTAACCGTTGTCTCTTGGGACTCCTTAGAAGCCACAGGGATGTACGCTGAGTGTGCCCATGAAAACGGGGGCCTGCTGGAACTAGCCCTGCTTTCCCATTTTGAGGGCGGCATTCATGCCTGCCTTGAAGCTACCTGACATTCCCGGCTCCCGACAGGCCAGTGAGCCCTGGAAGAATGCTTCGGGGAAAATTATGAGTTTGCTCTCTCTAAACCAGGGGCTTCCGTGGTCGCAGCTCGGTCCGCATGACAGGCTCTAGAGCGAAAGGGAACCGCGACGTGAGAACTCGCCTCCAGGTTAGGCCTTGAGTAGCCATGCAGAAAGGGAGGCATGCAGCTGTTTCCACGAGTTCTCAGTCGCTTATGTCCTTTAGTTTAAAGGAAGTACGCGTCCGGGGACTCCTAGGCCCCACGGGTGTGCATCGTTTTCCCTCCGAGGTCACTGAGTGACTCCAGACACCTGTGGGCCGGCGGAGCAATGTCGAGGTCCATTGCTTGATCCCCCGGAGGACCTCTGTGCCTGCCGAGTGCTGGGCAGCAACACACTGCGCGTTCCTTGAGGAGCGCTACATATCCAGAGCCCTCGAACGCCCTCGGGACAACATGGCTGGTGAGTGCGAAGTACCCAGGAAGACTCAGTCATGGCCCTTCTGTGAGCTGCCATGAGAGAAAACTGTGCTTGGAACACTGCGAGGCCCGCCCTGGTACCTGAAGTCACTCTGCTCGAGGAGAAAGTCAGCATCTTAGCACGCTGTGTCGCTACCGGCACACCCAGCATGAACCCATGCCTGGAAGTAAGGCCCTGATTTGCCGTGCAGAAGCGGAGGCGTGCTGCAGCTTCCAGGAGGCGGTGGCCTCTGCTCTGCATGCCTTTAACGGCAGCACAGCTTTCTGGACACCTGGGAGGCTAGCCGGGGCACCCTGCTCCCAGCAGGAACACTGAGTACCCCCAGGTGCACCTGGGTCTGCTAAGCAACATCCAGGCCCGTAGCCCTTCAGAGCCCCCTGTGTGCAGGCCGAGCGTAGGGAAACGCACTGCCCTCTCCTTCGGAGCAGCTTAGTTTCCTCCGCACGCGCACAGGTTCGCGAACACCGTTCTGGCACGTCCCACGTGGCCCGGTGGTCTTACGCGGTGCCCTAATCGGACCTGCCCTCAGAGGAGCCCTCGTCTTCGCGTTTCATTCAGGACATCATGACTGAAGTCACCGTGCCTCCTAGAGGACGGCGGCTTGGGTTCTTACTGCACTTCAAGTGCTGTTCCTTCTGCGGCACTGCAGGCAGCCCCAGGCCCAGAGGAGCAGCTACGGCGTTCCTCGGTTGAGACAGTTCGCCGGATGCGGGACTCCCTACTTCGATAAGTTAATTCAGGGAAGGAAACGCAGGGTAACCGTTGTCTCTTGGGACTCGTTAGAAGCCACAGGGATGTACGCTGAGTGTGCCCATGAAAACGGGGGCCTGCTGGAACTAGCCCTGCTTTCCCATTTTGAGGGCGGCATTCATGCCTGCCTTGAAGCTACCTGACATTCCCGGCTCCCGACAGGCCAGTGAGCCCTGGAAGAATGCTTCGGGGAAAATTATGAGTTTGCTCTCTCTAAACCAGGGGCTTCCGTGGTCGCAGCTCGGTCCGCATGACAGGCTCTAGAGCGAAAGGGAACCGCGACGTGAGAACTCGCCTCCAGGTTAGGCCTTGAGTAGCCATGCAGAAAGGGAGGCATGCAGCTGTTTCCACGAGTTCTCAGTCGCTTATGTCCTTTAGTTTAAAGGAAGTACGCGTCCGGGGACTCCTAGGCCCCACGGGTGTGCATCGTTTTCCCTCCGAGGTCACTGAGTGACTCCAGACACCTGTGGGCCGGCGGAGCAATGTCGAGGTCCATTGGTTGATCCCCCGGAGGACCTCTGTGCCTGCCGAGTGCTGGGCAGCAACACACTGCGCGTTCCTTGAGGAGCGCTACATATCCAGAGCCCTCGAACGCCCTCGGGACAACATGGCTGGTGAGTGCGAAGTACCCAGGAAGACTCAGTCATGGCCCTTCTGTGAGCTGCCATGAGAGAAAACTGTGCTTGGAACACTGCGAGGCCCGCCCTGGTACCTGAAGTCACTCTGCTCGAGGAGAAAGTCAGCATCTTAGCACGCTGTGTCGCTACCGGCACACCCAGCATGAACCCATGCCTGGAAGGAAGGCCCTGATTTGCCGTGCAGAAGCGGAGGCGTGCTGCAGCTTCCAGGAGGCGGTGGCCTCTGCTCTGCATGCCTTTAACGGCAGCACAGCTTTCTGGACACCTGGGAGGCTAGCCGGGGCACCCTGTTCCCAGCAGGAACACTGAGTACCCCCAGGTGCACCTGGGTCTGCTAAGCAACATCCAGGCCCGTAGCCCTTCAGAGCCCCCTGTGTGCAGGCCGAGCGTAGGGAAACGCACTGCCCTCTCCTTCGGAGCAGCTTAGTTTCCTCCGCACGCGCACAGGTTCGCGAACACCGTTCTGGCACGTCCCACGTGGCCCGGTGGTCTTACGCGGTGCCCTAATCGGACCTGCCCTCAGAGGAGCCCTCGTCTTCGCGTTTCATTCAGGACATCATGACTGAAGTCACCGTGCCTCCTAGAGGACGGCGGCTTGGGTTCTTACTGCACTTCAAGTGCTGTTCCTTCTGCGGCACTGCAGGCAGCCCCAGGCCCAGAGGAGCAGCTACGGCGTTCCTCGGTTGAG
The DNA here is from genome assembly GCF_039906515.1 of Pseudorca crassidens. Taxonomy (NCBI): domain Eukaryota; kingdom Metazoa; phylum Chordata; class Mammalia; order Artiodactyla; family Delphinidae; genus Pseudorca; species Pseudorca crassidens. The sequence continues at coordinate 90,552,829 of NC_090308.1, read as the reverse complement.
ACAGTTCGCCGGATGCGGGACTCCCTACTTCGATAAGTTAATTCAGGGAAGGAAACGCAGGGTAACCGTTGTCTCTTGGGACTCGTTAGAAGCCACAGGGATGTACGCTGAGTGTGCCCATGAAAACGGGGGCCTGCTGGAACTAGCCCTGCTTTCCCATTTTGAGGGCGGCATTCATGCCTGCCTTGAAGCTACCTGACATTCCCGGCTCCCGACAGGCCAGTGAGCCCTGGAAGAATGCTTCGGGGAAAATTATGAGTTTGCTCTCTCTAAACCAGGGGCTTCCGTGGTCGCAGCTCGGTCCGCATGACAGGCTCTAGAGCGAAAGGGAACCGCGACGTGAGAACTCGCCTCCAGGTTAGGCCTTGAGTAGCCATGCAGAAAGGGAGGCATGCAGCTGTTTCCACGAGTTCTCAGTCGCTTATGTCCTTTAGTTTAAAGGAAGTACGCGTCCGGGGACTCCTAGGCCCCACGGGTGTGCATCGTTTTCCCTCCGAGGTCACTGAGTGACTCCAGACACCTGTGGGCCGGCGGAGCAATGTCGAGGTCCATTGGTTGATCCCCCGGAGGACCTCTGTGCCTGCCGAGTGCTGGGCAGCAACACACTGCGCGTTCCTTGAGGAGCGCTACATATCCAGAGCCCTCGAACGCCCTCGGGACAACATGGCTGGTGAGTGCGAAGTACCCAGGAAGACTCAGTCATGGCCCTTCTGTGAGCTGCCATGAGAGAAAACTGTGCTTGGAACACTGCGAGGCCCGCCCTGGTACCTGAAGTCACTCTGCTCGAGGAGAAAGTCAGCATCTTAGCACGCTGTGTCGCTACCGGCACACCCAGCATGAACCCATGCCTGGAAGGAAGGCCCTGATTTGCCGTGCAGAAGCGGAGGCGTGCTGCAGCTTCCAGGAGGCGGTGGCCTCTGCTCTGCATGCCTTTAACGGCAGCACAGCTTTCTGGACACCTGGGAGGCTAGCCGGGGCACCCTGCTCCCAGCAGGAACACTGAGTACCCCCAGGTGCACCTGGGTCTGCTAAGCAACATCCAGGCCCGTAGCCCTTCAGAGCCCCCTGTGTGCAGGCCGAGCGTAGGGAAACGCACTGCCCTCTCCTTCGGAGCAGCTTAGTTTCCTCCGCACGCGCACAGGTTCGCGAACACCGTTCTGGCACGTCCCACGTGGCCCGGTGGTCTTACGCGGTGCCCTAATCGGACCTGCCCTCAGAGGAGCCCTCGTCTTCGCGTTTCATTCAGGACATCATGACTGAAGTCACCGTGCCTCCTAGAGGACGGCGGCTTGGGTTCTTACTGCACTTCAAGTGCTGTTCCTTCTGCGGCACTGCAGGCAGCCCCAGGCCCAGAGGAGCAGCTACGGCGTTCCTCGGTTGAGACAGTTCGCCGGATGCGGGACTCCCTACTTCGATAAGTTAATTCAGGGAAGGAAACGCAGGGTAACCGTTGTCTCTTGGGACTCGTTAGAAGCCACAGGGATGTACGCTGAGTGTGCCCATGAAAACGGGGGCCTGCTGGAACTAGCCCTGCTTTCCCATTTTGAGGGCGGCATTCATGCCTGCCTTGAAGCTACCTGACATTCCCGGCTCCCGACAGGCCAGTGAGCCCTGGAAGAATGCTTCGGGGAAAATTATGAGTTTGCTCTCTCTAAACCAGGGGCTTCCGTGGTCGCAGCTCGGTCCGCATGACAGGCTCTAGAGCGAAAGGGAACCGCGACGTGAGAACTCGCCTCCAGGTTAGGCCTTGAGTAGCCATGCAGAAAGGGAGGCATGCAGCTGTTTCCACGAGTTCTCAGTCGCTTATGTCCTTTAGTTTAAAGGAAGTACGCGTCCGGGGACTCCTAGGCCCCACGGGTGTGCATCGTTTTCCCTCCGAGGTCACTGAGTGACTCCAGACACCTGTGGGCCGGCGGAGCAATGTCGAGGTCCATTGGTTGATCCCCCGGAGGACCTCTGTGCCTGCCGAGTGCTGGGCAGCAACACACTGCGCGTTCCTTGAGGAGCGCTACATATCCAGAGCCCTCGAACGCCCTCGGGACAACATGGCTGGTGAGTGCGAAGTACCCAGGAAGACTCAGTCATGGCCCTTCTGTGAGCTGCCATGAGAGAAAACTGTGCTTGGAACACTGCGAGGCCCGCCCTGGTACCTGAAGTCACTCTGCTCGAGGAGAAAGTCAGCATCTTAGCACGCTGTGTCGCTACCGGCACACCCAGCATGAACCCATGCCTGGAAGGAAGGCCCTGATTTGCCGTGCAGAAGCGGAGGCGTGCTGCAGCTTCCAGGAGGCGGTGGCCTCTGCTCTGCATGCCTTTAACGGCAGCACAGCTTTCTGGACACCTGGGAGGCTAGCCGGGGCACCCTGCTCCCAGCAGGAACACTGAGTACCCCCAGGTGCACCTGGGTCTGCTAAGCAACATCCAGGCCCGTAGCCCTTCAGAGCCCCCTGTGTGCAGGCCGAGCGTAGGGAAACGCACTGCCCTCTCCTTCGGAGCAGCTTAGTTTCCTCCGCACGCGCACAGGTTCGCGAACACCGTTCTGGCACGTCCCACGTGGCCCGGTGGTCTTACGCGGTGCCCTAATCGGACCTGCCCTCAGAGGAGCCCTCGTCTTCGCGTTTCATTCAGGACATCATGACTGAAGTCACCGTGCCTCCTAGAGGACGGCGGCTTGGGTTCTTACTGCACTTCAAGTGCTGTTCCTTCTGCGGCACTGCAGGCAGCCCCAGGCCCAGAGGAGCAGCTACGGCGTTCCTCGGTTGAGACAGTTCGCCGGATGCGGGACTCCCTACTTCGATAAGTTAATTCAGGGAAGGAAACGCAGGGTAACCGTTGTCTCTTGGGACTCGTTAGAAGCCACAGGGATGTACGCTGAGTGTGCCCATGAAAACGGGGGCCTGCTGGAACTAGCCCTGCTTTCCCATTTTGAGGGCGGCATTCATGCCTGCCTTGAAGCTACCTGACATTCCCGGCTCCCGACAGGCCAGTGAGCCCTGGAAGAATGCTTCGGGGAAAATTATGAGTTTGCTCTCTCTAAACCAGGGGCTTCCGTGGTCGCAGCTCGGTCCGCATGACAGGCTCTAGAGCGAAAGGGAACCGCGACGTGAGAACTCGCCTCCAGGTTAGGCCTTGAGTAGCCATGCAGAAAGGGAGGCATGCAGCTGTTTCCACGAGTTCTCAGTCGCTTATGTCCTTTAGTTTAAAGGAAGTACGCGTCCGGGGACTCCTAGGCCCCACGGGTGTGCATCGTTTTCCCTCCGAGGTCACTGAGTGACTCCAGACACCTGTGGGCCGGCGGAGCAATGTCGAGGTCCATTGGTTGATCCCCCGGAGGACCTCTGTGCCTGCCGAGTGCTGGGCAGCAACACACTGCGCGTTCCTTGAGGAGCGCTACATATCCAGAGCCCTCGAACGCCCTCGGGACAACATGGCTGGTGAGTGCGAAGTACCCAGGAAGACTCAGTCATGGCCCTTCTGTGAGCTGCCATGAGAGAAAACTGTGCTTGGAACACTGCGAGGCCCGCCCTGGTACCTGAAGTCACTCTGCTCGAGGAGAAAGTCAGCATCTTAGCACGCTGTGTCGCTACCGGCACACCCAGCATGAACCCATGCCTGGAAGGAAGGCCCTGATTTGCCGTGCAGAAGCGGAGGCGTGCTGCAGCTTCCAGGAGGCGGTGGCCTCTGCTCTGCATGCCTTTAACGGCAGCACAGCTTTCTGGACACCTGGGAGGCTAGCCGGGGCACCCTGCTCCCAGCAGGAACACTGAGTACCCCCAGGTGCACCTGGGTCTGCTAAGCAACATCCAGGCCCGTAGCCCTTCAGAGCCCCCTGTGTGCAGGCCGAGCGTAGGGAAACGCACTGCCCTCTCCTTCGGAGCAGCTTAGTTTCCTCCGCACGCGCACAGGTTCGCGAACACCGTTCTGGCACGTCCCACGTGGCCCGGTGGTCTTACGCGGTGCCCTAATCGGACCTGCCCTCAGAGGAGCCCTCGTCTTCGCGTTTCATTCAGGACATCATGACTGAAGTCACCGTGCCTCCTAGAGGACGGCGGCTTGGGTTCTTACTGCACTTCAAGTGCTGTTCCTTCTGCGGCACTGCAGGCAGCCCCAGGCCCAGAGGAGCAGCTACGGCGTTCCTCGGTTGAGACAGTTCGCCGGATGCGGGACTCCCTACTTCGATAAGTTAATTCAGGGAAGGAAACGCAGGGTAACCGTTGTCTCTTGGGACTCGTTAGAAGCCACAGGGATGTACGCTGAGTGTGCCCATGAAAACGGGGGCCTGCTGGAACTAGCCCTGCTTTCCCATTTTGAGGGCGGCATTCATGCCTGCCTTGAAGCTACCTGACATTCCCGGCTCCCGACAGGCCAGTGAGCCCTGGAAGAATGCTTCGGGGAAAATTATGAGTTTGCTCTCTCTAAACCAGGGGCTTCCGTGGTCGCAGCTCGGTCCGCATGACAGGCTCTAGAGCGAAAGGGAACCGCGACGTGAGAACTCGCCTCCAGGTTAGGCCTTGAGTAGCCATGCAGAAAGGGAGGCATGCAGCTGTTTCCACGAGTTCTCAGTCGCTTATGTCCTTTAGTTTAAAGGAAGTACGCGTCCGGGGACTCCTAGGCCCCACGGGTGTGCATCGTTTTCCCTCCGAGGTCACTGAGTGACTCCAGACACCTGTGGGCTGGCGGAGCAATGTCGAGGTCCATTGGTTGATCCCCCGGAGGACCTCTGTGCCTGCCGAGTGCTGGGCAGCAACACACTGCGCGTTCCTTGAGGAGCGCTACATATCCAGAGCCCTCGAACGCCCTCGGGACAACATGGCTGGTGAGTGCGAAGTACCCAGGAAGACTCAGTCATGGCCCTTCTGTGAGCTGCCATGAGAGAAAACTGTGCTTGGAACACTGCGAGGCCCGCCCTGGTACCTGAAGTCACTCTGCTCGAGGAGAAAGTCAGCATCTTAGCACGCTGTGTCGCTACCGGCACACCCAGCATGAACCCATGCCTGGAAGGAAGGCCCTGATTTGCCGTGCAGAAGCGGAGGCGTGCTGCAGCTTCCAGGAGGCGGTGGCCTCTGCTCTGCATGCCTTTAACGGCAGCACAGCTTTCTGGACACCTGGGAGGCTAGCCGGGGCACCCTGCTCCCAGCAGGAACACTGAGTACCCCCAGGTGCACCTGGGTCTGCTAAGCAACATCCAGGCCCGTAGCCCTTCAGAGCCCCCTGTGTGCAGGCCGAGCGTAGGGAAACGCACTGCCCTCTCCTTCGGAGCAGCTTAGTTTCCTCCGCACGCGCACAGGTTCGCGAACACCGTTCTGGCACGTCCCACGTGGCCCGGTGGTCTTACGCGGTGCCCTAATCGGACCTGCCCTCAGAGGAGCCCTCGTCTTCGCGTTTCATTCAGGACATCATGACTGAAGTCACCGTGCCTCCTAGAGGACGGCGGCTTGGGTTCTTACTGCACTTCAAGTGCTGTTCCTTCTGCGGCACTGCAGGCAGCCCCAGGCCCAGAGGAGCAGCTACGGCGTTCCTCGGTTGAGACAGTTCGCCGGATGCGGGACTCCCTACTTCGATAAGTTAATTCAGGGAAGGAAACGCAGGGTAACCGTTGTCTCTTGGGACTCGTTAGAAGCCACAGGGATGTACGCTGAGTGTGCCCATGAAAACGGGGGCCTGCTGGAACTAGCCCTGCTTTCCCATTTTGAGGGCGGCATTCATGCCTGCCTTGAAGCTACCTGACATTCCCGGCTCCCGACAGGCCAGTGAGCCCTGGAAGAATGCTTCGGGGAAAATTATGAGTTTGCTCTCTCTAAACCAGGGGCTTCCGTGGTCGCAGCTCGGTCCGCATGACAGGCTCTAGAGCGAAAGGGAACCGCGACGTGAGAACTCGCCTCCAGGTTAGGCCTTGAGTAGCCATGCAGAAAGGGAGGCATGCAGCTGTTTCCACGAGTTCTCAGTCGCTTATGTCCTTTAGTTTAAAGGAAGTACGCGTCCGGGGACTCCTAGGCCCCACGGGTGTGCATCGTTTTCCCTCCGAGGTCACTGAGTGACTCCAGACACCTGTGGGCCGGCGGAGCAATGTCGAGGTCCATTGGTTGATCCCCCGGAGGACCTCTGTGCCTGCCGAGTGCTGGGCAGCAACACACTGCGCGTTCCTTGAGGAGCGCTACATATCCAGAGCCCTCGAACGCCCTCGGGACAACATGGCTGGTGAGTGCGAAGTACCCAGGAAGACTCAGTCATGGCCCTTCTGTGAGCTGCCATGAGAGAAAACTGTGCTTGGAACACTGCGAGGCCCGCCCTGGTACCTGAAGTCACTCTGCTCGAGGAGAAAGTCAGCATCTTAGCACGCTGTGTCGCTACCGGCACACCCAGCATGAACCCATGCCTGGAAGGAAGGCCCTGATTTGCCGTGCAGAAGCGGAGGCGTGCTGCAGCTTCCAGGAGGCGGTGGCCTCTGCTCTGCATGCCTTTAACGGCAGCACAGCTTTCTGGACACCTGGGAGGCTAGCCGGGGCACCCTGCTCCCAGCAGGAACACTGAGTACCCCCAGGTGCACCTGGGTCTGCTAAGCAACATCCAGGCCCGTAGCCCTTCAGAGCCCCCTGTGTGCAGGCCGAGCGTAGGGAAACGCACTGCCCTCTCCTTCGGAGCAGCTTAGTTTCCTCCGCACGCGCACAGGTTCGCGAACACCGTTCTGGCACGTCCCACGTGGCCCGGTGGTCTTACGCGGTGCCCTAATCGGACCTGCCCTCAGAGGAGCCCTCGTCTTCGCGTTTCATTCAGGACATCATGACTGAAGTCACCGTGCCTCCTAGAGGACGGCGGCTTGGGTTCTTACTGCACTTCAAGTGCTGTTCCTTCTGCGGCACTGCAGGCAGCCCCAGGCCCAGAGGAGCAGCTACGGCGTTCCTCGGTTGAGACAGTTCGCCGGATGCGGGACTCCCTACTTCGATAAGTTAATTCAGGGAAGGAAACGCAGGGTAACCGTTGTCTCTTGGGACTCGTTAGAAGCCACAGGGATGTACGCTGAGTGTGCCCATGAAAACGGGGGCCTGCTGGAACTAGCCCTGCTTTCCCATTTTGAGGGCGGCATTCATGCCTGCCTTGAAGCTACCTGACATTCCCGGCTCCCGACAGGCCAGTGAGCCCTGGAAGAATGCTTCGGGGAAAATTATGAGTTTGCTCTCTCTAAACCAGGGGCTTCCGTGGTCGCAGCTCGGTCCGCATGACAGGCTCTAGAGCGAAAGGGAACCGCGACGTGAGAACTCGCCTCCAGGTTAGGCCTTGAGTAGCCATGCAGAAAGGGAGGCATGCAGCTGTTTCCACGAGTTCTCAGTCGCTTATGTCCTTTAGTTTAAAGGAAGTACGCGTCCGGGGACTCCTAGGCCCCACGGGTGTGCATCGTTTTCCCTCCGAGGTCACTGAGTGACTCCAGACACCTGTGGGCTGGCGGAGCAATGTCGAGGTCCATTGGTTGATCCCCCGGAGGACCTCTGTGCCTGCCGAGTGCTGGGCAGCAACACACTGCGCGTTCCTTGAGGAGCGCTACATATCCAGAGCCCTCGAACGCCCTCGGGACAACATGGCTGGTGAGTGCGAAGTACCCAGGAAGACTCAGTCATGGCCCTTCTGTGAGCTGCCATGAGAGAAAACTGTGCTTGGAACACTGCGAGGCCCGCCCTGGTACCTGAAGTCACTCTGCTCGAGGAGAAAGTCAGCATCTTAGCACGCTGTGTCGCTACCGGCACACCCAGCATGAACCCATGCCTGGAAGGAAGGCCCTGATTTGCCGTGCAGAAGCGGAGGCGTGCTGCAGCTTCCAGGAGGCGGTGGCCTCTGCTCTGCATGCCTTTAACGGCAGCACAGCTTTCTGGACACCTGGGAGGCTAGCCGGGGCACCCTGCTCCCAGCAGGAACACTGAGTACCCCCAGGTGCACCTGGGTCTGCTAAGCAACATCCAGGCCCGTAGCCCTTCAGAGCCCCCTGTGTGCAGGCCGAGCGTAGGGAAACGCACTGCCCTCTCCTTCGGAGCAGCTTAGTTTCCTCCGCACGCGCACAGGTTCGCGAACACCGTTCTGGCACGTCCCACGTGGCCCGGTGGTCTTACGCGGTGCCCTAATCGGACCTGCCCTCAGAGGAGCCCTCGTCTTCGCGTTTCATTCAGGACATCATGACTGAAGTCACCGTGCCTCCTAGAGGACGGCGGCTTGGGTTCTTACTGCACTTCAAGTGCTGTTCCTTCTGCGGCACTGCAGGCAGCCCCAGGCCCAGAGGAGCAGCTACGGCGTTCCTCGGTTGAGACAGTTCGCCGGATGCGGGACTCCCTACTTCGATAAGTTAATTCAGGGAAGGAAACGCAGGGTAACCGTTGTCTCTTGGGACTCCTTAGAAGCCACAGGGATGTACGCTGAGTGTGCCCATGAAAACGGGGGCCTGCTGGAACTAGCCCTGCTTTCCCATTTTGAGGGCGGCATTCATGCCTGCCTTGAAGCTACCTGACATTCCCGGCTCCCGACAGGCCAGTGAGCCCTGGAAGAATGCTTCGGGGAAAATTATGAGTTTGCTCTCTCTAAACCAGGGGCTTCCGTGGTCGCAGCTCGGTCCGCATGACAGGCTCTAGAGCGAAAGGGAACCGCGACGTGAGAACTCGCCTCCAGGTTAGGCCTTGAGTAGCCATGCAGAAAGGGAGGCATGCAGCTGTTTCCACGAGTTCTCAGTCGCTTATGTCCTTTAGTTTAAAGGAAGTACGCGTCCGGGGACTCCTAGGCCCCACGGGTGTGCATCGTTTTCCCTCCGAGGTCACTGAGTGACTCCAGACACCTGTGGGCCGGCGGAGCAATGTCGAGGTCCATTGCTTGATCCCCCGGAGGACCTCTGTGCCTGCCGAGTGCTGGGCAGCAACACACTGCGCGTTCCTTGAGGAGCGCTACATATCCAGAGCCCTCGAACGCCCTCGGGACAACATGGCTGGTGAGTGCGAAGTACCCAGGAAGACTCAGTCATGGCCCTTCTGTGAGCTGCCATGAGAGAAAACTGTGCTTGGAACACTGCGAGGCCCGCCCTGGTACCTGAAGTCACTCTGCTCGAGGAGAAAGTCAGCATCTTAGCACGCTGTGTCGCTACCGGCACACCCAGCATGAACTCATGCCTGGAAGGAAGGCCCTGATTTGCCGTGCAGAAGCGGAGGCGTGCTGCAGCTTCCAGGAGGCGGTGGCCTCTGCTCTGCATGCCTTTAACGGCAGCACAGCTTTCTGGACACCTGGGAGGCTAGCCGGGGCACCCTGCTCCCAGCAGGAACACTGAGTACCCCCAGGTGCACCTGGGTCTGCTAAGCAACATCCAGGCCCGTAGCCCTTCAGAGCCCCCTGTGTGCAGGCCGAGCGTAGGGAAACGCACTGCCCTCTCCTTCGGAGCAGCTTAGTTTCCTCCGCACGCGCACAGGTTCGCGAACACCGTTCTGGCACGTCCCACGTGGCCCGGTGGTCTTACGCGGTGCCCTAATCGGACCTGCCCTCAGAGGAGCCCTCGTCTTCGCGTTTCATTCAGGACATCATGACTGAAGTCACCGTGCCTCCTAGAGGACGGCGGCTTGGGTTCTTACTGCACTTCAAGTGCTGTTCCTTCTGCGGCACTGCAGGCAGCCCCAGGCCCAGAGGAGCAGCTACGGCGTTCCTCGGTTGAGACAGTTCGCCGGATGCGGGACTCCCTACTTCGATAAGTTAATTCAGGGAAGGAAACGCAGGGTAACCGTTGTCTCTTGGGACTCGTTAGAAGCCACAGGGATGTACGCTGAGTGTGCCCATGAAAACGGGGGCCTGCTGGAACTAGCCCTGCTTTCCCATTTTGAGGGCGGCATTCATGCCTGCCTTGAAGCTACCTGACATTCCCGGCTCCCGACAGGCCAGTGAGCCCTGGAAGAATGCTTCGGGGAAAATTATGAGTTTGCTCTCTCTAAACCAGGGGCTTCCGTGGTCGCAGCTCGGTCCGCATGACAGGCTCTAGAGCGAAAGGGAACCGCGACGTGAGAACTCGCCTCCAGGTTAGGCCTTGAGTAGCCATGCAGAAAGGGAGGCATGCAGCTGTTTCCACGAGTTCTCAGTCGCTTATGTCCTTTAGTTTAAAGGAAGTACGCGTCCGGGGACTCCTAGGCCCCACGGGTGTGCATCGTTTTCCCTCCGAGGGCACTGAGTGACTCCAGACACCTGTGGGCTGGCGGAGCAATGTCGAGGTCCATTGGTTGATCCCCCGGAGGACCTCTGTGCCTGCCGAGTGCTGGGCAGCAACACACTGCGCGTTCCTTGAGGAGCGCTACATATCCAGAGCCCTCGAACGCCCTCGGGACAACATGGCTGGTGAGTGCGAAGTACCCAGGAAGACTCAGTCATGGCCCTTCTGTGAGCTGCCATGAGAGAAAACTGTGCTTGGAACACTGCGAGGCCCGCCCTGGTACCTGAAGTCACTCTGCTCGAGGAGAAAGTCAGCATCTTAGCACGCTGTGTCGCTACCGGCACACCCAGCATGAACCCATGCCTGGAAGGAAGGCCCTGATTTGCCGTGCAGAAGCGGAGGCGTGCTGCAGCTTCCAGGAGGCGGTGGCCTCTGCTCTGCATGCCTTTAACGGCAGCACAGCTTTCTGGACACCTGGGAGGCTAGCCGGGGCACCCTGTTCCCAGCAGGAACACTGAGTACCCCCAGGTGCACCTGGGTCTGCTAAGCAACATCCAGGCCCGTAGCCCTTCAGAGCCCCCTGTGTGCAGGCCGAGCGTAGGGAAACGCACTGCCCTCTCCTTCGGAGCAGCTTAGTTTCCTCCGCACGCGCACAGGTTCGCGAACACCGTTCTGGCACGTCCCACGTGGCCCGGTGGTCTTACGCGGTGCCCTAATCGGACCTGCCCTCAGAGGAGCCCTCGTCTTCGCGTTTCATTCAGGACATCATGACTGAAGTCACCGTGCCTCCTAGAGGACGGCGGCTTGGGTTCTTACTGCACTTCAAGTGCTGTTCCTTCTGCGGCACTGCAGGCAGCCCCAGGCCCAGAGGAGCAGCTACGGCGTTCCTCGGTTGAGACAGTTCGCCGGATGCGGGACTCCCTACTTCGATAAGTTAATTCAGGGAAGGAAACGCAGGGTAACCGTTGTCTCTTGGGACTCCTTAGAAGCCACAGGGATGTACGCTGAGTGTGCCCATGAAAACGGGGGCCTGCTGGAACTAGCCCTGCTTTCCCATTTTGAGGGCGGCATTCATGCCTGCCTTGAAGCTACCTGACATTCCCGGCTCCCGACAGGCCAGTGAGCCCTGGAAGAATGCTTCGGGGAAAATTATGAGTTTGCTCTCTCTAAACCAGGGGCTTCCGTGGTCGCAGCTCGGTCCGCATGACAGGCTCTAGAGCGAAAGGGAACCGCGACGTGAGAACTCGCCTCCAGGTTAGGCCTTGAGTAGCCATGCAGAAAGGGAGGCATGCAGCTGTTTCCACGAGTTCTCAGTCGCTTATGTCCTTTAGTTTAAAGGAAGTACGCGTCCGGGGACTCCTAGGCCCCACGGGTGTGCATCGTTTTCCCTCCGAGGTCACTGAGTGACTCCAGACACGTGTGGGCCGGCGGAGCAATGTCGAGGTCCATTGCTTGATCCCCCGGAGGACCTCTGTGCCTGCCGAGTGCTGGGCAGCAACACACTGCGCGTTCCTTGAGGAGCGCTACATATCCAGAGCCCTCGAACGCCCTCGGGACAACATGGCTGGTGAGTGCGAAGTACCCAGGAAGACTCAGTCATGGCCCTTCTGTGAGCTGCCATGAGAGAAAACTGTGCTTGGAACACTGCGAGGCCCGCCCTGGTACCTGAAGTCACTCTGCTCGAGGAGAAAGTCAGCATCTTAGCACGCTGTGTCGCTACCGGCACACCCAGCATGAACCCATGCCTGGAAGTAAGGCCCTGATTTGCCGTGCAGAAGCGGAGGCGTGCTGCAGCTTCCAGGAGGCGGTGGCCTCTGCTCTGCATGCCTTTAACGGCAGCACAGCTTTCTGGACACCTGGGAGGCTAGCCGGGGCACCCTGCTCCCAGCAGGAACACTGAGTACCCCCAGGTGCACCTGGGTCTGCTAAGCAACATCCAGGCCCGTAGCCCTTCAGAGCCCCCTGTGTGCAGGCCGAGCGTAGGGAAACGCACTGCCCTCTCCTTCGGAGCAGCTTAGTTTCCTCCGCACGCGCACAGGTTCGCGAACACCGTTCTGGCACGTCCCACGTGGCCCGGTGGTCTTACGCGGTGCCCTAATCGGACCTGCCCTCAGAGGAGCCCTCGTCTTCGCGTTTCATTCAGGACATCATGACTGAAGTCACCGTGCCTCCTAGAGGACGGCGGCTTGGGTTCTTACTGCACTTCAAGTGCTGTTCCTTCTGCGGCACTGCAGGCAGCCCCAGGCCCAGAGGAGCAGCTACGGCGTTCCTCGGTTGAGACAGTTCGCCGGATGCGGGACTCCCTACTTCGATAAGTTAATTCAGGGAAGGAAACGCAGGGTAACCGTTGTCTCTTGGGACTCGTTAGAAGCCACAGGGATGTACGCTGAGTGTGCCCATGAAAACGGGGGCCTGCTGGAACTAGCCCTGCTTTCCCATTTTGAGGGCGGCATTCATGCCTGCCTTGAAGCTACCTGACATTCCCGGCTCCCGACAGGCCAGTGAGCCCTGGAAGAATGCTTCGGGGAAAATTATGAGTTTGCTCTCTCTAAACCAGGGGCTTCCGTGGTCGCAGCTCGGTCCGCATGACAGGCTCTAGAGCGAAAGGGAACCGCGACGTGAGAACTCGCCTCCAGGTTAGGCCTTGAGTAGCCATGCAGAAAGGGAGGCATGCAGCTGTTTCCACGAGTTCTCAGTCGCTTATGTCCTTTAGTTTAAAGGAAGTACGCGTCCGGGGACTCCTAGGCCCCACGGGTGTGCATCGTTTTCCCTCCGAGGTCACTGAGTGACTCCAGACACCTGTGGGCCGGCGGAGCAATGTCGAGGTCCATTGGTTGATCCCCCGGAGGACCTCTGTGCCTGCCGAGTGCTGGGCAGCAACACACTGCGCGTTCCTTGAGGAGCGCTACATATCCAGAGCCCTCGAACGCCCTCGGGACAACATGGCTGGTGAGTGCGAAGTACCCAGGAAGACTCAGTCATGGCCCTTGTGTGAGCTGCCATGAGAGAACACTGTGCTTGGAACACTGCGAGGCCCACCCTCGTACCTGAAGTCACTCTGCTTGTGGAGGAAGTCAGCATCTTAGCACGCTGTGTCGCTACCGGCACACCCAACATGAACCCATGCCTGGAAGTAAGGCACTGATTTGCCGTGCAGAAGCGGAGGCGTGCTGCAGCTTCCAGGAGGCGGTGGCCTCTGCTCTGCATGCCTTTAACGGTAGCACAGCTTTCTGGACACCTGCGAGGCTAGCCGGGGCACCCTGCTCCCAGCAGGAACACTGAGTACCCCCAGGTGCACCTGGGTCTGCTAAGCAACATCCAGGCCCGTAGCCCTTCAGAGCCCCCTGTGTGCAGGCCGAGCGTAGGGAAACGCACTGCCCTCTCCTTCGGAGCAGCTTAGTTTCCTGCGCACGTGCACACATTTGCGAACACCGTTCTGGCACGTCCAACGTGGCCCGGTGGTCTTACGCGGTGCCCTAATCGGACCTGCCCTCAGAGGAGCCCTCGTCTTCGCATTTCATTCAGGACCTCATGACTGAAGTCACCGTGCCTCCTAGAGGACGGCGGCTTGAGTTCTTACTGCAGTTTAAGTACTGTTCCTTCTGCGGCACTGCAGGCAGCCCCAGGCCCAGAGGAGCAGCTACGGCGTTCCTCGGTTGAGACAGTTCGCCGGATGCGGGACTCCCTACTTCGATAAGTTAATTCAGGGAAGGAAACTCAGGGTAGCCGGTGTCTGTTGGGACTCGTTAGAAGCCACAGGGATGTATGCTGAGTGTGCCCCAGAAAATGGGGGCCTGCTGGAACTAGCCCTGCTTTCCCATTTTGAGGGCGGCATTCATGCCTGCCTTGAAGCTACCTGATATTCCCGGCTCCCGACAGGCCAGTGAGCCCTGGAAGAATGCTTCGTGTAAAATTATGAGTTTGCTCTCTCTAAACCAGGGGCTTCCGTGGCCGCAGCTCGGTCTGCATGACAGGCTCTAGAGCGAAAGGGAACCTCGACGTGAGAACTCGCCTCCAGGTTAGGCCCTGAGTAGCCGTACAGAAAGGGAGGCATGCAGCTGTTTCCACAAGTTCTCAGTCGCTTATGTGCTTTATTTTAAAGGAAGTACGCGTCCGGGGACTCCTAGGCCCCACGGGTGTGCATCGTTTTCACTCCGAGGTCACTGAGTGCCTCCAGACACCTGTGGGCCGGCGGAGCAACGTCGAGGTCCATTGGTTGATCCCCCGGAGGACCTCTGTGCCTGCCGTGTGCTGGGCAGCAACACACTGCGCGTTCCTTGAGCAGCGCTACATCTCCAGAGCCCTCGAACGCCCTCGGGACAACATGGCTGGTGAGTGCGAAGTGCCCAGGAAGACTCTGTCATGGCCCTTGTGTGAGCTGCCATGAGAGAACACTGTGCTTGGAACACTGCGAGGCCCGACCTCGTACCTGAAGTCACTCTGCTCGAGGAGAAAGTCAGCATCTTAGCACGCTGTGTTGCTACCGGCACACCCAGCATGAACCCATGCCTGGAAGTAAGGCCCTGATTTGCCGTGCAGAAGCGGAGGCGTGCTGCAGCTTCCAGGAGGCGGTGGCCTCTGCTCTGCATGCCTTTAACGGCAGCACAGCTTTCTGGACACCTGGGAGGCTAGCCGGGGCACCCTGCTCCCAGCAGGAACACTGAGTACCCCTAGGTGCACCTGGGTCTGCTAAGCAACATCCAGGCCCGTAGCCCTTCAGAGGCCCCTGTGTGCAGGCCGAGCGTAGGGAAACGCACTGCCCTCTCCTTCGGAGCAGCTTAGTTTCCTCCGCGCGCGCACACATTCGCGAACACCGTTCTGGCACGTCCCACGTGGCCCGGAGGTCTTACGCGGTGCCCTAATCGGAGCTGCCCTCAGAGGAGCCCTCGTCTTCGCGTTCCATCCAGGACCTCATGACTGAAGTCACCGGGCCTCCTAGAGGACGGCGGCTTGGGTTCTTACTGCACATCAAGTCCTGTTCCTTCTGCGGCACTGCAGGCAGCCCCAGGCCCAGAGGAGCAGCTACGGCGTTCCTCGGTTGAGACAGTTCGCCGGATGCGGGACTCCCTACTTCGATAAGTTAATTCAGGGAAGGAAACGCAGGGTAACCGGTGTCTCTTGGGACTCGTTAGAAGCCACAGGGATGTATGCTGAGTGTGCCCCTGAAAATGGGGGCCTGCTGGAACTAGCCCTGCTTTCCCATTTTGAGGGCGGCATTCATGCCTGCCTTGAAGCTACCTGATATTCCCGGCTCCCGACAGGCCAGTGAGCCCTGGAAGAATGCTTCGTGTAAAATTATGAGTTTGCTCTCTCTAAACCAGGGGCTTCCGTGGCCGCAGCTCGGTCTGCATGACAGGCTCTAGAGCGAAAGGGAACCTCGAAGTGAGAACTCGCCTCCAGGTTAGGCCCTGAGTAGCCGTGCAGAAAGGGAGGCATGCAGCTGTTTCCACAATTTCTCAGTCGCTTATGTGCTTTATTTTAAAGGAAGTACGCGTCCCGGGACTCCTAGGCCCCACGGGTGTGCATCGTTTTCCCTCCGAGGTCACTGAGTGCCTCCAGACACCTGTGGGCCGGCGGAGCAACGTCGAGGTCCATTGGTTGATCCCCCGGAGGACCTCTGTGCCTGCCGTGTGCTGGGAAGCAACACACTGCGCGTTCCTTGAGGAGCGCTACATCTCCAGAGCCCTCGAACGCCCTCGGGACAACATGGCTGGTGAGTGCGAAGTGACCAGGAAGACTCTGTCATGGCCCTTGTGTGAGCTGCCATGAGAGAACACTGTGCTTGGAACACTGCGAGGCCCGCCCTCGTATCTGAAGTCACTCTGCTCGAGGAGAAAGTCAGCATCTTAGCACGCTGTGTTGCTACCGGCACAACCAGCATGAACCCATGCCTGGAAGTAAGGCCCTGATTTGCCGTGCAGAAGCGGAGGCGTGCTGCAGCTTCCAGGAGGCGGTGGCCTCTGCTCTCCATGCCTTTAACGGCAGCACAGCTTTCTGGACACCTGGGAGGCTAGCCGGGGCACCCTGCTCCCGGCAGGAACACTGAGTACCCCCAGGTGCACCTGGGTCTGCTAAGCAACATCCAGGCCCGTAGCCCTTCAGAGCCCCCTGTGTGCAGGCCGAGCGTAGGGAAACGCACTGCCCTCTCCTTCGGAGCAGCTTAGTTTCCTCCGCACTCGCACACGTTCGCGAACACCGTTCTGGCACGTCCCACGTGGCCCGGAGGTCGTACGCGGTGCCCTAGTCGGAGCTGCCCTCAGAGGAGCCCTCGTCTTCGCGTTTCATCCAGGACCTCCTGACTGAAGTCACCGTGCCTCCTAGAGGCCGGCGGCTTGGGTTCTTACTGCACTTTAAGTCCTGTTCCTTCTGCGGCACTGCAGGCAGCCCCAGGCCCAGAGGAGCAGCTACGGCGTTCCTCGGTTGAGACAGTTCGCCGGATGCGGGACTCCCTACTTCGATAAGTTGATTCAGGGAAGGAAACGCAGGGTAACCGGTGTCTCTTGGGACTCCTTAGAAGCCAGAGGGATGTACGCTGAGTGTGCCCATGAAAACGGGGGCCTGCTGGAACTAGCCCTGCTTTCCCATTTTGAGGGCGGCATTCATGCCTGCCTTGAAGCTACCTGATATTCCCGGCTCCCGACAGGCCAGTGAGCCCTTGGAAGAATGCTTCGTGTAAAATTATGAGTTTGCTCTCTCTAAACCAGGGGCTTCCGTGGCCGCAGCTCGGTCTGCATGACAGGCTCTAGAGCGAAAGGGAACCTCGACGTGAGAACTCACCTCCAGGTTAGGCCCTGAGTAGCCGTGCAGAAAGGGAGGCATGCAGCTGTTTCCACAACTTCTCAGTCGCTTATGTGCTTTATTTTAAAGGAAGTACGCGTCCCGGGACTCCTAGGCCCCACGGGTGTGCATCGTTTTCCCTCCGAGGTCACTGAGTGCCTCCAGACACCTGTGGGCCGGCGGAGCAACGTCGAGGTCCATTGGTTGATCCCCCGGAGGACCTCTGTGCCTGCCGTGTGCTGGGCAGCAACACACTGCGCGTTCCTTGAGGAGCGCTACATCTCCAGAGCCCTCGAACGCCCTCGGGACAACATGGCTGGTGAGTGCGAAGTGACCAGGAAGACTCTGTCATGGCCCTTGTGTGAGCTGCCATGAGAGAACACTGTGCTTGGAACACTGCGAGGCCCGCCCTCGTATCTGAAGTCACTCTGCTCGAGGAGAAAGTCAGCATCTTAGCACGCTGTGTTGCTACCGGCACAACCAGCATGAACCCATGCCTGGAAGTAAGGCCCTGATTTGCCGTGCAGAAGCGGAGGCGTGCTGCAGCTTCCAGGAGGCGGTGGCCTCTGCTCTCCATGCCTTTAACGGCAGCACAGCTTTCTGGACACCTGGGAGGCTAGCCGGGGCACCCTGCTCCCGGCAGGAACACTGAGTACCCCCAGGTGCACCTGGGTCTGCTAAGCAACATCCAGGCCCGTAGCCCTTCAGAGCCCCCTGTGTGCAGGCCGAGCGTAGGGAAACGCACTGCCCTCTCCTTCGGAGCAGCTTAGTTTCCTCCGCACTCGCACACGTTCGCGAACACCGTTCTGGCACGTCCCACGTGGCCCGGAGGTCGTACGCGGTGCCCTAGTCGGAGCTGCCCTCAGAGGAGCCCTCGTCTTCGCGTTTCATCCAGGACCTCCTGACTGAAGTCACCGTGCCTCCTAGAGGACGGCGGCTTGGGTTCTTACTGCACTTTAAGTCCTGTTCCTTCTGCGGCACTGCAGGCAGCCCCAGGCCCAGAGGAGCAGCTACGGCGTTCCTCGGTTGAGACAGTTCGCCGGATGCGGGACTCCCTACTTCGATAAGTTGATTCAGGGAAGGAAACGCAGGGTAACCGGTGTCTCTTGGGACTCCTTAGAAGCCAGAGGGATGTACGCTGAGTGTGCCCATGAAAACGGGGGCCTGCTGGAACTAGCCCTGCTTTCCCATTTTGAGGGCGGCATTCATGCCTGCCTTGAAGCTACCTGATATTCCCGGCTCCCGACAGGCCAGTGAGCCCTGGAAGAATGCTTCGGGGAAAATTATGAGTTTGCTCTCTCTAAACCAGGGGCTTCCGTGGTCGCAGCTCGGTCCGCATGACAGGCTCTAGAGCGAAAGGGAACCTCGACGTGAGAACTCGCCTCCAGGTTAGGCCCTGAGTAGCCATGCAGAAAGGGAGGCATGCAGCTGTTTCCACGAGTTCTCAGTCGCTTATGTCCTTTAGTTTAAAGGAAGTACGCGTCCGGGGACTCCTAGGCCCCACGGGTGTGCATCGTTTTCCCTCCGAGGTCACTGAGTGCCTCCAGACACCTGTGGGCCAGCGGAGCAACGTCGAGGTCCATTGGTTGATCCCCCAGAGGACCTCTGTGCCTGCCGAGTGCTGGGCAGCAACACACTGCGCGTTCCTTGAGGAGCGCTACATATCCAGAGCCCTCGAACGCCCTCGGGACAACATGGCTGGTGAGTGCGAAGTACCCAGGAAGACTCAGTCATGGCCCTTGTGTGAGCTGCCATGAGAGATCACTGTGCTTGGAACACTGCGAGGCCCGCCCTCGTACCTGAAGTCACTCTGCTCGAGGAGAAAGTCAGCATCTTAGCACGCTGTGTCGCTACCGGCACACCCAGCATGAACCCATGCCTGGAAGTAAGGCCCTGATTTGCCGTGCAGAAGCGGAGGCGTGCTGCAGCTTCCAGGAGGCGGTGGCCTCTGCTCTGCATGCCTTTAACGGCAGCACAGCTTTCTGGACACCTGGGAGGCTAGCCGGGGCACCCTGCTCCCAGCAGGAACACTGAGTACCCCCAGGTGCACCTGGGTCTGCTAAGCAACATCCAGGCCCGTAGCCCTTTAGAGCCCCCTGTGTGCAGGCCGTGCGTAGGGAAACGCACTGCCCTCTCCTTCAGAGCAGCTTAGTTTCCTCAGCACTCGCACACGTTCGCGAACGCCGTTCTGGCACGTCCCATGTGGTGCGGAGGTCTTACGCGGTGCCCTAGTCGGAGCTGCCCTCAGAGGAGCCCTCGTCTTGGCGTTCCATCCAGGACCTCATGACTGAAGTCACCGTGCCTCCTAGAGGACGGCGACTTGGGTTCTTACTGCACTTTAAGTACTGTTCCTTCTGCGGCACTGCAGGCAGCCCCAGGCCCAGAGGAGCAGCTACAGCGTTCCTCGGTTGAGACAGTTCGCCAAATGCGGGACTCCCTACTTCGATAAGTTGATTCAGGGAAGGAAACGCAGGGTAACAGGTGTCTATTGGGACTCCTTAGAAGCCAAAGGGATGTATGCTGAGTGTGCCCATGAAAATGGGGGCCTGCTGGAACTAGCCCTGCTTTCCCATTTTGCGGGCGGCATTCATGCCTGCCTTGAAGGTACCTGACATTCCCGGCTCCCGACAGGCCAGTGAGCCCTGGAAGAATGCTTCGGGGAAAATTATGAGTTTGCTCTCTCTAAACCAGGGGCTTCCGTGGCCGCAGCTCGGTCTGCATGACAGGCTCTAGAGCGAAAGGGAACCTCGAAGTGAGAACTCGCCTCCAGGTTCGGCCCTGAGTAGACGTGCAGAAAGGGAGGCATGCAGCTGTTTCACGAGTTCTCAGTCGCTTATGTCCTTTATTTTAAAGGAAGTACGGGTCCGGGGTCTCCTAGGCCCCACAGGTGTGCATCGTTTTCCCTCCGAGGTCACTGAGTGCCTCCAGACACCTGTGGGCCGGCGGAGCAACATCGAGGTCCATTGGTTGATCCCCCGGAGGACCTCTGTGCCTGCCGTGTGCTGGGCAGCAACACACTGCGCGTTCCTTGAGGAGCGCTACATCTCCAGAGCCCTCGAACGCCCTCCGGACAACATGGCTGGTGAGTGCGAAGTACCCAGGAAGACTCAGTCATGGCCCTTGTGTGAGCTGCCATGAGAGAACACTGTGCTTGGAACACTGCGAGGCCCGCCCTCGTATCTGAAGTCACTCTGCTCGTGGAGAAAGTCAGCATCTTAGCACGCTGTGTCGCTACCGGCACACCCAACATGAACCCATGCCTGGAAGTAAGGCCCTGATTTGCCGTGCAGAAGCGGAGGCGTGCTGCAGCTTCCAGGAGGCGGTGGCCTCTGCTCTGCATGCCTTTAACGGCAGCACAGCTTTCTGGACACCTGGGAGGCTAGCCGGGGCACCCTGCTCCCAGCAGGAACACTGAGTACCCCCAGGTGCACCTGGGTCTTCTAAGCAACATCCAGGCCCGTAGCCCTTCAGAGCCCCCTGTGTGCAGGCCGAGCGTAGGGAAACGCACTGCCCTCTCCTTCGGAGCAGCTTAGTTTCCTCCGCACGCGCACACGTTCGCGAACACCGTTCTGGCACATCCCACGTGGCGCGGAGGTCTTACACGGTGCCCTAATCGGATCTGCCCTCAGAGGAGCCCTCGTCTTCGCGTTCCATCCAGGACCTCATGACTGAAGTCACCGGGCCTCCTAGAGGACGGCGGCTTGGGTTCTTACTGCACATCAAGTCCTGTTCCTTCTGCGGCACTGCAGGCAGCCCCAGGCCCAGAGGAGCAGCTACGGCGTTCCTCGGTTGAGACAGTTCGCCGGATGCGGGACTCCCTACTTCGATAAGTTAATTCAGGGAAGGAAACGCAGGGTAACCGGTGTCTCTTGGGACTCGTTAGAAGCCACAGGGATGTATGCTGAGTGTGCCCCTGAAAATGGGGGCCTGCTGGAACTAGCCCTGCTTTCCCATTTTGAGGGCGGCATTCATGCCTGCCTTGAAGCTACCTGACATTCCCGGCTCCCGACAGGCCAGTGAGCCCTGGAAGAATGCTTCGGGGAAAATTATGAGTTTGCTCTCTCTAAACCAGGGGCTTCCGTGGTCGCAGCTCGGTCCGCATGACAGGCTCTAGAGCGAAAGGGAACCGCGACGTGAGAACTCGCCTCCAGGTTAGGCCTTGAGTAGCCATGCAGAAAGGGAGGCATGCAGCTGTTTCCACGAGTTCTCAGTCGCTTATGTCCTTTAGTTTAAAGGAAGTACGCGTCCGGGGACTCCTAGGCCCCACGGGTGTGCATCGTTTTCCCTCCGAGGTCACTGAGTGCCTCCAGACACCTGTGGGCCGGCGGAGCAACGTCGAGGTCCATTGGTTGATCCCCCGGAGGACCTCTGTGCCTGCCGAGTGCTGGGCAGCAACACACTGCGCGTTCCTTGAGGAGCGCTACATCTCCAGAGCCCTCGAACGCCCTCGGGACAACATGGCTGGTGAGTGCGAAGTACCCAGGAAGACTCAGTCATGGCCCTTGTGTGAGCTGCCATGAGAGAACACTGTGCTTGGAACACTGCGAGGCCCACCCTCGTACCTGAAGTCACTCTGCTCGTGGAGAAAGTCAGCATCTTAGCACGCTGTGTCGCTACCGGCACACCCAACATGAACCCATGCCTGGAAGGAAGGCCCTGATTTGCCGTGCAGAAGCGGAGGCGTGCTGCAGCTTCCAGGAGGTGGTGGCCTCTGCTCTGCATGCCTTTAACGGTAGCACAGCTTTCTGGACACCTGCGAGGCTAGCCGGGGCACCCTGCTCCCAGCAGGAACACTGAGTACCCCCAGGTGCACCTGGGTCTGCTAAGCAACATCCAGGCCCGTAGCCCTTCAGAGCCCCCTGTGTGCAGGCCGAGCGTAGGGAAACGCACTGCCCTCTCCTTCGGAGCAGCTTAGTTTCCTGCGCACGTGCACACATTCGCGAACACCGTTCTGGCACGTCCAACGTGGCCCGGTGGTCTTACGCGGTGCCCTAATCGGACCTGCCCTCAGAGGAGCCCTCGTCTTCGCATTTCATTCAGGACCTCATGACTGAAGTCACCGTGCCTCCTAGAGGACGGCGGCTTGAGTTCTTACTGCAGTTTAAGTACTGTTCCTTCTGCGGCACTGCAGGCAGCCCCAGGCCCAGAGGAGCAGCTACGGCGTTCCTTGGTTGAGACAGTTCGCCGGATGCGGGACTCCCTACTTCGATAAGTTAATTCAGGGAAGGAAACGCAGGGTAGCCGGTGTCTGTTGGGACTCGTTAGAAGCCACAGGGATGTACGCTGAGTGTGCCCATGAAAACGGGGGCCTGCTGGAACTAGCCCTGCTTTCCCATTTTGAGGGCGGCATTCATGCCTGCCTTGAAGCTACCTGACATTCCCGGCTCCCGACAGGCCAGTGAGCCCTGGAAGAATGCTTCGGGGAAAATTATAAGTTTGCTCTCTCTAAACCAGGGGCTTCCGTGGTCGCAGCTCGGTCCGCATGACAGGCTCTAGAGCGAAAGGGAACCGCGACGTGAGAACTCGCCTCCAGGTTAGGCCTTGAGTAGCCATGCAGAAAGGGAGGCATGCAGCTGTTTCCACGAGTTCTCAGTCGCTTATGTCCTTTAGTTTAAAGGAAGTACGCGTCCGGGGACTCCTAGGCCCCACGGGTGTGCATCGTTTTCCCTCCGAGGTCACTGAGTGCCTCCAGACACCTGTGGGCCGGCGGAGCAACGTCGAGGTCCATTGGTTGATCCCCCGGAGGACCTCTGTGCCTGCCGAGTGCTGGGCAGCAACACACTGCGCGTTCCTTGAGGAGCGCTACATCTCCAGAGCCCTCGAACGCCCTCGGGACAACATGGCTGGTGAGTGCGAAGTACCCAGGAAGACTCAGTCATGGCCCTTGTGTGAGCTGCCATGAGAGAACACTGTGCTTGGAACACTGCGAGGCCCACCCTCGTACCTGAAGTCACTCTGCTCGTGGAGAAAGTCAGCATCTTAGCACGCTGGGTCGCTACCGGCACACCCAACATGAACCCATGCCTGGAAGGAAGGCCCTGATTTGCCGTGCAGAAGCGGAGGCGTGCTGCAGCTTCCAGGAGGTGGTGGCCTCTGCTCTGCATGCCTTTAACGGTAGCACAGCTTTCTGGACACCTGCGAGGCTAGCCGGGGCACCCTGCTCCCAGCAGGAACACTGAGTACCCCCAGGTGCACCTGGGTCTGCTAAGCAACATCCAGGCCCGTAGCCCTTCAGAGCCCCCTGTGTGCAGGCCGAGCGTAGGGAAACGCACTGCCCTCTCCTTCGGAGCAGCTTAGTTTCCTCCGCACTCGCACACGTTCGCGAACACCGTTCTGGCACGTCCCACGTGGCCCGGAGGTCGTACGCGGTGCCCTAGTCGGAGCTGCCCTCAGAGGAGCCCTCGTCTTCGCGTTTCATCCAGGACCTCCTGACTGAAGTCACCGTGCCTCCTAGAGGACGGCGGCTTAGGTTCTTACTGCACTTTAAGTCCTGTTCCTTCTGCGGCACTGCAGGCAGCCCCAGGCCCAGAGGAGCAGCTACGGCGTTCCTCGGTTGAGACAGTTCGCCGGATGCGGGACTCCCTACTTCGATAAGTTGATTCAGGGAAGGAAACGCAGGGTAACCGGTGTCTCTTGGGACTCCTTAGAAGCCAGAGGGATGTACGCTGAGTGTGCCCATGAAAACGGGGGCCTGCTGGAACTAGCCCTGCTTTCCCATTCTGAGGGCGGCATTCATGCCTGCCTTGAAGCTACCTGATATTCCCGGCTCCCGACAGGCCAGTGAGCCCTGGAAGAATGCTTCGGGGAAAATTATGAGTTTGCTCTCTCTAAACCAGGGGCTTCCGTGGTCGCAGCTCGGTCCGCATGACAGGCTCTAGAGCGAAAGGGAACCTCGACGTGAGAACTCGCCTCCAGGTTAGGCCCTGAGTAGCCATGCAGAAAGGGAGGCATGCAGCTGTTTCCACGAGTTCTCAGTCGCTTATGTCCTTTAGTTTAAAGGAAGTACGCGTCCGGGGACTCCTAGGCCCCACGGGTGTGCATCGTTTTCCCTCCGAGGTCACTGAGTGCCTCCAGACACCTGTGGGCCAGCGGAGCAACGTCGAGGTCCATTGGTTGATCCCCCAGAGGACCTCTGTGCCTGCCGAGTGCTGGGCAGCAACACACTGCGCGTTCCTTGAGGAGCGCTACATATCCAGAGCCCTCGAACGCCCTCGGGACAACATGGCTGGTGAGTGCGAAGTACCCAGGAAGACTCAGTCATGGCCCTTGTGTGAGCTGCCATGAGAGATCACTGTGCTTGGAACACTGCGAGGCCCGCCCTCGTACCTGAAGTCACTCTGCTCGAGGAGAAAGTCAGCATCTTAGCACGCTGTGTCGCTACCGGCACACCCAGCATGAACCCATGCCTGGAAGTAAGGCCCTGATTTGCCGTGCAGAAGCGGAGGCGTGCTGCAGCTTCCAGGAGGCGGTGGCCTCTGCTCTGCATGCCTTTAACGGCAGCACAGCTTTCTGGACACCTGGGAGGCTAGCCGGGGCACCCTGCTCCCAGCAGGAACACTGAGTACCCCCAGGTGCACCTGGGTCTGCTAAGCAACATCCAGGCCCGTAGCCCTTTAGAGCCCCCTGTGTGCAGGCCGTGCGTAGGGAAACGCACTGCCCTCTCCTTCAGAGCAGCTTAGTTTCCTCAGCACTCGCACACGTTCGCGAACGCCGTTCTGGCACGTCCCATGTGGTGAGGAGGTCTTACGCGGTGCCCTAGTCGGAGCTGCCCTCAGAGGAGCCCTCGTCTTGGCGTTCCATCCAGGACCTCATGACTGAAGTCACCGTGCCTCCTAGAGGACGGCGACTTGGGTTCTTACTGCACTTTAAGTACTGTTCCTTCTGCGGCACTGCAGGCAGCCCCAGGCCCAGAGGAGCAGCTACAGCGTTCCTCGGTTGAGACAGTTCGCCGGATGCGGGACTCCCTACTTCGATAAGTTGATTCAGGGAAGGAAACGCAGGGTAACAGGTGTCTATTGGGACTCCTTAGAAGCCAAAGGGATGTATGCTGAGTGTGCCCATGAAAATGGGGGCCTGCTGGAACTAGCCCTGCTTTCCCATTTTGCGGGCGGCATTCATGCCTGCCTTGAAGGTACCTGACATTCCCGGCTCCCGACAGGCCAGTGAGCCCTGGAAGAATGCTTCGGGGAAAATTATGAGTTTGCTCTCTCTAAACCAGGGGCTTCCGTGGCCGCAGCTCGGTCTGCATGACAGGCTCTAGAGCGAAAGGGAACCTCGAAGTGAGAACTCGCCTCCAGGTTCGGCCCTGAGTAGACGTGCAGAAAGGGAGGCATGCAGCTGTTTCACGAGTTCTCAGTCGCTTATGTCCTTTATTTTAAAGGAAGTACGCGTCCGGGGTCTCCTAGGCCCCACAGGTGTGCATCGTTTTCCCTCCGAGGTCACTGAGTGCCTCCAGACACCTATGGGCCGGCGGAGCAACATCGAGGTCCATTGGTTGATCCCCCGGAGGACCTCTGTGCCTGCCGTGTGCTGGGCAGCAACACACTGCGCGTTCCTTGAGGAGCGCTACATCTCCAGAGCCCTCGAACGCCCTCCGGACAACATGGCTGGTGAGTGCGAAGTACCCAGGAAGACTCAGTCATGGCCCTTGTGTGAGCTGCCATGAGAGAACACTGTGCTTGGAACACTGCGAGGCCCACCCTCGTACCTGAAGTCACTCTGCTCGTGGAGAAAGTCAGCATCTTAGCACGCTGTGTCGCTACCGGCACACCCAACATGAACCCATGCCTGGAAGTAAGGCCCTGATTTGCCGTGCAGAAGCGGAGGCGTGCTGCAGCTTCCAGGAGGCGGTGGCCTCTGCTCTGCATGCCTTTAACGGCAGCACAGCTTTCTGGACACCTGGGAGGCTAGCCGGGGCACCCTGCTCCCAGCAGGAACACTGAGTACCCCCAGGTGCACCTGGGTCTTCTAAGCAACATCCAGGCCCGTAGCCCTTCAGAGCCCCCTGTGTGCAGGCCGAGCGTAGGGAAACGCACTGCCCTCTCCTTCGGAGCAGCTTAGTTTCCTCCGCACGCGCACACGTTCGCGAACACCGTTCTGGCACATCCCACGTGGCGCGGAGGTCTTACACGGTGCCCTAATCGGATCTGCCCTCAGAGGAGCCCTCGTCTTCGCGTTCCATCCAGGACCTCATGACTGAAGTCACCGGGCCTCCTAGAGGACGGCGGCTTGGGTTCTTACTGCACATCAAGTCCTGTTCCTTCTGCGGCACTGCAGGCAGCCCCAGGCCCAGAGGAGCAGCTACGGTGTTCCTCGGTTGAGACAGTTCGCCGGATGCGGGACTCCCTACTTCGATAAGTTAATTCAGGGAAGGAAACGCAGGGTAACCGTTGTCTCTTGTTACTCGTTAGAAGCCACAGGGATGTACGCTGAGTGTGCCCATGAAAACAGGGGCCTGCTGGAACTAGCCCTGCTTTCCCATTTTGAGGGCGGCATTCATGCCTGCCTTGAAGCTACCTGACATTCCCGGCTCCCGACAGGCCAGTGAGCCCTGGAAGAATGCTTCGGGGAAAATTATGAGTTTGCTCTCTCTAAACCAGGGGCTTCCGTGGTCGCAGCTCGGTCCGCATGACAGGCTCTAGAGCGAAAGGGAACCGCGACGTGAGAACTCGCCTCCAGGTTAGGCCTTGAGTAGCCATGCAGAAAGGGAGGCATGCAGGTGTTTCCACGAGTTCTCAGTCGCTTATGTCCTTTAGTTTAAAGGAAGTACGCGTCCGGGGACTCCTAGGCCCCACGGGTGTGCATCGTTTTCCCTCCGAGGTCACTGAGTGCCTCCAGACACCTGTGGGCCGGCGGAGCAACGTCGAGGTCCATTGGTTGATCCCCCGGAGGACCTCTGTGCCTGCCGAGTGCTGGGCAGCAACACACTGCGCGTTCCTTGAGGAGCGCTACATCTCCAGAGCCCTCGAACGCCCTCGGGACAACATGGCTGGTGAGTGCGAAGTACCCAGGAAGACTCAGTCATGGCCCTTGTGTGAGCTGCCATGAGAGAACACTGTGCTTGGAACACTGCGAGGCCCACCCTCGTACCTGAAGTCACTCTGCTCGTGGAGAAAGTCAGCATCTTAGCACGCTGTGTCGCTACCGGCACACCCAACATGAACCCATGCCTGGAAGGAAGGCCCTGATTTGCCGTGCAGAAGCGGAGGCGTGCTGCAGCTTCCAGGAGGTGGTGGCCTCTGCTCTGCATGCCTTTAACGGTAGCACAGCTTTCTGGACACCTGCGAGGCTAGCCGGGGCACCCTGCTCCCAGCAGGAACACTGAGTACCCCCAGGTGCACCTGGGTCTGCTAAGCAACATCCAGGCCCGTAGCCCTTCAGAGCCCCCTGTGTGCAGGCCGAGCGTAGGGAAACGCACTGCCCTCTCCTTCGGAGCAGCTTAGTTTCCTGCGCACGTGCACACATTCGCGAACACCGTTCTGGCACGTCCAACGTGGCCCGGTGGTCTTACGCGGTGCCCTAATCGGACCTGCCCTCAGAGGAGCCCTCGTCTTCGCATTTCATTCAGGACCTCATGACTGAAGTCACCGTGCCTCCTAGAGGACGGCGGCTTGAGTTCTTACTGCAGTTTAAGTACTGTTCCTTCTGCGGCACTGCAGGCAGCCCCAGGCCCAGAGGAGCAGCTACAGCGTTCCTCGGTTGAGACAGTTCGCCGGATGCGGGACTCCCTACTTCGATAAGTTGATTCAGGGAAGGAAACGCAGGGTAACCGGTGTCTATTGGGACTCCTTAGAAGCCACAGTGATGTACGCTGAGTGTGCCCATGAAAATGGGGGCCTGCTGGAACTAGCCCTGCTTTCCCATTTTGAGGGCGGCATTCATGCCTGCCTTGAAGCTACCTGACATTCCCGGCTCCCGACTGGCCAGTGAGCCCTGGAAGAATGCTTCGTGTCAAATTATGAGTTTGCTCTCTCTAAACCAGGGGCTTCCGTGGTTGCAGCTCGGTCTGCATGACAGGCACTAGAGCGAAAGGGAACCTCGAAGTGAGAACTCGCCTCCAGGTTAGGCCCTGAGTAGCCGTGCAGAAAGGGAGGTATGCAGCTGTTTCACGAGTTCTCAGTCGCTTATGTCCTTTATTTTAAAGGAAGTACGTGTCCGGGGACTCCTAGGCCCCAAGGGTGTGCATCGTTTTCCCTCCGAGGTCACTGAGTGCCTCCAGACACCTGTGGGCCGGCGGAGCAACATCGAGGTCCATTGGTTGATCCCCCGGAGGACCTCTCTGCCTGCCGAGTGCTGGGCAACAACACACTGCGCGTTCCTTGTGGAGCGCTACATATCCAGAGCCCTCGAATGCCCTCCGGACAACATGGCTAGTGAGTGCGAAGTGCCCAGGAAGACTCTGTCATGGCCCTTGTGTGAGCTGCCATGAGAGAACACTGTTCTTGGAACACTGCGAGGCCCGCCCCGTATCTGAAGTCACTCTGCTCGAGGAGAAAGTCAGCATCTTAGCACGCTGTGTCGCTACCGGCACACCCAGCATGAACCCATGCCTGGAAGATAGGCCCTGATTCGCCGTGCAGAAGCGGAGGCGTGCTGCAGCTTCCAGGAGGCGGTGGCCTCTGCTCTGCATGCCTTTAACGGCAGCACAGCTTTCTGGACACCTGGGAGGCTAGCCGGGGCACCCTGCTCCCAGCAGGAACACTGAGTACCCCCAGGTGCACCTGGGTCTGCTAAGCAACATCCAGGCCCGTAGCCCTTCAGAGCCCCCTGTGTGCAGGCCGAGCGTAGGGAAACGCACTGCCCTCTCCTTCGGAGCAGCTTAGTTTCCTCCGCACTCGCACACGTTCGCGAACACCGTTCCGGCACGTCCCACGTGGCGCGGAGGTCTTACGCGGTGCCCTAATCGGAGCTGCCCTCAGAGGAGCCCTCGTCTTCGCGTTCCATCCAGGACCTCCTGACTGAAGTCACCGGGCCCCCTAGAGTACGGCGGCTTGGGTTCTTACTGCACTTCAAGTCCTGTTCCTTCTGCGGCACTGCAGGCAGCCCCAGGCCCAGAGGAGCAGCTACGGCGTTCCTCGGTTGAGACAGTTCGCCGGATGCGGGACTCCCTACTTCGATAAGTTAATTCAGGGAAGGAAACGCAGGGTAACCGGTGTCTCTTGGGACTCGTTAGAAGCCACAGGGATGTACGCTGAGTGTGCCCATGAAAACGGGGGCCTGCTGGAACTAGCCCTGCTTTCCCATTTTGAGGGCGGCATTCATGCCTGCCTTGAAGCTACCTGATATTCCCGGCTCCCGACAGGCCAGTGAGCCCTGGAAGAATGCTTCGGGGAAAATTATGAGTTTGCTCTCTCTAAACCAGGGGCTTCCGTGGTCGCAGCTCGGTCCGCATGACAGGCTCTATAGCGAAAGGGAACCTCGACGTGAGAACTCGCCTCCAGGTTAGGCCCTGAGTAGCCATGCAGAAAGGGAGGCATGCAGCTGTTTCCACGAGTTCTCAGTCACTTATGTCCTTTAGTTTAAAGGAAGTACGCGTCCGGGGACTCCTAGGCCCCACGGGTGTGCATCGTTTTCCCTCCGAGGTCACTGAGTGCCTCCAGACACCTGTGGGCCGGCGGAGCAACGTCGAGGTCCATTGGTTGATCCCCCGGAGGACCTCTGTGCCTGCCGAGTGCTGGGCAGCAACACACTGCGCGTTCCTTGAGGAGCGCGACATCTCCAGAGCCCTCGAACGCCCTCGGGACAACATGGCTGGTGAGTGCGAAATACCCAGGAAGACTCAGTCATGGCCCTTGTGTGAGCTGCCATGAGAGAACACTGTGCTTGGAACACTGTGAGGCCCACCCTCGTACCTGAAGTCACTCTGCTCGAGGAGAAAGTCAGCATCTTAGCACGCTGTGTCGCTACCGGCACACCCAACATGAACCCATGCCTGGAAGGAAGGCCCTGATTTGCCGTGCAGAAGTGGAGGCGTGCTGCAGCTTCCAGGAGGCGGTGGCCTCTGCTCTGCATGCCTTTAACGGCAGCACAGCTTTCTGGACACCTGGGAGGCTAGCCGGGGCACCCTGCTCCCAGCAGGAACACTGAGTACCCCCAGGTGCACCTGGGTCTGCTAAGCAACATCCAGGCCCGTAGCCCTTCAGAGCCCCCTGTGTGCAGGCCGAGCGTAGGGAAACGCACTGCCCTCTCCTTCGGAGCAGCTTAGTTTCCTCCGCACGCGCACACGTTCGCGAACACCGTTTTGGCACGTCCCACGTGGCCCGGTGGTCTTACGCGGTGCCCTAATCGGACCTGCCCTCAGAGGAGCCCTCGTCTTCGCGTTTCATTCAGGACATCATGACTGAAGTCACCGTGCCTCCTAGAGGACGGCGGCTTGGATTCTTACTGCACTTCAAGTGCTGTTCCTTCTGCGGCACTGCAGGCAGCCCCAGGCCCAGAGGAGCAGCTACAGCGTTCCTCGGTTGAGACAGTTCGCCGGATGCGGGACTCCCTACTTCGATAAGTTAATTCAGGGAAGGAAACGCAGGGTAACCGTTGTCTCTTGGGACTCGTTAGAAGCCACAGGGATGTACGCTGAGTGTGCCCATGAAAACGGGGGCCTGCTGGAACTAGCCCTGCTTTCCCATTTTGAGGGCGGCATTCATGCCTGCCTTGAAGCTACCTGACATTCCCGGCTCCCGACAGGCCAGTGAGCCCTGGAAGAATGCTTCGGGGAAAATTATGAGTTTGCTCTCTCTAAACCAGGGGCTTCCATGGTCGCAGCTCAGTCCGCATGACAGGCTCTAGAGCGAAAGGGAACCGCGACGTGAGAACTCGCCTCCAGGTTAGGCCTTGAGTAGCCATGCAGAAAGGGAGGCATGCAGCTGTTTCCACGAGTTCTCAGTCGCTTATGTCCTTTAGTTTAAAGGAAGTATACGTCCGGGGACTCCTAGGCCCCACGGGTGTGCATCGTTTTCCCTCCGAGGTCACTGAGTGCCTCCAGACACCTGTGGGCCGGCGGAGCAACGTCGAGGTCCATTGGTTGATCCCCCGGAGGACCTCTGTGCCTGCCGAGTGCTGGGCAGCAACACACTGCGCGTTCCTTGAGGAGCGCTACATCTCCAGAGCCCTCGAACGCCCTTGGGACAACATGGCTGGTGAGTGCGAAGTACCCAGGAAGACTCAGTCATGGCCCTTGTGTGAGCTGCCATGAGAGAACACTGTGCTTGGAACACTGCGAGGCCCACCCTCGTACCTGAAATCACTCTGCTCGTGGAGAAAGTCAGCATCTTAGCATGCTGTGTCGCTACCGGCACACCCAACATGAACCCATGCCTGGAAGGAAGGCCCTGATTTGCCGTGCAGAAGCGGAGGCGTGCTGCAGCTTCCAGGAGGCAGTGGCCTCTGCTCTGCATGCCTTTAACGGTAGCACAGCTTTCTGGACACCTGCGAGGCTAGCCGGGGCACCCTGCTCCCAGCAGGAACACTGAGTACCCCCAGGTGCACCTGGGTCTGCTAAGCAACATCCAGGCCCGTAGCCCTTCAGAGCCCCCTGTGTGCAGGCCGAGCGTAGGGAAACGCACTGCCCTCTCCTTCGGAGCAGCTTAGTTTCCTCCGCACGCGCACACGTTCGCGAACACCGTTCTGGCACGTCCCACGTGGCCCGGTGGTCTTACACGGTGCCCTAATCGGACCTGCCCTCAGAGGAACCCTCGTCTTCGCGTTTCATTCAGGACAACATGACTGAAGTCACTGGGCCTCCTAGAGGACGGCGGCTTGGGTTCTTACTGCACTTTAAGTACTGTTCCTTCTGCGGCACTGCAGGCAGCCCCAGGCCCAGAGGAGCAGCTACAGCGTTCCTCGGTTGAGACAGTTCGCCGGATGCGGGACTCCCTACTTCGATAAGTTGATTCAGGGAAGGAAACGCAGGGTAACCGGTGTCTATTGGGACTCGTTAGAAGCCACAGGGATGTATGCTGAGTGTGCCCCTGAAAATGGGGGCCTGCTGGAACTAGCCCTGCTTTCCCATTTTGAGGGCGGCATTCATGCCTGCCTTGAAGCTACCTGACATTCCCGGCTCCCGACAGGCCAGTGAGCCCTGGAAGAATGCTTCGGGGAAAATTATGAGTTTGCTCTCTCTAAACCAGGGGCTTCCGTGGTCGCAGCTCGGTCCGCATGACAGGCTCTAGAGCGAAAGGGAACCGCGACGTGAGAACTCGCCTCCAGGTTAGGCCTTGAGTAGCCATGCAGAAAGGGAGGCATGCAGCTGTTTCCACGAGTTCTCAGTCGCTTATGTCCTTTAGTTTAAAGGAAGTATACGTCCGGGGACTCCTAGGCCCCACGGGTGTGCATCGTTTTCCCTCCGAGGTCACTGAGTGCCTCCAGACACCTGTGGGCCGGCGGAGCAACGTCGAGGTCCATTGGTTGATCCCCCGGAGGACCTCTGTGCCTGCCGAGTGCTGGGCAGCAACACACTGCGCGTTCCTTGAGGAGCGCTACATCTCCAGAGCCCTCGAACGCCCTTGGGACAACATGGCTGGTGAGTGCGAAGTACCCAGGAAGACTCAGTCATGGCCCTTGTGTGAGCTGCCATGAGAGAACACTGTGCTTGGAACACTGCGAGGCCCACCCTCGTACCTGAAATCACTCTGCTCGTGGAGAAAGTCAGCATCTTAGCACGCTGTGTCGCTACCGGCACACCCAACATGAACCCATGCCTGGAAGGAAGGCCCTGATTTGCCGTGCAGAAGCGGAGGCGTGCTGCAGCTTCCAGGAGGCAGTGGCCTCTGCTCTGCATGCCTTTAACGGTAGCACAGCTTTCTGGACACCTGCGAGGCTAGCCGGGGCACCCTGCTCCCAGCAGGAACACTGAGTACCCCCAGGTGCACCTGGGTCTGCTAAGCAACATCCAGGCCCGTAGCCCTTCAGAGCCCCCTGTGTGCAGGCCGAGCGTAGGGAAACGCACTGCCCTCTCCTTCGGAGCAGCTTAGTTTCCTGCGCACGTGCACACATTCGCGAACACCGTTCTGGCACGTCCCACGTGGCGCGGAGGTCTTACGGGGTGCCCTAATCGGAGCTGCCCTCAGAGGAGCCCTCGTCTTCGCGTTTCATTCATGACCTCATGACTGAAGTCACCGGGCCTCCTAGAGGACGGCGGCTTGGGTTCTTACTGCACTTTAAGTACTGTTCCTTCTGCGGCACTGCAGGCAGCCCCAGGCCCAGAGGAGCAGCTACAGCGTTCCTCGGTTGAGACAGTTCGTCGGATGCGGGACTCCCTACTTCGATAAGTTGATTCAAGGAAGGAAACGCAGGGTAACCGGTGTCTATTGGGACTCGTTAGAAGCCACAGGGATGTACGCTGAGTGTGCCCATGAAAACGGGGGCCTGCTGCAACTAGCCCTGCTATCCCATTTTGCGGGCGGCATTCATGCCTGCCTTGAAGCTACCTGACATTCCCGGCTCCTGACAGGCCAGTGAGCCCTGGAAGAATGCTTCGGGGAAAATTATGAGTTTGCTCTCTCTAAACCAGGGGCTTCCATGGCCGCAGCTCGGTCCGCATGACAGGCTCTAGAGCGAAAGGGAACCTCGAAGTGAGAACTCGCCTCCAGGTTAGGCCCTGAGTAGCCGTGCAGAAAGGGAGGTATGCAGCTGTTTCACGAGTTCTCAGTCGCTTATGTCCTTTATTTTAAAGGAAGTACGCGTCCGGGGACTCCTAGTCCCCACGGGTGTGCATCGTTTTCCCTCCGAGGTCACTGAGTGCCTCCAGACACCTGTGGGCCAGCGGAGCAACGTCGAGGTCCATTGGTTGATCCCCCGGAAGACCTCTGTGCCTGCCGAGTGCTGGGCAACAACACACTGCGCGTTCCTTGAGGAGCGCTACATATCCAGAGCCCTCGAACGCCCTCGGGACAACATGGCTGGTGAGTGCGAAGTACCCAGGAAGACTCTGTCATGGCCCTTGTGTGAGTTGCCATGAGAGAACACTGTGCTTGGAACACTGCGAGGCCCGACCTTGTACCTGAAGTCACTCTGCTCGAGGAGAAAGTCAGCATCTTAGCACGCTGTGTCGCTACCGGCACACCCAGCATGAACCCATGCCTGGAAGTAAGGCCCTGATTCGCCGTGCAGAAGCGGAGGCATGCTGCAGCTTCCAGGAGGTGGTGGCCTCTGCTCTGCATGCCTTTAACGGCAGCACAGCTTTCTGGACACCTGGGAGGCTAGCCGGGGCACCCTGCTCCCAGCAGGAACACTGAGTACCCACAGGTGCACCTGGGTCTGCTAAGCAACATCCAGGCCCGTAGCCCTTCAGAGCCCCCTGTGTGCAGGCCGAGCGTAGGGAAACGCACTGCCCTCTCCTTCGGAGCAGCTTAGTTTCCTCCGCACGCGCACACGTTCGCGAACACCGTTCTGGCACGTCCCACGGGGCGCGGAGGTCTTACGCGGTGCCCTAATCGGAGCTGCCCTCAGAGGAGCCCTCGTCTTCGCGTTCCATCCAGGACCTGCTGACTGAAGTCACCGGGCCCCCTAGAGGACGGCGGCTTGGATTCTTACTGCACTTCAAGTGCTGTTCCTTCTGCGGCACTGCAGGCAGCCCCAGGCCCAGAGGAGCAGCTACGGCGTTCCTCGGTTGAGACAGTTCGCCGGATGCGGGACTCCCTACTTCGATAAGGTAATTCAGGGAAGGAAACGCAGGGTAACCGTTGTCTCTTGGGACTCGTTAGAAGCCACAGGGATGTACGCTGAGTGTACCCATGAAAACGGGGGCCTGCTGGAACTAGCCCTGCTTTCCCATTTTGAGGGCGGCATTCATGCCTGCCTTGAAGCTACCTGACATTCCCGGCTCCCGACAGGCCAGTGAGCCCTGGAAGAATGCTTCGGGGAAAATTATGAGTTTGCTCTCTCTAAACCAGGGGCTTCCGTGGTCGCAGCTCGGTCCGCATGACAGGCTCTAGAGCGAAAGGGAACCGCGACGTGAGAACTCGCCTCCAGGTTAGGCCCTGAGTAGCCATGCAGAAAGGGAGGCATGCAGCTGTTTCCACGAGTTCTCAGTCGCTTATGTCCTTTAGTTTAAAGGAAGTACGCGTCCGGGGACTCCTAGGCCCCACGGGTGTGCATCGTTTTCCCTCCGAGGTCACTGAGTGCCTCCAGACACCTGTGGGCCGGCGGAGCAACGTCGAGGTCCATTGGTTGATCCCCCGGAGGACCTCTGTGCCTGCCGAGTGCTGGGCAGCAACACACTGCGCGTTCCTTGAGGAGCGCTACATCTCCAGAGCCCTCGAACGCCCTCGGGACAACATGGCTGGTGAGTGCGAAGTACCCAGGAAGACTCAGTCATGGCCCTTGTGTGAGCTGCCATGAGAGAAAACTGTGCTTGGAACACTGCGAGGCCCACCCTCGTACCTGAAGTCACTCTGCTCGTGGAGAAAGTCAGCATCTTAGCACGCTGTGTCGCTACCGGCACACCCAGCATGAACCCATGCCTGGAAGTAAGGACCTGATTCGCCGTGCAGACGCGGAGGCATGCTGCAGCTTCCAGGAGGTGGTGGCCTCTGCTCTGCATGCCTTTAACGGCAGCACAGCTTTCTGGACACCTGGGAGGCTAGCCGGGGCACCCTGCTCTCAGCAGGAACACTGAGTACCCCCAGGTGCACCTGGGTCTGCTAAGCAACATCCAGGCCCGTAGCCCTTCAGAGCCCCCTGTGTGCAGGCCGAGCGTAGGGAAACGCACTGCCCTCTCCTTCGGAACAGCTTAGTTTCCTGCGCACATGCACACATTCGCGAACACCGTTCTGGCACGTCCCACGTGGCGCGGAGGTCTTACGGGGTGCCCTAATCGGAGCTGCCCTCAGAGGAGCCCTCGTCTTCGTGTTTCATTCATGACCTCATGACTGAAGTCACCGGGCCTCCTAGAGGACGGCGGCTTGGGTTCTTACTGCACTTTAAGTACTGTTCCTTCTGCGGCACTGCAGGCAGCCCCAGGCCCAGAGGAGCAGCTACGGCGTTCCTCGGTTGAGACAGTTCGCCGGATGCGGGACTCCCTACTTCGATAAGTTAATTCAGGGAAGGAAACGCAGGGTAACCCGTGTCTCTTGGGACTCGTTAGAAGCCACAGGGATGTACGCTGAGTGTGCCCATGAAAACGGGGCCCTGCTGGAACTAGCCCTGCTTTCCCATTTTGAGGGCGGCATTCATGCCTGCCTTGAAGCTACCTGACATTCCCGGCTCCCGACAGGCCAGTGAGCCCTGGAAGAATGCTTCGGGGAAAATTATGAGTTTGCTCTCTCTAAACCAGGGGCTTCCATGGCCGCAGCTCGGTCCGCATGACAGGCTCTAGAGCGAAAGGGAACCTCGAAGTGAGAACTCGCCTCCAGGTTAGGTGCTGAGTAGCCGTGCAGAAAGGGAGGTATGCAGCTGTTTCACGAGTTCTCAGTCGCTTATGTCCTTTATTTTAAAGGAAGTACGCGTCCGGGGACTCCTAGGCCCCACGGGTGTGCATCGTTTTCCCTCCGAGGTCACTGAGTGCCTCCAGACACCTGTGGGCTGGCGGAGCAACGTCGAGGTCCATTGGTTGATCCCCCGGAGGACCTCTGTGCCTGCCGAGTGCTGGGCAACAACACACTGCGCGTTACTTGAGGAGCGCTACATATCCAGAGCCCTCGAACGCCTTCGGGACAACATGGCTGGTGAGTGCGAAGTACCCAGGAAGACTCTGTCATGGCCCTTGTGTGAGTTGCCATGAGAGAACACTGTGCTTGGAACACTGCGAGGCCCGACCTCGTACCTGAAGTCACTCTGCTCGAGGAGAAAGTCAGCATCTTAGCACGCTGTGTTGCTACCGGCACACCCAGCATGAACCCATGCCTG
Source organism: Pseudorca crassidens (assembly GCF_039906515.1). Taxonomy (NCBI): domain Eukaryota; kingdom Metazoa; phylum Chordata; class Mammalia; order Artiodactyla; family Delphinidae; genus Pseudorca; species Pseudorca crassidens. The sequence continues at coordinate 90,516,051 of NC_090308.1, read as the reverse complement.
GAAGTAAGGCCCTGATTTGCCGTGCAGAAGCGGAGGCGTGCTGCAGCTTCCAGGAGGCGGTGGCCTCTGCTCTGCATGCCTTTAACGGCAGCACAGCTTTCTGGACACCTGGGAGGCTAGCCGGGGCACCCTGCTCCCAGCAGGAACACTGAGTACCCCCAGGTGCACCTGGGTCTGCTAAGCAACATCCAGGCCCGTAGCCCTTCAGAGACCCCTGTGTGCAGGCCGAGCGTAGGGAAACGCACTGCCCTCTCCTTCGGAGCAGCTTAGTTTCCTCCGCACGCGCACACGTTCGCGAACACCGTTCTGGCACGTCCCACGGGGCGCGGAGTTCTTAGGCGGTGCCCTAATCGGAGCTGCCCTCAGAGGAGCCCTCGTCTTCGCGTTCCATCCAGGACCTGCTGACTGAAGTCACCGGGCCCCCTAGAGGACGGCGGCTTGGGTTCTTACTGCACTTCAAGTGCTGTTCCTTCTGCGGCACTGCAGGCAGCCCCAGGCCCAGAGGAGCAGCTACGGCGTTCCTCGGTTGAGACAGTTCGCCGGATGCGGGACTCCCTACTTCGATAAGTTAATTCAGGGAAGGAAACGCAGGGTAACCGTTGTCTCTTGGGACTCGTTAGAAGCCACAGGGATGTACGCTGAGTGTGCCCATGAAAACGGGGGCCTGGTGGAACTAGCCCTGCTTTCCCATTTTGAGGGCGGCATTCATGCCTGCCTTGAAGCTACCTGACATTCCCGGCTCCCGACAGGCCAGTGAGCCCTGGAAGAATGCTTCGGGGAAAATTATGAGTTTGCTCTCTCTAAACCAGGGGCTTCCGTGGTCGCAGCTCGGTCCGCATGACAGGCTCTAGAGCGAAAGGGAACCGCGACGTGAGAACTCGCCTCCAGGTTAGGCCCTGAGTAGCCATGCAGAAAGGGAGGCATGCAGCTGTTTCCACGAGTTCTCAGTCGCTTATGTCCTTTAGTTTAAAGGAAGTACGCGTCCGGGGACTCCTAGGCCCCACGGGTGTGCATCGTTTTCCCTCCGAGGTCACTGAGTGCCTCCAGACACCTGTGGGCCGGCGGAGCAACGTCGAGGTCCATTGGTTGATCCCCTGGAGGACCTCTGTGCCTGCCGAGTGCTGGGCAACAACACACTGCGCGTTCCTTGAGGAGCGCTACATCTCCAGAGCCCTCGAACACCCTCGGGACAACATGGCTGGTGAGTGCGAAGTACCCAGGAAGACTCAGTCATGGCCTTTGTGTGAGCTGCCATGAGAGAACACTGTGCTTGGAACACTGCGAGGCCCACCCTCGTACCTGAAGTCACTCTGCTCGTGGAGAAAGTCAGCATCTTAGCACGCTGTGTCGCTACCGGCACACCCAACATGAACCCATGCCTGGAAGGAAGGACCTGATTTGCCGTGCAGAAGCGGAGGCGTGCTGCAGCTTCCAGGAGGCGGTGGCCTCTGCTCTGCATGCCTTTAACGGCAGCACAGCTTTCTGGACACCTGGGAGGCTAGCCGGGGCACCCTGCTCCCAGCAGGAACACTGAGTACCCCCAGGTGCACCTGGGTCTGCTAAGCAACATCCAGGCCCGTAGCCCTTCAGAGCCCCCTGTGTGCAGGCCGAGCGTAGGGAAACGCACTGCCCTCTCCTTCGGAGCAGCTTAGTTTCCTGCGCACGTGCACACATTCACGAACACCGTTCTGGCACGTCCCACGTGGCGCGGAGGTCTTACGGGGTGCCCTAATCGGAGCTGCCCTCAGAGGAGCCCTCGTCTTCGCGTTTCATTCATGACCTCATGACTGAAGTCACCGGGCCTCCTAGAGGACGGCGGCTTGGGTTCTTACTGCACATCAAGTCCTGTTCCTTCTGCGGCACTGCAGGCAACACCAGGCCCAGAGGAGCAGCTACAGCGTTCCTCGGTTGAGACAGTTCGCCGGATGCGGGACTCCCTACTTCGATAAGTTAATTCAGGGAAGGAAACGCAGGGTAACCGGTGTCTCTTGGGACTCGTTAGAAGCCACAGGGATGTATGCTGAGTGTGCCCCTGAAAATGGGGGCCTGCTGGAACTAGCCCTGCTTTCCCATTTTGAGGGCGGCATTCATGCCTGCCTTGAAGCTACCTGATATTCCCGGCTCCCGACAGGCCAGTGAGCCCTGGAAGAATGCTTCGTGTAAAATTATGAGTTTGCTCTCTCTAAACCAGGGGCTTCCGTGGCCGCAGCTCGGTCTGCATGACAGGCTCTAGAGCGAAAGGGAACCTCGAAGTGAGAACTCGCCTCCAGGTTAGGCCCTGAGTAGCCGTGCAGAAAGGGAGGTATGCAGCTGTTTCACGAGTTCTCAGTCGCTTATGTCCTTTATTTTAAAGGAAGTACGCGTCCGGGGACTCCTAGGCCCCACAGGTGTGCATCGTTTTCCCTCCGAGGTCACTGAGTGACTACAGACACCTGTGGGCCGGCGGAGCAATGTCGAGGTCCATTGGTTGATCCCCCGAAGGACCTCTGTGCCTGCCGAGTGCTGGGCAGCAACACACTGCGCGTTCCTTTAGGAGCGCTACATCTCCAGAGCCCTCGAACGCCCTCGGGACAACATGGCTGGTGAGTGCGAAGTGCCCAGGAAGACTCAGTCATGGCCCTTGTGTGAGCTGCCATGAGAGAAAACTGTGCTTAGAACACTGCGAGGCCCGACCTCGTACCTGAAGTCACTCTGCTCGAGGAGAAAGTCAGCATCTTAGCACGCTGTGTCGCTACCGGCACACCCAGCATGAACCCATGCCTTTAAGATAGGCCCTGATTCGCCGTGCAGAAGCGGAGGCATGCTGCAGCTTCCAGGAGGTGGTGGCCTCTGCTCTGCATGCCTTTAACGGTAGCACAGCTTTCTGGACACCTGCGAGGCTAGCCGGGGCACCCTGCTCCCAGCAGGAACACTGAGTACCCCCAGGTGCACCTGGGTCTGCTAAGCAACATCCAGGCCCGTAGCCCTTTAGAGCCCCCTGTGTGCAGGCCGAGCGTAGGGAAACGCACTGCCCTCTCCTTCGGAGCAGCTTAGTTTCCTGCGCACGTGCACACATTCGCGAACACCGTTCTGGCACGTCCCACGTGGCGCGGAGGTCTTACGGGGTGCCCTAATCGGAGCTGCCCTCAGAGGAGCCCTCGTCTTCGCGTTTCATTCATGACCTCATGACTGAAGTCACCGGGCCTCCTAGAGGACAGCGGCTTGGGTTCTTACTGCACTTTAAGTACTGTTCCTTCTGCGGCACTGCAGGCAGCCCCAGGCCCAGAGGAGCAGCTACAGCGTTCCTCGGTTGAGACAGTTCGCCGGATGCGGGACTCCCTACTTCGATAAGTTAATTCAGGGAAGGAAACGCAGGGTAGCCGGTGTCTGTTGGGACTCGTTAGAAGCCACAGGGATGTACGCTGAGTGTGCCCATGAAAACGGGGGCCTGCTGGAACTAGCCCTGCTTTCCCATTTTGAGGGCGGCATTCATGCCTGCCTTGAAGCTACCTGACATTCCCGGCTACCGACAGGCCTGTGAGCCCTGGAAGAATGCTTCGGGGAAAATTATGAGTTTGCTCTCTCTAAACCAGGGGCTTCCGTGGCCGCAACTCGGTCCGCATGACAGGCTCTAGTGCGTAAGGGAACCTCGAAGTGAGAACTCGCCTCCAGGTTAGGCCCTGAGTAGCCATGGAGAAAGGGAGGCATGCAGCTGTTTCACGAGTTCTCAGTCACTTATGTCCTTTAGTTTAAAGGAAGTACGCGTCCGGGGACTCCTAGGCCCCACGGGTGTGCATCGTTTTCCCTCCGAGGTCACTGAGTGCCTTCAGAAACCTGTGGGCCGGCGGAGCAACGTCGAGGTCCATTGGTTGATCCCCCGGAGGACCTCTGTGCCTGCCGAGTGCTGGGCAGCAACACACTGCGCGTTCCTTGAGGAGCGCTACATCTCCAGAGCCCTCAAACGCCCTCGGGACAACATGGCTGGTGAGTGCGAAGTACCCAGGAAGACTCAGTCATGGCCCTTGTGTGATCTGCCATGAGAGAACACTGTGCTTGGAACACTGCGAGGCCCACCCTCGTACCTGAAGTCACTCTGCTCTTGGAGAAAGTCAGCATCTTAGCACGCTGTGTCGCTACCGGCACACCCAACATGAACCCATGCCTGGAAGTAAGGCCCTGATTCGCCGTGCAGAAGCGGAAGCATGCTGCAGCTTCCAGGAGGCGGTGGCCTCTGCTCTGCATGCCTTTAACGGCAGCACAGCTTTCTGGACACCTGCGAGGCTAGCCGGGGCACCCTGCTCCCAGCAGGAACACTGAGTACCCACAGGTGCACCTGGGTCTGCTAAGCAACATCCAGGCCCGTAGCCCTTCAGAGCCCCCTGTGTGCAGGCCGAGCGTAGGGAAACGCACTGCCCTCTCTTTCGGAGCAGCTTAGTTTCCTCCGCACGCGCACACGTTCGCGAACACCGTTCTGGCACGTCCCACGTGGCCCGGTGGTCTTACGCGGTGCCCTAATCGGACCTGCCCTCAGAGGAGCCCTCGTCTTCGCGTTTCATTCAGGACAACATGACTGAAGTCACCGTGCCTCCTAGAGGACGGCGGCTTGGGTTCTTACTGCACTTTAAGTGCTGTTCCTTCTGCGGCACTCCAGGCAGCCCCAGGCCCAGAGGAGAAGCTACGGCGTTCCTCGGTTGAGACAGTTCGCCGGATGCGGGACTCCCTACTTCGATAAGTTGATTCAGGGAAGGAAACGCAGGGTAACCGTTGTCTCTTGGGACTCGTTAGAAACCACAGGGATGTACGCTGAGTGTGCCCATGAAAACGGGGGCCTGCTGGAACTAGCCCTGCTTTCCCATTTTGAGGGCGGCATTCATGCCTGCCTTGAAGCTACCTGACATTCCCGGCTCCCGACAGGCCAGTGAGCCCTGGAAGAATGCTTCGGGGAAAATTATGAGTTTGCTCTCTCTAAACCAGGGGCTTCCGTGGTCGCAGCTCAGTCCGCATCACAGGCTCTAGAGCGAAAGGGAACCGCGACGTGAGAACTCGCCTCCAGGTTAGGCCTTGAGTAGCCATGCAGAAAGGGAGGCATGCAGCTGTTTCCACGATTTCTCAGTCGCTTATGTCCTTTAGTTTAAAGGAAGTACGCGTCCGGGGACTCCTAGGCCCCACGGGTGTGCATCGTTTTCCCTCCGAGGTCACTGAGTGCCTCCAGACACCTGTGGGCCGGCGGAGCAACGTCGAGGTCCATTGGTTGATCCCCCGGAGGACCTCTGTGCCTGCCGAGTGCTGGGCAGCAACACACTGCGCGTTCCTTGAGGAGCGCTACATCTCCAGAGCCCTCGAACGCCCTCGGGACAACATGGCTGGTGAGTGCGAAGTACCCAGGAAGACTCAGTCATGGCCCTTGTGTGAGCTGCCATGAGAGAACACTGTGCTTGGAACACTGCGAGGCCCACCCTCGTACCTGAAGTCAGTCTGCTCGTGGAGAAAGTCAGCATCTTAGCACGCTGTGTCGCTACCGGCACACCCAACATGAACCCATGCCTGGAAGGAAGGCCCTGATTTGCCGTGCAGAAGCGGAGGCGTGCTGCAGCTTCCAGGAGGCAGTGGCCTCTGCTCTGCATGCCTTTAACGGTAGCACAGCTTTCTGGACACCTGCGAGGCTAGCCGGGGCACCCTGCTCCCAGCAGGAACACTGAGTACCCCCAGGTGCACCTGGGTCTGCTAAGCAACATCCAGGCCCGTAGCCCTTCAGAGCCCCCTGTGTGCAGGCCGAGCGTAGGGAAACGCACTGCCCTCTCCTTCGGAGCAGCTTAGTTTCCTGCGCACGTGCACACATTCGCGAACACCTTTCTGGCACGTCCCACGTGACGCGGAGGTCTTACGGGGTGCCCTAATCGGAGCTGCCCTCAGAGGAGCCCTCGTCTTCGCGTTTCATTCATGACTTCATGACTGAAGTCACCGGGCCTTCTAGAGGACGGCGGCTTGGGTTCTTACTGCAGTTTAAGTACTGTTCCTTCTGCGGCACTGCAGGCAGCCCCAGGCCCAGAGGAGCAGCTACAGCGTTCCTCGGTTGAGACAGTTCGCCGGATGCGGGACTCCCTACTTCGATAAGTTGATTCAGGGAAGGAAACGCAGGGTAACCGGTGTCTATTGGGACTCGTTAGAAGCCACAGGGATGTACGCTGAGTGTGCCCATGAAAATGGGGGCCTGCTGGAACTAGCCCTGCTTTCCCATTTTGCGGGCGGCATTCATGCCTGCCTTGAAGCTACCTGACATTCCCGGCTCCTGACAGGCCAGTGAGCCCTGGAAGAATGCTTCGGGGAAAATTATGAGTTTGCTCTCTCTAAACCAGGGGCTTCCATGGCCGCAGCTCGGTCCGCATGACAGGCTCTAGAGCGAAAGGGAACCTCGACGTGAGAACTCGCCTCCAGGTTAGGCCCTGAGTAGCCATGCAGAAAGGGAGGCATGCAGCTGTTTCCACGAGTTCTCAGTCGCTTATGTCCTTTATTTTAAAGGAAGTACGCGTCCGGGGACTCCTAGGCCCCACGGGTGTGCATCGTATTCCCTCCGAGGTCACTGAGTGCCTCCAGACACCTGTGGGCCGGCGGAGCAACGTCGAGGTCCATTGGTTGATCCCCCGGAGGACCTCTGTGCCTGCCGAGTGCTGGGCAGCAACACTGCGCGTTCCTTGAAGAGCGCTACATCTCCAGAGCCCTCGAACGCCCTCGGGACAACATGGCTGGTGAGTGCGAAGTACCCAGGAAGACTCAGTCATGGCCCTTGTGTGAGCTGCCATGAGAGAACACTGTGCTTGGAACACTGCGAGGCCCGCCCTCGTACCTGAAGTCACTCTGCTCGAGGAGAAAGTCAGCATATTAGCACGCTGTGTCGCTACCGGCACACCCAGCATGAACCCATGCCTGGAAGGAAGGCCCTGATTTGCCGTGCAGAAGCGGAGGCGTGCTGCAGCTTCCAGGAGGCGGTGGCCTCTGCTCTGCATGCCTTTAACGGCAGCACAGCTTTCTGGACACCTGGGAGGCTATCCGGGGCACCCTGCTCCCGGCAGGAACACTGAGTACCCCCAGGTGCACCTGGGTCTGCTAAGCAACATCCAGGCCCGTAGCCCTTCAGAGCCCCCTGTGTGCAGGCCGAGCGTAGGGAAACGCACTGCCCTCTCCTTCGGAGCAGCTTAGTTTCCTCCGCACTCGCACACGTTCGCGAACACCGTTCTGGCACGTCCCACGTGGCGTGGAGTTCTTACGCGGTGCCCTAATCGGAGCTGCCCTCAGAGGAGCCCTCGTCTTCGCGTTCCATCCAGGACCTCCTGACTGAAGTCACCGGGCCTCCTAGAGGACGGCGGCTTGGGTTCTTACTGCACTTCAAGTCCTGTTCCTTCTGCGGCACTGCAGGCAGCCACAGGCCCAGAGGAGCAGCTACGGCGTTCCTCGGTTGAGACAGTTCGCCGGATGCGGGACTCCCTACTTTGATAAGTTGATTCAGGGAAGGAAACACAGGGTAACCCGTGTCTCTTGGGACTCCGTAGAAGCCAGAGGGATGTACGCTGAGTGTGCCCATGAAAACGGGGGCCTGCTGGAACTAGCCCTGCTTTTCCATTTTGAGGGCGGCATTCATGCCTGCCTTGAAGCTACCTGACATTCCCGGCTCCCGACAGGCCAGTGAGCCCTGGAAGAATGCTTCGGGGAAAATTATGAATTTGCTCTCTCTAAACCAGGGGCTTCCGTGGGCGCGGCGGCGGTCCGCATGACAGACTCTAGAGCGAAAGGGAACCTCGACGTGAGAACTCGCCTCCAGGTTAGGCCCTGAGTAGCCGTGCAGAAAGGGAGGCATGCAGCTGTTTCCACAAGTTCTCAGTCGCTTATGTGCTTTATTTTAAAGGAAGTACGCGTCCGGGGACTCCTAGGCCCCACGGGTGTGCATCGTATTCCCTCCGAGGTCACTGAGTGCCTCCAGACACCTGTGGGCCGGCGGAGCAACGTCGAGGTCCATTGGTTGATCCCCCGGAGGACCTCTGTGCCTGCCGAGTGCTGGGCAGCAACACTGCGCGTTCCTTGAAGAGCGCTACATCTCCAGAGCCCTCGAACGCCCTCGGGACAACATGGCTGGTGAGTGCGAAGTACCCAGGAAGACTCAGTCATGGCCCTTGTGTGAGCTGCCATGAGAGAACACTGTGCTTGGAACACTGCGAGGCCCGCCCTCGTACCTGAAGTCACTCTGCTCGAGGAGAAAGTCAGCATATTAGCACGCTGTGTCGCTACCGGCACACCCAGCATGAACCCATGCCTGGAAGGAAGGCCCTGATTTGCCGTGCAGAAGCGGAGGCGTGCTGCAGCTTCCAGGAGGCGGTGGCCTCTGCTCTGCATGCCTTTAACGGCAGCACAGCTTTCTGGACACCTGGGAGGCTATCCGGGGCACCCTGCTCCCGGCAGGAACACTGAGTACCCCCAGGTGCACCTGGGTCTGCTAAGCAACATCCAGGCCCGTAGCCCTTCAGAGCCCCCTGTGTGCAGGCCGAGCGTAGGGAAACGCACTGCCCTCTCCTTCGGAGCAGCTTAGTTTCCTCCGCACTCGCACACGTTCGCGAACACCGTTCTGGCACGTCCCACGTGGCGTGGAGTTCTTACGCGGTGCCCTAATCGGAGCTGCCCTCAGAGGAGCCCTCGTCTTCGCGTTCCATCCAGGACCTCCTGACTGAAGTCACCGGGCCTCCTAGAGGACGGCGGCTTGGGTTCTTACTGCACTTCAAGTCCTGTTCCTTCTGCGGCACTGCAGGCAGCCACAGGCCCAGAGGAGCAGCTACGGCGTTCCTCGGTTGAGACAGTTCGCCGGATGCGGGACTCCCTACTTTGATAAGTTGATTCAGGGAAGGAAACACAGGGTAACCCGTGTCTCTTGGGACTCCGTAGAAGCCAGAGGGATGTACGCTGAGTGTGCCCATGAAAACGGGGGCCTGCTGGAACTAGCCCTGCTTTTCCATTTTGAGGGCGGCATTCATGCCTGCCTTGAAGCTACCTGACATTCCCGGCTCCCGACAGGCCAGTGAGCCCTGGAAGAATGCTTCGGGGAAAATTATGAATTTGCTCTCTCTAAACCAGGGGCTTCCGTGGGCGCGGCGGCGGTCCGCATGACAGACTCTAGAGCGAAAGGGAACCTCGACGTGAGAACTCGCCTCCAGGTTAGGCCCTGAGTAGCCGTGCAGAAAGGGAGGCATGCAGCTGTTTCCACAAGTTCTCAGTCGCTTATGTGCTTTATTTTAAAGGAAGTACGCGTCCCGGGACTCCTAGGCCCCACGGGTGTGCATCGTTTTCCCTCCGAGGTCACTGAGTGCCTCCAGACACCTGTGGGCCGGCGGAGCAACGTCGAGGTCCATTGGTTGATCCCCCGGAGGACCTCTGTGCCTGCCGAGTGCTGGGCAGCAACACACTGCGCGTTCCTTGAGGAGCGCTACATCTCCAGAGCCCTCGAACGCCCTCGGGACAACATGGCTGGTGAGTGCGAAGTGCCCAGGAAGACTCTGTCATGGCCCTTGTGTGAGCTGCCATGAGAGAACACTGTGCTTGGAACACTGCGAGGCCCGCCCTCGTACCTGAAGTCACTCTGCTCGAGGAGAAAGTCAGCATCTTAGCACGCTGTGTCGCTAACGGCACACCCAGCATGAACCCATGCCTGGAAGTAAGGCCCTGATTCGCCGTGCAGAAGCGGAGGCGTGCTGCAGCTTCCAGGAGGCGGTGGCCTCTGCTCTGCATGCCTTTAACGGCAGCACAGTTTTCTGGACACCTGGGAGGCTAGCCGGGGCACCCTGCTCCCGGCAGGAACACTGAGTACCCCCAGGTGCACCTGGGTCTGCTAAGCAACATCCAGGCCCGTAGCCCTTCAGAGCCCCCTGTGTGCAGGCCGAACGTAGGGAAACGCACTGCCCTCTCCTTCGGAGCAGCTTAGTTTCCTCCGCACTCGCACACGTTCGCAAACACCGTTCTGGCACGTCCCACGTTGCCCGGAGGTCTTACGCGGTGCCCTAGTCGGAGCTGCCCTCAGAGGAGCCCTCGTCTTCGCGTTTCATCCAGGACCTCCTGACTGAAGTCACCGTGCCTCCTAGAGGACGGCGGCTTGGGTTCTTACTGCACTTCAAGTCCTGTTCCTTCTGCGGCACTGCAGGCAGCCCCAGGCCCAGAGGAGCAGCTACGGCGTTCCTCGGTTGAGACAGTTCGCCGGATGCGGGACTCCCTACTTTGATAAGTTGATTCAGGGAAGGAAACACAGGGTAACCCGTGTCTCTTGGGACTCCGTAGAAGCCAGAGGGATGTACGCTGAGTGTGCCCATGAAAACGGGGGCCTGCTGGAACTAGCCCTGCTTTTCCATTTTGAGGGCGGCATTCATGCCTGCCTTGAAGCTACCTGACATTCCCGGCTCCCGACAGGCCAGTGAGCCCTGGAAGAATGCTTCGGGGAAAATTATGAATTTGCTCTCTCTAAACCAGGGGCTTCCGTGGGCGCGGCGGCGGTCCGCATGACAGACTCTAGAGCGAAAGGGAACCTCGACGTGAGAACTCGCCTCCAGGTTAGGCCCTGAGTAGCCGTGCAGAAAGGGAGGCATGCAGCTGTTTCCACAAGTTCTCAGTCGCTTATGTGCTTTATTTTAAAGGAAGTACGCGTCCCGGGACTCCTAGGCCCCACGGGTGTGCATCGTTTTCCCTCCGAGGTCACTGAGTGCCTCCAGACACCTGTGGGCCGGCGGAGCAACGTCGAGGTCCATTGGTTGATCCCCCGGAGGACCTCTGTGCCTGCCGAGTGCTGGGCAGCAACACACTGCGCGTTCCTTGAGGAGCGCTACATCTCCAGAGCCCTCGAACGCCCTCGGGACAACATGGCTGGTGAGTGCGAAGTGCCCAGGAAGACTCTGTCATGGCCCTTGTGTGAGCTGCCATGAGAGAACACTGTGCTTGGAACACTGCGAGGCCCGCCCTCGTACCTGAAGTCACTCTGCTCGAGGAGAAAGTCAGCATCTTAGCACGCTGTGTCGCTAACGGCACACCCAGCATGAACCCATGCCTGGAAGTAAGGCCCTGATTCGCCGTGCAGAAGCGGAGGCGTGCTGCAGCTTCCAGGAGGCGGTGGCCTCTGCTCTGCATGCCTTTAACGGCAGCACAGTTTTCTGGACACCTGGGAGGCTAGCCGGGGCACCCTGCTCCCGGCAGGAACACTGAGTACCCCCAGGTGCACCTGGGTCTGCTAAGCAACATCCAGGCCCGTAGCCCTTCAGAGCCCCCTGTGTGCAGGCCGAACGTAGGGAAACGCACTGCCCTCTCCTTCGGAGCAGCTTAGTTTCCTCCGCACTCGCACACGTTCGGAAACACCGTTCTGGCACGTCCCACGTTGCCCGGAGGTCTTACGCGGTGCCCTAGTCGGAGCTGCCCTCAGAGGAGCCCTCGTCTTCGCGTTTCATCCAGGACCTCCTGACTGAAGTCACCGTGCCTCCTAGAGGACGGCGGCTTGGGTTCTTACTGCACTTCAAGTCCTGTTCCTTCTGCGGCACTGCAGGCAGCCCCAGGCGCAGAGGAGCAGCTACGGCGTTCCTCGGTTGAGACAGTTCGCCGGATGCGGGACTCCCTACTTCGATAAGTTGATTCAGGGAAGGAAACGCAGGGTAACCGGTGTCTCTTGGGACTCCTTAGAAGCCACAGGGATGTACGCTGAGTGTGCCCATGAAAACGGGGGCCTGCTGGAACTAGCCCTGCTTTCCCATTTTGAGGGCGGCATTCATGCCTGCCTTGAAGCTACCTGATATTCCTGGCTCCCGACAGGCCAGTGAGCCCTGGAAGAATGCTTCGGGGAAAATTATGCGTTTGCTCTCTCTAAACCAGGGGCTTCCGTGGTCGCAGCTCGGTCCGCATGACAGGCTCTAGAGCGAAAGGGAACCTCGACGTGAGAACTCGCCTCCAGGTTAGGCCCTGAGTAGCCATGCAGAAAGGGAGGCATGCAGCTGTTTCCACGAGTTCTCAGTCGCTTATGTCCTTTTGTTTAAAGGAAGTACGCGTCCGGGGACTCCTAGTCCCCACGGGTGTGCATCGTATTCCATCCGAGGTCACTGAGTGCCTCCAGACACCTGTGGGCCAGCGGAGCAACGTCGAGGTCCATTGGTTGATCCCCCGGAGGACCTCTGTGCCTGCCGAGTGCTGGGCAGCAACACACTGCGCGTTCCTTGAAGAGCGCTACATATCCAGAGCCCTCGAACGCCCTCGGGACAACATGGCTGGTGAGTGCGAAGTACCCAGGAAGACTCAGTCATGGCCCTTGTGTGAGCTGCCATGAGAGAACACTGTGCTTGGAACACTGCGAGGCCCGCCCTCGTACCTGAAGTCACTCTGCTCGAGGAGAAAGTCAGCATATTAGCACGCTGTGTCGCTACCGGCACACCCAGCATGAACCCATGCCTGGAAGGAAGGCCCTGATTTGCCGTGCAGAAGCGGAGGCGTGCTGCAGCTTCCAGGAGGCGGTGGCCTCTGCTCTGCATGCCTTTAACGGCAGCACAGCTTTCTGGACACCTGGGAGGCTAGCCGGGGCACCCTGCTCCCGGCAGGAACACTGAGTACCCCCAGGTGCACCTGGGTCTGCTAAGCAACATCCAGGCCCGTAGCCCTTCAGAGCCCCCTGTGTGCAGGCCGAGCGTAGGGAAACACACTGCCCTCTCCTTCGGAGCAGCTTAGTTTCCTCCGCACTCGCACACATTCGCGAACACCGTTCTGGCACGTCCCACGTGGCGTGGAGTTCTTACGCGGTGCCCGAATCGGAGCTGCCCTCAGAGGAGCCCTCGTCTTCGCGTTCCATCCAGGACCTCCTGACTGAAGTCACCGGGCCTCCTAGAGGACGGCGGCTTGGGTTCTTACTGCACTTCAAGTCCTGTTCCTTCTGCGGCACTGCAGGCAGCCACAGGCCCAGAGGAGCAGCTACGGTGTTCCTCGGTTGAGACAGTTCGCCGGATGCGGGACTCCCTACTTTGATAAGTTGATTCAGGGAAGGAAACACAGGGTAACCGGTGTCTCTTGGGACTCCTTAGAAGTCACAGGGATGTACGCTGAGTGTGCCCATGAAAACGGGGGCCTGCTGGAACTAGCCCTGCTTTTCAATTTTGAGGGCGGCATTCATGCCTGCCTTGAAGCTACCTGACATTCCCGGGTCCCGACAGGCCAGTGAGCCCTGGAAGAATGCTTCGGGGAAAATTATGAATTTGCTCTCTCTAAACCAGGGGCTTCCGTGGGCGCGGCGGCGGTCCGCATGACAGACTCTAGAGCGAAAGGGAACCTCGACGTGAGAACTCGCCTCCAGGTTAGGCCCTGAGTAGCCGTGCAGAAAGGGAGGCATGCAGCTGTTTCCACAAGTTCTCAGTCGCTTATGTGCTTTATTTTAAAGGAAGTACGCGTCCCGGGACTCCTAGGCCCCACGGGTGTGCATCGTTTTCCCTCCAAGGTCACTGAGTGCCTCCAGACACCTGTGGGCCGGTGGAGCAACGTCGAGGTCCATTGGTTGATCCCCCGGAGGACCTCTGTGCCTGCCGAGTGCTGGGCAGCAACACACTGCGCGTTCCTTGAGGAGCGCTGCATCTCCAGAGCCCTCGAACGCCCTCGGGACAGCATGGCTGGTGAGTGCGAAGTGCCCAGGAAGTCTCTGTCATGGCCCTTGTGTGAGCTGCCATGAGAGAACACTGTGCTTGGAACACTGCGAGGCCCGCCCCGTACCTGAAGTCACTCTGCTCAAGGAGAAACTCAGCATCTTAGCACGCTGTGTCGCTACCGGCACACCCAGCATGAACCCATGCCTGGAAGTAAGGCCCTGATTCGCCGTGCAGAAGCGGAGGCGTGCTGCAGCTTCCAGGAGGCGGTGGCCTCTGCTCTGCATGCCTTTAACGGCAGCACAGCTTTCTGGACACCTGGGAGGCTAGCCGGGGCACCCTGCTCCCAGCAGGAACACTGAGTACCCCCAGGTGCACCTGGGTCTGCTAAGCAACATCCAGGCCCGTAGCCCTTCAGAGCCCCCTGTGTGCAGGCCGAGCGTAGGGAAACGCACTGCCCTCTCCTTCGGAGCAGCTTAGTTTCCTCCGCACTCGCACACGTTCGCGAACACCGTTCTGGCACGTCCCACGTGGCGTGGAGTTCTTACGCGGTGCCCTAATCGGAGCTGCCCTCAGAGGAGCCCTCGTCTTCGCGTTCCATCCAGGACCTCCTGACTGAAGTCACCGGGCCTCCTAGAGGACGGCGGCTTGGGTTTTTCCTGCACTTCAAGTCCTGTTCCTTCTGCGTCACTGCAGGCAGCACCAGGCCCAGAGGAGCAGCTACGGCGTTCCTCGGTTGAGACAGTTCGCCGGATGCGGGACTCCCTACTTCGATAAGTTGATTCAGGGAAGGAAACACAGGGTAACCGGTGTCTCTTGGGACTCCTTAGAAGCCACAGGGATGTACGCTGAGTGTGCCCATGAAAACGGGGGCCTGCTGGAACTAGCCCTGCTTTTCCATGTTGAGGGCGGCATTCATGCCTGCCTTGAAGCTACCTGACATTCCCGGCTCCCGACAGTCCAGTGAGCCCTGGAAGAAGGCTTCGGGGTAAAATATGAATTTGCTCTCTCTAAACCAGGGGCTTCCGTGGCCGCCGCGGCGGTCCGCATGACAGGCTCTAGAGCGAAAGTGAACCTCGACGTGAGAACTCGCCTCCAGGTTAGGCCCTGAGTAGCCGTGCAGAAAGGGAGTCATGCAGCTGTTTCCACAAGTTCTCAGTCGCTTATGTGCTTTATTTTAAAGGAAGTACGCGTCCGGGGACTCCTAGGCCCCACGGGTGTGCATCGTTCTCCCTCCGAGGTCACTGAGTGCCTCCAGACACCTGTGGGCCGGCGGAGCAACGTCGAGGTCCATTGGTTGATCCCCCGGAGGACCTCTGTGCCTGCCGAGTGCTGGGCAGCAACACACTGCGCATTCCTTGAGGAGCGCTACATCTCCAGAGCCCTCGAATGCCCTCGGGACAACATGGCTAGTGAGTGCGAAGTGCCCAGGAAGACTCTGTCATGGCCCTTGTGTGAGCTGCCATGAGAGAACACTGTTCTTGGAACACTGCGAGGCCCGCCCCGTATCTGAAGTCACTCTGCTCGAGGAGAAAGTCAGCATCTTAGCACGCTGTGTCGCTACCGGCACACCCAGCATGAACCCATTCCTGGAAGTAAGGCCCTGATTCGCCGTGCAGAATTGGAGGCATGCTGCAGCTTCCAGGAGGCGGTGGCCTCTGCTCTGCATGCCTTTAACGGCAGCACAGCTTTCTGGACACCTGGGAGGCTAGCCGGGGCACCCTGCTCCCGGCAGGAACACTGAGTACCCCCAGGTGCACCTGGGTCTGCTAAGCAACATCCAGGCCCGTAGCCCTTCAGAGCCCCCTGTGTGCAGGCCGAGCGTAGGGAAACGCACTGCCCTCTCCTTCGGAGCAGCTTAGTTTCCTCCGCACTCGCACACGTTCGCGAACACCGTTCTGGCACGTCCCACGTGGCGTGGAGTTCTTACGCGGTGCCCTAATCGGAGCTGCCCTCAGAGGATCCCTCGTCTTCGCGTTCCATCCAGGACCTCCTGACTGAAGTCACCGGGCCTCCTAGAGGACGGCGGCTTGGGTTCTTACTGCACTTCAAGTCCTGTTCCTTCTGCGGCACTGCAGGCAGCCACAGGCCCAGAGGAGCAGCTACGGCGTTCCTCGGTTGAGACAGTTCGCCGGATGCGGGACTCCCTACTTCGATAAGTTGATTCAGGGAAGGAAACACAGGGTAACCGGTGTCTCTTGGGACTCCTTAGAAGCCACAGGGATGTACGCTGAGTGTGCCCATGAAAACGGGGGCCTGCTGGAACTAGCCCTGCTTTTCCATTTTGAGGGCGGCATTCATGCCTGCCTTGAAGCTACCTGACATTCCCGGCTCCCGACAGGCCAGTGAGCCCTGGAAGAATGCTTCGGGGAAAATTATGAATTTGCTCTCTCTAAACCAGGGGCTTCCGTGGGCGCGGCGGCGGTCCGCATGACAGACTCTAGAGCGAAAGGGAACCTCGACGTGAGAACTCGCCTCCAGGTTAGGCCCTGAGTAGCCGTGCAGAAAGGGAGGCATGCAGCTGTTTCCACAAGTTCTCAGTCGCTTATGTGCTTTATTTTAAAGGAAGTACGCGTCCCGGGACTCCTAGGCCCCACGGGTGTGCATCGTTTTCCCTCCGAGGTCACTGAGTGCCTCCAGACACCTGTGGGCCGGTGGAGCAACGTCGAGGTCCATTGGTTGATCCCCCGGAGGACCTCTGTGCCTGCCGAGTGCTGGGCAGCAACACACTGCGCGTTCCTTGAGGAGCGCTGCATCTCCAGAGCCCTCGAACGCCCTCGGGACAGCATGGCTGGTGAGTGCGAAGTGCCCAGGAAGTCTCTGTCATGGCCCTTGTGTGAGCTGCCATGAGAGAACACTGTGCTTGGAACACTGCGAGGCCCGCCCCGTACCTGAAGTCACTCTGCTCAAGGAGAACCTCAGCATCTTAGCACGCTGTGTCACTACCGGCACACCCAGCATGAACCCATGCCTGGAAGATAGGCCCTGATTCGCCGTGCAGAAGCGGAGGCGTGCTGCAGCTTCCAGGAGGTGGTGGCCTCTGCTCTGCATGCCTTTAACGGCAGCACAGCTTTCTGGACACCTGGGAGGCTAGCCGGGGACCCTGCTCCCAGCAGGAACACTGAGTACCCCCAGGTGCACCTGGGTCTGCTAAGCAACATCCAGGCCCGTAGCCCTTCAGAGCCTCCTGTGTGCAGGCCGAGCGTAGAGAAACGCACTGCCCTCTCCTTCGGAGCAGCTTAGTTTCCTCCGCACTCGCACACGTTCGCAAACACCGTTCTGGCATGTCCCACGTGGCCTGGAGGTCTTACGCGGTGCCCTAATCGGACCTGCCCTCAGAGGAGCCCTCGTCTTCGCGTTTCATCCAGGACCTCCTGACTGAAGTCACCGTGCCTCCTAGAGGACGGCGGCTTGGGTTTTTCCTGCACTTCAAGTCCTGTTCCTTCTGCGGCACTGCAGGCAGCACCAGGCCCAGAGGAGCAGCTACGGCGTTCCTCGGTTGAGACAGTTCGCCGGATGCGGGACTCCCTACTTCGATAATTTGATTCAGGGAAGGAAACACAGGGTAACCGGTGTCTCTTGGGACTCCTTAGAAGCCACAGGGATGTACGCTGAGTGTGCCCATGAAAACGGGGGCCTGTTGGAACTAGCCCTGCTTTTCCATTTTGAGGGCGGCATTCATGCCTGCCTTGAAGCTACCTGACATTCCCGGCTCCCGACAGGCCAGTGAGCCCTGGAAGAATGCTTCGGGGAAAATTATGAGTTTGCTCTCTCTAAACCAGGGGCTTCCGTGGCCACAGCTCGGTCCGCATGACAGGCTCTAGAGCGAAAGGGAACCTCGAAGTGAGAACTCGCCTCCAGGTTAGGCCCTGAGTAGCCGTGCAGAAAGGGAGGCATGCAGCTGTTTCCACGAGTTCTCAGTCGCTTATGTCCTTTATTTTAAAGGAAGTACGCGTCCGGGGACTCCTAGGCCCCACGGGTGTGCATCGTTTTCCCTCCGAGGTCACTGAGTGCCTCCAGACACCTGTGGGCCGGTGGAGCAACGTCGAGGTCCATTGGTTGATCCCCCGGAGGACCTCTGTGCCTGCCGAGTGCTGGGCAGCAACACACTGCGCGTTCCTTGAGGAGCGCTGCATCTCCAGAGCCCTCGAACGCCCTCGGGTCAGCATGGCTGGTGAGTGCGAAGTGCCCAGGAAGTCTCTGTCATGGCCCTTGTGTGAGCTGCCATGAGAGAACACTGTGCTTGGAACACTGCGAGGCCCGCCCCGTACCTGAAGTCACTCTGCTCAAGGAGAAACTCAGCATCTTAGCACGCTGTGTCGCGACCGGCACACCCGGCATGAACCCATGCCTGGAAGTAAGGCCCTGATTTGCCATGCAGAAGCGGAGGCGTGATGCAGCTTCCAGGAGGCGGTGGCCTCTGCTCTGCATGCCTTTAACGGTAGCACAGCTTTCTGGACACCTAGGAGGCTAGCCGGTGCACCCTGCTCCCAGCAGGAACACTGAGTACCCCCAGGTGCACCTGGGTCTGCTAAGCAACATCCAGGCCCGTAGCCCTTCAGAGCCCCCTGTGTGCAGGCCGAGCGTAGGGAAACGCACTGCCCTCTCCTTCGGAGCAGCTTAGTTTCCTGCGCACGCGCACACATTCGCGAACACCGTTCTGGCACGTCCCACGTGGCGCGGAGGTCTTACGCGGTGCCCTAATCGGAGCTGCCCTCAGAGGAGCCCTCGTCTTCGCGTTCCATCCAGGACCTCATGACTGAAGTCACCGGGCCTCCTAGAGGACGGCGGCTTGGGTTCTTACTGCACATCAAGTCCTGTTCCTTCTGCGGCACTGCAGGCAGCCCCAGGCCCAGAGGAGCAGCTACGGCGTTCCTCGGTTGAGACAGTTCGCCGGATGCGGGACTCCCTACTTCGATAAGTTAATTCAGGGAAGGAAACGCAGGGTAACCGGTGTCTCTTGGGACTCCTTAGAAGCCACAGGGATGTACGCTGAGTGTGCCCATGAAAACGGGGGCCTGCTGGAACAAGCCCTGCTTTCCCATTTTGAGGGCGGCATTCATGCCTGCCTTGAAGCTACCTGACATTCCCGGCTCCCGACAGGCCAGTGAGCCCTGGAAGAATGCTTCGGGGAAAATTATGAGTTTGCTCTCTCTAATGCAGGGGCTTCCGTGGCCACAGCTCGGTCCGCATGACAGGCTCTAGAGCGAAAGGGAACCTCGAAGTGAGAACTCGCCTCCAGGTTAGGCCCTGAGTAGCCGTGCAGAAAGGGAGGCATGCAGCTGTTTCCACGAGTTCTCAGTCGCTTATGTCCTTTATTTTAAAGGAAGTACGCGTCCGGGGACTCCTAGGCCCCACGGGTGTGCATCGTTTTCCCTCCGAGGTCACTGAGTGCCTCCAGACACCTGTGGGCCGGCGGAGCAACGTCGAGGTCCATTGGTTGATCCCCCGGAGGACCTCTGTGCCTGCCGAGTGCTGGGCAGCAACACACTGCGCGTTCCTTGAGGAGCGCTGCATCTCCAGAGCCCTCGAACGCCCTCGGGTCAGCATGGCTGGTGAGTGTGAAGTGCCCAGGAAGTCTCTGTCATGGCCCTTGTGTGAGCTGCCATGAGAGAACACTGTGCTTGGAACACTGCGAGGCCCGCCCCGTACCTGAAGTCATTCTGCTCAAGGAGAAACTCAGCATCTTAGCACGCTGTGTCGCTACCGGCACACCCGGCATGAACCCATGCCTGGAAGTAAGGCCCTGATTCGCCGTGCAGAAGCGGAGGCATGCTGCAGCTTCCAGGAGGTGGTGGCCTCTGCTCTGCATGCCTTTAACGGCAGCACAGCTTTCTGGACACCTGGGAGGCTAGCCGGGGCACCCTGCTCCCAGCAGGAACACTGAGTACCCCCAGGTGCACCTGGGTCTGCTAAGCAACATCCAGGCCCGTAGCCCTTCAGAGCCCCCTGTGTGCAGGCCGAGCGTAGGGAAACGCACTGCCCTCTCCTTCGGAACAGCTTAGTTTCCTCCGCACGCGCACACGTTCGCGAACACCGTTCTGGCACGTCCCACGTGGCGCGGAGGTCTTACGCGGTGCCCTAATCGGAGCTGCCCTCAGAGGAGCCCTCGTCTTCGCGTTCCATCCAGGACCTCATGACTGAAGTCACCGGGCCTCCTAGAGGACGGCGGCTTGGGTTCTTACTGCACATCAAGTCCTGTTCCTTCTGCGGCACTGCAGGCAGGCCCAGGCCCAGAGGAGCAGCTACGGCGTTCCTCGGTTGAGACAGTTCGCCGGATGCGGGACTCCCTACTTTGATAAGTTAATTCAGGGAAGGAAACGCAGGGTAACCGGTGTCTCTTGGGACTCGTTAGAAGCCACAGGGATGTATGCTGAGTGTGCCCCTTAAAATGGGGGCCTGCTGGAACTAGCCCTGCTTTCCCATTTTGAGGGCGGCATTCATGCCTGCCTTGAAGCTACCTGATATTCCCGGCTCCCGACAGGCCAGTGAGCCCTGGAAGAATGCTTCGTGTAAAATTATGAGTTTGCTCTCTCTAAACCAGGGGCTTCCGTGGCCGCAGCTCGGTCTGCATGACAGGCTCTAGAGCGAAAGGGAACCTCGACGTGAGAACTCGCCTCCAGGTTAGGCCCTGAGTAGCCGTGCAGAAAGGGAGGCATGCAGCTGTTTCCACAATTTCTCAGTCGCTTATGTGCTTTATTTTAAAGGAAGTACGCGTCCCGGGACTCCTAGGCCCCACGGGTGTGCATCGTTTTCCCTCCGAGGTCACTGAGTGCCTCCAGACACCTGTGGGCCGGCGGAGCAACGTCGAGGTCCATTGGTTGATCCCCCGGAGGACCTCTGTGCCTGCCGTGTGCTGGGAAGCAACACACTGCGCGTTCCTTGAGGAGCGCTACATCTCCAGAGCCCTCGAACGCCCTCGGGACAACATGGCTGGTGAGTGCGAAGTGACCAGGAAGACTCTGTCATGGCCCTTGTGTGAGCTGCCATGAGAGAACACTGTGCTTGGAACACTGCGAGGCCCGCCCTCGTATCTGAAGTCACTCTGCTCGAGGAGAAAGTCAGCATCTTAGCACGCTGTGTTGCTACCGGCACAACCAGCATGAACCCATGCCTGGAAGTAAGGCCCTGATTTGCCGTGCAGAAGCGGAGGCGTGCTGCAGCTTCCAGGAGGCGGTGGCCTCTGCTCTCCATGCCTTTAACGGCAGCACAGCTTTCTGGACACCTGGGAGGCTAGCCGGGGCACCCTGCTCCCGGCAGGAACACTGAGTACCCCCAGGTGCACCTGGGTCTGCTAAGCAACATCCAGGCCCGTAGCCCTTCAGAGCCCCCTGTGTGCAGGCCGAGCGTAGGGAAATGCACTGCCCTCTCCTTCGGAGCAGCTTAGTTTCCTCCGCACTCGCACACGTTCGCGAACACCGTTCTGGCACGTCCCACGTGGCCCGGAGGTCGTACGCGGTGCCCTAGTCGGAGCTGCCCTCAGAGGAGCCCTCGTCTTCGCGTTTCATCCAGGACCTCCTGACTGAAGTCACCGTGCCTCCTAGAGGACGGCGGCTTGGGTTCTTACTGCACTTTAAGTCCTGTTCCTTCTGCGGCACTGCAGGCAGCCCCAGGCCCAGAGGAGCAGCTACGGCGTTCCTCGGTTGAGACAGTTCGCCGGATGCGGGACTCCCTACTTCGATAAGTTGATTCAGGGAAGGAAACGCAGGGTAACCGGTGTCTCTTGGGACTCCTTAGAAGCCAGAGGGATGTACGCTGAGTGTGCCCATGAAAACGGGGGCCTGCTGGAACTAGCCCTGCTTTCCCATTTTGAGGGCGGCATTCATGCCTGCCTTGAAGCTACCTGATATTCCCGGCTCCCGACAGGCCAGTGAGCCCTGGAAGAATGCTTCGGGGAAAATTATGAGTTTGCTCTCTCTAAACCAGGGGCTTCCGTGGCCGCAGCTCGGTCTGCATGACAGGCTCTAGAGCGAAAGGGAACCTCGAAGTGAGAACTCGCCTCCAGGTTCGGCCCTGAGTAGACGTGCAGAAAGGGAGGCATGCAGCTGTTTCACGAGTTCTCAGTCGCTTATGTCCTTTATTTTAAAGGAAGTACGGGTCCGGGGTCTCCTAGGCCCCACAGGTGTGCATCGTTTTCCCTCCGAGGTCACTGAGTGCCTCCAGACACCTGTGGGCCGGCGGAGCAACGTCGAGGTCCATTGGTTGATCCCCCGGAGGACCTCTGTGCCTGCCGTGTGCTGGGCAGCAACACACTGCGCGTTCCTTGAGGAGCGCTACATCTCCAGAGCCCTCGAACGCCCTCCGGACAACATGGCTGGTGAGTGCGAAGTACCCAGGAAGACTCAGTCATGGCCCTTGTGTGAGCTGCCATGAGAGAACACTGTGCTTGGAACACTGCGAGGCCCACCCTCGTACCTGAAGTCACTCTGCTCGTGGAGAAAGTCAGCATCTTAGCACGCTGTGTCGCTACCGGCACACCCAACATGAACCCATGCCTGGAAGTAAGGCCCTGATTTGCCGTGCAGAAGCGGAGGCGTGCTGCAGCTTCCAGGAGGCGGTGGCCTCTGCTCTGCATGCCTTTAACGGCAGCACAGCTTTCTGGACACCTGGGAGGCTAGCCGGGGCACCCTGCTCCCAGCAGGAACACTGAGTACCCCCAGGTGCACCTGGGTCTTCTAAGCAACATCCAGGCCCGTAGCCCTTCAGAGCCCCCTGTGTGCAGGCCGAGCGTAGGGAAACGCACTGCCCTCTCCTTCGGAGCAGCTTAGTTTCCTCCGCACGCGCACACGTTCGCGAACACCGTTCTGGAACATCCCACGTGGCGCGGAGGTCTTACACGGTGCCCTAATCGGATCTGCCCTCAGAGGAGCCCTCGTCTTCGCGTTCCATCCAGGACCTCATGACTGAAGTCACCGGGCCTCCTAGAGGACGGCGGCTTGGGTTCTTACTGCACATCAAGTCCTGTTCCTTCTGCGGCACTGCAGGCAGCCCCAGGCCCAGAGGAGCAGCTACGGTGTTCCTCGGTTGAGACAGTTCGCCGGATGCGGGACTCCCTACTTCGATAAGTTAATTCAGGGAAGGAAACGCAGGGTAACCGTTGTCTCTTGTTACTCGTTAGAAGCCACAGGGATGTACGCTGAGTGTGCCCATGAAAACAGGGGCCTGCTGGAACTAGCCCTGCTTTCCCATTTTGAGGGCGGCATTCATGCCTGCCTTGAAGCTACCTGACATTCCCGGCTCCCGACAGGCCAGTGAGCCCTGGAAGAATGCTTCGGGGAAAATTATGAGTTTGCTCTCTCTAAACCAGGGGCTTCCGTGGTCGCAGCTCGGTCCGCATGACAGGCTCTAGAGCGAAAGGGAACTGCGACGTGAGAACTCGCCTCCAGGTTAGGCCTTGAGTAGCCATGCAGAAAGGGAGGCATGCAGCTGTTTCCACGAGTTCTCAGTCGCTTATGTCCTTTAGTTTAAAGGAAGTACGCGTCCGGGGACTCCTAGGCCCCACGGGTGTGCATCGTTTTCCCTCCGAGGTCACTGAGTGCCTCCAGACACCTGTGGGCCGGCGGAGCAACGTCGAGGTCCATTGGTTGATCCCCCGGAGGACCTCTGTGCCTGCCGAGTGCTGGGCAGCAACACACTGCGCGTTCCTTGAGGAGCGCTACATCTCCAGAGCCCTCGAACGCCCTCGGGACAACATGGCTGGTGAGTGCGAAGTACCCAGGAAGACTCAGTCATGGCCCTTGTGTGAGCTGCCATGAGAGAACACTGTGCTTGGAACACTGCGAGGCCCACCCTCGTACCTGAAGTCACTCTGCTCGTGGAGAAAGTCAGCATCTTAGCACGCTGTGTCGCTACCGGCACACCCAACATGAACCCATGCCTGGAAGGAAGGCCCTGATTTGCCGTGCAGAAGCGGAGGCGTGCTGCAGCTTCCAGGAGGTGGTGGCCTCTGCTCTGCATGCCTTTAACGGTAGCACAGCTTTCTGGACACCTGCGAGGCTAGCCGGGGCACCCTGCTCCCAGCAGGAACACTGAGTACCCCCAGGTGCACCTGGGTCTGCTAAGCAACATCCAGGCCCGTAGCCCTTCAGAGCCCCCTGTGTGCAGGCCGAGCATAGGGAAACACACTGCCCTCTCCTTCGGAGCAGCTTAGTTTCCTCAGCACTCGCACACGTTCGCGAACACCGTTCTGGCACGTCCCATGTGGTGCGGAGGTCTTACGCGGTGCCCTAGTCGGAGCTGCCCTCAGAGGAGCCCTCGTCTTGGCGTTCCATCCAGGTCCTCATGACTGAAGTCACCGGGCCTCCTAGAGGACGGCGGCTTGGGTTCTTACTGCACTTCAAGTCCTGTTCTTTCTGCGGCACTGCAGGCAGCCACAGGCCCAGAGGAGCAGCTACGGCGTTCCTCGGTTGAGACAGTTTGCCGGATGCGGGACTCCCTACTTCGATAAGTTGATTCAGGGAAGGAAACACAGGGTAACCGGTGTCTCTTGGGACTCCTTAGAAGCCACAGGAATGTACGCTGAGTGTGCCCATGAAAACGGGGGCCTGCTGGAACTAGCCCTGCTTTTCCATTTTGAGGGCGGCATTCATGCCTGCCTTGAAGCTACCTGACATTCCCGGCTCCCGACAGGCCAGTGAGCCCTGGAAGAAGGCTTCGGGGTAAAATATGAATTTGCTCTCTCTAAACCAGGGGCTTCCGTGGCCGCCGCGGCGGTCCGCATGACAGGCTCTAGAGCGAAAGTGAACCTCGACGTGAGAACTCGCCTCCAGGTTAGGCCCTGAGTAGCCGTGCAGAAAGGGAGGCATGCAGCTGTTTCCACAAGTTCTCAGTCGCTTATGTGCTTTATTTTAAAGGAAGTACGCGTCCCGGGACTCCTAGGCCCCACGGGTGTGCATCGTTCTCCCTCCGAGGTCACTGAGTGCCTCCAGACACCTGTGGGCCGGCGGAGCAACGTCGAGGTCCATTGGTTGATCCCCCGGAGGACCTCTGTGCCTGCCGAGTGCTGGGCAGCAACACACTGCGCGTTCCTTGAGGAGCGCTACATCTCCAGAGCCCTCGAACGCCCTCGGGACAACATGGCTGGTGAGTGCGAAGTGCCCAGGAAGACTCTGTCATGGCCCTTGTGTGAGCTGCCATGAGAGAACACTGTGCTTGGAACACTGCGAGGCCCGCCCCGTATCTGAAGTCACTCTGCTCGAGGAGAAAGTCAGCATCTTAGCACGCTGTGTCGCTACCGGCACACCCAGCATGAACCCATGCCTGGAAGTAAGGCCCTGATTCGCCGTGCAGAAGCGGAGGCGTGCTGCAGCTTCCAGGAGGCGGTGGCCTCTGCTCTGCATGCCTTTAACGGCAGCACAGCTTTCTGGACACCTGGGAGGCTAGCCGGGGCACCCTGCTCCCGGCAGGAACACTGAGTACCCCCAGGTGCACCTGGGTCTGCTAAGCAACATCCAGGCCCGTAGCCCTTCAGAGCCCCCTGTGTGCAGGCCGAGCGTAGGGAAACGCACTGCCCTCTCCTTCGGAGCAGCTTAGTTTCCTCCGCACTCGCACACGTTCGCGAACGCCGTTCTGGCACGTCCCACGTGGCGTGGAGTTCTTACGCGGTGCCCTAATCGGAGCTGCCCTCAGAGGAGCCCTCGTCTTCGCGTTCCATCCAGGACCTCCTGACTGAAGTCACCGGGCCTCCTAGAGGACGGCGGCTTGGGTTCTTACTGCACTTCAAGTCCTGTTCCTTCTGCGGCACTGCAGGCAGCCACAGGCCCAGAGGAGCAGCTACGGCGTTCCTCGGTTGAGACAGTTTGCCGGATGCGGGACTCCCTACTTCGATAAGTTGATTCAGGGAAGGAAACACAGGGTAACCGGTGTCTCTTGGGACTCCTTAGAAGCCACAGGAATGTACGCTGAGTGTGCCCATGAAAACGGGGGCCTGCTGGAACTAGCCCTGCTTTTCCATTTTGAGGGCGGCATTCATGCCTGCCTTGAAGCTACCTGACATTCCCGGCTCCCGACAGGCCAGTGAGCCCTGGAAGAAGGCTTCGGGGTAAAATATGAATTTGCTCTCTCTAAACCAGGGGCTTCCGTGGCCGCCGCGGCGGTCCGCATGACAGGCTCTAGAGCGAAAGTGAACCTCGACGTGAGAACTCGCCTCCAGGTTAGGCCCTGAGTAGCCGTGCAGAAAGGGAGTCATGCAGCTGTTTCCACAAGTTCTCAGTCGCTTATGTGCTTTATTTTAAAGGAAGTACACGTCCGGGGACTCCTAGGCCCCACGGGTGTGCATCGTTCTCCCTCCGAGGTCACTGAGTGCCTCCAGACACCTGTGGGCCGGCGGAGCAACGTCGAGGTCCATTGGTTGATCCCCCGGAGGATCTCTGTGCCTGCCGAGTGCTGGGCAGCAACACACTGCACATTCCTTGAGGAGCGCTACATCTCCAGAGCCCTCGAATGCCCTCGGGACAACATGGCTAGTGAGTGCGAAGTGCCCAGGAAGACTCTGTCATGGCCCTTGTGTGAGCTGCCATGAGAGAACACTGTTCTTGGAACACTGCGAGGCCCGCCCCGTATCTGAAGTCACTCTGCTCGAGGAGAAAGTCAGCATCTTAGCACGCTGTGTCGCTACCGGCACACCCAGCATGAACCCATTCCTGGAAGTAAGGCCCTGATTCGCCGTGCAGAAGCGGAGGCGTGCTGCAGCTTCCAGGAGGCGGTGGCCTCTGCTCTGCATGCCTTTAACGGCAGCACAGCTTTCTGGACACCTGGGAGGCTAGCCGGGGCACCCTGCTCCCGGCAGGAACACTGAGTACCCCCAGGTGCACATGGGTCTGCTAAGCAACATCCAGGCCCGTAGCCCTTCAGAGCCCCCTGTGTGCAGGCCGAGCGTAGGGAAACGCACTGCCCTCTCCTTCGGAGCAGCTTAGTTTCCTCCGCACGCGCACACGTTCGCGAACACCGTTCTGGCACGTCCCACGTGGCATGGAGTTCTTACGCGGTGCCCTAATCGGAGCTGCCCTCAGAGGAGCCCTCGTCTTCGCGTTCCATCCAGGACCTCCTGACTGAAGTCACCGGGCCTCCTAGAGGACGGCGGCTTGGGTTCCTACTGCACTTCAAGTCCTGTTCCTTCTGCGGCACTGCAGGCAGCCCCAGGCCCAGAGGAGCAGCTACGGCGTTCCTCGGTTGAGACAGTTCGCCGGATGCGGGACTCCCTACTTCGATAATTTGATTCAGGGAAGGAAACGCAGGGTAACCGGTGTCTCTTGGGACTCGTTAGAAGCCACAGGGATGTACGCTGAGTGTGCCCATGAAAATGGGGGCCTGCTGGAACTAGCCCTGCTTTCCCATTTTGAGGGCGGCATTCATGCCTGCCTTGAAGCTACCTGACATTCCCGGCTCCCGACAGGCCAGTGAGCCCTGGAAGAATGCTTCGGGGAAAATTATGAGTTTGCTCTCTCTAAACCAGGGGCTTCCGTGGCCGCAGCTCGGTCCGCATGACAGGCTCTAGTGCGAAAGGGAACCTCGACGTGAGAACTCGCCTCCAGGTTAGGCCCTGAGTAGCCGTGCAGAAAGGGAGGTATGCAGCTGTTTCACGAGTTCTCAGTCGCTTATGTCCTTTATTTTAAAGGAAGTACGCGTCCGGGGACTCCTAGGCCCCACGGGTGTGCATCGTTTTCCCTCCGAGTTCACTGAGTGCCTCCAGACACCTGTGGGCCGGCGGAGCAACGTCGAGGTCCATTGGTTGATCCCCCGGAGGACCTCTGTGCCTGCCGAGTGCTGGGCAACAACACACTGCGCGTTCCTTGAGGAGTGCTACATATCCAGAGCCCTCGAACGCCCTCGGGACAACATGGCTGGTGAGTGCGAAGTACCCAGGAAGACTCTGTCATGGCCCTTGTGTGAGTTGCCATGAGAGAACACTGTGCTTGGAACACTGCGAGGCCCGACCTCGTACCTGAAGTCACTCTGCTCGAGGAGAAAGTCAGCATCTTAGCACGCTGTGTTGCTACCAGCACACCCAGCATGAACCCATGCCTGGAAGTAAGGCCCTGATTTGCCGTGCAGAAGCGGAGGCGTGCTGCAGCTTCCAGGAAGCGGTGGCCTCTGCTCTGCATGCCTTTAACGGCAGCACAGCTTTCTGGACACCTGGGAGGCTAGCCGGGGCACCCTGCTCCCAGCAGGAACACTGAGTACCCCCAGGTGCACCTGGGTCTGCTAAGCAACATCCAGGCCCGTAGCCCTTCAGAGCCCCCTGTGTGCAGGCCGAGCGTAGGGAAACGCACTGCCCTCTCCTTCGGAGCAGCTTAGTTTCCTCCGCACGCGCACACGTTCGCGAACACCGTTCTGGCACGTCCCACGTGGCGCGGAGGTCTTACGCGGTGCCCTAATCGGAGCTGCCCTCAGAGGAGCCCTCGTCTTCGCGTTCCATCCAGGACCTCTTGACTGAAATCACCGGGCCTCCTAGAGGACGGCGGCTTGGGTTCTTACTGCACATCAAGTCCTGTTCCTTCTGCGGCACTGCAGGCAGCCCCAGTCCCAGAGGAGCAGCTACGGTGTTCCTCGGTTGAGACAGTTCGCCGGATGCGGGACTCCCTACTTCGATAAGTTAATTCAGGGAAGGAAACGCAGGGTAACCGGTGTCTCTTGGGACTCGTTAGAAGCCACAGGGATGTATGCTGAGTGTGCCCATGAAAATGGGGGCCTGCTGGAACTAGCCCTGCTTTCCCATTTTGAGGGCGGCATTCATGCCTGCCTTGAAGCTACCTGATATTCCCAGCTCCCGACAGGCCAGTGAGCCCTGGAAGAATGTTTCGTGTAAAATTATGAGTTTGCTCTCTCTAAACCAGGGGCTTCCGTGGCCGCAGCTCGGTCTGCATGACAGGCTCTAGAGCGAAAGGGAACCTCGAAGTGAGAACTCGCCTCCAGGTTAGGCCCTGAGTAGACGTGCAGAAAGGGAGGCATGCAGCTGTTTCACGAGTTCTCAGTCGCTTATGTCCTTTATTTTAAAGGAAGTACGCGTCCGGGGACTCCTAGGCCCCACAGGTGTGCATCGTTTTCCCTCCGAGGTCACTGAGTGACTCCAGACACCTGTGGGCCGGCGGAGCAATGTCGAGGTCCATTGGTTGATCCCCCAGAGGACCTCTGTGCCTGCCGAGTGCTGGGCAGCAACACACTGCGCGTTCCTTGAGGAGCGCTACATCTCCAGAGCCCTCGAACGCCCTCGGGACAACATGGCTGGTGAGTGCGAAGTACCCAGGAAGACTCTGTCATGGCCCTTGTGTGAGTTGCCATGAGAGAACACTGTGCTTGGAACACTGCGAGGCCCGACCTCGTACCTGAAGTCACTCTGCTCGAGGAGAAAGTCAGCATCTTAACACGCTGTGTTGCTACCGGCACACCCAGCATGAACCCATGCCTGGAAGTAAGGCCCTGATTTGCCGTGCAGAAGGGAGGCATGCTGCAGCTTCCAGGAGGCGGTGGCCTCTGCTCTGCATGCCTTTAACGGCAGCACAGCTTTCTGGACACCTGGGAGGCTAGCCGGGGCACCCTGCTCCCAGCAGGAACACTGAGTACCCCCAGGTGCACCTGGGTCTGCTAAGCAACATCCAGGCCCGTAGCCCTTCAGAGCCCCCTGTGTGCAGGCCGAGCGTAGGGAAACGCACTGCCCTCTCCTTCGGAGCAGCTTAGTTTCCTCCGCACGCGCACACGTTCGCGAACACCGTTCTGGCACGTCCCACGTGGCGCGGAGGTCTTACGCGGTGCCCTAATCGGAGCTGCCCTCAGAGGAGCCCTCGTCTTCGCGTTCCATCCAGGACCTCATGACAGAAGTCACCGGGCCTCCTAGAGGACGGCGGCTTGGGTTCTTACTGCACATCAAGTCCTGTTCCTTCTGCGGCACTGCAGGCAGCCCCAGGCCCAGAGGAGCAGCTACGGCGTTCCTCGGTTGAGACAGTTCGCCGGATGCGGGACTCCCTACTTCGATAAGTTAATTCAGGGAAGGAAACGCAGGGTAACCGGTGTCTCTTGGGACTCGTTAGAAGCCACAGGGATGTACGCTGAGTGTGCCCATGAAAACGGGGGCCTGCTGGAACAAGCCCTGCTTTCCCATTTTGAGGGCGGCATTCATGCCTGCCTTGAAGCTACCTGACATTCCCGGATCCTGACAGGCCAGTGAGCCCTGGAAGAATGCTTCGGGGAAAATTATGAGTTTGCTCTCTCTAAACCAGGGGCTTCTGTGGTCGCAGCTCGGTCCGCATGACAGGCTCTAGAGCGAAAGGGAACCTCGAAGTGAGAACTCGCCTCCAGGTTAGGCCATGAGTAGCCGTGCAGAAAGGGAGGTATGCAGCTGTTTCACGAGTTCTCAGGCGCTTATGTCCTTTATTTTAAAGGAAGTACGTGTCCGGGGACTCCTAGGCCCCACGGGGGTGCATCGTTTTCCCTCCGAGGTCACTGAGTGCCTCCAGACACATGTGGGCCGGCGGAGCAACGTCGAGGTCCATTGGTTGATCCCCCGGAGGACCTCTGTGCCTGCCGAGTGCTGGGCAACAACACACTGCGCGTTCCTTGAGGAGCGCTACATATCCAGAGCCCTGGAATGCCCTCGGGACAACATGGCTGGTGAGTGCGAAGTACCCAGCAAGACTCTGTCATGGCCCTTGTGTGAGTTGCCATGAGAGAACACTGTGCTTGGAACACTGCGAGGCCCGACCTCGTACCTGAAGTCACTCTGCTCGAGGAGAAAGTCAGCATCTTAGCACGCTGTGTTGCTACCGGCACACCCAGCATGAACCCATGCCTGGAAGTAAGGCCCTGATTTGCCGTGCAGAAGCGGAGGCGTGCTGCAGCTTCCAGGAGGCGGTGGCCTCTGCTCTGCATGCCTTTAACGGCAGCACAGCTTTCTGGACACCTGGGAGGCTAGCCGGGGCACCCTGCTCCCAGCAGGAACACTTAGTACCCCCAGGTGCACCTGGGTCTGCTAAGCAACATCCAGGCCCGTAGCCCTTCAGAGCCCCCTGTGTGCAGGCCGAGTGTAGGGAAACGCACTGCCCTCTCCTTCGGAGCAGATTAGATTCCTCTGCACTAGCACACGTTCGCGAACACTGTTCTGGCACGTCCCACGTGGCGCGGAGTTCTTACGCGGTGCCCTAATCGGAGCTGCCCTCAGAGGAGCCCTCGTCTTCGCGTTCCATCCAGGACCTCCTGACTGCAGTCACCGTGCCTCCTAGAGGATGGCGGCTTGGGTTCTTACTGCACTTCAAGTCCTGTTCCTTCTGCGGCACTGCAGGCAGCCCCAGGCCCAGAGGAGCAGCTACGGCGTTCCTCGGTTGAGGCAGTTCGCCGGATGCGGGACTCCCTACTTTGATAAGTTAATTCAGGGAAGGAAACGCAGGGTAACTGGTGTCTCTTGGGACTCGTTAGAAGCCACAGGGATGTACGCTGAGTGTGCCCATGAAAACGGGGGCCTGCTGGAACTAGCCCTGCTTTCCCATTTTGAGGGCGGCATTCATGCCTGCCTTGAAGCTACCTGACATTCCCGGCTCCCGACAAGCCAGTGAGCCCTGGAAGAATGCTTCGGGGAATATTATGAGTTTGCTCTCTCTAAACCAGGGGCTTCAGTGGTCGCAGCTCGGTCCGCATGACAGGCTCTAGAGCGAAAGGGAACCTCGAAGTGAGAACTCGCCTCCAGGTTAGGCCCTGAGTAGCCGTGCAGAAAGGGAGGCATGCAGCTGTTTCCACGAGTTCTCAGTCACTTATGTCCTTTAGTTTAAAGGAAGTACGCGTCCGGGGACTCCTAGGCCCCACGGGTGTGCATCGTTTTCCCTCTGAGGTCACTGAGTGCATCCAGACACCTGTGGGCCGGCGGAGCAACGTCGAGGTCCATTGGTTGATCCCCCGGAGGACCTCTGTGCCTGCCGAATGCTGGGCAGCAACACACTGCGCGTTCCTTGAGGAGCGCTACATCTCCAGAGCCCTCGACCGCCCTCGGGACAACATGGCTGGTGAGTGCGAAGTACCCAGGAAGACTCAGTCATGGCCCTTGTGTGAGCTGCCATGAGAGAACACTGTGCTTGGAACACTGCGAGGCCCACCCTCGTACTTGAAGACACTCTGCTCGAGGAGAAAGTCAGCATCTTAGCACGCTGTGTCGCTACCGGCACACCGAACATGAACCCATGCCTGGAAGTAAGGCCCTGATTTGCCGTGCAGAAGCGGAGGCGTGCTGCAGCTTCCAGGAGGCGGTGGCTTCTGCTCTGCATGCCTTTAACGGCAGCACAGCTTTCTGGACACCTGGGAGGCTAGCCGGGGCACCCTGCTCCCAGCAGGAACACTGAGTACCCCCAGGTGCACCTGGGTCTGCTAAGCAACATCCAGGCCCGTAGCCCTTCAGAGCCCCCTGTGTGCAGGCCGAGCGTAGGGGAACGCACTGCCCTCTCCTTCGGAGCAGCTTAGTTTCCTCGGCACTCGCACACGTTCGCGAACGCCGTTCTGGCACGTCCCACGTGGCGCGGAGGTCTTACGCGGTGCCCTAATCGGAGCTGCCCTCAGAGAAGCCCTCGTCTTCGCGTTCCATCCAGGACCTCCTGACTGAAGTCACCGTGCCTCCTAGAGGACGGCGGCTTGTGTTCTTACTGCACTTTAAGTCCTGTTCCTTCTGCGGCAATGCAGATAGCCCCAGGCCCAGAGGAGCAGCTACGGCGTTCCTCGGTTGAGACAGTTCGCCGGATGCGGGACTCTCTACTTCGATAAGTTGATTCAGGGAATGAAACGCAGGGTAACCGGTGTCTGTTGGGACTCGTTAGAAGCCACAGGGATGTACGCTGAGTGTGCCCATGAAAATGGGGGCCTGCTGGAACTAGCCCTGCTTTCCCATTTTGAGGGCGGCATTCATGCCTGCCTTGAAGCTACCTGACATTCCCGGCTCCCGACAGGCCAGTGAGCCCTGGAAGAATGCTTCGGGGAAAATTATGAGTTTGCTCTCTCTAAACCTGGGGCTTCCGTGGCCGCAGCTCGGTCCGCATGACAGGCTCTAGAGCGAAAGGGAACCGCGAGGTGAGAACTCGCCTCCAGGTTAGGCCCTGAGTAGCCGTGCAGAAAGGGAGGCATGCAGCTGTTTCCACGAGTTCTCAGTCACTTATGTCCTTTAGTTTAAAGGAAGTACGCGTCCGGGGACTCCTAGGCCCCACGGGTGTGCATCGTTTTCCCTCCGAGGTCACTGAGTGCCTCCAGACACCTGTGGGCCGGCGGAGCAACGTCGAGGTCCATTGGTTGATCCCCCGGAGGACCTCTGTGCCTGCCGAATGCTGGGCAGCAACACACTGCGCGTTCCTTGAGGAGCGCTACATCTCCAGAGCCCTCGAACGTCCTCGGGACAACATGGATGGTGAGTGCGAAGTACCCAGGAAGACTCAGTCATGGCCCTTGTGTGAGCTGCCATGAGAGAACACTGTGCTTGGAACACTGCGAGACCCAACCTCGTACCTGAAGTCACTCTGCTCGAGGAGAAAGTCAGCATCTTAGCACGCTGTGTCGCTACCGGCACACCCAGCATGAACCCATGCCTGGAAGTAAGGCCCTGATTTGCCGTGCAGAAGCGGAGGCATGCTGCAGCTTCCAGGAGGCGGTGGCCTCTGCTCTGCATGCCTTTAATGGCACCACAGCTTTCTGGACACCTGGGAGGCTAGCCGGGGTACCCTGCTCCCATTAGGAACACTGAGTACCCCCAGGTGCACATGGTTCGGCTAAGCAACATCCAGGCCCGTAACCCTTCAGAGCCCCCTGTGTGCAGGCCGAGCGTAGGGAAACGCACTGCCCTCTCCTTCGGAGCAGCTTAGTTTCCTCCGCACTCGCACACGTTCGCGAACACCGTTCTGGCACGTCCCACGTGGCCCGGAGGTCTTACGCGGTGCCCTAATCGGAGCTGCCCTCAGAGGAGCCCTCGTCTTCGCATTCCATCCAGGACCTCCTGACTGAAGTCACCGTGCCTCCTAGAGGATGGCGGCTTGGGTTCCTACCGCACTTTAAGTCCTGTTCCTTCTGCGGCACTGCAGGCAGCCCCAGGCCCAGAGGAGCAGCTACGGCGTTCCTCGGTTGAGACAGTTCGCCGGATGCGGGACTCCCTACTTCGATAAGTTGATTCAGGGAAGGAAAGGCAGGGTAACCGGTGTCTCTTGGGACTCGTTAGAAGCCACAGGGATGTACGCTGAGTGTGCCCATGAAAACGGGGGCCTGCTGGAACTAGCCCTGCTTTTCCATTTTGAGGGCGGCATTCATGCCTGCCTTGAAGCTACCTGACATTCCCGGCTCCCGACAGACCAGTGAGCCCTGGAAGAATGCTTCGGGGAAAATTATGAGTTTGCTCTCTCTAAACCAGGGGCTTCCGTGGGCGCGGCGGCGGTCCGCATGACAGACTCTAGAGCGAAAGGGAACCTCGACGTGAGAACTCGCCTCCAGGTTAGGCCCTGAGTAGCCGTGCAGAAAGGGAGGCATGCAGCTGTTTCCACAAGTTCTCAGTCGCTTATGTGCTTTATTTTAAAGGAAGTACGCGTCCCGGGACTCCTAGGCCCCACGGGTGTGCATCGTTTTCCCTCCGAGGTCACTGAGTGCCTCCAGACACCTGTGGGCCGGCGGAGCAACGTCGAGGTCCATTGGTTGATCCCTCGGAGGACCTCTGTGCCTGCCGAGTGCTGGGCAGCAACACACTGCGCGTTCCTTGAGGAGCGCTACATCTCCAGAGCCCTCGAACGCCCTCGGGACAACATGGCTGGTGAGTGCGAAGTGCCCAGGAAGACTCTGTCATGGCCCTTGTGTGAGCTGCCATGAGAGAACACTGTGCTTGGAACACTGCGAGGCCCGCCCCGTACCTGAAGTCACTCTGCTCGAGGAGAAAGTCAGCATCTTAGCACGCTGTGTCGCTACCGGCACACCCAGCATGAACCCATGCCTGGAAGTAAGGCCCTGATTCGCCGTGCAGAAGCGGAGGCGTGCTGCAGCTTCCAGGAGGCGGTGGCCTCTGCTCTGCATGCCTTTAACGGCAGCACAGCTTTCTGGACACCTGGGAGGCTAGCCGGGGCACCCTGCTCCCGGCAGGAACACTGAGTACCCCCAGGTGCACCTGGGTCTGCTAAGCAACATCCAGGCCCGTAGCCCTTCAGAGCCCCCTGTGTGCAGGCCGAGCGTAGGGAAACGCACTGCCCTCTCCTTCGGAGCAGCTTAGTTTCCTCCGCACTCGCACACGTTCGCGAACACCATTCTGGCACGTCCCACGTGGCCCGGAGGTCTTACGTGGTGCCCTAGTCGGAGCTGCCCTCAGAGGAGCCCTCGTCTTCGCGTTTCATCCAGGACTTCCTGACTGAAGTCACCGTGCCTCCTAGAGGACGGCAGCTTGGGTTCTTACTGCACTTCAAGTCCTGTTCCTTCTGCGGCACTGCAGGCAGCCCCCGGCCCAGAGGAGCAGCTACAGCGTTCCTCGGTTGAGACAGTTCGCCGGATGCGGGACTCCCTACTTCGATAAGTTAATTCAGGGAAGGAAACACAGGGTAACCGGTGTCTCTTGGGACTCCTTAGAAGCCACAGGGATGTACGCTGAGTGTGCCCATGAAAACGGGGACCTGCTGGAACAAGCCCTGCTTTCCCATTTGAGGGCGGCATTCATGCCTGCCTTGAAGCTACCTGACATTCCCGGCTCCCGACAGGCCAGTGAGCCCTGGAAGAATGCTTCGGGGAAAATTATGAGTTTGCTCTCTCTAAAGCAGGGGCTTCCGTGGCCGCAGCTCGGTCCGCATGACAGGCTCTAGAGCGAAAGGGAACCTCGAAGTGAGAACTCGCCTCCAGGTTAGGCTCTGAGTAGCCGTGCAGAAAGGGAGGCATGCAGCTGTTTCCACGAGTTCTCAGTCGCTTATGTCCTTTATTTTAAAGGAAGTACGTGTCCGGGGACTCCTAGGCCCCACGGGTGTGCATCGTTTTCCCTCCGAGGTCACTGAGTGCCTCCAGACACCTGTGGGCCGGTGGAGCAACGTCGAGGTCCATTGGTTGATCCCCCGGAGGACCTCTGTGCCTGCCGAGTGCTGGGCAGCAACACACTGCGCGTTCCTTGAGGAGCGCTACATCTCCAGAGCCCTCGAACGCCCTCGGGACAGCATGGCTGGTGAGTGCGAAGTGCCCAGGAAGTCTCTGTCATGGCCCTTGTGTGAGCTGCCATGAGAGAACACTGTGCTTGGAACACTGCGAGGCCCGCCCCGTACCTGAAGTCACTCTGCTCAAGGAGAAAGTCAGCATCTTAGCACGCTGTGTCGCTACCGGCACACCCAGCATGAACCCATGCCTGGAAGATAGGCCCTGATTCGCCGTGCAGAAGCGGAGGCGTGCTGCAGCTTCCAGGAGGCGGTGGCCTCTGCTCTGCATGCCTTTAACGGCAGCACAGCTTTCTGGACACCTGGGAGGCTAGCCGGGGCACCCTGCTCCCAGCAGGAACACTGAGTACCCCCAGGTGCACCTGGGTCTGCTAAGCAACATCCAGGCCCGTAGCCCTTCAGAGCCTCCTGTTTGCAGGCCGAGCGTAGAGAAACGCACTGCCCTCTCCTTCGGAGCAGCTTAGTTTCCTCCGCACTCGCACACGTTCGCGAACACCGTTCTGGCATGTCCCACGTGGCCCGGAGGTCTTACGCGGTGCCCTAATCGGACCTGCCCTCAGAGGAGCCCTCGTCTTCGCGTTTCATTCAGGACCTCCTGACTGAAGTCACCGGGCCTCCTAGAGGACGGCGGCTTGGGTTTTTACTGCACTTCAAGTCCTGTTCCTTCTGCGGCACTGCAGGCAGCACCAGGCCCAGAGGAGCAGCTACGGCGTTCCTCGGTTGAGACAGTTCGCCGGATGCGGGACTCCCTACTTCGATAAGTTGATTCAGGGAAGGAAACACAGGGTAACCGGTGTCTCTTGGGACTCCTTAGAAGCCACAGGGATGTACGCTGAGTGTGCCCATGAAAACGGGGGCCTGCTGGAACTAGCCCTGCTTTTCCATTTTGAGGGCGGCATTCATGCCTGCCTTGAAGCTACCTGACATTCCCGGCTCCCGACAGGCCAGTGAGCCCTGGAAGAAGGCTTCGGGGTAAAATATGAATTTGCTCTCTCTAAACCAGGGGCTTCCGTGGCCGCCGCGGCGGTCCGCATGACAGGCTCTAGAGCGAAAGTGAACCTCGACGTGAGAACTCGCCTCCAGGTTAGGCCCTGAGTAGCCGTGCAGAAAGGGAGTCATGCAGCTGTTTCCACAAGTTCTCAGTCGCTTATGTGCTTTATTTTAAAGGAAGTACGCGTCCGGGGACTCCTAGGCCCCACGGGTGTGCATCGTTCTCCCTCCGAGGTCACTGAGTGCCTCCAGACACCTGTGGGCCGGCGGAGCAACGTCGAGGTCCATTGGTTGATCCCCAGGAGGACCTCTGTGCCTGCCGAGTGCTGGGCAGCAACACACTGAGCATTCCTTGAGGAGCGCTACATCTCCAGAGCCCTCGAATGCCCTCGGGACAACATGGCTAGTGAGTGCGAAGTGCCCAGGAAGACTCTGTCATGGCCCTTGTGTGAGCTGCCATGAGAGAACACTGTGCTTGGAACACTGCGAGGCCCGCCCTCGTACCTGAAGTCACTCTGCTCGAGGAGAAAGTCAGCATCTTAGCACGCTGTGTCGCTACCGGCACACCCAGCATGAACCCATGCCTGGAAGGAAGGCCCTGATTTGCCGTGCAGAAGCGGAGGCGTGCTGCAGCTTCCAGGAGGCGGTGGCCTCTGCTCTGCATGCCTTTAACGGCAGCACAGCTTTCTGGACACCTGGGAGGCTAGCCGGGGCACCCTGCTCCCGGCAGGAACACTGAGTACCCCCAGGTGCACCTGGGTCTGCTAAGCAACATCCAGGCCCGTAGCCCTTCAGAGCACCCTGTGTGCAGGCCGAGCGTAGGGAAACGCACTGCCCTCTCCTTCGGAGCAGCTTAGTTTCCTCCGCACTCGCACACGTTCGCGAACACCGTTCTGGCACGTCCCACGTGGCGTGGAGTTCTTACGCGGTGCCCTAATCGGAGCTGCCCTCAGAGGAGCCCTCGTCTTCGCGTTCCATCCAGGACCTCCTGACTGAAGTCACCGGGCCTCCTAGAGGATGGCGGCTTGGGTTCTTACTGCACTTCAAGTCCTGTTCCTTCTGCAGCACTGCAGGCAGCCACAGGCCCAGAGGAGCAGCTACGGCGTTCCTCGGTTGAGACAGTTCGCCGGATGCGGGACTCCCTACTTCGATAAGTTGATTCAGGGAAGGAAACACAGGGTAACCGGTGTCTCTTGGGACTCCTTAGAAGCCACAGGGATGTACGCTGAGTGTGCCCATGAAAACGGGGGCCTGTTGGAACTAGCCCTGCTTTTCCATTTTGAGGACGGCATTCATGCCTGCCTTGAAGCTACCTGACATTCCCGGCTCCCGACAGGCCAGTGAGCCCTGGAAGAATGCTTCGGGGAAAATTATGAATTTGCTCTCTCTAAATCAGGGGCTTCCGTGGGCGCGGCGGCGGTCCGCATGACAGACTCTAGAGCGAAAGGGAACCTCGACGTGAGAACTCGCCTCCAGGTTAGGCCCTGAGTAGCCGTGCAGAAAGGGAGGCATGCAGTTGTTTCCACAAGTTCTCAGTCGCTTATGTGCTTTATTTTAAAGGAAGTACGCGTCCCGGGACTCCTAGGCCCCACGGGTGTGCATCGTTTTCCCTCCGAGGTCACTGAGTGCCTCCAGACACCTGTGGGCTGGCGGAGCAACATCGAGGTCCATTGGTTGATCCCCCGGAGGACCTCTGTGCCTGCCGTGTGCTGGGCAGCAACACACTGCGCATTCCTTGAGGAGCGCTACATCTCCAGAGCCCTCGAATGCCCTCGGAACAACATGGCTAGTGAGTGAGAAGTGCCCAGGAAGACTCTGTCATGGCCCTTGTGTGAGCTGCCATGAGAGAACACTGTTCTTGGAACACTGCGAGGCCCGCCCCGTATCTGAAGTCACTCTGCTCGAGGAGAAAGTCAGCATCTTAGCACGCTGTGTCGCTACCGGCACACCCAGCATGAACCCATTCCTGGAAGTAAGGCCCTGATTCGCCGTGCAGAAGCGGAGGCGTGCTGCAGCTTCCAGGAGGCGGTGGCCTCTGCTCTGCATGCCTTTAACGACAGCACAGCTTTCTGGACACCTGGGAGGCTAGCCGGGGCACCCTGCTCCCGGCAGGAACACTGAGTACCCCCAGGTGCACCTGGGTCTGCTAAGCAACATCCAGACCCGTAGCCCTTCAGAGCCCCCTGTGTGCAGGCCGAGCGTAGGGAAACGCACTGCCCTCTCCTTCGGAGCAGCTTAGTCTCCTCCGCACACGCACACGTTCGCGAACACCGTTCTGGCACGTCCCACGTGGCGTGGAGTTCTTACGCGGTGCCCTAATCGGAGCTGCCCTCAGAGGAGCCCTCGTCTTCGTGTTTCATCCAGGACCTCCTGACTGAAGTCACTGGGCCTCCTAGAGGACGGCGGCTTGGGTTCCTACTGCACTTCAAGTCCTGTTACTTCTGCGGCACTGCAGGCAGCCCCAGGCCCAGAGGAGCAGCTACGGCGTTCCTCGGTTGAGACAGTTCGCCGGATGCGGGACTCCCTACTTCGATAAGTTAATTCAGGGAAGGAAACACAGGGTAACCGGTGTCTCTTGGGACTCCTTAGAAGCCACAGGGATGTACGCTGAGTGTGCCCATGAAAACGGGGACCTGCTGGAACAAGCCCTGCTTTCCCATTTGAGGGCGGCATTCATGCCTGCCTTGAAGCTACCTGACATTCCCGGCTCCCGACAGGCCAGTGAGCCCTGGAAGAATGCTTCGGGGAAAATTATGAGTTTGCTCTCTCTAAAGCAGGGGCTTCCGTGGCCGCAGCTCGGTCCGCATGACAGGCTCTAGAGCGAAAGGGAACCTCGAAGTGAGAACTCGCCTCCAGGTTAGGCCCTGAGTAGCCGTGCAGAAAGGGAGGCATGCAACTGTTTCCACGAGTTCTCAGTCGCTTATGTCCTTTATTTTAAAGGAAGTACGCGTCCGGGGACTCCTAGGCCCCACGGGTGTGCATCGTTTTCCCTCCGAGGTCACTGAGTGCCTCCAGACACCTGTGGGCCGGTGGAGCAACGTCGAGGTCCATTGGTTGATCCCCCGGAGGACCTCTGTGCCTGCCGAGTGCTGGGCAGCAACACACTGCGCGTTCCTTGAGGAGCGCTACATCTCCAGAGCCCTCGAACGCCCTCGGGACAGCATGGCTGGTGAGTGCGAAGTGCCCAGGAAGTCTCTGTCATGGCCCTTGTGTGAGCTGCCATGAGAGAACACTGTGCTTGGAACACTGCGAGGCCCGCCCCGTTCCTGAAGTCACTCTGCTCAAGGAGAAAGTCAGCATCTTAGCACGCTGTGTCGCTACCGGCACACCCAGCATGAACCCATGCCTGGAAGATAGGCCCTGATTCGCCGTGCAGAAGCGGAGGCGTGCTGCAGCTTCCAGGAGGCGGTGGCCTCTGCTCTGCATGCCTTTAACGGCAGCACAGCTTTCTGGACACCTGGGAGGCTAGCCGGGGCACCCTGCTCCCAGCAGGAACACTGAGTACCCCCAGGTGCACCTGGGTCTGCTAAGCAACATCCAGGCCCGTAGCCCTTCAGAGCCTCCTGTTTGCAGGCCGAGCGTAGAGAAACGCACTGCCCTCTCCTTCGGAGCAGCTTAGTTTCCTCCGCACTCGCACACGTTCGCGAACACCGTTCTGGCATGTCCCACGTGGCCCGGAGGTCTTACGCGGTGCCCTAATCGGACCTGCCCTCAGAGGAGCCCTCGTCTTCGCGTTTCATCCAGGACCTCCTGACTGAAGTCACCGTGCCTCCTAGAGGACGGCGGCTTGGGTTTTTACTGCACTTCAAGTCCTGTTCCTTCTGCGGCACTGCAGGCAGCACCAGGCCCAGAGGAGCAGCTATGGCGTTCCTCGGTTGAGACAGTTCGCCGGATGCGGGACTCCCTACTTCGATAAGTTGATTCAGGGAAGGAAACACAGGGTAACCGGTGTCTCTTGGGACTCCTTAGAAGCCACAGGGATGTACGCTGAGTGTGCCCATGAAAACGGGGGCCTGCTGGAACTAGCCCTGCTTTCCCATTTTGAGGGCGGCATTCATGCCTGCCTTGAATCTACCTGATATTCCCGGCTCCCGACAGGCCAGTGAGCCCTGGAAGAATGCTTCGGGGAAAATTATGAGTTTGCTCTCTCTAAACCAGGGGCTTCCGTGGTCGCAGCTCGGTCCGCATGACAGGCTCTAGAGCGAAAGGGAACCTCGACGTGAGAACTCGCCTCCAGGTTAGGCCCTGAGTAGCCATGCAGAAAGGGAGGCATGCAGCTGTTTCCACGAGTTCTCAGTCGCTTATGTCCTTTAGTTTAAAGGAAGTACGCGTCCGGGGACTCCTAGGCCCCACGGGTGTGCATCGTTTTCCCTCCGAGGTCACTGAGTGCCTCCAGACACCTGTGGGCCGGCGGAGCAACGTCGAGGTCCATTGGTTGATCCCCCGCAGGACCTCTGTGCCTGCCGAGTGCTGGGCAGCAACACACTGCGCATTCCTTGAGGAGCGCTACATCTCCAGAGCCCTCGAATGCCCTCGGGACAACATGGTTAGTGAATGCGAAGTGCCCAGGAAGACACTGTCATGGCACTTGTGTGAGCTGCCATGAGAGAACA
Organism: Pseudorca crassidens; assembly: GCF_039906515.1. NCBI lineage: Eukaryota > Metazoa > Chordata > Mammalia > Artiodactyla > Delphinidae > Pseudorca > Pseudorca crassidens. Next base: position 90,474,723 of record NC_090308.1, on the reverse strand, counting down.
CTGTTCTTGGAACACTGCGAGGCCCGCCCCGTATCTGAAGTCACTCTGCTCGAGGAGAAAGTCAGCATCTTAGCACGCTGTGTCGCTACCGGCACACCCAGCATGAACCCATTCCTGGAAGTAAGGCCCTGATTTGCCGTGCAGAAGCGGAGGCATGCTGCAGCTTCCAGGAGGCGGTGGCCTCTGCTCTGCATGCCTTTAACGGCAGCACAGCTTTCTGGACACCTGGGAGGCTAGCCGGGGCACCCTGCTCCCGGCAGGAACACTGAGTACCCCCAGGTGCACCTGGGTCTGCTAAGCATCATCCAGGCCCGTAGCCCTTCAGAGCCCCCTGTGTGCAGGTCGAGCGTAGGGAAACGCACTGCCCTCTCCTTCGGAGCAGCTTAGTTTCCTCCGCACTCGCACACGTTCGCGAACACCGTTCTGGCACGTCCCACGTGGCGTGGAGTTCTTACGCGGTGCCCTAATCGGAGCTGCCCTCAGAGGAGCCCTCGTCTTCGCGTTCCATCCAGGACCTCCTGACTGAAGTCACCGGGCCTCCTAGAGGACAGCGGCTTGGGTTCTTACTGCACTTCAAGTCCTGTTCCTTCTGCGGCACTGCAGGCAGCCACAGGCCCAGAGGAGCAGCTACGGCGTTCCTCGGTTGAGACAGTTCGCCGGATGCGGGACTCCCTACTTCGATAAGTTGATTCAGGGAAGGAAACGCAGGGTAACCGGTGTCTCTTGGGACTCCTTAGAAGCCACAGGGATGTACGCTGAGTGTGCCCATGAAAACGGGGGCCTGTTGGAACTAGCCCTGCTTTTCCATTTTGAGGGTGGCATTCATGCCTGCCTTGAAGCTACCTGACATTCCCGGCTCCCGACAGGCCAGTGAGCCCTGGAAGAAGGCTTCGGGGTAAAATATGAATTTGCTCTCTCTAAACCAGGGGCTTCCGTGGCCGCCGCGGCGGTCCGCATGACAGGCTCTAGAGCGAAAGTGAACCTCGACGTGAGAACTCGCCTCCAGGTTAGGCCCTGAGTAGCCGTGCAGAAAGGGAGTCATGCAGCTGTTTCCACAAGTTCTCAGTCGCTTATGTCCTTTAGTTTAAAGGAAGTAGGCGTCCGGGGACTCCTAGGCCCCACGGGTGTGCATCGTTCTCCCTCCGAGGTCACTGAGTGCCTCCAGACACCTGTGGGCCGGCGGAGCAACGTCGAGGTCCATTGGTTGATCCCCCAGAGGACCTCTGTGCCTGCCGAGTGCTGGGCAGCAACACAATGCGCATTCCTTGAGGAGCGCTACATCTCCAGAGCCCTCGAATGCCCTCGGGACAACATGGCTAGTGAGTGCGAAGTGCCCAGGAAGACTCTGTCATGGCCCTTGTGTGAGCTGCCATGAGAGATCACTGTGCTTGGAACACTGCGAGGCCCGCCCCGTATCTGAAGTCACTCTGCTCGAGGAGAAAGTCAGCATCTTAGCACGCTGTGTCACTACCGGCACACCCAGCATGAACCCATTCCTGGAAGTAAGGCCCTGATTCGCCGTGCAGAAGCGGAGGCCTGCTGCAGCTTCCAGGAGGCGGTGGCCTCTGCTCTGCATGCCTTTAACGGCAGCACAGCTTTCTGGACACCTGGGAGGCTAGCCGGGGCACCCTGCTCCCGGCAGGAACACTGAGTACCCCCAGGTGCACCTGGGTCTGCTAAGCAACATCCAGGCCCGTAGCCCTTCAGAGCCCCCTGTGTGCAGGCCGAGCGTAGGGAAACGCACTGCCCTCTCCTTCGGAGCAGCTTAGTTCCCTCCGCACTCGCACACGTTCGCGAACACCGTTCTGGCACGTCCCACGTGGCGTGGAGTTCTTACGCGGTGCCCTAATCGGAGCTGCCCTCAGAGGAGCCCTCGTCTTCGCGTTCCATCCAGGACCTCCTGACTGAAGTCACCGGGCCTCCTAGAGGACGGCGGCTTGGGTTCTTACTGCACTTCAAGTCCTGTTCATTCTGCGGCACTGCAGGCAGCCACAGGCCCAGAGGAGCAGCTACGGCGTTCCTCGGTTGAGACAGTTCGCCGGATGCGGGACTCCCTACTTCGATAAGTTGATTCAGGGAAGGAAACACAGGGTAACCGGTGTCTCTTGGGACTCGTTAGAAGCCACAGGGATGTACGCTGAGTGTGCCCATGAAAACGGGGGCCTGCTGGAACTAGCCCTGCTTTTCCATTTTGAGGGCGGCATTCATGCCTGCCTTGAAGCTACCTGACATTCCCGGCTCCCGACAGGCCAGTGAGCCCTGGAAGAATGCTTCGGGGAAAATTATGAATTTGCTCTCTCTAAACCAGGGGCTTCCGTGGGCGCGGCGGCGGTCCGCATGACAGACTCTAGAGCGAAAGGGAACCTCGACGTGAGAACTCGCCTCCAGGTTAGGCCCTGAGTACCCGTGCAGAAAGGGAGGCATGCAGCTGTTTCCACAAGTTCTCAGTCGCTTATGTGCTTTATTTTAAAGGAAGTACGCGTCCCGGGACTCCTAGGCCCCACGGGTGTGCATCGTTTTCCCTCCGAGGTCACTGAGTACCTCCAGACACCTGTGGGCCGGCGGAGCAACGTCGAGGTCCATTGGTTGATCCCCCGGAGGACCTCTGTGCCTGCCGAGTGCTGGTCAGCAACACACTGCGCATTCCTTGAGGAGCGCTACATCTCCAGAGCCCTCGAATGCCCTCGGGACAACATGGCTAGTGAGTGCGAAGTGCCCAGGAAGACCCTGTCATGGCCCTTGTGTGAGCTGCCATGAGAGAACACTGTTCTTGGAAAACTGCGAGGCCCGCCCCGTATCTGAAGTCACTCTGCTCGAGGAGAAAGTCAGCATCTTAGCACGCTGTGTCGCTACCGGCACACCCAGCATGAACCCATTCCTGGAAGTAAGGCCCTGATTCGCCGTGCAGAAGCGGAGGCATGCTGCAGCTTCCAGGAGGCGGTGGCCTCTGCTCTGCATGCCTTTAACGGCAGCACAGCTTTCTGGACACCTGGGAGGCTAGCCGGGGCACCCTGCTCCCGGCAGGAACACTGAGTACCCCCAGGTGCACCTGGGTCTGCTAAGCAACATCCAGGCCCGTAGCCCTTCAGAGCCCCCTGTGTGCAGGCCGAGCATAGGGAAACGCACTGCTCTCTCCTTCGGAGCAGCTTAGTTTCCTCCGCACTCGCACACGTTCACGAACACCGATCTGGCACGTCCCACGTGGCGTGGAGTTCTTACGCGGTGCCCTAGTCGGAGCTGCCCTCAGAGGAGCCCTCGTCTTCGCGTTCCATCCAGGACCTCCTGACTGAAGTCACCGTGCCTCCTAGAGGACGGCGGCTTGGGTTCTTACTGCACTTCAAGTCCTGTTCCTTCTGCGGCACTGCAGGCAGCCCCAGGCTCAGAGGAGCAGCTACGGTGTTCCTCGGTTGAGACAGTTCGCCGGATGCGGGACTCCCTACTTCGATAAGTTAATTCAGGGAAGGAAACACAGGGTAACCGGTGTCTCTTGGGACTCCTTAGAAGCCACAGGGATGTACGCTGAGTGTGCCCATGAAAACGGGGGCCTGCTGGAATTAGCCCTGCTTTCCCATTTTGAGGGCGGCATTCATGCCTGCCTTGAAGCTACCTGACATTCCCGGCTCCCGACAGGCCAGTGAGCCCTGGAAGAATGCTTCGGGGAAAATTATGAGTTTGCTCTCTCTAAAGCAGGGGCTTCCGTGGCCACAGCTCGGTCCGCATGACAGGCTCTAGAGCGAAAGGGCACCTCGAAGTGAGAACTCGCCTCCAGGTTAGGCCCTGAGTAGCCGTGCAGAAAGGGAGGCATGCAGCTGTTTCCACGAGTTCTCAGTCACTTATGTCCTTTATTTTAAAGGAAGTACGCGTCCGGGGACTCCTAGGCCCCACGGGTGTGCATCGTTTTCCCTCCGAGGTCACTGAGTGCCTCCAGACACCTGTGGGCCGGTGGAGCAACGTCGAGGTCCATTGGTTGATCACCCGGAGGACCTCTGTGCCTGCCGAGTGCTGGGCAGTAACACACTGCGCGTTCCTTGAGGAGCGCTACATCTCCAGAGCCCTCGAACGCCCTCGGGACAGCAGGGCTGGTGAGTGCGAAGTGCCCAGGAAGTCTCTGTCATGGCCCTTGTGTGAGCTGCCATGAGAGAACACTGTGCTTGGAACACTGCGAGGCCCGCCCCGTACCTGAAGTCACTCTGCTCAAGGAGAAACTCAGCATCTTAGCACGCTGTGTCGCTACCGGCACACCCAGCATGAACCCATGCCTGGAAGATAGGCCCTGATTCGCCGTGCAGAAGCGGAGGCGTGCTGCAGCTTCCAGGAGGCGGTGGCCTCTGCTCTGCATGCCTTTAACGGCAGCACAGCTTTCTGGACACCTGGGAGGCTAGCCGGGGACCCTGCTCCCAGCAGGAACACTGAGTACCCCCAGGTGCACCTGGGTCTGCTAAGCAACATCCAGGCCCGTAGCCCTTCAGACCCCCCTGTGTGCAGGCCGAGCATAGGGAAACGCACTGCCCTCTCCTTCGGAGCAGCTTAGTTTCCTCCGCACTCGCACACGTTCGCGAACACCGTTCTGGCACGTCCCACGTGGCGTGGAGTTCTTACGCGGTGCCCTAATCGGAGCTGCCCTCAGAGGAGCCCTCGTCTTCGCGTTCCATCCAGGACCTCCTGACTGAAGTCACCGGGCCTCCTAGAGGACGGCGGCTTGGGTTCTTACTGCACTTCAAGTCCTGTTCCTTCTGCGGCACTGCAGGCAGCCACAGGCCCAGAGGAGCAGCTACGGCGTTCCTCGGTTGAGACAGTTCGCCGGATGCGGGACTCCCTACTTCGATAAGTTGATTCAGGGAAGGAAACACAGGGTAACCGGTGTCTCTTGGGACTCCTTAGAAGCCACAGGGATGTACGCTGAGTGTGCCAATGAAAACGGGGGCCTGCTGGAACTAGCCCTGCTTTTCCATTTTGAGGGCGGCATTCATGCCTGCCTTGAAGCTACCTGACATTCCCGGCTCCCGACAGGCCAGTGAGCCCTGGAAGAATGCTTCGGGGAGAATTATGAATTTGCTCTCTCTAAACCAGGGGCTTCCGTGGTCGCAGCTCGGTCCGCATGACAGGCTCTAGAGCGAAAGGGAACCTCGACGTGAGAACTCGCCTCCAGGTTAGGCCCTGAGTAGCCATGCAGAAAGGGAGGCATGCAGCTGTTTCCACGAGTTCTCAGTCGCTTATGTCCTTTTGTTTAAAGGAAGTACGCGTCCGGGGACTCCTAGGCCCCACGGGTGTGCATCGTTTTCCCTCCGAGGTCACTGAGTGCCTCCAGACACCTGTGGGCCGGCGGAGCAACGTCGAGGTCCATTGGTTGATCCCCCGGAGGACCTCTGTGCCTGCCGAGTGCTGGGCAGCAACACACTGCGCGTTCCTTGAGGAGCGCTACATATCCAGAGCCCTCGAACGCCCTCAGGACAACATGGCTGGTGAGTGCGAAGTGCCCAGGAAGACTCTGTCATGGCCCTTGTGTGAGCTGCCATGAGAGAACACTGTGCTTGGAACACTGCGAGGCCCGCCCTCGTACCTGAAGTCACTCTGCTCGAGGAGAAAGTCAGCATCCTAGCACGCTGTGTCGCTACCGGCACACCCAGCATGGACCCATGCCTGGAAGTAAGGCCCTGATTCGCCGTGCAGAAGCGGAGGCGTGCTGCAGCTTCCAGGAGGCGGTGGCCTCTGCTCTGCATGCCTTTAACGGCAGCACAGCTTTCTGGACACCTGGGAGGCTAGCCGGGGCACCCTGCTCCCAGCAGGAACACTGAGTACCCCCAGGTGCACCTGGGTCTGCTAAGCAACATCCAGGCCCGTAGCCCTTCAGAGCCCCCTGTGTGCAGGCCGAGCGTAGAGAAACGCACTGCCCTCTCCTTCGGAGCAGCTTAGTTTCCTCCGCACTCGCACACGTTCGCGAACACCGTTCTGGCATGTCCCACGTGGCCCGGAGGTCTTACGCGGTACCCTAATCGGACCTGCCCTCAGAGGAGCCCTTGTCTTCGCGTTTCATCCAGGACCTCCTGACTGAAGTCACCGTGCCTCCTAGAGGACGGCGGCTTGGGTTCTTACTGCACTTCAAGTCCTGTTCCTTCTGCGGCACTGCAGGCAGCCCCAGGCCCAGAGGAGCAGCTACGGTGTTCCTCGGTTGAGACAGTTCGCCGGATGCGGGACTCCCTACTTCGATAAGTTAATTCAGGGAAGGAAACGCAGGGTAACCGGTGTCTCTTGGGACTCCTTAGAAGCCACAGGGATGTATGCTGAGTGTGCCCATGAAAATGGGGGCCTGCTGGAACTAGCCCTGCTTTCCCATTTTGAGGGCGGAATTCATGCCTACCTTGAAGCTACCTGACATTCCCGGCTCCCGACAGGCCAGTGAGCCCTGGAAGATTGCTTCGGGGAAAATTATGAGTTTGCTCTCTCTAAACCAGGGGCTTCCGTGGCCGCAGCTCGGTCCGCATGACAGGCTGTAGTGCGAAAGGGAACCTCGACGTGAGAACTCGCCTCCAGGTTAGGCCCTGAGTAGCCATGCAGAAAGGGAGGCATGCAGCTGTTTCCACGAGTTCTCAGTCGCTTATGTCCTTTAGTTTAAAGGAAGTACGCGTCCGGGGACTCCTAGGCCCCACGGGTGTGCATCGTTTTCCCTCCGAGGTCACTGAGTGCCTCCAGACACCTGTGGGCCGGCGGAGCAACGTCGAGGTCCATTGGTTGATCCCCCGGAGGACCTCTGTGCCTGCCGAGTGCTGGGCAGCAACACACTGCGCGTTCCTTGAAGAGCGCTACATATCCAGAGCCCTCGAACGCCCTCGGGACAACATGGCTGGTGAGTGCGAAGTACCCAGGAAGACTCAGTCATGGCCCTTGTGTGAGCTGCCATGAGAGAACACTGTGCTTGGAACACTGCGAGGCCCGCCCTCGTACCTGAAGTCACTCTGCTCGAGGAGAAAGTCAGCATCTTAGCACGCTGTGTCGCTACCGGCACACCCAGCATGAATCCATGCCTGGAAGGAAAGCCCTGATTCGCCGTGCAGAAGCGGAGGCATGCTGCAGCTTCCAGGAGGCGGTGGCCTCTGCTCTGCATGCCTTTAACGGCAGCACAGCTTTCTGGACACCTGGGAGGCTAGCCGGGGCACCCTGTTCCCGGCAGGAACACTGAGTACCCCCAGGTGCACCTGGGTCTGCTAAGCAACATCCAGGCCCGTAGCCCTTCAGAGCCCCCTGTGTGCAGGCCGAGCGTAGGGAAACGCACTGCCCTCTCCTTCGGAGCAGCTTAGTTTCCTCCGCACTCGCACACGTTCGCGAACACCGTTCTGGCACGTCCCACGTGGCGTGGAGTTCTTACGCGGTGCCCTAATCGGAGCTGCCCTCAGAGGAGCCCTCGTCTTCGCGTTCCATCCAGGACCTCCTGACTGAAGTCACCGGGCCTCCTAGAGGACGGCGGCTTGGGTTCTTACTGCACTTCAAGTCCTGTTCCTTCTGCGGCACTGCAGGCAGCCACAGGCCCAGAGGAGCAGCTACGGTGTTCCTCGGTTGAGACAGTTCGCCGGATGCGGGACTCCCTACTTCGATAAGTTGATTCAGGGAAGGAAACACAGGGTAACCGGTGTCTCTTGGGACTCCTTAGAAGCCACAGGGATGTACGCTGAGTGTGCCCATGAAAACGGGGGCCTGCTGGAACTAGCCCTGCTTTTCCATTTTGAGGGCGGCATTCATGCCTGCCTTGAAGCTACCTGACATTCCCGGCTCCCGACAGGCCAGTGAGCCCTGGAAGAATGCTTCGGGGAAAATTATGAGTTTGCTCTCTCTAAACCAGGGGCTTCCGTGGGCGCGGCGGCGGTCCGCATGACAGACTCTAGAGCGAAAGGGAACCTCGACGTGAGAACTCGCCTCCAGGTTAGGCCCTGAGTAGCCGTGCAGAAAGGGAGGCATGCAACTGTTTCCACAAGTTCTCAGTCGCTTATGTGCTTTATTTTAAAGGAAGTACGCGTCCCGGGACTCCTAGGCCCCACGGGTGTGCATCGTTTTCCCTCCGAGGTCACTGAGTGCCTCCAGACACCTGTGGGCCGGTGGAGCAACGTCGAGGTCCATTGGTTGATCCCCCGGAGGACCTCTGTGCCTGCCGTGTGCTGGGCAGCAACACACTGCGCGTTCCTTGAGGAGCGCTACATCTCCAGAGCCCTCGAACGCCCTCGGGACAACATGGCTGGTGAGTGCGAAGTACCCAGGAAGACTCAGTCATGGCCCTTGTGTGAGCTGCCATGAGAGAACACTGTGCTTGGAACACTGCGAGGCCCGCCCTCGTACCTGAAGTCACTCTGCTCGAGGAGAAAGTCAGCATCTTAGCACGCTGTGTCGCTAACGGCACACCCAGCATGAACCCATGCCTGGAAGTAAGGCCCTGATTCGCCGTGCAGAAGCGGAGGTGTGCTGCAGCTTCCAGGAGGCGGTGGCCTCTGCTCTGCATGCCTTTAACGGCAGCACAGCTTTCTGGACACCTGGGAGGCTAGCCGGGGACCCTGCTCCCAGCAGGAACACTGAGTACCCCCAGGTGCACCTGGGTCTGCTAAGCAACATCCAGGCCCGTAGCCCTTCAGAGCCCCCTGTGTGCAGGCCAAGCGTAGGGAAACGCACTGCCCTCTCCTTCGGAGCAGCTTAGTTTCCTCCGCACTCGCACACGTTCGCGAACACCGTTCTGGCACGTCCCACGTGGCGTGGAGTTCTTACGCGGTGCCCTAATCGGAGCTGCCCTCAGAGGAGCCCTCGTCTTCGCGTTCCATCCAGGACCTCCTGACTGAAGTCACCGGGCCTCCTAGGGGACGGCGGCTTGGGTTCTTACTGCACTTCAAGTCCTGTTCCTTCTGCGGCACTGCAGGCAGCCACAGGCCCAGAGGAGCAGCTACGGCGTTCCTCGGTTGAGACAGTTCGCCGGATGCGGGACTCCCTACTTCGATAAGTTGATTCAGGGAAGGAAAAACAGGGTAACCGGTGTCTCTTGGGACTCCTTAGAAGCCACAGGGATGTACGCTGAGTGTGCCCATGAAAACGGGGGCCTGCTGGAACTAGCCCTGCTTTTCCATTTTGAGGGCGGCATTCATGCCTGCCTTGAAGCTACCTGACATTCCCGGCTCCCGACAGGCCAGTGAGCCCTGGAAGAATGCTTCGGGGAAAATTATGAATTTGCTCTCTCTAAACCAGGGGCTTCCGTGGGCGCGGCGGCGGTCCGCATGACAGACTCTAGAGCGAAAGGGAACCTCGACGTGAGAACTCGCCTCCAGGTTAGGCCCTGAGTAGCCGTGCAGAAAGGGAGGCATGCAGCTGTTTCCACGAGTTCTCAGTCACTTATGTCCTTTATTTTAAAGGAAGTACGCGTCCGGGGACTCCTAGGCCCCACGGGTGTGCATCGTTTTCCCTCCGAGGTCACTGAGTGGCTCCAGACACCTGTGGGCCAGCGGAGCAACGTCGAGGTCCATTGGTTGATCCCCCGGAGGACCTCTGTGCCTGCCGAGTGCTGGGCAGCAACACACTGCGCGTTCCTTGAGGAGCGCTACATATCCAGAGCCCTCGAACGCCCTCAGGACAACATGGCTGGTGAGTGCGAAGTGCCCAGGAAGACTCTGTTATGGCCCTTGTGTGAGCTGCCATGAGAGAACACTGTGCTTGGAACACTGCGAGGCCCGCCCTCGTACCTGAAGTCACTCTGCTCGAGGAGAAAGTCAGCATCCTAGCACGCTGTGTCGCTACCGGCACACCCAGCATGAAACCATGCCTGGAAGTAAGGCCCTGATTCGCCGTGCAGAAGCGGAGGCGTGCTGCAGCTTCCAGGAGGCGGTGGCCTCTGCTCTGCATGCCTTTAACGGCAGCACAGCTTTCTGGACACCTGGGAGGCTAGCCGGGGCACCCTGCTCCCAGCAGGAACACTGCGTACCCCCAGGTGCACCTGGGTCTGCTAAGCAACATCCAGGCCCGTAGCCCTTCAGAGCCTCCTGTGTGCAGGCCGAGCGTAGAGAAACGCACTGCCCTCTCCTTCGGAGCAGCTTAGTTTCCTCCGCACTCGCACACGTTCGCGAACACCGTTCTGGCATGTCCCACGTGGCCCGGAGGTCTTACGCGGTGCCCTAATCGGACCTGCCCTCAGAGGAGCCCTCGTCTTCGCGTTCCATCCAGGACCTCCTGACTGAAGTCACCGGGCCTCCTAGAGGACGGCGGCTTGGGTTTTTCCTGCACTTCAAGTCCTGTTCCTTCTGCGGCACTGCAGGCAGCACCAGGCCCAGAGGAGCAGCTACGGCGTTCCTCGGTTGAGACAGTTCGCCGGATGCGGGACTCCCTACTTCGATAAGTTGATTCAGGGAAGGAAACACAGGGTAACCGGTGTCTCTTGGGACTCCTTAGAAGCCACAGGGATGTACGCTGAGTGTGCCCATGAAAACGGGTTCCTGCTGGAACTAGCCCTGCTTTTCCATTTTGAGGGCGGCATTCATGCCTGCCTTGAAGCTACCTGACATTCCCAGCTCCCGACAGGCCAGTGAGCCCTGGAAGAATGCTTCGGGGAAAATTATGAATTTGCTCTCTCTAAACCAGGGGCTTCCGTGGGCGCGGCGGCGGTCAGCATGACAGACTCTAGAGCGAAAGGGAACCTCGACGTGAGAACTCGCCTCCAGGTTAGGCCCTGAGTAGCCGTGCAGAAAGGGAGGCATGCAGCTGTTTCCACAAGTTCTCAGTCGCTTATGTGCTTTATTTTAAAGGAAGTACGCGTCCCGGGACTCCTAGGCCCCACGGGTGTGCATCGTTTTCCCTCCGAGGTCACTGAGTGCCTCCAGACACCTGTGGGCCGGCGGAGCAACGTCGAGGTCCATTGGTTGATCCCCCGGAGGACCTCTGTGCCTGCCGAGTGCTGGGCAGCAACACACTGCGCATTCCTTGAGGAGCGCTACATCTCCAGAGCCCTCGAATGCCCTCGGGACAACATGGCTAGTGAGTGCGAAGTGCCCAGGAAGACTCTGTCATGGCCCTTGTGTGAGCTGCCATGAGAGAACACTGTTCTTGGAACACTGCGAGGCCCGCCCCGTATCTGAAGTCACTCTGCTCGAGGAGAAAGTCAGCATCTTAGCACGCTGTGTCGCTACCGGCACACCCAGCATGAACCCATGCCTGGAAGTAAGGCCCTGATTCGCCGTGCAGAAGCGGAGGCATGCTGCAGCTTCCAGGAGGCAGTGGCCTCTGCTCTGCATGCCTTTAACGGCAGCACAGCTTTCTGGACACCTGGGAGGCTAGCCGGGGTACCCTGCTCCCGGCAGGAACACTGAGTACCCCCAGGTGCACCTGGGTCTGCTAAGCAACATCCAGGCCCGTAGCCCTTCAGAGCCCCCTGTGTGCAGGCCGAGCGTAGGGAAATGCAGTGCCCTCTCCTTCGGAGCAGCTTAGTTTCCTCCGCACTCGCACACGTTCGCGAACACCGTTCTGGCACGTCCCACGTTGCCCGGAGGTCTTACGCGGTGCCCTAGTCGGAGCTGCCCTCAGAGGAGCCCTCGTCTTCGCGTTTCATCCAGGACCTCCTGACTGAAGTCACCGTGCCTCCTAGAGGACGGCGGCTTGGGTTCTTACTGCACTTCAAGTCCTGTTCCTTCTGCGGCACTGCAGGCAGCCCCAGGCCCAGAGGAGCAGCTACGGCGTTCCTCGGTTGAGACAGTTCGCCGGATGCGGGACTCCCTACTTCGATAAGTTGATTCAGGGAAGGAAACGCAGGGTAACCGGTGTCTCTTGGGACTCCTTAGAAGCCACAGGGATGTACGCTGAGTGTGCCCATGAAAACGGGGGCCTGCTGGGACTAGCCCTGCTTTCCCATTTTGAGGGCGGCATTCATGCCTGCCTTGAAGCTACCTGATATTCCCGGCTCCCGACAGGCCAGTGAGCCCTGGAAGAATGCTTCGGGGAAAATTATGAATTTGCTCTCTCTAAACCAGGGGCTTCCGTGGTCGCAGCTCGGTCCGCATGACAGGCTCTAGAGCGAAAGGGAACCTCGACGTGAGAAGTCGCCTCCAGGTTAGGCCCTGAGTAGCCATGCAGAAAGGGAGGCATGCAGCTGTTTCCACGAGTTCTCAGTCGCTTATGTCCTTTTGTTTAAAGGAAGTACGCGTCCGGGGACTCCTAGGCCCCACGGGTGTGCATCGTTTTCCCTCCGAGGTCACTGAGTGCCTCCAGACACCTGTGGGCCGGCGGAGCAACGTCGAGGTCCATTGGTTGATCCCCCGGAGGACCTCTGTGCCTGCCGAGTGCTGGGCAGCAACACACTGCGCGTTCCTTGAGGAGCGCTACATATCCAGAGCCCTCGAACGCCCTCAGGACAACATGGCTGGTGAGTGCGAAGTGCCCAGGAAGACTCTGTCATGGCCCTTGTGTGAGCTGCCATGAGAGAACACTGTGCTTGGAACACTGCGAGGCCCGCCCTCGTACCTGAAGTCACTCTGCTCGAGGAGAAAGTCAGCATCCTAGCACGCTGTGTCGCTACCGGCACACCCAGCATGAACCCATGCCTGGAAGTAAGGCCCTGATTCGCCGTGCAGAAGCGGAGGCGTGCTGCAGCTTCCAGGAGGCGGTGGCCTCTGCTCTGCATGCCTTTAACGGCAGCACAGCTTTCTGGACACCTGGGAGGCTAGCCGGGGCACCCTGCTCCCAGCAGGAACACTGCGTACCCCCAGGTGCACCTGGGTCTGCTAAGCAACATCCAGGCCCGTAGCCCTTCAGAGCCTCCTGTGTGCAGGCCGAGCGTAGAGAAACGCACTGCCCTCTCCTTCGGAGCAGCTTAGTTTCCTCCGCACTCGCACACGTTCGCGAACACCGTTCTGGCATGTCCCACGTGGCCCGGAGGTCTTACGCGGTGCCCTAATCGGACCTGCCCTCAGAGGAGCCCTCGTCTTCGCGTTTCATCCAGGACCTCCTGACTGAAGTCACTGGGCCTCCTAGAGGACGGCGGCTTGGGTTCTTACTGCACTTCAAGTCCTGTTCCTTCTGCGGCACTGCAGGCAGCCACAGGCCCAGAGGAGCAGCTACGGCGTTCCTCGGTTGAGACAGTTCGCCGGATGCGGGACTCCCTACTTTGAAAAGTTGATTCAGGGAAGGAAACGCAGGGTAACCGGTGTCTATTGGGACTCCTTAGAAGCCACAGAGATGTATGCTGAGTGTGCCCATGAAAATGGGGGCCTGCTGGAACTAGCCCTGCTTTCCCATTTTGAGGGCGGCATTCATGCCTGCCTTGAAGCTACCTGACATTCCCGGCTCCCGACAGGCCAGTGAGCCCTGGAAGAATGCTTCGGGGAAAATTATGAGTTTGCTCTCTCTAAACCAGGGGCTTCCGTGGCCACAGCTCGGTCCGCATGACAGGCTGTAGTGCGAAAGGGAACCTCGACGTGAGAACTCGCCTCCAGGTTAGGCCCTGAGTAGCCATGCAGAAAGGGAGGCATGCAGCTGTTTCCACGAGTTCTCAGTCGCTTATGTCCTTTAGTTTAAAGGAAGTACGCGTCCGGGGACTCCTAGGCCCCACGGGTGTGCATCGTTTTCCCTCCGAGGTCACTGAGTGCCTCCAGACACCTGTGGGCCGGCGGAGCAATGTCGAGGTCCATTGGTTGATCCCCCAGAGGACCTCTGTGCCTGCCGAGTGCTGGGCAGCAACACACTGCGCATTCCTTGAGGAGCGCTACATATCCAGAGCCCTCGAACGCCCTCGGGACAACATGGCTGGTGAGTGCGAAGTGCCCAGGAAGACTCTGTCATGGCCCTTGTGTGAGCTGCCATGAGAGAACACTGTGCTTGGAACACTGCGAGGCCCGCCCTCATACCTGAAGTCACTCTGCTCGAGGAGAAAGTCAGCATCTTAGCACGCTGTGTCGCTACCGGCACACCCAGCATGAACCCATGCCTGGAAGTAAGGCCCTGATTCGCCGTGCAGAAGCGGAGGCGTGCTGCAGCTTCCAGGAGGCGGTGGCCTCTGCTCTGCATGCCTTTAACAGCAGCACAGCTTTCTGGACACCTGGGAGGCTAGCCGGGGCACCCTGCTCCCGGCAGGAACACTGAGTACCCCCAGGTGCACCTGGGTCTGCTAAGCAACATCCAGGCCCGTAGCCCTTCAGAGCCCCCTGTGTGCAGGCCGAACGTAGGGAAACGCACTGCCCTCTCCTTCGGAGCAGCTTAGTTTCCTCCGCACTCGCACACGTTCGCGAACACCGTTCTGGCACGTCCCACGTTGCCCGGAGGTCTTACGCGGTGCCCTAGTCGGAGCTGCCCTCAGAGGAGCCCTCGTCTTCGCGTTTCATCCAGGACCTCCTGACTGAAGTCACCGTGCCTCCTAGAGGACGGCGGCTTGGGTTCTTACTGCACTTCAAGTCCTGTTCCTTCTGCGGCACTGCAGGCAGCCCCAGGCCCAGAGGAGCAGCTACAGCGTTCCTCGGTTGAGACAGTTCGCCGGATGCGGGACTCCCTACTTCGATAAGTTGATTCAGGGAAGGAAACGCAGGGTAACCGGTGTCTCTTGGGACTCCTTAGAAGCCACAGGGATGTACGCTGAGTGTGCCCATGAAAACGGGGGCCTGCTGGAACTAGCCCTGCTTTCCCATTTTGAGGGCGGCATTCATGCCTGCCTTGAAGCTACCTGATATTCCCGGCTCCCGACAGGCCAGTGAGCCCTGGAAGAATGCTTCGGGGAAAATTATGAGTTTGCTCTCTCTAAACCAGGGGCTTCCGTGGTCGCAGCTCGGTCCGCATGACAGGCTCTAGAGCGAAAGTGAACCTCGACGTGAGAACTCGCCTCCAGGTTAGGCCCTGAGTAGCCATGCAGAAAGGGAGGCATGCAGCTGTTTCCACGAGTTCTCAGTCGCTTATGTCCTTTTGTTTAAAGGAAGTACGCGTCCGGGGACTCCTAGGTCCCACGGGTGTGCATCGTATTCCCTCCGAGGTCACTGAGTGCCTCCAGACACCTGTGGTCCGGCGGAGCAACGTCGAGGTCCATTGGTTGATCCCCCGGAGGACCTCTGTGCCTGCCGTGTGCTGGGCAGCAACACACTGCGCGTTCCTTGAGGAGCGCTACATCTCCAGAGCCCTCGAACGCCCTCGGGACAACATGGCTGGTGAGTGCGAAGTGCCCAGGAAGACTCTGTCATGGCCCTTGTGTGAGCTGCCATGAGAGAACACTGTGCTTGGAACACTGCGAGGCCCGCCCTCGTACCTGCAGTCACTCTGCTCGAGGAGAAAGTCAGCATCTTAGCACGCTGTGTCGCTAACGGCACACCCAGCATGAACCCATGCCTGGAAGTAAGGCCCTGATTCGCCGTGCAGAAGCGGAGGCGTGCTGCAGCTTCCAGGAGGCGGTGGCCTCTGCTCTGCATGCCTTTAACGGCAGCACAGCTTTCTGGACACCTGGGAGGCTAGCCGGGGCACCCTGCTCCCGGCAGGAACACTGAGTACCCCCAGGTGCACCTGGGTCTGCTAAGCAACATCCAGGCCCGTAGCCCTTCAGAGCCCCCTGTGTGCAGGCCGAACGTAGGGAAACGCACTGCCCTCTCCTTCGGAGCAGCTTAGTTTCCTCCGCACTCGCACACGTTCGCGAACACCGTTCTGGCACGTCCCACGTGGCGTGGAGTTCTTACGCGGTGCCCTAATCGGAGCTGCCCTCAGAGGAGCCCTCGTCTTCGCGTTCCATCCAGGACCTCCTGACTGAAGTCACCGTGCCTCCTAGAGGACGGCGGCTTGGGTTTTTCCTGCACTTCAAGTCCTGTTCCTTCTGCGGCACTGCAGGCAGCACCAGGCCCAGAGGAGCAGCTACGGCGTTCCTCGGTTGAGACAGTTCGCCGGATGCGGGACTCCCTACTTCGATAAGTTGATTCAGGGAAGGAAACACAGGGTAACCGGTGTCTCTTGCGACTCCTTAGAAGCCACAGGGATGTACGCTGAGTGTGCCCATGAAAACGGGGGCCTGCTGGAACTAGCCCTGCTTTTCCATTTTGAGGGCGGCATTCATGCCTGCCTTGAAGCTACCTGACATTCCCGGCTCCCGACAGGCCAGTGAGCCCTGGAAGAAGGCTTCGGGGTAAAATATGCATTTGCTCTCTCTAAACCAGGGGCTTCCGTGGCCGCCGCGGCGGTCCGCATGACAGGCTCTAGAGCGAAAGTGAACCTCGACGTGAGAACTCGCCTCCAGGTTAGGCCCTGAGTAGCCGTGCAGAAAGGGAGTCATGCAGCTGTTTCCACAAGTTCTCAGTCGCTTATGTGCTTTATTTTAAAGGAAGTACGCGTCCGGGGACTCCTAGGCCCCACGGGTGTGCATCGTTCTCCCTCCGAGGTCCCTGAGTGCCTCCAGACACCTGTGGGCCGGCGGAGCAACGTCGAGGTCCATTGGTTGATCCCCCGGAGGACCTCTGTGCCTGCCGAGTGCTGGGCAGCAACACACTGCGTATTCCTTGAGGAGCGCTACATCTCCAGAGCCCTCGAATGCCCTCGGGACAACATGGCTAGTGAGTGCGAAGTGCCCAGGAAGACTCTGTCATGGCCCTTGTGTGAGCTGCCATGAGAGAACACTGTTCTTGGAACACTGCGAGGCCCGCCCCGTATCTGAAGTCACTCTGCTCGAGGAGAAAGTCAGCATCTTAGCACGCTGTGTCGCTACCGGCACACCCAGCATGAACCCATTCCTGGAAGTAAGGCCCTGATTCGCCGTGCAGAAGCGGAGGCATGCTGCAGCTTCCAGGAGGCGGTGGCCTCTGCTCTGCATGCCTTTAACGGCAGCACAGCTTTCTGGACACCTGGGAGGCTAGCCGGGGCACCCTGCTCCCGGCAGGAACACTGAGTACCCCCAGGTGCACCTGGGTCTGCTAAGCAACATCCAGGCCCGTAGCCCTTCAGAGCCCCCTGTGTGCAGGCCGAGCGTAGGGAAACGCACTGCCCTCTCCTTCGGAGCAGCTTAGTTCCCTCCGCACTCGCACACGTTCGCGAACACCGTTCTGGCACGTCCCACGTGGCGTGGAGTTCTTACGCGGTGCCCTAATCGGAGCTGCCCTCAGAGGAGCCCTCGTCTTCGCGTTCCATCCAGGACCTCCTGACTGAAGTCACCGGGCCTCCTAGAGGACGGCGGCTTGGGTTCTTACTGCACTTCAAGTCCTGTTCCTTCTGCGGCACTGCAGGCAGCCACAGGCCCAGAGGAGCAGCTACGGCGTTCCTCGGTTGAGACAGTTCGCCGGATGCGGGACTCCCTACTTCGATAAGTTGATTCAGGGAAGGAAACACAGGGTAACCGGTGTCTCTTGGGACTCCTTAGAAGCCACAGGGATGTACGCTGAGTGTGCCCATGAAAACGGGGGCCTGCTGGAACTAGCCCTGCTTTTCCATTTTGAGGGCGGCATTCATGCCTGCCTTGAAGCTACCTGACATTCCCGGCTCCCGACAGGCCAGTGAGCCCTGGAAGAATGCTTCGGGGAAAATTATGAATTTGCTCTCTCTAAACCAGGGGCTTCCGTGGGTGCGGCGGCGGTCCGCATGACAGACTCTAGAGCGAAAGGGAACCTCGACGTGAGAACTCGCCTCCAGGTTAGGCCCTGAGTAGCCGTGCAGAAAGGGAGGCATGCAGCTGTTTCCACAAGTTCTCAGTCGCTTATGTGCTTTATTTTAAAGGAAGTACGCGTCCCGGGACTCCTAGGCCCCACGGGTGTGCATCGTTTTCCCTCCGAGGTCACTGAGTGCCTCCAGACACCTGTGGGCCGGCGGAGCAACGTCGAGGTCCATTGGTTGATCCCCCGGAGGACCTCTGTGCCTGCCGAGTGCTGGGCAGCAACACACTGCGCATTCCTTGAGGAGCGCTACATCTCCAGAGCCCTCGAATGCCCTCGGGACAACATGGCTAGTGAGTGCGAAGTGCCCAGGAAGACTCTGTCATGGCCCTTGTGTGAGCTGCCATGAGAGAACACTGTTCTTGGAACACTGCGAGGCCCGCCCCGTATCTGAAGTCACTCTGCTCGAGGAGAAAGTCAGCATCTTAGCACGCTGTGTCGCTACCGGCACACCCAGCATGAACCCATTCCTGGAAGTAAGGCCCTGATTCGCCGTGCAGAAGCGGAGGCATGCTGCAGCTTCCAGGAGGCAGTGGCCTCTGCTCTGCATGCCTTTAACGGCAGCACAGCTTTCTGGACACCTGGGAGGCTAGCCGGGGCACCCTGCTCCCGGCAGGAACACTGAGTACCCCCAGGTGCACCTGGGTCTGCTAAGCAACATCCAGGCCCGTAGCCCTTCAGAGCCCCCTGTGTGCAGGCCGAGCGTAGGGAAACGCACTGCCCTCTCCTTCGGAGCAGCTTAGTTTCCTCCGCACTCGCACACGTTCGCGAACACCGTTCTGGCACGTCCCACGTGGCGTGGAGTTCTTACGCGGTGCCCTAATCGGAGCTGCCCTCAGAGGAGCCCTCGTCTTCGCGTTCCATCCAGGACCTCCTGACTGAAGTCACCGGGCCTCCTAGAGGACGGCGGCTTGGGTTCTTACTGCACTTCAAGTCCTGTTCCTTCTGCGGCACTGCAGGCAGCCACAGGCCCAGAGGAGCAGCTACGGCGTTCCTCGGTTGAGACAGTTCGCCGGATGCGGGACTCCCTACTTCGATAAGTTGATTCAGGGAAGGAAACACAGGGTAACCGGTGTCTCTTGGGACTCCTTAGAAGCCACAGGGATGTACGCTGAGTGTGCCCATGAAAACGGGGGCCTGCTGGAACTAGCCCTGCTTTTCCATTTTGAGGGCGGCATTCATGCCTGCCTTGAAGCTACCTGACATTCCCGGCTCCCGACAGGCCAGTGAGCCCTGGAAGAATGCTTCGGGGAAAATTATGAATTTGCTTTCTCTAAACCAGGGGCTTCCGTGGGCGCGGCGGCAGTCCGCATGACAGACTCTAGAGCGAAAGGGAACCTCGACGTGAGAACTCGCCTCCAGGTTAGGCCCTGAGTAGCCGTGCAGAAAGGGAGGCATGCAGCTGTTTCCACAAGTTCTCAGTCGCTTATGTGCTTTATTTTAAAGGAAGTACGCGTCCCGGGACTCCTAGGCCCCACGGGTGTGCATCGTTTTCCCTCCGAGGTCACTGAGTGCCTCCAGACACCTGTGGGCCGGCGGAGCAACGTCGAGGTCCATTGGTTGATCCCCCGGAGGACCTCTGTGCCTGCCGTGTGCTGGGCAGCAACACACTGCGCGTTCCTTGAGGAGCGCTACATCTCCAGAGCCCTCGAACGCCCTCGGGACAACATGGCTGGTGAGTGCGAAGTGCCCAGGAAGACTCTGTCATGGCCCTTGTGTGAGCTGCCATGAGAGAACACTGTGCTTGGAACACTGCGAGGCCCGCCCTCGTACCTGAAGTCACTCTGCTCGAGGAGAAAGTCAGCATCTTAGCACGCTGTGTCGCTAACGGCACACCCAGCATGAACCCATGCCTGGAAGTAAGGCCCTGATTCGCCGTGCAGAAGCGGAGGCGTGCTGCAGCTTCCAGGAGGCGGTGGCCTCTGCTCTGCATGCCTTTAACGGCAGCACAGCTTTCTGGACACCTGGGAGGCTAGCCGGGGCACCCTGCTCCCGGCAGGAACACTGAGTACCCCCAGGTGCACCTGGGTCTGCTAAGCAACATCCAGGCCCGTAGCCCTTCAGAGCCCCCTGTGTGCAGGCCGAACGTAGGGAAACGCACTGCCCTCTCCTTCGGAGCAGCTTAGTTTCCTCCGCACTCGCACACGTTCGCGAACACCGTTCTGGCACGTCCCACGTTGCCCGGAGGTCTTACGCGGTGCCCTAGTCGGAGCTGCCCTCAGAGGAGCCCTCGTCTTCGCGTTTCATCCAGGACCTCCTGACTGAAGTCACCGTGCCTCCTAGAGGACGGCGGCTTGGGTTCTTACTGCACTTCAAGTCCTGTTCCTTCTGCGGCACTGCAGGCAGCCCCAGGCCCAGAGGAGCAGCTACAGCGTTCCTCGGTTGAGACAGTTCGCCGGATGCGGGACTCCCTACTTCGATAAGTTGATTCAGGGAAGGAAACGCAGGGTAACCGGTGTCTCTTGGGACTCCTTAGAAGCCACAGGGATGTATGCTGAGTGTGCCCATGAAAACGGGGGCCTGCTGGAACTAGCCCTGCTTTCCCATTTTGAGGGCGGCATTCATGCCTGCCTTGAAGCTACCTGATATTCCTGGCTCCCGACAGGCCAGTGAGCCCTGGAAGAATGCTTCGAGGAAAATTATGAGTTTGCTCTCTCTAAACCAGGGGCTTCCGTGGTCGCAGCTCGGTCCGCATGACAGGCTCTAGAGCGAAAGGAAACCTCGACGTGAGAACTCGCCTCCAGGTTAGGCCCTGAGTAGCCATGCAGAAAGGGAGGCATGCAGCTGTTTCCACGAGTTCTCAGTCGCTTATGTCCTTTTGTTTAAAGGAAGTACGCGTCCGGGGACTCCTAGGCCCCACGGGTGTGCATCGTATTCCCTCCGAGGTCACTGAGTGCCTCCAGACACCTGTGGGCCAGCGGAGCAACGTCGAGGTCCATTGGTTGATCCCCCGGAGGACCTCTGTGCCTGCCGAGTGCTGGGCAGCAACACTGCGCGTTCCTTGAAGAGCGCTACATATCCAGAACCCTCGAACGCCCTCGGGACAACATGGCTGGTGAGTGCGAAGTACCCAGGAAGACTCAGTCATGGCCCTTGTGTGAGCTGCCATGAGAGAACACTGTGCTTGGAACACTGCGAGGCCCGCCCTCGTACCTGAAGTCACTCTGCTCGAGGAGAAAGTCAGCATATTAGCACGCTGTGTCGCTACCGGCACACCCAGCATGAACCCATGCCTGGAAGTAAGGCCCTGATTCGCCGTGCAGAAGCGGAGGCGTGCTGCAGCTTCCAGGAGGCGGTGGCCTCTGCTCTGCATGCCTTTAACGGCAGCACAGCTTTCTGGACACCTGGGAGGCTAGCCGGGGCACCCTGCTCCCAGCAGGAACACTGAGTACCCCCAGGTGCACCTGGGTCTGCTAAGCAACATCCAGGCCCGTAGCCCTTCAGAGCCCCCTGTGTGCAGGCCGAGCGTAGGGAAACGCACTGCCCTCTCCTTCGGAGCAGCTTAGTTTCCTCCGCACTCGCACACGTTCGCGAACACCGTTCTGGCACGTCCCACGTGGCGTGGAGTTCTTACGCGGTGCCCTAATCGGAGCTGCCCTCAGAGGAGCCCTCGTCTTCGCGTTCCATCCAGGACCTCCTGACTGAAGTCACCGGGCCTCCTAGAGGACGGCGGCTTGGGTTCTTACTGCACTTCAAGTCCTGTTCCTTCTGCGGCACTGCAGGCAGCCACAGGCCCAGAGGAGCAGCTACGGCGTTCCTCGGTTGAGACAGTTCGCCGGATGCGGGACTCCCTACTTCGATAAGTTGATTCAGGGAAGGAAACGCAGGGTAACCGGTGTCTCTTGGGACTCCTTAGAAGCCACAGGGATGTACGCTGAGTGTGCCCATGAAAACGGGGGCCTGCTGGAACTAGCCCTGCTTTTCCATTTTGAGGGCGGCATTCATGCCTGCCTTGAAGCTACCTGACATTCCCGGCTCCCGACAGGCCAGTGAGCCCTGGAAGAATGCTTCGGGGAAAATTATGAATTTGCTTTCTCTAAACCAGGGGCTTCCGTGGGCGCGGCGGCGGTCCGCATGACAGACTCTAGAGCGAAAGGGAACCTCGACGTGAGAACTCGCCTCCAGGTTAGGCCCTGAGTAGCCGTGCAGAAAGGGAGGCATGCAGCTGTTTCCACAAGTTCTCAGTCGCTTATGTGCTTTATTTTAAAGGAAGTACGCGTCCCGGGACTCCTAGGCCCCACGGGTGTGCATCGTTTTCCCTCCGAGGTCACTGAGTGCCTCCAGACACCTGTGGGCCGGTGGAGCAACGTCGAGGTCCATTGGTTGATCCCCCGGAGGACCTCTGTGCCTGCCGTGTGCTGGGCAGCAACACACTGCGCGTTCCTTGAGGAGCGCTACATCTCCAGAGCCCTCGAACGCCCTCGGGACAACATGGCTGGTGAGTGCGAAGTGCCCAGGAAGACTCTGTCATGGCCCTTGTGTGAGCTGCCATGAGAGAACACTGTGCTTGGAACACTGCGAGGCCCGCCCTCGTACCTGAAGTCACTCTGCTCGAGGAGAAAGTCAGCATCTTAGCACGCTGTGTCGCTAACGGCACACCCAGCATGAACCCATGCCTGGAAGTAAGGCCCTGATTCGCCGTGCAGAAGCGGAGGCGTGCTGCAGCTTCCAGGAGGCGGTGGCCTCTGCTCTGCATGCCTTTAACGGCAGCACAGCTTTCTGGACACCTGGGAGGCTAGCCGGGGCACCCTGCTCCCGGCAGGAACACTGAGTACCCCCAGGTGCACCTGGGTCTGCTAAGCAACATCCAGGCCCGTAGCCCTTCAGAGCCCCCTGTGTGCAGGCCGAACGTAGGGAAACGCACTGCCCTCTCCTTCGGAGCAGCTTAGTTTCCTCCGCACTCGCACACGTTCGCGAACACCGTTCTGGCACGTCCCACGTTGCCCGGAGGTCTTACGCGGTGCCCTAGTCGGAGCTGCCCTCAGAGGAGCCCTCGTCTTCGCGTTTCATCCAGGACCTCCTGACTGAAGTCACCGTGCCTCCTAGAGGACGGCGGCTTGGGTTCTTACTGCACTTCAAGTCCTGTTCCTTCTGCGGCACTGCAGGCAGCCCCAGGCCCAGAGGAGCAGCTACGGCGTTCCTCGGTTGAGACAGTTCGCCGGATGCGGGACTCCCTACTTCGATAAGTTGATTCAGGGAAGGAAACGCAGGGTAACCGGTGTCTCTTGGGACTCCTTAGAAGCCACAGGGATGTATGCTGAGTGTGCCCATGAAAACGGGGGCCTGCTGGAACTAGCCCTGCTTTCCCATTTTGAGGGCGGCATTCATGCCTGCCTTGAAGCTACCTGATATTCCTGGCTCCCGACAGGCCAGTGAGCCCTGGAAGAATGCTTCGAGGAAAATTATGAGTTTGCTCTCTCTAAACCAGGGGCTTCCGTGGTCGCAGCTCGGTCCGCATGACAGGCTCTAGAGCGAAAGGGAACCTCGACGTGAGAACTCGCCTCCAGGTTAGGCCCTGAGTAGCCATGCAGAAAGGGAGGCATGCAGCTGTTTCCACGAGTTCTCAGTCGCTTATGTCCTTTTGTTTAAAGGAAGTACGCGTCCGGGGACTCCTAGGCCCCACGGGTGTGCATCGTATTCCCTCCGAGGTCACTGAGTGCCTCCAGACACCTGTGGGCCAGCGGAGCAACGTCGAGGTCCATTGGTTGATCCCCCGGAGGACCTCTGTGCCTGCCGAGTGCTGGGCAGCAACACTGCGCGTTCCTTGAAGAGCGCTACATATCCAGAGCCCTCGAACGCCCTCGGGACAACATGGCTGGTGAGTGCGAAGTACCCAGGAAGACTCAGTCATGGCCCTTGTGTGAGCTGCCATGAGAGAACACTGTGCTTGGAACACTGCGAGGCCCGCCCTCGTACCTGAAGTCACTCTGCTCGAGGAGAAAGTCAGCATATTAGCACGCTGTGTCGCTACCGGCACACCCAGCATGAACCCATGCCTGGAAGTAAGGCCCTGATTCGCCGTGCAGAAGCGGAGGCGTGCTGCAGCTTCCAGGAGGCGGTGGCCTCTGCTCTGCATGCCTTTAACGGCAGCAAAGCTTTCTGGACACCTGGGAGGCTAGCCGGGGCACCCTGCTCCCGGCAGGAACACTGAGTACCCCCAGGTGCACCTGGGTCTGCTAAGCAACATCCAGGCCCGTAGCCCTTCAGAGCCCCCTGTGTGCAGGCCGAACGTAGGGAAACGCACTGCCCTCTCCTTCGGAGCAGCTTAGTTTCCTCCGCACTCGCACACGTTCGCGAACACCGTTCTGGCACGTCCCACGTTGCCCGGAGGTCTTACGCGGTGCCCTAGTCGGAGCTGCCCTCAGAGGAGCCCTCGTCTTCGCGTTTCATCCAGGACCTCCTGACTGAAGTCACCGTGCCTCCTAGAGGACGGCGGCTTGGGTTCTTACTGCACTTCAAGTCCTGTTCCTTCTGCGGCACTGCAGGCAGCCCCAGGCCCAGAGGAGCAGCTACGGCGTTCCTCGGTTGAGACAGTTCGCCGGATGCGGGACTCCCTACTTCGATAAGTTGATTCAGGGAAGGAAACGCAGGGTAACCGGTGTCTCTTGGGACTCCTTAGAAGCCACAGGGATGTACGCTGAGTGTGCCCATGAAAACGGGGGCCTGCTGGAACTAGCCCTGCTTTTCCATTTTGAGGGCGGCATTCATGCCTGCCTTGAAGCTATCTGACATTCCCGGCTCCCGACAGGCCAGTGAGCCCTGGAAGAATGCTTCGGGGAAAATTATGAATTTGCTCTCTCTAAACCAGGGGCTTCCGTGGGCGCGACGGCGGTCCGCATGACAGACTCTAGAGCGAAAGGGAACCTCGACGTGAGAACTCGCCTCCAGGTTAGGCCCTGAGTAGCCGTGCAGAAAGGGAGGCATGCAGCTGTTTCCACAAGTTCTCAGTCGCTTATGTGCTTTATTTTAAAGGAAGTACGCGTCCGGGGACTCCTAGGCCCCACGGGTGTGCATCGTTCTCCCTCCGAGGTCCCTGAGTGCCTCCAGACACCTGTGGGCCGGCGGAGCAACGTCGAGGTCCATTGGTTGATCCCCCGGAGGACCTCTGTGCCTGCCGAGTGCTGGGCAGCAACACACTGCGCATTCCTTGAGGAGCGCTACATCTCCAGAGCCCTCGAATGCCCTCGGGACAACATGGCTAGTGAGTGCGAAGTGCCCAGGAAGACTCTGTCATGGCCCTTGTGTGAGCTGCCATGAGAGAACACTGTGCTTGGAACACTGCGAGGCCCGCCCCGTATCTGAAGTCACTCTGCTCGAGGAGAAAGTCAGCATCTTAGCACGCTGTGTCGCTACCGGCACACCCAGCATGAACCCATTCCTGGAAGTAAGGCCCTGATTCGCCGTGCAGAAGCGGAGGCATGCTGCAGGTTCCAGGAGGCGGTGGCCTCTGCTCTGCATGCCTTTAACGGCAGCACAGCTTTCTGGACACCTGGGAGGCTAGCCGGGGCACCCTGCTCCCGGCAGGAACACTGAGTACCCCCAGGTGCACCTGGGTCTGCTAAGCAACATCCAGGCCCGTAGCCCTTCAGAGCCCCCTGTGTGCAGGCCGAGCGTAGGGAAACGCACTGCCCTCTCCTTCGGAGCAGCTTAGTTCCCTCCGCACTCGCACACGTTCGCGAACACCGTTCTGGCACGTCCCACGTGGCGTGGAGTTCTTACGCGGTGCCCTAATCGGAGCTGCCCTCAGAGGAGCCCTCGTCTTCGCGTTCCATCCAGGACCTCCTGACTGAAGTCACCGGGCCTCCTAGAGGACGGCGGCTTGGGTTCTTACTGCACTTCAAGTCCTGTTCCTTCTGCGACACTGCAGGCAGCCCCAGGCCCAGAGGAGCAGCTACGGCGTTCCTCGGTTGAGACAGTTCGCCGGATGTGGGATTCCCTACTTCGATAAGTTGATTCAGGGAAGGAAACACAGGGTAACCGGTGTCTCTTGGGACTCCTTAGAAGCCACAGGGATGTACGCTGAGTGTGCCCATGAAAACGGGGGCCTGCTGGAACTAGCCCTGCTTTTCCATTTTGAGGGCGGCATTCATGCCTGCCTTGAAGCTATCTGACATTCCCGGCTCCCGACAGGCCAGTGAGCCCTGGAAGAATGCTTCGGGGAAAATTATGAATTTGCTCTCTCTAAACCAGGGGCTTCCGTGGGTGCGGCGGCGGTCCGCATGACAGACTCTAGAGCGAAAGGGAACCTCGACGTGAGAACTCGCCTCCAGGTTAGGCCCTGAGTAGCCGTGCAGAAAGGGAGGCATGCAGCTGTTTCCACAAGTTCTCAGTCGCTTATGTGCTTTATTTTAAAGGAAGTACGCGTCCCGGGACTCCTAGGCCCCACGGGTGTGCATCGTTTTCCCTCCGAGGTCACTGAGTGCCTCCAGACACCTGTGGGCCGGCGGAGCAACGTCGAGGTCCATTGGTTGATCCCCCGGAGGACCTCTGTGCCTGCCGAGTGCTGGGCAGCAACACACTGCGCATTCCTTGAGGAGCGCTACATCTCCAGAGCCCTCGAATGCCCTCGGGACAACATGGCTAGTGAGTGCGAAGTGCCCAGGAAGACTCTGTCATGGCCCTTGTGTGAGCTGCCATGAGAGAACACTGTTCTTGGAACACTGCGAGGCCCGCCCCGTATCTGAAGTCACTCTGCTCGAGGAGAAAGTCAGCATCTTAGCACGCTGTGTCGCTACCGGCACACCCAGCATGAACCCATTCCTGGAAGTAAGGCCCTGATTCGCCGTGCAGAAGCGGAGGCATGCTGCAGCTTCCAGGAGGCAGTGGCCTCTGCTCTGCATGCCTTTAACGGCAGCACAGCTTTCTGGACACCTGGGAGGCTAGCCGGGGCACCCTGCTCCCGGCAGGAACACTGAGTACCCCCAGGTGCACCTGGGTCTGCTAAGCAACATCCAGGCCTGTAGCCCTTCAGAGCCCCCTGTGTGCAGGCCGAGCGTAGGGAAACGCACTGCCCTCTCCTTCGGAGCAGCTTAGTTTCCTCCGCACTCGCACACGTTCGCGAACACCGTTCTGGCACGTCCCACGTGGCGTGGAGTTCTTACGCGGTGCCCTAATCGGAGCTGCCCTCAGAGGAGCCCTCGTCTTCGCGTTCCATCCAGGACCTCCTGACTGAAGTCACCGGGCCTCCTAGAGGACGGCGGCTTGGGTTCTTACTGCACTTCAAGTCCTGTTCCTTCTGCGGCACTGCAGGCAGCCACAGGCCCAGAGGAGCAGCTACGGCGTTCCTCGGTTGAGACAGTTCGCCGGATGCGGGACTCCCTACTTCGATAAGTTGATTCAGGGAAGGAAACACAGGGTAACCGGTGTCTCTTGGGACTCCTTAGAAGCCACAGGGATGTACGCTGAGTGTGCCCATGAAAACGGGGGCCTGCTGGAACTAGCCCTGCTTTTCCATTTTGAGGGCGGCATTCATGCCTGCCTTGAAGCTACCTGACATTCCCGGCTCCCGACAGGCCAGTGAGCCCTGGAAGAATGCTTCGGGGAAAATTATGAATTTGCTTTCTCTAAACCAGGGGCTTCCGTGGGCGCGGCGGCGGTCCGCATGACAGACTCTAGAGCGAAAGGGAACCTCGACGTGAGAACTCGCCTCCAGGTTAGGCCCTGAGTAGCCGTGCAGAAAGGGAGGCATGCAGCTGTTTCCACAAGTTCTCAGTCGCTTATGTGCTTTATTTTAAAGGAAGTACGCGTCCCGGGACTCCTAGGCCCCACGGGTGTGCATCGTTTTCCCTCCGAGGTCACTGAGTGCCTCCAGACACCTGTGGGCCGGCGGAGCAACGTCGAGGTCCATTGGTTGATCCCCCGGAGGACCTCTGTGCCTGCCGTGTGCTGGGCAGCAACACACTGCGCATTCCTTGAGGAGCGCTACATCTCCAGAGCCCTCGAACGCCCTCGGGACAACATGGCTGGTGAGTGCGAAGTGCCCAGGAAGACTCTGTCATGGCCCTTGTGTGAGCTGCCATGAGAGAACACTGTGCTTGGAACACTGCGAGGCCCGCCCTCGTACCTGAAGTCACTCTGCTCGAGGAGAAAGTCAGCATCTTAGCACGCTGTGTCGCTAACGGCACACCCAGCATGAACCCATGCCTGGAAGTAAGGCCCTGATTCGCCGTGCAGAAGCGGAGGCGTGCTGCAGCTTCCAGGAGGCGGTGGCCTCTGCTCTGCATGCCTTTAACGGCAGCACAGCTTTCTGGACACCTGGGAGGCTAGCCGGGGCACCCTGCTCCCGGCAGGAACACTGAGTACCCCCAGGTGCACCTGGGTCTGCTAAGCAACATCCAGGCCCGTAGCCCTTCAGAGCCCCCTGTGTGCAGGCCGAACGTAGGGAAACGCACTGCCCTCTCCTTCGGAGCAGCTTAGTTTCCTCCGCACTCGCACACGTTCGCGAACACCGTTCTGGCACGTCCCACGTTGCCCGGAGGTCTTACGCGGTGCCCTAGTCGGAGCTGCCCTCAGAGGAGCCCTCGTCTTCGCGTTTCATCCAGGACCTCCTGACTGAAGTCACCGTGCCTCCTAGAGGACGGCAGCTTGGGTTCTTACTGCACTTCAAGTCCTGTTCCTTCTGCGGCACTGCAGGCAGCCCCAGGCCCAGAGGAGCAGCTACGGCGTTCCTCGGTTGAGACAGTTCGCCGGATGCGGGACTCCCTACTTCGATAAGTTGATTCAGGGAAGGAAACGCAGGGTAACCGGTGTCTCTTGGGACTCCTTAGAAGCCACAGGGATGTATGCTGAGTGTGCCCATGAAAACGGGGGCCTGCTGGAACTAGCCCTGCTTTCCCATTTTGAGGGCGGCATTCATGCCTGCCTTGAAGCTACCTGATATTCCTGGCTCCCGACAGGCCAGTGAGCCCTGGAAGAATGCTTCGAGGAAAATTATGAGTTTGCTCTCTCTAAACCAGGGGCTTCCGTGGTCGCAGCTCGGTCCGCATGACAGGCTCTAGAGCGAAAGGGAACCTCGACGTGAGAACTCGCCTCCAGGTTAGGCCCTGAGTAGCCATGCAGAAAGGGAGGCATGCAGCTGTTTCCACGAGTTCTCAGTCGCTTATGTCCTTTTGTTTAAAGGAAGTACGCGTCCGGGGACTCCTAGGCCCCACGGGTGTGCATCGTATTCCCTCCGAGGTCACTGAGTGCCTCCAGACACCTGTGGGCCAGCGGAGCAACGTCGAGGTCCATTGGTTGATCCCCCGGAGGACCTCTGTGCCTGCCGAGTGCTGGGCAGCAACACTGCGCGTTCCTTGAAGAGCGCTACATATCCAGAGCCCTCGAACGCCCTCGGGACAACATGGCTGGTGAGTGCGAAGTACCCAGGAAGACTCAGTCATGGCCCTTGTGTGAGCTGCCATGAGAGAACACTGTGCTTGGAACACTGCGAGGCCCGCCCTCGTACCTGAAGTCACTCTGCTCGAGGAGAAAGTCAGCATATTAGCACGCTGTGTCGCTACCGGCACACCCAGCATGAACCCATGCCTGGAAGTAAGGCCCTGATTTGCCGTGCAGAAGTGGAGGCGTGCTGCAGCTTCCAGGAGGCGGTGGCCTCTGCTCTGCATGCCTTTAACGGCAGCACAGCTTTCTGGACACCTGGGAGGCTAGCCGGGGCACCCTGCTCCCAGCAGGAACACTGAGTACCCCCAGGTGCACCTGGGTCTGCTAAGCAACATCCAGGCCCGTAGCCCTTCAGAGCCCCCTGTGTGCAGGCCGAGCGTAGGGAAACGCACTGCCCTCTCCTTCGGAGCAGCTTAGTTTCCTCCGCACTCGCACACGTTCGCGAACACCGTTCTGGCACGTCCCACGTGGCGTGGAGTTCTTACGCGGTGCCCTAATCGGAGCTGCCCTCAGAGGAGCCCTCGTCTTCGCGTTCCATCCACGACCTCCTGACTGAAGTCACCGGGCCTCCTAGAGGACGGCGGCTTGGGTTCTTACTGCACTTCAAGTCCTGTTCCTTCTGCGGCACTGCAGGCAGCCACAGGCCCAGAGGAGCAGCTACGGCGTTCCTCGGTTGAGACAGTTCGCCGGATGCGGGCCTCCCTACTTCGATAAGTTGATTCAGGGAAGGAAACGCAGGGTAACCGGTGTCTCTTGGGACTCCGTAGAAGCCAGAGGGATGTACGCTGAGTGTGCCCATGAAAACGGGGGCCTGCTGGAACTAGCCCTGCTTTTCCATTTTGAGGGCGGCATTCATGCCTGCCTTGAAGCTACCTGACATTCCCGGCTCCCGACAGGCCAGTGAGCCCTGGAAGAATGCTTCGGGGAAAATTATGAATTTGCTCTCTCTAAACCAGGGGCTTCCGTGGGCGCGGCGGCGGTCCGCATGACAGACTCTAGAGCGAAAGGGAACCTCGACGTGAGAACTCGCCTCCAGGTTAGGCCCTGAGTAGCCGTGCAGAAAGGGAGGCATGCAGCTGTTTCCACAAGTTCTCAGTCGCTTATGTGCTTTATTTTAAAGGAAGTACGCGTCCCGGGACTCCTAGGCCCCACGGGTGTGCATCGTTTTCCCTCCGAGGTCACTGAGTGCCTCCAGACACCTGTGGGCCGGCGGAGCAACGTCGAGGTCCATTGGTTGATCCCCCGGAGGACCTCTGTGCCTGCCGTGTGCTGGGCAGCAACACACTGCGCGTTCCTTGAGGAGCGCTACATCTCCAGAGCCCTCGAACGCCCTCGGGACAACATGGCTGGTGAGTGCGAAGTGCCCAGGAAGACTCTGTCATGGCCCTTGTGTGAGCTGCCATGAGAGAACACTGTGCTTGGAACACTGCGAGGCCCGCCCTCGTACCTGAAGTCACTCTGCTCGAGGAGAAAGTCAGCATCTTAGCACGCTGTGTCGCTAACGGCACACCCAGCATGAACCCATGCCTGGAAGTAAGGCCCTGATTCGCCGTGCAGAAGCGGAGGCGTGCTGCAGCTTCCAGGAGGCGGTGGCCTCTGCTCTGCATGCCTTTAACGGCAGCACAGCTTTCTGGACACCTGGGAGGCTAGCCGGGGCACCCTGCTCCCGGCAGGAACACTGAGTACCCCCAGGTGCACCTGGGTCTGCTAAGCAACATCCAGGCCCGTAGCCCTTCAGAGCCCCCTGTGTGCAGGCCGAACGTAGGGAAACGCACTGCCCTCTCCTTCGGAGCAGCTTAGTTTCCTCCGCACTCGCACACGTTCGCGAACACCTTTCTGGCACGTCCCACGTTGCCCGGAGGTCTTACGCGGTGCCCTAGTCGGAGCTGCCCTCAGAGGAGCCCTCGTCTTCGCGTTTCATCCAGGACCTCCTGACTGAAGTCACCGTGCCTCCTAGAGGATGGCGGCTTGGGTTCTTACTGCACTTCAAGTCCTGTTCCTTCTGCGGCACTGCAGGCAGCCCCAGGCCCAGAGGAGCAGCTACGGCGTTCCTCGGTTGAGACAGTTCGCCGGATGCGGGACTCCCTACTTCGATAAGTTGATTCAGGGAAGGAAACGCAGGGTAACCGGTGTCTCTTGGGACTCCTTAGAAGCCACAGGGATGTACGCTGAGTGTGCCCATGAAAACGGGGGCCTGCTGGAACTAGCCCTGCTTTCCCATTTTGAGGGCGGCATTCATGCCTGCCTTGAAGCTACCTGATATTCCTGGCTCCAGACAGGCCAGTGAGCCCTGGAAGAATGCTTCGGGGAAAATTATGCGTTTGCTCTCTCTAAACCAGGGGCTTCCGTGGTCGCAGCTCGGTCCGCATGACAGGCTCTAGAGCGAAAGGGAACCTCGACGTGAGAACTCGCCTCCAGGTTAGGCCCTGAGTAGCCATGCAGAAAGGGAGGCATGCAGCTGTTTCCACGAGTTCTCAGTCGCTTATGTCCTTTTGTTTAAAGGAAGTACGCGTCCGGGGACTCCTAGTCCCCACGGGTGTGCATCGTATTCCCTCCGAGGTCACTGAGTGCCTCCAGACACCTGTGGGCCAGCGGAGCAACGTCGAGGTCCATTGGTTGATCCCCCGGAGGACCTCTGTGCCTGCCGAGTGCTGGGCAGCAACACACTGCGCGTTCCTTGAAGAGCGCTACATATCCAGAGCCCTCGAACGCCCTCGGGACAACATGGCTGGTGAGTGCGAAGTACCCAGGAAGACTCAGTCATGGCCCTTGTGTGAGCTGCCATGAGAGAACACTGTGCTTGGAACACTGCGAGGCCCGCCCTCATACCTGAAGTCACTCTGCTCGAGGAGAAAGTCAGCATATTAGCACGCTGTGTCGCTACCGGCACACCCAGCATGAACCCATGCCTGGAAGGAAGGCCCTGATTTGCCGTGCAGAAGCGGAGGCGTGCTGCAGCTTCCAGGAGGCGGTGGCCTCTGCTCTGCATGCCTTTAACGGCAGCACAGCTTTCTGGACACCTGGGAGGCTAGCCGGGGCACCCTGCTCCCGGCAGGAACACTGAGTACCCCCAGGTGCACCTGGGTCTGCTAAGCAACATCCAGGCCCGTAGCCCTTCAGAGCCCCCTGTGTGCAGGCCGAGCGTAGGGAAACACACTGCCCTCTCCTTCGGAGCAGCTTAGTTTCCTCCGCACTCGCACACATTCGCGAACACCGTTCTGGCACGTCCCACGTGGCGTGGAGTTCTTACGCGGTGCCCGAATCGGAGCTGCCCTCAGAGGAGCCCTCGTCTTCGCGTTCCATCCAGGACCTCCTGACTGAAGTCACCGGGCCTCCTAGAGGACGGCGGCTTGGGTTCTTACTGCACTTCAAGTCCTGTTCCTTCTGCGGCACTGCAGGCAGCCACAGGCCCAGAGGAGCAGCTACGGTGTTCCTCGGTTGAGACAGTTCGCCGGATGCGGGACTCCCTACTTTGATAAGTTGATTCAGGGAAGGAAACACAGGGTAACCGGTGTCTCTTGGGACTCCTTAGAAGTCACAGGGATGTACGCTGAGTGTGCCCATGAAAACGGGGGCCTGCTGGAACTAGCCCTGCTTTTCCATTTTGAGGGCGGCATTCATGCCTGCCTTGAAGCTACCTGACATTCCCGGCTCCCGACAGGCCAGTGAGCCCTGGAAGAATGCTTCGGGGAAAATTATGAATTTGCTCTCTCTAAACCAGGAGCTTCCGTGGGCGCGGCGGCGGTCCGCATGACAGACTCTAGAGCGAAAGGGAACCTCGACGTGAGAACTCGCCTCCAGGTTAGGCCCTGAGTAGCCGTGCAGAAAGGGAGGCATGCAGCTGTTTCCACAAGTTCTCAGTCGCTTATGTGCTTTATTTTAAAGGAAGTACGCGTCCCGGGACTCCTAGGCCCCACGGGTGTGCATCGTTTTCCCTCCGAGGTCACTGAGTGCCTCCAGACACCTGTGGGCCGGTGGAGCAACGTCGAGGTCCATTGGTTGATCCCCCGGAGGACCTCTGTGCCTGCCGTGTGCTGGGGAGCAACACACTGCGCGTTCCTTGAGGAACGCTACATCTCCAGAGCCCTCGAACGCCCTCGGGACAACATGGCTGGTGAGTGCGAAGTGCCCAGGAAGACTCTGTCATGGCCCTTGTGTGAGCTGCCATGAGAGAACACTGTGCTTGGAACACTGCGAGGCCCGCCCTCGTACCTGAAGTCACTCTGCTCGAGGAGAAAGTCAGCATCTTAGCACGCTGTGTCGCTAACGGCACACCCAGCATGAACCCATGCCTGGAAGTAAGGCCCTGATTCGCCGTGCAGAAGCGGAGGCGTGCTGCAGCTTCCAGGAGGCGGTGGCCTCTGCTCTGCATGCCTTTAACGGCAGCACAGCTTTCTGGACACCTGGGAGGCTAGCCGGGGCACCCTGCTCCCGGCAGGAACACTGAGTACCCCCAGGTGCACCTGGGTCTGCTAAGCAACATCCAGGCCCGTAGCCTTTCAGAGCCCACTGTGTGCAGGCCGAGTGTAGGGAAACGCACTGCCCTCTCCTTCGGAGCAGCTTAGTTTCCTCGGCACTTGCACACGTTCGTGAACACCGTTCTGGCACGTCCCACGTTGCCCGGAGGTCTTACGCGGTGCCCTAGTCGGAGCTGCCCTCAGAGGAGCCCTCGTTTTCGCGTTTCATCCAGGACCTCCTGACTGAAGTCACCGTGCCTCCTAGAGGACGGCGGCTTGGGTTCTTACTGCACTTCAAGTCCTGTTCCTTCTGCGGCACTGCAGGCAGCCCCAGGCCCAGAGGAGCAGCTACGGCGTTCCTCGGTTGAGACAGTTCGCCGGATGCGGGACTCCCTACTTCGATAAGTTGATTCAGGGAAGGAAACGCAGGGTAACCGGTGTCTGTTGGGACTCCTTAGAAGCCACAGGGATGTACGCTGAGTGTGCCCATGAAAACGGGGGCCTGCTGGAACTAGCCCTGCTTTCCCATTTTGAGGGCGGCATTCATGCCTGCCTTGAAGCTACCTGATATTCCCGGCACCCGACAGGCCAGTGAGCCCAGGAAAAATGCTTCGGGGAAAATTATGAGTTTGCTCTCTCTAAACCAGGGGCTTCCGTGGTCGCAGCTCGGTCCGCATGACAGGCTCTAGAGCGAAAGGGAACCTCGACGTGAGAACTCGCCTCCAGGTTAGGCCCTGAGTAGCCATGCAGAAAGGGAGGCATGCAGCTGTTTCCACGAGTTCTCAGTCGCTTATGTCCTTTATTTTAAAGGAAGTACGCGTCCGGGGACTCCTAGGCCCCACGGGTGTGCATCGTTTTCCCTCCGAGGTCACTGAGTGCCTCCAGACACCTGTGGGCCGGTGGAGCAACGTCGAGGTCCATTGGTTGATCCCCCGGAGGACCTCTGTGCCTGCCGAGTGCTGGGCAGCAACACACTGCGCGTTCCTTGAGGAGCGCTGCATCTCCAGAGCCCTCGAACGCCCTCGGGACAGCATGGCTGGTGAGTGTGAAGTGCCCAGGAAGTCTCTGTCATGGCCCTTGTGTGAGCTGCCATGAGAGAACACTGTGCTTGGAACACTGCGAGGCCCGCCCCGTACCTGAAGTCACTCTGCTCAAGGAGAAACTCAGCATCTTAGCACGCTGTGTCGCTACCGGCACACCCAGCATGAACCCATGCCTGGAAGTAAGGCCCTGATTCGCCGTGCAGAAGCGGAGGCGTGCTGCAGCTTCCAGGAGGCGGTGGCCTCTGCTCTGCATGCCTTTAACGGCAGCACAGCTTTCTGGACACCTGGGAGTCTAGCCGGGGCACCCTGCTCCCAGCAGGAACACTGAGTACCCCCAGGTGCACCTGGGTCTGCTAAGCAACATCCAGGCCCGTAGCCCTTCAGAGCCCCCTGTGTGCAGGCCGAGCGTAGGGAAACGCACTGCCCTCTCCTTCGGAGCAGCTTAGTTTCCTCCGCACTCGCACACGTTCGCGAACACCGTTCTGGCACGTCCCACGTGGCGTGGAGTTCTTACGTGGTGCCCTAATCGGAGCTGCCCTCAGAGGAGCCCTCGTCTTCGCGTTCCATCCAGGACCTCCTGACTGAAGTCACCGGGCCTCCTAGAGGACGGCGGCTTGGGTTTTTCCTGCACTTCAAGTCCTGTTCCTTCTGCGGCACTGCAGGCAGCACCAGGCCCAGAGGAGCAGCTACGGCGTTCCTCGGTTGAGACAGTTCGCCGGATGCGGGACTCCCTACTTCGATAAGTTGATTCAGGGAAGGAAACACAGGGTAACCGGTGTCTCTTGGGACTCCTTAGAAGCCACAGGGATGTACGCTGAGTGTGCCCATGAAAACGGGGGCCTGCTGGAACTAGCCCTGCTTTTCCATGTTGAGGGCGGCATTCATGCCTGCCTTGAAGCTACCTGACATTCCCGGCTCCCGACAGGCCAGTGAGCCCTGGAAGAATGCTTCAGGGAAAATTATGAGTTTGCTCTCTCTAAACCAGGGGCTTCCGTGGCCGCCGCGTCGGTCCGAATGACAGGCTCTATAGCGAAAGTGAACCGCGACGTGAGAACTCGCCTCCAGGTTAGGCCTTGAGTAGCCATGCAGAAAGGGAGGCATGCAGCTGTTTCCACGAGTTCTCAGTCGCTTATGTCCTTTAGTTTAAAGGAAGTACGCGTCCGGGGACTCCTAGGCCCCACGGGTGTGCATCGTTTTCCCTCCGAGGTCACTGAGTGCCTCCAGACACCTGTGGGCCGGCGGAGCAACGTCGAGGTCCATTGGTTGATCCCCCGGAGGACCTCTGTGCCTGCCGAGTGCTGGGCAGCAACACACTGCGCGTTCCTTGAGGAGCGCTACATCTCCAGAGCCCTCGAACGCCCTCGGGACAACATGGCTGGTGAGTGCGAAGTACCCAGGAAGACTCAGTCATGGCCCTTGTGTGAGCTGCCATGAGAGAACACTGTGCTTGGAACACTGCGAGGCCCACCCTCGTACCTGAAGTCACTCTGCTCATGGAGAAAGTCAGCATCTTAGCACGCTGTGTCGCTACCGGCACACCCAACATGAACCCATGCCTGGAAGTAAGGCCCTGATTTGCCGTGCAGAAGCGGAGGCGTGCTGCAGCTTCCAGGAGGCGGTGGCCTCTGCTCTGCATGCCTTTAACGGTAGCACAGCTTTCTGGACACCTGCGAGGCTAGCCGGGGCACCCTGCTCCCAGCAGGAACACTGAGTACCCCCAGGTGCACCTGGGTCTGCTAAGCAACATCCAGGCCCGTAGCCCTTCAGAGCCTCCTGTGTGCAGGCCGAGCGTAGAGAAACGCACTGCCCTCTCCTTCGGAGCAGCTTAGTTTCCTCCGCACTCGCACACGTTCACGAACACGGTTCTGGCATGTCCCACGTGGCCCGGAGGTCTTACGCGGTGCCCTAATCGGATCGGCCCTCAGAGGAGCCCTCGTCTTCGCGTTTCATCCAGGACCTCCTGACTGAAGTCACCGTGCCTCCTAGAGGACGGCGGCTTGGGTTTTTCCTGCACTTCAAGTCCTGTTCCTTCTGCGGCACTGCAGGCAGCCCCAGGCCCAGAGGAGCAGCTACGGCGTTCCTTGGTTGAGACAGTTCGCCGGATGCGGGACTCCCTACTTCGATAAGTTGATTCAGGGAAGGAAACACAGGGTAACCGGTGTCTCTTGGGACTCCTTAGAAGCCACAGGGATGTACGCTGAGTGTGCCCATGAAAACGGGGGCCTGTTGGAACTAGCCCTGCTTTTCCATTTTGAGGGCGGCATTCATGCCTGCCTTGAAGCTACCTGACATTCCCGGCTCCCGACAGGCCAGTGAGCCCTGGAAGAATGCTTCGGGGAAAATTATGAATTTGCTCTCTCTAAACCAGGGGCTTCCGTGGGCGCGGCGGCGGTCCGCATTACAGACTCTAGAGCGAAAGGGAACCTCGACGTGAGAACTCGCCTCCAGGTTAGGCCCTGAGTAGCCGTACAGAAAGGGAGGCATGCAGCTGTTTCCACAAGTTCTCAGTCGCTTATGTGCTTTATTTTAAAGGAAGTACGCGTCCCGGGACTCCTAGGCCCCACGGGTGTGCATCGTTTTCCCTCCGAGGTCACTGAGTGCCTCCAGACACCTGTGGGCCGGCGGAGCAACGTCGAGGTCCATTGGTTGATCCCCCGGAGGACCTCTGTGCCTGCCGAGTGCTGGTCAGCAACACACTGCGCATTCCTTGAGGAGCGCTACATCTCCAGAGCCCTCGAATGCCCTCGGGACAACATGGCTAGTGAGTGCGAAGTGCCCAGGAAGACTCTGTCATGGCCCTTGTGTGAGCTGCCATGAGATAACACTGTGCTTGGAACACTGCGAGGCCCGCCCTCGTACCTGAAGTCACTCTGCTCGAGGAGAAAGTCAGCATCTTAGCACGCTGTGTCGCTACCGGCACACCCAGCATGAACCCATGCCTGGAAGGAAGGCCCTGATTTGCCGTGCAGAAGCGGAGGCGTGCTGCAGCTTCCAGGAGGCGGTGGCCTCTGCTCTGCATGCCTTTAACGGCAGCACAGCTTTCTGGACACCTGGGAGGCTAGCCGGGGCACCCTGCTCCCGGCAGGAACACTGAGTACCCCCAGGTGCACCTGGGTCTGCTAAGCAACATCCAGGCCCGTAGCCCTTCAGAGCCCCCTGTGTGCAGGCCGAGCGTAGGGAAACGCACTGCCCTCTCCTTCGGAGCAGCTTAGTTTCCTCCGCACGCGCACAGGTTCGCGAACACCGTTCTGGCACGTCCCACGTGGCCCGGTGGTCTTACGCGGTGCCCTAATCGGACCTGCCCTCAGAGGAGCCCTCGTCTTCGCGTTTCATTCAGGACATCATGACTGAAGTCACCGTGCCTCCTAGAGGACGGCGGCTTGGGTTCTTACTGCACTTCAAGTGCTGTTCCTTCTGCGGCACTGCAGGCAGCCCCAGGCCCAGAGGAGCAGCTACGGCGTTCCTCGGTTGAGACAGTTCGCCGGATGCGGGACTCCCTACTTCGATAAGTTAATTCAGGGAAGGAAACGCAGGGTAACCGTTGTCTCTTGGGACTCGTTAGAAGCCACAGGGATGTACGCTGAGTGTGCCCATGAAAACGGGGGCCTGCTGGAACTAGCCCTGCTTTCCCATTTTGAGGGCGGCATTCATGCCTGCCTTGAAGCTACCTGACATTCCCGGCTCCCGACAGGCCAGTGAGCCCTGGAAGAATGCTTCGGGGAAAATTATGAGTTTGCTCTCTCTAAACCAGGGGCTTCCGTGGTCGCAGCTCGGTCCGCATGACAGGCTCTAGAGCGAAAGGGAACCGCGACGTGAGAACTCGCCTCCAGGTTAGGCCTTGAGTAGCCATGCAGAAAGGGAGGCATGCAGCTGTTTCCACGAGTTCTCAGTCGCTTATGTCCTTTAGTTTAAAGGAAGTACGCGTCCGGGGACTCCTAGGCCCCACGGGTGTGCATCGTTTTCCCTCCGAGGTCACTGAGTGACTCCAGACACCTGTGGGCCGGCGGAGCAATGTCGAGGTCCATTGCTTGATCCCCCGGAGGACCTCTGTGCCTGCCGAGTGCTGGGCAGCAACACACTGCGCGTTCCTTGAGGAGCGCTACATATCCAGAGCCCTCGAACGCCCTCGGGACAACATGGCTGGTGAGTGCGAAGTACCCAGGAAGACTCAGTCATGGCCCTTCTGTGAGCTGCCATGAGAGAAAACTGTGCTTGGAACACTGCGAGGCCCGCCCTGGTACCTGAAGTCACTCTGCTCGAGGAGAAAGTCAGCATCTTAGCACGCTGTGTCGCTACCGGCACACCCAGCATGAACCCATGCCTGGAAGGAAGGCCCTGATTTGCCGTGCAGAAGCGGAGGCGTGCTGCAGCTTCCAGGAGGCGGTGGCCTCTGCTCTGCATGCCTTTAACGGCAGCACAGCTTTCTGGACACCTGGGAGGCTAGCCGGGGCACCCTGCTCCCAGCAGGAACACTGAGTACCCCCAGGTGCACCTGGGTCTGCTAAGCAACATCCAGGCCCGTAGCCCTTCAGAGCCCCCTGTGTGCAGGCCGAGCGTAGGGAAACGCACTGCCCTCTCCTTCGGAGCAGCTTAGTTTCCTCCGCACGCGCACAGGTTCGCGAACACCGTTCTGGCACGTCCCACGTGGCCCGGTGGTCTTACGCGGTGCCCTAATCGGACCTGCCCTCAGAGGAGCCCTCGTCTTCGCGTTTCATTCAGGACATCATGACTGAAGTCACCGTGCCTCCTAGAGGACGGCGGCTTGGGTTCTTACTGCACTTCAAGTGCTGTTCCTTCTGCGGCACTGCAGGCAGCCCCAGGCCCAGAGGAGCAGCTACGGCGTTCCTCGGTTGAGACAGTTCGCCGGATGCGGGACTCCCTACTTCGATAAGTTAATTCAGGGAAGGAAACGCAGGGTAACCGTTGTCTCTTGGGACTCGTTAGAAGCCACAGGGATGTACGCTGAGTGTGCCCATGAAAACGGGGGCCTGCTGGAACTAGCCCTGCTTTCCCATTTTGAGGGCGGCATTCATGCCTGCCTTGAAGCTACCTGACATTCCCGGCTCCCGACAGGCCAGTGAGCCCTGGAAGAATGCTTCGGGGAAAATTATGAGTTTGCTCTCTCTAAACCAGGGGCTTCCGTGGTCGCAGCTCGGTCCGCATGACAGGCTCTAGAGCGAAAGGGAACCGCGACGTGAGAACTCGCCTCCAGGTTAGGCCTTGAGTAGCCATGCAGAAAGGGAGGCATGCAGCTGTTTCCACGAGTTCTCAGTCGCTTATGTCCTTTAGTTTAAAGGAAGTACGCGTCCGGGGACTCCTAGGCCCCACGGGTGTGCATCGTTTTCCCTCCGAGGTCACTGAGTGACTCCAGACACCTGTGGGCCGGCGGAGCAATGTCGAGGTCCATTGGTTGATCCCCCGGAGGACCTCTGTGCCTGCCGAGTGCTGGGCAGCAACACACTGCGCGTTCCTTGAGGAGCGCTACATATCCAGAGCCCTCGAACGCCCTCGGGACAACATGGCTGGTGAGTGCGAAGTACCCAGGAAGACTCAGTCATGGCCCTTCTGTGAGCTGCCATGAGAGAAAACTGTGCTTGGAACACTGCGAGGCCCGCCCTGGTACCTGAAGTCACTCTGCTCGAGGAGAAAGTCAGCATCTTAGCACGCTGTGTCGCTACCGGCACACCCAGCATGAACCCATGCCTGGAAGGAAGGCCCTGATTTGCCGTGCAGAAGCGGAGGCGTGCTGCAGCTTCCAGGAGGCGGTGGCCTCTGCTCTGCATGCCTTTAACGGCAGCACAGCTTTCTGGACACCTGGGAGGCTAGCCGGGGCACCCTGCTCCCAGCAGGAACACTGAGT
Source organism: Pseudorca crassidens (assembly GCF_039906515.1). Lineage (NCBI taxonomy): Eukaryota > Metazoa > Chordata > Mammalia > Artiodactyla > Delphinidae > Pseudorca > Pseudorca crassidens. The sequence continues at coordinate 90,434,375 of NC_090308.1, read as the reverse complement.
ACCCCCAGGTGCACCTGGGTCTGCTAAGCAACATCCAGGCCCGTAGCCCTTCAGAGCCCCCTGTGTGCAGGCCGAGCGTAGGGAAACGCACTGCCCTCTCCTTCGGAGCAGCTTAGTTTCCTCCGCACGCGCACAGGTTCGCGAACACCGTTCTGGCACGTCCCACGTGGCCCGGTGGTCTTACGCGGTGCCCTAATCGGACCTGCCCTCAGAGGAGCCCTCGTCTTCGCGTTTCATTCAGGACATCATGACTGAAGTCACCGTGCCTCCTAGAGGACGGCGGCTTGGGTTCTTACTGCACTTCAAGTGCTGTTCCTTCTGCGGCACTGCAGGCAGCCCCAGGCCCAGAGGAGCAGCTACGGCGTTCCTCGGTTGAGACAGTTCGCCGGATGCGGGACTCCCTACTTCGATAAGTTAATTCAGGGAAGGAAACGCAGGGTAACCGTTGTCTCTTGGGACTCGTTAGAAGCCACAGGGATGTACGCTGAGTGTGCCCATGAAAACGGGGGCCTGCTGGAACTAGCCCTGCTTTCCCATTTTGAGGGCGGCATTCATGCCTGCCTTGAAGCTACCTGACATTCCCGGCTCCCGACAGGCCAGTGAGCCCTGGAAGAATGCTTCGGGGAAAATTATGAGTTTGCTCTCTCTAAACCAGGGGCTTCCGTGGTCGCAGCTCGGTCCGCATGACAGGCTCTAGAGCGAAAGGGAACCGCGACGTGAGAACTCGCCTCCAGGTTAGGCCTTGAGTAGCCATGCAGAAAGGGAGGCATGCAGCTGTTTCCACGAGTTCTCAGTCGCTTATGTCCTTTAGTTTAAAGGAAGTACGCGTCCGGGGACTCCTAGGCCCCACGGGTGTGCATCGTTTTCCCTCCGAGGTCACTGAGTGACTCCAGACACCTGTGGGCCGGCGGAGCAATGTCGAGGTCCATTGCTTGATCCCCCGGAGGACCTCTGTGCCTGCCGAGTGCTGGGCAGCAACACACTGCGCGTTCCTTGAGGAGCGCTACATATCCAGAGCCCTCGAACGCCCTCGGGACAACATGGCTGGTGAGTGCGAAGTACCCAGGAAGACTCAGTCATGGCCCTTCTGTGAGCTGCCATGAGAGAAAACTGTGCTTGGAACACTGCGAGGCCCGCCCTGGTACCTGAAGTCACTCTGCTCGAGGAGAAAGTCAGCATCTTAGCACGCTGTGTCGCTACCGGCACACCCAGCATGAACCCATGCCTGGAAGGAAGGCCCTGATTTGCCGTGCAGAAGCGGAGGCGTGCTGCAGCTTCCAGGAGGCGGTGGCCTCTGCTCTGCATGCCTTTAACGGCAGCACAGCTTTCTGGACACCTGGGAGGCTAGCCGGGGCACCCTGCTCCCAGCAGGAACACTGAGTACCCCCAGGTGCACCTGGGTCTGCTAAGCAACATCCAGGCCCGTAGCCCTTCAGAGCCCCCTGTGTGCAGGCCGAGCGTAGGGAAACGCACTGCCCTCTCCTTCGGAGCAGCTTAGTTTCCTCCGCACGCGCACAGGTTCGCGAACACCGTTCTGGCACGTCCCACGTGGCCCGGTGGTCTTACGCGGTGCCCTAATCGGACCTGCCCTCAGAGGAGCCCTCGTCTTCGCGTTTCATTCAGGACATCATGACTGAAGTCACCGTGCCTCCTAGAGGACGGCGGCTTGGGTTCTTACTGCACTTCAAGTGCTGTTCCTTCTGCGGCACTGCAGGCAGCCCCAGGCCCAGAGGAGCAGCTACGGCGTTCCTCGGTTGAGACAGTTCGCCGGATGCGGGACTCCCTACTTCGATAAGTTAATTCAGGGAAGGAAACGCAGGGTAACCGTTGTCTCTTGGGACTCGTTAGAAGCCACAGGGATGTACGCTGAGTGTGCCCATGAAAACGGGGGCCTGCTGGAACTAGCCCTGCTTTCCCATTTTGAGGGCGGCATTCATGCCTGCCTTGAAGCTACCTGACATTCCCGGCTCCCGACAGGCCAGTGAGCCCTGGAAGAATGCTTCGGGGAAAATTATGAGTTTGCTCTCTCTAAACCAGGGGCTTCCGTGGTCGCAGCTCGGTCCGCATGACAGGCTCTAGAGCGAAAGGGAACCGCGACGTGAGAACTCGCCTCCAGGTTAGGCCTTGAGTAGCCATGCAGAAAGGGAGGCATGCAGCTGTTTCCACGAGTTCTCAGTCGCTTATGTCCTTTAGTTTAAAGGAAGTACGCGTCCGGGGACTCCTAGGCCCCACGGGTGTGCATCGTTTTCCCTCCGAGGTCACTGAGTGACTCCAGACACCTGTGGGCCGGCGGAGCAATGTCGAGGTCCATTGGTTGATCCCCCGGAGGACCTCTGTGCCTGCCGAGTGCTGGGCAGCAACACACTGCGCGTTCCTTGAGGAGCGCTACATATCCAGAGCCCTCGAACGCCCTCGGGACAACATGGCTGGTGAGTGCGAAGTACCCAGGAAGACTCAGTCATGGCCCTTCTGTGAGCTGCCATGAGAGAAAACTGTGCTTGGAACACTGCGAGGCCCGCCCTGGTACCTGAAGTCACTCTGCTCGAGGAGAAAGTCAGCATCTTAGCACGCTGTGTCGCTACCGGCACACCCAGCATGAACCCATGCCTGGAAGGAAGGCCCTGATTTGCCGTGCAGAAGCGGAGGCGTGCTGCAGCTTCCAGGAGGCGGTGGCCTCTGCTCTGCATGCCTTTAACGGCAGCACAGCTTTCTGGACACCTGGGAGGCTAGCCGGGGCACCCTGCTCCCAGCAGGAACACTGAGTACCCCCAGGTGCACCTGGGTCTGCTAAGCAACATCCAGGCCCGTAGCCCTTCAGAGCCCCCTGTGTGCAGGCCGAGCGTAGGGAAACGCACTGCCCTCTCCTTCGGAGCAGCTTAGTTTCCTCCGCACGCGCACAGGTTCGCGAACACCGTTCTGGCACGTCCCACGTGGCCCGGTGGTCTTACGCGGTGCCCTAATCGGACCTGCCCTCAGAGGAGCCCTCGTCTTCGCGTTTCATTCAGGACATCATGACTGAAGTCACCGTGCCTCCTAGAGGACGGCGGCTTGGGTTCTTACTGCACTTCAAGTGCTGTTCCTTCTGCGGCACTGCAGGCAGCCCCAGGCCCAGAGGAGCAGCTACGGCGTTCCTCGGTTGAGACAGTTCGCCGGATGCGGGACTCCCTACTTCGATAAGTTAATTCAGGGAAGGAAACGCAGGGTAACCGTTGTCTCTTGGGACTCGTTAGAAGCCACAGGGATGTACGCTGAGTGTGCCCATGAAAACGGGGGCCTGCTGGAACTAGCCCTGCTTTCCCATTTTGAGGGCGGCATTCATGCCTGCCTTGAAGCTACCTGACATTCCCGGCTCCCGACAGGCCAGTGAGCCCTGGAAGAATGCTTCGGGGAAAATTATGAGTTTGCTCTCTCTAAACCAGGGGCTTCCGTGGTCGCAGCTCGGTCCGCATGACAGGCTCTAGAGCGAAAGGGAACCGCGACGTGAGAACTCGCCTCCAGGTTAGGCCTTGAGTAGCCATGCAGAAAGGGAGGCATGCAGCTGTTTCCACGAGTTCTCAGTCGCTTATGTCCTTTAGTTTAAAGGAAGTACGCGTCCGGGGACTCCTAGGCCCCACGGGTGTGCATCGTTTTCCCTCCGAGGTCACTGAGTGACTCCAGACACCTGTGGGCCGGCGGAGCAATGTCGAGGTCCATTGCTTGATCCCCCGGAGGACCTCTGTGCCTGCCGAGTGCTGGGCAGCAACACACTGCGCGTTCCTTGAGGAGCGCTACATATCCAGAGCCCTCGAACGCCCTCGGGACAACATGGCTGGTGAGTGCGAAGTACCCAGGAAGACTCAGTCATGGCCCTTCTGTGAGCTGCCATGAGAGAAAACTGTGCTTGGAACACTGCGAGGCCCGCCCTGGTACCTGAAGTCACTCTGCTCGAGGAGAAAGTCAGCATCTTAGCACGCTGTGTCGCTACCGGCACACCCAGCATGAACCCATGCCTGGAAGGAAGGCCCTGATTTGCCGTGCAGAAGCGGAGGCGTGCTGCAGCTTCCAGGAGGCGGTGGCCTCTGCTCTGCATGCCTTTAACGGCAGCACAGCTTTCTGGACACCTGGGAGGCTAGCCGGGGCACCCTGCTCCCAGCAGGAACACTGAGTACCCCCAGGTGCACCTGGGTCTGCTAAGCAACATCCAGGCCCGTAGCCCTTCAGAGCCCCCTGTGTGCAGGCCGAGCGTAGGGAAACGCACTGCCCTCTCCTTCGGAGCAGCTTAGTTTCCTCCGCACGCGCACAGGTTCGCGAACACCGTTCTGGCACGTCCCACGTGGCCCGGTGGTCTTACGCGGTGCCCTAATCGGACCTGCCCTCAGAGGAGCCCTCGTCTTCGCGTTTCATTCAGGACATCATGACTGAAGTCACCGTGCCTCCTAGAGGACGGCGGCTTGGGTTCTTACTGCACTTCAAGTGCTGTTCCTTCTGCGGCACTGCAGGCAGCCCCAGGCCCAGAGGAGCAGCTACGGCGTTCCTCGGTTGAGACAGTTCGCCGGATGCGGGACTCCCTACTTCGATAAGTTAATTCAGGGAAGGAAACGCAGGGTAACCGTTGTCTCTTGGGACTCGTTAGAAGCCACAGGGATGTACGCTGAGTGTGCCCATGAAAACGGGGGCCTGCTGGAACTAGCCCTGCTTTCCCATTTTGAGGGCGGCATTCATGCCTGCCTTGAAGCTACCTGACATTCCCGGCTCCCGACAGGCCAGTGAGCCCTGGAAGAATGCTTCGGGGAAAATTATGAGTTTGCTCTCTCTAAACCAGGGGCTTCCGTGGTCGCAGCTCGGTCCGCATGACAGGCTCTAGAGCGAAAGGGAACCGCGACGTGAGAACTCGCCTCCAGGTTAGGCCTTGAGTAGCCATGCAGAAAGGGAGGCATGCAGCTGTTTCCACGAGTTCTCAGTCGCTTATGTCCTTTAGTTTAAAGGAAGTACGCGTCCGGGGACTCCTAGGCCCCACGGGTGTGCATCGTTTTCCCTCCGAGGTCACTGAGTGACTCCAGACACCTGTGGGCTGGCGGAGCAATGTCGAGGTCCATTGGTTGATCCCCCGGAGGACCTCTGTGCCTGCCGAGTGCTGGGCAGCAACACACTGCGCGTTCCTTGAGGAGCGCTACATATCCAGAGCCCTCGAACGCCCTCGGGACAACATGGCTGGTGAGTGCGAAGTACCCAGGAAGACTCAGTCATGGCCCTTCTGTGAGCTGCCATGAGAGAAAACTGTGCTTGGAACACTGCGAGGCCCGCCCTGGTACCTGAAGTCACTCTGCTCGAGGAGAAAGTCAGCATCTTAGCACGCTGTGTCGCTACCGGCACACCCAGCATGAACCCATGCCTGGAAGGAAGGCCCTGATTTGCCGTGCAGAAGCGGAGGCGTGCTGCAGCTTCCAGGAGGCGGTGGCCTCTGCTCTGCATGCCTTTAACGGCAGCACAGCTTTCTGGACACCTGGGAGGCTAGCCGGGGCACCCTGCTCCCAGCAGGAACACTGAGTACCCCCAGGTGCACCTGGGTCTGCTAAGCAACATCCAGGCCCGTAGCCCTTCAGAGCCCCCTGTGTGCAGGCCGAGCGTAGGGAAACGCACTGCCCTCTCCTTCGGAGCAGCTTAGTTTCCTCCGCACGCGCACAGGTTCGCGAACACCGTTCTGGCACGTCCCACGTGGCCCGGTGGTCTTACGCGGTGCCCTAATCGGACCTGCCCTCAGAGGAGCCCTCGTCTTCGCGTTTCATTCAGGACATCATGACTGAAGTCACCGTGCCTCCTAGAGGACGGCGGCTTGGGTTCTTACTGCACTTCAAGTGCTGTTCCTTCTGCGGCACTGCAGGCAGCCCCAGGCCCAGAGGAGCAGCTACGGCGTTCCTCGGTTGAGACAGTTCGCCGGATGCGGGACTCCCTACTTCGATAAGTTAATTCAGGGAAGGAAACGCAGGGTAACCGTTGTCTCTTGGGACTCGTTAGAAGCCACAGGGATGTACGCTGAGTGTGCCCATGAAAACGGGGGCCTGCTGGAACTAGCCCTGCTTTCCCATTTTGAGGGCGGCATTCATGCCTGCCTTGAAGCTACCTGACATTCCCGGCTCCCGACAGGCCAGTGAGCCCTGGAAGAATGCTTCGGGGAAAATTATGAGTTTGCTCTCTCTAAACCAGGGGCTTCCGTGGTCGCAGCTCGGTCCGCATGACAGGCTCTAGAGCGAAAGGGAACCGCGACGTGAGAACTCGCCTCCAGGTTAGGCCTTGAGTAGCCATGCAGAAAGGGAGGCATGCAGCTGTTTCCACGAGTTCTCAGTCGCTTATGTCCTTTAGTTTAAAGGAAGTACGCGTCCGGGGACTCCTAGGCCCCACGGGTGTGCATCGTTTTCCCTCCGAGGTCACTGAGTGACTCCAGACACCTGTGGGCCGGCGGAGCAATGTCGAGGTCCATTGGTTGATCCCCCGGAGGACCTCTGTGCCTGCCGAGTGCTGGGCAGCAACACACTGCGCGTTCCTTGAGGAGCGCTACATATCCAGAGCCCTCGAACGCCCTCGGGACAACATGGCTGGTGAGTGCGAAGTACCCAGGAAGACTCAGTCATGGCCCTTCTGTGAGCTGCCATGAGAGAAAACTGTGCTTGGAACACTGCGAGGCCCGCCCTGGTACCTGAAGTCACTCTGCTCGAGGAGAAAGTCAGCATCTTAGCACGCTGTGTCGCTACCGGCACACCCAGCATGAACTCATGCCTGGAAGGAAGGCCCTGATTTGCCGTGCAGAAGCGGAGGCGTGCTGCAGCTTCCAGGAGGCGGTGGCCTCTGCTCTGCATGCCTTTAACGGCAGCACAGCTTTCTGGACACCTGGGAGGCTAGCCGGGGCACCCTGCTCCCAGCAGGAACACTGAGTACCCCCAGGTGCACCTGGGTCTGCTAAGCAACATCCAGGCCCGTAGCCCTTCAGAGCCCCCTGTGTGCAGGCCGAGCGTAGGGAAACGCACTGCCCTCTCCTTCGGAGCAGCTTAGTTTCCTCCGCACGCGCACAGGTTCGCGAACACCGTTCTGGCACGTCCCACGTGGCCCGGTGGTCTTACGCGGTGCCCTAATCGGACCTGCCCTCAGAGGAGCCCTCGTCTTCGCGTTTCATTCAGGACATCATGACTGAAGTCACCGTGCCTCCTAGAGGACGGCGGCTTGGGTTCTTACTGCACTTCAAGTGCTGTTCCTTCTGCGGCACTGCAGGCAGCCCCAGGCCCAGAGGAGCAGCTACGGCGTTCCTCGGTTGAGACAGTTCGCCGGATGCGGGACTCCCTACTTCGATAAGTTAATTCAGGGAAGGAAACGCAGGGTAACCGTTGTCTCTTGGGACTCGTTAGAAGCCACAGGGATGTACGCTGAGTGTGCCCATGAAAACGGGGGCCTGCTGGAACTAGCCCTGCTTTCCCATTTTGAGGGCGGCATTCATGCCTGCCTTGAAGCTACCTGACATTCCCGGCTCCCGACAGGCCAGTGAGCCCTGGAAGAATGCTTCGGGGAAAATTATGAGTTTGCTCTCTCTAAACCAGGGGCTTCCGTGGTCGCAGCTCGGTCCGCATGACAGGCTCTAGAGCGAAAGGGAACCGCGACGTGAGAACTCGCCTCCAGGTTAGGCCTTGAGTAGCCATGCAGAAAGGGAGGCATGCAGCTGTTTCCACGAGTTCTCAGTCGCTTATGTCCTTTAGTTTAAAGGAAGTACGCGTCCGGGGACTCCTAGGCCCCACGGGTGTGCATCGTTTTCCCTCCGAGGGCACTGAGTGACTCCAGACACCTGTGGGCTGGCGGAGCAATGTCGAGGTCCATTGGTTGATCCCCCGGAGGACCTCTGTGCCTGCCGAGTGCTGGGCAGCAACACACTGCGCGTTCCTTGAGGAGCGCTACATATCCAGAGCCCTCGAACGCCCTCGGGACAACATGGCTGGTGAGTGCGAAGTACCCAGGAAGACTCAGTCATGGCCCTTCTGTGAGCTGCCATGAGAGAAAACTGTGCTTGGAACACTGCGAGGCCCGCCCTGGTACCTGAAGTCACTCTGCTCGAGGAGAAAGTCAGCATCTTAGCACGCTGTGTCGCTACCGGCACACCCAGCATGAACCCATGCCTGGAAGGAAGGCCCTGATTTGCCGTGCAGAAGCGGAGGCGTGCTGCAGCTTCCAGGAGGCGGTGGCCTCTGCTCTGCATGCCTTTAACGGCAGCACAGCTTTCTGGACACCTGGGAGGCTAGCCGGGGCACCCTGTTCCCAGCAGGAACACTGAGTACCCCCAGGTGCACCTGGGTCTGCTAAGCAACATCCAGGCCCGTAGCCCTTCAGAGCCCCCTGTGTGCAGGCCGAGCGTAGGGAAACGCACTGCCCTCTCCTTCGGAGCAGCTTAGTTTCCTCCGCACGCGCACAGGTTCGCGAACACCGTTCTGGCACGTCCCACGTGGCCCGGTGGTCTTACGCGGTGCCCTAATCGGACCTGCCCTCAGAGGAGCCCTCGTCTTCGCGTTTCATTCAGGACATCATGACTGAAGTCACCGTGCCTCCTAGAGGACGGCGGCTTGGGTTCTTACTGCACTTCAAGTGCTGTTCCTTCTGCGGCACTGCAGGCAGCCCCAGGCCCAGAGGAGCAGCTACGGCGTTCCTCGGTTGAGACAGTTCGCCGGATGCGGGACTCCCTACTTCGATAAGTTAATTCAGGGAAGGAAACGCAGGGTAACCGTTGTCTCTTGGGACTCCTTAGAAGCCACAGGGATGTACGCTGAGTGTGCCCATGAAAACGGGGGCCTGCTGGAACTAGCCCTGCTTTCCCATTTTGAGGGCGGCATTCATGCCTGCCTTGAAGCTACCTGACATTCCCGGCTCCCGACAGGCCAGTGAGCCCTGGAAGAATGCTTCGGGGAAAATTATGAGTTTGCTCTCTCTAAACCAGGGGCTTCCGTGGTCGCAGCTCGGTCCGCATGACAGGCTCTAGAGCGAAAGGGAACCGCGACGTGAGAACTCGCCTCCAGGTTAGGCCTTGAGTAGCCATGCAGAAAGGGAGGCATGCAGCTGTTTCCACGAGTTCTCAGTCGCTTATGTCCTTTATTTTAAAGGAAGTACGCGTCCGGGGACTCCTAGGCCCCACGGGTGTGCATCGTTTTCCCTCCGAGGTCACTGAGTGACTCCAGACACCTGTGGGCCGGCGGAGCAATGTCGAGGTCCATTGCTTGATCCCCCGGAGGACCTCTGTGCCTGCCGAGTGCTGGGCAGCAACACACTGCGCGTTCCTTGAGGAGCGCTACATATCCAGAGCCCTCGAACGCCCTCGGGACAACATGGCTGGTGAGTGCGAAGTACCCAGGAAGACTCAGTCATGGCCCTTCTGTGAGCTGCCATGAGAGAAAACTGTGCTTGGAACACTGCGAGGCCCGCCCTGGTACCTGAAGTCACTCTGCTCGAGGAGAAAGTCAGCATCTTAGCACGCTGTGTCGCTACCGGCACACCCAGCATGAACCCATGCCTGGAAGTAAGGCCCTGATTTGCCGTGCAGAAGCGGAGGCGTGCTGCAGCTTCCAGGAGGCGGTGGCCTCTGCTCTGCATGCCTTTAACGGCAGCACAGCTTTCTGGACACCTGGGAGGCTAGCCGGGGCACCCTGCTCCCAGCAGGAACACTGAGTACCCCCAGGTGCACCTGGGTCTGCTAAGCAACATCCAGGCCCGTAGCCCTTCAGAGCCCCCTGTGTGCAGGCCGAGCGTAGGGAAACGCACTGCCCTCTCCTTCGGAGCAGCTTAGTTTCCTCCGCACGCGCACAGGTTCGCGAACACCGTTCTGGCACGTCCCACGTGGCCCGGTGGTCTTACGCGGTGCCCTAATCGGACCTGCCCTCAGAGGAGCCCTCGTCTTCGCGTTTCATTCAGGACATCATGACTGAAGTCACCGTGCCTCCTAGAGGACGGCGGCTTGGGTTCTTACTGCACTTCAAGTGCTGTTCCTTCTGCGGCACTGCAGGCAGCCCCAGGCCCAGAGGAGCAGCTACGGCGTTCCTCGGTTGAGACAGTTCGCCGGATGCGGGACTCCCTACTTCGATAAGTTAATTCAGGGAAGGAAACGCAGGGTAACCGTTGTCTCTTGGGACTCGTTAGAAGCCACAGGGATGTACGCTGAGTGTGCCCATGAAAACGGGGGCCTGCTGGAACTAGCCCTGCTTTCCCATTTTGAGGGCGGCATTCATGCCTGCCTTGAAGCTACCTGACATTCCCGGCTCCCGACAGGCCAGTGAGCCCTGGAAGAATGCTTCGGGGAAAATTATGAGTTTGCTCTCTCTAAACCAGGGGCTTCCGTGGTCGCAGCTCGGTCCGCATGACAGGCTCTAGAGCGAAAGGGAACCGCGACGTGAGAACTCGCCTCCAGGTTAGGCCTTGAGTAGCCATGCAGAAAGGGAGGCATGCAGCTGTTTCCACGAGTTCTCAGTCGCTTATGTCCTTTAGTTTAAAGGAAGTACGCGTCCGGGGACTCCTAGGCCCCACGGGTGTGCATCGTTTTCCCTCCGAGGTCACTGAGTGACTCCAGACACCTGTGGGCCGGCGGAGCAATGTCGAGGTCCATTGGTTGATCCCCCGGAGGACCTCTGTGCCTGCCGAGTGCTGGGCAGCAACACACTGCGCGTTCCTTGAGGAGCGCTACATATCCAGAGCCCTCGAACGCCCTCGGGACAACATGGCTGGTGAGTGCGAAGTACCCAGGAAGACTCAGTCATGGCCCTTGTGTGAGCTGCCATGAGAGAACACTGTGCTTGGAACACTGCGAGGCCCACCCTCGTACCTGAAGTCACTCTGCTTGTGGAGGAAGTCAGCATCTTAGCACGCTGTGTCGCTACCGGCACACCCAACATGAACCCACGCCTGGAAGTAAGGCACTGATTTGCCGTGCAGAAGCGGAGGCGTGCTGCAGCTTCCAGGAGGCGGTGGCCTCTGCTCTGCATGCCTTTAACGGTAGCACAGCTTTCTGGACACCTGCGAGGCTAGCCGGGGCACCCTGCTCCCAGCAGGAACACTGAGTACCCCCAGGTGCACCTGGGTCTGCTAAGCAACATCCAGGCCCGTAGCCCTTCAGAGCCCCCTGTGTGCAGGCCGAGCGTAGGGAAACGCACTGCCCTCTCCTTCGGAGCAGCTTAGTTTCCTGCGCACGTGCACACATTTGCGAACACCGTTCTGGCACGTCCAACGTGGCCCGGTGGTCTTACGCGGTGCCCTAATCGGACCTGCCCTCAGAGGAGCCCTCGTCTTTGCATTTCATTCAGGACCTCATGACTGAAGTCACCGTGCCTCCTAGAGGACGGCGGCTTGAGTTCTTACTGCAGTTTAAGTACTGTTCCTTCTGCGGCACTGCAGGCAGCCCCAGGCCCAGAGGAGCAGCTACGGCGTTCCTCGGTTGAGACAGTTCGCCGGATGCGGGACTCCCTACTTCGATAAGTTAATTCAGGGAAGGAAACTCAGGGTAGCCGGTGTCTGTTGGGACTCGTTAGAAGCCACAGGGATGTATGCTGAGTGTGCCCCAGAAAATGGGGGCCTGCTGGAACTAGCCCTGCTTTCCCATTTTGAGGGCGGCATTCATGCCTGCCTTGAAGCTACCTGATATTCCCGGCTCCCGACAGGCCAGTGAGCCCTGGAAGAATGCTTCGTGTAAAATTATGAGTTTGCTCTCTCTAAACCAGGGGCTTCCGTGGCCGCAGCTCGGTCTGCATGACAGGCTCTAGAGCGAAAGGGAACCTCGACGTGAGAACTCGCCTCCAGGTTAGGCCCTGAGTAGCCGTACAGAAAGGGAGGCATGCAGCTGTTTCCACAAGTTCTCAGTCGCTTATGTGCTTTATTTTAAAGGAAGTACGCGTCCGGGGACTCCTAGGCCCCACGGGTGTGCATCGTTTTCACTCCGAGGTCACTGAGTGCCTCCAGACACCTGTGGGCCGGCGGAGCAACGTCGAGGTCCATTGGTTGATCCCCCGGAGGACCTCTGTGCCTGCCGTGTGCTGGGCAGCAACACACTGCGCGTTCCTTGAGCAGCGCTACATCTCCAGAGCCCTCGAACGCCCTCGGGACAACATGGCTGGTGAGTGCGAAGTGCCCAGGAAGACTCTGTCATGGCCCTTGTGTGAGCTGCCATGAGAGAACACTGTGCTTGGAACACTGCGAGGCCCGACCTCGTACCTGAAGTCACTCTGCTCGAGGAGAAAGTCAGCATCTTAGCACGCTGTGTTGCTACCGGCACACCCAGCATGAACCCATGCCTGGAAGTAAGGCCCTGATTTGCCGTGCAGAAGCGGAGGCGTGCTGCAGCTTCCAGGAGGCGGTGGCCTCTGCTCTGCATGCCTTTAACGGCAGCACAGCTTTCTGGACACCTGGGAGGCTAGCCGGGGCACCCTGCTCCCAGCAGGAACACTGAGTACCCCTAGGTGCACCTGGGTCTGCTAAGCAACATCCAGGCCCGTAGCCCTTCAGAGGCCCCTGTGTGCAGGCCGAGCGTAGGGAAACGCACTGCCCTCTCCTTCGGAGCAGCTTAGTTTCCTCCGCGCGCGCACACATTCGCGAACACCGTTCTGGCACGTCCCACGTGGCCCGGAGGTCTTACGCGGTGCCCTAATCGGAGCTGCCCTCAGAGGAGCCCTCGTCTTCGCGTTCCATCCAGGACCTCATGACTGAAGTCACCGGGCCTCCTAGAGGACGGCGGCTTGGGTTCTTACTGCACATCAAGTCCTGTTCCTTCTGCGGCACTGCAGGCAGCCCCAGGCCCAGAGGAGCAGCTACGGCGTTCCTCGGTTGAGACAGTTCGCCGGATGCGGGACTCCCTACTTCGATAAGTTAATTCAGGGAAGGAAACGCAGGGTAACCGGTGTCTCTTGGGACTCGTTAGAAGCCACAGGGATGTATGCTGAGTGTGCCCCTGAAAATGGGGGCCTGCTGGAACTAGCCCTGCTTTCCCATTTTGAGGGCGGCATTCATGCCTGCCTTGAAGCTACCTGATATTCCCGGCTCCCGACAGGCCAGTGAGCCCTGGAAGAATGCTTCGTGTAAAATTATGAGTTTGCTCTCTCTAAACCAGGGGCTTCCGTGGCCGCAGCTCGGTCTGCATGACAGGCTCTAGAGCGAAAGGGAACCTCGAAGTGAGAACTCGCCTCCAGGTTAGGCCCTGAGTAGCCGTGCAGAAAGGGAGGCATGCAGCTGTTTCCACAATTTCTCAGTCGCTTATGTGCTTTATTTTAAAGGAAGTACGCGTCCCGGGACTCCTAGGCCCCACGGGTGTGCATCGTTTTCCCTCCGAGGTCACTGAGTGCCTCCAGACACCTGTGGGCCGGCGGAGCAACGTCGAGGTCCATTGGTTGATCCCCCGGAGGACCTCTGTGCCTGCCGTGTGCTGGGAAGCAACACACTGCGCGTTCCTTGAGGAGCGCTACATCTCCAGAGCCCTCGAACGCCCTCGGGACAACATGGCTGGTGAGTGCGAAGTGACCAGGAAGACTCTGTCATGGCCCTTGTGTGAGCTGCCATGAGAGAACACTGTGCTTGGAACACTGCGAGGCCCGCCCTCGTATCTGAAGTCACTCTGCTCGAGGAGAAAGTCAGCATCTTAGCACGCTGTGTTGCTACCGGCACAACCAGCATGAACCCATGCCTGGAAGTAAGGCCCTGATTTGCCGTGCAGAAGCGGAGGCGTGCTGCAGCTTCCAGGAGGCGGTGGCCTCTGCTCTCCATGCCTTTAACGGCAGCACAGCTTTCTGGACACCTGGGAGGCTAGCCGGGGCACCCTGCTCCCGGCAGGAACACTGAGTACCCCCAGGTGCACCTGGGTCTGCTAAGCAACATCCAGGCCCGTAGCCCTTCAGAGCCCCCTGTGTGCAGGCCGAGCGTAGGGAAACGCACTGCCCTCTCCTTCGGAGCAGCTTAGTTTCCTCCGCACTCGCACACGTTCGCGAACACCGTTCTGGCACGTCCCACGTGGCCCGGAGGTCGTACGCGGTGCCCTAGTCGGAGCTGCCCTCAGAGGAGCCCTCGTCTTCGCGTTTCATCCAGGACCTCCTGACTGAAGTCACCGTGCCTCCTAGAGGACGGCGGCTTGGGTTCTTACTGCACTTTAAGTCCTGTTCCTTCTGCGGCACTGCAGGCAGCCCCAGGCCCAGAGGAGCAGCTACGGCGTTCCTCGGTTGAGACAGTTCGCCGGATGCGGGACTCCCTACTTCGATAAGTTGATTCAGGGAAGGAAACGCAGGGTAACCGGTGTCTCTTGGGACTCCTTAGAAGCCACAGGGATGTACGCTGAGTGTGCCCATGAAAACGGGGGCCTGCTGGAACTAGCCCTGCTTTCCCATTTTGAGGGCGGCATTCATGCCTGCCTTGAAGCTACCTGATATTCCCGGCTCCCGACAGGCCAGTGAGCCCTGGAAGAATGCTTCGGGGAAAATTATGAGTTTGCTCTCTCTAAACCAGGGGCTTCCGTGGCCGCAGCTCGGTCTGCATGACAGGCTCTAGAGCGAAAGGGAACCTCGACGTGAGAACTCACCTCCAGGTTAGGCCCTGAGTAGCCGTGCAGAAAGGGAGGCATGCAGCTGTTTCCACAACTTCTCAGTCGCTTATGTGCTTTATTTTAAAGGAAGTACGCGTCCCGGGACTCCTAGGCCCCACGGGTGTGCATCGTTTTCCCTCCGAGGTCACTGAGTGCCTCCAGACACCTGTGGGCCGGCGGAGCAACGTCGAGGTCCATTGGTTGATCCCCCGGAGGACCTCTGTGCCTGCCGTGTGCTGGGCAGCAACACACTGCGCGTTCCTTGAGGAGCGCTACATCTCCAGAGCCCTCGAACGCCCTCGGGACAACATGGCTGGTGAGTGCGAAGTGACCAGGAAGACTCTGTCATGGCCCTTGTGTGAGCTGCCATGAGAGAACACTGTGCTTGGAACACTGCGAGGCCCGCCCTCGTATCTGAAGTCACTCTGCTCGAGGAGAAAGTCAGCATCTTAGCACGCTGTGTTGCTACCGGCACAACCAGCATGAACCCATGCCTGGAAGTAAGGCCCTGATTTGCCGTGCAGAAGCGGAGGCGTGCTGCAGCTTCCAGGAGGCGGTGGCCTCTGCTCTCCATGCCTTTAACGGCAGCACAGCTTTCTGGACACCTGGGAGGCTAGCCGGGGCACCCTGCTCCCGGCAGGAACACTGAGTACCCCCAGGTGCACCTGGGTCTGCTAAGCAACATCCAGGCCCGTAGCCCTTCAGAGCCCCCTGTGTGCAGGCCGAGCGTAGGGAAACGCACTGCCCTCTCCTTCGGAGCAGCTTAGTTTCCTCCGCACTCGCACACGTTCGCGAACACCGTTCTGGCACGTCCCACGTGGCCCGGAGGTCGTACGCGGTGCCCTAGTCGGAGCTGCCCTCAGAGGAGCCCTCGTCTTCGCGTTTCATCCAGGACCTCCTGACTGAAGTCACCGTGCCTCCTAGAGGACGGCGGCTTGGGTTCTTACTGCACTTTAAGTCCTGTTCCTTCTGCGGCACTGCAGGCAGCCCCAGGCCCAGAGGAGCAGCTACGGCGTTCCTCGGTTGAGACAGTTCGCCGGATGCGGGACTCCCTACTTCGATAAGTTGATTCAGGGAAGGAAACGCAGGGTAACCGGTGTCTCTTGGGACTCCTTAGAAGCCAGAGGGATGTACGCTGAGTGTGCCCATGAAAACGGGGGCCTGCTGGAACTAGCCCTGCTTTCCCATTTTGAGGGCGGCATTCATGCCTGCCTTGAAGCTACCTGATATTCCCGGCTCCCGACAGGCCAGTGAGCCCTGGAAGAATGCTTCGGGGAAAATTATGAGTTTGCTCTCTCTAAACCAGGGGCTTCCGTGGTCGCAGCTCGGTCCGCATGACAGGCTCTAGAGCGAAAGGGAACCTCGACGTGAGAACTCGCCTCCAGGTTAGGCCCTGAGTAGCCATGCAGAAAGGGAGGCATGCAGCTGTTTCCACGAGTTCTCAGTCGCTTATGTCCTTTAGTTTAAAGGAAGTACGCGTCCGGGGACTCCTAGGCCCCACGGGTGTGCATCGTTTTCCCTCCGAGGTCACTGAGTGCCTCCAGACACCTGTGGGCCAGCGGAGCAACGTCGAGGTCCATTGGTTGATCCCCCAGAGGACCTCTGTGCCTGCCGAATGCTGGGCAGCAACACACTGCGCGTTCCTTGAGGAGCGCTACATATCCAGAGCCCTCGAACGCCCTCGGGACAACATGGCTGGTGAGTGCGAAGTACCCAGGAAGACTCAGTCATGGCCCTTGTGTGAGCTGCCATGAGAGATCACTGTGCTTGGAACACTGCGAGGCCCGCCCTCGTACCTGAAGTCACTCTGCTCGAGGAGAAAGTCAGCATCTTAGCACGCTGTGTCGCTACCGGCACACCCAGCATGAACCCATGCCTGGAAGTAAGGCCCTGATTTGCCGTGCAGAAGCGGAGGCGTGCTGCAGCTTCCAGGAGGCGGTGGCCTCTGCTCTGCATGCCTTTAACGGCAGCACAGCTTTCTGGACACCTGGGAGGCTAGCCGGGGCACCCTGCTCCCAGCAGGAACACTGAGTACCCCCAGGTGCACCTGGGTCTGCTAAGCAACATCCAGGCCCGTAGCCCTTTAGAGCCCCCTGTGTGCAGGCCGTGCGTAGGGAAACGCACTGCCCTCTCCTTCAGAGCAGCTTAGTTTCCTCAGCACTCGCACACGTTCGCGAACGCCGTTCTGGCACGTCCCATGTGGTGCGGAGGTCTTACGCGGTGCCCTAGTCGGAGCTGCCCTCAGAGGAGCCCTCGTCTTGGCGTTCCATCCAGGACCTCATGACTGAAGTCACCGTGCCTCCTAGAGGACGGCGACTTGGGTTCTTACTGCACTTTAAGTACTGTTCCTTCTGCGGCACTGCAGGCAGCCCCAGGCCCAGAGGAGCAGCTACAGCGTTCCTCGGTTGAGACAGTTCGCCAAATGCGGGACTCCCTACTTCGATAAGTTGATTCAGGGAAGGAAACGCAGGGTAACAGGTGTCTATTGGGACTCCTTAGAAGCCAAAGGGATGTATGCTGAGTGTGCCCATGAAAATGGGGGCCTGCTGGAACTAGCCCTGCTTTCCCATTTTGCGGGCGGCATTCATGCCTGCCTTGAAGGTACCTGACATTCCCGGCTCCCGACAGGCCAGTGAGCCCTGGAAGAATGCTTCGGGGAAAATTATGAGTTTGCTCTCTCTAAACCAGGGGCTTCCGTGGCCGCAGCTCGGTCTGCATGACAGGCTCTAGAGCGAACGGGAACCTCGAAGTGAGAACTCGCCTCCAGGTTCGGCCCTGAGTAGACGTGCAGAAAGGGAGGCATGCAGCTGTTTCACGAGTTCTCAGTCGCTTATGTCCTTTATTTTAAAGGAAGTACGGGTCCGGGGTCTCCTAGGCCCCACAGGTGTGCATCGTTTTCCCTCCGAGGTCACTGAGTGCCTCCAGACACCTGTGGGCCGGCGGAGCAACATCGAGGTCCATTGGTTGATCCCCCGGAGGACCTCTGTGCCTGCCGTGTGCTGGGCAGCAACACACTGCGCGTTCCTTGAGGAGCGCTACATCTCCAGAGCCCTCGAACGCCCTCCGGAAAACATGGCTGGTGAGTGCGAAGTACCCAGGAAGACTCAGTCATGGCCCTTGTGTGAGCTGCCATGAGAGAACACTGTGCTTGGAACACTGCGAGGCCCACCCTCGTACCTGAAGTCACTCTGCTCGTGGAGAAAGTCAGCATCTTAGCACGCTGTGTCGCTACCGGCACACCCAACATGAACCCATGCCTGGAAGTAAGGCCCTGATTTGCCGTGCAGAAGCGGAGGCGTGCTGCAGCTTCCAGGAGGCGGTGGCCTCTGCTCTGCATGCCTTTAACGGCAGCACAGCTTTCTGGACACCTGGGAGGCTAGCCGGGGCACCCTGCTCCCAGCAGGAACACTGAGTACCCCCAGGTGCACCTGGGTCTTCTAAGCAACATCCAGGCCCGTAGCCCTTCAGAGCCCCCTGTGTGCAGGCCGAGCGTAGGGAAACGCACTGCCCTCTCCTTCGGAGCAGCTTAGTTTCCTCCGCACGCGCACACGTTCGCGAACACCGTTCTGGCACATCCCACGTGGCGCGGAGGTCTTACACGGTGCCCTAATCGGATCTGCCCTCAGAGGAGCCCTCGTCTTCGCGTTCCATCCAGGACCTCATGACTGAAGTCACCGGGCCTCCTAGAGGACGGCGGCTTGGGTTCTTACTGCACATCAAGTCCTGTTCCTTCTGCGGCACTGCAGGCAGCCCCAGGCCCAGAGGAGCAGCTACGGTGTTCCTCGGTTGAGACAGTTCGCCGGATGCGGGACTCCCTACTTCGATAAGTTAATTCAGGGAAGGAAACGCAGGGTAACCGTTGTCTCTTGTTACTCGTTAGAAGCCACAGGGATGTACGCTGAGTGTGCCCATGAAAACAGGGGCCTGCTGGAACTAGCTCTGCTTTCCCATTTTGAGGGCGGCATTCATGCCTGCCTTGAAGCTACCTGACATTCCCGGCTCCCGACAGGCCAGTGAGCCCTGGAAGAATGCTTCGGGGAAAATTATGAGTTTGCTCTCTCTAAACCAGGGGCTTCCGTGGTCGCAGCTCGGTCCGCATGACAGGCTCTAGAGCGAAAGGGAACCGCGACGTGAGAATTCGCCTCCAGGTTAGGCCTTGAGTAGCCATGCAGAAAGGGAGGCATGCAGCTGTTTCCACGAGTTCTCAGTCGCTTATGTCCTTTAGTTTAAAGGAAGTACGCGTCCGGGGACTCCTAGGCCCCACGGGTGTGCATCGTTTTCCCTCCGAGGTCACTGAGTGCCTCCAGACACCTGTGGGCCGGCGGAGCAACGTCGAGGTCCATTGGTTGATCCCCCGGAGGACCTCTGTGCCTGCCGAGTGCTGGGCAGCAACACACTGCGCGTTCCTTGAGGAGCGCTACATCTCCAGAGCCCTCGAACGCCCTCGGGACAACATGGCTGGTGAGTGCGAAGTACCCAGGAAGACTCAGTCATGGCCCTTGTGTGAGCTGCCATGAGAGAACACTGTGCTTGGAACACTGCGAGGCCCACCCTCGTACCTGAAGTCACTCTGCTCGTGGAGAAAGTCAGCATCTTAGCACGCTGTGTCGCTACCGGCACACCCAACATGAACCCATGCCTGGAAGGAAGGCCCTGATTTGCCGTGCAGAAGCGGAGGCGTGCTGCAGCTTCCAGGAGGTGGTGGCCTCTGCTCTGCATGCCTTTAACGGTAGCACAGCTTTCTGGACACCTGCGAGGCTAGCCGGGGCACCCTGCTCCCAGCAGGAACACTGAGTACCCCCAGGTGCACCTGGGTCTGCTAAGCAACATCCAGGCCCGTAGCCCTTCAGAGCCCCCTGTGTGCAGGCCGAGCGTAGGGAAACGCACTGCCCTCTCCTTCGGAGCAGCTTAGTTTCCTGCGCACGTGCACACATTCGCGAACACCGTTCTGGCACGTCCAACGTGGCCCGGTGGTCTTACGCGGTGCCCTAATCGGACCTGCCCTCAGAGGAGCCCTCGTCTTCGCATTTCATTCAGGACCTCATGACTGAAGTCACCGTGCCTCCTAGAGGACGGCGGCTTGAGTTCTTACTGCAGTTTAAGTACTGTTCCTTCTGCGGCACTGCAGGCAGCCCCAGGCCCAGAGGAGCAGCTACGGCGTTCCTTGGTTGAGACAGTTCGCCGGATGCGGGACTCCCTACTTCGATAAGTTAATTCAGGGAAGGAAACGCAGGGTAGCCGGTGTCTGTTGGGACTCGTTAGAAGCCACAGGGATGTACGCTGAGTGTGCCCATGAAAACGGGGGCCTGCTGGAACTAGCCCTGCTTTCCCATTTTGAGGGCGGCATTCATGCCTGCCTTGAAGCTACCTGACATTCCCGGCTCCCGACAGGCCAGTGAGCCCTGGAAGAATGCTTCGGGGAAAATTATAAGTTTGCTCTCTCTAAACCAGGGGCTTCCGTGGTCGCAGCTCGGTCCGCATGACAGGCTCTAGAGCGAAAGGGAACCGCGACGTGAGAACTCGCCTCCAGGTTAGGCCTTGAGTAGCCATGCAGAAAGGGAGGCATGCAGCTGTTTCCACGAGTTCTCAGTCGCTTATGTCCTTTAGTTTAAAGGAAGTACGCGTCCGGGGACTCCTAGGCCCCACGGGTGTGCATCGTTTTCCCTCCGAGGTCACTGAGTGCCTCCAGACACCTGTGGGCCGGCGGAGCAACGTCGAGGTCCATTGGTTGATCCCCCGGAGGACCTCTGTGCCTGCCGAGTGCTGGGCAGCAACACACTGCGCGTTCCTTGAGGAGCGCTACATCTCCAGAGCCCTCGAACGCACTCGGGACAACATGGCTGGTGAGTGCGAAGTACCCAGGAAGACTCAGTCATGGCCCTTGTGTGAGCTGCCATGAGAGAACACTGTGCTTGGAACACTGCGAGGCCCACCCTCGTACCTGAAGTCACTCTGCTCGTGGAGAAAGTCAGCATCTTAGCACGCTGGGTCGCTACCGGCACACCCAACATGAACCCATGCCTGGAAGGAAGGCCCTGATTTGCCGTGCAGAAGCGGAGGCGTGCTGCAGCTTCCAGGAGGTGGTGGCCTCTGCTCTGCATGCCTTTAACGGTAGCACAGCTTTCTGGACACCTGCGAGGCTAGCCGGGGCACCCTGCTCCCAGCAGGAACACTGAGTACCCCCAGGTGCACCTGGGTCTGCTAAGCAACATCCAGGCCCGTAGCCCTTCAGAGCCCCCTGTGTGCAGGCCGAGCGTAGGGAAACGCACTGCCCTCTCCTTCGGAGCAGCTTAGTTTCCTCCGCACTCGCACACGTTCGCGAACACCGTTCTGGCACGTCCCACGTGGCCCGGAGGTCGTACGCGGTGCCCTAGTCGGAGCTGCCCTCAGAGGAGCCCTCGTCTTCGCGTTTCATCCAGGACCTCCTGACTGAAGTCACCGTGCCTCCTAGAGGACGGCGGCTTAGGTTCTTACTGCACTTTAAGTCCTGTTCCTTCTGCGGCACTGCAGGCAGCCCCAGGCCCAGAGGAGCAGCTACGGCGTTCCTCGGTTGAGACAGTTCGCCGGATGCGGGACTCCCTACTTCGATAAGTTGATTCAGGGAAGGAAACGCAGGGTAACCGGTGTCTCTTGGGACTCCTTAGAAGCCAGAGGGATGTACGCTGAGTGTGCCCATGAAAACGGGGGCCTGCTGGAACTAGCCCTGCTTTCCCATTTTGAGGGCGGCATTCATGCCTGCCTTGAAGCTACCTGATATTCCCGGCTCCCGACAGGCCAGTGAGCCCTGGAAGAATGCTTCGGGGAAAATTATGAGTTTGCTCTCTCTAAACCAGGGGCTTCCGTGGTCGCAGCTCGGTCCGCATGACAGGCTCTAGAGCGAAAGGGAACCTCGACGTGAGAACTCGCCTCCAGGTTAGGCCCTGAGTAGCCATGCAGAAAGGGAGGCATGCAGCTGTTTCCACGAGTTCTCAGTCGCTTATGTCCTTTAGTTTAAAGGAAGTACGCGTCCGGGGACTCCTAGGCCCCACGGGTGTGCATCGTTTTCCCTCCGAGGTCACTGAGTGCCTCCAGACACCTGTGGGCCAGCGGAGCAACGTCGAGGTCCATTGGTTGATCCCCCAGAGGACCTCTGTGCCTGCCGAGTGCTGGGCAGCAACACACTGCGCGTTCCTTGAGGAGCGCTACATATCCAGAGCCCTCGAACGCCCTCGGGACAACATGGCTGGTGAGTGCGAAGTACCCAGGAAGACTCAGTCATGGCCCTTGTGTGAGCTGCCATGAGAGATCACTGTGCTTGGAACACTGCGAGGCCCGCCCTCGTACCTGAAGTCACTCTGCTCGAGGAGAAAGTCAGCATCTTAGCACGCTGTGTCGCTACCGGCACACCCAGCATGAACCCATGCCTGGAAGTAAGGCCCTGATTTGCCGTGCAGAAGCGGAGGCGTGCTGCAGCTTCCAGGAGGTGGTGGCCTCTGCTCTGCATGCCTTTAACGGCAGCACAGCTTTCTGGACACCTGGGAGGCTAGCCGGGGCACCCTGCTCCCAGCAGGAACACTGAGTACCCCCAGGTGCACCTGGGTCTGCTAAGCAACATCCAGGCCCGTAGCCCTTTAGAGCCCCCTGTGTGCAGGCCGTGCGTAGGGAAACGCACTGCCCTCTCCTTCAGAGCAGCTTAGTTTCCTCAGCACTCGCACACGTTCGCGAACGCCGTTCTGGCACGTCCCATGTGGTGCGGAGGTCTTACGCGGTGCCCTAGTCGGAGCTGCCCTCAGAGGAGCCCTCGTCTTGGCGTTCCATCCAGGACCTCATGACTGAAGTCACCGTGCCTCCTAGAGGACGGCGACTTGGGTTCTTACTGCACTTTAAGTACTGTTCCTTCTGCGGCACTGCAGGCAGCCCCAGGCCCAGAGGAGCAGCTACAGCGTTCCTCGGTTGAGACAGTTCGCCGGATGCGGGACTCCCTACTTCGATAAGTTGATTCAGGGAAGGAAACGCAGGGTAACAGGTGTCTATTGGGACTCCTTAGAAGCCAAAGGGATGTATGCTGAGTGTGCCCATGAAAATGGGGGCCTGCTGGAACTAGCCCTGCTTTCCCATTTTGCGGGCGGCATTCATGCCTGCCTTGAAGGTACCTGACATTCCCGGCTCCCGACAGGCCAGTGAGCCCTGGAAGAATGCTTCGGGGAAAATTATGAGTTTGCTCTCTCTAAACCAGGGGCTTCCGTGGCCGCAGCTCGGTCTGCATGACAGGCTCTAGAGCGAAAGGGAACCTCGAAGTGAGAACTCGCCTCCAGGTTCGGCCCTGAGTAGACGTGCAGAAAGGGAGGCATGCAGCTGTTTCACGAGTTCTCAGTCGCTTATGTCCTTTATTTTAAAGGAAGTACGCGTCCGGGGTCTCCTAGGCCCCACAGGTGTGCATCGTTTTCCCTCCGAGGTCACTGAGTGCCTCCAGACACCTGTGGGCCGGCGGAGCAACATCGAGGTCCATTGGTTGATCCCCCGGAGGACCTCTGTGCCTGCCGTGTGCTGGGCAGCAACACACTGCGCGTTCCTTGAGGAGCGCTACATCTCCAGAGCCCTCGAACGCCCTCCGGACAACATGGCTGGTGAGTGCGAAGTACCCAGGAAGACTCAGTCATGGCCCTTGTGTGAGCTGCCATGAGAGAACACTGTGCTTGGAACACTGCGAGGCCCACCCTCGTACCTGAAGTCACTCTGCTCGTGGAGAAAGTCAGCATCTTAGCACGCTGTGTCGCTACCGGCACACCCAACATGAACCCATGCCTGGAAGTAAGGCCCTGATTTGCCGTGCAGAAGCGGAGGCGTGCTGCAGGTTCCAGGAGGCGGTGGCCTCTGCTCTGCATGCCTTTAACGGCAGCACAGCTTTCTGGACACCTGGGAGGCTAGCCGGGGCACCCTGCTCCCAGCAGGAACACTGAGTACCCCCAGGTGCACCTGGGTCTTCTAAGCAACATCCAGGCCCGTAGCCCTTCAGAGCCCCCTGTGTGCAGGCCGAGCGTAGGGAAACGCACTGCCCTCTCCTTCGGAGCAGCTTAGTTTCCTCCGCACGCGCACACGTTCGCGAACACCGTTCTGGCACATCCCACGTGGCGCGGAGGTCTTACACGGTGCCCTAATCGGATCTGCCCTCAGAGGAGCCCTCGTCTTCGCGTTCCATCCAGGACCTCATGACTGAAGTCACCGGGCCTCCTAGAGGACGGCGGCTTGGGTTCTTACTGCACATCAAGTCCTGTTCCTTCTGCGGCACTGCAGGCAGCCCCAGGCCCAGAGGAGCAGCTACGGTGTTCCTCGGTTGAGACAGTTCGCCGGATGCGGGACTCCCTACTTCGATAAGTTAATTCAGGGAAGGAAACGCAGGGTAACCGTTGTCTCTTGTTACTCGTTAGAAGCCACAGGGATGTACGCTGAGTGTGCCCATGAAAACAGGGGCCTGCTGGAACTAGCCCTGCTTTCCCATTTTGAGGGCGGCATTCATGCCTGCCTTGAAGCTACCTGACATTCCCGGCTCCCGACAGGCCAGTGAGCCCTGGAAGAATGCTTCGGGGAAAATTATGAGTTTGCTCTCTCTAAACCAGGGGCTTCCGTGGTCGCAGCTCGGTCCGCATGACAGGCTCTAGAGCGAAAGGGAACCGCGACGTGAGAACTCGCCTCCAGGTTAGGCCTTGAGTAGCCATGCAGAAAGGGAGGCATGCAGGTGTTTCCACGAGTTCTCAGTCGCTTATGTCCTTTAGTTTAAAGGAAGTACGCGTCCGGGGACTCCTAGGCCCCACGGGTGTGCATCGTTTTCCCTCCGAGGTCACTGAGTGCCTCCAGACACCTGTGGGCCGGCGGAGCAACGTCGAGGTCCATTGGTTGATCCCCCGGAGGACCTCTGTGCCTGCCGAGTGCTGGGCAGCAACACACTGCGCGTTCCTTGAGGAGCGCTACATCTCCAGAGCCCTCGAACGCCCTCGGGACAACATGGCTGGTGAGTGCGAAGTACCCAGGAAGACTCAGTCATGGCCCTTGTGTGAGCTGCCATGAGAGAACACTGTGCTTGGAACACTGCGAGGCCCACCCTCGTACCTGAAGTCACTCTGCTCGTGGAGAAAGTCAGCATCTTAGCACGCTGTGTCGCTACCGGCACACCCAACATGAACCCATGCCTGGAAGGAAGGCCCTGATTTGCCGTGCAGAAGCGGAGGCGTGCTGCAGCTTCCAGGAGGTGGTGGCCTCTGCTCTGCATGCCTTTAACGGTAGCACAGCTTTCTGGACACCTGCGAGGCTAGCCGGGGCACCCTGCTCCCAGCAGGAACACTGAGTACCCCCAGGTGCACCTGGGTCTGCTAAGCAACATCCAGGCCCGTAGCCCTTCAGAGCCCCCTGTGTGCAGGCCGAGCGTAGGGAAACGCACTGCCCTCTCCTTCGGAGCAGCTTAGTTTCCTGCGCACGTGCACACATTCGCGAACACCGTTCTGGCACGTCCAACGTGGCCCGGTGGTCTTACGCGGTGCCCTAATCGGACCTGCCCTCAGAGGAGCCCTCGTCTTCGCATTTCATTCAGGACCTCATGACTGAAGTCACCGTGCCTCCTAGAGGACGGCGGCTTGAGTTCTTACTGCAGTTTAAGTACTGTTCCTTCTGCGGCACTGCAGGCAGCCCCAGGCCCAGAGGAGCAGCTACAGCGTTCCTCGGTTGAGACAGTTCGCCGGATGCGGGACTCCCTACTTCGATAAGTTGATTCAGGGAAGGAAACGCAGGGTAACCGGTGTCTATTGGGACTCCTTAGAAGCCACAGTGATGTACGCTGAGTGTGCCCATGAAAATGGGGGCCTGCTGGAACTAGCCCTGCTTTCCCATTTTGAGGGCGGCATTCATGCCTGCCTTGAAGCTACCTGACATTCCCGGCTCCCGACTGGCCAGTGAGCCCTGGAAGAATGCTTCGTGTCAAATTATGAGTTTGCTCTCTCTAAACCAGGGGCTTCCGTGGTTGCAGCTCGGTCTGCATGACAGGCACTAGAGCGAAAGGGAACCTCGAAGTGAGAACTCGCCTCCAGGTTAGGCCCTGAGTAGCCGTGCAGAAAGGGAGGTATGCAGCTGTTTCACGAGTTCTCAGTCGCTTATGTCCTTTATTTTAAAGGAAGTACGCGTCCGGGGACTCCTAGGCCCCACGGGTGTGCATCGTTTTCCCTCCGAGGTCACTGAGTGCCTCCAGACACCTGTGGGCCGGCGGAGCAACATCGAGGTCCATTGGTTGATCCCCCGGAGGACCTCTCTGCCTGCCGAGTGCTGGGCAACAACACACTGCGCGTTCCTTGTGGAGCGCTACATATCCAGAGCCCTCGAAAGCCCTCGGGACAACATGGCTGGTGAGTGCGAAGTACCCAGGAAGACTCTGACATGGCCCTTGTGTGAGTTGCCCTGAGAGAACACTGTGCTTGGAACACTGCGAGGCCCGCCCTCGTACCTGAAGTCACTCTGCTCGAGGAGAAAGTCAGCATCTTAGCACGCTGTGTTGCTACCGGCACACCCAGCATGAACCCATGCCTGGAAGGAAGGCCCTGATTTGCCGTGCAGAAGCGGAGGCGTGCTGCAGCTTCCAGGAGGCGGTGGCCTCTGCTCTGCATGCCTTTAACGGCAGCACAGCTTTCTGGACACCTGGGAGGCTAGCCGGGGCACCCTGCTCCCAGCAGGAACACTGAGTACCCCCAGGTGCACCTGGGTCTGCTAAGCAACATCCAGGCCCGTAGCCCTTCAGAGCCCCCTGTGTGCAGGCCGAGCGTAGGGAAACGCACTGCCCTCTCCTTCGGAGCAGCTTAGTTTCCTCCGCACGCGCACACGTTCGCGAACACCGTTCTGGCACGTCCCACGTGGCGCGGAGGTCTTACGCGGTGCCCTAATTGGAGCTGCCCTCAGAGGAGCCCTCGTCTTCGCGTTCCATCCAGGACCTCATGACTGAAGTCACCGGGCCTCCTAGAGGACGGCGGCTTGGGTTCTTACTGCACATCAAGTCCTGTTCCTTCTGCGGCACTGCAGGCAGCCCCAGGCCCAGAGGAGCAGCTACGGCGTTCCTCGGTTGAGACAGTTCGCCGGATGCGGGACTCCCTACTTCGATAAGTTAATTCAGGGAAGGAAACGCAGGGTAACCGGTGTCTCTTGGGACTCGTTAGAAGCCACAGGGATGTACGCTGAGTGTGCCCATGAAAATGGGGGCCTGCTGGAACTAGCCCTGCTTTCCCATTTTGAGGGCGGCATTCATGCCTGCCTTGAAGCTACCTGATATTCCCGGCTCCCGACAGGCCAGTGAGCCCTGGAAGAATGCTTCGTGTAAAATTATGAGTTTGCTCTCTCTAAACCAGGGGCTTCCGTGGCCGCAGCTCAGTCTGCATGACAGGCTCTAGAGCGAAAGGGAACCTTGAAGTGAGAACTCGCCTCCAGGTTAGGCCCTGAGTAGATGTGCAGAAAGGGAGGCATGCAGCTGTTTCACGAGTTCTCAGTCGCTTATGTCCTTTATTTTAAAGGAAGTACGCGTCCGGGGACTCCTAGGCCCCACAGGTGTGCATCGTTTTCCCTCCGAGGTCACTGAGTGACTCCAGACACCTGTGGGCCGGCGGAGCAATGTCGAGGTCCATTGGTTGATCCCCCGGAGGACCTCTGTGCCTGCCGAGTGCTGGGCAGCAACACACTGCGCGTTCCTTGAGGAGCGCTACATCTCCAGAGCCCTCGAACGCCCTCGGGACAACATGGCTGGTGAGTAAGAAGTACCCAGGAAGACTCAGTCATGGCCCTTCTGTGAGCTGCCATGAGAGAACACTGTGCTTGGAACACTGCGAGGCCCGCCCTGGTACCTGAACTCACTCTGCTCGAGGAGAAAGTCAGCATCTTAGCACGCTGTGTCGCTACCGGCACACCCAGCATGAACCCATGCCTGGAAATAAGGCCCTGATTCGCCGTGCAGAAGCGGAGGCATGCTGCAGCTTCCAGGAGGTGGTGGCCTCTGCTCTGCATGCCTTTAACGGCAGCACAGCTTTCTGGACACCTGGGAGGCTAGCCGGGGCACCCTGCTCTCAGCAGGAACACTGAGTACCCCCAGGTGCACCTGGGTCTGCTAAGCAACATCCAGGCCCGTAGCCCTTCAGAGCCCCCTGTGTGCAGGCCGAGCATAGGGAAACGCACTGCCCTCTCCTTCGGAGCAGCTTAGTTTCCTCCGCACTCGCACACGTTCGCGAACACCGTTCCGGCACGTCCCACGTGGCGCGGAGGTCTTACGCGGTGCCCTAATCGGAGCTGCCCTCAGAGGAGCCCTCGTCTTCGCGTTCCATCCAGGACCTCCTGACTGAAGTCACCGGGCCCCCTAGAGTACGGCGGCTTGGGTTCTTACTGCACTTCAAGTCCTGTTCCTTCTGCGGCACTGCAGGCAGCCCCAGGCCCAGAGGAGCAGCTACGGCGTTCCTCGGTTGAGACAGTTCGCCGGATGCGGGACTCCCTACTTCGATAAGTTAATTCAGGGAAGGAAACGCAGGGTAACCGGTGTCTCTTGGGACTCGTTAGAAGCCACAGGGATGTACGCTGAGTGTGCCCATGAAAACGGGGGCCTGCTGGAACTAGCCCTGCTTTCCCATTTTGAGGGCGGCATTCATGCCTGCCTTGAAGCTACCTGATATTCCCGGCTCCCGACAGGCCAGTGAGCCCTGGAAGAATGCTTCGGGGAAAATTATGAGTTTGCTCTCTCTAAACCAGGGGCTTCCGTGGTCGCAGCTCGGTCCGCATGACAGGCTCTATAGCGAAAGGGAACCTCGACGTGAGAACTCGCCTCCAGGTTAGGCCCTGAGTAGCCATGCAGAAAGGGAGGCATGCAGCTGTTTCCACGAGTTCTCAGTCACTTATGTCCTTTAGTTTAAAGGAAGTACGCGTCCGGGGACTCCTAGGCCCCACGGGTGTGCATCGTTTTCCCTCCGAGGTCACTGAGTGCCTCCAGACACCTGTGGGCCGGCGGAGCAACGTCGAGGTCCATTGGTTGATCCCCCGGAGGACCTCTGTGCCTGCCGAGTGCTGGGCAGCAACACACTGCGCGTTCCTTGAGGAGCGCGACATCTCCAGAGCCCTCGAACGCCCTCGGGACAACATGGCTGGTGAGTGCGAAATACCCAGGAAGACTCAGTCATGGCCCTTGTGTGAGCTGCCATGAGAGAACACTGTGCTTGGAACACTGTGAGGCCCACCCTCGTACCTGAAGTCACTCTGCTCGAGGAGAAAGTCAGCATCTTAGCACGCTGTGTCGCTACCGGCACACCCAACATGAACCCATGCCTGGAAGGAAGGCCCTGATTTGCCGTGCAGAAGTGGAGGCGTGCTGCAGCTTCCAGGAGGCGGTGGCCTCTGCTCTGCATGCCTTTAACGGCAGCACAGATTTCTGGACACCTGGGAGGCTAGCCGGGGCACCCTGCTCCCAGCAGGAACACTGAGTACCCCCAGGTGCACCTGGGTCTGCTAAGCAACATCCAGGCCCGTAGCCCTTCAGAGCCCCCTGTGTGCAGGCCGAGCGTAGGGAAACGCACTGCCCTCTCCTTCGGAGCAGCTTAGTTTCCTCCGCACGCGCACACGTTCGCGAACACCGTTTTGGCACGTCCCACGTGGCCCGGTGGTCTTACGCGGTGCCCTAATCGGACCTGCCCTCAGAGGAGCCCTCGTCTTCGCGTTTCATTCAGGACATCATGACTGAAGTCACCGTGCCTCCTAGAGGACGGCGGCTTGGATTCTTACTGCACTTCAAGTGCTGTTCCTTCTGCGGCACTGCAGGCAGCCCCAGGCCCAGAGGAGCAGCTACAGCGTTCCTCGGTTGAGACAGTTCGCCGGATGCGGGACTCCCTACTTCGATAAGTTAATTCAGGGAAGGAAACGCAGGGTAACCGTTGTCTCTTGGGACTCGTTAGAAGCCACAGGGATGTACGCTGAGTGTGCCCATGAAAACGGGGGCCTGCTGGAACTAGCCCTGCTTTCCCATTTTGAGGGCGGCATTCATGCCTGCCTTGAAGCTACCTGACATTCCCGGCTCCCGACAGGCCAGTGAGCCCTGGAAGAATGCTTCGGGGAAAATTATGAGTTTGCTCTCTCTAAACCAGGGGCTTCCATGGTCGCAGCTCAGTCCGCATGACAGGCTCTAGAGCGAAAGGGAACCGCGACGTGAGAACTCGCCTCCAGGTTAGGCCTTGAGTAGCCATGCAGAAAGGGAGGCATGCAGCTGTTTCCACGAGTTCTCAGTCGCTTATGTCCTTTAGTTTAAAGGAAGTATACGTCCGGGGACTCCTAGGCCCCACGGGTGTGCATCGTTTTCCCTCCGAGGTCACTGAGTGCCTCCAGACACCTGTGGGCCGGCGGAGCAACGTCGAGGTCCATTGGTTGATCCCCCGGAGGACCTCTGTGCCTGCCGAGTGCTGGGCAGCAACACACTGCGCGTTCCTTGAGGAGCGCTACATCTCCAGAGCCCTCGAACGCCCTTGGGACAACATGGCTGGTGAGTGCGAAGTACCCAGGAAGACTCAGTCATGGCCCTTGTGTGAGCTGCCATGAGAGAACACTGTGCTTGGAACACTGCGAGGCCCACCCTCGTACCTGAAATCACTCTGCTCGTGGAGAAAGTCAGCATCTTAGCATGCTGTGTCGCTACCGGCACACCCAACATGAACCCATGCCTGGAAGGAAGGCCCTGATTTGCCGTGCAGAAGCGGAGGCGTGCTGCAGCTTCCAGGAGGCAGTGGCCTCTGCTCTGCATGCCTTTAACGGTAGCACAGCTTTCTGGACACCTGCGAGGCTAGCCGGGGCACCCTGCTCCCAGCAGGAACACTGAGTACCCCCAGGTGCACCTGGGTCTGCTAAGCAACATCCAGGCCCGTAGCCCTTCAGAGCCCCCTGTGTGCAGGCCGAGCGTAGGGAAACGCACTGCCCTCTCCTTCGGAGCAGCTTAGTTTCCTCCGCACGCGCACACGTTCGCGAACACCGTTCTGGCACGTCCCACGTGGCCCGGTGGTCTTACACGGTGCCCTAATCGGACCTGCCCTCAGAGGAACCCTCGTCTTCGCGTTTCATTCAGGACAACATGACTGAAGTCACTGGGCCTCCTAGAGGACGGCGGCTTGGGTTCTTACTGCACTTTAAGTACTGTTCCTTCTGCGGCACTGCAGGCAGCCCCAGGCCCAGAGGAGCAGCTACAGCGTTCCTCGGTTGAGACAGTTCGCCGGATGCGGGACTCCCTACTTCGATAAGTTGATTCAGGGAAGGAAACGCAGGGTAACCGGTGTCTATTGGGACTCGTTAGAAGCCACAGGGATGTATGCTGAGTGTGCCCCTGAAAATGGGGGCCTGCTGGAACTAGCCCTGCTTTCCCATTTTGAGGGCGGCATTCATGCCTGCCTTGAAGCTACCTGACATTCCCGGCTCCCGACAGGCCAGTGAGCCCTGGAAGAATGCTTCGGGGAAAATTATGAGTTTGCTCTCTCTAAACCAGGGGCTTCCGTGGTCGCAGCTCGGTCCGCATGACAGGCTCTAGAGCGAAAGGGAACCGCGACGTGAGAACTCGCCTCCAGGTTAGGCCTTGAGTAGCCATGCAGAAAGGGAGGCATGCAGCTGTTTCCACGAGTTCTCAGTCGCTTATGTCCTTTAGTTTAAAGGAAGTACGCGTCCGGGGACTCCTAGGCCCCACGGGTGTGCATCGTTTTCCCTCCGAGGTCACTGAGTGACTCCAGACACCTGTGGGCCGGCGGAGCAACGTCGAGGTCCATTGGTTGATCCCCCGGAGGACCTCTGTGCCTGCCGAGTGCTGGGCAGCAACACACTGCGCGTTCCTTGAGGAGCGCGACATCTCCAGAGCCCTCGAACGCCCTCGGGACAACATGGCTGGTGAGTGCGAAATACCCAGGAAGACTCAGTCATGGCCCTTGTGTGAGCTGCCATGAGAGAACACTGTGCTTGGAACACTGTGAGGCCCACCCTCGTACCTGAAGTCACTCTGCTCGTGGAGAAAGTCAGCATCTTAGCACGCTGTGTCGCTACCGGCACACCCAACATGAACCCATGCCTGGAAGGAAGGCCCTGATTTGCCGTGCAGAAGCGGAGGTGTGCTGCAGCTTCCAGGAGGCGGTGGCCTCTGCTCTGCATGCCTTTAACGGCAGCACAGCTTTCTGGACACCTGGGAGGCTAGCCGGGGCACCCTGCTCCCAGCAGGAACACTGAGTACCCCCAGGTGCACCTGGGTCTGCTAAGCAACATCCAGGCCCGTAGCCCTTCAGAGCCCCCTGTGTGCAGGCCGAGCGTAGGGAAACGCACTGCCCTCTCCTTCGGAGCAGCTTAGTTTCCTCCGCACGCGCACACGTTCGCGAACACCGTTTTGGCACGTCCCACGTGGCCCGGTGGTCTTACGCGGTGCCCTAATCGGACCTGCCCTCAGAGGAGCCCTCGTCTTCGCGTTTCATTCAGGACATCATGACTGAAGTCACCGTGCCTCCTAGAGGACGGCGGCTTGGATTCTTACTGCACTTCAAGTGCTGTTCCTTCTGCGGCACTGCAGGCAGCCCCAGGCCCAGAGGAGCAGCTACAGCGTTCCTCGGTTGAGACAGTTCGCCGGATGCGGGACTCCCTACTTCGATAAGTTAATTCAGGGAAGGAAACGCAGGGTAACCGTTGTCTCTTGGGACTCGTTAGAAGCCACAGGGATGTACGCTGAGTGTGCCCATGAAAACGGGGGCCTGCTGGAACTAGCCCTGCTTTCCCATTTTGAGGGCGGCATTCATGCCTGCCTTGAAGCTACCTGACATTCCCGGCTCCCGACAGGCCAGTGAGCCCTGGAAGAATGCTTCGGGGAAAATTATGAGTTTGCTCTCTCTAAACCAGGGGCTTCCATGGTCGCAGCTCGGTCCGCATGACAGGCTCTAGAGCGAAAGGGAACCGCGACGTGAGAACTCGCCTCCAGGTTAGGCCTTGAGTAGCCATGCAGAAAGGGAGGCATGCAGCTGTTTCCACGAGTTCTCAGTCGCTTATGTCCTTTAGTTTAAAGGAAGTATACGTCCGGGGACTCCTAGGCCCCACGGGTGTGCATCGTTTTCCCTCCGAGGTCACTGAGTGCCTCCAGACACCTGTGGGCCGGCGGAGCAACGTCGAGGTCCATTGGTTGATCCCCCGGAGGACCTCTGTGCCTGCCGAGTGCTGGGCAGCAACACACTGCGCGTTCCTTGAGGAGCGCTACATCTCCAGAGCCCTCGAACGCCCTTGGGACAACATGGCTGGTGAGTGCGAAGTACCCAGGAAGACTCAGTCATGGCCCTTGTGTGAGCTGCCATGAGAGAACACTGTGCTTGGAACACTGCGAGGCCCACCCTCGTACCTGAAATCACTCTGCTCGTGGAGAAAGTCAGCATCTTAGCACGCTGTGTCGCTACCGGCACACCCAACATGAACCCATGCCTGGAAGGAAGGCCCTGATTTGCCGTGCAGAAGCGGAGGCGTGCTGCAGCTTCCAGGAGGCAGTGGCCTCTGCTCTGCATGCCTTTAACGGTAGCACAGCTTTCTGGACACCTGCGAGGCTAGCCGGGGCACCCTGCTCCCAGCAGGAACACTGAGTACCCCCAGGTGCACCTGGGTCTGCTAAGCAACATCCAGGCCCGTAGCCCTTCAGAGCCCCCTGTGTGCAGGCCGAGCGTAGGGAAACGCACTGCCCTCTCCTTCGGAGCAGCTTAGTTTCCTGCGCACGTGCACACATTCGCGAACACCGTTCTGGCACGTCCCACGTGGCGCGGAGGTCTTACGGGGTGCCCTAATCGGAGCTGCCCTCAGAGGAGCCCTCGTCTTCGCGTTTCATTCATGACCTCATGACTGAAGTCACCGGGCCTCCTAGAGGACGGCGGCTTGGGTTCTTACTGCACTTTAAGTACTGTTCCTTCTGCGGCACTGCAGGCAGCCCCAGGCCCAGAGGAGCAGCTACAGCGTTCCTCGGTTGAGACAGTTCGTCGGATGCGGGACTCCCTACTTCGATAAGTTGATTCAAGGAAGGAAACGCAGGGTAACCGGTGTCTATTGGGACTCGTTAGAAGCCACAGGGATGTACGCTGAGTGTGCCCATGAAAATGGGGGCCTGCTGCAACTAGCCCTGCTATCCCATTTTGCGGGCGGCATTCATGCCTGCCTTGAAGCTACCTGACATTCCCGGCTCCTGACAGGCCAGTGAGCCCTGGAAGAATGCTTCGGGGAAAATTATGAGTTTGCTCTCTCTAAACCAGGGGCTTCCATGGCCGCAGCTCGGTCCGCATGACAGGCTCTAGAGCGAAAGGGAACCGCGAAGTGAGAACTCGCCTCCAGGTTAGGCCCTGAGTAGCCGTGCAGAAAGGGAGGTATGCAGCTGTTTCATGAGTTCTCAGTCGCTTATGTCCTTTATTTTAAAGGAAGTACGCGTCCGGGGACTCCTAGGCCCCACGGGTGTGCATCGTTTTCCCTCCGAGGTCACTGAGTGCCTCCAGACACCTGTGGGCCAGCGGAGCAACGTCGAGGTCCATTGGTTGATCCCCCGGAAGACCTCTGTGCCTGCCGAGTGCTGGGCAACAACACACTGCGCGTTCCTTGAGGAGCGCTACATATCCAGAGCCCTCGAACGCCCTCGGGACAACATGGCTGGTGAGTGCGAAGTACCCAGGAAGACTCTGTCATGGCCCTTGTGTGAGTTGCCATGAGAGAACACTGTGCTTGGAACACTGCGAGGCCCGACCTTGTACCTGAAGTCACTCTGCTCGAGGAGAAAGTCAGCATCTTAGCACGCTGTGTCGCTACCGGCACACCCAGCATGAACCCATGCCTGGAAGTAAGGCCCTGATTCGCCGTGCAGAAGCGGAGGCATGCTGCAGCT
Source organism: Pseudorca crassidens (assembly GCF_039906515.1). Lineage (NCBI taxonomy): Eukaryota > Metazoa > Chordata > Mammalia > Artiodactyla > Delphinidae > Pseudorca > Pseudorca crassidens. The sequence goes on along the minus strand of NC_090308.1, from coordinate 90,399,936 downwards.
TCCAGGAGGTGGTGGCCTCTGCTCTGCATGCCTTTAACGGCAGCACAGCTTTCTGGACACCTGGGAGGCTAGCCGGGGCACCCTGCTCCCAGCAGGAACACTGAGTACCCACAGGTGCACCTGGGTCTGCTAAGCAACATCCAGGCCCGTAGCCCTTCAGAGCCCCCTGTGTGCAGGCCGAGCGTAGGGAAACGCACTGCCCTCTCCTTCGGAGCAGCTTATTTTCCTCCGCACGCGCACACGTTCGCGAACACCATTCTGGCACGTCCCACGTGGCCCGGTGGTCTTACACGGTGCCCTAATCGGACCTGCCCTCAGAGGAACCCTCATCTTCGCGTTTCATTCAGGACAACATGACTGAAGTCACTGGGCCTCCTAGAGGACGGCGGCTTGGGTTCTTACTGCACTTTAAGTACTGTTCCTTCTGCGGCACTGCAGGCAGCCCCAGGCCCAGAGGAGCAGCTACAGCGTTCCTCGGTTGAGACAGTTCGCCGGATGCGGGACTCCCTACTTCGATAAGTTGATTCAGGGAAGGAAACGCAGGGTAACCGGTGTCTATTGGGACTCCTTAGAAGCCACAGGGATGTATGCTGAGTGTGCCCCTGAAAATGGGGGCCTGCTGGAACTAGCCCTGCTTTCCCATTTTGAGGGCGGCATTCATGCCTGCCTTGAAGCTACCTGACATTCCCGGCTCCTGACAGGCCAGTGAGCCCTGGAAGAATGCTTCGGGGAAAATTATGAGTTTGCTCTCTCTAAACCAGGGGCTTCCGTGGTCGCAGCTCGGTCCGCATGACAGGCTCTAGAGCGAAAGGGAACCGCGACGTGAGAACTCGCCTCCAGGTTAGGCCTTGAGTAGCCATGCAGAAAGGGAGGCATGCAGCTGTTTCCACGAGTTCTCAGTCGCTTATGTCCTTTAGTTTAAAGGAAGTACGCGTCCGGGGACTCCTAGGCCCCACGGGTGTGCATCGTTTTCCCTCCGAGGTCACTGAGTGCCTCCAGACACCTGTGGGCCGGTGGAGCAACGTCGAGGTCCATTGGTTGATCCCCCGGAGGACCTCTGTGCCTGCCGAGTGCTGGGCAGCAACACACTGCGCGTTCCTTGAGGAGCGCTACATCTCCAGAGCCCTCGAACGCCCTCGGGACAACATGGCTGGTGAGTGCGAAGTACCCAGGAAGACTCAGTCATGGCCCTTGTGTGAGCTGCCATGAGAGAACACTGTGCTTGGAACACTGCGAGGCCCACCCTCGTACCTGAAGTCACTCTGCTCGTGGAGAAAGTCAGCATCTTAGCACGCTGTGTCGCTACCGGCACACCCAACATGAACCCATGCCTGGAAGGAAGGCCCTGATTTGCCGTGCAGAAGCGGAGGCGTGCTGCAGCTTCCAGGAGGCGGTGGCCTCTGCTCTGCATGCCTTTAACGGTAGCACAGCTTTCTGGACACCTGCGAGGCTAGCCGGGGCACCCTGCTCCCAGCAGGAACACTGAGTACCCCCAGGTGCACCTGGGTCTGCTAAGCAACATCCAGGCCCGTAGCCCTTCAGAGCCCCCTGTGTGCAGGCCGAGCGTAGGGAAACGCACTGCCCTCTCCTTCGGAGCAGCTTAGTTTCCTGCGCACGTGCACACATTCGCGAACACCGTTCTGGCACGTCCCACGTGGCGCGGAGGTCTTACGGTGTGCCCTAATCGGAGCTGCCCTCAGAGGAGCCCTCGTCTTCGCGTTTCATTCATGACCTCATGACTGAAGTCACCGGGCCTCCTAGAGGACGGCAGCTTGGGTTCTTACTGCACTTTAAGTACTGTTCCTTCTGCGGCACTGCAGGCAGCCCCAGGCCCAGAGGAGCAGCTACGGCGTTCCTCGGTTGAGACAGTTCGCCGGATGTGGGACTCCCTACTTCGATAAGTTAATTCAGGTAAGGAAACGCAGGGTAACCGGTGTCTCTTGGGACTCGTTAGAAGCCACAGGGATGTACGCTGAGTGTGCCCATGAAAACGGGGCCCTGCTGGAACTAGCCCTGCTTTCCCATTTTGAGGGCGGCATTCATGCCTGCCTTAAAGCTACCTGACATTCCCGGCTCCCGACAGGCCAGTGAGCCCTGGAAGAATGCTTCGGGGAAAATTATGAGTTTGCTCTCTCTAAACCAGGGGCTTCCGTGGTCGCAGCTCGTTCCGCATGACAGGCTCTAGAGCGAAAGGGAACCGCGACGTGAGAACTCGCCTCCAGGTTAGGCCCTGAGTAGCCATGCAGAAAGGGAGGCATGCAGCTGTTTCCACGAGTTCTCAGTCGCTTATGTCCTTTAGTTTAAAGGAAGTACGCGTCCGGGGACTCCTAGGCCCCACGGGTGTGCATCGTTTTCCCTCCGAGGTCACTGAGTGCCTCCAGACACCTGTGGGCCGGCAGAGCAACGTCGAGGTCCATTGGTTGATCCCCCGGAGGACCTCTGTGCCTGCCGAGTGCTGGGGAAAAACACACTGCGCGTTCCTTGAGGAGCGCTACATATCCAGAGCCCTCGAACGCCTTCGGGACAACATGGCTGGTGAGTGCGAAGTACCCAGGAAGACTCTGTCATGGCCCTTGTGTGAGTTGCCATGAGAGAACACTGTGCTTGGAACACTGCGAGGCCCGACCTCGTACCTGAAGTCACTCTGCTCGAGGAGAAAGTCAGCATCTTAGCACGCTGTGTTGCTACCGGCACACCCAGCATGAACCCATGCCTGGAAGTAAGGCCCTGATTTGCCGTGCAGAAGCGGAGGCGTGCTGCAGCTTCCAGGAGGCGGTGGCCTCTGCTCTGCATGCCTTTAACGGCAGCACAGTTTTCTGGACACCTGGGAGGCTAGCCGGGGCACCCTGCTCCCAGCAGGAACACTGAGTACCCCCAGGTGCACCTGGGTCTGCTAAGCAACATCCAGGCCCGTAGCCCTTCAGAGCCCCCTGTGTGCAGGCCGAGCGTAGGGAAACGCACTGCCCTCTCCTTCGGAGCAGCTTAGTTTCCTCCGCAAGCGCACACGTTCGCGAACACCGTTCTGGCACGTCCCACGGGGCGCGGAGGTCTTAGGCGGTGCCCTAATCGGAGCTGCCCTCAGAGGAGCCCTCGTCTTCGCGTTCCATCCAGGACCTCATGACTGAAGTCACCGGGCCTCCTAGAGGACAGCGGCTTGGGTTCTAACTGCACATCAAGTCCTGTTCCTTCTGCGGCACTGCAGGCAGCCCCAGGCCCAGAGGAGCAGCTACGGCGTTCCTCGGTTGAGACAGTTCGCCGGATGCGGGACTCCCTACTTCGATAAGTTAATTCAGGGAAGGAAACGCAGGGTAACCGTTGTCTCTTGGGACTCGTTAGAAGCCACAGGGATGTACGCTGAGTGTGCCCATGAAAATGGGGGCCTGCTGGAACTAGCCCTGCTTTCCCATTTTGAGGGCGGCATTCATGCCTGCCTTGAAGCTACCTGACATTCCCGGCTCCCGACAGGCCAGTGAGCCCTGGAAGAATGCTTCGGGGAAAATTATGAGTTTGCTCTCTCTAAACCAGGGGCTTCCGTGGTCGCAGCTCGGTCCGCATGACAGGCTCTAGAGCGAAAGGGAACCGCGACGTGAGAACTCGCCTCCAGGTTAGGCCTTGAGTAGCCATGCAGAAAGGGAGGCATGCAGCTGTTTCCACGAGTTCTCAGTCGCTTATGTCCTTTAGTTTAAAGGAAGTACGCGTCCGGGGACTCCTAGGCCCCACGGGTGTGCATCGTTTTCCCTCCGAGGTCACTGAGTGCCTCCAGACACCTGTGGGCCGGTGGAGCAACGTCGAGGTCCATTGGTTGATCCCCCGGAGGACCTCTGTGCCTGCCGAGTGCTGGGCAGCAACACACTGCGCGTTCCTTGAGGAGCGCTACATCTCCAGAGCCCTCGAACGCCCTCGGGACAACATGGCTGGTGAGTGCGAAGTACCCAGGAAGACTCAGTCATGGCCCTTGTGTGAGCTGCCATGAGAGAACACTGTGCTTGGAACACTGCGAGGCCCACCCTCGTACCTGAAGTCACTCTGCTCGTGGAGAAAGTCAGCATCTTAGCACGCTGTGTCGCTACCGGCACACCCAACATGAACCCATGCCTGGAAGGAAGGACCTGATTTGCCGTGCAGAAGCGGAGGCGTGCTGCAGCTTCCAGGAGGCGGTGGCCTCTGCTCTGCATGCCTTTAACGGTAGCACAGCTTTCTGGACACCTGCGAGGCTAGCCGGGGCACCCTGCTCCCAGCAGGAACACTGAGTACCCCCAGGTGCACCTGGGTCTGTTAAGCAACATCCAGGCCCGTAGCCCTTCAGAGCCCCCTGTGTGCAGGCCGAGCGTAGGGAAACGCACTGCCCTCTCCTTCGGAGCAGCTTAGTTTCCTGCGCACGTGCACACATTCGCGAACACCGTTCTGGCACGTCCCACGTGGCGCGGAGGTCTTACGGGGTGCCCTAATCGGAGCTGCCCTCAGAGGAGCCCTCGTCTTCGCGTTTCGTTCATGACCTCATGACTGAAGTCACCGGGCCTCCTAGAGGACGGCGGCTTGGGTTCTTACTGCACTTTAAGTACTGTTCCTTCTGCGGCACTGCAGGCAGCCCCAGGCCAAGAGGAGCAGCTACAGCGTTCCTCGGTTGAGACAGTTCGCCGGATGCGGGACTCCCTACTTCGATAAGTTAATTCAGGGAAGGAAACGCAGGGTAACCGGTGTCTCTTGGGACTCGTTAGAAGCCACAGGGATGTACGCTGAGTGTGCCCATGAAAACGGGGCCCTGCTGGAACTAGCCCTGCTTTCCCATTTTGCGGGCGGCATTCATGCCTGCCTAGAAGCTACCTGACATTCCCGGCTCCCGACAGGCCAGTGAGCCCTGGAAGAATGCTTCGGGGAAAATTATGAGTTTGCTCTCTCTAAACCAGGGGCTTCCATGGCCGCAGCTCGGTCCGCATGACAGGCTCTAGAGCGAAAGGGAACCTCGAAGTGAGAACTCGCCTCCAGGTTAGGCCCTGAGTAGCCGTGCAGAAAGGGAGTTATGCAGCTGTTTCACGAGATCTCAGTCGCTTATGTCCTTTATTTTAAAGGAAGTACGCGTCCGGGGACTCCTAGGCCCCACGGGTGTGCATCGTTTACCCTCCGAGGTCACTGAGTGCCTCCAGACACCTGTGGGCCGGCGGAGCAACGTCGAGGTCCATTGGTTGATCCCCCGGAGGACCTCTGTGCCTGCCAAGTGCTGGGCAACAACACACTGCGCGTTCCTTGAGGAGCGCTACATATCCAGAGCCCTCGAACGCCTTCGGGACAACATGGCTGGTGAGTGCGAAGTACCCAGGAAGACTCTATCATGGCCCTTGTGTGAGTTGCCATGAGAGAACACTGTGCTTGGAACACTGCGAGGCCCGACCTCGTACCTGAAGTCACTCTGCTCGAGGAGAAAGTCAGCATCTTACCACGCTGTGTCGCTACCGGCACACCCAGCATGAACCCATGCCTGGAAGTAAGGCCCTGATTTGCCGTGCAGAAGCGGAGGCGTGCTGCAGCTTCCAGGAGGCGGTGGCCTCTGCTCTGCATGCCTTTAACAGCAGCACAGCTTTCTGGACACCTGGGAGGCTAGCCGGGGCACCCTGCTCCCAGCAGGAACACTGAGTACCCCCAGGTGCACCTGGGTCTGCTAAGCAACATCCAGGCCCGTAGCCCTTCAGAGCCCCCTGTGTGCAGGCCGAGCGTAGGGAAACGCACTGCCCTCTCCTTCGGAGCAGCTTAGTTTCCTCCGCACGCGCACACGTTCGCGAACACCGTTCTGGCACGTCCCACGGGGCGCGGAGGTCTTACGCGGTGCCCTAATCGGAGCTGCCCTCAGAGGAGCCCTCGTCTTCGCGTTCCATCCAGGACCTGCTGACTGAAGTCACCGGGCCCCCTAGAGGACGGCGGCTTGGATTCTTACTGCACTTCAAGTGCTGTTCCTTCTGCGGCACTGCAGGCAGCCCCAGGCCCAGAGGAGCAGCTACGGCGTTCCTCGGTTGAGACAGTTCGCCGGATGCGGGACTCCCTACTTCGATAAGGTAATTCAGGGAAGGAAACGCAGGGTAACCGTTGTCTCTTGGGACTCGTTAGAAGCCACAGGGATGTACGCTGAGTGTACCCATGAAAACGGGGGCCTGCTGGAACTAGCCCTGCTTTCCCATTTTGAGGGCGGCATTCATGCCTGCCTTGAAGCTACCTGACATTCCCGGCTCCCGACAGGCCAGTGAGCCCTGGAAGAATGCTTCGGGGAAAATTATGAGTTTGCTCTCTCTAAACCAGGGGCTTCCGTGGTCGCAGCTCGGTCCGCATGACAGGCTCTAGAGCGAAAGGGAACCGCGACGTGAGAACTCGCCTCCAGGTTAGGCCCTGAGTAGCCATGCAGAAAGGGAGGCATGCAGCTGTTTCCACGAGTTCTCAGTCGCTTATGTCCTTTAGTTTAAAGGAAGTACGCGTCCGGGGACTCCTAGGCCCCACGGGTGTGCATCGTTTTCCCTCCGAGGTCACTGAGTGCCTCCAGACACCTGTGGGCCGGCGGAGCAACGTCGAGGTCCATTGGTTGATCCCCCGGAGGACCTCTGTGCCTGCCGAGTGCTGGGCAGCAACACACTGCGCGTTCCTTGAGGAGCGCTACATCTCCAGAGCCCTCGAACGCCCTCGGGACAACATGGCTGGTGAGTGCGAAGTACCCAGGAAGACTCAGTCATGGCCCTTGTGTGAGCTGCCATGAGAGAACACTGTGCTTGGAACACTGCGAGGCCCACCCTCGTACCTGAAGTCACTCTGCTCGTGGAGAAAGTCAGCATCTTAGCACGCTGTGTCGCTACCGGCACACCCAGCATGAACCCATGCCTGGAAGTAAGGACCTGATTCGCCGTGCAGACGCGGAGGCATGCTGCAGCTTCCAGGAGGTGGTGGCCTCTGCTCTGCATGCCTTTAACGGCAGCACAGCTTTCTGGACACCTGGGAGGCTAGCCGGGGCACCCTGCTCTCAGCAGGAACACTGAGTACCCCCAGGTGCACCTGGGTCTGCTAAGCAACATCCAGGCCCGTAGCCCTTCAGAGCCCCCTGTGTGCAGGCCGAGCGTAGGGAAACGCACTGCCCTCTCCTTCGGAACAGCTTAGTTTCCTGCGCACATGCACACATTCGCGAACACCGTTCTGGCACGTCCCACGTGGCGCGGAGGTCTTACGGGGTGCCCTAATCGGAGCTGCCCTCAGAGGAGCCCTCGTCTTCGTGTTTCATTCATGACCTCATGACTGAAGTCACCGGGCCTCCTAGAGGACGGCGGCTTGGGTTCTTACTGCACTTTAAGTACTGTTCCTTCTGCGGCACTGCAGGCAGCCCCAGGCCCAGAGGAGCAGCTACGGCGTTCCTCGGTTGAGACAGTTCGCCGGATGCGGGACTCCCTACTTCGATAAGTTAATTCAGGGAAGGAAACGCAGGGTAACCCGTGTCTCTTGGGACTCGTTAGAAGCCACAGGGATGTACGCTGAGTGTGCCCATGAAAACGGGGCCCTGCTGGAACTAGCCCTGCTTTCCCATTTTGAGGGCGGCATTCATGCCTGCCTTGAAGCTACCTGACATTCCCGGCTCCCAACAGGCCAGTGAGCCCTGGAAGAATGCTTCGGGGAAAATTATGAGTTTGCTCTCTCTAAACCAGGGGCTTCCATGGCCGCAGCTCGGTCCGCATGACAGGCTCTAGAGCGAAAGGGAACCTCGAAGTGAGAACTCGCCTCCAGGTTAGGTGCTGAGTAGCCGTGCAGAAAGGGAGGTATGCAGCTGTTTCACGAGTTCTCAGTCGCTTATGTCCTTTATTTTAAAGGAAGTACGCGTCCGGGGACTCCTAGGCCCCACGGGTGTGCATCGTTTTCCCTCCGAGGTCACTGAGTGCCTCCAGACACCTGTGGGCTGGCGGAGCAACGTCGAGGTCCATTGGTTGATCCCCCGGAGGACCTCTGTGCCTGCCGAGTGCTGGGCAACAACACACTGCGCGTTACTTGAGGAGCGCTACATATCCAGAGCCCTCGAACGCCTTCGGGACAACATGGCTGGTGAGTGCGAAGTACCCAGGAAGACTCTGTCATGGCCCTTGTGTGAGTTGCCATGAGAGAACACTGTGCTTGGAACACTGCGAGGCCCGACCTCGTACCTGAAGTCACTCTGCTCGAGGAGAAAGTCAGCATCTTAGCACGCTGTGTTGCTACCGGCACACCCAGCATGAACCCATGCCTGGAAGTAAGGCCCTGATTTGCCGTGCAGAAGCGGAGGCGTGCTGCAGCTTCCAGGAGGCGGTGGCCTCTGCTCTGCATGCCTTTAACGGCAGCACAGCTTTCTGGACACCTGGGAGGCTAGCCGGGGCACCCTGCTCCCAGCAGGAACACTGAGTACCCCCAGGTGCACCTGGGTCTGCTAAGCAACATCCAGGCCCGTAGCCCTTCAGAGACCCCTGTGTGCAGGCCGAGCGTAGGGAAACGCACTGCCCTCTCCTTCGGAGCAGCTTAGTTTCCTCCGCACGCGCACACGTTCGCGAACACCGTTCTGGCACGTCCCACGGGGCGCGGAGTTCTTAGGCGGTGCCCTAATCGGAGCTGCCCTCAGAGGAGCCCTCGTCTTCGCGTTCCATCCAGGACCTGCTGACTGAAGTCACCGGGCCCCCTAGAGGACGGCGGCTTGGGTTCTTACTGCACTTCAAGTGCTGTTCCTTCTGCGGCACTGCAGGCAGCCCCAGGCCCAGAGGAGCAGCTACGGCGTTCCTCGGTTGAGACAGTTCGCCGGATGCGGGACTCCCTACTTCGATAAGTTAATTCAGGGAAGGAAACGCAGGGTAACCGTTGTCTCTTGGGACTCGTTAGAAGCCACAGGGATGTACGCTGAGTGTGCCCATGAAAACGGGGGCCTGGTGGAACTAGCCCTGCTTTCCCATTTTGAGGGCGGCATTCATGCCTGCCTTGAAGCTACCTGACATTCCCGGCTCCCGACAGGCCAGTGAGCCCTGGAAGAATGCTTCGGGGAAAATTATGAGTTTGCTCTCTCTAAACCAGGGGCTTCCGTGGTCGCAGCTCGGTCCGCATGACAGGCTCTAGAGCGAAAGGGAACCGCGACGTGAGAACTCGCCTCCAGGTTAGGCCCTGAGTAGCCATGCAGAAAGGGAGGCATGCAGCTGTTTCCACGAGTTCTCAGTCGCTTATGTCCTTTAGTTTAAAGGAAGTACGCGTCCGGGGACTCCTAGGCCCCACGGGTGTGCATCGTTTTCCCTCCGAGGTCACTGAGTGCCTCCAGACACCTGTGGGCCGGCGGAGCAATGTCGAGGTCCATTGGTTGATCCCCTGGAGGACCTCTGTGCCTGCCGAGTGCTGGGCAACAACACACTGCGCGTTCCTTGAGGAGCGCTACATCTCCAGAGCCCTCGAACACCCTCGGGACAACATGGCTGGTGAGTGCGAAGTACCCAGGAAGACTCAGTCATGGCCTTTGTGTGAGCTGCCATGAGAGAACACTGTGCTTGGAACACTGCGAGGCCCACCCTCGTACCTGAAGTCACTCTGCTCGTGGAGAAAGTCAGCATCTTAGCACGCTGTGTCGCTACCGGCACACCCAACATGAACCCATGCCTGGAAGGAAGGACCTGATTTGCCGTGCAGAAGCGGAGGCGTGCTGCAGCTTCCAGGAGGCGGTGGCCTCTGCTCTGCATGCCTTTAACGGCAGCACAGCTTTCTGGACACCTGGGAGGCTAGCCGGGGCACCCTGCTCCCAGCAGGAACACTGAGTACCCCCAGGTGCACCTGGGTCTGCTAAGCAACATCCAGGCCCGTAGCCCTTCAGAGCCCCCTGTGTGCAGGCCGAGCGTAGGGAAACGCACTGCCCTCTCCTTCGGAGCAGCTTAGTTTCCTGCGCACGTGCACACATTCACGAACACCGTTCTGGCACGTCCCACGTGGCGCGGAGTTCTTACGGGGTGCCCTAATCGGAGCTGCCCTCAGAGGAGCCCTCGTCTTCGCGTTTCATTCATGACCTCATGACTGAAGTCACCGGGCCTCCTAGAGGACGGCGGCTTGGGTTCTTACTGCACATCAAGTCCTGTTCCTTCTGCGGCACTGCAGGCAACACCAGGCCCAGAGGAGCAGCTACAGCGTTCCTCGGTTGAGACAGTTCGCCGGATGCGGGACTCCCTACTTCGATAAGTTAATTCAGGGAAGGAAACGCAGGGTAACCGGTGTCTCTTGGGACTCGTTAGAAGCCACAGGGATGTATGCTGAGTGTGCCCCTGAAAATGGGGGCCTGCTGGAACTAGCCCTGCTTTCCCATTTTGAGGGCGGCATTCATGCCTGCCTTGAAGCTACCTGATATTCCCGGCTCCCGACAGGCCAGTGAGCCCTGGAAGAATGCTTCGTGTAAAATTATGAGTTTGCTCTCTCTAAACCAGGGGCTTCCGTGGCCGCAGCTCGGTCTGCATGACAGGCTCTAGAGCGAAAGGGAAACTCGAAGTGAGAACTCGCCTCCAGGTTAGGCCCTGAGTAGCCGTGCAGAAAGGGAGGTATGCAGCTGTTTCACGAGTTCTCAGTCGCTTATGTCCTTTATTTTAAAGGAAGTACGCGTCCGGGGACTCCTAGGCCCCACAGGTGTGCATCGTTTTCCCTCCGAGGTCACTGAGTGACTACAGACACCTGTGGGCCGGCGGAGCAATGTCGAGGTCCATTGGTTGATCCCCCGAAGGACCTCTGTGCCTGCCGAGTGCTGGGCAGCAACACACTGCGCGTTCCTTTAGGAGCGCTACATATCCAGAGCCCTCGAACGCCCTCGGGACAACATGGCTGGTGAGTGCGAAGTACCCAGGAAGACTCAGTCATGGCCCTTGTGTGAGCTGCCATGAGAGAAAACTGTGCTTAGAACACTGCGAGGCCCGACCTCGTACCTGAAGTCACTCTGCTCGAGGAGAAAGTCAGCATCTTAGCACGCTGTGTCGCTACCGGCACACCCAGCATGAACCCATGCCTTTAAGATAGGCCCTGATTCGCCGTGCAGAAGCGGAGGCATGCTGCAGCTTCCAGGAGGTGGTGGCCTCTGCTCTGCATGCCTTTAACGGTAGCACAGCTTTCTGGACACCTGCGAGGCTAGCCGGGGCACCCTGCTCCCAGCAGGAACACTGAGTACCCCCAGGTGCACCTGGGTCTGCTAAGCAACATCCAGGCCCGTAGCCCTTCAGAGCCCCCTGTGTGCAGGCCGAGCGTAGGGAAACGCACTGCCCTCTCCTTCGGAGCAGCTTAGTTTCCTGCGCACGTGCACACATTCGCGAACACCGTTCTGGCACGTCCCACGTGGCGCGGAGGTCTTACGGGGTGCCCTAATCGGAGCTGCCCTCAGAGGAGCCCTCGTCTTCGCGTTTCATTCATGACCTCATGACTGAAGTCACCGGGCCTCCTAGAGGACAGCGGCTTGGGTTCTTACTGCACTTTAAGTACTGTTCCTTCTGCGGCACTGCAGGCAGCCCCAGGCCCAGAGGAGCAGCTACAGCGTTCCTCGGTTGAGACAGTTCGCCGGATGCGGGACTCCCTACTTCGATAAGTTAATTCAGGGAAGGAAACGCAGGGTAGCCGGTGTCTGTTGGGACTCGTTAGAAGCCACAGGGATGTACGCTGAGTGTGCCCATGAAAACGGGGGCCTGCTGGAACTAGCCCTGCTTTCCCATTTTGAGGGCGGCATTCATGCCTGCCTTGAAGCTACCTGACATTCCCGGCTACCGACAGGCCTGTGAGCCCTGGAAGAATGCTTCGGGGAAAATTATGAGTTTGCTCTCTCTAAACCAGGGGCTTCCGTGGCCGCAACTCGGTCCGCATGACAGGCTCTAGTGCGTAAGGGAACCTCGAAGTGAGAACTCGCCTCCAGGTTAGGCCCTGAGTAGCCATGGAGAAAGGGAGGCATGCAGCTGTTTCACGAGTTCTCAGTCACTTATGTCCTTTAGTTTAAAGGAAGTACGCGTCCGGGGACTCCTAGGCCCCACGGGTGTGCATCGTTTTCCCTCCGAGGTCACTGAGTGCCTTCAGAAACCTGTGGGCCGGCGGAGCAACGTCGAGGTCCATTGGTTGATCCCCCGGAGGACCTCTGTGCTTGCCGAGTGCTGGGCAGCAACACACTGCGCGTTCCTTGAGGAGCGCTACATCTCCAGAGCCCTCGAACGCCCTCGGGACAACATGGCTGGTGAGTGCGAAGTACCCAGGAAGACTCAGTCATGGCCCTTGTGTGATCTGCCATGAGAGAACACTGTGCTTGGAACACTGCGAGGCCCACCCTCGTACCTGAAGTCACTCTGCTCTTGGAGAAAGTCAGCATCTTAGCACGCTGTGTCGCTACCGGCACACCCAACATGAACCCATGCCTGGAAGTAAGGCCCTGATTCGCCGTGCAGAAGCGGAAGCATGCTGCAGCTTCCAGGAGGCGGTGGCCTCTGCTCTGCATGCCTTTAACGGCAGCACAGCTTTCTGGACACCTGGGAGGCTAGCCGGGGCACCCTGCTCCCAGCAGGAACACTGAGTACCCACAGGTGCACCTGGGTCTGCTAAGCAACATCCAGGCCCGTAGCCCTTCAGAGCCCCCTGTGTGCAGGCCGAGCGTAGGGAAACGCACTGCCCTCTCTTTCGGAGCAGCTTAGTTTCCTCCGCACGCGCACACGTTCGCGAACACCGTTCTGGCACGTCCCACGTGGCCCGGTGGTCTTACGCGGTGCCCTAATCGGACCTGCCCTCAGAGGAGCCCTCGTCTTCGCGTTTCATTCAGGACAACATGACTGAAGTCACCGTGCCTCCTAGAGGACGGCGGCTTGGGTACTTACTGCACTTTAAGTGCTGTTCCTTCTGCGGCACTCCAGGCAGCCCCAGGCCCAGAGGAGAAGCTACGGCGTTCCTCGGTTGAGACAGTTCGCCGGATGCGGGACTCCCTACTTCGATAAGTTGATTCAGGGAAGGAAACGCAGGGTAACCGTTGTCTCTTGGGACTCGTTAGAAACCACAGGGATGTACGCTGAGTGTGCCCATGAAAACGGGGGCCTGCTGGAACTAGCCCTGCTTTCCCATTTTGAGGGCGGCATTCATGCCTGCCTTGAAGCTACCTGACATTCCCGGCTCCCGACAGGCCAGTGAGCCCTGGAAGAATGCTTCGGGGAAAATTATGAGTTTGCTCTCTCTAAACCAGGGGCTTCCGTGGTCGCAGCTCAGTCCGCATCACAGGCTCTAGAGCGAAAGGGAACCGCGACGTGAGAACTCGCCTCCAGGTTAGGCCTTGAGTAGCCATGCAGAAAGGGAGGCATGCAGCTGTTTCCACGATTTCTCAGTCGCTTATGTCCTTTAGTTTAAAGGAAGTACGCGTCCGGGGACTCCTAGGCCCCACGGGTGTGCATCGTTTTCCCTCCGAGGTCACTGAGTGCCTCCAGACACCTGTGGGCCGGCGGAGCAACGTCGAGGTCCATTGGTTGATCCCCCGGAGGACCTCTGTGCCTGCCGAGTGCTGGGCAGCAACACACTGCGCGTTCCTTGAGGAGCGCTACATCTCCAGAGCCCTCGAACGCCCTCGGGACAACATGGCTGGTGAGTGCGAAGTACCCAGGAAGACTCAGTCATGGCCCTTGTGTGAGCTGCCATGAGAGAACACTGTGCTTGGAACACTGCAAGGCCCACCCTCGTACCTGAAGTCACTCTGCTCGTGGAGAAAGTCAGCATCTTAGCACGCTGTGTCGCTACCGGCACACCCAACATGAACCCATGCCTGGAAGGAAGGCCCTGATTTGCCGTGCAGAAGCGGAGGCGTGCTGCAGCTTCCAGGAGGCAGTGGCCTCTGCTCTGCATGCCTTTAACGGTAGCACAGCTTTCTGGACACCTGCGAGGCTAGCCGGGGCACCCTGCTCCCAGCAGGAACACTGAGTACCCCCAGGTGCACCTGGGTCTGCTAAGCAACATCCAGGCCCGTAGCCCTTCAGAGCCCCCTGTGTGCAGGCCGAGCGTAGGGAAACGCACTGCCCTCTCCTTCGGAGCAGCTTAGTTTCCTGCGCACGTGCACACATTCGCGAACACCTTTCTGGCACGTCCCACGTGACGCGGAGGTCTTACGGGGTGCCCTAATCGGAGCTGCCCTCAGAGGAGCCCTCGTCTTCGCGTTTCATTCATGACTTCATGACTGAAGTCACCGGGCCTTCTAGAGGACGGCGGCTTGGGTTCTTACTGCAGTTTAAGTACTGTTCCTTCTGCGGCACTGCAGGCAGCCCCAGGCCCAGAGGAGCAGCTACAGCGTTCCTCGGTTGAGACAGTTCGCCGGATGCGGGACTCCCTACTTCGATAAGTTGATTCAGGGAAGGAAACGCAGGGTAACCGGTGTCTATTGGGACTCGTTAGAAGCCACAGGGATGTACGCTGAGTGTGCCCATGAAAATGGGGGCCTGCTGGAACTAGCCCTGCTTTCCCATTTTGCGGGCGGCATTCATGCCTGCCTTGAAGCTACCTGACATTCCCGGCTCCTGACAGGCCAGTGAGCCCTGGAAGAATGCTTCGGGGAAAATTATGAGTTTGCTCTCTCTAAACCAGGGGCTTCCATGGCCGCAGCTCGGTCCGCATGACAGGCTCTAGAGCGAAAGGGAACCTCGACGTGAGAACTCGCCTCCAGGTTAGGCCCTGAGTAGCCATGCAGAAAGGGAGGCATGCAGCTGTTTCCACGAGTTCTCAGTCGCTTATGTCCTTTATTTTAAAGGAAGTACGCGTCCGGGGACTCCTAGGCCCCACGGGTGTGCATCGTATTCCCTCCGAGGTCACTGAGTGCCTCCAGACACCTGTGGGCCAGCGGAGCAACGTCGAGGTCCATTGGTTGATCCCCCGGAGGACCTCTGTGCCTGCCGAGTGCTGGGCAGCAACACTGCGCGTTCCTTGAAGAGCGCTACATCTCCAGAGCCCTCGAACGCCCTCGGGACAACATGGCTGGTGAGTGCGAAGTACCCAGGAAGACTCAGTCATGGCCCTTGTGTGAGCTGCCATGAGAGAACACTGTGCTTGGAACACTGCGAGGCCCGCCCTCGTACCTGAAGTCACTCTGCTCGAGGAGAAAGTCAGCATATTAGCACGCTGTGTCGCTACCGGCACACCCAGCATGAACCCATGCCTGGAAGGAAGGCCCTGATTTGCCGTGCAGAAGCGGAGGCGTGCTGCAGCTTCCAGGAGGCGGTGGCCTCTGCTCTGCATGCCTTTAACGGCAGCACAGCTTTCTGGACACCTGGGAGGCTATCCGGGGCACCCTGCTCCCGGCAGGAACACTGAGTACCCCCAGGTGCACCTGGGTCTGCTAAGCAACATCCAGGCCCGTAGCCCTTCAGAGCCCCCTGTGTGCAGGCCGAGCGTAGGGAAACGCACTGCCCTCTCCTTCGGAGCAGCTTAGTTTCCTCCGCACTCGCACACGTTCGCGAACACCGTTCTGGCACGTCCCACGTGGCGCGGAGGTCTTACGCGGTGCCCTAATCGGAGCTGCCCTCAGAGGAGCCCTCGTCTTCGCGTTCCATCCAGGACCTCCTGACTGAAGTCACCGGGCCTCCTAGAGGACGGCGGCTTGGGTTCTTACTGCACTTCAAGTCCTGTTCCTTCTGCGGCACTGCAGGCAGCCACAGGCCCAGAGGAGCAGCTACGGCGTTCCTCGGTTGAGACAGTTCGCCGGATGCGGGACTCCCTACTTTGATAAGTTGATTCAGGGAAGGAAACACAGGGTAACCCGTGTCTCTTGGGACTCCGTAGAAGCCAGAGGGATGTACGCTGAGTGTGCCCATGAAAACGGGGGCCTGCTGGAACTAGCCCTGCTTTTCCATTTTGAGGGCGGCATTCATGCCTGCCTTGAAGCTACCTGACATTCCCGGCTCCCGACAGGCCAGTGAGCCCTGGAAGAATGCTTCGGGGAAAATTATGAATTTGCTCTCTCTAAACCAGGGGCTTCCGTGGGCGCGGCGGCGGTCCGCATGACAGACTCTAGAGCGAAAGGGAACCTCGACGTGAGAACTCGCCTCCAGGTTAGGCCCTGAGTAGCCGTGCAGAAAGGGAGGCATGCAGCTGTTTCCACAAGTTCTCAGTCGCTTATGTGCTTTATTTTAAAGGAAGTACGCGTCCCGGGACTCCTAGGCCCCACGGGTGTGCATCGTTTTCCCTCCGAGGTCACTGAGTGCCTCCAGACACCTGTGGGCCGGCGGAGCAACGTCGAGGTCCATTGGTTGATCCCCCGGAGGACCTCTGTGCCTGCCGAGTGCTGGGCAGCAACACACTGCGCGTTCCTTGAGGAGCGCTACATCTCCAGAGCCCTCGAACGCCCTCGGGACAACATGGCTGGTGAGTGCGAAGTGCCCAGGAAGACTCTGTCATGGCCCTTGTGTGAGCTGCCATGAGAGAACACTGTGCTTGGAACACTGCGAGGCCCGCCCTCGTACCTGAAGTCACTCTGCTCGAGGAGAAAGTCAGCATCTTAGCACGCTGTGTCGCTAACGGCACACCCAGCATGAACCCATGCCTGGAAGTAAGGCCCTGATTCGCCGTGCAGAAGCGGAGGCGTGCTGCAGCTTCCAGGAGGCGGTGGCCTCTGCTCTGCATGCCTTTAACGGCAGCACAGTTTTCTGGACACCTGGGAGGCTAGCCGGGGCCCCCTGCTCCCGGCAGGAACACTGAGTACCCCCAGGTGCACCTGGGTCTGCTAAGCAACATCCAGGCCCGTAGCCCTTCAGAGCCCCCTGTGTGCAGGCCGAACGTAGGGAAACGCACTGCCCTCTCCTTCGGAGCAGCTTAGTTTCCTCCGCACTCGCACACGTTCGCAAACACCGTTCTGGCACGTCCCACGTTGCCCGGAGGTCTTACGCGGTGCCCTAGTCGGAGCTGCCCTCAGAGGAGCCCTCGTCTTCGCGTTTCATCCAGGACCTCCTGACTGAAGTCACCGTGCCTCCTAGAGGACGGCGGCTTGGGTTCTTACTGCACTTCAAGTCCTGTTCCTTCTGCGGCACTGCAGGCAGCCCCAGGCCCAGAGGAGCAGCTACGGCGTTCCTCGGTTGAGACAGTTCGCCGGATGCGGGACTCCCTACTTCGATAAGTTGATTCAGGGAAGGAAACGCAGGGTAACCGGTGTCTCTTGGGACTCCTTAGAAGCCACAGGGATGTACGCTGAGTGTGCCCATGAAAACGGGGGCCTGCTGGAACTAGCCCTGCTTTCCCATTTTGAGGGCGGCATTCATGCCTGCCTTGAAGCTACCTGATATTCCTGGCTCCCGACAGGCCAGTGAGCCCTGGAAGAATGCTTCGGGGAAAATTATGAATTTGCTCTCTCTAAACCAGGGGCTTCCGTGGTCGCAGCTCGGTCCGCATGACAGGCTCTAGAGCGAAAGGGAACCTCGACGTGAGAACTCGCCTCCAGGTTAGGCCCTGAGTAGCCATGCAGAAAGGGAGGCATGCAGCTGTTTCCACGAGTTCTCAGTCGCTTATGTCCTTTTGTTTAAAGGAAGTACGCGTCCGGGGACTCCTAGTCCCCACGGGTGTGCATCGTATTCCATCCGAGGTCACTGAGTGCCTCCAGACACCTGTGGGCCGCCGGAGCAACGTCGAGGTCCATTGGTTGATCCCCCGGAGGACCTCTGTGCCTGCCGAGTGCTGGTCAGCAACACACTGCGCATTCCTTGAGGAGCGCTACATCTCCAGAGCCCTCGAATGCCCTCGGGACAACATGGCTAGTGAGTGCGAAGTGCCCAGGAAGACTCTGTCATGGCCCTTGTGTGAGCTGCCATGAGAGAACACTGTTCTTGGAACACTGCGAGGCCCGCCCCGTATCTGAAGTCACTCTGCTCGAGGAGAAAGTCAGCATCTTAGCACGCTGTGTCGCTACCGGCACACCCAGCATGAACCCATTCCTGGAAGTAAGGCCCTGATTCGCCGTGCAGAATTGGAGGCATGCTGCAGCTTCCAGGAGGCGGTGGCCTCTGCTCTGCATGCCTTTAACGGCAGCACAGCTTTCTGGACACCTGGGAGGCTAGCCGGGGCACCCTGCTCCCGGCAGGAACACTGAGTACCCCCAGGTGCACCTGGGTCTGCTAAGCAACATCCAGGCCCGTAGCCCTTCAGAGCCCCCTGTGTGCAGGCCGAGCGTAGGGAAACGCACTGCCCTCTCCTTCGGAGCAGCTTAGTTTCCTCCGCACTCGCACACGTTCGCGAACACCGTTCTGGCACGTCCCACGTGGCGTGGAGTTCTTACGCGGTGCCCTAATCGGAGCTGCCCTCAGAGGATCCCTCGTCTTCGCGTTCCATCCAGGACCTCCTGACTGAAGTCACCGGGCCTCCTAGAGGACGGCGGCTTGGGTTCTTACTGCACTTCAAGTCCTGTTCCTTCTGCGGCACTGCAGGCAGCCACAGGCCCAGAGGAGCAGCTACGGCGTTCCTCGGTTGAGACAGTTCGCCGGATGCGGGACTCCCTACTTCGATAAGTTGATTCAGGGAAGGAAACACAGGGTAACCGGTGTCTCTTGGGACTCCTTAGAAGCCACAGGGATGTACGCTGAGTGTGCCCATGAAAACGGGGGCCTGCTGGAACTAGCCCTGCTTTTCCATTTTGAGGGCGGCATTCATGCCTGCCTTGAAGCTACCTGACATTCCCGGCTCCCGACAGGCCAGTGAGCCCTGGAAGAATGCTTCGGGGAAAATTATGAATTTGCTCTCTCTAAACCAGGGGCTTCCGTGGGCGCGGCGGCGGTCCGCATGACAGACTCTAGAGCGAAAGGGAACCTCGACGTGAGAACTCGCCTCCAGGTTAGGCCCTGAGTAGCCGTGCAGAAAGGGAGGCATGCAGCTGTTTCCACAAGTTCTCAGTCGCTTATGTGCTTTATTTTAAAGGAAGTACGCGTCCCGGGACTCCTAGGCCCCACGGGTGTGCATCGTTTTCCCTCCGAGGTCACTGAGTGCCTCCAGACACCTGTGGGCCGGTGGAGCAACGTCGAGGTCCATTGGTTGATCCCCCGGAGGACCTCTGTGCCTGCCGAGTGCTGGGCAGCAACACACTGCGCGTTCCTTGAGGAGCGCTGCATCTCCAGAGCCCTCGAACGCCCTCGGGACAGCATGGCTGGTGAGTGCGAAGTGCCCAGGAAGTCTCTGTCATGGCCCTTGTGTGAGCTGCCATGAGAGAACACTGTGCTTGGAACACTGCGAGGCCCGCCCCGTACCTGAAGTCACTCTGCTCAAGGAGAACCTCAGCATCTTAGCACGCTGTGTCACTACCGGCACACCCAGCATGAACCCATGCCTGGAAGATAGGCCCTGATTCGCCGTGCAGAAGCGGAGGCGTGCTGCAGCTTCCAGGAGGTGGTGGCCTCTGCTCTGCATGCCTTTAACGGCAGCACAGCTTTCTGGACACCTGGGAGGCTAGCCGGGGACCCTGCTCCCAGCAGGAACACTGAGTACCCCCAGGTGCACCTGGGTCTGCTAAGCAACATCCAGGCCCGTAGCCCTTCAGAGCCTCCTGTGTGCAGGCCGAGCGTAGAGAAACGCACTGCCCTCTCCTTCGGAGCAGCTTAGTTTCCTCCGCACTCGCACACGTTCGCAAACACCGTTCTGGCATGTCCCACGTGGCCTGGAGGTCTTACGCGGTGCCCTAATCGGACCTGCCCTCAGAGGAGCCCTCGTCTTCGCGTTTCATCCAGGACCTCCTGACTGAAGTCACCGTGCCTCCTAGAGGACGGCGGCTTGGGTTTGTCCTGCACTTCAAGTCCTGTTCCTTCTGCGGCACTGCAGGCAGCACCAGGCCCAGAGGAGCAGCTACGGCGTTCCTCGGTTGAGACAGTTCGCCGGATGCGGGACTCCCTACTTCGATAAGTTGATTCAGGGAAGGAAACACAGGGTAACTGGTGTCTCTTGGGACTCCTTAGAAGCCACAGGGATGTACGCTGAGTGTGCCCATGAAAACGGGGGCCTGTTGGAACTAGCCCTGCTTTTCCATTTTGAGGGCGGCATTCATGCCTGCCTTGAAGCTACCTGACATTCCCGGCTCCCGACAGGCCAGTGAGCCCTGGAAGAAGGCTTCGGGGTAAAATATGAATTTGCTCTCTCTAAACAAGGGGCTTCCGTGGCCGCCGCGGCGGTCCGCATGACAGGCTCTAGAGTGAAAGTGAACCTCGACGTGAGAACTCGCCTCCAGGTTTGGCCCTGAGTAGCCGTGCAGAAAGGGAGTCATGCAGCTGTTTCCACAAGTTCTCAGTCGCTTATGTGCTTTATTTTAAAGGAAGTACGCGTCCGGGGACTCCTAGGCCCCACGGGTGTGCATCGTTCTCCCTCCGAGGTCACTGAGTGCCTCCAGACACCTGTGGGCCGGCGGAGCAACGTCGAGGTCCATTGGTTGATCCCCCGGAGGACCTCTGTGCCTGCCGAGTGCTGGGCAGCAACACACTGCGCATTCCTTGAGGAGCGCTACATCTCCAGAGCCCTCGAATGCCCTCGGGACAACATGGCTAGTGAGTGCGAAGTGCCCAGGAAGACTCTGTCATGGCCCTTGTGTGAGCTGCCATGAGAGAACACTGTTCTTGGAACACTGCGAGGCCCGCCCCGTATCTGAAGTCACTCTGCTCGAGGAGAAAGTCAGCATCTTAGCACGCTGTGTCGCTACCGGCACACCCAGCATGAACCCATTCCTGGAAGTAAGGCCCTGATTCGCCGTGCAGAAGCGGAGGCATGCTGCAGCTTCCAGGAGGCGGTGGCCTCTGCTCTGCATGCCTTTAACGGCAGCACAGCTTTCTGGACACCTGGGAGGCTAGCCGGGGCACCCTGCTCCCGGCAGGAACACTGAGTACCCCCAGGTGCACCTGGGTCTGCTAAGCAACATCCAGGCCCGTAGCCCTTCAGAGCCCCCTGTGTGCAGGCCGAGCGTAGGGAAACGCACTGCCCTCTCCTTCGGAGCAGCTTAGTTCCCTCCGCACTCGCACACATTCGCGAACACCGTTCTGGCACGTCCCACGTGGCGTGGAGTTCTTACGCGGTGCCCTAATCGGAGCTGCCCTCAGAGGAGCCCTCGTCTTCGCGTTCCATCCAGGACCTCCTGACTGAAGTCACCGGGCCTCCTAGAGGACGGCGGCTTGGGTTCTTACTGCACTTTAAGTCCTGTTCCTTCTGCGGCACGGCAGGCAGCCCCAGGCCCAGAGGAGCAGCTAAGGCGTTCCTCGGTTGAGACAGTTCGCCGGATGCGGGACTCCCTACTTCGATAAGTTGATTCAGGGAAGGAAACACAGGGTAACCGGTGTCTCTTGGGACTCCTTAGAAGCCACAGGGATGTACGCTGAGTGTGCCCATGAAAACGGGTTCCTGCTGGAACTAGCCCTGCTTTTCCATTTTGAGGGCGGCATTCATGCCTGCCTTGAAGCTATCTGACATTCCCGGCTCCCGACAGGCCAGTGAGCCCTGGAAGAATGCTTCGGGGAAAATTATGAATTTGCTCTCTCTAAACCAGGGGCTCCCGTGGGCGCGGCGGCGGTCCGCATGACAGACTCTAGAGCGAAAGGGAACCTCGACGTGAGAACTCGCCTCCAGGTTAGGCCCTGAGTAGCCGTGCAGAAAGGGAGGCATGCAGCTGTTTCTACAAGTTCTCAGTCGCTTATGTGCTTTATTTTAAAGGAAGTACGCGTCCCGGGACTCCTAGGCCCCACGGGTGTGCATCGTTTTCCCTCCGAGGTCACTGAGTGCCTCCAGACACCTGTGGGCCGGCGGAGCAACGTCGAGGTCCATTGGTTGATCCCCCGGAGGACCTCTGTGCCTGCCGAGTGCTGGTCAGCAACACACTGCGCATTCCTTGAGGAGCGCTACATCTCCAGAGCCCTCGAATGCCCTCGGGACAACATGGCTAGTGAGTGCGAAGTGCCCAGGAAGACTCTGTCATGGCCCTTGTGTGAGCTGCCATGAGAGAACACTGTTCTTGGAACACTGCGAGGCCCGCCCCGTATCTGAAGTCACTCTGCTCGAGGAGAAAGTCAGCATCTTAGCACGCTGTGTCGCTACCGGCACACCCAGCATGAACCCATTCCTGGAAGTAAGGCCCTGATTCGCCGTGCAGAAGCGGAGGCATGCTGCAGCTTCCAGGAGGCAGTGGCCTCTGCTCTGCATGCCTTTAACGGCAGCACAGCTTTCTGGACACCTGGGAGGCTAGCCGGGGCACCCTGCTCCCGGCAGGAACACTGAGTACCCCCAGGTGCACCTGGGTCTGCTAAGCAACATCCAGGCCCGTAGCCCTTCAGAGCCCCCTGTGTGCAGGCCGAGCATAGGGAAACGCACTGCCCTCTCCTTCGGAGCAGCTTAGTTTCCTCCGCACTCGCACACGTTCGCGAACACCGTTCTGGCACGTCCCACGTGGCGTGGAGTTCTTACGCGGTGCCCTAATCGGAGCTGCCCTCAGAGGAGCCCTCGTCTTCGCGTTTCATCCAGGACCTCCTGACTGAAGACACCGTGCCTCCTAGAGGACGGCAGCTTGGGTTTTTCTTGCACTTCAAGTCCTGTTCCTTTTGCGGCACTGCAGGCAGCACCAGGCCCAGAGGAGCAGCTACGGCGTTCCTCGGTTGAGACAGTTCGCCGGATGCGGGACTCCCTACTTCGATAATTTGATTCAGGGAAGGAAACACAGGGTAACCGGTGTCTCTTGGGACTCCTTAGAAGCCACAGGGATGTACGCTGAGTGTGCCCATGAAAACGGGGGCCTGTTGGAACTAGCCCTGCTTTTCCATTTTGAGGGCGGCATTCATGCCTGCCTTGAAGCTACCTGACATTCCCGGCTCCCGACAGGCCAGTGAGCCCTGGAAGAATGCTTCGGGGAAAATTATGAGTTTGCTCTCTCTAAACCAGGGGCTTCCGTGGCCACAGCTCGGTCCGCATGACAGGCTCTAGAGCGAAAGGGAACCTCGAAGTGAGAACTCGCCTCCAGGTTAGGCCCTGAGTAGCCGTGCAGAAAGGGAGGCATGCAGCTGTTTCCACGAGTTCTCAGTCGCTTATGTCCTTTATTTTAAAGGAAGTACGCGTCCGGGGACTCCTAGGCCCCACGGGTGTGCATCGTTTTCCCTCCGAGGTCACTGAGTGCCTCCAGACACCTGTGGGCCGGTGGAGCAACGTCGAGGTCCATTGGTTGATCCCCCGGAGGACCTCTGTGCCTGCCGAGTGCTGGGCAGCAACACACTGCGCGTTCCTTGAGGAGCGCTGCATCTCCAGAGCCCTCGAACGCCCTCGGGTCAGCATGGCTGGTGAGTGCGAAGTGCCCAGGAAGTCTCTGTCATGGCCCTTGTGTGAGCTGCCATGAGAGAACACTGTGCTTGGAACACTGCGAGGCCCGCCCCGTACCTGAAGTCACTCTGCTCAAGGAGAAACTCAGCATCTTAGCACGCTGTGTCGCGACCGGCACACCCGGCATGAACCCATGCCTGGAAGTAAGGCCCTGATTTGCCATGCAGAAGCGGAGGCGTGATGCAGCTTCCAGGAGGCGGTGGCCTCTGCTCTGCATGCCTTTAACGGTAGCACAGCTTTCTGGACACCTAGGAGGCTAGCCGGTGCACCCTGCTCCCAGCAGGAACACTGAGTACCCCCAGGTGCACCTGGGTCTGCTAAGCAACATCCAGGCCCGTAGCCCTTCAGAGCCCCCTGTGTGCAGGCCGAGCGTAGGGAAACGCACTGCCCTCTCCTTCGGAGCAGCTTAGTTTCCTGCGCACGCGCACACATTCGCGAACACCGTTCTGGCACGTCCCACGTGGCGCGGAGGTCTTACGCGGTGCCCTAATCGGAGCTGCCCTCAGAGGAGCCCTCGTCTTCGCGTTCCATCCAGGACCTCATGACTGAAGTCACCGGGCCTCCTAGAGGACGGCGGCTTGGGTTCTTACTGCACATCAAGTCCTGTTCCTTCTGCGGCACTGCAGGCAGCCCCAGGCCCAGAGGAGCAGCTACGGCGTTCCTCGGTTGAGACAGTTCGCCGGATGCGGGACTCCCTACTTCGATAAGTTAATTCAGGGAAGGAAACGCAGGGTAACCGGTGTCTCTTGGGACTCCTTAGAAGCCACAGGGATGTACGCTGAGTGTGCCCATGAAAACGGGGGCCTGCTGGAACAAGCCCTGCTTTCCCATTTTGAGGGCGGCATTCATGCCTGCCTTGAAGCTACCTGACATTCCCGGCTCCCGACAGGCCAGTGAGCACTGGAAGAATGCTTCGGGGAAAATTATGAGTTTGCTCTCTCTAATGCAGGGGCTTCCGTGGCCACAGCTCGGTCCGCATGACAGGCTCTAGAGCGAAAGGGAACCTCGAAGTGAGAACTCGCCTCCAGGTTAGGCCCTGAGTAGCCGTGCAGAAAGGGAGGCATGCAGCTGTTTCCACGAGTTCTCAGTCGCTTATGTCCTTTATTTTAAAGGAAGTACGCGTCCGGGGACTCCTAGGCCCCACGGGTGTGCATCGTTTTCCCTCCGAGGTCACTGAGTGCCTCCAGACACCTGTGGGCCGGCGGAGCAACGTCGAGGTCCATTGGTTGATCCCCCGGAGGACCTCTGTGCCTGCCGAGTGCTGGGCAGCAACACACTGCGCGTTCCTTGAGGAGCGCTGCATCTCCAGAGCCCTCGAACGCCCTCGGGTCAGCATGGCTGGTGAGTGTGAAGTGCCCAGGAAGTCTCTGTCATGGCCCTTGTGTGAGCTGCCATGAGAGAACACTGTGCTTGGAACACTGCGAGGCCCGCCCCGTACCTGAAGTCATTCTGCTCAAGGAGAAACTCAGCATCTTAGCACGCTGTGTCGCTACCGGCACACCCGGCATGAACCCATGCCTGGAAGTAAGGCCCTGATTCGCCGTGCAGAAGCGGAGGCATGCTGCAGCTTCCAGGAGGTGGTGGCCTCTGCTCTGCATGCCTTTAACGGCAGCACAGCTTTCTGGACACCTGGGAGGCTAGCCGGGGCACCCTGCTCCCAGCAGGAACACTGAGTACCCCCAGGTGCACCTGGGTCTGCTAAGCAACATCCAGGCCCGTAGCCCTTCAGAGCCCCCTGTGTGCAGGCCGAGCGTAGGGAAACGCACTGCCCTCTCCTTCGGAACAGCTTAGTTTCCTCCGCACGCGCACACGTTCGCGAACACCGTTCTGGCACGTCCCACGGGGCGCGGAGGTCTTACGCGGTGCCCTAATCGGAGCTGCCCTCAGAGGAGCCCTCGTCTTCGCGTTCCATCCAGGACCTCATGACTGAAGTCACCGGGCCTCCTAGAGGACGGCGGCTTGGGTTCTTACTGCACATCAAGTCCTGTTCCTTCTGCGGCACTGCAGGCAGGCCCAGGCCCAGAGGAGCAGCTACGGCGTTCCTCGGTTGAGACAGTTCGCCGGATGCGGGACTCCCTACTTTGATAAGTTAATTCAGGGAAGGAAACGCAGGGTAACCGGTGTCTCTTGGGACTCGTTAGAAGCCACAGGGATGTATGCTGAGTGTGCCCCTTAAAATGGGGGCCTGCTGGAACTAGCCCTGCTTTCCCATTTTGAGGGCGGCATTCATGCCTGCCTTGAAGCTACCTGATATTCCCGGCTCCCGACAGGCCAGTGAGCCCTGGAAGAATGCTTCGTGTAAAATTATGAGTTTGCTCTCTCTAAACCAGGGGCTTCCGTGGCCGCAGCTCGGTCTGCATGACAGGCTCTAGAGCGAAAGGGAACCTCGACGTGAGAACTCGCCTCCAGGTTAGGCCCTGAGTAGCCGTGCAGAAAGGGAGGCATGCAGCTGTTTCCACAATTTCTCAGTCGCTTATGTGCTTTATTTTAAAGGAAGTACGCGTCCCGGGACTCCTAGGCCCCACGGGTGTGCATCGTTTTCCCTCCGAGGTCACTGAGTGCCTCCAGACACCTGTGGGCCGGCGGAGCAACGTCGAGGTCCATTGGTTGATCCCCCGGAGGACCTCTGTGCCTGCCGTGTGCTGGGAAGCAACACACTGCGCGTTCCTTGAGGAGCGCTACATCTCCAGAGCCCTCGAACGCCCTCAGGACAACATGGCTGGTGAGTGCGAAGTGACCAGGAAGACTCTGTCATGGCCCTTGTGTGAGCTGCCATGAGAGAACACTGTGCTTGGAACACTGCGAGGCCCGCCCTCGTATCTGAAGTCACTCTGCTCGAGGAGAAAGTCAGCATCTTAGCACGCTGTGTTGCTACCGGCACAACCAGCATGAACCCATGCCTGGAAGTAAGGCCCTGATTTGCCGTGCAGAAGCGGAGGCGTGCTGCAGCTTCCAGGAGGCGGTGGCCTCTGCTCTCCATGCCTTTAACGGCAGCACAGCTTTCTGGACACCTGGGAGGCTAGCCGGGGCACCCTGCTCCCGGCAGGAACACTGAGTACCCCCAGGTGCACCTGGGTCTGCTAAGCAACATCCAGGCCCGTAGCCCTTCAGAGCCCCCTGTGTGCAGGCCGAGCGTAGGGAAATGCACTGCCCTCTCCTTCGGAGCAGCTTAGTTTCCTCCGCACTCGCACACGTTCGCGAACACCGTTCTGGCACGTCCCACGTGGCCCGGAGGTCGTACGCGGTGCCCTAGTCGGAGCTGCCCTCAGAGGAGCCCTCGTCTTCGCGTTTCATCCAGGACCTCCTGACTGAAGTCACCGTGCCTCCTAGAGGACGGCGGCTTGGGTTCTTACTGCACTTTAAGTCCTGTTCCTTCTGCGGCACTGCAGGCAGCCCCAGGCCCAGAGGAGCAGCTACGGCGTTCCTCGGTTGAGACAGTTCGCCGGATGCGGGACTCCCTACTTCGATAAGTTGATTCAGGGAAGGAAACGCAGGGTAACCGGTGTCTCTTGGGACTCCTTAGAAGCCAGAGGGATGTACGCTGAGTGTGCCCATGAAAACGGGGGCCTGCTGGAACTAGCCCTGCTTTCCCATTTTGAGGGCGGCATTCATGCCTGCCTTGAAGCTACCTGATATTCCCGGCTCCCGACAGGCCAGTGAGCCCTGGAAGAATGCTTCGTGTAAAATTATGAGTTTGCTCTCTCTAAACCAGGGGCTTCCGTGGCCGCAGCTCGGTCCGCATGACAGGCTCTAGAGCGAAAGGGAACCTCGACGTGAGAACTCGCCTCCAGGTTAGGCCCTGAGTAGCCGTGCAGAAAGGGAGGCATGCAGCTGTTTCCACAATTTCTCAGTCGCTTATGTGCTTTATTTTAAAGGAAGTACGCGTCCCGGGACTCCTAGGCCCCACGGGTGTGCATCGTTTTCCCTCCGAGGTCACTGAGTGCCTCCAGACACCTGTGGGCCGGCGGAGCAACGTCGAGGTCCATTGGTTGATCCCCCGGAGGACCTCTGTGCCTGCCGTGTGCTGGGAAGCAACACACTGCGCGTTCCTTGAGGAGCGCTACATCTCCAGAGCCCTCGAACGCCCTCGGGACAACATGGCTGGTGAGTGCGAAGTGACCAGGAAGACTCTGTCATGGCCCTTGTGTGAGCTGCCATGAGAGAACACTGTGCTTGGAACACTGCGAGGCCCGCCCTCGTATCTGAAGTCACTCTGCTCGAGGAGAAAGTCAGCATCTTAGCATGCTGTGTTGCTACCGGCACAACCAGCATGAAACCATGCCTGGAAGTAAGGCCCTGATTTGCAGTGCAGAAGCGGAGGCGTGCTGCAGCTTCCAGGAGGCGGTGGCCTCTGCTCTCCATGCCTTTAACGGCAGCACAGCTTTCTGGACACCTGGGAGGCTAGCCGGGGCACCCTGCTCCCGGCAGGAACACTGAGTACCCCCAGGTGCACCTGGGTCTGCTAAGCAACATCCAGGCCCGTAGCCCTTCAGAGCCCCCTGTGTGCAGGCCGAGCGTAGGGAAACGCACTGCCCTCTCCTTCGGAGCAGCTTAGTTTCCTCCGCACTCGCACACGTTCGCGAACACCGTTCTGGCACGTCCCACGTGGCCCGGAGGTCTTACGCGGTGCCCTAGTCGGAGCTGCCCTCAGAGGAGCCCTCGTCTTCGCGTTTCATCCAGGACCTCCTGACTGAAGTCACCGTGCCTCCTAGAGGACGGCGGCTTGGGTTCTTACTGCACTTTAAGTCCTGTTCCTTATGCGGCACTGCAGGCAGCCCCAGGCCCAGAGGAGCAGCTACGGCGTTCCTCGGTTGAGACAGTTCGCCGGATGCGGGACTCCCTACTTCGATAAGTTGATTCAGGGAAGGAAACGCAGGGTAACCGGTGTCTCTTGGGACTCCTTAGAAGCCAGAGGGATGTACGCTGAGTGTGCTCATGAAAATGGGGGCCTGCTGGAACTAGCCCTGCTTTCCCATTTTGCGGGCGGCATTCATGCCTGCCTTGAAGGTACCTGACATTCCCGGCTCCCGACAGGCCAGTGAGCCCTGGAAGAATGCTTCGGGGAAAATTATGAGTTTGCTCTCTCTAAACCAGGGGCTTCCGTGGCCGCAGCTCGGTCTGCATGACAGGCTCTAGAGCGAAAGGGAACCTCGAAGTGAGAACTCGCCTCCAGGTTCGGCCCTGAGTAGACGTGCAGAAAGGGAGGCATGCAGCTGTTTCACGAGTTCTCAGTCGCTTATGTCCTTTATTTTAAAGGAAGTACGGGTCCGGGGTCTCCTAGGCCCCACAGGTGTGCATCGTTTTCCCTCCGAGGTCACTGAGTGCCTCCAGACACCTGTGGGCCGGCGGAGCAACGTCGAGGTCCATTGGTTGATCCCCCGGAGGACCTCTGTGCCTGCCGTGTGCTGGGCAGCAACACACTGCGCGTTCCTTGAGGAGCGCTACATCTCCAGAGCCCTCGAACGCCCTCCGGACAACATGGCTGGTGAGTGCGAAGTACCCAGGAAGACTCAGTCATGGCCCTTGTGTGAGCTGCCATGAGAGAACACTGTGCTTGGAACACTGCGAGGCCCACCCTCGTACCTGAAGTCACTCTGCTCGTGGAGAAAGTCAGCATCTTAGCACGCTGTGTCGCTACCGGCACACCCAACATGAACCCATGCCTGGAAGTAAGGCCCTGATTTGCCGTGCAGAAGCGGAGGCGTGCTGCAGCTTCCAGGAGGCGGTGGCCTCTGCTCTGCATGCCTTTAACGGCAGCACAGCTTTCTGGACACCTGGGAGGCTAGCCGGGGCACCCTGCTCCCAGCAGGAACACTGAGTACCCCCAGGTGCACCTGGGTCTTCTAAGCAACATCCAGGCCCGTAGCCCTTCAGAGCCCCCTGTGTGCAGGCCGAGCGTAGGGAAACGCACTGCCCTCTCCTTCGGAGCAGCTTAGTTTCCTCCGCACGCGCACACGTTCGCGAACACCGTTCTGGAACATCCCACGTGGCGCGGAGGTCTTACACGGTGCCCTAATCGGATCTGCCCTCAGAGGAGCCCTCGTCTTCGCGTTTCATTCATGACCTAATGACTGAAGTCACCGGGCCTCCTAGAGGACGGCGGCTTGGGTTCTTACTGCACTTTAAGTACTGTTCCTTCTGCGGCACTGCAGGCAGCCCCATGCAAAGAGGAGCAGCTACAGCGTTCCTCGGTTGAGACAGTTCGCCGGATGCGGGACTCCCTACTTCGATAAGTTGATTCAGGGAAGGAAACGCAGGGTAACCGGTGTCTATTGGGACTCCTTAGAAGCCACAGTGATGTACGCTGAGTGTGCCCATGAAAATGGGGGCCTGCTGGAACTAGCCCTGCTTTCCCATTTTGAGGGCGGCATTCATGCCTGCCTTGAAGCTACCTGACATTCCCGGCTCCCGACTGGCCAGTGAGCCCTGGAAGCATGCTTCGTGTCAAATTATGAGTTTGCTCTCTCTAAACCAGGGGCTTCCGTGGCCGCAGCTCGGTCCGCATGACAGGCTCTAGAGCGAAAGGGAACCTCGAAGTGAGAACTCGCCTCCAGGTTAGGCCCTGAGTAGCCGTGCAGAAAGGGAGGTATGCAGCTGTTTCACGAGTTCTCAGTCGCTTATGTCCTTTATTTTAAAGGAAGTACGCGTCCGGGGACTCCTAGGCCCCACGGGTGTGCATCGTTTTCCCTCCGAGGTCACTGAGTGCCTCCAGACACCTGTGGGCCGGCGTAGCAACGTTGAGGTCCATTGGTTGATCCCCCGGAGGACCTCTGTGCCTGCCAAGTGCTGGGCAACAACACACTGCGCGTTCCTTGAGGAGCGCTACATATCCAGAGCCCTCGAACGCCTTCGGGACAACATGGCTGGTGAGTGCGAAGTACCCAGGAAGACACTATCATGGCCCTTGTGTGAGTTGCCATGAGAGAACACTGTGCTTGGAACACTGCGAGGCCCGACCTCGTACCTGAAGTCACTCTGCTCGAGGAGAAAGTCAGCATCTTAGCACGCTGTGTCGCTACCGGCACACCCAGCATGAACCCATGCCTGGAAGTAAGGCCCTGATTTGCCGTGCAGAAGCGGAGGCGTGCTGCAGCTTCCAGGAGGCGGTGGCCTCTGCTCTGCATGCCTTTAACGGCAGCACAGCTTTCTGGACACCTGGGAGGCTAGCCGGGGCACCCTGCTCCCAGCAGGAACACTGAGTACCCCCAGGTGCACCTGGGTCTGCTAAGCAACATCCAGGCCCGTAGGCCTTCAGAGCCCCCTGTGTGCAGGCCGAACGTAGGGAAACGCACTGCCCTCTCCTTCGGAGCAGCTTAGTTCCCTCCGCAAGCGCACACGTTCGCGAACACCGTTGTGGCACGTCCCACGGGGCGCGGAGGTCTTAGGCGGTGCCCTAATCGGAGCTGCCCTCAGAGGAGCCCTCGTCTTCGCGTTCCATCCAGGACCTCATGACTGAAGTCACCGGGCCTCCTAGAGGACAGCGGCTTGGGTTCTAACTGCACATCAAGTCCTGTTCCTTCTGCGGCACTGCAGGCAGCCCCAGGCCCAGAGGAGCAGCTACGGCGTTCCTCGGTTGAGACAGTTCGCCGGATGCGGGACTCCCTACTTCGATAAGTTAATTCAGGGAAGGAAACGCAGGGTAACCGTTGTCTCTTGGGACTCGTTAGAAGCCACAGGGATGTACGCTGAGTGTGCCCATGAAAATGGGGGCCTGCTGGAACTAGCCCTGCTTTCCCATTTTGAGGGCGGCATTCATGCCTGCCTTGAAGCTACCTGACATTCCCGGCTCCCGACAGGCCAGTGAGCCCTGGAAGAATGCTTCGGGGAAAATTATGAGTTTGCTCTCTCTAAACCAGGGGCTTCCGTGGTCGCAGCTCGGTCCACATGACAGGCTCTAGAGCGAAAGGGAACCGCGACGTGAGAACTCGCCTCCAGGTTAGGCCTTGAGTAGCCATGCAGAAAGGGAGGCATGCAGCTGTTTCCACGAGTTCTCAGTCGCTTATGTCCTTTAGTTTAAAGGAAGTACGCGTCCGGGGACTCCTAGGCCCCACGGGTGTGCATCGTTTTCCCTCTGAGGTCACTGAGTGCCTCCAGACACCTGTGGGCCGGTGGAGCAACGTCGAGGTCCATTGGTTGATCCCCCGGAGGACCTCTGTGCCTGCCGAGTGCTGGGCAGCAACACACTGCGCGTTCCTTGAGGAGCGCTACATCTCCAGAGCCCTCGAACGCACTCGGGACAACATGGCTGGTGAGTGCGAAGTACCCAGGAAGACTCAGTCATGGCCCTTGTGTGAGCTGCCATGAGAGAACACTGTGCTTGGAACACTGCGAGGCCCACCCTCGTACCTGAAGTCACTCTGCTCGTGGAGAAAGTCAGCATCTTAGCACGCTGTGTCGCTACCGGCACACCCAACATGAACCCATGCCTGGAAGGAAGGACCTGATTTGCCGTGCAGAAGCGGAGGCGTGCTGCAGCTTCCAGGAGGCGGTGGCCTCTGCTCTGCATGCCTTTAACGGTAGCACAGCTTTCTGGACACCTGCGAGGCTAGCCGGGGCACCCTGCTCCCAGCAGGAACACTGAGTACCCCCAGGTGCACCTGGGTCTGTTAAGCAACATCCAGGCCCGTAGCCCTTCAGAGCCCCCTGTGTGCAGGCCGAGCGTAGGGAAACGCACTGCCCTCTCCTTCGGAGCAGCTTAGTTTCCTGCGCACGTGCACACATTCGCGAACACCGTTCTGGCACGTCCCACGTGGCGCGGAGGTCTTACGGGGTGCCCTAATCGGAGCTGCCCTCAGAGGAGCCCTCGTCTTCGCGTTTCGTTCATGACCTCATGACTGAAGTCACCGGGCCTCCTAGAGGACGGCGGCTTGGGTTCTTACTGCACTTTAAGTACTGTTCCTTCTGCGGCACTGCAGGCAGCCCCAGGCCCAGAGGAGCAGCTACAGCGTTCCTCGGTTGAGACAGTTCGCCGGATGCGGGACTCCCTACTTCGATAAGTTAATTCAGGGAAGGAAACGCAGGGTAACCGGTGTCTCTTGGGACTCGTTAGAAGCCACAGGGATGTACGCTGAGTGTGCCCATGAAAACGGGGCCCTGCTGGAACTAGCCCTGCTTTCCCATTTTGAGGGCGGCATTCATGCCTGCCTTGAAGCTACCTGATATTCCCGGCTCCCGACAGGCCAGTGAGCCCTGGAAGAATGCTTCGGGGAAAATTATGAGTTTGCTCTCTCTAAACCAGGGGCTTCCATGGCCGCAGCTCGGTCCGCATGACAGGCTCTAGAGCGAAAGGGAACCTCGAAGTGAGAACTCGCCTCCAGGTTAGGCCCTGAGTAGCCGTGCAGAAAGGGAGGTATGCAGCTGTTTCACGAGTTCTCAGTCACTTATGTCCTTTATTTTAAAGGAAGTACGCGTCCGGGGACTCCTAGGCCCCACGGGTGTGCATCGTTTTCCCTCCGAGGTCACTGAGTGCCTCCAGACACCTGTGGGCCGGCGTAGCAACGTCGAGGTCCATTGGTTGATCCCCCGGAGGACCTCTGTGCCTGCCAAGTGCTGGGCAACAACACACTGCGCGTTCCTTGAGGAGCGCTACATATCCAGAGCCCTCGAACGCCTTCGGGACAACATGGCTGGTGAGTGCGAAGTACCCAGGAAGACTCTATCATGGCCCTTGTGTGAGTTGCCATGAGAGAACACTGTTCTTGGAACACTGCGAGGCCCGACCTCGTACCTGAAGTCACTCTGCTCGAGGAGAAAGTCAGCATCTTAGCACGCTGTGTCGCTACCGGCACACCCAGCATGAACCCATGCCTGGAAGTAAGG
Source organism: Pseudorca crassidens (assembly GCF_039906515.1). Lineage (NCBI taxonomy): Eukaryota > Metazoa > Chordata > Mammalia > Artiodactyla > Delphinidae > Pseudorca > Pseudorca crassidens. Next base: position 90,366,819 of record NC_090308.1, on the reverse strand, counting down.
CCCTGATTTGCCGTGCAGAAGCGGAGGCGTGCTGCAGCTTCCAGGAGGCGGTGGCCTCTGCTCTGCATGCCTTTAACGGCAGCACAGCTTTCTGGACACCTGGGAGGCTAGCCGGGGCACCCTGCTCCCAGCAGGAACACTGAGTACCCCCAGGTGCACCTGGGTCTGCTAAGCAACATCCAGGCCCGTAGCCCTTCAGAGCCCCCTGTGTGCAGGCCGAGCGTAGGGAAACGCACTGCCCTCTCCTTCGGAGCAGCTTAGTTTCCTCCGCACGCGCACACGTTCTCGAACACCGTTCTGGCACGTCCCACGGGGCGCGGAGGTCTTACGCGGTGCCCTAATCGGAGCTGCCCTCAGAGGAGCCCTCGTCTTCGCGTTCCATCCAGGACCTGCTGACTGAAGTCACCGGGCCCCCTAGAGGACGGCGGCTTGGGTTCTTACTGCACTTCAAGTGCTGTTCCTTCTGCGGCACTGCAGGCAGCCCCAGGCCCAGAGGAGCAGCTACGGCGTTCCTCGGTTGAGACAGTTCGCCGGATGCGGGACTCCCTACTTCGATAAGTTAATTCAGGGAAGGAAACGCAGGGTAACCGTTGTCTCTTGGGACTCGTTAGAAGCCACAGGGATGTACGCTGAGTGTACCCATGAAAACGGGGGCCTGCTGGAACTAGCCCTGCTTTCCCATTTTGAGGGCGGCATTCATGCCTGCCTTGAAGCTACCTGACATTCCCGGCTCCCGACAGGCCAGTGAGCCCTGGAAGAATGCTTCGGGGAAAATTATGAGTTTGCTCTCTCTAAACCAGGGGCTTCCGTGGTCGCAGCTCGGTCCGCATGACAGGCTCTAGAGCGAAAGGGAACCGCGACGTGAGAACTCGCCTCCAGGTTAGGCCCTGAGTAGCCATGCAGAAAGGGAGGCATGCAGCTGTTTCCACGAGTTCTCAGTCGCTTATGTCCTTTAGTTTAAAGGAAGTACGCGTCCGGGGACTCCTAGGCCCCACGGGTGTGCATCGTTTTCCCTCCGAGGTCACTGAGTGCCTCCAGACACCTGTGGGCCGGCGGAGCAACGTCGAGGTCCATTGGTTGATCCCCCGGAGGACCTCTGTGCCTGCCGAGTGCTGGGCAGCAACACACTGCGCGTTCCTTGAGGAGCGCTACATCTCCAGAGCCCTCGAACGCCCTCGGGACAACATGGCTGGTGAGTGCGAAGTACCCAGGAAGACTCAGTCATGGCCCTTGTGTGAGCTGCCATGAGAGAACACTGTGCTTGGAACACTGCGAGGCCCACCCTCGTACCTGAAGTCACTCTGCTCGTGGAGAAAGTCAGCATCTTAGCACGCTGTGTCGCTACCGGCACACCCAACATGAACCCATGCCTGGAAGGAAGGACCTGATTTGCCGTGCAGAAGCGGAGGCGTGCTGCAGCTTCCAGGAGGCGGTGGCCTCTGCTCTGCATGCCTTTAACGGCAGCACAGCTTTCTGGACACCTGGGAGGCTAGCCGGGGCACCCTGCTCCCAGCAGGAACACTGAGTACCCCCAGGTGCACCTGGGTCTGCTAAGCAACATCCAGGCCCGTAGCCCTTCAGAGCCCCCTGTGTGCAGGCCGAGCGTAGGGAAACGCACTGCCCTCTCCTTCGGAGCAGCTTAGTTTCCTGCGCACGTGCACACATTCGCGAACACCGTTCTGGCACGTCCCACGTGGCGCGGAGGTCTTACGGGGTGCCCTAATCAGAACTGCCCTCAGAGGAGCCCTCGTCTTCGCGTTTCATTCATGACCTCATGACTGAAGTCACCGGGCCTCCTAGAGGACGGCGGCTTGGGTTCTTACTGCACTTTAAGTACTGTTCCTTCTGCGGCACTGCAGGCAGCCCCAGGCCCAGAGGAGCAGCTACAGCGTTCCTCGGTTGAGACAGTTCGCCGGATGCGGGTCTCCCTACTTCGATAAGTTAATTCAGGGAAGGAAACGCAGGGTAACCGGTGTCTCTTGGGACTCGTTAGAAGCCACAGGGATGTACGCTGAGTGTGCCCATGAAAACGGGGCCCTGCTGGAACTAGCCCTGCTTTCCCATTTTGAGGGCGGCATTCATGCCTGCCTTGAAGCTACCTGACATTCCCGGCTCCCGACAGGCCAGTGAGCCCTGGAAGAATGCTTCGGGGAAAATTATGAGTTTGCTCTCTCTAAACCAGGGGCTTCCATGGCCGCGGCTCGGTCCGCATGACAGGCTCTAGAGCGAAAGGGAACCTCGAAGTGAGAACTCGCCTCCAGGTTAGGCCCTGAGTAGCCGTGCAGAAAGGGAGGTATGCAGCTGTTTCATGAGTTCTCAGTCGCTTATGTCCTTTATTTTAAAGGAAGTACGCGTCCGGGGACTCCTAGGCCCCACGGGTGTGCATCGTTTTCCCTCCGAGGTCACTGAGTGCCTCCAGAAACCTGTGGGCCGGCGGAGCAACGTCGAGGTCCATTGGTTGATCCCCCGGAGGACCTCTGTGCCTGCCGAGTGCTGGGCAACAACACACTGCGCGTTCTTTGAGGAGCGCTACATATCCAGAGCCCTCGAACGCCTTCGGGACAACATGGCTGGTGAGTGCGAAGTACCCAGGAAGACTCTGTCATGGCCCTTGTGTGAATTGCCATGAGAGAACACTGTGCTTGGAACACTGCGAGGCCCGACCTCGTACCTGAAGTCACTCTGCTCGAGGAGAAAGTCAGCATCTTAGCACGCTGTGTTGCTACCGGCACACCCAGCATGAACCCATGCCTGGAAGTAAGGCCCTGATTTGCCGTGCAGAAGCGGAGGCGTGCTGCAGCTTCCAGGAGGCGGTGGCCTCTGCTCTGCATGCCTTTAACGGCAGCACAGCTTTCTGGACACCTGGGAGGCTAGCCGGGGCACCCTGCTCCCAGCAGGAACACTGAGTACCCCCAGGTGCACCTGGGTCTGCTAAGCAACATCCAGGCCCGTAGCCCTTCAGAGCCCCCTGTGTGCAGGCCGAGCGTAGGGAAACGCACTGCCCTCTCCTTCGGAGCAGCTTAGTTTCCTCCCCAAGCGCACACGTTCGCGAACACCGTTCTGGCACGTCCCATGGGGCGCGGAGGTCTTACGCGGTGCCCTAATCAGAGCTGCCCTCAGAGGAGCCCTCGTCTTCGCGTTCCATCCAGGACCTCATGACTGAAGTCACCGGGCCTCCTAGAGGACGGCGGCTTGGGTTCTTACTGCACATCAAGTCCTGTTCCTTCTGCGGCACTGCAGGCAGCCCCAGGCCCAGAGGAGCAGCTACGGCGTTCCTCGGTTGAGACAGTTCGCCGGATGCGGGACTCCCTACTTCGATAAGTTAATTCAGGGAAGGAAACGCAGGGTAACCGTTGTCTCTTGGGACTCGTTAGAAGCCACAGGGATGTACGCTGAGTGTGCCCATGAAAACGGGGGCCTGCTGGAACTAGCCCTGCTTTCCCATTTTGAGGGCGGCATTCATGCCTGCCTTGAAGCTACCTGACATTCCCGGCTCCCGACAGGCCAGTGAGCCCTGGAAGAATGCTTCGGGGAAAATTATGAGTTTGCTCTCTCTAAACCAGGGGCTTCCGTGGTCGCAGCTCGGTCCGCATGACAGGCTCTAGAGCGAAAGGGAACCGCGACGTGAGAACTCGCCTCCAGGTTAGGCCTTGAGTAGCCATGCAGAAAGGGAGGCATGCAGCTGTTTCCACGAGTTCTCAGTCGCTTATGTCCTTTAGTTTAAAGGAAGTACGCGTCCGGGGACTCCTAGGCCCCACGGGTGTGCATCGTTTTCCCTCCGAGGTCACTGAGTGCCTCCAGACACCTGTGGGCCGGTGGAGCAACGTCGAGGTCCATTGGTTGATCCCCCGGAGGACCTCTGTGCCTGCCGAGTGCTGGGCAGCAACACACTGCGCGTTCCTTGAGGAGCGCTACATCTCCAGAGCCCTCGAACGCCCTCGGGACAACATGGCTGGTGAGTGCGAAGTACCCAGGAAGACTCAGTCATGGCCCTTGTGTGAGCTGCCATGAGAGAACACTGTGCTTGGAACACTGCGAGGCCCACCCTCGTACCTGAAGTCACTCTGCTCGAGGAGAAAGTCAGCATCTTAGCACGCTGTGTTGCTACCGGCACACCCAGCATGAACCCATGCCTGGAAGTAAGGCCCTGATTTGCCGTGCAGAAGCGGAGGCGTGCTGCAGCTTCCAGGAGGCGGTGGCCTCTGCTCTGCATGCCTTTAACGGCAGCACAGCTTTCTGGACACCTGGGAGGCTAGCCGGGGCACCCTGCTCCCAGCAGGAACACTGAGTACCCCCAGGTGCACCTGGGTCTGCTAAGCAACATCCAGGCCCGTAGCCCTTCAGAGCCCCCTGTGTGCAGGCCGAGCGTAGGGAAACGCACTGCCCTCTCCTTCGGAGCAGCTTAGTTTCCTCCGCAAGCGCACACGTTCGCGAACACCGTTCTGGCACGTCCCACGGGGCGCGGAGGTCTTAAGCGGTGCCCTAATCGGAGCTGCCCTCAGAGGAGCCCTCGTCTTCGCGTTCCATCCAGGACCTCATGACTGAAGTCACCGGGCCTCCTAGAGGACAGCGGCTTGGGTTCTTACTGCACTTCAAGTGCTGTTCCTTCTGCGGCACTGCAGGCAGCCCCAGGCCCAGAGGAGCAGCTACGGCGTTCCTCGGTTGAGACAGTTCGCCGGATGCGGGACTCCCTACTTCGATAAGGTAATTCAGGGAAGGAAACGCAGGGTAACCGTTGTCTCTTGGGACTCGTTAGAAGCCACAGGGATGTACGCTGAGTGTGCCCATGAAAACGGGGGCCTGCTGGAACTAGCCCTGCTTTCCCATTTTGAGGGCGGCATTCATGCCTGCCTTGAAGCTACCTGACATTCCCGGCTCCCGACAGGCCAGTGAGCCCTGGAAGAATGCTTCGGGGAAAATTATAAGTTTGCTCTCTCTAAACCAGGGGCTTCCGTGGTCGCAGCTCGGTCCGCATGACAGGCTCTAGAGCGAAAGGGAACCGCGACGTGAGAACTCGCCTCCAGGTTAGGCCCTGAGTAGCCATGCAGAAAGGGAGGCATGCAGCTGTTTCCACGAGTTCTCAGTCGCTTATGTCCTTTAGTTTAAAGGAAGTACGCGTCCGGGGACTCCTAGGCCCCACGGGTGTGCATCGTTTTCCCTCCGAGGTCACTGAGTGCCTCCAGACACCTGTGGGCCGGCGGAGCAACGTCGAGGTCCATTGGTTGATCCCCCGGAGGACCTCTGTGCCTGCCGAGTGCTGGGCAGCAACACACTGCGCGTTCCTTTAGGAGCGCTACATCTCCAGAGCCCTCGAACGCCCTCGGGACAACATGGCTGGTGAGTGCGAAGTACCCAGGAAGACTCAGTCATGGCCCTTGTGTGAGCTGCCATGAGAGAACACTGTGCTTGGAACACTGCGAGGCCCACCCTCGTACCTGAAGTCACTCTGCTCGTGGAGAAAGTCAGCATCTTAGCACGCTGTGTCGCTACCGGCACACCCAGCATGAACCCATGCCTGGAAGTAAGGACCTGATTCGCCGTGCAGACGCGGAGGCATGCTGCAGCTTCCAGGAGGTGGTGGCCTCTGCTCTGCATGCCTTTAACGGCAGCACAGCTTTCTGGACACCTGGGAGGCTAGCCGGGGCACCCTGCTCTCAGCAGGAACACTGAGTAACCCCAGGTGCACCTGGGTCTGCTAAGCAACATCCAGGCCCGTAGCCCTTCAGAGCCCCCTGTGTGCAGGCCGAGCGTAGGGAAACGCACTGCCCTCTCCTTCGGAACAGCTTAGTTTCCTGCGCACGTGCACACATTCGCGAACACCGTTCTGGCACGTCCCACGTGGCGCGGAGGTCTTACGGGGTGCCCTAATCGGAGCTGCCCTCAGAGGAGCCCTCGTCTTCGCGTTTCATTCATGACCTCATGACTGAAGTCACCGGGCCTCCTAGAGGACGGCGGCTTGGGTTCTTACTGCACTTTAAGTACTGTTCCTTCTGCGGCACTGCAGGCAGCCCCAGGCCCAGAGGAGCAGCTACGGCGTTCCTCGGTTGAGACAGTTCGCCGGATGCGGGACTCCCTACTTCGATAAGTTAATTCAGGGAAGGAAACGCAGGGTAACCCGTGTCTCTTGGGACTCGTTAGAAGCCACAGGGATGTACGCTGAGTGTGCCCATGAAAACGGGGCCCTGCTGGAACTAGCCCTGCTTTCCCATTTTGAGGGCGGCATTCATGCCTGCCTTGAAGCTACCTGACATTCCCGGCTCCCGACAGGCCAGTGAGCCCTGGAAGAATGCTTCGGGGAAAATTATGAGTTTGCTCTCTCTAAACCAGGGGCTTCCATGGCCGCAGCTCGGTCCGCATGACAGGCTCTAGAGCGAAAGGGAACCTCGAAGTGAGAACTCGCCTCCAGGTTAGGTCCTGAGTAGCCGTGCAGAAAGGGAGGTATGCAGCTGTTTCACGAGTTCTCAGTCGCTTATGTCCTTTATTTTAAAGGAAGTACGCGTCCGGGGACTCCTAGGCCCCACGGGTGTGCATCGTTTTCCCTCCGAGGTCACTGAGTGCCTCCAGACACCTGTGGGCTGGCGGAGCAACGTCGAGGTCCATTGGTTGATCCCCCGGAGGACCTCTGTGCCTGCCGAGTGCTGGGCAACAACACACTGCGCGTTCCTTGAGGAGCGCTACATATCCAGAGCCCTCGAACGCCTTCGGGACAACATGGCTGGTGAGTGCGAAGTACCCAGGAAGACTCTGTCATGGCCCTTGTGTGAGTTGCCATGAGAGAACACTGTGCTTGGAACACTGCGAGGCCCGACCTCGTACCTGAAGTCACTCTGCTCGAGGAGAAAGTCAGCATCTTAGCACGCTGTGTTGCTACCGGCACACCCAGCATGAACCCATGCCTGGAAGTAAGGCCCTGATTTGCCGTGCAGAAGCGGAGGCGTGCTGCAGCTTCCAGGAGGCGGTGGCCTCTGCTCTGCATGCCTTTAACGGCAGCACAGCTTTCTGGACACCTGGGAGGCTAGCCGGGGCACCCTGCTCCCAGCAGGAACACTGAGTACCCCCAGGTGCACCTGGGTCTGCTAAGCAACATCCAGGCCCGTAGCCCTTCAGAGCCCCCTGTGTGCAGGCCGAGCGTAGGGAAACGCACTGCCCTCTCCTTCGGAGCAGCTTAGTTTCCTCCGCACGCGCACACGTTCGCGAACACCGTTCTGGCACGTCCCACGGGGCGCGGAGGTCTTAGGCGGTGCCCTAATCGGAGCTGCCCTCAGAGGAGCCCTCGTCTTCGCGTTCCATCCAGGACCTGCTGACTGAAGTCACCGGGCCCCCTAGAGGACGGCGGCTTGGGTTCTTACTGCACTTCAAGTGCTGTTCCTTCTGCGGCACTGCAGGCAGCCCCAGGCCCAGAGGAGCAGCTACGGCGTTCCTCGGTTGAGACAGTTCGCCGGATGCGGGACTCCCTACTTCGATAAGTTAATTCAGGGAAGGAAACGCAGGGTAACCGTTGTCTCTTGGGACTCGTTAGAAGCCACAGGGATGTACGCTGAGTGTGCCCATGAAAACGGGGGCCTGGTGGAACTAGCCCTGCTTTCCCATTTTGAGGGCGGCATTCATGCCTGCCTTGAAGCTACCTGACATTCCCGGCTCCCGACAGGCCAGTGAGCCCTGGAAGAATGCTTCGGGGAAAATTATGAGTTTGCTCTCTCTAAACCAGGGGCTTCCGTGGTCGCAGCTCGGTCCGCATGACAGGCTCTAGAGCGAAAGGGAACCGCGACGTGAGAACTCGCCTCCAGGTTAGGCCCTGAGTAGCCATGCAGAAAGGGAGGCATGCAGCTGTTTCCACGAGTTCTCAGTCGCTTATGTCCTTTAGTTTAAAGGAAGTACGCGTCCGGGGACTCCTAGGCCCCACGGGTGTGCATCGTTTTCCCTCCGAGGTCACTGAGTGCCTCCAGACACCTGTGGGCCGGCGGAGCAACGTCGAGGTCCATTGGTTGATCCCCTGGAGGACCTCTGTGCCTGCCGAGTGCTGGGCAACAACACACTGCGCGTTCCTTGAGGAGCGCTACATCTCCAGAGCCCTCGAACACCCTCGGGACAACATGGCTGGTGAGTGCGAAGTACCCAGGAAGACTCAGTCATGGCCCTTGTGTGAGCTGCCATGAGAGAACACTGTGCTTGGAACACTGCGAGGCCCACCCTCGTACCTGAAGTCACTCTGCTCGTGGAGAAAGTCAGCATCTTAGCACGCTGTGTCGCTACCGGCACACCCAACATGAACCCATGCCTGGAAGGAAGGACCTGATTTGCCGTGCAGAAGCGGAGGCGTGCTGCAGCTTCCAGGAGGCGGTGGCCTCTGCTCTGCATGCCTTTAACGGCAGCACAGCTTTCTGGACACCTGCGAGGCTAGCCGGGGCACCCTGCTCCCAGCAGGAACACTGAGTACCCCCAGGTGCACCTGGGTCTGCTAAGCAACATCCAGGCCCGTAGCCCTTCAGAGCCCCCTGTGTGCAGGCCGAGCGTAGGGAAACGCACTGCCCTCTCCTTCGGAGCAGCTTAGTTTCCTGCGCACGTGCACACATTCGCGAACACCGTTCTGGCACGTCCCACGTGGCGCGGAGGTCTTACGGGGTGCCCTAATCGGAGCTGCCCTCAGAGGAGCCCTCGTCTTCGCGTTTCATTCATGACCTCATGACTGAAGTCACCGGGCCTCCTAGAGGACGGCGGCTTGGGTTCTTACTGCACATCAAGTCCTGTTCCTTCTGCGGCACTGCAGGCAACCCCAGGCCCAGAGGAGCAGCTACAGCGTTCCTCGGTTGAGACAGTTCGCCGGATGCGGGACTCCCTACTTCGATAAGTTAATTCAGGGAAGGAAACGCAGGGTAACCGGTGTCTCTTGGGACTCGTTAGAAGCCACAGGGATGTATGCTGAGTGTGCCCCTGAAAATGGGGGCCTGCTGGAACTAGCCCTGCTTTCCCATTTTGAGGGCGGCATTCATGCCTGCCTTGAAGCTACCTGATATTCCCGGCTCCCGACAGGCCAGTGAGCCCTGGAAGAATGCTTCGGGGAAAATTATGAGTTTGCTCTCTCTAAACCAGGAGCTTCCGTGGCCGCAGCTCGGTCTGCATGACAGGCTCTAGAGCGAAAGGGAACCTCGAAGTGAGAACTCGCCTCCAGGTTAGGCCCTGAGTAGCCGTGCAGAAAGGGAGGTATGCAGCTGTTTCACGAGTTCTCAGTCGCTTATGTCCTTTATTTTAAAGGAAGTACGCGTCCGGGGACTCCTAGGCCCCACAGGTGTGCATCGTTTTCCCTCCGAGGTCACTGAGTGACTACAGACACCTGTGGGCCGGCGGAGCAATGTCGAGGTCCATTGGTTGATCCCCCGTAGGACCTCTGTGCCTGCCGAGTGCTGGGCAGCAACACACTGCGCGTTCCTTGAGGAGCGCTACATATCCAGAGCCCTCGAACGCCTTCGGGACAACATGGCTGGTGAGTGCGAAGTACCCAGGAAGACTCAGTCATGGCCCTTGTGTGAGCTGCCATGAGAGAACACTGTGCTTGGAACACTGCGAGGCCCACCCTCGTACCTGATGTCACTCTGCTCGTGGAGAAAGTCAGCATCTTAGCACGCTGTGTCGCTACCGGCACACCCAACATGAACCCATGCCTGGAAGTAAGGCCCTGATTCGCCGTGCAGAAGCGGAAGCATGCTGCAGCTTCCAGGAGGTGGTGGCCTCTGCTCTGCATGCCTTTAACGGCAGCACAGCTTTCTGGACACCTGGGAGGCTAGCCGGGGCACCCTGCTCCCAGCAGGAACACTGAGTACCCACAGGTGCACCTGGGTCTGCTAAGCAACATCCAGGCCCGTAGCCCTTCAGAGCCCCCTGTGTGCAGGCCGAGCGTAGGGAAACGCACTGCCCTCTCCTTCGGAGCAGCTTAGTTTCCTCCGCACGCGCACACGTTCGCGAACACCGTTCTGGCACGTCCCACGTGGCCCGGTGGTCTTACGCGGTGCCCTAATCGGACCTGCCCTCAGAGGAGCCCTCGTCTTCGCGTTTCATTCAGGACAACATGACTGAAGTCACCGTGCCTCCTAGAGGATGGCGGCTTGGGTTCTTACTGCACTTTAAGTGCTGTTCCTTCTGCGGCACTGCAGGCAGCCCCAGGCCCAGAGGAGAAGCTACGGCGTTCCTCGGTTGAGACAGTTCGCCGGATGCGGGACTCCCTACTTCGATAAGTTAATTCAGGGAAGGAAACGCAGGGTAACCGTTGTCTCTTGGGACTCGTTAGAAGCCACAGGGATGTACGCTGAGTGTGCCCATGAAAACGGGGGCCTGGTGGAACTAGCCCTGCTTTCCCATTTTGAGGGCGGCATTCATGCCTGCCTTGAAGCTACCTGACATTCCCGGCTCCCGACAGGCCAGTGAGCCCTGGAAGAATGCTTCGGGGAAAATTATGAGTTTGCTCTCTCTAAACCAGGGGCTTCCGTGGTCGCAGCTCGGTCCGCATGACAGGCTCTAGAGCGAAAGGGAACCGCGACGTGAGAACTCGCCTCCAGGTTAGGCCCTGAGTAGCCATGCAGAAAGGGAGGCATGCAGCTGTTTCCACGAGTTCTCAGTCGCTTATGTCCTTTAGTTTAAAGGAAGTACGCGTCCGGGGACTCCTAGGCCCCACGGGTGTGCATCGTTTTCCCTCCGAGGTCACTGAGTGCCTCCAGACACCTGTGGGCCGGCGGAGCAACGTCGAGGTCCATTGGTTGATCCCCCGGAGGACCTCTGTGCCTGCCGAGTGCTGGGCAACAACACACTGCGCGTTCCTTGAGGAGCGCTACATCTCCAGAGCCCTCGAACACCCTCGGGACAACATGGCTGGTGAGTGCGAAGTACCCAGGAAGACTCAGTCATGGCCTTTGTGTGAGCTGCCATGAGAGAACACTGTGCTTGGAACACTGCGAGGCCCACCCTCGTACCTGAAGTCACTCTGCTCGTGGAGAAAGTCAGCATCTTAGCACGCTGTGTCGCTACCGGCACACCCAACATGAACCCATGCCTGGAAGGAAGGACCTGATTTGCCGTGCAGAAGCGGAGGCGTGCTGCAGCTTCCAGGAGGCGGTGGCCTCTGCTCTGCATGCCTTTAACGGCAGCACAGCTTTCTGGACACCTGGGAGGCTAGCCGGGGCACCCTGCTCCCAGCAGGAACACTGAGTACCCCCAGGTGCACCTGGGTCTGCTAAGCAACATCCAGGCCCGTAGCCCTTCAGAGCCCCCTGTGTGCAGGCCGAGCGTAGGGAAACGCACTGCCCTCTCCTTCGGAGCAGCTTAGTTTCCTGCGCACGTGCACACATTCGCGAACACCGTTCTGGCACGTCCCACGTGGCGCGGAGGTCTTACGGGGTGCCCTAATCGGAGCTGCCCTCAGAGGAGCCCTCGTCTTCGCGTTTCATTCATGACCTCATGACTGAAGTCACCGGGCCTCCTAGAGGACGGCGGCTTGGGTTCTTACTGCACATCAAGTCCTGTTCCTTCTGCGGCACTGCAGGCAACCCCAGGCCCAGAGGAGCAGCTACAGCGTTCCTCGGTTGAGACAGTTCGCCGGATTCGGGACTCCCTACTTCGATAAGTTAATTCAGGGAAGGAAACGCAGGGTAACCGGTGTCTCTTGGGACTCGTTAGAAGCCACAGGGATGTATGCTGAGTGTGCCCCTGAAAATGGGGGCCTGCTGGAACTAGCCCTGCTTTCCCATTTTGAGGGCGGCATTCATGCCTGCCTTGAAGCTACCTGATATTCCCGGCTCCCGACAGGCCAGTGAGCCCTGGAAGAATGCTTCGTGTAAAATTATGAGTTTGCTCTCTCTAAACCAGGGGCTTCCGTGGCCGCAGCTCGGTCTGCATGACAGGCTCTAGAGCGAAAGGGAACCTCGAAGTGAGAACTCGCCTCCAGGTTAGGCCCTGAGTAGCCGTGCAGAAAGGGAGGTATGCAGCTGTTTCACGAGTTCTCAGTCGCTTATGTCCTTTATTTTAAAGGAAGTACGCGTCCGGGGACTTCTAGGCCCCACAGGTGTGCATCGTTTTCCCTCCGAGGTCACTGAGTGACTACAGACACCTGTGGGCCGGCGGAGCAATGTCGAGGTCCATTGGTTGATCCCCCGAAGGACCTCTGTGCCTGCCGAGTGCTGGGCAGCAACACACTGCGCGTTCCTTTAGGAGCGCTACATATCCAGAGCCCTCGAACGCCCTCGGGACAACATGGCTGGTGAGTGCGAAGTACCCAGGAAGACTCAGTCATGGCCCTTGTGTGAGCTGCCATGAGAGAAAACTGTGCTTAGAACACTGCGAGGCCCGACCTCGTACCTGAAGTCACTCTGCTCGAGGAGAAAGTCAGCATCTTAGCACGCTGTGTCGCTACCGGCACACCCAGCATGAACCCATGCCTTTAAGATAGGCCCTGATTCGCCGTGCAGAAGCGGAGGCATGCTGCAGCTTCCAGGAGGTGGTGGCCTCTGCTCTGCATGCCTTTAACGGTAGCACAGCTTTCTGGACACCTGCGAGGCTAGCCAGGGCACCCTGCTCCCAGCAGGAACACTGAGTACCCCCAGGTGCACCTGGGTCTGCTAAGCAACATCCAGGCCCGTAGCCCTTCAGAGCCCCCTGTGTGCAGGCCGAGCGTAGGGAAACGCACTGCCCTCTCCTTCGGAGCAGCTTAGTTTCCTGCGCACGTGCACACATTCGCGAACACCGTTCTGGCACGTCCGACGTGGCGCGGAGGTCTTACGGGGTGCCCTAATCGGAGCTGCCCTCAGAGGAGCCCTCGTCTTCGCGTTTCATTCATGACCTCATGACTGAAGTCACCGGGCCTCCTAGAGGACAGCGGCTTGGGTTCTTACTGCACTTTAAGTACTGTTCCTTCTGCGGCACTGCAGGCAGCCCCAGGCCCAGAGGAGCAGCTACAGCGTTCCTCGGTTGAGACAGTTCGCCGGATGCGGGACTCCCTACTTCGATAAGTTAATTCAGGGAAGGAAACGCAGGGTAGCCGGTGTCTGTTGGGACTCGTTAGAAGCCACAGGGATGTACGCTGAGTGTGCCCATGAAAACGGGGGCCTGCTGGAACTAGCCCTGCTTTCCCATTTTGAGGGCGGCATTCATGCCTGCCTTGAAGCTACCTGACATTCCCGGCTACCGACAGGCCTGTGAGCCCTGGAAGAATGCTTCGGGGAAAATTATGAGTTTGCTCTCTCTAAACCAGGGGCTTCCGTGGCCGCAACTCGGTCCGCATGACAGGCTCTAGTGCGTAAGGGAACCTCGAAGTGAGAACTCGCCTCCAGGTTAGGCCCTGAGTAGCCATGGAGAAAGGGAGGCATGCAGCTGTTTCACGAGTTCTCAGTCGCTTATGTCCTTTAGTTTAAAGGAAGTACGCGTCCGGGGACTCCTAGGCCCCACGGGTGTGCATCGTTTTCCCTCCGAGGTCACTGAGTGCCTTCAGACACCTGTGGGCCGGCGGAGCAACGTCGAGGTCCATTGGTTGATCCCCCGGAGGACCTCTGTGCCTGCCGAGTGCTGGGCAGCAACACACTGCGCGTTCCTTGAGGAGCGCTACATCTCCAGAGCCCTCGAACGCCCTCGGGACAACATGGCTGGTGAGTGCGAAGTACCCAGGAAGACTCAGTCATGGCCCTTGTGTGATCTGCCATGAGAGAACACTGTGCTTGGAACACTGCGAGGCCCACCCTCGTACCTGAAGTCACTCTGCTCTTGGAGAAAGTCAGCATCTTAGCACGCTGTGTCGCTACCGGCACACCCAACATGAACCCATGCCTGGAAGTAAGGCCCTGATTCGCCGTGCAGAAGCGGAAGCATGCTGCAGCTTCCAGGAGGCGGTGGCCTCTGCTCTGCATGCCTTTAACGGCAGCACAGCTTTCTGGACACCTGGGAGGCTAGCCGGGGCACCCTGCTCCCAGCAGGAACACTGAGTACCCACAGGTGCACCTGGGTCTGCTAAGCAACATCCAGGCCCGTAGCCCTTCAGAGCCCCCTGTGTGCAGGCCGAGCGTAGGGAAACGCACTGCCCTCTCTTTCGGAGCAGCTTAGTTTCCTCCGCACGCGCACACGTTCGCGAACACCGTTCTGGCACGTCCCACGTGGCCCGGTGGTCTTACGCGGTGCCCTAATCGGACCTGCCCTCAGAGGAGCCCTCGTCTTCGCGTTTCATTCAGGACAACATGACTGAAGTCACCGTGCCTCCTAGAGGACGGCGGCTTGGGTTCTTACTGCACTTTAAGTGCTGTTCCTTCTGCGGCACTGCAGGCAGCCCCAGGCCCAGAGGAGAAGCTACGGCGTTCCTCGGTTGAGACAGTTCGCCGGATGCGGGACTCCCTACTTCGATAAGTTAATTCAGGGAAGGAAACGCAGGGTAACCGTTGTCTCTTGGGACTCGTTAGAAACCACAGGGATGTACGCTGAGTGTGCCCATGAAAACGGGGGCCTGCTGGAACTAGCCCTGCTTTCCCATTTTGAGGGCGGCATTCATGCCTGCCTTGAAGCTACCTGACATTCCCGGCTCCCGACAGGCCAGTGAGCCCTGGAAGAATGCTTCGGGGAAAATTATGAGTTTGCTCTCTCTAAACCAGGGGCTTCCGTGGTCGCAGCTCAGTCCGCATCACAGGCTCTAGAGCGAAAGGGAACCGCGACGTGAGAACTCGCCTCCAGGTTAGGCCTTGAGTAGCCATGCAGAAAGGGAGGCATGCAGCTGTTTCCACGAGTTCTCAGTCGCTTATGTCCTTTAGTTTAAAGGAAGTACGCGTCCGGGGACTCCTAGGCCCCACGGGTGTGCATCGTTTTCCCTCCGAGGTCACTGAGTGCCTCCAGACACCTGTGGGCCGGCGGAGCAACGTCGAGGTCCATTGGTTGATCCCCCGGAGGACCTCTGTGCCTGCCGAGTGCTGGGCAGCAACACACTGCGCGTTCCTTGAGGAGCGCTACATCTCCAGAGCCCTCGAACGCCCTCGGGACAACATGGCTGGTGAGTGCGAAGTACCCAGGAAGACTCTGTCATGGCCCTTGTGTGAGCTGCCATGAGAGAACACTGTGCTTGGAACACTGCGAGGCCCACCCTCGTACCTGAAGTCACTCTGCTCGTGGAGAAAGTCAGCATCTTAGCACGCTGTGTCGCTACCGGCACACCCAACATGAACCCATGCCTGGAAGGAAGGCCCTGATTTGCCGTGCAGAAGCGGAGGCGTGCTGCAGCTTCCAGGAGGCAGTGGCCTCTGCTCTGCATGCCTTTAACGGTAGCACAGCTTTCTGGACACCTGCGAGGCTAGCCGGGGCACCCTGCTCCCAGCAGGAACACTGAGTACCCCCAGGTGCACCTGGGTCTGCTAAGCAACATCCAGGCCCATAGCCCTTCAGAGCCCCCTGTGTGCAGGCCGAGCGTAGGGAAACGCACTGCCCTCTCCTTCGGAGCAGCTTAGTTTCCTGCGCACGTGCACACATTCGCGAACACCTTTCTGGCACGTCCCACGTGACGCGGAGGTCTTACGGGGTGCCCTAATCGGAGCTGCCCTCAGAGGAGCCCTCGTCTTCGCGTTTCATTCATGACTTCATGACTGAAGTCACCGGGCCTTCTAGAGGACGGCGGCTTGGGTTCTTACTGCAGTTTAAGTACTGTTCCTTCTGCGGCACTGCAGGCAGCCCCAGGCCCAGAGGAGCAGCTACAGCGTTCCTCGGTTGAGACAGTTCGCCGGATGCGGGACTCCCTACTTCGATAAGTTGATTCAGGGAAGGAAACGCAGGGTAACCGGTGTCTATTGGGACTCGTTAGAAGCCACAGGGATGTACGCTGAGTGTGCCCATGAAAATGGGGGCCTGCTGGAACTAGCCCTGCTTTCCCATTTTGCGGGCGGCATTCATGCCTGCCTTGAAGCTACCTGACATTCCCGGCTCCTGACAGGCCAGTGAGCCCTGGAAGAATGCTTCGGGGAAAATTATGAGTTTGCTCTCTCTAAACCAGGGGCTTCCATGGCCGCAGCTCGGTCCGCATGACAGGCTCTATAGCGAAACGGAACCTCGACGTGAGAACTCGCCTCCAGGTTAGGCCCTGAGTAGCCATGCAGAAAGGGAGGCATGCAGCTGTTTCCACGAGTTCTCAGTCGCTTATGTCCTTTATTTTAAAGGAAGTACGCGTCCGGGGACTCCTAGGCCCCACGGGTGTGCATCGTATTACCTCCGAGGTCACTGAGTGCCTCCAGACACCTGTGGGCCAGCGGAGCAACGTCGAGGTCCATTGGTTGATCCCCCGGAGGACCTCTGTGCCTGCCGAGTGCTGGGCAGCAACACTGCGCGTTCCTTGAAGAGCGCTACATATCCAGAGCCCTCGAACGCCCTCGGGACAACATGGCTGGTGAGTGCGAAGTACCCAGGAAGACTCAGTCATGGCCCTTGTGTGAGCTGCCATGAGAGAACACTGTGCTTGGAACACTGCGAGGCCCGCCCTCGTACCTGAAGTCACTCTGCTCGAGGAGAAAGTCAGCATATTAGCACGCTGTGTCGCTACCGGCACACCCAGCATGAACCCATGCCTGGAAGGAAGGCCCTGATTTGCCGTGCAGAAGCGGAGGCGTGCTGCAGCTTCCAGGAGGCGGTGGCCTCTGCTCTGCATGCCTTTAACGGCAGCACAGCTTTCTGGACACCTGGGAGGCTATCCGGGGCACCCTGCTCCCGGCAGGAACACTGAGTACCCCCAGGTGCACCTGGGTCTGCTAAGCAACATCCAGGCCCGTAGCCCTTCAGAGCCCCCTGTGTGCAGGCCGAGCGTAGGGAAACACACTGCCCTCTCCTTCGGAGCAGCTTAGTTTCCTCCGCACTCGCACACATTCGCGAACACCGTTCTGGCACGTCCCACGTGGCGTGGAGTTCTTACGCGGTGCCCGAATCGGAGCTGCCCTCAGAGGAGCCCTCGTCTTCGCGTTCCATCCAGGACCTCCTGACTGAAGTCACCGGGCCTCCTAGAGGACGGCGGCTTGGGTTCTTACTGCACTTCAAGTCCTGTTCCTTCTGCGGCACTGCAGGCAGCCACAGGCCCAGAGGAGCAGCTACGGTGTTCCTCGGTTGAGACAGTTCGCCGGATAAGGGACTCCCTACTTTGATAAGTTGATTCAGGGAAGGAAACACAGGGTAACCCGTGTCTCTTGGGACTCCTTAGAAGTCACAGGGATGTACGCTGAGTGTGCCCATGAAAACGGGGGCCTGCTGGAACAAGCCCTGCTTTCCCATTTTGAGGGCGGCATTCATGCCTGCCTTGAAGCTACCTGACATTCCCGGATCCCGACAGGCCAGTGAGCCCTGGAAGAATGCTTCGGGGAAAATTATGAATTTGCTCTCTCTAAACCAGGGGCTTCCGTGGGCGCGGCGGCGGTCCGCATGACAGACTCTAGAGCGAAAGGGAACCTCGACGTGAGAACTCGCCTCCAGGTTAGGCCCTGAGTAGCCGTGCAGAAAGGGAGGCATGCAGCTGTTTCCACAAGTTCTCAGTCGCTTATGTGCTTTATTTTAAAGGAAGTACGCGTCCCGGGACTCCTAGGCCCCACGGGTGTGCATCGTTTTCCCTCCGAGGTCACTGAGTGCCTCCAGACACCTGTGGGCCGGTGGAGCAACGTCGAGGTCCATTGGTTGATCCCCCGGAGGACCTCTGTGCCTGCCGTGTGCTGGGCAGCAACACACTGCGCGTTCCTTGAGGAGCGCTACATCTCCAGAGCCCTCGAACGCCCTCGGGACAACATGGCTGGTGAGTGCGAAGTACCCAGGAAGACTCAGTCATGGCCCTTGTGTGAGCTGCCATGAGAGAACACTGTGCTTGGAACACTGCGAGGCCCGCCCTCGTACCTGAAGTCACTCTGCTCGAGGAGAAAGTCAGCATCTTAGCACGCTGTGTCGCTAACGGCACACCCAGCATGAACCCATGCCTGGAAGTAAGGCCCTGATTCGCCGTGCAGAAGCGGAGGCGTGCTGCAGCTTCCAGGAGGCGGTGGCCTCTGCTCTGCATGCCTTTAACGGCAGCACAGCTTTCTGGACACCTGGGAGGCTAGCCGGGGCACCCTGCTCCCAGCAGGAACACTGAGTACCCCCAGGTGCACCTGGGTCTGCTAAGCAACATCCAGGCCCGTAGCCCTTCAGAGCCCCCTGTGTGCAGGCCGAGCGTAGGGAAACGCACTGCCCTCTCCTTCGGAGCAGCTTAGTTTCCTCCGCACTCGCACACGTTCGCGAACACCGTTCTGGCACGTCCCACGTGGCGTGGAGTTCTTACGCGGTGCCCTAATCGGAGCTGCCCTCAGAGGAGCCCTCGTCTTCGCGTTCCATCCAGGACCTCCTGACTGAAGTCACCGGGCCTCCTAGAGGACGGCGGCTTGGGTTCTTACTGCACTTCAAGTCCTGTTCCTTCTGCGGCACTGCAGGCAGCCACAGGCCCAGAGGAGCAGCTACGGCGTTCCTCGGTTGAGACAGTTCGCCGGATGCGGGACTCCCTACTTCGATAAGTTGATTCAGGGAAGGAAACGCAGGGTAACCGGTGTCTCTTGGGACTCCGTAGAAGCCAGAGGGATGTACGCTGAGTGTGCCCATGAAAACGGGGGCCTGCTGGAACTAGCCCTGCTTTTCCATTTTGAGGGCGGCATTCATGCCTGCCTTGAAGCTACCTGACATTCCCGGCTCCCGACAGGCCAGTGAGCCCTGGAAGAATGCTTCGGGGAAAATTATGAATTTGCTCTCTCTAAACCAGGGGCTTCCGTGGGCGCGGCGGCGGTCCGCATGACAGACTCTAGAGCGAAAGGGAACCTCGACGTGAGAACTCGCCTCCAGGTTAGGCCCTGAGTAGCCGTGCAGAAAGGGAGGCATGCAGCTGTTTCCACAAGTTCTCAGTCGCTTATGTGCTTTATTTTAAAGGAAGTACGCGTCCCGGGACTCCTAGGCCCCACGGGTGTGCATCGTTTTCCCTCCGAGGTCACTGAGTGCCTCCAGACACCTGTGGGCCGGCGGAGCAACGTGGAGGTCCATTGGTTGATCCCCCGGAGGACATCTGTGCCTGCCGAGTGCTGGGCAGCAACACACTGCGCGTTCCTTGAGGAGCGCTACATCTCCAGAGCCCTCGAACGCCCTCGGGACAACATGGCTGGTGAGTGCGAAGTGCCCAGGAAGACTCTGTCATGGCCCTTGTGTGAGCTGCCATGAGAGAACACTGTGCTTGGAACACTGCGAGGCCCGCCCTCGTACCTGAAGTCACTCTGCTCGAGGAGAAAGTCAGCATCTTAGCACGCTGTGTCGCTAACGGCACACCCAGCATGAACCCATGCCTGGAAGTAAGGCCCTGATTCGCCGTGCAGAAGCGGAGGCGTGCTGCAGCTTCCAGGAGGCGGTGGCCTCTGCTCTGCATGCCTTTAACGGCAGCACAGTTTTCTGGACACCTGGGAGGCTAGCCGGGGCACCCTGCTCCCGGCAGGAACACTGAGTACCCCCAGGTGCACCTGGGTCTGCTAAGCAACATCCAGGCCCGTAGCCCTTCAGAGCCCCCTGTGTGCAGGCCGAACGTAGGGAAACGCACTGCCCTCTCCTTCGGAGCAGCTTAGTTTCCTCCGCACTCGCACACGTTCGCGAACACCGTTCTGGCACGTCCCACGTTGCCCGGAGGTCTTACGCGGTGCCCTAGTCGGAGCTGCCCTCAGAGGAGCCCTCGTCTTCGCGTTTCATCCAGGACCTCCTGACTGAAGTCACCGTGCCTCCTAGAGGACGGCGGCTTGGGTTCTTACTGCACTTCAAGTCCTGTTCCTTCTGCGGCACTGCAGGCAGCCCCAGGCCCAGAGGAGCAGCTACGGCGTTCCTCGGTTGAGACAGTTCGCCGGATGCGGGACTCCCTACTTCGATAAGTTGATTCAGGGAAGGAAACGCAGGGTAACCGGTGTCTCTTGGGACTCCTTAGAAGCCACAGGGATGTACGCTGAGTGTGCCCATGAAAACGGGGGCCTGCTGGAACTAGCCCTGCTTTCCCATTTTGAGGGCGGCATTCATGCCTGCCTTGAAGCTACCTGATATTCCTGGCTCCCGACAGGCCAGTGAGCCCTGGAAGAATGCTTCGGGGAAAATTATGCGTTTGCTCTCTCTAAACCAGGGGCTTTCGTGGTCGCAGCTCGGTCCGCATGACAGGCTCTAGAGCGAAAGGGAACCTCGACGTGAGAACTCGCCTCCAGGTTAGGCCCTGAGTAGCCATGCAGAAAGGGAGGCATGCAGCTGTTTCCACGAGTTCTCAGTCGCTTATGTCCTTTTGTTTAAAGGAAGTACGCGTCCGCGGACTCCTAGTCCCCACGGGTGTGCATCGTATTCCATCCGAGGTCACTGAGTGCCTCCAGACACCTGTGGGCCAGCGGAGCAACGTCGAGGTCCATTGGTTGATCCCCCGGAGGACCTCTGTGCCTGCCGAGTGCTGGGCAGCAACACACTGCGCGTTCCTTGAAGAGCGCTACATATCCAGAGCCCTCGAACGCCCTCGGGACAACATGGCTGGTGAGTGCGAAGTACCCAGGAAGACTCAGTCATGGCCCTTGTGTGAGCTGCCATGAGAGAACACTGTGCTTGGAACACTGCGAGGCCCGCCCTCGTACCTGAAGTCACTCTGCTCGAGGAGAAAGTCAGCATATTAGCACGCTGTGTCGCTACCGGCACACCCAGCATGAACCCATGCCTGGAAGGAAGGCCCTGATTTGCCGTGCAGAAGCGGAGGCGTGCTGCAGCTTCCAGGAGGCGGTGGCCTCTGCTCTGCATGCCTTTAACGGCAGCACAGCTTTCTGGACACCTGGGAGGCTAGCCGGGGCACCCTGCTCCCGGCAGGAACACTGAGTACCCCCAGGTGCACCTGGGTCTGCTAAGCAACATCCAGGCCCGTAGCCCTTCAGAGCCCCCTGTGTGCAGGCCGAGCGTAGGGAAACACACTGCCCTCTCCTTCGGAGCAGCTTAGTTTCCTCCGCACTCGCACACATTCACGAACACCGTTCTGGCACGTCCCACGTGGCGTGGAGTTCTTACGCGGTGCCCGAATCGGAGCTGCCCTCAGAGGAGCCCTCGTGTTCGCGTTCCATCCAGGACCTCCTGACTGAAGTCACCGGGCCTCCTAGAGGACGGCGGCTTGGGTTCTTACTGCACTTCAAGTCCTGTTCCTTCTGCGGCACTGCAGGCAGCCACAGGCCCAGAGGAGCAGCTACGGTGTTCCTCGGTTGAGACAGTTCGCCGGATGCGGGACTCCCTACTTTGATAAGTTGATTCAGGGAAGGAAACACAGGGTAACCGGTGTCTCTTGGGACTCCTTAGAAGTCACAGGGATGTACGCTGAGTGTGCCCATGAAAACGGGGGCCTGCTGGAACTAGCCCTGCTTTTCAATTTTGAGGGCGGCCTTCATGCCTGCCTTGAAGCTACCTGACATTCCCGGGTCCCGACAGGCCAGTGAGCCCTGGAAGAATGCTTCGGGGAAAATTATGAATTTGCTCTCTCTAAACCAGGGGCTTCCGTGGACGCGGCGGCGGTCCGCATGACAGACTCTAGAGCGAAAGGGAACCTCGACGTGAGAACTCGCCTCCAGGTTAGGCCCTGAGTAGCCGTGCAGAAAGGGAGGCATGCAGCTGTTTCCACAAGTTCTCAGTCGCTTATGTGCTTTATTTTAAAGGAAGTACGCGTCCGGGGACTCCTAGGCCCCACGGGTGTGCATCGTTTTCCCTCCGAGGTCACTGAGTGGCTCCAGACACCTGTGGGCCGGTGGAGCAACGTCGAGGTCCATTGGTTGATCCCCCGGAGGACCTCTGTGCCTGCCGAGTGCTGGGCAACAACACACTGCGCGTTCCTTGAGGAGCGCTGCATCTCCAGAGCCCTCGAACGCCCTCGGGACAGCATGGCTGGTGAGTGCGAAGTGCCCAGGAAGTCTCTGTCATGGCCCTTGTGTGAGCTGCCATGAGAGAACACTGTGCTTGGAACACTGCGAGGCCCGCCCCGTACCTGAAGTCACTCTGCTCAAGGAGAAACTCAGCATCTTAGCACGCTGTGTCGCTACCGGCACACCCAGCATGAACCCATGCCTGGAAGATAGGCCCTGATTCGCCGTGCAGAAGCGGAGGCGTGCTGCAGCTTCCAGGAGGCGGTGGCCTCTGCTCTGCATGCCTTTAACGGCAGCACAGCTTTCTGGACACCTGGGAGGCTAGCCGGGGACCCTGCTCCCAGCAGGAACACTGAGTACCCCCAGGTGCACCTGGGTCTGCTAAGCAACATCCAGGCCCGTAGCCCTTCAGAGCCTCCTGTGTGCAGGCCGAGCGTAGAGAAACGCACTGCCCTCTCCTTCGGAGCAGCTTAGTTTCCTCCGCACTCGCACACGTTCGCAAACACCGTTCTGGCATGTCCCACGTGGCCTGGAGGTCTTACGCGGTGCCCTAATCGGACCTGCCCTCAGAGGAGCCCTCGTCTTCGCGTTTCATCCAGGACCTCCTGACTGAAGTCACCGTGCCTCCTAGAGGACGGCGGCTTGGGTTTTTCCTGCACTTCAAGTCCTGTTCCTTCTGCGGCACTGCAGGCAGCACCAGGCCCAGAGGAGCAGCTACGGCGTTCCTCGGTTGAGACAGTTCGCCGGATGCGGGACTCCCTACTTCGATAAGTTGATTCAGGGAAGGAAACACAGGGTAACCGGTGTCTCTTGGGACTCCTTAGAAGCCACAGGGATGTACGCTGAGTGTGCCCATGAAAACGGGTTCCTGCTGGAACTAGCCCTGCTTTTCCATTTTGAGGGCGGCATTCATGCCTGCCTTGAAGCTATCTGACATTCCCGGCTCCCGACAGGCCAGTGAGCCCTGGAAGAATGCTTCGGGGAAAATTATGAATTTGCTCTCTCTAAACCAGGGGCTTCCGTGGGCGCGGCGGCGGTCCGCATGACAGACTCTAGAGCGAAAGGGAACCTCGACGTGAGAACTCGCCTCCAGGTTAGGCCCTGAGTAGCCGTGCAGAAAGGGAGGCATGCAGCTGTTTCCACAAGTTCTCAGTCGCTTATGTGCTTTATTTTAAAGGAAGTACGCGTCCCGGGACTCCTAGGCCCCACGGGTGTGCATCGTTTTCCCTCCGAGGTCACTGAGTGCCTCCAGACACCTGTGGGCCGGCGGAGCAACGTCGAGGTCCATTGGTTGATCCCCCGGAGGACCTCTGTGCCTGCCGAGTGCTGGTCAGCAACACACTGCGCATTCCTTGAGGAGCGCTACATCTCCAGAGCCCTCGAATGCCCTCGGGACAACATGGCTAGTGAGTGCGAAGTGCCCAGGAAGACTCTGTCATGGCCCTTGTGTGAGCTGCCATGAGAGAACACTGTTCTTGGAACACTGCGAGGCCCGCCCCGTATCTGAAGTCACTCTGCTCGAGGAGAACGTCAGCATCTTAGCACGCTGTGTCGCTACCGGCACACCCAGCATGAACCCATTCCTGGAAGTAAGGCCCTGATTCGCCGTGCAGAAGCGGAGGCATGCTGCAGCTTCCAGGAGGCAGTGGCCTCTGCTCTGCATGCCTTTAACGGCAGCACAGCTTTCTGGACACCTGGGAGGCTAGCCGGGGCACCCTGCTCCCGGCAGGAACACTGAGTACCCCCAGGTGCACCTGGGTCTGCTAAGCAACATCCAGGCCCGTAGCCCTTCAGAGCCCCCTGTGTGCAGGCCGAGCATAGGGAAACGCACTGCCCTCTCCTTCGGAGCAGCTTAGTTTCCTCCGCACTCGCACACGTTCGCGAACACCGTTCTGGCACGTCCCACGTGGCGTGGAGTTCTTACGCGGTGCCCTAATCGGAACTGCCCTCAGAGGAGCCCTCGTCTTCGCGTTTCATCCAGGACCTCCTGACTGAAGACACCGTGCCTCCTAGAGGACGGCAGCTTGGGTTTTTCCTGCACTTCAAGTCCTGTTCCTTTTGCGGCACTGCAGGCATCACCAGGCCCAGAGGAGCAGCTACGGCGTTCCTCGGTTGAGACAGTTCGCCGGATGCGGGACTCCCTACTTCGATAATTTGATTCAGGGAAGGAAACACAGGGTAACCGGTGTCTCTTGGGACTCCTTAGAAGCCACAGGGATGTACGCTGAGTGTGCCCATGAAAACGGGGGCCTGTTGGAACTAGCCCTGCTTTTCCATTTTGAGGGCGGCATTCATGCATGCCTTGAAGCTACCTGACATTCCCGGCTCCCGACAGGCCAGTGAGCCCTGGAAGAATGCTTCGGGGAAAATTATGAGTTTGCTCTCTCTAAACCAGGGGCTTCCGTGGCCGCAGCTCGGTCCGCATGACAGGCTCTAGAGCGAAAGGGAACCTCGAAGTGAGAACTCGCCTCCAGGTTAGGCCCTGAGTAGCCGTGCAGAAAGGGAGGCATGCAGCTGTTTCCACGAGTTCTCAGTCGCTTATGTCCTTTATTTTAAAGGAAGTACGCGTCCGGGGACTCCTAGGCCCCACGGGTGTGCATCGTTTTCCCTCCGAGGTCACTGAGTGCCTCCAGACACCTGTGGGCCGGTGGAGCAACGTCGAGGTCCATTGGTTGATCCCCCGGAGGACCTCTGTGCCTGCCGAGTGCCGGGCAGCAACACACTGCGCGTTCCTTGAGGAGCGCTGCATCTCCAGAGCCCTCGAACGCCCTCGGGTCAGCATGGCTGGTGAGTGCGAAGTGCCCAGGAAGTCTCTGTCATGGCCCTTGTGTGAGCTGCCATGAGAGAACACTGTGCTTGGAACACTGCGAGGCCCGCCCCGTACCTGAAGTCACTCTGCTCAAGGAGAAACTCAGCATCTTAGCACGCTGTGTCGCGACCGGCACACCCGGCATGAACCCATGCCTGGAAGTAAGGCCCTGATTTGCCATGCAGAAGCAGAGGCGTGATGCAGCTTCCAGGAGGCGGTGGCCTCTGCTCTGCATGCCTTTAACGGTAGCACAGCTTTCTGGACACCTAGGAGGCTAGCCGGGGCACCCTGCTCCCAGCAGGAACACTGAGTACCCCCAGGTGCACCTGGGTCTGCTAAGCAACATCCAGGCCCGTAGCCCTTCAGAGCCCCCTGTGTGCAGGCCGAGCGTAGGGAAACGCACTGCCCTCACCTTCGGAGCAGCTTAGTTTCCTGCGCACGCGCACACGTTCGCGAACACCGTTCTGGCACGTCCCACGTGGCGCGGAGGTCTTACGCGGTGCCCTAATCGGAGCTGCCCTCAGAGGAGCCCTCGTCTTCGCGTTCCATCCAGGACCTCATGACTGAAGTCACCGGGCCTCCTAGAGGACGGCGGCTTGGGTTCTTACTGCACATCAAGTCCTGTTCCTTCTGCGGCACTGCAGGCAGCCCCAGGCCCAGAGGAGCAGCTACGGCGTTCCTCGGTTGAGACAGTTCGCCGGATGCGGGACTCCCTACTTCGATAAGTTAATTCAGGGAAGGAAACGCAGGGTAACCGGTGTCTCTTGGGACTCGTTAGAAGCCACAGGGATGTATGCTGAGTGTGCCCATGAAAATGGGGGCCTGCTGGAACTAGCCCTGCTTTCCCATTTTGAGGGCGGCATTCATGCCTGCCTTGAAGCTACCTGATATTCCCGGCTCCCGACAGGCCAGTGAGCCCTGGAAGAATGCTTCGTGTAAAATTATGTGTTTGCTCTCTCTAAACCAGGGGCTTCCGTGGCCGCAGCTCGGTCTGCATGACAGGCTCTAGAGCGAAAGGGAACCTCGAAGTGAGAACTCGCCTCCAGGTTAGGCCCTGAGTAGACGTGCAGAAAGGGAGGCATGCAGCTGTTTCACGAGTTCTCAGTCGCTTATGTCCTTTATTTTAAAGGAAGTACGCGTCCGGGGACTCCTAGGCCCCACAGGTGTGCATCGTTTTCCCTCCGAGGTCACTGAGTGACTCCAGACACCTGTGGGCTGGCGGAGCAATGTCGAGGTCCATTGGTTGATCCCCCGGAGGACCTCTGTGCCTGCCGAGTGCTGGGCAGCAACACACTGCACGTTCCTTGAGGAGCGCTACATATCCAGAGCCCTCGAACGCCCTCGGGACAACATGGCTGGTGAGTGCGAAGTACCCAGGAAGACTCAGTCATGGCCCTTCTGTGAGCTGCCATGAGAGAACACTGTGCTTGGAACACTGCGAGGCCCACCCTCGTACCTGAAGTCACTCTGCTCATGGAGAAAGTCAGCATCTTAGCACGCTGTGTCGCTACCGGCACACCCAACATGAACCCATGACTGGAAGTAAGGCCCTGATTTGCCGTGCAGAAGCGGAGGCGTGCTGCAGCTTCCAGGAGGCGGTGGCCTCTGCTCTGCATGCCTTTAACGGTAGCACAGCTTTCTGGACACCTGCGAGGCTAGCCGGGGCACCCTGCTCCCAGCAGGAACACTGAGTACCCCCAGGTGCACCTGGGTCTGCTAAGCAACATCCAGGCCCGTAGCCCTTCAGAGCCCCCTGTGTGCAGGCCGAGCGTAGGGAAACGCACTGCCCTCTCCTTCGGAGCAGCTTAGTTTCCTGCGCACGTGCACACATTCGCGAACACCGTTCTGGCACGTCCAACGTGGCCCGGTGGTCTTACGCGGTGCCCTAATCGGACCTGCCCTCAGAGGAGCCCTCGTCTTCGCATTTCATTCAGGACCTCATGACTGAAGTCACCGTGCCTCCTAGAGGACGGCGGCTTGAGTTCTTACTGCAGTTTAAGTACTGTTCCTTCTGCGGCACTGCAGGCAGCCCCAGGCCCAGTGGAGCAGCTACGGCGTTCCTTGGTTGAGACAGTTCGCCGGATGCGGGACTCCCTACTTCGATAAGTTAATTCAGGGAAGGAAACGCAGGGTAGCCGGTGTCTGTTGGGACTCGTTAGAAGCCACAGGGATGTATGCTGAGTGTGCCCATGAAAATGGGGGCCTGCTGGAACTAGCCCTGCTTTCCCATTTTGAGGGCGGCATTCATGCCTGCCTTGAAGCTACCTGACACTCCCGGCTCCCGACAGGCCAGTGAGCCCTGGAAGAATGCTTCTGGGAAAATTATGAGTTTGCTCTCTCTAAACCAGGGGCTTCCGTGGCCGCAGCTCGGTCCGCATGACAGGCTCTAGTGCGAAAGCGAACCTCGACGTGAGAACTCGCCTCCAGGTTAGGCCCTGAGTAGCCGTGCAGAAAGGGAGGTATGCAGCTGTTTCACGAGTTCTCAGTCGCTTATGTCCTTTATTTTAAAGGAAGTACGCGTCCGGGGACTCCTAGGCCCCACGGGTGTGCATCGTTTTCCCTCCGAGGTCACTGAGTGCCTCCAGACACCTGTGGGCCGGCGGAGCAACGTCGAGGTCCATTGGTTGATCCCCCGGAGGACCTCTGTGCCTGCCGAGTGCTGGGCAACAACACACTGCGCGTTCCTTGAGGAGCGCTACATATCCAGAGCCCTCGAACGCCTTCGGGACAACATGGCTGGTGAGTGCGAAGTACCCAGGAAGACTCTGTCATGGCCCTTGTGTGAGTTGCCATGAGAGAACACTGTGCTTGGAACACTGCGAGGCCCGACCTCGTACCTGAAGTCACTCTGCTCGAGGAGAAAGTCAGCATCTTAGCACGCTGTGTTGCTACCGGCACAACCAGCATGAACCCATGCCTGGAAGTAAGGCCCTGATTTGCCGTGCAGAAGCGGAGGCGTGCTGCAGCTTCCAGGAGGCGGTGGCCTCTGCTCTGCATGCCTTTAACGGCAGCACAGCTTTCTGGACACCTGGGAGGCTAGCCGGGGCACCCTGCTCCCAGCAGGAACACTGAGTACCCACAGGTGCACCTGGGTCTGCTAAGCAACATCCAGGCCCGTAGCCCTTCAGAGCCCCCTGTGTGCAGGCCGAGCGTAGGGAAACGCACTGCCCTCTCCTTCGGAGCAGCTTAGTTTCCTCCGCACGCGCACACGTTCGCGAACACCGTTCTGGCACGTCCCACGTGGCGCGGAGATCTTACGCAGTGCCCTAATCGGAGCTGCCCTCAGAGGAGCCCTCGTCTTCGCGTTCCATCCAGGACCACATGACTGAAGTCACCGGGCCTCCTAGAGGACGGCGGCTTGAGTTCTTACTGCACATCAAGTCCTGTTCCTTCTGCGGCACTGCAGGCAGCCCCAGGCACAGAGGAGCAGCTACGGCGTTCCTCGGTTGAGACAGTTCGCCGGATGCGGGACTCCCTACTTCGATAAGTTAATTCAGGGAAGGAAACGCAGGGTAACCGGTGTCTCTTGGGACTCGTTAGAAGCCACAGGGATGTATGCTGAGTGTGCCCCTGAAAATGGGGGCCTGCTGGAACAAGCCCTGCTTTCCCATTTTGAGGGCGGCATTCATGCCTGCCTTGAAGCTACCTGATATTCCCGGCTCCCGACAGGCCAGTGAGCCCTGGAAGAATGCTTCGTGTAAAATTATGAGTTTGCTCTCTCTAAACCAGGGGCTTCCGTGGCCGCAGCTCGGTCTGCATGACAGGCTCTAGAGCGAAAGGGAACCTCGAAGTGAGAACTCGCCTCCAGGTTAGGCCCTGAGTGGCCGTGCAGAAAGGGAGGTATGCAGCTGTTTCACGAGTTCTCAGTCGCTTATGTCCTTTATTTTAAAGGAAGTACGCGTCCGGGGACTCCTAGGCCCCACGGGTGTGCATCGTTTTCCCTCCAAGGTCACTGAGTGCCTCCAGACACCTGTGGGCCGGCGGAGCAACGTCGAGGTCCATTGGTTGATCCCCCGGAGGACCTCTGTGCCTGCCGAGTGCTGGGCAACAACACACTGCGCGTTCCTTGAGGAGCGCTACATATCCAGAGCCCTCGAACGCCCTCGGGACAACATGGCTGGTGAGTGCGAAGTACCCAGGAAGACTCTGTCATGGCCCTTGTGTGAGTTGCCATGAGAGAACACTGTGCTTGGAACACTGCGAGGCCCGACCTCGTACCTGAAGTCACTCTGCTCGAGGAGAAAGTCAGCATCTTAGCACGCTGTGTTGCTACCGGCACAACCAGCATGAACCCATGCCTGGAAGTAAGGCCCTGATTTGCCGTGCAGAAGCGGAGGCGTGCTGCAGCTTCCAGGAGGCAGTGGCCTCTGCTCTGCATGCCTTTAACGGCAGCACAGCTTTCTGGACACCTGGGAGGCTAGCCGGGGCACCCTGCTCCCAGCAGGAACACTGAGTACCCCCAGGTGCACCTGGGTCTGCTAAGCAACATCCAGGCCCGTAGCCCTTCAGAGCCCCCTGTGTGCAGGCCGAGCGTAGGGAAACGCACTGCCCTCTCCTTCGGAGCAGCTTAGTTTCCTCCGCACGCGCACACGTTCGCGAACACCGTTCTGGCACGTCCCACGTGGCGCGGAGGTCTTACGCGGTGCCCTAATCGGAGCTGCCCTCAGAGGAGCCCTCGTCTTCGCGTTCCATCCAGGACC
The DNA here is from genome assembly GCF_039906515.1 of Pseudorca crassidens. Lineage (NCBI taxonomy): Eukaryota > Metazoa > Chordata > Mammalia > Artiodactyla > Delphinidae > Pseudorca > Pseudorca crassidens. The sequence goes on along the minus strand of NC_090308.1, from coordinate 90,337,417 downwards.
TCATGACTGAAGTCACCGGGCCTCCTAGAGGACGGCGGCTTGGGTTCTTACTGCACATCAAGTCCTGTTCCTTCTGCGGCACTGCAGGCAGCCCCAGGCCCAGAGGAGCAGCTACGGCGTTCCTCGGTTGAGACAGTTCGCCGGATGCGGGACTCCCTACTTCGATAAGTTAATTCAGGGAAGGAAACGCAGGGTAACCGGTGTCTCTTGGGACTCGTTAGAAGCCACAGGGATGTATGCTGAGTGTGCCCATGAAAATGGGGGCCTGCTGGAACTAGCCCTGCTTTCCCATTTTGAGGGCGGCATTCATGCCTGCCTTGAAGCTACCTGATATTCCCGGCTCCCGACAGGCCAGTGAGCCCTGGAAGAATGCTTCGTGTAAAATTATGAGTTTGCTCTCTCTAAACCAGGGGCTTCCGTGGCCGCAGCTCGGTCTGCATGACAGGCTCTAGAGCGAAAGGGAACCTCGAAGTGAGAACTCGCCTCCAGGTTAGGCCCTGAGTAGACGTGCAGAAAGGGAGGCATGCAGCTGTTTCACGAGTTCTCAGTCGCTTATGTCCTTTATTTTAAAGGAGGTACGCGTCCGGGGACTCCTAGGCCCCACAGGTGTGCATCGTTTTCCCTCCGAGGTCACTGAGTGACTCCAGACACCTGTGGGCCGGCGGAGCAATGTCGAGGTCCATTGGTTGATCCCCCGGAGGACCTCTGTGCCTGCCGAGTGCTGGGCAGCAACACACTGCGCGTTCCGTGAGGAGCGCTACATATCCAGAGCCCTCGAACGCCCTCGGGACAACATGGCTGGTGAGTGCGAAGTACCCAGGAAGACTCAGTCATGGCCCTTGTGTGAGCTGCCATGAGAGAAAACTGTGCTTGGAGCACTGCGAGGCCCGCCCTGGTACCTGAAGTCACTCTGCTCGAGGAGAAAGTCAGCATCTTAGCACGCTGTGTCGCTACCGGCACACCCAACATGAACCCATGCCTGGAAGTAAGGCCCTGATTCACCGTGCAGAAGCGGAGGCATGCTGCAGCTTCCAGGAGGTGGTGGCCTCTGCTCTGCATGCCTTTAACGGCAGCACAGCTTTCTGGACACCTGGGAGGCTAGCCGGGGCACCCTGCTCCCAGCAGGAACACTGAGTACCCACAGGTGCACCTGGGTCTGCTAAGCAACATCCAGGCCCGTAGCCCTTCAGAGCCCCCTGTGTGCAGGCCGAGCGTAGGGAAACGCACTGCCCTCTCCTTCGGAGCAGCTTAGTTTCCTCCGCACGCGCACACGTTCGCGAACACCGTTCTGGCACGTCCCACGTGGCGCGGAGATCTTACGCAGTGCCCTAATCGGAGCTGCCCTCAGAGGAGCCCTCGTCTTCGCGTTCCATCCAGGACCACATGACTGAAGTCACCGGGCCTCCTAGAGGACGGCGGCTTGAGTTCTTACTGCACATCAAGTCCTGTTCCTTCTGCGGCACTGCAGGCAGCCCCAGGCACAGAGGAGCAGCTACGGCGTTCCTCGGTTGAGACAGTTCGCCGGATGCGGGACTCCCTACTTCGATAAGTTAATTCAGGGAAGGAAACGCAGGGTAACCGGTGTCTCTTGGGACTCGTTAGAAGCCACAGGGATGTATGCTGAGTGTGCCCCTGAAAATGGGGGCCTGCTGGAACAAGCCCTGCTTTCCCATTTTGAGGGCGGCATTCATGCCTGCCTTGAAGCTACCTGATATTCCCGGCTCCCGACAGGCCAGTGAGCCCTGGAAGAATGCTTCGTGTAAAATTATGAGTTTGCTCTCTCTAAACCAGGGGCTTCCGTGGCCGCAGCTCGGTCTGCATGACAGGCTCTAGAGCGAAAGGGAACCTCGAAGTGAGAACTCGCCTCCAGGTTAGGCCCTGAGTGGCCGTGCAGAAAGGGAGGTATGCAGCTGTTTCACGAGTTCTCAGTCGCTTATGTCCTTTATTTTAAAGGAAGTAGGCGTCCGGGGACTCCTAGGCCCCACGGGTGTGCATCGTTTTCCCTCCAAGGTCACTGAGTGCCTCCAGACACCTGTGGGCCGGCGGAGCAACGTCGAGGTCCATTGGTTGATCCCCCGGAGGACCTCTGTGCCTGCCGAGTCCTGGGCAACAACACACTGCGCGTTCCTTGAGGAGCGCTACATATCCAGAGCCCTCGAACGCCCTCGGGACAACATGGCTGGTGAGTGCGAAGTACCCAGGAAGACTCTGTCATGGCCCTTGTGTGAGTTGCCATGAGAGAACACTGTGCTTGGAACACTGCGAGGCCCGACCTCGTACCTGAAGTCACTCTGCTCGAGGAGAAAGTCAGCATCTTAGCACGCTGTGTTGCTACCGGCACAACCAGCATGAACCCATGCCTGGAAGTAAGGCCCTGATTTGCCGTGCAGAAGCGGAGGCGTGCTGCAGCTTCCAGGAGGCGGTGGCCTCTGCTCTGCATGCCTTTAACGGCAGCACAGCTTTCTGGACACCTGGGAGGCTAGCCGGGGCACCCTGCTCCCAGCAGGAACACTGAGTACCCCCAGGTGCACCTGGGTCTGCTAAGCAGCATCCAGGCCCGTAGCCCTTCAGAGCCCCCTGTGTGCAGGCCGAGCGTAGGGAAACGCACTGCCCTCTCCTTCGGAGCAGCTTAGTTTCCTCCGCACGCGCACACGTTCGCGAACACCGTTCTGGCACGTCCCACGTGGCGCGGAGGTCTTACGCGGTGCCCTAATCGGAGCTGCCCTCAGAGGAGCCCTCGTCTTCGCGTTCCATCCAGGACCTCATGACTGAAGTCACCGGGCCTCCTAGAGGACGGCGGCTTGGGTTCTTACTGCACATCAAGTCCTGTTCCTTCTGCGGCACTGCAGGCAGCCCCAGGCCCAGAGGAGCAGCTACGGCGTTCCTCGGTTGAGACAGTTCGCCGGATGCGGGACTCCCTACTTCGATAAGTTAATTCAGGGAAGGAAACGCAGGGTAACCGGTGTCTCTTGGGACTCGTTAGAAGCCACAGGGATGTATGCTGAGTGTGCCCATGAAAATGGGGGCCTGCTGGAACTAGCCCTGCTTTCCCATTTGGAGGGCGGCATTCATGCCTGCCTTGAAGCTACCTGATATTCCCGGCTCCCGACAGGCCAGTGAGCCCTGGAAGAATGCTTCGTGTAAAATTATGAGTTTGCTCTCTCTAAACCAGGGGCTTCCGTGGCCGCAGCTCGGTCTGCATGACAGGCTCTAGAGCGAAAGGGAACCTCGAAGTGAGAACTCGCCTCCAGGTTAGGCCCTGAGTAGACGTGCAGAAAGGGAGGCATGCAGCTGTTTCACGAGTTCTCAGTCGCTTATGTCCTTTATTTTAAAGGAAGTACGCGTCCGGGGACTCCTAGGCCCCACAGGTGTGCATCGTTTTCCCTCCGAGGTCACTGAGTGACTCCAGACACCTGTGGGCCGGCGGAGCAATGTCGAGGTCCATTGGTTGATCCCCCGGAGGACCTCTGTGCCTGCCGAGTGCTGGGCAGCAACACACTGCGCGTTCCGTGAGGAGCGCTACATATCCAGAGCCCTCGAACGCCCTCGGGACAACATGGCTGGTGAGTGCGAAGTACCCAGGAAGACTCAGTCATGGCCCTTGTGTGAGCTGCCATGAGAGAAAACTGTGCTTGGAACACTGCGAGGCCCGCCCTGGTACCTGAAGTCACTCTGCTCGAGGAGAAAGTCAGCATCTTAGCACGCTGTGTCGCTACCGGCACACCCAACATGAACCCATGCCTGGAAGTAAGGCCCTGATTCGCCGTGCAGAAGCGGAGGCATGCTGCAGCTTCCAGGAGGTGGTGGCCTCTGCTCTGCATGCCTTTAACGGCAGCACAGCTTTCTGGACACCTGGGAGGCTAGCCGGGGCACCCTGCTCCCAGCAGGAACACTGAGTACCCACAGGTGCACCTGGGTCTGCTAAGCAACATCCAGGCCCGTAGCCCTTCAGAGCCCCCTGTGTGCAGGCCGAGCGTAGGGAAACGCACTGCCCTCTCCTTCGGAGCAGCTTAGTTTCCTCCGCACGCGCACACGTTCGCGAACACCGTTCTGGCACGTCCCACGTGGCCCGGTGGTCTTACGCGGTGCCCTAATCGGACCTGCCCTCAGAGGAGCCCTCGTCTTCGCGTTTCATTCAGGACAACGTGACTGAAGTCACCGTGCCTCCTAGAGGACGGCGGCTTGGGTTTTTCCTGCACTTCAAGTCCTGTTCCTTCTGCGGCACTGCAGGCAGCCCCAGGCCCAGAGGAGCAGCTACGGCGTTCCTCGGTTGAGACAGTTCGCCGGATGCGGGACTCCCTACTTCGATAAGTTAATTCAGGGAAGGAAACACAGGGTAACCGGTGTCTCTTGGGACTCCTTAGAAGCCACAGGGATGTACGCTGAGTGTGCCCATGAAAACGGGGGCCTGTTGGAACTAGCCCTGCTTTTCCATTTTGAGGGCGGCATTCATGCCTGCCTTGAAGCTACCTTACATTCTCGGCTCCCGACAGGCCAGTGAGCCCTGGAAGAATGCTTCGGGGAAAATTATGAATTTGCTCTCTCTAAACCAGGGGCTTCCGTGGCCGCCGCGGCGGTCCGCATGACAAACTCTAGAGCGAAAGGGAACCTCGACGTGAGAACTCGCCTCCAGGTTAGGCCCTGAGTAGCCGTGCAGAAAGGGAGGCATGCAGCTGTTTCCACGAGTTCTCAGTCGCTTATGTGCTTTATTTTAAAGGAAGTACGCGTCCCGGGACTCCTAGGCCCCACGGGTGTGCATCGTTTTCCCTCCGAGGTCACTGAGTGCCTCCAGACACCTGTGGGCCGGCGGAGCAACGTCGAGGTCCATTGGTTGATCCCCCGGAGGACCTCTGTGCCTGCCGAGTGCTGGGCAGCAACACACTGCGCGTTCCTTGAGGAGCGCTACATCTCCAGAGCCCTCGAATGCCCTCGGGACAACATGGCTAGTGAGTGCGAAGTGCCCAGGAAGACTCTGTCATGGCCCTTGTGTGAGCTGCCATGAGAGAACACTGTGCTTGGAACACTGCGAGGCCCGCCCCGTATCTGAAGTCACTCTGCTCGAGGAGAAACTCAGCATCTTAGCACGCTGTGTCGCTACCGGCACACCCAGCATGAACCCATGCCTGGAAGATAGGCCCTGATTCGCCGTGCAGAAGCGGAGGCGTGCTGCAGCTTCCAGGAGGCGGTGGCCTCTGCTCTCCATGCCTTTAACGGCAGCACAGCTTTCTGGACACCTGGGAGGCTAGCCGGGGCACCCTGCTCCCGGCAGGAACACTGAGTACCCCCAGGTGCACCTGGGTCTGCTAAGCAACATCCAGGCCCGTAGCCCTTCAGAGCCTCCTGTGTGCAGGCCGAGCGTAGAGAAACGCACTGCCCTCTCCTTCGGAGCCGCTTAGTTTCCTCCGCACTCGCACACGTTCGCGAACACCGTTCTGGCATGTCCCACGTGGCCCGGAGGTCCTACGCGGTGCCCTAATCGGACCTGCCCTCAGAGGAGCCCTCGTCTTCGCGTTTCATCCAGGACCTCCTGACTGAAGTCACTGGGCCTCCTAGAGGACGGCGGCTTGGGTTCCTACTGCACTTCAAGTCCTGTTCCTTCTGCGGCACTGCAGGCAGCCCCAGGCCCAGAGGAGCAGCTACGGCGTTCCTCGGTTGAGACAGTTCGCCGGATGCGGGACTCCCTACATCGTAAGTTAATTCAGGGAAGGAAACACAGGGTAACCGGTGTCTCTTGGGACTCCTTAGAAGCCACAGGGATGTACGCTGAGTGTGCCCATGAAAACGGGGGCCTGCTGGAACAAGCCCTGCTTTCCCATTTTGAGGGCGGCATTCATGCCTGCCTTGAAGCTACCTGACATTCCCGGCTCCCGACAGGCCAGTGAGCCCTGGAAGAATGCTTCGGGGAAAATTATGAGTTTGCTCTCTCTAATGCAGGGGCTTCCGTGGCCACAGCTCGGTCCGCATGACAGGCTCTAGAGCGAAAGGGAACCTCGAAGTGAGAACTCGCCTCCAGGTTAGGCCCTGAGTAGCCGTGCAGAAAGGGAGGCATGCAGCTGTTTCCACGAGTTCTCAGTCGCTTATGTCCTTTATTTTAAAGGAAGTACGCGTCCGGGGACTCCTAGGCCCCACGGGTGTGCATCGTTTTCCCTCCGAGGTCACTGAGTGTCTCCAGACACCTGTGGGCCGGTGGAGCAACGTCGAGGTCCATTGGTTGATCCCCCGGAGGACCTCTGTGCCTGCCGAGTGCTGGGCAGCAACACACTGCGCGTTCCTTGAGGAGCGCTACATATCCAGAGCCCTCGAACGCCCTCGGGACAACATGGCTGGTGAGTGCGAAGTGCCCAGGAAGTCTCTGTCATGGCCCTTGTGTGAGCTGCCATGAGAGAACACTGTGCTTGGAACACTGCGAGGCCCGCCCCGTACCTGAAGTCACTCTGCTCAAGGAGAAACTCAGCATCTTAGCACGCTGTGTCGCTACCGGCACACCCAGCATGAACCCATGCCTGGAAGATAGGCCCTGATTCGCCGTGCAGAAGCGGAGGCGTGCTGCAGCTTCCAGGAGGCGGTGGCCTCTGCTCTCCATGCCTTTAACGGCAGCACAGCTTTCTGGACACCTGGGAGGCTAGCCGGGGCACCCTGCTACCGGCAGGAACACTGAGTACCCCCAGGTGCACCTGGGTCTGCTAAGCAACATCCAGGCCCGTAGCCCTTCAGAGCCCCCTGTGTGCAGGCCGAGCGTAGGGAAACGCACTGCCCTCTCCTTCGGAGCAGCTTAGTTTCCTCCGCACTCGCACACGTTCGCGAACACCGTTCTGGCACGTCCCACGTGGCCCGGAGGTCTTACGCGGTGCCCTAGTCGGAGCTGCCCTCAGAGGAGCCCTCGTCTTCGCGTTTCATCCAGGACCTCCTGACTGAAGTCACCGTGCCTCCTAGAGGACGGCGGCTTGGGTTCTTACTGCACTTTAAGTCCTGTTCCTTCTGCGGCACTGCAGGCAGCCCCAGGCCCAGAGGAGCAGCTATGGCGTTCCTCGGTTGAGACAGTTCGCCGGATGCGGGACTCCCTACTTCGATAAGTTGATTCAGGGAAGGAAACGCAGGGTAACCGGTGTCTCTTGGGACTCCTTAGAAGCCAGAGGGATGTACGCTGAGTGTGCCCATGAAAATGGGGGCCTGCTGGAACTAGCCCTGCTTTCCCATTTTGCGGGCGGCATTCATGCCTGCCTTGAAGGTACCTGACATTCCCGGCTCCCGACAGGCCAGTGAGCCCTGGAAGAATGCTTCGGGGAAAATTATGAGTTTGCTCTCTCTAAACCAGGGGCTTCCGTGGCCGCAGCTCGGTCTGCATGACAGGCTCTAGAGCGAAAGGGAACCTCGAAGTGAGAACTCGCCTCCAGGTTCGGCCCTGAGTAGACGTGCAGAAAGGGAGGCATGCAGCTGTTTCACGAGTTCTCAGTCGCTTATGTCCTTTATTTTAAAGGAAGTACGGGTCCGGGGTCTCCTAGGCCCCACAGGTGTGCATCGTTTTCCCTCCGAGGTCACTGAGTGCCTCCAGACACCTGTGGGCCGGCGGAGCAACGTCGAGGTCCATTGGTTGATCCCCCGGAGGACCTCTGTGCCTGCCGTGTGCTGGGCAGCAACACACTGCGCGTTCCTTGAGGAGCGCTACATCTCCAGAGCCCTCGAACGCCCTCCGGACAACATGGCTGGTGAGTGCGAAGTACCCAGGAAGACTCAGTCATGGCCCTTGTGTGAGCTGCCATGAGAGAACACTGTGCTTGGAACACTGCGAGGCCCACCCTCGTACCTGAAGTCACTCTGCTCGTGGAGAAAGTCAGCATCTTAGCACGCTGTGTCGCTACCGGCACACCCAACATGAACCCATGCCTGGAAGTAAGGCCCTGATTTGCCGTGCAGAAGCGGAGGCGTGCTGCAGCTTCCAGGAGGCGGTGGCCTCTGCTCTGCATGCCTTTAACGGCAGCACAGCTTTCTGGACACCTGGGAGGCTAGCCGGGGCACCCTGCTCCCAGCAGGAACACTGAGTACCCCCAGGTGCACCTGGGTCTTCTAAGCAACATCCAGGCCCGTAGCCCTTCAGAGCCCCCTGTGTGCAGGCCGAGCGTAGGGAAACGCACTGCCCTCTCCTTCGGAGCAGCTTAGTTTCCTCCGCACGCGCACACGTTCGCGAACACCGTTCTGGAACATCCCACGTGGCGCGGAGGTCTTACACGGTGCCCTAATCGGATCTGCCCTCAGAGGAGCCCTCGTCTTCGCGTTCCATCCAGGACCTCATGACTGAAGTCACCGGGCCTCCTAGAGGACGGCGGCTTGGGTTCTTACTGCACATCAAGTCCTGTTCCTTCTGCGGCACTGCAGGCAGCCCCAGGCCCAGAGGAGCAGCTACGGTGTTCCTCGGTTGAGACAGTTCGCCGGATGCGGGACTCCCTACTTCGATAAGTTAATTCAGGGAAGGAAACGCAGGGTAACCGTTGTCTCTTGTTACTCGTTAGAAGCCACAGGGATGTACGCTGAGTGTGCCCATGAAAACAGGGGCCTGCTGGAACTAGCCCTGCTTTCCCATTTTGAGGGCGGCATTCATGCCTGCCTTGAAGCTACCTGACATTCCCGGCTCCCGACAGGCCAGTGAGCCCTGGAAGAATGCTTCGGGGAAAATTATGAGTTTGCTCTCTCTAAACCAGGGGCTTCCGTGGTCGCAGCTCGGTCCGCATGACAGGCTCTAGAGCGAAAGGGAACCGCGACGTGAGAACTCGCCTCCAGGTTAGGCCTTGAGTAGCCATGCAGAAAGGGAGGCATGCAGCTGTTTCCACGAGTTCTCAGTCGCTTATGTCCTTTAGTTTAAAGGAAGTACGCGTCCGGGGACTCCTAGGCCCCACGGGTGTGCATCGTTTTCCCTCCGAGATCACTGAGTGCCTCCAGACACCTGTGGGCCGGCGGAGCAACGTCGAGGTCCATTGGTTGATCCCCCGGAGGACCTCTGTGCCTGCCGAGTGCTGGGCAGCAACACACTGCGCGTTCCTTGAGGAGCGCTACATCTCCAGAGCCCTCGAACGCCCTCGGGACAACATGGCTGGTGAGTGCGAAGTACCCAGGAAGACTCAGTCATGGCCCTTGTGTGAGCTGCCATGAGAGAACACTGTGCTTGGAACACTGTGAGGCCCACCCTCGTACGTGAAGTCACTCTGCTCGTGGAGAAAGTCAGCATCTTAGCACGCTGTGTCGCTACCGGCACACCCAACATGAACCCATGCCTGGAAGGAAGGACCTGATTTGCCGTGCAGAAGCGGAGGCGTGCTGCAGCTTCCAGGAGGCGGTGGCCTCTGCTCTGCATGCCTTTAACGGCAGCACAGCTTTCTGGACACCTGGGAGGCTAGCCGGGGCACCCTGCTCCCAGCAGGAACACTGAGTACCCCCAGGTGCACCTGGGTCTGCTAAGCAACATCCAGGCCCGTAGCCCTTCAGAGACCCCTGTGTGCAGGCCGAGCGTAGGGAAACGCACTGCCCTCTCCTTCGGAGCAGCTTAGTTTCCTCCGCACGCGCACACGTTCGCCAACACCGTTCTGGCACGTCCCACGTGGCGCGGAGGTCTTATGGGTTGCCCTAATCGGAGCTGCCCTCAGAGGAGCCCTCGTCTTCGCGTTTCATTCATGACCTAATGACTGAAGTCACCGGGCCTCCTAGAGGACGGCGGCTTGGGTTCTTACTGCACTTTAAGTACTGTTCCTTCTGCGGCACTGCAGGCAGCCCCAGGCAAAGAGGAGCAGCTACAGCGTTCCTCGGTTGAGACAGTTCGCCGGATGCGGGACTCCCTACTTCGATAAGTTGATTCAGGGAAGGAAACGCAGGGTAACCGGTGTCTATTGGGACTCCTTAGAAGCCACAGTGATGTACGCTGAGTGTGCCCATGAAAATGGGGGCCTGCTGGAACTAGCCCTGCTTTCCCATTTTGAGGGCGGCATTCATGCCTGCCTTGAAGCTACCTGATATTCCCGGCTCCCGACAGGCCAGTGAGCCCTGGAAGAATGCTTCGTGTAAAATTATGAGTTTGCTCTCTCTAAACCAGGGGCTTCCGTGGCCGCAGCTCGGTCCGCATGACAGGCTCTAGAGCGAAAGGGAACCTCGACGTGAGAACTCGCCTCCAGGTTAGGCCCTGAGTAGCCGTGCAGAAAGGGAGGCATGCAGCTGTTTCCACAATTTCTCAGTCGCTTATGTGCTTTATTTTAAAGGAAGTACGCGTCCCGGGACTCCTAGGCCCCACGGGTGTGCATCGTTTTCCCTCCGAGGTCACTGAGTGCCTCCAGACACCTGTGGGCCGGCGGAGCAACGTCGAGGTCCATTGGTTGATCCCCCGGAGGACCTCTGTGCCTGCCGTGTGCTGGGAAGCAACACACTGCGCGTTCCTTGAGGAGCGCTACATCTCCAGAGCCCTCGAACGCCCTCGGGACAACATGGCTGGTGAGTGCGAAGTGACCAGGAAGACTCTGTCATGGCCCTTGTGTGAGCTGCCATGAGAGAACACTGTGCTTGGAACACTGCGAGGCCCGCCCTCGTATCTGAAGTCACTCTGCTCGAGGAGAAAGTCAGCATCTTAGCACGCTGTGTTGCTACCGGCACAAACAGCATGAAACCATGCCTGGAAGTAAGGCCCTGATTTGCAGTGCAGAAGCGGAGGCGTGCTGCAGCTTCCAGGAGGCGGTGGCCTCTGCTCTCCATGCCTTTAACGGCAGCACAGCTTTCTGGACACCTGGGAGGCTAGCCGGGGCACCCTGCTACCGGCAGGAACACTGAGTACCCCCAGGTGCACCTGGGTCTGCTAAGCAACATCCAGGCCCGTAGCCCTTCAGAGCCCCCTGTGTGCAGGCCGAGCGTAGGGAAACGCACTGCCCTCTCCTTCGGAGCAGCTTAGTTTCCTCCGCACTCGCACACGTTCGCGAACACCGTTCTGGCACGTCCCACGTGGCCCGGAGGTCTTACGCGGTGCCCTAGTCGGAGCTGCCCTCAGAGGAGCCCTCGTCTTCGCGTTTCATCCAGGACCTCCTGACTGAAGTCACCGTGCCTCCTAGAGGACGGCGGCTTGGGTTCTTACTGCACTTTAAGTCCTGTTCCTTCTGCGGCACTGCAGGCAGCCCCAGGCCCAGAGGAGCAGCTATGGCGTTCCTCGGTTGAGACAGTTCGCCGGATGCGGGACTCCCTACTTCGATAAGTTGATTCAGGGAAGGAAACGCAGGGTAACCGGTGTCTCTTGGGACTCCTTAGAAGCCAGAGGGATGTACGCTGAGTGTGCCCATGAAAATGGGGGCCTGCTGGAACTAGCCCTGCTTTCCCATTTTGCGGGCGGCATTCATGCCTGCCTTGAAGGTACCTGACATTCCCGGCTCCCGACAGGCCAGTGAGCCCTGGAAGAATGCTTCGGGGAAAATTATGAGTTTGCTCTCTCTAAACCAGGGGCTTCCGTGGCCGCAGCTCGGTCTGCATGACAGGCTCTAGAGCGAAAGGGAACCTCGAAGTGAGAACTCGCCTCCAGGTTCGGCCCTGAGTAGACGTGCAGAAAGGGAGGCATGCAGCTGTTTCACGAGTTCTCAGTCGCTTATGTCCTTTATTTTAAAGGAAGTACGGGTCCGGGGTCTCCTAGGCCCCACAGGTGTGCATCGTTTTCCCTCCGAGGTCACTGAGTGCCTCCAGACACCTGTGGGCCGGCGGAGCAACGTCGAGGTCCATTGTTTGATCCCCCGGAGGACCTCTGTGCCTGCCGTGTGCTGGGCAGCAACACACTGCGCGTTCCTTGAGGAGCGCTACATCTCCAGAGCCCTCGAACGCCCTCCGGACAACATGGCTGGTGAGTGCGAAGTACCCAGGAAGACTCAGTCATGGCCCTTGTGTGAGCTGCCATGAGAGAACACTGTGCTTGGAACACTGCGAGGCCCACCCTCGTACCTGAAGTCACTCTGCTCGTGGAGAAAGTCAGCATCTTAGCACGCTGTGTCGCTACCGGCACACCCAACATGAACCCATGCCTGGAAGTAAGGCCCTGATTTGCCGTGCAGAAGCGGAGGCGTGCTGCAGCTTCCAGGAGGCGGTGGCCTCTGCTCTGCATGCCTTTAACGGCAGCACAGCTTTCTGGACACCTGGGAGGCTAGCCGGGGCACCCTGCTCCCAGCAGGAACACTGAGTACCCCCAGGTGCACCTGGGTCTTCTAAGCAACATCCAGGCCCGTAGCCCTTCAGAGCCCCCTGTGTGCAGGCCGAGCGTAGGGAAACGCACTGCCCTCTCCTTCGGAGCAGCTTAGTTTCCTCCGCACGCGCACACGTTCGCGAACACCGTTCTGGAACATCCCACGTGGCGCGGAGGTCTTACACGGTGCCCTAATCGGATCTGCCCTCAGAGGAGCCCTCGTCTTCGCGTTCCATCCAGGACCTCATGACTGAAGTCACCGGGCCTCCTAGAGGACGGCGGCTTGGGTTCTTACTGCACATCAAGTCCTGTTCCTTCTGCGGCACTGCAGGCAGCCCCAGGCCCAGAGGAGCAGCTACGGTGTTCCTCGGTTGAGACAGTTCGCCGGATGCGGGACTCCCTACTTCGATAAGTTAATTCAGGGAAGGAAACGCAGGGTAACCGTTGTCTCTTGTTACTCGTTAGAAGCCACAGGGATGTACGCTGAGTGTGCCCATGAAAACAGGGGCCTGCTGGAACTAGCCCTGCTTTCCCATTTTGAGGGCGGCATTCATGCCTGCCTTGAAGCTACCTGACATTCCCGGCTCCCGACAGGCCAGTGAGCCCTGGAAGAATGCTTCGGGGAAAATTATGAGTTTGCTCTCTCTAAACCAGGGGCTTCCGTGGTCGCAGCTCGGTCCGCATGACAGGCTCTAGAGCGAAAGGGAACCGCGACGTGAGAACTCGCCTCCAGGTTAGGCCTTGAGTAGCCATGCAGAAAGGGAGGCATGCAGCTGTTTCCACGAGTTCTCAGTCGCTTATGTCCTTTAGTTTAAAGGAAGTACGCGTCCGGGGACTCCTAGGCCCCACGGGTGTGCATCGTTTTCCCTCCGAGGTCACTGAGTGCCTCCAGACACCTGTGGGCCGGCGGAGCAACGTCGAGGTCCATTGGTTGATCCCCCGGAGGACCTCTGTGCCTGCCGAGTGCTGGGCAGCAACACACTGCGCGTTCCTTGAGGAGCGCTACATCTCCAGAGCCCTCGAACGCCCTCGGGACAACATGGCTGGTGAGTGCGAAGTACCCAGGAAGACTCAGTCATGGCCCTTGTGTGAGCTGCCATGAGAGAACACTGTGCTTGGAACACTGTGAGGCCCACCCTCGTACGTGAAGTCACTCTGCTCGTGGAGAAAGTCAGCATCTTAGCACGCTGTGTCGCTACCGGCACACCCAACATGAACCCATGCCTGGAAGGAAGGACCTGATTTGCCGTGCAGAAGCGGAGGCGTGCTGCAGCTTCCAGGAGGCGGTGGCCTCTGCTCTCCATGCCTTTAACGGCAGCACAGCTTTCTGGACACCTGGGAGGCTAGCCGGGGCACCCTGCTCCCAGCAGGAACACTGAGTACCCCCAGGTGCACCTGGGTCTGCTAAGCAACATCCAGGCCCGTAGCCCTTCAGAGACCCCTGTGTGCAGGCCGAGCGTAGGGAAACGCACTGCCCTCTCCTTTGGAGCAGCTTAGTTTCCTCCGCACGCGGACACGTTCGCCAACACCGTTCTGGCACGTCCCACGTGGCGCGGAGGTCTTATGGGTTGCCCTAATCGGAGCTGCCCTCAGAGGAGCCCTCGTCTTCGCGTTTCATTCATGACCTAATGACTGAAGTCACCGGGCCTCCTAGAGGACGGCGGCTTGGGTTCTTACTGCACTTTAAGTACTGTTCCTTCTGCGGCACTGCAGGCAGCCCCAGGCAAAGAGGAGCAGCTACAGCGTTCCTCGGTTGAGACAGTTCGCCGGATGCGGGACTCCCTACTTCGATAAGTTGATTCAGGGAAGGAAACGCAGGGTAACCGGTGTCTATTGGGACTCCTTAGAAGCCACAGTGATGTACGCTGAGTGTGCCCATGAAAATGGGGGCCTGCTGGAACTAGCCCTGCTTTCCCATTTTGAGGGCGGCATTCATGCCTGCCTTGAAGCTACCTGACATTCCCGGCTCCCGACTGGCCAGTGAGCCCTGGAAGAATGCTTCGTGTCAAATTATGAGTTTGCTCTCTCTAAACCAGGGGCTTCCGTGGCCGCAGCTCGGTCCGCATGACAGGCTCTAGAGCGAAAGGGAACCTCGAAGTGAGAACTCGCCTCCAGGTTAGGCCCTGAGTAGCCGTGCAGAAAGGGAGGTATGCAGCTGTTTCACGAGTTCTCAGTCGCTTATCTCCTTTATTTTAAAGGAAGTACGCGTCCGGGGACTCCTAGGCCCCACGGGTGTGCATCGTTTTCCCTCCGAGGTCACTGAGTGCCTCCAGACACCTGTGGGCCGGCGTAGCAACGTTGAGGTCCATTGGTTGATCCCCCGGAGGACCTCTGTGCCTGCCAAGTGCTGGGAAACAACACACTGCGCGTTCCTTGAGGAGCGCTACATATCCAGAGCCCTCGAACGCCCTCGGGACAACATGGCTGGTGAGTGCGAAGTACCCAGGAAGACTCTATCATGGCCCTTGTGTGAGTTGCCATGAGAGAACACTGTGCTTGGAACACTGCGAGGCCCGACCTCGTACCTGAAGTCACTCTGCTCGAGGAGAAAGTCAGCATCTTAGCACGCTGTGTCGCTACCGGCACACCCAGCATGAACCCATGCCTGGAAGTAAGGCCCTGATTTGCCGTGCAGAAGCGGAGGCGTGCTGCAGCTTCCAGGAGGCGGTGGCCTCTGCTCTGCATGCCTTTAACGGCAGCACAGCTTTCTGGACACCTGGGAGGCTAGCCGGGGCACCCTGCTCCCAGCAGGAACACTGAGTACCCCCAGGTGCACCTGGGTCTGCTAAGCAACATCCAGGCCCGTAGGCCTTCAGAGCCCCCTGTGTGCAGGCCGAACGTAGGGAAACGCACTGCCCTCTCCTTCGGAGCAGCTTAGTTCCCTCCGCAAGCGCACACGTTCGCGAACACCGTTCTGGCACGTCCCACGGGGCGCGGAGGTCTTAGGCGGTGCCCTAATCGGAGCTGCCCTCAGAGGAGCCCTCGTCTTCGCGTTCCATCCAGGACCTCATGACTGAAGTCACCGGGCCTCCTAGAGGACAGCGGCTTGGGTTCTAACTGCACATCAAGTCCTGTTCCTTCTGCGGCACTGCAGGCAGCCCCAGGCCCAGAGGAGCAGCTACGGCGTTCCTCGGTTGAGACAGTTCGCCGGATGCGGGACTCCCTACTTCGATAAGTTAATTCAGGGAAGGAAACGCAGGGTAACCGTTGTCTCTTGGGACTCGTTAGAAGCCACAGGGATGTACGCTGAGTGTGCCCATGAAAATGGGGGCCTGCTGGAACTAGCCCTGCTTTCCCATTTTGAGGGCGGCATTCATGCCTGCCTTGAAGCTACCTGACATTCCCGGCTCCCGACAGGCCAGTGAGCCCTGGAAGAATGCTTCGGGGAAAATTATGAGTTTGCTCTCTCTAAACCAGGGGCTTCCATGGCCGCAGCTCGGTCCGCATGACAGGCTCTAGAGCGAAAGGGAACCTCGAAGTGAGAACTCGCCTCCAGGTTAGGCCCTGAGTAGCCGTGCAGAAAGGGAGGTATGCAGCTGTTTCATGAGTTCTCAGTCGCTTATGTCCTTTATTTTAAAGGAAGTACGCGTCCGGGGACTCCTAGGCCCCACGGGTGTGCATCGTTTTCCCTCCGAGGTCACTGAGTGCCTCCAGAAACCTGTGGGCCGGCGGAGCAACGTCGAGGTCCATTGGTTGATCCCCCGGAGGACCTCTGTGCCTGCCGAGTGCTGGGCAACAACACACTGCGCGTTCCTTGAGGAGCGCTACATATCCAAAGCCCTCGAACGCCTTCGGGACAACATGGCTGGTGAGTGCGAAGTACCCAGGAAGACTCTGTCATGGCCCTTGTGTGAGTTGCCATGAGAGAACACTGTGCTTGGAACACTGCGAGGCCCGACCTCGTACCTGAAGTCACTCTGCTCGAGGAGAAAGTCAGCATCTTAGCACGCTGTGTTGCTACCGGCACACCCAGCATGAACCCATGCCTGGAAGTAAGGCCCTGATTTGCCGTGCAGAAGCGGAGGCGTGCTGCAGCTTCCAGGAGGCGGTGGCCTCTGCTCTGCATGCCTTTAATGGCAGCACAGCTTTCTGGACACCTGGGAGGCTAGCCGGGGCACCCTGCTCCCAGCAGGAACACTGAGTACCCCCAGGTGCACCTGGGTCTGCTAAGCAACATCCAGGCCCGTAGCCCTTCAGAGCCCCCTGTGTGCAGGCCGAGCGTAGGGAAACGCACTGCCCTCTCCTTCGGAGCAGCTTAGTTTCCTCCGCAAGCGCACACGTTCGCGAACACCGTTCTGGCACGTCCCATGGGGCGCGGAGGTCTTACGCGGTGCCCTAATCAGAGCTGCCCTCAGAGGAGCCCTCGTCTTCGCGTTCCATCCAGGACCTCATGACTGAAGTCACCGGGCCTCCTAGAGGACGGTGGCTTGGGTTCTTACTGCACATCAAGTCCTGTTCCTTCTGCGGCACTGCAGGCAGCCCCAGGCCTAGAGGAGCAGCTACGGCGTTCCTCGGTTGAGACAGTTCGCCGGATGCGGGACTCCCTACTTCGATAAGTTAATTCAGGGAAGGAAACGCAGGGTAACCGTTGTCTCTTGGGACTCGTTAGAAGCCACAGGGATGTACGCTGAGTGTGCCCATGAAAACGGGGGCCTGGTGGAACTAGCCCTGCTTTCCCATTTTGAGGGCGGCATTCATGCCTGCCTTGAAGCTACCTGACATTCCCGGCTCCCGACAGGCCAGTGAGCCCTGGAAGAATGCTTCGGGGAAAATTATGAGTTTGCTCTCTCTAAACCAGGGGCTTCCGTGGTCGCAGCTCGGTCCGCATGACAGGCTCTAGAGCGAAAGGGAACCGCGACGTGAGAACTCGCCTCCAGGTTAGGCCTTGAGTAGCCATGCAGAAAGGGAGGCATGCAGCTGTTTCCACGAGTTCTCAGTCGCTTATGTCCTTTAGTTTAAAGGAAGTACGCGTCCAGGGACTCCTAGGCCCCACGGGTGTGCATCGTTTTCCCTCCGAGGTCACTGAGTGCCTCCAGACACCTGTGGGCCGGTGGAGCAACGTCGAGGTCCATTGGTTGATCCCCCGGAGGACCTCTGTGCCTGCCGAGTGCTGGGCAGCAACACACTGCGCGTTCCTTGAGGAGCGCTACATCTCCAGAGCCCTCGAACGCCCTCGGGACAACATGGCTTGTGAGTGCGAAGTACCCAGGAAGACTCAGTCATGGCCCTTGTGTGAGCTGCCATGAGAGAACACTGTGCTTGGAACACTGCGAGGCCCACCCTCGTACCTGAAGTCACTCTGCTCGTGGAGAAAGTCAGCATCTTAGCACGCTGTGTCGCTACCGGCACACCCAACATGAACCCATGCCTGGAAGGAAGGACCTGATTTGCCGTGCAGAAGCGGAGGCGTGCTGCAGCTTCCAGGAGGCGGTGGCCTCTGCTCTCGATGCCTTTAACGGTAGCACAGCTTTCTGGACACCTGCGAGGCTAGCCGGGGCACCCTGCTCCCAGCAGGAACACTGAGTACCCCCAGGTGCACCTGGGTCTGTTAAGCAACATCCAGGCCCGTAGCCCTTCAGAGCCCCCTGTGTGCAGGCCGAGCGTAGGGAAACGCACTGCCCTCTCCTTCGGAGCAGCTTAGTTTCCTGCGCACGTGCACACATTCGCGAACACCGTTCTGGCACGTCCCACGTGGCGCGGAGGTCTTACGGGGTGCCCTAATCGGAGCTGCCCTCAGAGGAGCCCTCGTCTTCGCGTTTCGTTCATGACCTCATGACTGAAGTCACCGGGCCTCCTAGAGGACGGCGGCTTGGGTTCTTACTGCACTTTAAGTACTGTTCCTTCTGCGGCACTGCAGGCAGCCCCAGGCCCAGAGGAGCAGCTACAGCGTTCCTCGGTTGAGACAGTTCGCCGGATGCTGGACTCCCTACTTCGATAAGTTAATTCAGGGAAGGAAACGCAGGGTAACCGGTGTCTCTTGGGACTCGTTAGAAGCCACAGGGATGTACGCTGAGTGTGCCCATGAAAACGGGGCCCTGCTGGAACTAGCCCTGCTTTCCCATTTTGAGGGCGGCATTCATGCCTGCCTTGAAGCTACCTGACATTCCCGGCTCCCGACAGGCCAGTGAGCCCTGGAAGAATGCTTTGGGGAAAATTATGAGTTTGCTCTCTCTAAACCAGGGGCTTCCGTGGTCGCAGCTCGTTCCGCATGACAGGCTCTAGAGCGAAAGGGAACCGCGACGTGAGAACTCGCCTCCAGGTTAGGCCCTGAGTAGCCATGCAGAAAGGGAGGCATGCAGCTGTTTCCACGAGTTCTCAGTCGCTTATGTCCTTTAGTTTAAAGGAAGTACGCGTCCGGGGACTCCTAGGCCCCACGGGTGTGCATCGTTTTCCCTCCGAGGTCACTGAGTGCCTCCAGACACCTGTGGGCCGGCGGAGCAACGTCGAGGTCCATTGGTTGATCCCCCGGAGGACCTCTGTGCCTGCCGAGTGCTGGGCAACAACACACTGCGCGTTCCTTGAGGAGCGCTACATATCCAGAGCCCTCGAACGCCTTCGGGACAACATGGCTGGTGAGTGCGAAGTACCCAGGAAGACTCTGTCATGGCCCTTGTGTGAGTTGCCATGAGAGAACACTGTGCTTGGAACACTGCGAGGCCCGACCTCGTACCTGAAGTCACTCTGCTCGAGGAGAAAGTCAGCATCTTAGCACGCTGTGTTGCTACCGGCACACCCAGCATGAACCCATGCCTGGAAGTAAGGCCCTGATTTGCCGTGCAGAAGCGGAGGCGTGCTGCAGCTTCCAGGAGGCGGTGGCCTCTGCTCTGCATGCCTTTAACGGCAGCACAGCTTTCTGGACACCTGGGAGGCTAGCCGGGGCACCCTGCTCCCAGCAGGAACACTGAGTACCCCCATGTGCACCTGGGTCTGCTAAGCAACATCCAGGCCCGTAGCCCTTCAGAGCCCCCTGTGTGCAGGCCGAGCGTAGGGAAACGCACTGCCCTCTCCTTCGGAGCAGCTTAGTTTCCTCCGCAAGCGCACACGTTCGCGAACACCGTTCTGGCACGTCCCACGGGGCGCGGAGGTCTTAGGCGGTGCCCTAATCGGAGCTGCCCTCAGAGGAGCCCTCGTCTTCGCGTTCCATCCAGGACCTCATGACTGAAGTCACCGGGCCTCCTAGAGGACAGCGGCTTGTGTTCTAACTGCACATCAAGTCCTGTTCCTTCTGCGGCACTGCAGGCAGCCCCAGGCCCAGAGGAGCAGCTACGGCGTTCCTCGGTTGAGACAGTTCGCCGGATGCGGGACTCCCTACTTCGATAAGTTAATTCAGGGAAGGAAACGCAGGGTAACCGTTGTCTCTTGGGACTCGTTAGAAGCCACAGGGATGTACGCTGAGTGTGCCCATGAAAATGGGGGCCTGCTGGAACTAGCCCTGCTTTCCCATTTTGAGGGCGGCATTCATGCCTGCCTTGAAGCTACCTGACATTCCCGGCTCCCGACAGGCCAGTGAGCCCTGGAAGAATGCTTCGGGGAAAATTATGAGTTTGCTCTCTCTAAACCAGGGGCTTCCATGGTCGCAGCTCGGTCCGCATGACAGGCTCTAGAGCGAAAGGGAACCGCGACGTGAGAACTCGCCTCCAGGTTAGGCCTTGAGTAGCCATGCAGAAAGGGAGGCATGCAGCTGTTTCCACGAGTTCTCAGTCGCTTATGTCCTTTAGTTTAAAGGAAGTACGCGTCCGGGGACTCCTAGGCCCCACGGGTGTGCATCGTTTTCCCTCCGAGGTCACTGAGTGCCTCCAGACACCTGTGGGCCGGCGGAGCATCGTCGAGGTCCATTGGTTGATCCCCTGGAGGACCTCTGTGCCTGCCGAGTGCTGGGCAACAACACACTGCGCATTCCTTGAGGAGCGCTACATCTCCAGAGCCCTCGAACACCCTCGGGACAACATGGCTGGTGAGTGCGAAGTACCCAGGAAGACTCAGTCATGGCCCTTGTGTGAGCTGCCATGAGAGAACACTGTGCTTGGAACACTGCGAGGCCCACCCTCGTACCTGAAGTCACTCTGCTCGTGGAGAAAGTCAGCATCTTAGCACGCTGTGTCGCTACCGGCACACCCAACATGAACCCATGCCTGGAAGGAAGGACCTGATTTGCCGTGCAGAAGCGGAGGCGTGCTGCAGCTTCCAGGAGGCGGTGGCCTCTGCTCTGCATGCCTTTAATGGTAGCACAGCTTTCTGGACACCTGCGAGGCTAGCCGGGGCACCCTGCTCCCAGCAGGAACACTGAGTACCCCCAGGTGCACCTGGGTCTGCTAAGCAACATCCAGGCCCGTAGCCCTTCAGAGCCCCCTGTGTGCAGGCCGAGCGTAGGGAAACGCACTGCCCTCTCCTTCGGAGCAGCTTAGTTTCCTGCGCACGTGCACACATTCACCAACACCGTTCTGGCACGTCCCACGTGGCGCGGAGGTCTTACGGGGTGCCCTAATCGGAGCTGCCCTCAGAGGAGCCCTCGTCTTCGCGTTTCATTCATGACCTCATGACTGAAGTCACCGGGCCTCCTAGAGGACGGCGGCTTGGGTTCTTACTGCACATCAAGTCCTGTTCCTTCTGCGGCACTGCAGGCAACCCCAGGCCCAGAGGAGCAGCTACAGCGTTCCTCGGTTGAGACAGTTCGCCGGATGCGGGACTCCCTACTTCGATAAGTTAATTCAGGGAAGGAAACGCAGGGTAACCGGTGTCTCTTGGGACTCGTTAGAAGCCACAGGGATGTATGCTGAGTGTGCCCCTGAAAATGGGGGCCTGCTGGAACTAGCCCTGCTTTCCCATTTTGAGGGCGGCATTCATGCCTGCCTTGAAGCTACCTGATATTCCCGGCTCCCGACAGGCCAGTGAGCCCTGGAAGAATGCTTCGTGTAAAATTATGAGTTTGCTCTCTCTAAACCAGGGGCTTCCGTGGCCGCAGCTCGGTCTGCATGACAGGCACTAGAGCGAAAGGGAACCTCGAAGTGAGAACTCGCCTCCAGGTTAGGCCCTGAGTAGCCGTGCAGAAAGGGAGGTATGCAGCTGTTTCACGAGTTCTCAGTCGCTTATGTCCTTTATTTTAAAGGAAGTACGCGTCCGGGGACTCCTAGGCCCCACGGGTGTGCATCGTTTTCCCTCCGAGGTCACTGAGTGCCTCCAGACACCTGTGGGCCGGCGGAGCAACGTCGAGGTCCATTGGTTGATTCCCCGGAGGACCTCTGTGCCTGCCGAGTGCTGGGCAACAACACACTGCGTGTTCCTTGAGGAGCGCTACATATCCAGAGCCCTCGAACGCCTTCGGGACAACATGGCTGGTGAGTGCGAAGTAACCAGGAAGACACTGTCATGGCCCTTGTGTGAGCTGCCATGAGAGAACACTGTGCTTGGAACACTGCGAGGCCCACCCTCGTACCTGAAGTCACTCTGCTCGTGGAGAAAGTCAGCATCTTAGCACGCTGTGTCGCTACCGGCACACCCAACATGAACCCATGCCTGGAAGGAAGGCCCTGATTTGCCGTGCAGAAGCGGAGGCGTGCTGCAGCTTCCAGGAGGCGGTGGCCTCTGCTCTGCATGCCTTTAACGGTAGCACAGCTTTCTGGACACCTGCGAGGCTAGCCGGGGCACCCTGCTCCCAGCAGGAACACTGAATACCCCCAGGTGCACCTGGGTCTGCTAAGCAACATCCAGGCCCGTAGCCCTTCAGAGCCCCCTGTGTGCAGGCCGAGCGTAGGGAAACGCACTGCCCTCTCCTTCGGAGCAGCTTAGTTTCCTGCGCACGTGCACACATTCGCGAACACCGTTCTGGCACGTACCACGTGACGCCGAGGTCTTACGGGGTGCCCTAATCGGAGCTGCCCTCAGAGGAGCCCTCGTCTTCGCGTTTCATTCATGACCTCATGACTGAAGTCACCGGGCCTCCTAGAGGACGGCGGCTTGGGTTCTTACTGCACTTTAAGTACTGTTCCTTCTGCGGCACTGCAGGCAGCCCCAGGCCCAGAGGAGCAGCTACAGCGTTCCTCGGTTGAGACAGTTCGCCGGATGCGGGACTCCCTACTTCGATAAGTTGATTCAGGGAAGGAAACGCAGGGTAACCGGTGTCTATTGGGACTCGTTAGAAGCCACAGGGATGTACGCTGAGTGTGCCCATGAAAATGGGGGCCTGCTGGAACTAGCCCTGCTTTCCCATTTTGCGGGCGGCATTCATGCCTGCCTTGAAGCTACCTGACATTCCCGGCTCCTGACAGGCCAGTGAGCCCTGGAAGAATGCTTCGGGGAAAATTATGAGTTTGCTCTCTCTAAACCAGGGGCTTCCATGGCCGCAGCTCGGTCCGCATGACAGGCTCTAGAGCGAAAGGGAACCTCGAAGTGAGAACTCGCCTCCAGGTTAGGCCCTGAGTAGCCGTGCAGAAAGGGAGGTATGCAGCTGTTTCACGAGTTCTCAGTCGCTTATGTCCTTTATTTTAAAGGAAGTACGCATCCGGGGACTCCTAGGCCCCACGGGTGTGCATCGTTTTCCCTCCGAGGTCACTGAGTGCCTCCAGACATCTGTGGGCCGGCGGAGCAACGTCGAGGTCCATTGGTTGATCCCCCGGAGGACCTCTGTGCCTGCCGAGTGCTGGGCAACAACACACTGCGCGTTCCTTGAGGAGCGCTACATATCCAGAGCCCTCGAACGCCTTCGGGACAACATGGCTGGTGAGTGCGAAGTAACAAGGAAGAGTCTGTCATGGCCCTTGTGTGAGTTGCCATGAGAGAACACTGTGCTTGGAACACTGCGAGGCCCGACCTCGTACCTGAAGTCACTCTGCTCGAGGAGAAAGTCAGCATCTTAGCACGCTGTGTGGCTACCGGCACACCCAGCATGAACCCATGCCTGGAAGTAAGGCCCTGATTTGCCGTGCAGAAGCGGAGGCATGCTGCAGCTTCCAGGAGGTGGTGGCCTCTGCTCTGCATGCCTTTAACGGCAGCACAGCTTTCTGGACACCTGGGAGGCTAGCCGGGGCACCCTGCTCCCGGCAGGAACACTGAGTACCCCCAGGTGCACCTGGGTCTGCTAAGCAACATCCAGGCCCGTAGCCCTTCAGAGCCCCCTGTGTGCAGGCCGAGCATAGGGAAACGCACTGCCCTCTCCTTCGGAGCAGCCTAGTTTCCTCCGCACGCGCACACGTTCGCGAACACCGTTCTGGCATGTCCCACGTGGCGCGGAGGTCTTACGCAGTGCCCTAATCGGAGCTGCCCTCAGAGGAGCCCTCGTCTTCGCATTCCATCCAGGACCTGCTGACTGAAGTCACTGGGCCCCCTAGAGTACGGCGGCTTGGGTTCTTACTGCACTTCAAGTCCTGTTCCTTCTGCGGCACTGCAGGCAACCCCAGGCCCAGAGGAGCAGCTACGGTGTTCCTCGGTTGAGACAGTTCGCCGGATGCGGGACTCCCTACTTCGATAAGTTAATTCAGGGAAGGAAACGCAGGGTAACCGTTGTCTCTTGGGACTCGTTAGAAGCCACAGGGATGTACGCTGAGTGTGCCCATGAAAACGGGGGCCTGCTGGAACTAGCCCTGCTTTCCCATTTTGAGGGCGGCATTCATGCCTGCCTTGAAGCTACCTGACATTCCCGGCTCCCGACAGGCCAGTGAGCCCTGGAAGAATGCTTCGGGGAAAATTATGAGTTTGCTCTCTCTAAACCAGGGGCTTCCATGGTCGCAGCTCGGTCCGCATGACAGGCTCTAGAGCGAAAGGGAACCGCGACGTGAGAACTCGCCTCCAGGTTAGGCCTTGAGTAGCCATGCAGAAAGGGAGGCATGCAGCTGTTTCCACGAGTTCTCAGTCGCTTATGTCCTTTAGTTTAAAGGAAGTACGCGTCCGGGGACTCCTAGGCCCCACGGGTGTGCATCGTTTTCCCTCCGAGGTCACTGAGTGCCTCCAGACACCTGTGGGCCGGCAGAGCAACGTCGAGGTCCATTGGTTGATCCCCCGGAGGACCTCTGTGCCTGCCGAGTGCTGGGCAGCAACACACTGCGCGTTCCTTGAGGAGCGCTACATCTCCAGAGCCCTCGAACGCCCTCGGGACAACATGGCTGGTGAGTGCGAAGTGCCCAGGAAGACTCAGTCATGGCCCTTGTGTGAGCTGCCATGAGAGAACACTGTGCTTGGAACACTGCGAGGCCCACCCTCGTACCTGAAGTCACTCTGCTCGAGGAGAAAGTCAGCATCTTAGCACGCTGTGTCGCTACCGGCACACCCAACATGAACCCATGCCTGGAAGTAAGGCCCTGATTTGCCGTGCAGAAGCGGACGCGTGCTGCAGCTTCCAGGAGGTGGTGGCCTCTGCTCTGCATGCCTTTAACGGTAGCACAGCTTTCTGGACACCTGCGAGGCTAGCCGGGGCACCCTGCTCCCAGCAGGAACACTGAGTACCCCCAGGTGCACCTGGGTCTGCTAAGCAACATCCAGGCCCGTAGCCCTTCAGAGCCCCCTGTGTGCAGGCCGAGCGTAGGGAAA
The DNA here is from genome assembly GCF_039906515.1 of Pseudorca crassidens. Lineage (NCBI taxonomy): Eukaryota > Metazoa > Chordata > Mammalia > Artiodactyla > Delphinidae > Pseudorca > Pseudorca crassidens. The sequence goes on along the minus strand of NC_090308.1, from coordinate 90,312,711 downwards.
CGCACTGCCCTCTCCTTCGGAGCAGCTTACTTTCCTCCGCACGCGCACACGTTCACGAACACCGTTCTGGCACGTCCCACGTGGCGCGGAGGTCTTACGGGGTGCCCTAATCGGAGCTGCCCTCAGAGGAGCCCTCGTCTTCGCGTTTCATTCATGACCTCATGACTGAAGTCACTGGGCCTCCTAGAGGACTGCGGCTTGGGTTCTTACTGCACTTTAAGTACTGATCCTTCTGCGGCACTGCAGGCAGCTCCAGGCCAGGAGGAGCAGCTACAGCGTTCCTCGGTTGAGACAGTTCGCCGGATGCGGGACTCCCTACTTCGATAAGTTGATTCAGGAAAGGAAACGCAGGGTAACCGGTGTCTATTGGGACTCGTTAGAAGCCACAGGGATGTACGCTGAGTGTGCCCATGAAAATGGGGGCCTGCTGGAACTAGCCCTGCTTTCCCATTTTGAGGGCGGCATTCATGCCTGCCTTGAAGCTACCTGACATTCCCGGCTCCTGACAGGCCAGTGAGCCCTGGAAGAATGCTTCGGGGAAAATTATGAGTTTGCTCTCTCTAAACCAGGGGCTTCCATGGCCGCAGTTCGGTCCGCATGACAGGCTCTAGAGCGAAAGGGAACCTCGAAGTGAGAACTCGCCTCCAGGTTAGGCCCTGAGTAGCCATGCAGAAAGGGAGGTATGCAGCTGTTTCACGAGTTCTCAGTCGCTTATGTCCTTTATTTTAAGGGAAGTACGTGTCCGGGGACTCCTAGGCCCCACGGGTGGGCATCGTTTTCCCTCCGAGGTCACTGAGTGCCTCCAGACACCTGTGGGCCGGCGGAGCAACGTCGAGGTCCATTGGTTGATCCCCCGGAGGACCTCTGTGCCTGCCGAGTGCTGGGCAGCAACACACTGCGTGTTCCTTGAGGAGCGCTACATATCCAGAGCCCTCGAACGCCTTCAGGACAACATGGCTGGTGAGTGCGAAGTACCCAGGAAGACTCTGTCATGGCCCTTGTGTGAGTTGCCATGAGAGAACACTGTGCTTGGAACACTGCGAGGCCCGACCTCGTACCTGAAGTCACTCTGCTCGAGGAGAAAGTCAGCATCTTAGCACGCTGTGTTGCTACCGGCACACCCAGCATGAACCCATGCCTGGAAGTAAGGCCCTGATTTGCCATGCAGAAGCGGAGGCGTGCTGCAGCTTCCAGGAGGCGGTGGCCTCTGCTCTGCATGCCTTTAACGGCAGCACAGCTTTCTGGACACCTGGGAGGCTAGCCGGGGCACCCTGCTCCCAGCAGGAACACTGAGTACCCCCAGGTGCACCTGGGTCTGCTAAGCAACATCCAGGCCCATAGCCCTTCAGAGATCCCTGTGTGCAGGCCGAGCGTAGGGAAACGCACTGCCCTCTCCTTCGGAGCAGCTTAGTTTCCTCCGCAAGCGCACACGTTCGCGAACACCGTTCTGGCACGTCCCACGTGGCGCGGAGGTCTTACGCGGTGCCCTAATCGGAGCTGCCCTCAGAGGAGCCCTCGTCTTCGCGTTCCATCCAGGACCTCATGACTGAAGTCACCGGGCCTCCTAGAGGATGGCGGCTTGGGTTCTTACTGCACTTCAAGTCCTGTTCCTTCTGCGGCACTGCAGGCAGCCCCAGGCCCAGAGGAGCAGTTACGGCGTGCCTCGGTTGAGACAATTCGCCGGATGCGGGACTCCCTACTTCGATAAGTTAATTCAGGGAAGGAAACGCAGGGTAACCGTTGTCTCTTGGGACTCGTTAGAAGCCACAGGGATGTACGCTGAGTGTGCCCATGAAAATGGGGGCCTGCTGGAATTAGCCCTGCTTTCCCATTTTGAGGGCGGCATTCATGCCTGCCTTGAAGCTACCTGACATTCCCGGCTCCCGACAGACCAGTGAGCCCTGGAAGAATGCTTCGGGGAAAATTATGAGTTTGCTCTCTCTAAACCAGGGGCTTCCGTGGTCGCAGCTCGGTCCGCATGACAGGCTCTAGAGCGAAAGGGAACCTCGACGTGAGAACTCGCCTCCAGGTTAGGCCCTGAGTAGCCATGCAGAAAGGGAGGCATGCAGCTGTTTCCACGAGTTCTCAGTCACTTATGTCCTTTAGTTTAAAGGAAGTACGCGTCCGGGGACTCCTAGGCCCGACGGGTGTGCATCGTTTTCCCTCCGAGGTCACTGAGTGCCTCCAGAGACGTGTGGGCCGGCGGAGCAACGTCGAGGTCCATTGGTTGATCCCCCGGAGGACCTCTGTGCCTGCCGAGTGCTGGGCAGCAACACACTGCGCGTTCCTTGAGGAGTGCTACATATCCAGAGCCCTCAAATGCCCTCGGGACAACATGGCTGGTGAGTGCGAAGTGCCCAGGAAGACTCTGTCATGGCCCTTGTGTGAGTTGCCATGAGAGAACACTGTGCTTGGAACACTGCGAGGCCCGACCTCGTACCTGAAGTCACTCTGCTCGAGGAGAAAGTCAGCATCTTAGCACGCTGTGTTGCTACCGGCACACCCAACATGAACCCATGCCTGGAAGTAAGGCCCTGATTTGGCGTGCAGAAGCGGAGGTGTGCTGCAGCTTCCGGGAGGCGGTGGCCTCTGCTCTGCATGCCTTTAACGGCAGCACAGCTTTCTGGACACCTGGGAGGCTAGCCGGGGCACCCTGCTCCCAGCAGGAACACTGAGTACCCCCAGGTGCACCTGGGTCTGCTAAGCAACATCCAGGCCCGTAGCCCTTCAGAGCCCCCTGTGTGCAGGCCGAGCGTAGGGAAACGCACTGCCCTCTCCTTCGGAGCAGCTTAGTTTCCTCCGCACTCGCACACGTTCGCGAACACCGTTCTGGCACGTCCCACGTGGCGCGGAGGTCTTACGCGGTGCCCTAATCGGAGCTGCCCTCAGAGGAGCCCTCGTCTTCGCGTTCCATCCAGGACCTCCTGACTGAAGTCACCGGGCCCCCTAGAGTACGGCGGCTTGGGTTCTTACTGCACTTCAAGTCCTGTTCCTTCTGCGGCACTGCAGGCAGCCCCAGGCACAGAGGAGCAGCTACGGCGTTCCTCGGTTGAGACAGTTCGCCGGATGCGGGACTCCCTACTTCGATAAGTTAATTCAGGGAAGGAAACGCAGGGTAACCGGTGTCTCCTGGGACTCGTTAGAAGCCACAGGATGTATGCTGAGTGTGCTCATGAAAATGGGGGCCTGCTGGAACTAGCCCTGCTTTTCCATTTTGAGGGCGGCATTCATGCCTGCCTTGAAGCTACCTGACATTCCCGGCTCCTGACAGGCCAGTGAGCCCTGGAAGAATGCTTCGGGGAAAATTATGAGTTTGCTCTCTCTAAACCAGGGGCTTCCGTGGTCGCAGCTCGGCCCGCATGACAGGCTCTAGAGCGAAAGGGAACCTCGAAGTGAGAACTCGCCTCCAGGTTAGGCCCTGAGTAGCCGTGCAGAAAGGGAGGTATGCAGCTGTTTCACGAGTTCTCAGTCGCTTATGTCCTTTATTTTAAAGGAAGTACGCGTCCGGGGACTCCTAGGCCCCACGGGTGTGCATCGTTTTCCCTCCGAGGTCACTGAGTGCCTCCAGACACCTGTGGGCCGGCGGAGCAACGTCGAGGTCCATTGGTTGATCCCCCGGAGGACCTCTGTGCCTGCCGAATGCTGGGCAGCAACACACTGCGCGTTCCTTGAGGAGCGCTACATCTCCAGAGCCCTCGAACGCCCTCGGGACAACATGGCTGGTGAGTGCGAAGTACCCAGGAAGACTCAGTCATGGCCCTTGTGTGAGCTGCCATGAGAGAACACTGTGCTTGGAACACTGCGAGGCCCACCCTCGTACCTGAAGTCACTCTGCTCGTGGAGAAAGTCAGCATCTTAGCACGCTGTGTCGCTACCGGCACACCCAACATGAACCCATGCCTGGAAGTAAGGCCCTGATTTGCCGTGCAGAAGCGGAGGCGTGCTGCAGCTTCCAGGAGGCGGTGGCCTCTGCTCTGCATGCCTTTAACAGTAGCACAGCTTTCTGGACACCTGCGAGGCTAGCCGGGGCACCCTGCTCCCAGCAGGAACACTGAGTACCCCCAGGTGCACCTGGGTCTGCTAAGCAACATCCAGGCCCGTAGCCCTTCAGAGCCCCCTGTGTGCAGGCCGAGCGTAGGGAAACGCACTGCCCTCTCCTTCGGAGCAGCTTAGTTTCCTGCGCACGTGCACACATTCGCGAACACCGTTCTGGCACGTCCAACGTGGCCCGGTGGTCTTACGCGGTGCCCTAATCGGACCTGCCCTCAGAGGAGCCCTCGTCTTCGCATTTCATTCAGGACCTCATGACTGAAGTCACCGTGCCTCCTAGAGGACGGCGGCTTGAGTTCTTACTGCAGTTTAAGTACTGTTCCTTCTGCGGCACTGCAGGGAGCCCCAGGCCCAGAGGAGCAGCTACGGCGTTCCTTGGTTGAGACAGTTCGCCGGATGCGGGACTCCCTACTTCGATAAGATAATTCAGGGAAGGAAACGCAGGGTAGCCGGTGTCTGTTGGGACTCGTTAGAAGCCACAGGGATGTACACTGAGTGTGCCCATGAAAATGGGGGCCTGCTGGAACTAGCCCTGCTTTCCCATTTTGAGGGCGGCATTCATGCCTGCCTTGAAGCTACCTGACATTCCCGGCTCCCGACAGGCCAGTGAGCCCTGGAAGAATGCTTCGGGGAAAATTATGAGTTTGCTCTCTCTAAACCAGGAGCTTCCGTGGCCGCAGCTCGGTCCGCATGACAGGCTCTAGTGCGAAAGGCAACCTCGACGTGAGAACTCGCCTCCAGGTTAGGCCCTGAGTAGCCATGCAGAAAGGGAGGCATGCAGCTGTTTCCACGAGTTCTCAGTCGCTTATGTCCTTTAGTTTAAAGGAAGTACGCGTCCGGGGACTCCTAGGCCTCACGGGTGTGCATCGTTTTCCCTCCGAGGTCACTGAGTGCCTCCAGACACCTGTGGGGTGGCGGAGCAACATCGAGGTCCATTGGTTGATCCCCCGGAGGACCTCTGTGCCTGCTGAGTGCTGGGCAACAACACACTGCGCGTTCCTTGAGGAGCGCTACATATCCAGAGCCCTCGAACGCCCTCGGGACAACATGGCTGGTGAGTGCGAAGTACCCAGGAAGACTCTGTCATGGCCCTTGTGTGAGTTGCCATGAGAGAACACTGTGCTTGGAACACTGCGAGGCCCGCCCTCGTACCTGAAGTCACTCTGCTCGAGGAGAAAGTCAGCATCTTAGCACGCTGTGTTGCTACCGGCACACCCAGCATGAACCCATGCCTGGAAGTAAGGCCCTGATTTGCCGTGCAGAAGCGGAGGCGTGCTGCAGCTTCCAGGAGGCGGTGGCCTCTGCTCTCCATGCCTTTAACGGCAGCACAGCTTTCTGGACACCTGGGAGGCTAGCCAGGGCACCCTGCTCCCAGCAGGAACACTGAGTACCCCCCAGGTGCACCTGGGTCTGCTAAGCAACATCCAGGCCCGTAGCCCTTCAGAGCCCCCTGTGTGCAGGCCGAGCGTAGGGAAACGCACTGCCCTCTCCTTCGGAGCAGCTTAGTTTCCTCCGCACGCGCACACGTTCGCGAACACCGTTCTGGCACGTCCCACGTGGCGCGGAGGTCTTACGCGGTGCCCTAATCGGAGCTGCCCTCAGAGGAGCCCTCGTCTTCGCGTTCCATCCAGGACCTCCTGACTGAAGTCACCGGGCCCCCTAGAGTACGGCGGCTTGGGTTCTTACTGCACTTCAAGTCCTGTTCCTTCTGCGGCACTGCAGGCAGCCCCAGGCACAGAGGAGCAGCTACGGCGTTCCTCGGTTGAGACAGTTCGCCGGATGCGGGACTCCCTACTTCGATAAGTTAATTCAGGGAAGGAAACGCAGGGTAACCGGTGTCTCCTGGGACTCGTTAGAAGCCACAGGATGTATGCTGAGTGTGCTCATGAAAATGGGGGCCTGCTGGAACTAGCCCTGCTTTTCCATTTTGAGGGCGGCATTCATGCCTGCCTTGAAGCTACCTGATATTCCCGGCTCCTGACAGGCCATTGAGCCCTGGAAGAATGCTTCGGGGAAAATTATGAGTTTGCTCTCTCTAAACCAGGGGCTTCCGTGGTCGCAGCTCGGCCCGCATGACAGGCTCTAGAGCGAAAGGGAACCTCGAAGTGAGAACTCGCCTCCAGGTTAGGCCCTGAGTAGCCGTGCAGAAAGGGAGGTATGCAGCTGTTTCACGAGTTCTCAGTCGCTTATGTCCTTTATTTTAAAGGAAGTACGCGTCCGGGGACTCCTAGGCCCCACGGGTGGGCATCGTTTTCCCTCCGAGGTCACTGAGTGCCTCCAGACACCTGTGGGCCGGCGGAGCAACGTCGAGGTCCATTGGTTGATCCCCCGGAGGACCTCTGTGCCTGCCGAGTGCTGGGCAGCAACACACTGCGCGTTCCTTGAGGAGCGCTACATCTCCAGAGCCCTCGAACGCCCTCGGGACAACATGGCTGGTGAGTGCGAAGTACCCAGGAAGACTCAGTCATGGCCCTTGTGTGAGCTGCCATGAGAGAACACTGTGCTTGGAACACTGCGAGACCCACCCTCGTACCTGAAGTCACTCTGCTCGTGGAGAAAGTCAGCATCTTAGCACGCTGTATCGCTACCGGCACACCCAACATGAACCCATGCCTGGAAGTAAGGCCCTGATTTGCCGTGCAGAAGCGGAGGCGTGCTGCAGCTTCCAGGAGGCGGTGGCCTCTGCTCTGCATGCCTTTAACGGTAGCACAGCTTTCTGGACACCTGCGAGGCTAGCCGGGGCACCCTGCTCCCAGCAGGAACACTGAGTACCCCCAGGTGCACCTGGGTCTGCTAAGCAACATCCAGGCCCGTAGCCCTTCAGAGCCCCCTGTGTGCAGGCCGAGCGTAGGGAAACGCACTGCCCTCTCCTTCGGAGCAGCTTAGTTTCCTGCGCACGTGCACACATTCGCGAACACCGTTCTGGCACGTCCAACGTGGCCCGGTGGTCTTACACGGTGCCCTAATCGGACCTGCCCTCAGAGGAGCCCTCGTCTTCGCATTTCATTCAGGACCTCATGACTGAAGTCACCGTGCCTCCTAGAGGACGGCGGCTTGAGTTCTTACTGCAGTTTAAGTACTGTTCCTTCTGCGGCACTGCAGGGAGCCCCAGGCCCAGAGGAGCAGCTACGGCGTTCCTTGGTTGAGACAGTTCGCCGGATGCGGGACTCCCTACTTCGATAAGTTAATTCAGGGAAGGAAACGCAGGGTAGCCGGTGTCTGTTGGGACTCGTTAGAAGCCACAGGGATGTACGCTGAGTGTGCCCATGAAAATGGGGGCCTGCTGGAACTAGCCCTGCTTTCCCATTTTGAGGGCGGCATTCATGCCTGCCTTGAAGCTACCTGACATTCCCGGCTCCCGACAGGCCAGTGAGCCCTGGAAGAATGCTTCGGGGAAAATTATGAGTTTGCTCTCTCTAAACCAGGAGCTTCCATGGCCGCAGCTCGGTCCGCATGACAGGCTCTAGTGCGAAAGGCAACCTCGACGTGAGAACTCGCCTCCAGGTTAGGCCCTGAGTAGCCATGCAGAAAGGGAGGCATGCAGCTGTTTCCACGAGTTCTCAGTCGCTTATGTCCTTTAGTTTAAAGGAAGTACGCGTCCGGGGACTCCTAGGCCCCACGGGTGTGCATCGTTTTCCCTCCGAGGTCACTGAGTGCCTCCAGACACCTGTGGGCCGGCGGAGCAACGTCGAGGTCCATTGGTTGATCCCCCGGAGGACCTCTGTGCCTGCCGAGTGCTGGGCAACAACACACTGCGCGTTCCTTGAGGAGCGCTACATATCCAGAGCCCTCGAACGCCCTCGGGACAACATGGCTGGTGAGTGCGAAGTACCCAGGAAGACTCTGTCATGGCCCTTGTGTGAGCTGCCATGAGAGAACACTGTGCTTGGAACACTGCGAGGCCCGCCCTCGTACCTGAAGTCACTCTGCTCGAGGAGAAAGTCAGCATCTTAGCACGCTGTGTTGCTACCGGCACACCCAGCATGAACCCATGCCTGGAAGTAAGGCCCTGATTTGCCGTGCAGAAGCGGAGGCGTGCTGCAGCTTCCAGGAGGCGGTGGCCTCTGCTCTCCATGCCTTTAACGGCAGCACAGCTTTCTGGACACCTGGGAGGCTAGCCAGGGCACCCTGCTCCCAGCAGGAACACTGAGTACCCCCCAGGTGCACCTGGGTCTGCTAAGCAACATCCAGGCCCGTAGCCCTTCAGAGCCCCCTGTGTGCAGGCCGAGCGTAGGGAAACGCACTGCCCTCTCCTTCGGAGCAGCTTAGTTTCCTCCGCACGCGCATACGTTCGCGAACACCGTTCTGGCACGTCCCACGTGGCGCGGAGGTCTTACGCGGTGCCCTAATCGGAGCTGCCCTCAGAGGAGCCCTCGTCTTCGCGTTCCATCCAGGACCTCCTGACTGAAGTCACCGGGCCCCCTAGAGTACGGCGGCTTGGGTTCTTACTGCACTTCAAGTCCTGTTCCTTCTGCGGCACTGCAGGCAGCCCCAGGCACAGAGGAGCAGCTACGGCGTTCCTCGGTTGAGACAGTTCGCCGGATGCGGGACTCCCTACTTCGATAAGTTAATTCAGGGAAGGAAACGCAGGGTAACCGGTGTCTCCTGGGACTCGTTAGAAGCCACAGGATGTATGCTGAGTGTGCTCATGAAAATGGGGGCCTGCTGGAACTAGCCCTGCTTTTCCATTTTGAGGGCGGCATTCATGCCTGCCTTGAAGCTACCTGATATTCCCGGCTCCTGACAGGCCAGTGAGCCCTGGAAGAATGCTTCGGGGAAAATTATGAGTTTGCTCTCTCTAAACCAGGGGCTTCCGTGGTCGCAGCTCGGCCCGCATGACAGGCTCTAGAGCGAAAGGGAACCTCGAAGTGAGAACTCGCCTCCAGGTTAGGCCCTGAGTAGCCGTGCAGAAAGGGAGGTATGCAGCTGTTTCACGAGTTCTCAGTCGCTTATGTCCTTTATTTTAAAGGAAGTACGCGTCCGGGGAATCCTAGGCCCCACGGGTGTGCATCGTTTTCCCTCCGAGGTCACTGAGTGCCTCCAGACACCTGTGGGCCGGCGGAGCAACGTCGAGGTCCATTGGTTGATCCCCCGGAGGACCTCTGTGCCTGCCGAGTGCTGGGCAGCAACACACTGCGCGTTCCTTGAGGAGCGCTACATCTCCAGAGCCCTCGAACGCCCTCGGGACAACATGGCTGGTGAGTGCGAAGTACCCAGGAAGACTCAGTCATGGCCCTTGTGTGAGCTGCCATGAGAGAACACTGTGCTTGGAACACTGCGAGGCCCACCCTCGTACCTGAAGTCACTCTGCTCGTGGAGAAAGTCAGCATCTTAGCACGCTGTGTCGCTACCGGCACACCCAACATGAACCCATGCCTGGAAGTAAGGCCCTGATTTGCCGTGCAGAAGCGGAGGCGTGCTGCAGCTTCCAGGAGGCGGTGGCCTCTGCTCTGCATGCCTTTAACGGTAGCACAGCTTTCTGGACACCTGCGAGGCTAGCCGGGGCACCCTGCTCCCAGCAGGAACACTGAGTACCCCCAGGTGCACCTGGGTCTGCTAAGCAACATCCAGGCCCGTAGCCCTTCAGAGCCCCCTGTGTGCAGGCCGAGCGTAGGGAAACGCACTGCCCTCTCCTTCGGAGCAGCTTAGTTTCCTGCGCACGTGCACACATTCGCGAACACCGTTCTGGCACGTCCAACGTGGCCCGGTGGTCTTACACGGTGCCCTAATCGGACCTGCCCTCAGAGGAGCCCTCGTCTTCGCATTTCATTCAGGACCTCATGACTGAAGTCACCGTGCCTCCTAGAGGACGGCGGCTTGAGTTCTTACTGCAGTTTAAGTACTGTTCCTTCTGCGGCACTGCAGGGAGCCCCAGGCCCAGAGGAGCAGCTACGGCGTTCCTTGGTTGAGACAGTTCGCCGGATGCGGGACTCCCTACTTCGATAAGTTAATTCAGGGAAGGAAACGCAGGGTAGCCGGTGTCTGTTGGGACTCGTTAGAAGCCACAGGGATGTACGCTGAGTGTGCCCATGAAAATGGGGGCCTGCTGGAACTAGCCCTGCTTTCCCATTTTGAGGGCGGCATTCATGCCTGCCTTGAAGCTACCTGACATTCCCGGCTCCCGACAGGCCAGTGAGCCCTGGAAGAATGCTTCGGGGAAAATTATGAGTTTGCTCTCTCTAAACCAGGAGCTTCCGTGGCCGCAGCTCGGTCCGCATGACAGGCTCTAGTGCGAAAGGCAACCTCGACGTGAGAACTCGCCTCCAGGTTAGGCCCTGAGTAGCCATGCAGAAAGGGAGGCATGCAGCTGTTTCCACGAGTTCTCAGTCGCTTATGTCCTTTAGTTTAAAGGAAGTACGCGTCCGGGGACTCCTAGGCCCCACGGGTGTGCATCGTTTTCCCTCCGAGGTCACTGAGTGCCTCCAGACATCTGTGGGCCGGCGGAGCAACGTCGAGGTCCATTGGTTGATCCCCCGGAGGACCTCTGTGCCTGCCGAGTGCTGGGCAGCAACACACTGCGTGTTCCTTGAGGAGCGCTACATCTACAGAGCCCTCGAACGCCCTCGGGACAACATGGCTGGTGAGTGCGAAGTACCCAGGAAGACTCAGTCATGGCCCTTGTGTGAGCTGCCATGAGAGAACACTGTGCTTGGAACACTGCGAGGCCCACCCTGGTACCTGAAATCACTCTGCTCGAGGAGAAAGTCAGCATCTTAGCACGCTGTGTCGCTACCGGCACACCCAACATGAACCCATGCCTGGAAGTAAGGCCCTGATTTGCCGTGCAGAAGCGGAGGCGTGCTGCAGCTTCCAGGAGGCGGTGGCCTCTGCTCTGCATGCCTTTAACGGCAGCACAGCTTTCTGGACACCTGGGAGGCTAGCCGGGGCACCCTGCTCCCAGCAGGATCACTGAGTACCCCCAGGTGCACCTGGGTCTGCTAAGCAACATCCAGGCCCGTAGCCCTTCAGAGCCCCCTGTGTGCAGGCCGAGCGTAGGGAAACGCACTGCCCTCTCCTTCGGAGCAGCTTAGTTTCCTCCGCACGCGCACACGTTCGCGAACACCGTTCTGGCACGTCCCACGTGGCGCGGAGGTCTTACGCGGTGCCCTAATCGGAGCTGCCCTCAGAGGAGCCCTCGTCTTCGCGTTCCATCCAGGACCTCCTGACTGAAGTCACCGGGCCCCCTAGAGTACGGCGGCTTGGGTTCTTACTGCACTTCAAGTCCTGTTCCTTCTGCGGCAGTGCAGGCAGCCCCAGGCACAGAGGAGCAGCTACGGCGTTCCTCGGTTGAGACAGTTCGCCGGATGCGGGACTCCCTACTTCGATAAGTTAATTCAGGGAAGGAAACGCAGGGTAACCGGTGTCTCTTGGGACTCGTTAGAAGCCACAGGATGTATGCTGAGTGTGCTCATGAAAATGGGGGCCTGCTGGAACTAGCCCTGCTTTTCCATTTTGAGGGCGGCATTCATGCCTGCCTTGAAGCTACCTGATATTCCCGGCTCCTGACAGGTCAGTGAGCCCTGGAAGAATGCTTCGGGGAAAATTATGAGTTTGCTCTCTCTAAACCAGGGGCTTCCGTGGTCGCAGCTCGGCCCGCATGACAGGCTCTAGAGCGAAAGGGAACCTCGAAGTGAGAACTCGCCTCCAGGTTAGGCCCTGAGTAGCCGTGCAGAAAGGGAGGTATGCAGCTGTTTCACGAGTTCTCAGTCGCTTATGTCCTTTATTTTAAAGGAAGTACGCGTCCAGGGACTCCTAGGCCCCACGGGTGTGCATCGTTTTCCCTCCGAGGTCACTGAGTGCCTCCAGACACCTGTGGGCCGGCGGAGCAACGTCGAGGTCCATTGGTTGATCCCCCGGAGGACCTCTGTGCCTGCCGAGTGCTGGGCAGCAACACACTGCGCGTTCCTTGAGGAGCGCTACATCTCCAGAGCCCTCGAACGCCCTCGGGACAACATGGCTGGTGAGTGCGAAGTACCCAGGAAGACTCAGTCATGGCCCTTGTGTGAGCTGCCATGAGAGAACACTGTGCTTGGAACACTGCGAGGCCCACCCTCGTACCTGAAGTCACTCTGCTCGTGGAGAAAGTCAGCATCTTAGAACGCTGTGTCGCTACCGGCACACCCAACATGAACCCATGCCTGGAAGTAAGGCCCTGATTTGCCGTGCAGAAGCGGAGGCGTGCTGCAGCTTCCAGGAGGCGGTGGCCTCTGCTCTGCATGCCTTTAACGGTAGCACAGCTTTCTGGACACCTGCGAGGCTAGCCGGGGCACCCTGCTCCCAGCAGGAACACTGAGTACCCCCAGGTGCACCTGGGTCTGCTAAGCAACATCCAGGCCCGTAGCCCTTCAGAGCCCCCTGTGTGCAGGCCGAGCGTAGGGAAACGCACTGCCCTCTCCTTCGGAGCAGCTTAGTTTCCTGCGCACGTGCACACATTCGCGAACACCGTTCTGGCACGTCCAACGTGGCCCGGTGGTCTTACGCGGTGCCCTAATCGGACCTGCCCTCAGAGGAGCCCTCGTCTTCGCATTTCATTCAGGACCTCATGACTGAAGTCACCGTGCCTCCTAGAGGACGGCGGCTTGAGTTCTTACTGCAGTTTAAGTACTGTTCCTTCTGCGGCACTGCAGGGAGCCCCAGGCCCAGAGGAGCAGCTACGGCGTTCCTTGGTTGAGACAGTTCGCCGGATGCGGGACTCCCTACTTCGATAAGTTAATTCAGGGAAGGAAACGCAGGGTAGCCGGTGTCTGTTGGGACTCGTTAGAAGCCACAGGGATGTACACTGAGTGTGCCCATGAAAATGGGGGCCTGCTGGAACTAGCCCTGCTTTCCCATTTTGAGGGCGGCATTCATGCCTGCCTTGAAGCTACCTGACATTCCCGGCTCCCGACAGGCCAGTGAGCCCTGGAAGAATGCTTCGGGGAAAATTATGAGTTTGCTCTCTCTAAACCAGGAGCTTCCGTGGCCGCAGCTCGGTCCGCATGACAGGCTCTAGTGCGAAAGGCAACCTCGACGTGAGAACTCGCCTCCAGGTTAGGCCCTGAGTAGCCATGCAGAAAGGGAGGCATGCAGCTGTTTCCACGAGTTCTCAGTCGCTTATGTCCTTTAGTTTAAAGGAAGTACGCGTCCGGGGACTCCTAGGCCCCACGGGTGTGCATCGTTTTCCCTCCGAGGTCACTGAGTGCCTCCAGACACCTGTGGGCCGGCGGAGCAACATCGAGGTCCATTGGTTGATCCCCCGGAGGACCTCTGTGCCTGCCGAGTGCTGGGCAGCAACACACTGCGTGTTCCTTGAGGAGCGCTACATCTACAGAGCCCTCGAACGCCCTCGGGACAACATGGCTGGTGAGTGCGAAGTACCCAGGAAGACTCAGTCATGGCCCTTGTGTGAGCTGCCATGAGAGAACACTGTGCTTGGAACACTGCGAGGCCCGCCCTCGTACCTGAAGTCACTCTGCTCGAGGAGAAAGTCAGCATCTTAGCACGCTGTGTTGCTACCGGCACACCCAGCATGAACCCATGCCTGGAAGTAAGGCCCTGATTTGCCGTGCAGAAGCGGAGGCGTGCTGCAGCTTCCAGGAGGCGGTGGCCTCTGCTCTCGATGCCTTTAACGGCAGCACAGCTTTCTGGACACCTGGGAGGCTAGCCGGGGCACCCTGCTCCCAGCAGGAACACTGAGTACCCCGCAGGTGCACCTGGGTCTGCTAAGCAACATCCAGGCCCGTAGCCCTTCAGAGCCCCCTGTGTGCAGGCCGAGCGTAGGGAAACGCACTGCCCTCTCCTTCGGAGCAGCTTAGTTTCCTCCGCACGCGCACACGTTCGCGAACACCGTTCTGGCACGTCCCACGTGACGCGGAGGTCTTACGGGGTGCCCTAATCGGAGCTGCCCTCAGAGGAGCCCTCGTCTTCGCGTTCCATCCAGAACCTCCTGACTGAAGTCACCGGGCCCCCTAGAGTACGGCGGCTTGGGTTCTTACTGCACTTCAAGTCCTGTTCCTTCTGCGGCACTGCAGGCAGCCCCAGGCACAGAGGAGCAGCTACGGCGTTCCTCGGTTGAGACAGTTCGCCGGATGCGGGACTCCCTACTTCGATAAGTTAATTCAGGGAAGGAAACGCAGGGTAACCGGTGTCTCTTGGGACTCGTTAGAAGCCACAGGATGTATGCTGAGTGTGCTCATGAAAATGGGGGCCTGCTGGAACTAGCCCTGCTTTTCCATTTTGAGGGCGGCATTCATGCCTGCCTTGAAGCTACCTGATATTCCCGGCTCCTGACAGGCCAGTGAGCCCTGGAAGAATGCTTCGGGGAAAATTATGAGTTTGCTCTCTCTAAACCAGGGGCTTCCGTGGTCGCAGCTCGGCCCGCATGACAGGCTCTAGAGCGAAAGGGAACCTCGAAGTGAGAACTCGCCTCCAGGTTAGGCCCTGAGTAGCCGTGCAGAAAGGGAGGTATGCAGCTGTTTCACGAGTTCTCAGTCGCTTATGTCCTTTATTTTAAAGGAAGTACGCGTCCGGGGACTCCTAGGCCCCACGGGTGTGCATCGTTTTCCCTCCGAGGTCACTGAGTGCCTCCAGACACCTGTGGGCCAGCGGAGCAACGTCGAGGTCCATTGGTTGATCCCCCGGAGGACCTCTGTGCCTGCCGAGTGCTGGGCAGCAACACACTGCGCATTTCTTGAGGAGCGCTACATCTCCAGAGCCCTCGAACGCCCTCGGGACAACATGGCTGGTGAGTGCGAAGTACCCAGGAAGACTCAGTCATGGCCCTTGTGTGAGCTGCCATGAGAGAACACTGTGCTTGGAACACTGCGAGGCCCACCCTCGTACCTGAAGTCACTCTGCTCGTGGAGAAAGTCAGCATCTTAGCACGCTGTGTCGCTACTGGCACACCCAACATGAACCCATGCCTGGAAGTAAGGCCCTGATTTGCCGTGCAGAAGCGGAGGCGTGCTGCAGCTTCCAGGAGGCGGTGGCCTCTGCTCTGCATGCCTTTAACGGTAGCACAGCTTTCTGGACACCTGCGAGGCTAGCCGGGGCACCCTGCTCCCAGCAGGAACACTGAGTACCCCCAGGTGCACCTGGGTCTGCTAAGCAACATCCAGGCCCGTAGCCCTTCAGAGCCCCCTGTGTGCAGGCCGAGCGTAGGGAAACGCACTGCCCTCTCCTTCGGAGCAGCTTAGTTTCCTGCGCACGTGCACACATTCGCGAACACCGTTCTGGCACGTCCAACGTGGCCCGGTGGTCTTACGCGGTGCCCTAATCGGACCTGCCCTCAGAGGAGCCCTCGTCTTCGCATTTCATTCAGGACCTCATGACTGAAGTCACCGTGCCTCCTAGAGGACGGCGGCTTCACTTCTTACTGCAGTTTAAGTACTGTTCCTTCTGCGGCACTGCAGGCAGCCCCAGGCCCAGAGGAGCAGCTACGGCGTTCCTCGGTTGAGACAGTTCGCCGGATGCGGGACTCCCTACTTTGATAAGTTAATTCAGGGAAGGAAACGCAGGGTAGCCGGTGTCTGTTGGGACTCGTTAGAAGCCACAGGGATGTACACTGAGTGTGCCCATGAAAATGGGGGCCTGCTGGAACTAGCCCTGCTTTCCCATTTTGAGGGCGGCATTCATGCCTGCCTTGAAGCTACCTGACATTCCCGGCTCCCGACAGGCCAGTGAGCCCTGGAAGAATGCTTCGGGGAAAATTATGAGTTTGCTCTCTCTAAACCAGGAGCTTCCGTGGCCGCAGCTCGGTCCGCATGACAGGCTCTAGTGCGAAAGGCAACCTCGACGTGAGAACTCGCCTCCAGGTTAGGCCCTGAGTAGCCATGCAGAAAGGGAGGCATGCAGCTGTTTCCACGAGTTCTCAGTCGCTTATGTCCTTTAGTTTAAAGGAAGTACGCGTCCGGGGACTCCTAGGCCCCACGGGTGTGCATCGTTTTCCCTCCGAGGTCACTGAGTGCCTCCAGACACCTGTGGGCCGGCGGAGCAACGTCGAGGTCCATTGGTTGATCCCCCGGAGGACCTCTGTGCCGGCCGAGTGCTGGGCAGCAACACACTGCGTGTTCCTTGAGGAGCGCTACATCTACAGAGCCCTCGAACGCCCTCAGGACAACATGGCTGGTGAGTGCGAAGTACCCAGGAAGACTCAGTCATGGCCCTTGTGTGAGCTGCCATGAGAGAACACTGTGCTTGGAACACTGCGAGGCCCACCCTGGTACCTGAAGTCACTCTGCTCGAGGAGAAAGTCAGCATCTTAGCACGCTGTGTCGCTACCGGCACACCCAACATGAACCCATGCCTGGAAGTAAGGCCCTGATTTGCCGTGCAGAAGCGGAGGCGTGCTGCAGCTTCCAGGAGGCAGTGGCCTCTGCTCTGCATGCCTTTAACGGCAGCACAGCTTTCTGGACACCTGGGAGGCTAGCCGGGGCACCCTGCTCCCAGCAGGAACACTGAGTACCCCCAGGTGCACCTGGGTCTGCTAAGCAACATCCAGGCCCGTAGCCCTTCAGAGCCCCCTGTGTGCAGGCCGAGCGTAGGGAAACGCACTGCCCTCTCCTTCGGAGCAGCTTAGTTTCCTCCGCACGCGCACACGTTCGCGAACACCGTTCTGGCACGTCCCACGTGACGCGGAGGTCTTACGGGGTGCCCTAATCGGAGCTGCCCTCACAGGAGCCCTCGTCTTCGCGTTTCATTCATGACCTCATGACTGAAGTCACCGGGCCTCCTAGAGGACGGCGGCTTGGGTTCTTACTGCACTTTACGTACTGTTCCTTCTGCGGCACTGCAGGCAGCCCCAGGCCCAGAGGAGCAGCTACAGCGTTCCTCGGTTGAGACAGTTCGCCGGATGCGGGACTCCCTACTTCGATAAGTTGATTCAGGGAAGGAAACGCAGGGTAACCGGTGTCTATTGGGACTCCTTAGAAGCCACAGGGATGTATGCTGAGTGTGCCCATGAAAATGGGGGCCTGCTGGAACTAGCCCTGCTTTCCCATTTTGCGGGCGGCATTCATGCCTGCCTTGAAGCTACCTGACATTCCCGGCTCCTGACAGGCCAGTGAGCCCTGGAAGAATGCTTCGGGGAAAATTATGAGTTTGCTCTCTCTAAACCAGGGGCTTCCGTGGCCGCAGCTCGGTCCGCATGACAGGCTCTAGAGCGAAAGGGAACCTCGAAGTGAGAACTCGCCTCCAGGTTAGGCCCTGAGTAGCCGTGCAGAAAGGGAGGTATGCAGCTGTTTCACGAGTTCTCAGTCGCTTATGTCCTTTATTTTAAAGGAAGTACGCGTCCGGGGACTCCTAGGCCCCACGGGTGTGCATCGTTTTCCCTCCGAGGTCACTGAGTGCCTCCAGACACCTGTGGGCCGGCGGAGCAACGTCGAGGTCCATTGGTTGATCCCCCGGAGGACCTCTGTGCCTGCCGAGTGCTGGGCAACAACACACTGCGCGTTCCTTGAGGAGCGCTACATATCCAGAGCCCTCGAACGCCTTCGGGACAACATGGCTGGTGAGTGCGAAGTACCCAGGATGACTCTGTCATGGCCCTTGTGTGAGTTGCCATGAGAGAACACTGTGCTTGGAACACTGCGAGGCCCGCCCTCGTACCTGAAGTCACTCTGCTCGAGGAGAAAGTCAGCATCTTAGCACGCTGTGTTGCTACCGGCACACCCAGCATGAACCCATGCCTGGAAGGAAGGCCCTGATTTGCCGTGCAGAAGCGGAGGCGTGCTGCAGCTTCCAGGAGGCGGTGGCCTCTGCTCTGCATGCCTTTAACGGCAGCACAGCTTTCTGGACACCTGGGAGGCTAGCCGGGGCACCCTGCTCCCAGCAGGAACACTGAGTACCCCCAGGTGCACCTGGGTCTGCTAAGCAACATCCAGGCCCGTAGCCCTTCAGAGCCCCCTGTGTGCAGGCCGAGCGTAGGGAAACGCACTGCCCTCTCCTTCGGAGCAGCTTAGTTTCCTCCGCACGCGCACACGTTCGCGAACACCGTTCTGGCACGTCCCACGTGGCGCGGAGGTCTTACGGGGTGCCCTAATCGGAGCTGCCCTCAGAGGAGCCCTCGTCTTCGCGTTTCATTCATGACCTCATGACTGAAGTCACCGGGCCTCCTAGAGGACGGCGGCTTGGGTTCTTACTGCACATCAAGTCCTGTTCCTTCTGCGGCACTGCAGGCAACCCCAGGCCCAGAGGAGCAGCTACGGCGTTCCTCGGTTGAGACAGTTCGCCGGATGCGGGACTCACTACTTCGATAATTAATTCAGGGAAGGAAACGCAGGGTAACCGGTGTCTCTTGGGACTCCTTAGAAGCCACAGGGATGTATTCTGAGTGTGCCCATGAAAATGGGGGCCTGCTGGAACTAGCCCTGCTTTCCCATTTTGAGGGCGGCATTAATGCCTGCCTTGAAGCTACCTGATATTCCCGGCTCCTGACAGGCCAGTGAGCCCTGGAAGAATGCTTCGGGGAAAATTATGAGTTTGCTCTCTCTAAACCAGGGGCTTCCGTGGTGGCAGCTCGGTCCGCATGACAGGCTCTAGAGCAAAAGGGAACCTCGAAGTGAGAACTCGCCTCCAGGTTAGGCCCTGAGTAGCCGTGCAGAAAGGGAGGTATGCAGCTGTTTCACGAGTTCTCAGTCGCTTATGTCCTTTATTTTAAAGGAAGTACGCGTCCGGGGACTCCTAGGCCCCACGGGTGTGCATCGTTTTCCCTCCGAGGACACTGAGTGCCTCCAGACACCTGTGGGCCGGCGGAGCAACGTCGAGGTCCATTGGTTGATCCCCCGGAGGACCTCTGTGCCTGCCGAGTGCTGGGCAACAACACACTGCGTGTTCCTTGAGGAGCGCTACGTATCCAGAGCCCTCGAACGCCCTCGGGACAACATGGCTGGTGAGTGCGAAGTACCCAGGAAGACTCTGTCATGGCCCTTGTGTGAGTTGCCATGAGAGAACACTGTGCTTGGAACACTGCGAGGCCCGCCCTCGTACCTGAAGTCACTCTGCTCGAGGAGAAAGTCAGCATCTTAGCACGCTGTGTTGCTACTGGCACACCCAGCATGAACCCATGCCTGGAAGTAAGGCC
This sequence comes from Pseudorca crassidens, assembly GCF_039906515.1. NCBI lineage: Eukaryota > Metazoa > Chordata > Mammalia > Artiodactyla > Delphinidae > Pseudorca > Pseudorca crassidens. The sequence goes on along the minus strand of NC_090308.1, from coordinate 90,293,603 downwards.
CTGATTTGCCGTGCAGAAGCGGAGGCGTGCTGCAGCTTCCAGGAGGCGGTGGCCTCTGCTCTGCATGCCTTTAATGGCAGCACAGCTTTCTGGACACCTGGGAGGCTAGCCGGGGCACCCTGCTCCCAGCAGGAACACTGAGTACCCCCAGGTGCACCTGGGTCTGCTAAGCAACATCCAGGCCCGTAGCCCTTCAGAGCCCCCTGTGTGCAGGCCGAGCGTAGGGAAACGCACTGCCCTCTCCTTCGGAGCAGCTTAGTTTCCTCCGCACGCGCACACATTCGCGAACACCGTTCTGGCACGTCCCACGTGGCGCGGAGGTCTTACGCGGTGCCCTAATCGGACCTGCCCTCAGAGGAGCCCTCGTCTTCGCGTTCCATCCAGGACCTCATGACTGAAGTCACCGGGCCTCCTAGAGTACGGCGGCTTGGGTTCTTACTGCACATCAAGTCCTGTTCCTTCTGCGGCACTGGAGGCAGCCCCAGGCCCAGAGGAGCAGCTACGGCGTTCCTCGGTTGAGACAGTTCGCCGGATGCGGGACTCCCTACTTCGATAAGTTAATTCAGGGAAGGAAACGCAGGGTAACCGTTGTCTCTTGGGACTCGTTAGAAGCCACAGGGATGTACGCTGAGTGTGCCCATGAATACGGGGGCCTGCTGGAACTAGCCCTGCTTTCCCATTTTGAGGGCGGCATTCATGCCTGCCTTGAAGCTACCTGACATTCCCGGCTCCCGACAGGCCAGTGAGCCCTGGAAGAATGCTTCGGGGAAAATTATGAGTTTGCTCTCTCTAAACCAGGGGCTTCCGTGGTCGCAGCTCGGTCCGCATGACAGGCTCTAGAGCGAAAGGGAACCGCGACGTGAGAACTCGCCTCCAGGTTAGGCCTTGAGTAGCCATGCAGAAAGGGAGGCATGCAGCTGTTTCCACGAGTTCTCAGTCGCTTATGTCCTTTAGTTTAAAGGAAGTACGCGTCCGGGGACTCCTAGGCCCCACGGGTGTGCATCGTTTTCCCTCCGAGGTCACTGAGTGCCTCCAGACACCTGTGGGCCGGCGGAGCAACGTCGAGGTCCATTGGTTGATCCCCCGGAGGACCTCTGTGCCTGCCGAGTGTTGGGCAGCAACACACTGCGCGTTCCTTGAGGAGCGCTACATCTCCAGAGCCCTCGAAAGCCCTCGGGACAACATGGCTGGTGAGTGCGAAGTACCCAGGAAGACTCAGTCATGGCCCTTGTGTGAGCTGCCATGAGAGAACACTGTGCTTGGAACACTGCGAGGCCCACCCTCGTACCTGAAGTCACTCTGCTCGTGGAGAAAGTCAGCATCTTAGCATGCTGTGTCACTACCGGCACACCCAACATGAACCCATGCCTGGAAGTAAGGCCCTGATTTGCCGTGCAGAAGCGGAGGCGTGCTGCAGCTTCCAGGAGGCGGTGGCCTCTGCTCTGCATGCCTTTAACGGTAGCACAGCTTTCTGGACACCTGCGAGGCTAGCCGGGGCACCCTGCTCCCAGCAGGAACACTGAGTACCCCCAGGTGCACCTGGGTCTGCTAAGCAACATCCAGGCCCGTAGCCCTTCAGAGCCCCCTGTGTGCAGGCCGAGCGTAGGGAAACGCACTGCCCTCTCCTTCGGAGCAGCTTAGTTTCCTGCGCACGTGCACACATTCGCGAACACCGTTCTGGCACGTCCAACGTGGCCCGGTGGTCTTACGCGGTGCCCTAATCGGACCTGCCCTCAGAGGAGCCCTCCTCTTCGCATTTCATTCAGGACCTCATGACTGAAGTCACCGTGCCTCCTAGAGGACGGCGGCTTGAGTTCTTACTGCAGTTTAAGTACTGTTCCTTCTGCGGCACTGCAGGCAGCCCCAGGCCCAGAGGAGCAGCTACGGCGTTCCTTGGTTGAGACAGTTCGCCGGATGCGGGACTCCCTACTTCGATAAGTTAATTCAGGGAAGGAAACGCAGGGTAGCCGGTGTCTGTTGGGACTCGTTAGAAGCCACAGGGATGTACGCTGAGTGTGCCCATGAAAATGGGGATCTGCTGGGACTAGCCCTGCTTTCCCATTTTGAGGGCGGCATTCATGCCTGCCTTGAAGCTACCTGACATTCCCGGCTCCCGACAGGCCAGTGAGCCCTGGAAGAATGCTTCGGGGAAAATTATGAGTTTGCTCTCTCTAAACCAGGTGCTTCCGTGGCCGCAGCTCGGTCCGCATGACAGGCTCTAGTGCGAAAGGGAACCTCGACGTGAGAACTCGCCTCCAGGTTAGGCCCTGAGTAGCCGTGCAGAAAGGGAGGTATGCTGCTGTTTCACGAGTTCTCAGTCGCTTATGTCCTTTATTTTAAAGGAAGTACGCGTCCGGGGACTCCTAGGCCCCACGGGTGTGCATCGTTTTCCCTCCGAGGTCACTGAGTGCCTCCAGACACCTGTGGGCCGGCGGAGCAACGTCGAGGTCCATTGGTTGATCCCCCGGAGGACCTCTGTGCCTGCCGAGTGCTGGGCAACAACACACTGCGCGTTCCTTGAGGAGCGCTACATATCCAGAGCCCTCGAACGCCCTCGGGACAACATGGCTGGTGAGTGCGAAGTACCCAGGAAGACTCTGTCATGGCCCTTGTGTGAGTTGCCATGAGAGAACACTGTGCTTGGAACACTGCGAGGCCCGCCCTGGTACCTGAAGTCACTCTGCTCGAGGAGAAAGTCAGCATCTTAGCACGCTGTGTTGCTACCGGCACACCCAGAATGAACCCATGCCTGGAAGTAAGGCCCTGATTCGCCGTGCAGAAGCGGAGGCGTGCTGCAGCTTCCAGGAGGCGGTGGCCTCTGCTCTCCATGCCTTTAACGGCAGCACAGCTTTCTGGACACCTGGGAGGCTAGCCGGGGCACCCTGCTCTCAGCAGGAACACTGAGTACCCCCAGGTGCACCTGGGTCTGCTAAGCAACATCCAGGCCCGTAGCCCTTCAGAGCCCCCTGTGTGCAGGCCGAGCGTAGGGAAACGCACTGCCCTCTCCTTCGGAGCAGCTTAGTTTCCTCCGCACTCGCACACGTTCGCGAACACCGTTCTGGCACGTGCCACGTGGCGCGGAGGTCTTACGCGGTGCCCTAATCGGAGCTGCCCTCAGAGGAGCCCTCGTCTTCGCGTTCCATCCAGGACCTCCTGACTGAAGTCACCGGGCCCCCTAGAGTACGGCGGCTTGTGTTCTTACTGCACTTCAAGTCCTGTTCCTTCTGCGGCACTGCAGGCAGCCCCAGGCCCAGAGGAGCAGCTATGGCGTTCCTCGGTTGAGACAGTTCGCCGGATGCGGGACTCCCTACTTCGATAAGTTAATTCAGGGAAGGAAACGCAGGGTAACCGGTGTCTCTTGGGACTCGTTAGAAGCCACAGGGATGTACGCTGAGTGTGCCCATGAAAACGGGGGCCTGCTGGAACTAGCCCTGCTTTCCCATTTTGAGGGCGGCATTCATGCCTGCCTTGAAGCTACCTGACATTCCCGGCTCCCGACAGGCCAGTGAGCCCTGGAAGAATGCTTCGGGGAAAATTATGAATTTGCTCTCTCTAAACCAGGGGCTTCCGTGGTCGCAGCTCGGTCCGCATGACAGGCTCTATAGCGAAAGGGAACCTCGACGTGAGAACTCGCCTCCAGGTTAGGCCCTGAGTAGCCATGCAGAAAGGGAGGCATGCAGCTGTTTCCACGAGTTCTCAGTCGCTTATGTCCTTTAGTTTAAAGGAAGTACGCGTCCGGGGACTCCTAGGCCCCACGGGTGTGCATCGATTTCCCTCCGAGGTCACTGAGTGCCTCCAGACACCTGTGGGCCGGCGGAGCAACGTCGAGGTCCATTGGTTCATCCCCCGGAGGACCTCTGTGCCTGCCGAGTGCTGGGCAACAACACACTGCGCGTTCCTTGAGGAGCGCTACATATCCAGAGCCCTCGAACGCCCTCGGGACAACATGGCTGGTGAGTGCGAAGTACCCAGGAAGACTCTGTCATGGCCCTTGTGTGAGTTGCCATGAGAGAACACTGTGCTTGGAACACTGCGAGGCCCGCCCTCGTACCTGAAGTCACTCTGCTCGAGGAGAAAGTCAGCATCTTAGCACGCTGTGTTGCTACCGGCACACCCAGCATGAACCCATGCCTGGAAGTAAGGCCCTGATTTGCCGTGCAGAAGCGGAGGCGTGCTGCAGCTTCCAGGAGGTGGTGGCCTCTGCTCTGCATGCCTTTAACGGCAGCACAGCTTTCTGGACACCTGGGAGGCTAGCCGGGGCACCCTGCTCCCAGCAGGAACACTGAGTACCCCCAGGTGCACCTGGGTCTGCTAAGCAACATCCAGGCCCGTAGCCCTTCAGAGCCCCCTGTGTGCAGGCCGAGCGTAGGGAAACGCACTGCCCTCTCCTTCGGAGCAGCTTAGTTTCCTCCGCACGCGCACACGTTCGCGAACAACGTTCTGGCACGTCCCACGTGGCGCGGAGGTCTTACGCGGTGCCCTAATCGGAGCTGCCCTCAGAGGAGCCCTCGTCTTCGCGTTTCATTCAGGACATCATGACTGAAGTCACCGTGCCTCCTAGAGGACGGCGGCTTGGGTTCTTACTGCACTTAAAGTCCTGTTCCTTCTGCGGCACTGCAGGCAGCCCCAGGCCCAGAGGAGCAGCTACGGCGTTCCTCGGTTGAGACAGTTCGCCGGATGCGGGACTCCCTACTTCGATAAGTTAATTCAGGGAAGGAAACGCAGGGTAACCGTTGTCTCTTGGGACTCGTTAGAAGCCACAGGGATGTACGCTGAGTGTGCCCATGAAAACGGGGGCCTGCTGGAACTAGCCCTGCTTTCCCATTTTGAGGGCGGCATTCATGCCTGCCTTGAAGCTACCTGACATTCCCGGCTCCCGACAGGCCAGTGAGCCCTGGAAGAATGCTTCGGGGAAAATAATGAGTTTGCTCTCTCTAAACCAGGGGCTTCCGTGGTCGCAGCTCGGTCCGCATGACAGGCTCTAGAGCGAAAGGGAACCTCGAAGTGAGAACTCGCCTCCAGGTTAGGCCCTGAGTAGCCGTGCAGAGAGGGAGGTATGCAGCTGTTTCACGAGTTCTCAGTCGCTTATGTCCTTTATTTTAAAGGAAGTACGCGTCCGGGGACTCCTAGGCCCCACGGGTGTGCATCGTTTTCCCTCCGAGGTCACTGAGTGCCTCCAGACACCTGTGGGCCGGCGGAGCAACGTCGAGGTCCATTGGTTGATCCCCCGGAGGACCTCTTTGCCTGCCGAGTGCTGGGCAACAACACACTGCGCGTTCCTTGAGGAGCGCTACATATCCAGAGCCCTCGAACGCCCTCGGGACAACATGGCTGGTGAGTGCGAAGTACCCAGGAAGACTCTGTCATGGCCCTTGTGTGAGTTGCCATGAGAGAACACTGTGCTTGGAACACTGTGAGGCCCGACCTCGTACCTGAAGTCACTCTGCTCGAGGAGAAAGTCAGCATCTTAGCACGCTGTGTCGCTACCGGCACACCCAGCATGAACCCATGCCTGGAAGTAAGGCCCTGATTTGCCGTGCAGAAGCGGAGGCGTGCTGCAGCTTCCAGGAGGCGGTGGCCTCTGCTCTGCATGCCTTTAACGGCAGCACAGCTTTCTGGACACCTGGGAGGCTAGCCGGGGCACCCTGCTCCCAGCAGGAACACTGAGTACCCCCAGGTGCACCTGGGTCTGCTAAGCAACATCCAGGCCCGTAGCCCTTCAGAGCCCCCTGTGTGCAGGCCGAGCGTAGGGAAACGCACTGCCCTCTCCTTCGGAGCAGCTTAGTTTCCTCCGCACTCGCACACGTTCGCGAACACCGTTCTGGCACGTCCCACGTGGCGCGGAGGTCTTACGCGGTGCCCTAATCGGAGCTGCCCTCAGAGGAGCCCTCGTCTTCGCGTTCCATCCAGGACCTCCTGACTGAAGTCACCGGGCACCCTAGAGTACGGCGGCTTGGGTTCTTACTGCACTTCAAGTCCTGTTCCTTCTGCGGCACTGCAGGCAGCCACAGGCCCAGAGGAGCAGCTACGGCGTTCCTCGGTTGAGACAGTTCGCCGGATGCGGGACTCCCTACTTCGATAAGTTAATTTAGGGAAGGAAACGCAGGGTAACCGGTGTCTCTTGGGACTCGTTAGAAGCCACAGGGATGTACGCTGAGTGTGCCCATGAAAACGGGGCCCTCCTGGAACTAGCCCTGCTTTCCCATTTTGAGGGCGGCATTCATGCCTGCCTTGAAGCTACCTGACATTCCCGGCTCCCGACAGGCCAGTGAGCCCTGGAAGAATGCTTCGGGGAAAATTATGAGTTTGCTCTCTCTAAACCAGGGGCTTCCGTGGTCGCAGCTCGGTCCGCATGACAGGCTCTAGAGCGAAAGGGAACCTCGACGTGAGAACTCGCCTCCAGGTTAGGCCCTGAGTAGCCATGCAGAAAGGGAGTCATGCAGCTGTTTCCACGAGTTCTCAGTAACTTATGTCCTTTAGTTTAAAGGAAGTACGCGTCCGGGGACTCCTAGGCCCCACGGGTGTGCATCGTTTTCCCTCCGAGGTCACTGAGTGCCTCCAGACACCTGTGGGCCGGCGGAGCAACGTCGAGGTCCATTGGTTGATCCCCCGGAGGACCTCTGTGCCTGCCGAGTGCTGGGCAGCAACACACTGCGCATTTCTTGAGGAGCGCTACATCTCCAGAGCCCTCGAAAGCCCTCGGGACAACATGGCTGGTGAGTGCGAAGTACCCAGGAAGACTCAGTCATGGCCCTTGTGTGAGCTGCCATGAGAGAACACTGTGCTTGGAACACTGCGAGGCCCACCCTCGTACCTGAAGTCACTCTGCTCGTGGAGAAAGTCAGCATCTTAGCACGCTGTGTCGCTACCGGCACACCCAACATGAACCCATGCCTGGAAGTAAGGCCCTGATTTGGCGTGCAGAAGCGGAGGCGTGCTGCAGCTTCCAGGAGGCGGTGGCCTCTGCTCTGCATGCCTTTAACGGTAGCACAGCTTTCTGGACACCTGGGAGGCTAGCCGGGGCACCCTGCTCCCAGCAGGAACACTGAGTACCCCCAGGTGCACCTGGGTCTGCTAAGCAACATCCAGGCCCGTAGCCCTTCAGAGCCCCCTGTGTGCAGGCCGAGCGTAGGGAAACGCACTGCCCTCTCCTTCGGAGCAGCTTAGTTTCCTGCGCACGTGCACACATTCGCGAACACCGTTCTGGCACGTCCAACGTGGCCCGGTGGTCTTACGCGGTGCCCTAATCGGACCTGCCCTCAGAGGAGCCCTCGTCTTCGCATTTCATTCAGGACCTCATGACTGAAGTCACCGTGCCTCCTAGAGGACGGCGGCTTGAGTTCTTACTGCAGTTAAAGTACTGTTCCTTCTGCGGCACTGCAGGCAGCCCCAGGCCCAGAGGAGCAGCTACGGCGTTCCTTGGTTGAGACAGTTCGCCGGATGCGGGACTCCCTACTTCGATAAGTTAATTCAGGGAAAGAAACGCAGGGTAGCCTGTGTCTGTTGGGACTCGTTAGAAGCCACAGGGATGTACGCTGAGTGTGCCCATGAAAATGGGGGCCTGCTGGAACTAGCCCTGCTTTCCCATTTTGAGGGCGGCATTCATGCCTGCCTTGAAGCTACCTGACATTCCTGGCTCCCGACGGGCCAGTGAGCCCTGGAAGAATGCTTCGGGGAAAATTATGAGTTTGCTCTCTCTAAACCAGGGGCTTCCGTGGCCGCAGCTCGGTCCGCATGACAGGCTCTAGTGCGAAAGTGAACCTCGACGTGAGAACTCGCCTCCAGGTTAGGCCCTGAGTAGCCATGCAGAAAGGGAGGCATGCAGCTGTTTCCACGAGTTCTCAGTCGCTTATGTCATTTAGTTTAAAGGAAGTACGCGTCCGGGGACTCCTAGGCCCCACGGGTGTGCATCGTTTTCCCTCCGAGGTCACTGAGTGCCTCCAGACACCTGTGGGCCGGCGGAGCAACGTCGAGGTCCGTTGGTTGATCCCCCGGAGGATCTCTGTGCCTGCCGAGTGCTGGGCAGCAACACACTGCGCGTTCCTTGAGGAGCGCTACATCTCCAGAGCCCTCGAACGCCCTCGGGACAACATGGCTGGTGAGTGCGAAGTACCCAGGAAGACTCTGTCATGGCCCTTGTGTGAGTTGCCATGAGAGAACACTGTGCTTGGAACACTGCGAGGCCCGACCTCGTACCTGAAGTCACTCTGCTCGTGGAGAAAGTCAGCATCTTAGCACGCTGTGTTGCTACCGGCACACCCAGAATGAACCCATGCCTGGAAGTAAGGCCCTGATTTGCCGTGCAGAAGCGGAGGCGTGCTGCAGCTTCCAGGAGGCGGTGGCCTCTGCTCTGCATGCCTTTAACGGCAGCACAGCTTTCTGGACACCTGGGAGGCTAGCCGGGGCACCCTGCTCCCAGCAGGAACACTGAGTACCACCAGGTGCACCTGGGTCTGCTAAGCAACATCCAGGCCCGTAGCCCTTCAGAGCCCCCTGTGTGCAGGCCGAGCATAGGGAAACGCACTGCCCTCTCCTTCGGAGCAGCTTAGTTTCCTCCGCACGCGCACACGTTCGCGAACACCGTTCTGGCACGTCCCACGTGGCGCGGAGGTCTTACGGGGTGCCCTAATCGGAGCTGCCCTCAGAGGAGCCCTCGTCTTCGCGTTTCATTCATGACCTCATGACTGAAGTCACCGGGCCTCCTAGAGGACGGCGGCTTGGGTTCTTACTGCACTTTAAGTACTGTTCCTTCTGCGGCACTGCAGGCAGCCCCAGGCCCAGAGGAGCAGCTACAGCGTTCCTCGGTTGAGACAGTTCGCCGGATGCGGGACTCCCTACTTCGATAAGTTGATTCAGGGAAGGAAACGCAGGGAAACCGGTGTCTATTGGGACTCCTTAGAAGCCACAGGGATGTATGCTGGGTGTGCCCATGAAAATGGGGCCTGCTGGAACTAGCCCTGCTTTCCCATTTTGAGGGCGGCATTCATGCCTGCCTTGAAGCTACCTGATATTCCCGGCTCCCGACAGGCCAGTGAGCCCTGGAAGAATGCTTCGGGGAAAATTATGAGTTTGCTCTCTCTAAACCAGGGGCTTCCGTGGTCGCAGCTCGGTCCGCATGACAGGCTCTAGAGCGAAAGTGAACCTCGAAGTGAGAACTCGCCTCCAGGTTAGGCCCTGAGTAGCCGTGCAGAAAGGGAGGTATGCAGCTGTTTCACGAGTTCTCAGTCGCTTATGTCCTTTATTTTAAAGGAAGTACGCGTCCGGGGACTCCTAGGCCCCACGGGTGTGCATCGTTTTCCCTCCGAGGTCACTGAGTGCCTCCAGACACCTGTGGGCCGGCGGAGCAACGTCGAGGTCCATTGGTTGATCCCCCGGAGGACCTCTGTGCCTGCTGAGTGCTGGGCAGCAACACACTGCGCGTTCCTTGAGGAGCGCTACATCTCCAGTGCCCTCGAACGCCCTCAGGACAACATGGCTGGTGAGTGCGAAGTACCCAGGAAGACTCAGTCATGGCCCTTGTGTGTGCTGCCATGAGAGAACACTGTGCTTGGAACACTGCGAGGCCCACCCTCGTACCTTAAGTCACTCTGCTCGTGGAGAAAGTCAGCATCTTAGCACGCTGTGTCGCTACCGGCACACCCAACATGAACCCATGCCTGGAAGTAAGACCCTGATTTGCCGTGCAGAAGCGGAGGCGTGCTGCAGCTTCCAGGAGGCGGTGGCCTCTGCTCTGCATGCCTTTAACGGTAGCACAGCTTTCTGGACACCTGCGAGGCTAGCCGGGGCACCCTGCTCCCAGCAGGAACACTGAGTACCCCCAGGTGCACCTGGGTCTGCTAAGCAACATCCAGGCCCGTAGCCCTTCAGAGCCCCCTGTGTGCAGGCCGAGCATAGGGAAACGCACTGCCCTCTCCTTCGGAGCAGCTTAGTTACCTGCGCACGTGCACACATTCGCGAACACCGTTCTGGCACGTCCAACGTGGCCTGGTGGTGTTACGAGGTGCCCTAATCGGACCTGCCCTCAGAGGAGCCCTCGTCTTCGCATTTCATTCAGGACCTCATGACTGAAGTGACCGTGCCTCCTAGAGGACGGCAGCTTGAGTTCTTACTGCAGTTTAAGTACTGTTCCTTCTGCGGCACTGCAGGCAGCCCCAGGCCCAGAGGAGCAGCTACGGCGTTCCTCGGTTGAGACAGTTCGCCGGATGCGGGACTCCCTACTTCGATAAGTTAATTCAGGGAAGGAAACGCAGGGTAACCGGTGTCTCTTGGGACTCGTTAGAAGCCACAGGGATGTACGCTGAGTGTGCCCATGAAAACGGGGCCCTGCTGGAACTAGCCCTGCTTTCCCATTTTGAGGGTGGCATTCATGCCTGCCTTGAAGCTACCTGACATTCACGGCTCCCGACAGGCCAGTGAGACCTGGAAGAATGCTTCGGGGAAAATTATGAGTTTGCTCTCTCTAAACCAGGGGCTTCCGTGGTCGCAGCTCGGTCCGCATGACAGGCTCTAGAGCGAAAGGGAACCTCGACGTGAGAACTCGCCTCCAGGTTAGGCCCTGAGTAGCCATGCAGAAAGGGAGGCATGCAGCTGTTTCCACGAGTTCTCAGTCGCTTATGTCCTTTAGTTTAAAGGAAGTACGCGTCCGGGGACTCCTAGGCCCCACGGGTGTGCATCGTTTTCCCTCCGAGGTCACTGAGTGCCTCCAGACACCTGTGGGCCGGCGGAGCAACGTCGAGGTCCGTTGGTTGATCCCCCGGAGGACCTCTGTGCCTGCCGAGTGCTGGGCAGCAACACACTGCGCGTTCCTTGAGGAGCGCTACATATCCAGAGCCCTCGAACGCCCTCGGGACAACATGGCTGGTGAGTGCGAAGTACCCAGGAAGACTCTGTCATGGCCCTTGTGTGAGTTGCCATGAGAGAACACTGTGCTTGGAACACTGCGAGGCCCGACCTCGTACCTGAAGTCACTCTGCTCGTGGAGAAAGTCAGCATCTTAGCACGCTGTGTTGCTACCGGCACACCCAGAATGAACCCATGCCTGGAAGTAAGGCCCTGATTTGCCGTGCAGAAGCGGAGGCGTGCTGCAGCTTCCAGGAGGCGGTGGCCTCTGCTCTGCATGCCTTTAACGGCAGCACAGCTTTCTGGACACCTGGGAGGCTAGCCGGGGCACCCTGCTCCCAGCAGGAACACTGAGTACCCCCAGGTGCACCTGGGTCTGCTAAGCAACATCCAGGCCCGTAGCCCTTCAGAGCCCCCTGGGTGCAGGCCGAGCGTAGGGAAACGCACTGCCCTCTCCTTCGGAGCAGCTTAGTTTCCTCCGCACGCGCACACGTTCGCGAACACCGTTCTGGCACGTCCCACGTGGCGCGGAGGTCTTACGCGGTGCCCTAATCGGAGCTGCCCTCAGAGGAGCCCTCGTCTTCGCGTTCCATCCAGGACCTCCTGACTGAAGTCACTGGGCCCCCTAGAGTACGGCGGCTTGGGTTCTTACTGCACTTCAAGTCCTGTTCCTTCTGCGGCACTGCAGGCAGCCCCAGGCCCAGAGGAGCAGCTACGGCGTTCCTCGGTTGAGACAGTTCGCCGGATGCGGGACTCCCTACTTCGATAAGTTAATTCAGGGAAGGAAACGCAGGGTAACCGGTGTCTCTTGGGACTCGTTAGAAGCCACAGGGATGTACGCTGAGTGTGCCCATGAAAACGGGGCCCTGCTGGAACTAGCCCTGCTTTCCCATTTTGAGGGCGGCATTCATGCCTGCCTTGAAGCTACCTGACATTCCCGGCTCCCGACAGGCCAGTGAGCCCTGGAAGAATGCTTCGGGGAAAATTATGAGTTTTCTCTCTCTAAACCAGGGGCTTCCGTGGTCGCAGCTCGTTCCGTATGACAGGCTCTAGAGCGAAAGGGAACCTCGACGTGAGAACTCGCCTCCAGGTTAGGCCCTGAGTAGCCATGCAGAAAGGGAGGCATGCAGCTGTTTCCACGAATTCTCAGTCGCTTATGTCCTTTAGTTTAAAGGAAGTACGCGTCCGGGGACTCCTAGGCCCCACGGGTGTGCATCGTTTTCCCTCCGAGGTCACTGAGTGCCTCCAGACACCTGTGGGCCGGCGGAGCAACGTCGAGGTCCGTTGGTTGATCCCCCGGAGGACCTCTGTGCCTGCCGAGTGTTGGGCAGCAACACACTGCGTGTTCCTTGAGGAGCGCTACATCTCCAGAGCCCTCGAACGCCCTCGGGACAACATGGCTGGTGAGTGCGAAGTACCCAGGAAGACTCAGTCATGGCCCTTGTGTGAGCTGCCATGAGAGAACACTGTGCTTGGAACACTGCGAGGCCCACCCTCGTACCTGAAGTCACTCTGCTCATGGAGAAAGTCAGCATCTTAGCACGCTGTGTCGCTACCGGCACACCCAACATGAACCCATGCCTGGAAGTAAGGCCCTGATTTGCCGTGCAGAAGCGGAGGCGTGCTGCAGCTTCCAGGAGGCGGTGGCCTCTGCTCTGCATGCCTTTAACGGCAGCACAGCTTTCTGGACACCTGGGAGGCTAGCCGGGGCACCCTGCTCCCAGCAGGAACACTGAGTACCCCCAGGTGCACCTGGGTCTGCTAAGCAACATCCAGGCCCGTAGCCCTTCAGAGCCCCCTGTGTGCAGGCCGAGCGTAGGGAAACGCACTGCCCTCTCCTTCGGAGCAGCTTAGTTTCCTCCGCACGCGCACACGTTCGCGAACACCGTTCTGGCACGTCCCACGTGGCGCGGAAGTCTTACGCGGTGCCCTAATCGGAGCTGCCCTCAGAGGAGCCCTCGTCTTCGCGTTCCATCCAGGACCTCATGACTGAAGTCACCGGGCCTCCTAGAGGACGGCGGCTTGGGTTCTTACTGCACATCAAGTCCTGTTCCTTCTGCGGCACTGCAGGCAGCCCCAGGCCCAGAGGAGCAGCTACGGCGTTCCTCGGTTGAGACAGTTCACCGGATGCGGGACTCCCTACTTCGATAAGTTAATTCAGGGAAGGAAACGCAGGGTAACCGGTGTCTCTTGGGACTCGTTAGAAGCCACAGGATGTATGCTGAGTGTGCCCATGAAAATGGGGGCCTGCTGGAACTAGCCCTGCTTTCCCATTTTGAGGGCGGCATTCATGCCTGCCTTGAAGCTACCTGACATTCCCGGCTCCCGACAGGCCAGTGAGCCCTGGAAGAATGCTTCGGGGAAAATTATGAATTTGCTCTCTCTAAACCAGGGGCTTCCGTGGCCGCAGCTCGGTCCGCATGACAGGCTGTAGTGCGAAAGGGAACCGCGACGTGAGAACTCGCCTCCAGGTTAGGCCATGAGTAGACGTGCAGAAAGGGAGGCATGCAGCTGTTTCCACGAGTTCTCAGTCGCTTATGTCCTTTAGTTTAAAGGAAGTACGCGTCCGGGGACTCCTAGGCCCCACGGGTGTGCATCGTTTTCCCTCCAAGGTCACTGAGTGCCTCCAGACACCTGTGGGCTGGCGGAGCAACGTCGAGGTCCATTGGTTGATCCCCTGGAGGACCTCTGTGCCTGCCGAGTGCTGGGCAACAACACACTGCGCGTTCCTTGAGGAGCGCTACATCTCCAGAGCCCTCGAACGCCCTCGGGACAACATGGCTGGTGAGTGCGAAGTACCCAGGAAGACTCAGTCATGGCCCTTCTGTGAGCTGCCATGAGAGAAAACTGTGCTTGGAACACTGCGAGGCCCGCCCTGGTACCTGAAGTCACTCTGCTCGAGGAGAAAGTCAGCATCTTAGCACGCTGTGTTGCTACCGGCACACCCAGCATGAACCCATGCCTGGAAGTAAGGCCCTGATTCGCCGTGCAGAAGCGGAGGCATGCTGCAGCTTCCAGGAGGTGGTGGCCTCTGCTCTGCATGCCTTTAACGGCAGCACAGCTTTCTGGACACCTGGGAGGCTAGCCGGGGCACCCTGCTCTCAGCAGGAACACTGAGTACCCCCAGGTGCACCTGGGTCTGCTAAGCAACATCCAGGCCCGTAGCCCTTCAGAGCCCCTGTGTGCAGGCCGAGCGTAGGGAAATGCACTGCCCTCTCCTTCGGAGCAGCTTAGTTTCCTCCGCACGCGCACACGTTCGCGAACACCGTTCTGGCACGTCCCACGTGGCCCGGTGGTCTTACGCGGTGCCCTAATCGGACCTGCCCTCAGAGGAGCCCTCGTCTTCGCGTTTCATTCAGGACATCATGTCTGAAGTCACCGTGCCTCCTAGAGGACGGCGGCTTGGGTTCTTACTGCACTTAAAGTGCTGTTCCTTCTGTGGCACTGCAGGCAGCCCCAGGCCCAGAGGAGCAGCTACGGCGTTCCTCGGTTGAGACAGTTGGCCGGATGCGGGACTCCCTACTTCGATAAGTTAATTCAGGGAAGGAAACGCAGGGTAACCGTTGTCTCTTGGGACTCGTTAGAAGCCACAGGGATGTACGCTGAGTGTGCCCATGAAAACGGGGGCCTGCTGGAACTAGCCCTGCTTTCCCATTTTGAGCGCGGCATTCATGCCTGCCTTGAAGCTACCTGACATTCCCGGCTCCCGACAGGCCAGTGAGCCCTGGAAGAATGCTTCGGGGAAAATTATGAGTTTGCCCTCTCCAAACCAGGGGCTTCCGTGGTCGCAGCTCGGTCCGCATGACAGGCTCTATAGCGAAACGGAACCTCGACGTGAGAACTCGCCTCCAGGTTAGGCCCTGAGTAGCCATGCAGAAAGGGAGGCATGCAGCTGTTTCCACGAGTTCTCAGTCGCTTATGTCCTTTAGTTTAAAGGAAGTACGCGTCCGGGGACTCCTAGGCCCCACGGGTGTGCATCGTTTTCCCTCCGAGGTCACTGAGTGCCTCCAGACACCTGTGGGCCGGCGGAGCAACGTTGAGGTCCATTGGTTGATCCCCCGGAGGACCTCTGTGCCTGCCGAGTGCTGGGCAGCAACACACTGCGCATTCCTTGAGGAGCGCTACATCTCCAGAGCCCTCGAACGCCCTCGGGACAACATGGCTGGTGAGTGCGAAGTACCCAGGAAGACTCAGTCATGGCCCTTGTGTGAGCTGCCATGAGAGAACACTGTGCTTCGAACACTGCGAGGCCCACCCTCGTACCTGAAGTCACTCTGCTCGAGGAGAAAGTCAGCATCTTAGCACGCTGTGTCGCTACCGGCACACCCAACATGAACCCATGCCTGGAAGTAAGGCCCTGATTTGCCGTGCAGAAGCGGAGGCGTGCTGCAGCTTCCAGGAGGCGGTGGCCTCTGCTCTGCATGCGTTTAACGGCAGCACAGCTTTCTGGACACCTGGGAGGCTAGCCGGGGCACCCTGCTCCCAGCAGGAACACTGAGTACCCCCAGGTGCACCTGGGTCTGCTAAGCAACATCCAGGCCCGTAGCCCTTCAGAGCCCCCTGTGTGCAGGCCGAGCGTAGGGAAACGCACTGCCCTCTCCTTCGGAGCAGCTTAGTTTCCTCCGCACGCGCACACGTTCGCGAACACCGTTCTGGCACGTCCCACGTGGCGCGGAGGTCTTACGGAGTGCCCTAATCGGAGCTGCCCTCAGAGGAGCCCTCGTCTTCGCGTTTCATTCATGACCTCATGACTGAAGTCACCGGGCCTCCTAGAGGACGGCGGCTTGGGTTCTTACTGCACTTTAAGTACTGTTCCTTCTGCGGCACTGCAGGCAGCCCCAGGCCCAGAGGAGCAGCTACAGTGTTCCTCGGTTGAGACAGTTCGCCGGATGCGGGACTCCCTACTTCGAAAAGTTGATTCAGGGAAGGAAACGCAGGGTAACCGGTGTCTATTGGGACTCCTTAGAAGCCACAGGGATGTACGCTGAGTGTGCCCATGAAAATGGGGGCCTGCTGAAACTAGCCCTGCTTTCCCATTTTGCGGGCGGAATTCATGCCTGCCTTGAAGCTACCTGACATTCCCGGCTCCTGACAGGCCAGTGAGCCCTGGAAGAATGCTTCGGGGAAAATTATGAGTTTGCTCTCTCTAAACCAGGGGCTTCCGTGGTCGCAGCTCGGTCCGCATGACAGGCTCTAGAGCGAAAGGGAACCTCGAAGTGAGAACTCGCCTCCAGGTTAGGCCCTGAGTAGCCGTGCAGAAAGGGAGGTATGCAGCTGTTTCACGAGTTCTCAGTCGCTTATGTCCTTTATTTTAAAGGAAGTACGCGTCCGGGGACTCCTAGGCCCCACGGGTGTGCATCGTTTTCCCTCCGAGGTCACTGAGTGCCTCCAGACACCTGTGGGCTGGCGGAGCAACGTCGAGGTCCATTGGTTGATCCCCTGGAGGACCTCTGTGCCTGCCGAGTGATGGGCAACAACACACTGCGCGTTCCTTGAGGAGCGCTACATCTCCAGAGCCCTCGAACGCCCTCGGGACAACATGGCTGGTGAGTGCGAAGTACCCAGGAAGACTCAGTCATGGCCCTTCTGTGAGCTGCCATGAGAGAAAACTGTGCTTGGAACACTGCGAGGCCCGCCCTGGTACCTGAAGTCACTCTGCTCGAGGAGAAAGTCAGCATCTTAGCACGCTGTGTTGCTACCGGCACACCCAGCATGAACCCATGCCTGGAAGTAAGGCCCTGATTCGCCGTGCAGAAGCGGAGGCATGCTGCAGCTTCCAGGAGGTGGTGGCCTCTGCTCTGCATGCCTTTAACGGCAGCACAGCTTTCTGGACACCTGGGAGGCTAGCCGGGGCACCCTGCTCTCAGCAGGAACACTGAGTACCCCCAGGTGCACCTGGGTCTGCTAAGCAACATCCAGGCCCGTAGCCCTTCAGAGCCCCTGTGTTCAGGCCGAGCGTAGGGAAACGCACTGCCCTCTCCTTCGGAGCAGCTTAGTTTCCTCCGCACGCGCACACGTTCGCGAACACCGTTCTGGCACGTCCCACGGGGCGCGGAGGTCTTACGCGGTGCCCTAATCGGAGCTGCCCTCAGAGGAGCCCTCGTCTTCGCGTTCCATCCAGGACCTCCTGACTGAAGTCACCGGGCCCCCTAGAGTACGGCGGCTTGGGTTCTTACTGCACTTCAAGTCCTGTTCCTTCTGCGGCACTGCAGGCAGCCCCAGGCCCAGAGGAGCAGCTACGGCGTTCCTCGGTTGAGACAGTTCGCCGGATGAGGGACTCCCTACTTCGATAAGTTAATTCAGGGAAGGAAACGCAGGGTAACCGTTGTCTCTTGGGACTCGTTAGAAGCCACAGGGATGTACGCTGAGTGTGCCCATGAAAACGGGGGCCTGCTGGAACTAGCCCTGCTTTCCCATTTTGAGGGCGGCATTCATGCCTGCCTTGAAGCTACCTGACATTCCCGGCTCCCGACAGGCCAGTGAGCCCTGGAAGAATGCTTCGGGGAAAATTATGAGTTTGCTCTCTCTAAACCAGGGGTTCCGTGGTCGCAGCTCGGTCCGCATGACAGGCTCTAGAGCGAAAGGGAACCGCGACGTGAGAATTCGCCTCCAGGTTAGGCCTTGAGTAGCCATGCAGAAAGGGAGGCATGCAGCTGTTTCCACGAGTTCTCAGTCACTTATGTCCTTTAGTTTAAAGGAAGTACGCGTCCGGGGACTCCTAGGCCCCACGGGTGTGCATCGTTTTCCCTCCGAGGTCACTGAGTGCCTCCAGACACCTGTGGGCTGGCGGAGCAACGTCGAGGTCCATTGGTTGATCCCCCGGAGGACCTCTGTGCCTGCCGAGTGCTGGGCAGCAACACACTGCGTGTTCCTTGAGGAGCGCTACATCTCCAGAGCCCTCGAACGCCCTCGGGAGAACATGGCTGGTGAGTGCGAAATACCCAGGAAGACTCAGTCATGGCCCTTGTGTGAGCTGCCATGAGAGAACACTGTGCTTCGAACACTGCGAGGCCCACCCTCGTACCTGAAGTCACTCTGCTCGAGGAGAAAGTCAGCATCTTAGCACGCTGTGTCGCTACCGGCACACCCAACATGAACCCATGCCTGGAAGGAAGGCCCTGATTTGCCGTGCAGAAGCGGAGGCGTGCTGCAGCTTCCAGGAGGCGGTGGCCTCTGCTCTGCATGCCTTTAACGGCAGCACAGCTTTCTGGACACCTGGGAGGCTAGCCGGGGCACCCTGCTCCCAGCAGGAACACTGAGTACCCCCAGGTGCACCTGGGTCTGCTAAGCAACACCCAGGCCCGTAGCCCTTCAGAGCCCCCTGTGTGCAGGCCGAGCGTAGGGAAACGCACTACCCTCTCCTTCGGAGCAGCTTAGTTTCCTCCGCAGGCGCACACGTTCGCGAACACCGTTCTGGCACGTCCCACGTGGCCCGGTGGTCTTACGCGGTGCCCTAATCGGACCTGCCCTCAGAGGAGCCCTCGTCTTCGCGTTTCATTCAGGACATCATGTCTGAAGTCACCGTGCCTCCTAGAGGACGGCGGCTTGGGTTCTTACTGCACTTAAAGTGCTGTTCCTTCTGCGGCACTGCAGGCAGCCCCAGGCCCAGAGGAGCAGCTACGGCGTTCCTCGGTTGAGACAGTTCGCTGGATGCGGGACTCCCTACTTCGATAATTTAATTCAGGGAAGGAAACGCAGGGTAACCGTTGTCTCTTGGGACTCGTTAGAAGCCACAGGGATGTACGCTGAGTGTGCCCATGAAAACGGGGGCCTGCTGGAACTAGCCCTGCTTTCCCATTTTGAGGGCGGCATTCATGCCTGCCTTGAAGCTACCTGACATTCCCGGCTCCCGACAGTCCAGTGAGCCCTGGAAGAATGCTTCGGGGAAAATTATGAGTTTGCTCTCTCTAAACCAGGGTCTTCCGTGGTCGCAGCTCGGTCCGCATGACAGGCTCTAGAGCGAAAGGGAACCGCGACGTGAGAACTCGCCTCCAGGTTAGGCCTTGAGTAGCCATGCAGAAAGGGAGGCATGCAGCTGTTTCCACGAGTTCTCAGTCGCTTATGTCCTTTAGTTTAAAGGAAGTACGCGTCCGGGGACTCCTAGGCCCCACGGGTGTGCATCGTTTTCCCTCCGAGGTCACTGAGTGCCTCCAGACACCTGTGGGCTGGCGGAGCAACGTCGAGGTCCATTGGTTGATCCCCCGGAGGACCTCTGTGCCTGCCGAGTGCTGGGCAGCAACACACTGCGCGTTCCTTGAGGAGCGCTACATCTCCAGAGCCCTCGAACGCCCTCGGGACAACATGGCTGGTGAGTGTGAAATACCCAGGAAGACTCAGTCATGGCCCTTGTGTGAGCTGCCATGAGAGAACACTGTGCTTGGAACACTGTGAGGCCCACCCTCGTACCTGAAGTCACTCTGCTCGAGGAGAAAGTCAGCATCTTAGCACGCTGTGTCGCTACCGGCACACCTAACATGAACCCATGCCTGGAAGGAAGGCCCTGATTTGCCGTGCAGAAGCGGAGGCGTGCTGCAGCTTCCAGGAGGCGGTGGCCTCTGATCTGCATGCCTTTAACGGCAGCACAGCTTTCTGGACACCTGGGAGGCTAGCCGGGGCACCCTGCTCCCAGCAGGAACACTGAGTACCCACAGGTGCACCTGGGTCTGCTAAGCAACATCCAGGCCCCTAGCCGTTCAGAGCCCCCTGTGTGCAGGCCGAGCGTAGGGAAACGCACTGCCCTCTCCTTCGGAGCAGCTTAGTTTCCTCCGCACGCGCACACGTTCGCGAACACCGTTCTGGCACGTCCCACGTGGCCCGGTGGTCTTACGCGGTGCCCTAATCGGACCTGCCCTCAGAGGAGCCCTCGTCTTCGCGTTTCATTCAGGACATCATGTCTGAAGTCACCGTGCCTCCTAGAGGACGGCGGCTTGGGTTCTTACTGCACTTTAAGTACTGTTCCTTCTGCGGCACTGCAGGCAGCCCCAGGCACAGAGGAGCAGCTACAGTGTTCCTCGGTTGAGACAGTTCGCCGGATGCGGGACTCCCTACTTCGAAAAGGTGATTCAGGGAAGGAAACGCACGGTAACCGGTGTCTATTGGGACTCCTTAGAAGCCACAGGGATGTACGCTGAGTGTGCCCATGAAAATGGGGGCCTGCTGAAACTAGCCCTGCTTTCCCATTTTGCGGGCGGAATTCATGCCTGCCTTGAAGCTACCTGACATTCCCGGCTCCTGACAGGCCAGTGAGCCCTGGAAGAATGCTTCGGGGAAAATTATGAGTTTGCTCTCTCTAAACCAGGGGCTTCCATGGCCGCAGCTCGGTCCGCATGACAGGCTCTAGAGCGAAAGGGAACCTCGAAGTGAGAACTCGCCTCCAGGTTAGGCCCTGAGTAGCCGTGCAGAAAGGGAGGTATGCAGCTGTTTCACGAGTTCTCAGTCGCTTATGTCCTTTATTTTAAAGGAAGTACGCGTCCGGGGACTCCTAGGCCCCACGGGTGTGCATCGTTTTCCCTCCGAGGTCACTGAGTGCCTCCAGACACCTGTGGGCCGGCGGAGCAACGTCGAGGTCCATTGGTTGATCCCCCGGAGGACCTCTGTGCCTGCCGAGTGCTAGGCAACAACACACTGCGCGTTCCTTGAGGAGCGCTACATATCCAGAGCCCTCGAACGCCTTCGGGACAACATGGCTGGTGAGTGCGAAGTACCCAGGAAGACTCTGTCATGGCCCTTGTGTGAGTTGCCATGAGAGAACACTGTGCTTGGAACACTGCGAGGCCCGACCTCGTACCTGAAGTCACTCTGCTCGAGGAGAAAGTCAGCATCTTAGCACGCTGTGTTGCTACCGGCACACCCTGCATGAACCCATGCCTGGAAGTAAGGCCCTGATTTGCCGTGCAGAAGCGGAGGCGTGCTGCAGCTTCCAGGAGGCGGTGGCCTCTGCTCTACATGCCTTTAACGGCAGCACAGCTTTCTGGACACCTGGGAGGCTAGCCGGGGCACCCTGCTCCCAGCAGGAACACTGAGTACCCCCAGGTGCACCTGGGTCTGCTAAGCAACATCCAGGCCCGTAGCCCATCAGAGCCCCCTGTGTGCAGGCCGAGCGTAGGGAAACGCACTGCCCTCTCCTTCGGAGCAGCTTAGTTTCCTCCGCACGCGCACACGTTCGCGAACACCGTTCTGGCACGTCCCACGTGGCGCGGAGGTCTTACGGAGTGCCCTAATCGGAGCTGCCCTCAGAGGAGCCCTCGTCTTCGCGTTCCATCCTGGACCTCATAACTGAAGTCACCGGGCCTCCTAGAGGACGGCGGCTTGGGTTCTTACTGCACATCAAGTCCTGTTCCTTCTGCGGCAGTGCAGGCAGCCCCAGGCCCAGAGGAGCAGCTACGGCGTTCCTCGGTTGAGACAGTTCGCCGGATGCGGGACTCCCTACTTCGATAAGTTAATTCAGGGAAGGAAACGCAGGGTAACCGGTGTCTCTTGGGACTCGTTAGAAGCCACAGGGATGTACGCTGAGTGTGCCCATGAAAACGGGGGCCTGCTGGAACTAGCCCTGCTTTCCCATTTTGAGGGTGGCATTCATGCCTGCCTTGAAGCTACCTGACATTCCCGGCTCCCGACAGGCCAGTGAGCCCTGGAAGAATGCTTCGGGGAAAATTATGAGTTTGCTCTCTCCAAACCAGGGGCTTCCGTGGTCGCAGCTCGGTCCGCATGACAGGCTCTATAGCGAAACGGAACCTCGACGTGAGAACTCGCCTCCAGGTTAGGCCCTGAGTAGCCATGCAGAAAGGGAGGCATGCAGCTGTTTCCACGAGTTCTCAGTCGCTTATGTCCTTTAGTTTAAAGGAAGTACGCGTCCGGGGACTCCTAGGCCCCACGGGTGTGCATCGTTTTCCCTCCGAGGTCACTGAGTGCCTCCAGACACCTGTGGGCCGGCGGAGCAACGTTGAGGTCCATTGGTTGATCCCCCGGAGGACCTCTGTGCCTGCCGAGTGCTGGGCAGCAACACACTGCGCATTCTTTGAGGAGCGCTACATCTCCAGAGCCCTCGAACGCCCTCGGGACAACATGGCTGGTGAGTGCGAAGTACCCAGGAAGACTCAGTCATGGCCCTTGTGTGAGCTGCCATGAGAGAAAACTGTGCTTGGAACACTGCGAGGCCCACCCTCGTACCTGAAGTCACTCTGCTCGAGGAGAAAGTCAGCATCTTAGCACGCTGTGTCGCTACCGGCACACCCAACATGAACCCATGCCTGGAAGTAAGGCCCTGATTTGCCGTGCAGAAGCGGAGGCGTGCTGCAGCTTCCAGGAGGCGGTGGCCTCTGCTCTGCATGCCTTTAACGGCAGCACAGCTTTCTGGACACCTGGGAGGCTAGCCGGGGCACCCTGCTCCCAGCAGGAACACTGAGTACCCCCAGGTGCACCTGGGTCTGCTAAGCAACATCCAGGCCCGTAGCCCTTCAGAGCCCCCTGTGTGCAGGCCGAGCGTAGGGAAACGCACTGCCCTCTCCTTCGGAGCAGCTTAGTTTCCTCCGCACGCGCACACGTTCGCGAGCACCGTTCTGGCACGTCCCACGTGGCGCGGAGGTCTTACGGAGTGCCCTAATCGGAGCTGCCCTCAGAGGAGCCCTCGTCTTCGCGTTTCATTCATGACCTCATGACTGAAGTCACCGGGCCTCCTAGAGGATGGCGGCTTGGGTTCTTACTGCACTTTAAGTACTGTTCCTTCTGCGGCACTGCAGGCAGCCCCAGGCACAGAGGAGCAGCTACAGTGTTCCTCGGTTGAGACAGTTCGCCGGATGCGGGACTCCCTACTTCGAAAAGGTGATTCAGGGAAGGAAACGCAGGGTAACCGGTGTCTATTGGGACTCCTTAGAAGCCACAGGGATGTACGCTGAGTGTGCCCATGAAAATGGGGGCCTGCTGAAACTAGCCCTTCTTTCCCATTTTGCGGGCGGAATTCATGCCTGCCTTGAAGCTACCTGACATTCCCGGCTCCTGACAGGCCAGTGAGCCCTGGAAGAATGCTTCGGGGAAAATTATGAGTTTGCTCTCTCTAAACCAGGGGCTTCCATGGCCGCAGCTCGGTCCGCATGACAGGCTCTAGAGCGAAAGGGAAAATCGAAGTGAGAACTCGCCTCCAGGTTAGGCCCTGAGTAGCCGTGCAGAAAGGGAGGTATGCAGCTGTTTCACGAGTTCTCAGTCGCTTATGTCCTTTATTTTAAAGGAAGTACGCGTCCGGGGACTCCTAGGCCCCACGGGTGTGCATCGTTTTCCCTCCGAGGTCACTGAGTGCCTCCAGACACCTGTGGGCCGGCGGAGCAACGTCGAGGTCCATTGGTTGATCCCCCGGAGGACCTCTGTGCCTGCCGAGTGCTAGGCAACAACACACTGCGCGTTCCTTGAGGAGCGCTACATATCCAGAGCCCTCGAACGCCTTCGGGACAACATGGCTGGTGAGTGCGAAGTACCCAGGAAGACTCTGTCATGGCCCTTGTGTGAGTTGCCATGAGAGAACACTGTGCTTGGAACACTGCGAGGCCCGACCTCGTACCTGAAGTCACTCTGCTCGAGGAGAAAGTCAGCATCTTAGCACGCTGTGTTGCTACCGGCACACCCTGCATGAACCCATGCCTGGAAGTAAGGCCCTGATTTGCCGTGCAGAAGCGGAGGCGTGCTGCAGCTTCCAGGAGGCGGTGGCCTCTGCTCTACATGCCTTTAACGGCAGCACAGCTTTCTGGACACCTGGGAGGCTAGCCGGGGCACCCTGCTCCCAGCAGGAACACTGAGTACCCCCAGGTGCACCTGGGTCTGCTAAGCAACATCCAGGCCCGTAGCCCATCAGAGCCCCCTGTGTGCAGGCCGAGCGTAGGGAAACGCACTGCCCTCTCCTTCGGAGCAGCTTAGTTTCCTCCGCACGCGCACACGTTCGCGAACACCGTTCTGGCACGTCCCACGTGGCGCGGAGGTCTTACGGAGTGCCCTAATCGGAGCTGCCCTCAGAGGAGCCCTCGTCTTCGCGTTCCATCCTGGACCTCATAACTGAAGTCACCGGGCCTCCTAGAGGACGGCGGCTTGGGTTCTTACTGCACATCAAGTCCTGTTCCTTCTGCGGCACTGCAGGCAGCCCCAGGCCCAGAGGAGCAGCTACGGCGTTCCTCGGTTGAGACAGTTCACCGGATGCGGGACTCCCTACTTCGATAAGTTAATTCAGGGAAGGAAACGCAGGGTAACCGGTGTCTCTTGGGACTCGTTAGAAGCCACAGGGATGTACGCTGAGTGTGCCCATGAAAATGGGGGCCTGCTGGAACTAGCCCTGCTTTCCCATTTTGAGGGCGGCATTCATGCCTGCCTTGAAGCTACCTGATATTCCCGGCTCCTGACACGCCAGTGAGCCCTGGAAGAATGCTTCGGGGAAAATTATGAGTTTGCTCTCTCCAAACCAGGGGCTTCCGTGGTCGCAGCTCGGTCCGCATGACAGGCTCTATAGCGAAACGGAACCTCGACGTGAGAACTCGCCTCCAGGTTAGGCCCTGAGTAGCCATGCAGAAAGGGAGGCATGCAGCTGTTTCCACGAGTTCTCAGTCGCTTATGTCCTTTAGTTTAAAGGAAGTACGCGTCCGGGGACTCCTAGGCCCCACGGGTGTGCATCGTTTTCCCTCCGAGGTCACTGAGTGCCTCCAGACACCTGTGGGCCGGCGGAGCAACGTTGAGGTCCATTGGTTGATCCCCCGGAGGACCTCTGTGCCTGCCGAGTGCTGGGCAGCAACACACTGCGCATTCTTTGAGGAGCGCTACATCTCCAGAGCCCTCGAACGCCCTCGGGACAACATGGCTGGTGAGTGCGAAGTACCCAGGAAGACTCAGTCATGGCCCTTGTGTGAGCTGCCATGAGAGAAAACTGTGCTTGGAACACTGCGAGGCCCACCCTCGTACCTGAAGTCACTCTGCTCGAGGAGAAAGTCAGCATCTTAGCACGCTGTGTCGCTACCGGCACACCCAACATGAACCCATGCCTGGAAGTAAGGCCCTGATTTGCCGTGCAGAAGCGGAGGCGTGCTGCAGCTTCCAGGAGGCGGTGGCCTCTGCTCTGCATGCCTTTAACGGCAGCACAGCTTTCTGGACACCTGGGAGGCTAGCCGGGGCACCCTGCTCCCAGCAGGAACACTGAGTACCCCCAGGTGCACCTGGGTCTGCTAAGCAACATCCAGGCCCGTAGCCCTTCAGAGCCCCCTGTGTGCAGGCCGAGCGTAGGGAAACGCACTGCCCTCTCCTTCGGAGCAGCTTAGTTTCCTCCGCACGCGCACACGTTCGCGAGCACCGTTCTGGCACGTCCCACGTGGCGCGGAGGTCTTACGGAGTGCCCTAATCGGAGCTGCCCTCAGAGGAGCCCTCGTCTTCGCGTTTCATTCATGACCTCATGACTGAAGTCACCGGGCCTCCTAGAGGATGGCGGCTTGGGTTCTTACTGCACTTTAAGTACTGTTCCTTCTGCGGCACTGCAGGCAGCCCCAGGCACAGAGGAGCAGCTACAGTGTTCCTCGGTTGAGACAGTTCGCCGGATGCGGGACTCCCTACTTCGAAAAGGTGATTCAGGGAAGGAAACGCAGGGTAACCGGTGTCTATTGGGACTCCTTAGAAGCCACAGGGATGTACGCTGAGTGTGCCCATGAAAATGGGGGCCTGCTGAAACTAGCCCTTCTTTCCCATTTTGCGGGCGGAATTCATGCCTGCCTTGAAGCTACCTGACATTCCCGGCTCCTGACAGGCCAGTGAGCCCTGGAAGAATGCTTCGGGGAAAATTATGAGTTTGCTCTCTCTAAACCAGGGGCTTCCATGGCCGCAGCTCGGTCCGCATGACAGGCTCTAGAGCGAAAGGGAAAATCGAAGTGAGAACTCGCCTCCAGGTTAGGCCCTGAGTAGCCGTGCAGAAAGGGAGGTATGCAGCTGTTTCACGAGTTCTCAGTCGCTTATGTCCTTTATTTTAAAGGAAGTACGCGTCCGGGGACTCCTAGGCCCCACGGGTGTGCATCGTTTTCCCTCCGAGGTCACTGAGTGCCTCCAGACACCTGTGGGCCGGCGGAGCAACGTCGAGGTCCATTGGTTGATCCCCCGGAGGACCTCTGTGCCTGCCGAGTGCTAGGCAACAACACACTGCGCGTTCCTTGAGGAGCGCTACATATCCAGAGCCCTCGAACGCCTTCGGGACAACATGGCTGGTGAGTGCGAAGTACCCAGGAAGACTCTGTCATGGCCCTTGTGTGAGTTGCCATGAGAGAACACTGTGCTTGGAACACTGCGAGGCCCGACCTCGTACCTGAAGTCACTCTGCTCGAGGAGAAAGTCAGCATCTTAGCACGCTGTGTTGCTACCGGCACACCCTGCATGAACCCATGCCTGGAAGTAAGGCCCTGATTTGCCGTGCAGAAGCGGAGGCGTGCTGCAGCTTCCAGGAGGCGGTGGCCTCTGCTCTACATGCCTTTAACGGCAGCACAGCTTTCTGGACACCTGGGAGGCTAGCCGGGGCACCCTGCTCCCAGCAGGAACACTGAGTACCCCCAGGTGCACCTGGGTCTGCTAAGCAACATCCAGGCCCGTAGCCCATCAGAGCCCCCTGTGTGCAGGCCGAGCGTAGGGAAACGCACTGCCCTCTCCTTCGGAGCAGCTTAGTTTCCTCCGCACGCGCACACGTTCGCGAACACCGTTCTGGCACGTCCCACGTGGCGCGGAGGTCTTACGGAGTGCCCTAATCGGAGCTGCCCTCAGAGGAGCCCTCGTCTTCGCGTTCCATCCTGGACCTCATAACTGAAGTCACCGGGCCTCCTAGAGGACGGCGGCTTGGGTTCTTACTGCACATCAAGTCCTGTTCCTTCTGCGGCACTGCAGGCAGCCCCAGGCCCAGAGGAGCAGCTACGGCGTTCCTCGGTTGAGACAGTTCACCGGATGCGGGACTCCCTACTTCGATAAGTTAATTCAGGGAAGGAAACGCAGGGTAACCGGTGTCTCTTGGGACTCGTTAGAAGCCACAGGGATGTACGCTGAGTGTGCCCATGAAAATGGGGGCCTGCTGGAACTAGCCCTGCTTTCCCATTTTGAGGGCGGCATTCATGCCTGCCTTGAAGCTACCTGATATTCCCGGCTCCTGACACGCCAGTGAGCCCTGGAAGAATGCTTCGGGGAAAATTATGAGTTTGCTCTCTCTAAACCAGGGGCTTCCGTGGTCGCAGCTCGGTCCGCATGACAGGCTCTAGAGCGAAAGGGAACCTCGAAGTGAGAACTCGCCTCCAGGTTAGGCCCTGAGTAGCCGTGCAGAAAGGGAGGTATGCAGCTGTTTCATGAGTTCTCAGTCGCTTATGTCCTTTATTTTAAAGGAAGTACGCGTCCGGGGACTCCTAGGCCCCACGGGTGTGCATCGTTTTCCCTCCGAGGTCACTGAGTGCCTCCAGACACATGTGGGCTGGCGGAGCAACGTCGAGGTCCATTGGTTGATCCCCTGGAGGACCTCTGTGCCTGCCGTGTGCTGGGCAACAACACACTACGCGTTGCTTGAGGAGCGCTACATATCCAGAGCCCTCGAACGCCCTCGGGACAACATGGCTGGTGAGTGCGAAGTACCCAGGAAGACTCAGTCATGGCCCTTCTGTGAGCTGCCATGAGAGAAAACTGTGCTTGGAACACTGCGATGCCCGCCCTGGTACCTGAAGTCACTCTGCTCGAGGAGAAAGTCAGCATCTTAGCACGCTGTGTTGCTACCGGCACACCCAGCATGAACCCATGCCTGGAAGTAAGGCCCTGATTCGCCGTGAAGAAGCGGAGGCATGCTGCAGCTTCCAGGAGGTGGTGGCCTCTGCTCTGCATGCCTTTAACGGCAGCACAGCTTTCTGGACACCTGGGAGGCTAGCCGGGGCACCCTGCTCTCAGCAGGAACACTGAGTACCCCCAGGTGCACCTGGGTCTGCTAAGCAACATCCAGGCCCGTAGCCCTTCAGAGCCCCTGTGTGCAGGCCGAGCGTAGGGAAACGCACTGCCCTCTCCTTCGGAGCAGCTTAGTTTCCTCCGCACTCGCACACGTTCGCGAACACCGTTCTGGCACGTCCCACGTGGCGCGGAGGTCTTACGCGGTGCCCTAATCGGAGCTGCCCTCAGAGGAGCCCTCGTCTTCGCGTTCCATCCAGGACCTCATGACTGAAGTCACCGGGCCCCCTAGAGTACGGCGGCTTGGGTTCTTACTGCACTTCAAGTCCTGTTCCTTCTGCGGCACTGCAGGCAGCCCCAGGCCCAGAGGAGCAGCTACGGCGTTCCTCGGTTGAGACAGTTCGCCGGATGCGGGACTCACTACTTCGATATGTTAATTCAGGGAAGGAAACGCAGGGTAACCGGTGTCTCTTGGGACTCCTTAGAAGCCACAGGGATGTACGCTGAGTGTGCCCATGAAAACGGGGGCCTGCTGGAACTAGCCCTGCTTTCCCATTTTGAGGGCGGCATTCATGCCTGCCTTGAAGCTACCTGACATCCCCGGCTCCCGACAGGCCAGTGAGCCCTGGAAGAATGCTTCGGGGAAAATCATGAGTTTGCTCTCTCTAAACCAGGGGCTTCCGTGGTCGCAGCTCGGTCCGCATGACAGGCTCTAGAGCGAAAGGGAACCGCGACGTGAGAATTCGCCTCCAGGTTAGGCCTTGAGTAGCCATGCAGAAAGGGAGGCATGCAGCTGTTTCCACGAGTTCTCAGTCGCTTATGTCCTTTAGTTTAAAGGAAGTACGCGTCCGGGGACTCCTAGGCCCCACGGGTGTGCATCGTTTTCCCTCCGAGGTCACTGAGTGCCTCCAGACACCTGTGGGCCGGCGGAGCAACGTCGAGGTCCATTGGTTGATCCCCCGGAGGACCTCTGTGCCTGCCGAGTGCTGGGCAGCAACACACTGCGCGTTCCTTGAGGAGCGCTACATCTCCAGAGCCCTCGAACGCCCTCGAGACAACATGGCTGGTGAGTGCGAAGTACCCAGGAAGACTCAGTCATGGCCCTTGTGTGAGCTGCCATGAGAGAAAACTGTGCTTGGAACACTGCGAGGCCCACCCTCGTACCTGAAGTCACTCTGCTCGTGGATAAAGTCAGCATCTTAGCACGCTGTGTCGCTACCGGCACACCCAACATGAACCCATGCCTGGAAGTAAGGCCATGATTTGCCGTGCAGAAGCGGAGGCGTGCTGCAGCTTCCAGGAGGCGGTGGCCTCTGCTCTGCATGCCTTTAACGGTAGCACAGCTTTCTGGACACCTGCGAGGCTAGCCGGGGCACCCTGCTCCCAGCAGGAACACTGAGTACCCCCAGGTGCACCTGGGTCTGCTAAGCAACATCCAGGCCCGTAGCCCTTCAGAGTCCCCTGTGTGCAGGCCGAGCGTAGGGAAACGCACTGCCCTCTCCTTCGGAGCAGCTTAGTTTCCTCCGCACTCGCACACGTTCGCGAACACCGTTCTGGCACGTCCAACGTGGCCCGGTGGTCTTACGCGGTGCCCTAATCGGACCTGCCCTCAGAGGAGCCCTCGTCTTCGCATTTCATTCAGGACCTCATGACTGAAGTCACCGTGCCTCCTAGAGGACGGCGGCTTGAGTTCTTACTGCAGTTTAAGTACTGTTCCTTCTGCGGCACTGCAGGCAGCCCCAGGCCCAGAGGAGCAGCTACGGCGTTCCTCGGTTGAGACAGTTCGCCGGATGCGGGACTCCCTACTTCGATAAGTTAATTCAGGGAAGGAAACGCAGGGTAACCGGTGTCTCTTGGGACTCGTTAGAAGCCACAAGTATGTATGCTGAGTGTGCCATTGAAAATGGGGGCCTGCTGGAACTAACACTGCTTTCCCATTTTGAGGGCGGCATTCATGCCTGCCTTGAAGCTACCTGATATTCCCGGCTCCCGACAGGCCAGTGAGCCCTGGAAGAATGCTTCGGGGAAAATTATGAGTTTGCTCTCTCTAAACCAGGGGCTTCCGTGGCCGCAGCTCGGTCTGCATGACAGGCTCTAGAGCGAAAGGGAACCTCGAAGTGAGAACTCGCCTCCAGGTTAGGCCCTGAGTAGACGTGCAGAAAGGAAGGCATGTAGCTGTTTCACGAGTTCTCAGTCGCTTATGTCCTTTATTTTAAAGGAAGTACGCGTCCGGGGACTCCTAGGCCCCACAGGTGTGCATCGTTTTCCCTCCGAGGTCACTGAGTGACTCCAGACACCTGTGGGCCGGCGGAGCAATGTCGAGGTCCATTGGTTGATCCCCCGGAGGACCTCTGTGCCTGCCGACTGCTGGGCAGCAACACACTGCGCGTTCCTTGAGGAGCGCTACATATCCAGAGCCCTCGAACGCCCTCGGGACAACATGGCTGGTGAGTGCAAAGTACCCAGGAAGACTCAGTCATGGCCCTTCTGTGAGCTGCCATGAGAGAAAACTGTGCTTGGAACACTGCGAGGCCGCCCTGGTACCTGAAGTCACTCTGCTCGAGGAGAAAGTCAGCATCTTAGCACGCTGTGTCGCTACCGGCACACCCAGCATGAACCCATGCCTGGAAGTAAGGCCCTGATTCGCCGTGCAGAAGCGGAGGCATGCTGCAGCTTCCAGGAGGTGGTGGCCTCTGCTCTGCATGCCTTTAACGGCAGCACAGCTTTCTGGACACCTGGGAGGCTAGCCGGGGCACCCTGCTCTCAGCAGGAACACTGAGTACCCCCAGGTGCACCTGGGTCTGCTAAGCAACATCCAGGCCCGTAGCCCTTCAGAGCCCCCTGTGTGCAGGCCGAGTGTAGGGAAACGCACTGCCCTCTCCTTCGGAGCAGCTTAGTTTCCTCCACACTCGCACACTTTCGCGAACACCGTTCTGGCACGTCCCACGTGGCGCGGAGGTCTTACGCGGTGCCCTAATCAGAGCTGCCCTCAGAGGAGCCCTCGTCTTCGCGTTCCATCCAGGACCTCCTGACTGAAGTCACCGGGCCCCCTAGAGTACGGCGGCTTGGGTTCTTACTGCACTTCAAGTCCTGTTCCTTCTGCAGCACTGCAGGCAGCCCCAGGCCCAGAGGAGCAGCTACGGCGTTCCTCGGTTGAGACAGTTCGCCGGATGCGGGACTCCCTACTTCGATAAGTTAATTCAGGGAAGGAAACGCAGGGTAACCGTTGTCTCTTGGGACTCGTTAGAAGCCACAGGGATGTACGCTGAGTGTGCCCATGAAAACGGGGGCCTGCTGGAACTAGCCCTGCTTTCCCATTTTGAGGGCGGCATTCATGCCTGCCTTGAAGCTACCTGACATTCCCGGCTCCCGACAGGCCAGTGAGCCCTGGAAGAATGCTTCGGGGAAAATTATGAGTTTGCTCTCTCCAAACCAGTGGCTTCCGTGGTCGCAGCTCGGTCCGCATGACAGGCTCTAGAGCGAAAGGGAACCGCGACGTGAGAATTCGCCTCCAGGTTAGGCCTTGAGTAGCCATGCAGAAAGGGAGGCATGCAGCTGTTTCCACGAGTAATCAGTCGCTTATGTCCTTTAGTTTAAAGGAAGTACGCGTCCGGGGACTCCTAGGCCCCACGGGTGTGCATCGTTTTCCCTCCGAGGTCACTGAGTGCCTCCAGACACCTGTGGGCCGGCGGAGCAACGTCGAGGTCCATTGGTTGATCCCCCGGAGGACCTCTGTGCCTGCCGAGTGCTGGGCAGCAACACAGTGCGCGTTCCTTGAGGAGCGCTACATATCCAGAGCCCTCGAACGCCCTCGGGACAACATGGCTGGTGAGTGCGAAGTACCCAGGAAGACTCAGTCATGGCCCTTGTGTGAGCTGCCATGAGAGAAAACTGTGCTTGGAACACTGCGAGGCCCACCCTCATACCTGAAGTCACTCTGCTCGTGGAGAAAGTCAGCATCTTAGCACGCTGTGTCGCTACCGGCACACCCAACATGAACCCATGCCTGGAAGGAAGGCCCTGATTTGCCGTGCAGAAGCGGAGGCGTGCTGCAGCTTCCAGGAGGCGGTGACCTCTGCTCTGCATGCCTTTAACGGTAGCACAGCTTTCTGGACACCTGCGAGGCTAGCCGGGGCACCCTGCTCCCAGCAGGAACACTGAGTACCCCCAGGTGCACCTGGGTCTGCTAAGCAACATCCAGGCCCCTAGCCGTTCAGAGCCCCCTGTGTGCAGGCCGAGCGTAGGGAAACGCACTGCCCTCTCCTTCGGAGCAGCTTAGTTTCCTGCGCACGTGCACACATTCGCGAACACCGTTCTGGCACGTCCAACGTGGCCCGGTGGCCTTACGCGGTGCCCTAATCGGACCTGCCCTCAGAGGAGCCCTCGTCTTCGCATTTCATTCAGGACCTCATGACTGAAGTCACCGTGCCTCCTAGAGGACGGCGGCTTGAGTTCTTACTGCAGTTTAAGTACTGTTCCTTCTGCGGCACTGCAGGCAGCCCCAGGCCCAGAGGAGCAGCTACGGCGTTCCTTGGTTGAGACAGTTCGCCGGATGCGGGACTCCCTACTTCGATAAGTTAATTCAGGGAAGGAAACGCAGGGTAGCCGGTGTCTGTTGGGACTCGTTAGAAGCCACAGGGATGTACGCTGAGTGTGCCCATGAAAATGGGGGCCTGCTGGGACTAGCCCTGCTTTTCCATTTTGAGGGCGGCATTCATGCCTGCCTTGAAGCTACCTGACATTCCCGGCTCCCGACAGGCCAGTGAGCCCTGGAAGAATGCTTCGGGGAAAATTATGAGTTTGCTCTCTCTAAACCAGGGGCTT
The DNA here is from genome assembly GCF_039906515.1 of Pseudorca crassidens. Classification (NCBI taxonomy): domain Eukaryota; kingdom Metazoa; phylum Chordata; class Mammalia; order Artiodactyla; family Delphinidae; genus Pseudorca; species Pseudorca crassidens. The sequence goes on along the minus strand of NC_090308.1, from coordinate 90,261,029 downwards.
CCGTGGTCGCAGCTCGGTCCGCATGACAGGCTCTATAGCGAAAGGGAACCTCGACGTGAGAACTCGCCTCCAGGTTAGGCCCTGAGTAGCCATGCAGAAAGGGAGGCATGCAGCTGTTTCCACGAGTTCTCAGTCACTTATGTCCTTCAGTTTAAAGGAAGTACGCGTCCGGGGACTCCTAGGCCACACGGGTGTGCATCGTTTTCCCTCCGAGGTCACTGAGTGCCTCCAGACACCTGTGGGCCGGCGGAGCAACGTCGAGGTCCATTGGTTGATCCCCCGGAGGACCTCTGTGCCTGCCAAGTGCTGGGCAGCAACACACTGCGCATTCGTTGAGGAGCGCTACATCTGCAGAGCCCTCGAACGCCCTCGGGACAACATGGCTGGTGAGTGTGAAATACCCAGGAAGACTCAGTCATGGCCCTTGTGTGAGCTGCCATGAGAGAACACTGTGCTTGGAACACTGTGAGGCCCACCCTCGTACCTGAAGTCACTCTGCTCGAGGAGAAAGTCAGCATCTTAGCACGCTGTGTCGCTACCGGCACACCCAACATGAACCCATGCCTGGAAGGAAGGCCCTGATTTGCCGTGCAGAAGCGGAGGCGTGCTGCAGCTTCCAGGAGGCGGTGGCCTCTGCTCTGCATGCCTTTAACGGCAGCACAGCTTTCTGGACACCTGGGAGGCTAGCCGGGGCACCCTGCTCCCAGCAGGAACACTGAGTACCCACAGGTGCACCTGGGTCTGCTAAGCAACATCCAGGCCCGTAGCCCTTCAGAGCCCCCTGTGTGCAGGCCGAGCGTAGGGAAACGCACTGCCCTCTCCTTCGGAGCAGCTTAGTTTCCTCCGCACGCGCACACGTTCGCGAACACCGTTCTGGCACGTCCCACGTGGCCCGGTGGTCTTACGCGGTGCCCTAATCGGACCTGCCCTCAGAGGAGCCCTCGTCTTCGTTTTTCATTCAGGACATCATGTCTGCAGTCACAGTGCCTCCTAGAGGACGGCGGCTTGGGTTCTTACTGCACTTAAAGTGCTGTTCCTTCTGCGGCACTGCAGGCGGCCCCAGGCCCAGAGGAGCAGCTACGGCGTTCCTCGGTTGAGACAGTTCGCCGGATGCGGGACTCCCTACTTCGATAAGTTAATTCAGGGAAGGAAACGCAGGGTAACCGTTGTCTCTTGGGACTCGTTAGAAGCCACAGGGATGTACGCTGAGTGTGCCCATGAAAACGGGGGCCTGCTGGAACTAGCCCTGCTTTCCCATTTTGAGGGCGGCATTCATGCCTGCCTTGAAGCTACCTGACTTTCCCGGCTCCCGACAGGCCAGTGAGCCCTGGAAGAATGCTTCGGGGAAAATTATGAGTTTGCTCTCTCCAAACCAGGGGCTTCCGTGGTCGCAGCTCGGTCCGCATGACAGGCTCTAGAGCGAAAGGGAACCGCGACGTGAGAACTCGCCTCCAGGTTAGGCCTTGAGTAGCCATGCAGAAAGGGAGGCATGCAGCTGTTTCCACGAGTTCTCAGTCGCTTATGTCCTTTATTTTAAAGGAAGTACGCGTCCGGGGACTCCTAGGCCCCACGGGTGTGCATCGTTTTCCCTCCGAGGTCACTGAGTGCCTCCAGACACCTGTGGGCCGGCGGAGCAATGTCGAGGTCCATTGGTTGATCCCCCGGAGGACCTCTGTGCCTGCCGAGTGCTGGGCAGCAACACAGTGCGCGTTCCTTGAGGAGCGCTACATATCCAGAGCCCTCGAACGCCCTCGGGACAACATGGCTGGTGAGTGCGAAGTACCCAGGAAGACTCAGTCATGGCCCTTGTGTGAGCTGCCATGAGAGAACACTGTGCTTGGAACACTGCGAGGCCCACCCTCGTACCTGAAGTCACTCTGCTCGTGGAGAAAGTCAGCATCTTAGCACGCTGTGTCGCTACCGGCACACCCAACATGAACCCATGCCTGGAAGATAGGCCCTGATTCGCCGTGCAGAAGCGGAGGCGTGCTGCAGCTTCCAGGAGGCGGTGGCCTCTGCTCTGCATGCGTTTAACGGTAGCACAGCTTTCTGGACACCTGCGAGGCTAGCCGGGGCACCCTGCTCCCAGCAGGAACACTGAGTACCCCCAGGTGCACCTGGGTCTGCTAAGCAACATCCAGGCCCGTAGCCGTTCAGAGTCCCCTGTGTGCAGGCCGAGCGTAGGGAAACGCACTGCCCTCTCCTTCGGAGCAGCTTAGTTTCCTGCGCACGTGCACACATTCGCGAACACCGTTCTGGCACGTCCAACGTGGCCCGGTGGTCTTACGCGGTGCCCTAATCGGACCTGCCCTCAGAGGAGCCCTCGTCTTCGCATTTCATTCAGGACCTCATGACTGAAGTCACCGTGCCTCCTAGAGGACGGCGGCTTGAGTTCTTACTGCAGTTTAAGTACTGTTCCTTCTGCGGCACTGCAGGCAGCCCCAGGCCCAGAGGAGCAGCTACGGCGTTCCTTGGTTGAGACAGTTCGCCGGATGCGGGACTCCCTACTTCGATAAGTTAATTCAGTGAAGGAAACGCAGGGTAGCCGGTGTCTGTTGGGACTCTTTAGAAGCCACAGGGATGTACGCTGAGTGTGCCCATGAAAATGGGGGCCTGCTGGAACTAGCCCTGCTTTCCCATTTTGAGGGCGGCATTCATGCCTGCCTTGAAGCTACCTGACATTCCCGGCTCCCGACAGGCCAGTGAGCCCTGGAAGAATGCTTCGGGGAAAATTATGAGTTTGCTCTCTCTAAACCAGGGGCTTCCGTGGCCGCAGCTCGGTCCGCATGACAGGCTCTAGTGCGAAAGGGAACCTCGACGTGAGAACTCGCCTCCAGGTTAGGCCCTGAGTAGCCGTGCAGAAAGGGAGGTATGCAGCTGTTTCCACGAGTTCTCAGTCGCTTATGTCCTTTATTTTAAAGGAAGTACGCGTCCGGGGACTCCTAGGCCCCACGGGTGTGCATCGTTTTCCCTCCGAGGTCACTGAGTGCCTCCAGACACCTGTGGGCCGGCGGAGCAACGTCGAGGTCCATTGGTTGATCCCCCGGAGGACCTCTGTGCCTGCCAAGTGCTGGGCAGCAACACACTGCGCATTCGTTGAGGAGCGCTACATCTGCAGAGCCCTCGAACGCCCTCGGGACAACATGGCTGGTGAGTGTGAAATACCCAGGAAGACTCAGTCATGGCCCTTGTGTGAGCTGCCATGAGAGAACACTGTGCTTGGAACACTGTGAGGCCCACCCTCGTACCTGAAGTCACTCTGCTCGAGGAGAAAGTCAGCATCTTAGCACGCTGTGTCGCTACCGGCACACCCAACATGAACCCATGCCTGGAAGGAAGGCCCTGATTTGCCGTGCAGAAGCGGAGGCGTGCTGCAGCTTCCAGGAGGCGGTGGCCTCTGCTCTGCATGCCTTTAACGGCAGCACAGCTTTCTGGACACCTGGGAGGCTAGCCGGGGCACCCTGCTCCCAGCAGGAACACTGAGTACCCACAGGTGCACCTGGGTCTGCTAAGCAACATCCAGGCCCGTAGCCCTTCAGAGCCCCCTGTGTGCAGGCCGAGCGTAGGGAAACGCACTGCCCTCTCCTTCGGAGCAGCTTAGTTTCCTCCGCATGCGCACACGTTCGCGAACACCGTTCTGGCACGTCCCACGTGGCCCGGTGGTCTTACGCGGTGCCCTAATCGGACCTGCCCTCAGAGGAGCCCTCGTCTTCGTTTTTCATTCAGGACATCATGTCTGCAGTCACAGTGCCTCCTAGAGGACGGCGGCTTGGGTTCTTACTGCACTTAAAGTGCTGTTCCTTCTGCGGCACTGCAGGCGGCCCCAGGCCCAGAAGAGCAGCTACGGCGTTCCTCGGTTGAGACAGTTCCCCGGATGCGGGACTCCCTACTTCGATAAGTTAATTCAGGGAAGGAAACGCAGGGTAACCGTTGTCTCTTGGGACTCGTTAGAAGCCACAGGGATGTACGCTGAGTGTGCCCATGAAAACGGGGGCCTGCTGGAACTAGCCCTGCTTTCCCATTTTGAGGGCGGCATTCATGCCTGCCTTGAAGCTACCTGACTTTCCCGGCTCCCGACAGGCCAGTGAGCCCTGGAAGAATGCTTCGGGGAAAATTATAAGTTTGCTCTCTCCAAACCAGGGGCTTCCGTGGTCGCAGCTCGGTCCGCATGACAGGCTCTAGAGCGAAAGGGAACCGCGACGTGAGAACTCGCCTCCAGGTTAGGCCTTGAGTAGCCATGCAGAAAGGGAGGCATGCAGCTGTTTCCACGAGTTCTCAGTCGCTTATGTCCTTTATTTTAAAGGAAGTACGCGTCCGGGGACTCCTAGGCCCCACGGGTGTGCATCGTTTTCCCTCCGAGGTCACTGAGTGCCTCCAGACACCTGTGGGCCGGCGGAGCAATGTCGAGGTCCATTGGTTGATCCCCCGGAGGACCTCTGTGCCTGCCGAGTGCTGGGCAGCAACACAGTGCGCGTTCCTTGAGGAGCGCTACATATCCAGAGCCCTCGAACGCCCTCGGGACAACATGGCTGGTGAGTGCGAAGTACCCAGGAAGACTCAGTCATGGCCCTTGTGTGAGCTGCCATGAGAGAACACTGTGCTTGGAACACTGCGAGGCCCACCCTCGTACCTGAAGTCACTCTGCTCGTGGAGAAAGTCAGCATCTTAGCACGCTGTGTCGCTACCGGCACACCCAACATGAACCCATGCCTGGAAGTAAGGCCCTGATTTGCCGTGCAGAAGCGGAGGCGTGCTGCAGCTTCCAGGAGGCGGTGGCCTCTGCTCTGCATGCGTTTAACGGTAGCACAGCTTTCTGGACACCTGCGAGGCTAGCCGGGGCACCCTGCTCCCAGCAGGAACACTGAGTACCCCCAGGTGCACCTGGGTCTTCTAAGCAACATCCAGGCCCGTAGCCGTTCAGAGCCCCCTGTGTGCAGGCCGAGCGTAGGGAAACGCACTGCCCTCTCCTTCGGAGCAGCTTAGTTTCCTGCGCACGTGCACACATTCGCGAACACCGTTCTGGCACGTCCAACGTGGCCCGGTGGTCTTACGCGGTGCCCTAATCGGACCTGCCCTCAGAGGAGCCCTCGTCTTCGCATTTCATTCAGGACCTCATGACTGAAGTCACCGTGCCTCCTAGAGGACGGCGGCTTGAGTTCTTACTGCAGTTTAAGTACTGTTCCTTCTGCGGCACTGCAGGCAGCCCCAGGCCCAGAGGAGCAGCTACGGCGTTCCTTGGTTGAGACAGTTCGCCGGATGCGGGACTCCCTACTTCGATAAGTTAATTCAGTGAAGGAAACGCAGGGTAGCCGGTGTCTGTTGGGACTCTTTAGAAGCCACAGGGATGTACGCTGAGTGTGCCCATGAAAATGGGGGCCTGCTGGAACTAGCCCTGCTTTCCCATTTTGAGGGCGGCATTCATGCCTGCCTTGAAGCTACCTGACATTCCCGGCTCCCGACAGGCCAGTGAGCCCTGGAAGAATGCTTCGGGGAAAATTATGAGTTTGCTCTCTCTAAACCAGGGGCTTCCGTGGCCGCAGCTCGGTCCGCATGACAGGCTCTAGTGCGAAAGGGAACCTCGACGTGAGAACTCGCCTCCAGGTTAGGCCCTGAGTAGCCGTGCAGAAAGGGAGGTATGCAGCTGTTTCCACGAGTTCTCAGTCGCTTATGTCCTTTATTTTAAAGGAAGTACGCGTCCGGGGACTCCTAGGCCCCACGGGTGTGCATCGTTTTCCCTCCGAGGTCACTGAGTGCCTCCAGACACCTGTGGGCCGGCGGAGCAACGTCGAGGTCCATTGGTTGATCCCCCGGAGGACCTCTGTGCCTGCCGAGTGCTGGGCAGCAACACACTGCGCGTTCCTTGAGGAGCGCTACATCTCCAGAGCCCTCGAACGCCCTCGGGACAACATGGCTGGTGAGTGCGAAGTACCCAGGAAGACTCAGTCATGGCCCTTGTGTGAGCTGCCATGAGAGAACACTGTGCTTGGAGCACTGCGAGGCCCGACCTCGTACCTGAAGTCACTCTGCTCATGGAGAAAGTCAGCATCTTAGCACGCTGTGTCGCTACCGGCACACCCAACATGAACCCATGCCTGGAAGTAAGGCCCTGATTTGCCGTGCAGAAGCGGAGGCGTGCTGCAGCTTCCAGGAGGCGGTGGCCTCTGCTCTGCATGCCTTTAACGGTAGCACAGCTTTCTGGACACCTGCGAGGCTAGCCGGGGCACCCTGCTCCCAGCAGGAACACTGAGTACCCCCAGGTGCACCTGGGTCTGCTAAGCAACATCCAGGCCCGTAGCCGTTCAGAGCCCCCTGTGTGCAGGCCGAGCGTAGGGAAACGCACTGCCCTCTCCTTCGGAGCAGCTTAGTTTCCTGCGCACGTGCACACATTCGCGAACACCGTTCTGGCACGTCCAACGTGGCCCGGTGGTCTTACGCGGTGCCCTAATCGGACCTGCCCTCAGAGGAGCCCTCGTCTTCGCATTTCATTCAGGACCTCATGACTGAAGTCACCGTGCCTCCTAGAGGACGGCGGCTTGAGTTCTTACTGCAGTTTAAGTACTGTTCCTTCTGCGGCACTGCAGGCAGCCCCAGGCCCAGAGGAGCAGCTACGGCGTTCCTTGGTTGAGACAGTTCGCCGGATGCGGGACTCCCTACTTCGATAAGTTAATTCAGGGAAGGAAACGCAGGGTAGCCGGTGTCTGTTGGGACTCGTTAGAAGCCACAGGGATGTACGCTGAGTGTGCCCATGAAAATGGGGGCCTGCTGGAACTAGCCCTGCTTTCCCATTTTGAGGGCGGCATTCATGCCTGCCTTGAAGCTACCTGATATTCCCGGCTCCCGACAGGCCAGTGAGCCCTGGAAGAATGTTTCGTGTAAAATTATGAGTTTGCTCTCTCTAAACCAGGGGCTTCCATGGCCGCAGCTCGGTCCGCAGGACAGGCTCTAGAGCGAAAGGGAACCTCGAAGTGAGAACTCGCCTCCAGGTTAGGCCCTGAGTAGCCGTGCAGAAAGGGAGGTATGCAGCTGTTTCACGAGTTCTCAGTCGCTTATGTTCTTTATTTTAAAGGAAGTACGCGTCCGGGGACTCCTAGGCCCCACGGGTGTGCATCGTTTTCCCTCCGAGGTCACTGAGTGCCTCCAGACACCTGTGGGCCGGCGGAGCAACGTCGAGGTCCATTGGTTGATCCCCCGGAGGACCTCTGTGCCTGCCGAGTGCTGGGCAACAACACACTGCGCGTTCCTTGAGGAGCGCTACATATCCAGAGCCCTCGAACGCCCTCGGGACAACATGGCTGGTGAGTGCGAAGTACCCAGGAAGACTCTGTCATGGCCCTTGTGTGAGTTGCCATGAGAGAACACTGTGCTTGGAACACTGCGAGGCCCGACCTCGTACCTGAAGTCACTCTGCTCGAGGAGAAAGTCAGCATCTTAGCACGCTGTGTTGCTACCGGCACACCCAGCATGAACCCATGCCTGGAAGTAAGGCCCTGATTCGCCGTGCAGAAGCGGAGGCATGCTGCAGCTTCCAGAAGGCGGTGGCCTCTGCTCTGCATGCCTTTAACGGCAGCACAGCTTTCTGGACACCTGGGAGGCTAGCAGGGGCACCCTGCTCCCGGCAGGAACACTGAGTACCCCCAGGTGCACCTGGGTCTGCTAAGCAACATCCAGGCCCGTAGCCCTTCAGAGCCCCCTGTGTGCAGGCCAAGCGTAGGGAAACGCACTGCCCTCTCCTTCGGAGTAGCTTAGTCTCCTCCGCACTCGCACACGTTCGCGAACACCGTTCTGGCACGTCCCACGTGGCGTGGAGTTCTTACGCGGTGCCCTAATCGGAGCTGCCCTCAGAGGAGCCCTCGTCTTCGCGTTTCATCCAGGACCTCCTGACTGAAGTCACTGGGCCTCCTAGAGGACGGCGGCTTGGGTTCCTACTGCACTTCAAGTCCTGTTCCTTCTGCGGCACTGCAGGCAGCCCCAGGCCCAGAGGAGCAGCTACGGCGTTCCTCGGTTGAGACAGTTCGCCGGATGCGGGACTCCCTTCTTCGATAAGTTAATTCAGGGAAGGAAACACAGGGTAACCGGTGTCTCTTGGGACTCCTTAGAAGCCACAGGGATGTACGCTGAGTGTGCCCATGAAAACGGGGGCCTGCTGGAACAAGCCCTGCTTTCCCATTTTGAGGGCGGCATTCATGCCTGCCTTGAAGCTACCTGACATTCCCGGCTCCCAACAGGCCAGTGAGCCCTGGAAGAATGCTTCGGGGAAAATTATGAGTTTGCTCTCTCTAAAGCAGGGGCTTCCGTGGCCACAGCTCGGTCCGCATGACAGGCTCTAGAGCGAAAGGGAACCTCGAAGTGAGAACTCGCCTCCAGGTTAGGCCCTGAGTAGCCATGCAGAAAGGGAGGCATGCAGCTGTTTCCACGAGTTCTCAGTCGCTTATGTCCTTTATTTTAAAGGAAGTACGCGTCCGGGGACTCCTAGGCCCCATGGGTGTGCATCGTTTTCCCTCCGAGGTCACTGAGTGCCTCCAGACACCTGTGGGCCGGTCGAGCAACGTCGAGGTCCATTGGTTGATCCCCCGGAGGACCTCTGTGCCTGCCGAGTGCTGGGCAGCAACACACTGCGCGTTCCTTGAGGAGCGCTGCATCTCCAGAGCCCTCGAACGCCCTCGGGACAGCATGGCTGGTGAGTGCGAAGTGCCCAGGAAGTCTCTGTCATGGCCCTTGTGTGAGCTGCCATGAGAGAACACTGTGCTTGGAACACTGCGAGGCCCGCCCCGTACCTGAAGTCACTCTGCTCAAGGAAAAACTCAGCATCTTAGCACGCTGTGTCGCTACCGGCACACCCAGCATGAACCCATGCCTGGAAGATAGGCCCTGATTCGCCGTGCAGAAGTGGAGGCGTGATGCAGCTTCCAGGAGTCGGTGGCCTCTGCTCTGCATGCCTTTAACGGCAGCACAGCTTTCTGGACACCTGGGAGGCTAGCCGGGGCACCCTGCTCCCAGCAGGAACACTGAGTAGCCCCAGGTGCACCTGGGTCTGCTAAGCAACATCCAGGCCCGTAGCCCTTCAGAGCCTCCTGTGTGCAGGCCGAGCGTAGAGAAACGCACTGCCCTCTCCTTCGGAGCAGCTTAGTTTCCTCCGCACTCGCACACGTTCGCGAACACCGTTCTGGCATGTCCCAAGTGGCCCGGAGGTCTTACGCGGTGCCCTAATCGGACCTGCCCTCAGAGGAGCCCTCGTCTTCGTGTTTCATCCAGGACCTCCTGACTGAAGTCACCATGCCTCCTAGAGGACGGCGGCTTGGGTTTTTCCTGCACTTCAAGTCCTGTTCCTTCTGCGGCACTGCAGGCAGCACCAGGCCCAGAGGAGCAGCTACGGCGTTCCTCGGTTGAGACAGTTCGCCGGATGCGGGACTCCCTACTTCGATGTTAATTCAGGGAAGGAAACACAGGGTAACCGGTGTCTCTTGGGACTCCTGAGAAGCCAGAGGGATGTACGCTGAGTGTGCCCATGAAAACGGGGGCCTGCTGGAACTAGCCCTGCTTTCCCATTTTGAGGGCGGCATTCATGCCTGCCTTGAAGCTACCTGATATTCCCGGCTCCCGACAGGCCAGTGAGCCCTGGAAGAATGCTTCTGGGAAAATTATGAGTTTGCTCTCTCTAAACCAGGGGCTTCCGTGGTCGCAGCTCGGTCCGCATGACAGGCTCTAGAGCGAAAGTGAACCTCGACGTGAGAACTCGCCTCCAGGTTAGGCCCTGAGTAGCCATGCAGAAAGGGAGGCATGCAGCTGTTTCCACGAGTTCTCAGTCGCTTATGTCCTTTAGTTTAAAGGAAGTACGCGTCCGGGGACTCCTAGGCCCCACGGGTGTGCATCGTTTTCCCTCCGAGGTCACTGAGTGCCTCCAGACACCTGTGGGCCGGCGGAGCAACGTCGAGGTCCATTGGTTGATCCCCCGGAGGACCTCTGTGCCTGCCGAGTGCTGGGCAGCAACACACTGCGCGTTCCTTGAGGAGCGCTACATATCCAGAGCCCTCGAACGCCCTCGGGACAACATGGCTGGTGAGTGCGAAGTACCCAGGAAGACTCAGTCATGGCCCTTGTGTGAGCTGTCATGAGAGAACACTGTGCTTGGAACACTGCGAGGCCCGCCCTCGTACCTGAAGTCACTCTGCTCGAGGAGAAAGTCAGCATCTTAGCACGCTGTGTCGCTACCGGCACACCCAGCATGAACCCATGCCTGGAAGGAAGGCCCTGATTTGCGTGCAGAAGCGGAGGCGTGCTGCAGCTTCCAGGAGGCGGTGGCCTCTGCTCTGCATGCCTTTAACGGCAGCACAGCTTTCTGGACACCTGGGAGGCTAGCCGGGGCACCCTGCTCCCAGCAGGAACACTGAGTACCCCCAGGTGCACCTGGGTCTGCTAAGCAACATCCAGGCCCGTAGCCCTTCAGAGCCCCCTTTGTGCAGGCCGTGCGTAGGGAAACGCACTGCCCTCTCCTTCGGAGCAGCTTAGTTTCCTCAGCACTCGCACACGTTCGCGAACGCCGTTCTGGCACGTCCCACGTTGTGCGGAGGTCTTACGCGGTGCCCTAGTCGGAGCTGCCCTCAGAGGAGCCCTCGTCTTGGCGTTCCATTCAGGACCTCATGACTGAAGTCACCGTGCCTCCTAGAGGACGGCGACTTGGGTTCTTACTGCACTTTAAGTACTGTTCCTTCTGCGTCACTGCAGGCAGCCCCAGGCCCAGAGGAGCAGCTACAGCGTTCCTCGGTTGAGACAGTTCGCCGGATGCGGGACTCCCTACTTCGATAAGTTGATTCAGGGAAGGAAACGCAGGGTAACCGGTGTGTATTGGGAGTCCTTAGAAGCCACAGGGATGTATGCTGAGTGTGCCCATGAAAATGGGGGCCTGCTGGAACTAGCCCTGCTTTCCCATTTTGCGGGCGGCATTCATGCCTGCCTTGAAGCTACCTGACATTCCCGGCTCCCGACAGGCCAGTGAGCCCTGGAAGAATGCTTCGGGGAAAATTATGAGTTTGCTCTCTCTAAACCAGGGGCTTCCGTGGCCGCAGCTCGGTCTGCATGACAGGCTCTAGAGCGAAAGGGAACCTCGAAGTGAGAACTCGCCTCCAGGTTAGGCCCTGAGTAGACGTGCAGAAAGGGAGGCATGCAGCTGTTTCACGAGTTCTCAGTCGCTTATGTCCTTTAGTTTAAAGGAAGTACGCGTCCGGGGACTCCTAGGCCCCACGGGTGTGCATCGTTTTCCCTCCGAGGTCACTGAGTGCCTCCAGACACCTGTGGGCCGGCGGAGCAACGTCGAGGTCCATTGGTTGATCCCCCGGAGGACCTCTGTGCCTGCCGTGTGCTGGGCAGCAACACACTGCGCATTCCTTGAGGAGCGCTACATCTCCAGAGCCCTCGAATGCCCTCGGGACAACATGGCTAGTGAGTGCGAAGTGCCCAGGAAGACTCTGTCATGGCCCTTGTGTGAGCTGCCATGAGAGAACACTGTGCTTGGAACACTGCGAGGCCCGCCCCGTATCTGAAGTCACTCTGCTCGAGGAGAAAGTCAGCATCTTAGCATGCTGTGTCGCTACCGGCACACCCAGCATGAACCCATTCCTGGAAGTAAGGCCCTGATTCGCCTTGCAGAAGCGGAGGCATGCTGCAGCTTCCAGAAGGCGGTGGCCTCTGCTCTGCATGCCTTTAACGGCACCACAGCTTTCTGGACACCTGGGAGGCTAGCCGGGGCACCCTGCTCCCGGCAGAAACACTGAGTACCCCCAGGTGCACCTGGGTCTGCTAAGCAACATCCAGGCCCGTAGCCCTTCAGAGCCCCCTGTGTGCAGGCCGAGCGTAGGGAAACGCACTGCCCTCTCCTTCGGAGCAGCTTAGTCTCCTCCGCACTCGCACACGTTCGCGAACACCGTTCTGGCACGTCCCACGTGGCGTGGACTTCTTACGCGGTGCCCTAATCGGAGCTGCCCTCAGAGGAGCCCTCGTCTTCGCGTTTCATCCAGGACCTCCTGACTGAAGTCACCGGGCCTCCTAGAGGACGGCGGCTTGGGTTTTTCCTGCACTTCAAGTCCTGTTCCTTCTGCGGCACTGCAGGCAGCACCAGGCCCAGAGGAGCAGCTACGGCGTTCCTCGGTTGAGACAGTTCGCCGGATGCGGGACTCCCTACTTCGATAAGTTGATTCAGGGAAGGAAACACAGGGTAACCGGTGTCTCTTGGGACTCCTTAGAAGCCACAGGTATGTACGCTGAGTGTGCCCATGAAAACGGGGGCCTGCTGGAACAAGCCCTGCTTTCCCATTTGAGGGCGGCATTCATGCCTGCCTTGAAGCTACCTGACATTCCCGGCTCCCGACAGGCCAGTGAGCCCTGGAAGAATGCTTCGGGGAAAATTATGAGTTTGCTCTCTCTAAAGCAGGGGCTTCCGTGGCCGCAGCTCGGTCCGCATGACAGGCTCTAGAGCGAAAGGGAACCTCGAAGTGAGAACTCGCCTCCAGGTTAGGCCCTGAGTAGCCGTGCAGAAAGGGAGGCATGCAGCTGTTTCCACGAGTTCTCAGTCGCTTATGTCCTTTATTTTAAAGGAAGTACGCGTCCGGGGACTCCTAGGCCCCACGGGTGTGCATCGTTTTCCCTCCGAGGTCACTGAGTGCCTCCAGACACCTGTGGGCCGGTGGAGCAACGTCGAGGTCCATTGGTTGATCCCCCGGAGGACCTCTGTGCCTGCCGAGTGCTGGGCAGCAACACACTGCGCGTTCCTTGAGGAGCGCTACATCTCCAGAGCCCTCGAACGCCCTCGGGACAGCATGGCTGGTGAGTGCGAAGTGCCCAGGAAGTCTCTGTCATGGCCCTTGTGTGAGCTGCCATGAGAGAACACTGTGCTTGGAACACTGCGAGGCCCGCCCCGTACCTGAAGTCACTCTGCTCAAGGAGAAAGTCAGCATCTTAGCACGCTGTGTCGCTACCGGCACACCCAGCATGAACCCATGCCTGGAAGATAGGCCCTGATTCGCCGTGCAGAAGCGGAGGCGTGCTGCAGCTTCCAGGAGGCGGTGGCCTCTGCTCTGCATGCCTTTAACGGCAGCACAGCTTTCTGGACACCTGGGAGGCTAGCCGGGGCACCCTGCTCCCAGCAGGAACACTGAGTACCCCCAGGTGCACCTGGGTCTGCTAAGCAACATCCAGGCCCGTAGCCCTTCAGAGCCTCCTGTTTGCAGGCCGAGCGTAGAGAAACGCACTGCCCTCTCCTTCGGAGCAGCTTAGTTTCCTCCGCACTCACACACGTTCGCGAACACCGTTCTGGCATGTCCCACGTGGCCCGGAGGTCTTACGCGGTGCCCTAAACGGACCTGCCCTCAGAGGAGCCCTCGTCTTCGCGTTTCATCCAGGACCTCCTGACTGAAGTCACCGTGCCTCCTAGAGGACGGTGGCTTGGGTTTTTCCTGCACTTCAAGTCCTGTTCCTTCTGCGGCACTGCAGGCAGCACCAGGCCCAGAGGAGCAGCTACGGCGTTCCTCGGTTGAGACAGTTCGCCGGATGCGGGACTCCCTACTTCGATAAGTTGATTCAGGGAAGGAAACACAGGGTAACCGGTGTCTCTTGGGACTCCTTAGAAGCCACAGGGATGTACGCTGAGTGTGCCCATGAAAACGGGGGCCTGCTGGAACTAGCCCTGCTTTTCCATTTTGAGGGCGGCATTCATGCCTGCCTTGAAGCTACCTGACATTCCCGGCTCCCGACAGGCCAGTGAGCCCTGGAAGAAGGCTTCGGGGTAAAATATGAATTTGCTCTCTCTAAACCAGGGGCTTCCGTGGCCGCCGCGGTGGTCCGCATGACAGGCTCTAGAGCGAAAGTGAACCTCGACGTGAGAACTCGCCTCCAGGTTAGGCCCTGAGTAGCCGTGCAGAAAGGGAGTCATGCAGCTGTTTCCACAAGTTCTCAGTCGCTTATGTGCTTTATTTTAAAGGAAGTACGCGTCCGGGGACTCCTAGGCCCCACGGGTGTGCATCGTTCTCCCTCCGAGGTCACTGAGTGCCTCCAGACACCTGTGGGCCGGCGGAGCAACGTCGAGGTCCATTGGTTGATCCCCCGGAGGACCTCTGTGCCTGCCGAGTGCTGGGCAGCAACACACTGCGCATTCCTTGAGGAGCGCTACATCTCCAGAGCCCTCGAATGCCCTCGGGACAACATGGCTAGTGAGTGCGAAGTGCCCAGGAAGACTCTGTCATGGCCCTTGTGTGAGCTGCCATGAGAGAACACTGTTCTTGGAACACTGCGATGCCCGCCCCATATCTGAAGTCACTCTGCTCGAGGAGAAAGTCAGCATCTTAGCACGCTGTGTCGCTACCGGCACACCCAGCATGAACCCATTCCTCGAAGTAAGGCCCTGATTCGCCGTGCAGAAGCGGAGGCATGCTGCAGCTTCCAGGAGGCAGTGGCCTCTGCTCTGCATGCCTTTAACGGCAGCACAGCTTTCTGGACACCTGGGAGGCTAGCCGGGGCACCCTGCTCCCGGCAGGAACACTGAGTACCCCCAGGTGCACCTGGGTCTGCTAAGCAACATCCAGGCCCGTAGCCCTTCAGAGCCCCCTATGTGCAGGCCGAGCGTAGGGAAACGCACTGCCCTCTCCTTCGGAGCAGCTTAGTTTCCTCCGCACTCGCACACGTTCGCGAACACCGTTCTGGCACGTCCCACGTGGCGTGGAGTTCTTACGCGGTGCCCTAATCGGAGCTGCCCTCAGAGGAGCCCTCGTCTTCGCGTTCCATCCAGGACCTCCTGACTGAAGTCACCGGGCCTCCTAGAGGACGGCGGCTTGGGTTCTTACTGCACTTCAAGTCCTGTTCCTTCTGCGGCACTGCAGGCAGCCACAGGCCCAGAGGAGCAGCTACGGCGTTCCTCGGTTGAGACAGTTCGCCGGATGCGGGACTCCCTACTTCGATAAGTTGATTCAGGGAAGGAAACACAGGGTAATCGGTGTCTCTTGGGACTCCTTGGAAGCCACAGGGATGTACGCTGAGTGTGCCCATGAAAACGGGGGCCTGTTGGAACTAGCCCTGCTTTTCCATTTTGAGGACGGCATTCATGCCTGCCTTGAAGCTACCTGACATTCCCAGCTCCCGACAAGCCAGTGAGCCCTGGAAGAATGCTTCGGGGAAAATTATGAGTTTGCTCTCTCTAAAGCAGGGGCTTCCGTCGCCGCAGCTCGGTCCGCATGACAGGCTCTAGAGCGAAAGGGAACCTCGAAGTGAGAACTCGCCTCCAGGTTAGGCCCTGAGTAGCCGTGCAGAAAGGGAGGCATGCAGCTGTTTCCACAAGTTCTCAGTCGCTTATGTGCTTTATTTTAAAGGAAGTACGCGTCCCGGGACTCCTAGTCCCCACGGGTGTGCATCGTTTTCCCTCCGAGGTCACTGAGTGCCTCCAGACACCTGTGGGCCGGCGGAGCAACGTCGAGGTCCATTGGTTGATCCCCCGGAGGACCTCTGTGCCTGCCGTGTGCTGGGCAGCAACACACTGCGCGTTCCTTGAGGAGCGCTACATCTCCAGAGCCCTCGAACGCCCTCGGGACAACATGGCTGGTGAGTGCGAAGTGCCCAGGAAGACTCTGTCATGGCCCTTGTGTGAGCTGCCATGAGAGAACACTGTGCTTGGAACACTGCGAGGCCCGCCCTCGTACCTGAAGTCACTCTGCTCGAGGAGAAAGTCAGCATCTTAGCACGCTGTGTCGCTAACGGCAAACCCAGCATGAACCCATGCCGGGAAGTAAGGCCCTGATTCGCCGTGCAGAAGCGGAGGCGTGCTGCAGCTTCCAGGAGGCGGTGGCCTCTGCTCTGCATGCCTTTAACGGCAGCACAGCTTTCTTGACACCTGGGATGCTAGCTGGGGCACCCTGCTCCCGGCAGGAACACTGAGTACCCCCAGGTGCACCTGGGTCTGCTAAGCAACATCCAGGCCCGTAGCCCTTCAGAGCCCCCTGTGTGCAGGCCGAGCGTAGGGAAACGCACTGCCCTCTCCTTCGGAGCAGCTTAGTTTCCTCCACACTCGCACACGTTCGCGAACACCGTTCTGGCACGTCCCACGTGGCCCGGAGTTCTTACGCGGTGCCCTAGTCGGAGCTGCCCTCAGAGGAGCCCTCGTCTTCGCGTTTCATCCAGGACCTCCTGACTGAAGTCACCGTGCCTCCTAGAGGACGGCGGCTTGGGTTCTTACTGCACTTTAAGTCCTGTTCCTTCTGCGGCACTGCAGGCAGCCCCAGGCCCAGAGGAGCAGCTCCGGCGTTCCTCGGTTGGGACAGTTCGCCGGATGCGGGACTCCCTACTTCGATAAGTTGATTCAGGGAAGGAAACGCAGGGTAACCGGTGTCTCTTGGGACTCCTTAGAAGCCAGAGGGATGTACGCTGAGTGTGCCCATGAAAACGGGGGCCTGCTGGAACTAGCCCTGCTTTCCCATTTTGAGGGCGGCATTCATGCCTGCCTTGAATCTACCTGACATTCCCGGCTCCCGACAGGCCAGTGAGCCCTGGAAGAATGCTTCGGGGAAAATTATGAGTTTGCTCTCTCTAAACCAGGGGCTTCCGTGGTCGCAGCTCGGTCCGCATGACAGGCTCTAGAGCGAAAGGGAACCTCGACGTGAGAACTCGCCTCCAGGTTAGGCCCTGAGTAGCCATGCAGAAAGGGAGGCATGCAGCTGTTTCCACGAGTTCTCAGTCGCTTATGTCCTTTAGTTTAAAGGAAGTACGCGTCCGGGGACTCCTAGGCCCCACGGGTGTGCATCGTTTTCCCTCCGAGGTCACTGAGTGCCTCCAGACACGTGTGGGCCGGCGGAGCAACGTCGAGGTCCATTGGTTGATCCCCCGGAGGACCTCTGTGCCTGCCGAGTGCTGGGCAGCAACACACTGCGCATTCCTTGAGGAACGCTACATCTCCAGAGCCCTCGAATGCCCTCGGGACAACATGGCTAGTGAGTGCGAAGTGCCCAGGAAGACTCTGTCATGGCCCTTGTGTGAGCTGCCATGAGAGAACACTGTTCTTGGAACACTGCGAGGCTCGCCCCGTATCTGAAGTCACTCTGCTCGAGGAGAAAGTCAGCATCTTAGCACGCTGTGTCGCTACCGACACACCCAGCATGAACCCATGCCTGGAAGATAGGCCCTGATTCGCCGTGCAGAAGCGGAGGCATGCTGCAGCTTCCAGAAGGCGGTGGCCTCTGCTCTGCATGCCTTTAACGGCAGCACAGCTTTCTGGACACCTGGGAGGCTAGCCGGGGCACCCTGCTCCCGGCAGGAACACTGAGTACCCCCAGGTGCACCTGGGTCTGCTAAGCAACATCCAGGCCCGTAGCCCTTCAGAGCCCCCTGTGTGCAGGCCGAGCGTAGGGAAACGCACTGCCCTCTCCTTCGGAGCAGCTTAGTCTCCTCCGCACTCGCACACGTTCGCGAACACCGTTCTGGCACGTCCCACGTGGCGTGGAGTTCTTACGCGGTGCCCTAATCGGAGCTGCCCTCAGAGGAGCCCTCGTCTTCGCGTTTCATCCAGGACCTCCTGACTGAAGTCACTGGGCCTCCTAGAGGACGGCGGCTTGGGTTCCTACTGCACTTCAAGTCCTGTTCCTTCTGCGGCACTGCAGGCAGCCCCAGGCCCAGAGGAGCAGGTACGGCGTTCCTCGGTTGAGACAGTTCGCCGGATGCGGGACTCCCTACTTCGATAAGTTAATTCAGGGAAGGAAACACAGGGTAACCGGTGTCTCTTGGGACTCCTTAGAAGCCACAGGGATGTACGCTGAGTGTGCCCATGAAAACGGGGACCTGCTGAAACAAGCCCTGCTTTCCCATTTGAGGGCGGCATTCATGCCTGCCTTGAAGCTACCTGACATTCCCGGCTCCCGACAGGCCAGTGAGCCCTGGAAGAATGCTTCGGGGAAAATTATGAGTTTGCTCTCTCTAAACCAGGGGCTTCCGTGGCCGCAGCTCGGTCCGCATGACAGGCTCTAGAGCGAAAGGGAACCTCGAAGTGAGAACTCGCCTCCAGGTTAGGCCCTGAGTAGCCGTGCAGAAAGGGAGGCATGCAGCTGTTTCCACGAGTTCTCAGTCGCTTATGTCCTTTATTTTAAAGGAAGTACGCGTCCGGGGACTCCTAGGCCCCACGGGTGTGCATCGTTTTCCCTCCGAGGTCACTGAGTGCCTCCAGACACCTGTGGGCCGGTGGAGCAATGTCGAGGTCCATTGGTTGATCCCCCGTAGGACCTCTGTGCCTGCCGAGTGCTGGGCAGCAACACACTGCGCGTTCCTTGAGGAGCGCTGCATCTCCAGAGCCCTCGAACGCCCTCGGGACAGCATGGCTGGTGAGTGCGAAGTGCCCAGGAAGTCTCTGTCATGGCCCTTGTGTGAGCTGCCATGAGAGAACACTGTGCTTGGAACACTGCGAGGCCCGCCCCGTACCTGAAGTCACTCTGCTCGAGGAGAAAGACAGCATCTTAGCACGCTGTGTCGCTACCGGCACACCCAGCATGAACCCATGCCTGGAAGATAGGCCCTGATTCGCCGTGCAGAAGCGGAGGCGTGCTGCAGCTTCCAGGAGGCGGTGGCCTCTGCTCTGCATGCGTTTAACGGCAGCACAGCTTTCTGGACACCTGGGAGGCTAGCCGGGGCACCCTGCTCCAAGCAGGAACACTGAGTACCCCCAGGTGCACCTGGGTCTGCTAAGCAACATCCAGGCCCGTAGCCCTTCAGAGCCCCCTGTGTGCAGGCCGAGCGTAGGGAAACGCACTGCCCTCTCCTTCGGAGCAGCTTAGTTTCCTCCGCACTCGCACACGTTCGCGAACACCGTTCTGGCACGTCCCACGTGGCGTGGACTTCTTACGCGGTGCCCTAATCGGAGCTGCCCTCAGAGGAGCCCTCGTCTTCGCGTTCCATCCAGGACCTCCTGACTGAAGTCACCGGGCCTCCTAGAGGACAGCGGCTCGGGTTCTTACTGCACTTCAAGTCCTGTTCCTTCTGCGGCACTGCAGGCAGCCACAGGCCCAGAGGAGCAGCTACGGCGTTCCTCGGTTGAGACAGTTCGCCGGATGCGGGACTCCCTACTTCGATAAGTTGATTCAGGGAAGGAAACACAGGGTAACCGGTGTCTCTTGGGACTCCTTAGAAGCCACAGGGATGTACGCTGAGTGTGCCCATGAAAACGGGGGCCTGCTGGAACTAGCCCTGCTTTCCCATTTTGAGGGCGGCATTCATGCCTGCCTTGAATCTACCTGATATTCCCGGCTCCCGACAGGCCAGTGAGCCCTGGAAGAATGCTTCGGGGAAAATTATGAGTTTGCTCTCTCTAAACCAGGGGCTTCCGTGGCCGCAGCTCGGTCCGCATGACAGGCTCTAGAGCGAAAGGGAACCTCGACGTGAGAACTCGCCTCCAGGTTAGGCCCTGAGTAGCCATGCAGAAATGGAGGCATGCAGCTGTTTCCACGAGTTCTCAGTCGCTTATGTCCTTTAGTTTAAAGGAAGTACGCGTCCGGGGACTCCTAGGCCCCACGGGTGTGCATCGTTTTCCCTCCGAGATCACTGAGTGCCTCCAGACACCTGTGGCCGGCGGAGCAATGTCGAGGTCCATTGGTTGATCCCCCGGAGGACATCTCTGCCTGCCGAGTGCTGGGCAGCAACACACTGCGCATTCCTTAAGGAGCGCTACATCTCCAGAGCCCTCGAATGCCCTCGGGACAACATGGCTAGTGAGTGCGAAGTGCCCAGGAAGACTCTGTCATGGCCCTTGTGTGAGTTGCCATGAGAGAACACTGTTCTTGGAACACTGCGAGGCCCGCCCCGTATCTGAAGTCACTCTGCTCGAGGAGAAAGTCAGCATCTTAGCACGCTGTGTCGCTACCGGCACACCCAGCATGAACCCATTCCTGGAAGTAAGGCCCTGATTCGCCGTGCAGAAGCGGAGGCATGCTGCAGCTTCCAGGAGGCGGTGGCCTCTGCTCTGCATGCCTTTAACGGCAGCACAGCTTTCTGGACACCTGGGAGGCTAGCCGGGGCACCCTGCTCCCGGCAGGAACACTGAGTACCCCCAGGTGCACCTGGGTCTGCTAAGCAACATCCAGGCCCGTAGCCCTTCAGAGCCCCCTGTGTGCAGGCCGAGCGTAGGGAAACGCACTGCCCTCTCCTTCGGAGAAGCTTAGTTTCCTCCGCACTCGCACACGTTCGCGAACACCGTTCTGGCACGTCCCACGTGGCGTGGAGTTCTTACGCGGTGCCCTAATCGGAGCTGCCCTCAGAGGAGCCCTCGTCTTCGCGTTCCATCCAGGACCTCCTGACTGAAGTCACCGGGCCTCCTAGAGGACGGCGGCTTGGGTTCTTACTGCACTTCAAGTCCTGTTCCTTCTGCGGCACTGCAGGCAGCAACAGGCCCAGAGGAGCAGCTACGGCGTTCCTCGGTTGAGACAGTTCGCCGGATGCGGGACTCCCTACTTCGATAAGTTGATTCAGGGAAGGAAACACAGGGTAACCGGTGTCTCTTGGGACTCCTTAGAAGCCACAGGGATGTACGCTGAGTGTGCCCATGAAAACGGGGGCCTGTTGGAACTAGCCCTGCTTTTCCATTTTGAGGGCGGCATTCATGCCTGCCTTGAAGCTACCTGACATTCCCGGCTCCCGACAGGCCAGTGAGCCCTGGAAGAATGCTTCGGGGAAAATTATGAATTTGCTTTCTCTAAACCAGGGGCTTCCGTGGGCGCGGCGGCGGTCCACATGACAGACTCTAGAGCGAAAGGGAACCTCGACGTGAGAACTCGCCTCCAGGTTAGGCCCTGAGTAGCCGTGCAGAAAGGGAGGCATGCAGCTGTTTCCACAAGTTCTCAGTCGCTTATGTGCTTTATTTTAAAGGAAGTACGCGTCCCGGGACTCCTAGGCACCACGGGTGTGCATCGTTCTCCCTCCGAGGTCACTGAGTGCATCCAGACACCTGTGGGCGGGCGGAGCAACGTCGAGGTCCATTGGTTGATCCCCCGGAGGACCTCTGTGCCTGCCGAGTGCTGGGCAGCAACTCACTGCGCATTCCTTGAGGAGCACTACATCTCCAGAGCCCTCGAATGCCCTCGGGACAACATGGCTAGTGAGTGCGAAGTGCCCAGGAAGACTCTGTCATGGCCCTTGTGTGAGCTGCCATGAGAGAACACTGTGCTTGGAACACTGCGAGGCCCGCCCCGTATCTGAAGTCACTCTGCTCGAGGAGAAAGTCAGCATCTTAGCACGCTGTGTCGCTACCGGCACACCCAGCATGAACCCATTCCTGGAAGTAAGGCCCTGTTTCGCCGTGCAGAAGCGGAGGCATGCTGCAGCTTCCAGAAGGCGGTGGCCTCTGCTCTGCATGCCTTTAACGGCAGCACAGCTTTCTGGACACCTGGGAGGCTAGCCGGGGCACCCTGCTCCCGGCAGGAACACTGAGTACCCCCAGGTGCACCTGGGTCTGCTAAGCAACATCCAGGCCCGTAGCCCTTCAGAGCCCCCTGTGTGCAGGCCGAGCGTAGGGAAACGCACTGCCCTCTCCTTCGGAGCAGCTTAGTTTCCTCCGCACTCGCACACGTTCGCGAACACCGTTCTGGCACGTCCCACGTGGCATGGAGTTCTTACGCGGTGCCCTAATCGGAGCTGCCCTCAGAGGAGCCCTCGTCTTCGTGTTCCATCCAGGACCTCGTGACTGAAGTCACCGGGCCTCCTAGAGGACGGCGGCTTGGGTTCTTACTGCACTTCAAGTCCTGTTCCTTCTGCGGCACTGCAGGCAGCCACAGGCCCAGAGGAGCAGCTACGGCGTTCCTCGGTTGAGACAGTTCGCCGGATGCGGGACTCCCTACTTCGATAAGTTGATTCAGGGAAGGAAACACAGGGTAACCGGTGTCTCTTGGGACTCGTTAGAAGCCACAGGGATGTACGCTGAGTGTGCCCATGAAAACGGGGGCCTGCTGGAACTAGCCCTGCTTTTCCATTTTGAGGGCGGCATTCATGCCTGCCTTGAAGCTACCTGACATTCCCGGCTCCCGACAGGCCAGTGAGCCCTGGAAGAAGGCTTCCGGGAAAATTATGAATTTGCTCTCTCTACACCAGGGGCTTCCGTGAGCGCGGCGGAGGTCCGCCTGACAGACTCTAGAGCGAAAGGGAACCTCGACGTGAGAACTCGCCTCCAGGTTAGGCCCTGAGTAGCCGTGCAGAAAGGGAGGCATGCAGCTGTTTCCACAAGTTCTCAGTCGCTTATGTGCTTTATTTTAAAGGAAGTACGCGTCCCGGGACTCCTAGTCCCCACGGGTGTGCATCGTTTTCCCTCCGAGGTCACTGAGTGCCTCCAGACACCTGTGGGCCGGCGGAGCAACGTCGAGGTCCATTGGTTGATCCCCCGGAGGACCTCTGTGCCTGCCGTGTGCTGGGCAGCAACACACTGCGCGTTCCTTGAGGAGCGCTACATCTCCAGAGCCCTCGAACGCCCTCGGGACAACATGGCTGGTGAGTGCGAAGTGCCCAGGAAGACTCTGTCATGGCCCTTGTGTGAGCTGCCATGAGAGAACACTGTGCTTGGAACACTGCGAGGCCCGCCCTCGTACCTGAAGTCACTCTGCTCGAGGAGAAAGTCAGCATCTTAGCACGCTGTGTCGCTAACGGCACACCCAGCATGAACCCATGCCTGGAAGTAAGGCCCTGATTCGCCGTGCAGAAGCGGAGGCGTGCTGCAGCTTCCAGGAGGCGGTGGCCTCTGCTCTGCATGCCTTTAACGGCAGCACAGCTTTCTTGACACGTGTGATGCTAGCTGGGGTACCCTGCTCCCGGCAGGAACACTGAGTACCCCCAGGTGCACCTGGGTCTGCTAAGCAACATCCAGGCCCGTAGCCCTTCAGAGCCCCCTGTGTGCAGGCCGAGCGTAGGGAAACGCACTGCCCTCTCCTTCGGAGCAGCTTAGTTTCCTCCGCACTCGCACACGTTCGCGAACACCGTTCTGGCACGTCCCACGTGGCCCGGAGGTCTTACGCGGTGCCCTAGTCGGAGCTGCCCTCAGAGGAGCCCTCGTCTTCGCGTTTCATCCAGGACCTCCTGACTGAAGTCACCGTGCCTCCTAGAGGACGGCGGCTTGGGTTCTTACTGCACTTTAAGTCCTGTTCCTTCTGCGGCACTTCAGGCAGCCCCAGGCCCAGAGGAGCAGCTCCGGCGTTCCTCGGTTGGGACAGTTCGCCGGATGCGGGACTCCCTACTTCGATAAGTTGATTCAGGGAAGGAAACGCAGGGTAACCGGTGTCTCTTGGGACTCCTTAGAAGCCAGAGGGATGTACGCTGAGTGTGCCCATGAAAACGGGGGCCTGCTGGAACTAGCCCTGCTTTCCCATTTTGAGGGCGGCATTCATGCCTGCCTTGAATCTACCTGACATTCCCGGCTCCCGACAGGCCAGTGAGCCCTGGAAGAATGCTTCGGGGAAAATTATAAGTTTGCTCTCTCTAAAGCAGGGGCTTCCGTGGCCGCAGCTCGGTCCGCATGACAGGCTCTAGAGCGAAAGGGAACCTCGAAGTGAGAACTCGCCTCCAGGTTAGGCCCTGAGTAGCCGTGCAGAAAGGGAGGCATGCAGCTGTTTCCACGAGTTCTCAGTCGCTTATGTCCTTTATTTTAAAGGAAGTACGCGTCCGGGGACTCCTAGGCCCCACGGGTGTGCATCGTTTTCCCTCCGAGGTCACTGAGTGCCTCCAGACACCTGTGGGCCGGTGGAGCAATGTCGAGGTCCATTGGTTGATCCCCCGTAGGACCTCTGTGCCTGCCGAGTGCTGGGCAGCAACACACTGCGCGTTCCTTGAGGAGGGCTGCATCTCCAGAGCCCTCGAACGCCCTCGGGACAGCATGGCTGGTGAGTGCGAAGTGCCCAGGAAGTCTCTGTCATGGCCCTTGTGTGAGCTGCCATGAGAGAACACTGTGCTTGGAACACTGCGAGGCCCGCCCCGTAACTGAAGTCACTCTGCTCGAGGAGAAAGTCAGCATCTTAGCACGCTGTGTCGCTACCGGCACACCCAGCATGAACCCATGCCTGGAAGATAGGCCCTGATTCGCCGTGCAGAAGCGGAGGCGTGCTGCAGCTTCCAGGAGGCGGTGGCCTCTGCTCTGCATGCCTTTAACGGCAGCACAGCTTTCTGGACACCTGGGAGGCTAGCCGGGGCACCCTGCTCCAAGCAGGAACACTGAGTACCCCCAGGTGCACCTGGGTCTGCTAAGCAACATCCAGGCCCGTAGCCCTTCAGAGGCCCCTGTGTGCAGGCCGAGCGTAGGGAAACGCACTGCCCTCTCCTTCGGAGCAGCTTAGTTTCCTCCGCACTCGCACACGTTCGCGAACACCGTTCTGGCACGTCCCACGTGGCGTGGAGTTCTTACGCGGTGCCCTAATCGGAGCTGCCCTCAGAGGAGCCCTCGTCTTCGCGTTCCATCCAGGACCTCCTGACTGAAGTCACCGGGCCTCCTAGAGGACAGCGGCTTGGGTTCTTACTGCACTTCAAGTCCTGTTCCTTCTGCGGCACTGCAGGCAGCCACAGGCCCAGAGGAGCAGCTACGGCGTTCCTCGGTTGAGACAGTTCGCCGGATGCGGGACTCCCTACTTCGATAAGTTGATTCAGGGAAGGAAACACAGGGTAACCGGTGTCTCTTGGGACTCCTTAGAAGCCACAGGGATGTACGCTGAGTGTGCCCATGAAAACGGGGGCCTGCTGGAACTAGCCCTGCTTTCCCATTTTGAGGGCGGCATTCATGCCTGCCTTGAATCTACCTGATATTCCCGGCTCCCGACAGGCCAGTGAGCCCTGGAAGAATGCTTCGGGGAAAATTATGAGTTTGCTCTCTCTAAACCAGGGGCTTCCGTGGTCGCAGCTCGGTCCGCATGACAGGCTCTAGAGCGAAAGGGAACCTCGACGTGAGAACTCGCCTCCAGGTTAGGCCCTGAGTAGCCATGCAGAAAGGGAGGCATGCAGCTGTTTCCACGAGTTCTCAGTCGCTTATGTCCTTTAGTTTAAAGGAAGTACGCATCCGGGGACTCCTAGGCCCCACGGGTGTGCATCGTTTTCCCTCCGAGATCACTGAGTGCCTCCAGACACCTGTGGCCGGCGGAGCAATGTCGAGGTCCATTGGTTGATCCCCCGGAGGACATCTGTGCCTGCCGAGTGCTGGGCAGCAACGCACTGCGCATTCCTTGAGGAGCGCTACATCTCCAGAGCCCTCGAATGCCCTCGGGACAACATGGCTAGTGAGTTCGAAGTGCCCAGGAAGACTCTGTCATGGCCCTTGTGTGAGTTGCCATGAGAGAACACTGTTCTTGGAACACTGCGAGGCCCGCCCCGTATCTGAAGTCACTCTGCTCGAGGAGAAAGTCAGCATCTTAGCACGCTGTGTCGCTACCGGCACACCCAGCATGAACCCATTCCTGGAAGTAAGGCCCTGATTCGCCGTGCAGAAGCGGAGGCATGCTGCAGCTTCCAGGAGGCGGTGGCCTCTGCTCTGCATGCCTTTAACGGCAGCACAGCTTTCTGGACACCTGGGAGGCTAGCCGGGGCACCCTGCTCCCGGCAGGAACACTGAGTACCCCCAGGTGCACCTGGGTCTGCTAAGCAACATCCAGGCCCGTAGCCCTTCAGAGCCCCCTGTGTGCAGGCCGAGCGTAGGGAAACGCACTGCCCTCTCCTTCGGAGAAGCTTAGTTTCCTCCGCACTCGCACACGTTCGCGAACACCGTTCTGGCACGTCCCACGTGGCGTGGAGTTCTTACGCGGTGCCCTAATCGGAGCTGCCCTCAGAGGAGCCCTCGTCTTCGCGTTCCATCCAGGACCTCCTGACTGAAGTCACCGGGCCTCCTAGAGGACGGCGGCTTGGGTTCTTACTGCACTTCAAGTCCTGTTCCTTCTGCGGCACTGCAGGCAGCAACAGGCCCAGAGGAGCAGCTACGGCGTTCCTCGGTTGAGACAGTTCGCCGGATGCGGGACTCCCTACTTCGATAAGTTGATTCAGGGAAGGAAACACAGGGTAACCGGTGTCTCTTGGGACTCCTTAGAAGCCACAGGGATGTACGCTGAGTGTGCCCATGAAAACGGGGGCCTGTTGGAACTAGCCCTGCTTTTCCATTTTGAGGGCGGCATTCATGCCTGCCTTGAAGCTACCTGACATTCCCGGCTCCCGACAGGCCAGTGAGCCCTGGAAGAATGCTTCGGGTAAAATTATGAATTTGCTTTCTCTAAACCAGGGGCTTCCGTGGGCGCGGCGGCGGTCCACATGACAGACTCTAGAGCGAAAGGGAACCTCGACGTGAGAACTCGCCTCCAGGTTAGGCCCTGAGTAGCCGTGCAGAAAGGGAGGCATGCAGCTGTTTCCACAAGTTCTCAGTCGCTTATGTGCTTTATTTTAAAGGAAGTAGGCGTCCCGGGACTCCTAGGCACCACGGGTGTGCATCGTTCTCCCTCCGAGGTCACTGAGTGCCTCCAGACACCTGTGGGCGGGCGGAGCAACGTCGAGGTCCATTGGTTGATCCCCCGGAGGACCTCTGTGCCTGCCGAGTGCTGGGCAGCAACTCACTGCGCATTCCTTGAGGAGCACTACATCTCCAGAGCCCTCGAATGCCCTCGGGACAACATGGCTAGTGAGTGCGAAGTGCCCAGGAAGACTCTGTCATGGCCCTTATGTGAGCTGCCATGAGAGAACACTGTGCTTGGAACACTGCGAGGCCCGCCCCGTATCTGAAGTCACTCTACTCGAGGAGAAAGTCAGCATCTTAGCATGCTGTGTCGCTACCGGCACACCCAGCATGAACCCATTCCTGGAAGTAAGGCCCTGATTCGCCGAGCAGAAGCGGAGGCATGCTGCAGCTTCCAGGAGGTGGTGGCCTCTGCTCTGCATGCCTTTAACGGCAGCACAGCTTTCTGGACACCTGGGAGGCTAGCCGGGGCACCCTGCTCCCGGCAGGAACACTGAGAACCCCCAGGTGCACCTGGGTCTGCTAAGCAACATCCAGGCCCGTAGCCCTTCAGAGCCCCCTGTGTGCAGGCCGAGCGTAGGGAAACGCACTGCCCTCTCCTTCGGAGCAGCTTAGTTTCCTCCGCACTCGCACACGTTCGCGAACACCGTTCTGGCACGTCCCACGTGGCGTGGAGTTCTTACGCGGTGCCCTAATCGGAGCTGCCCTCAGAGGAGCCCTCGTCTTCGCGTTCCATCCAGGACCTCCTGACTGAAGTCACCGGGCCTCCTAGAGGACGGCGGCTTGGGTTCCTACTGCACTTCAAGTCCTGTTCCTTCTGCGGCACTGCAGGCAGCCACAGGCCCAGAGGAGCAGCTACGGCGTTCCTCGGTTGAGACAGTTCGCCGGATGCGGGACTCCCTACTTCGATAAGTTGATTCAGGGAAGGAAACACAGGGTAACCGGTGTCTCTTGGGACTCCTTAGAAGCCACAGGGATGTACGCTGAGTGTGCCCATGAAAACAGGGGCCTGCTGGAACTAGCCCTGCTTTTCCATTTTGAGGGCGGCATTCATGCCTGCCTTGAAGCTACCTGACATTCCCGGCTCCCGACAGGCCAGTGAGCCCTGGAAGAATGCTTCGGGGAAAATTATGAATTTGCTCTCTCTAAACCAGGGGCTTCCGTGGGAGCGGCGGCGGTCCGCATGACAGACTCTAGAGCGAAAGGGAACCTCGACGTGAGAACTCGCCTCCAGGTTAGGCCCTGAGTAGCCGTGCAGAAAGGGAGGCATGCAGCTGTTTCCACAAGTTCTCAGTCGCTTATGTGCTTTATTTGAAAGGAAGTACGCGTCCCGGGACTCCTAGGCCCCACGGGTGTTCATCGTTTTCCCTCCGAGGTCACTGAGTGCCTCCAGACACCTGTGGGCCGGCGGAGCAACGTCGAGGTCCATTGGTTGATCCCCCGGAGGACCTCTGTGCCTGCCGAGTGCTGGTCAGCAACACACTGCGCATTCCTTGAGGAGCGCTACATCTCCAGAGCCCTCGAATGCCCTCGGGACAACATGGCTAGTGAGTGCGAAGTGCCCAGGAAGACTCTGTCATGGCCCTTGTGTGAGCTGCCATGAGAGAACACTGTTCTTGGAACACTGCGAGGCCCGCCCCGTATCTGAAGTCACTCTGCTCGAGGAGAAAGTCAGCATCTTAGCTCGCTGTGTCGCTACCGGCACACCCAGCATGAACCCATTCCTGGAAGTAAGGCCCTGTTTCGCCGTGCAGAAGCGGAGGCATGCTGCAGGTTCCAGGAGGCAGTGGCCTCTGCTCTGCATGCCTTTAACGGCAGCACAGCTTTCTGGACACCTGGGAGGCTAGCCGGGGCACCCTGCTCCCGGCAGGAACACTGAGTACCCCCAGGTGCACCTGGGTCTGCTAAGCAACATCCAGGCCCGTAGCCCTTCAGAGCCCCCTGTGTGCAGGCCGAGCGTAGGGAAACGCACTGCCCTCTCCTTCGGAGCAGCTTAGTTTCCTCCGCACTCGCACACGTTCGCGAACACCGTTCTGGCACGTCCCACGTGGCGTGGAGTTCTTACGCGGTGCCCTAATCGGAGCTGCCCTCAGAGGAGCCCTCGTCTTCGCGTTCCATCCAGGACCTCCTGACTGAAGTCACCGGGCCTCCTAGAGGACGGCGGCTTGGGTTCTTACTGCACTTCAAGTCCTGTTCCTTCTGCGGCACTGCAGGCAGCCACAGGCCCAGAGGAGCAGCTACGGCGTTCCTCGGTTGAGACAGTTCGCCGGATGCGGGACTCCCTACTTCGATAAGTTGATTCAGGGAAGGAAACACAGGGTAACCGGTGTCTCTTGGGACTCCTTAGAAGCCACAGGGATGTACGCTGAGTGTGCCCATGAAAACGGGGGCCTGCTGGAACTAGCCCTGCTTTTCCATTTTGAGGGCGGCATTCATGCCTGCCTTGAAGCTACCTGACATTACCGGCTCCCGACAGGCCAGTGAGCCCTGGAAGAATGCTTCGGGGAAAATTATGAATTTGCTCTCTCTAAACCAGGGGCTTCCGTGGGAGCGGCGGCGGTCCGCATGACAGACTCTAGAGCGAAAGGGAACCTCGACGTGAGAACTCGCCTCCAGGATAGGCCCTGAGTAGCCGTGCAGAAAGGGAGGCATGCAGCTGTTTCCACAAGTTCTCAGTCTCTTATGTGCTTTATTTTAAAGGAAGTACGCGTCCCGGGACTCCTAGGCCCCACGGGTGTGCATCGTTTTCCCTCCGAGGTCACTGAGTGCCTCCAGACACCTGTGGGCCGGCGGAGCAACGTCGAGGTCCATTGGTTGATCCCCCGGAGGACCTCTGTGCCTGCCGTGTGCTGGGCAGCAACACACTGCGCGTTCCTTGAGGAGCGCTACATCTCCAGAGCCCTCGAACGCCCTCGGGACAACATGGCTGGTGAGTGCGAAGTGCCCAGGAAGACTCTGTCATGGCACTTTTGTGAGCTGCCATGAGAGAACACTGTGCTTGGAACACTGCGAGGCCCGCCCTCGTACCTGAAGTCACTCTGCTCGAGGAGAAAGTCAGCATCTTAGCACGCTGTGTCGCTAACGGCACACCCAGCATGAACCCATGCCTGGAAGTAAGGCTCTGATTCGCCGTGCAGAAGCGGAGGCGTGCTACAGCTTCCAGGAGGCGGTGGCCTCTGCTCTGCATGCCTTTAACGGCAGCACAGCTTTCTGGACACCTGGGAGGCTAGCCGGGGCACCCTGCTCCCGGCAGGAACACTGAGTACCCCCAGGTGCACCTGGGTCTGCTAAGCAACATCCAGGCCCATAGCCCTTCAGAGCCCCCTGTGTGCAGGCCGAGCATAGGGAAACGCACTGCCCTCTCCTTCGGAGCAGCTTAGTTTCCTCCGCACTTGCACACGTTCGCGAACACCGTTCTGGCACGTCCGACGTTGCCCGGAGGTCTTACGCGGTGCCCTAGTCGGGGCTGCCCTCAGAGGAGCCCTCGTCTTCGCGTTTCATCCAGGACCTCCTGACTGAAGTCACCGTGCCTCCTAGAGGACGGCGGCTTGGGTTCTTACTGCACTTCACGTCCTGTTCCTTCTGCGGCACTGCAGGCAGCCCCAGGCCCAGAGGAGCAGCTACGGCGTTCCTCGGTTGAGACAGTTCGCCGGATGCGGGACTCCCTACTTCGATAAGTTGATTCAGGGAAGGAAACGCAGGGTAACCGGTGTCTCTTGGGACTCCTTAGAAGCCACAGGGATGTACGCTGAGTGTGCCCATGAAAACGGGGGCCTGCTGGAACTAGCCCTGCTTTCCCATTTTGAGGGCGGCATTCATGCCTCCCTTGAAGCTACCTGACATTCCCGGCTCCCGACAGGCCAGTGAGCCCTGGAAGAATGCTTCGGGGAAAATTATGAGTTTGCTCTCTCTAAACCAGGGGCTTCCGTGGTCGCAGCTCGGTCCGCATGACAGGCTCTAGAGCGAAAGGGAACCTCGACGTGAGAACTCGCCTCCAGGTTAGGCCCTGAGTAGCCATGCAGAAAGGGAGGCATGCAGCTGTTTCCACGAGTTCTCAGTCGCTTATGTCTTTTGTTTAAAGGAAGTACGCGTCCGGGGACTCCTAGGCCCCACGGGTGTGCATCGTTTTCCCTCCGAGGTCACTGAGTGCCTCCAGACACCTGTGCGCCGGCGGAGCAACGTCGAGGTCCGTTGCTTGATCCCCCGGAGGACCTCTGTGCCTGCCGAGGGCTGGGCAGCAACACACTGCGCGTTCCTTGAGGAGCGCTACATCTCCAGAGCCCTCGAAAGCCCTCGGGACAACATGGCTGGTGAGTGCGAAGTACCCAGGAAGACTCAGTCATGGCCCTTGTGTGAGCTGCCATGAGAGAACACTGCGCTTGGAACACTGCGAGGCCCACCCTCGTACCTGAAGTCACTCTGCTCGTGGAGAAAGTCAGCATCTTAGCACGCTGTGTCGCTACCGGCACACCCAACATGAACCCATGCCTGGAAGTAAGGCTCTGATTTGCCGTGCAGAAGCGGAGGCGTGCTGCAGCTTCCAGGAGGCGGTGGCCTCTGCTCTGCATGCGTTTAACGGTAGCACAGCTTTCTGGACACCTGCGAGGCTAGCCGGGGCACCCTGCTCCCAGCAGGAACACTGAGTACCCCCAGGTGCACCTGGGTCTGCTAAGCAACATCCAGGCCCGTAGCCCTTCAGAGCCCCCTGTGTGCAGGCCGAGCGTAGGGAAACGCACTGCCCTCTCCTTCGGAGCAGCTTAGTTTCCTCCGCACGTGCACACATTCGCGAACACCGTTCTGGCACGTCCAATGTGGCCCGGTGGTCTTACGCGGTGCCCTAATTGGACCTGACCTCAGAGGAGCCCTCGTCTTCGCATTTCATTCAGGACCTCATGACTGAAGTCACCGTGCCTCCTAGAGGACGGCGGCTTGAGTTCTTACTGCAGTTTAAGTACTGTTCCTTCTGCGGCACTGCAGG
The DNA here is from genome assembly GCF_039906515.1 of Pseudorca crassidens. Taxonomy (NCBI): domain Eukaryota; kingdom Metazoa; phylum Chordata; class Mammalia; order Artiodactyla; family Delphinidae; genus Pseudorca; species Pseudorca crassidens. The sequence goes on along the minus strand of NC_090308.1, from coordinate 90,229,587 downwards.
CAGCCCCAGGCCCAGAGGAGCAGCTACGGCGTTCCTTGGTTGACACAGTTCGCCGGATGCGGGACTCCCTACTTCGATAAGTTAATTCAGGGAAGGAAACGCAGGGTAGCCGGTGTCTGTTGGGACTCGTTAGAAGCCACAGGGATGTACGCTGAGTGTGCCCATGAAAATGGGGGCCTGCTGGAACTAGCCCTGCTTTCCCATTTTGAGGGCGGCATTCATGCCTGCCTTGAAGCTACCTGACATTCCCGGCTCCCGACAGGCCAGTGAGCCCTGGAAGAATGCTTCGGGGAAAATTATGAGTTTGCTCTCTCTAAACCAGGGGCTTCCGTGGCCGCAGCTCGGTCGCATGACAGGCTCTAGTGCGAAAGGGAACCTCGACGTGAGAAGTCGCCTCCAGGTTAGGCCCTGAGTAGCCATGCAGAAAGGGAGGCATGCAGCTGTTTCCACGAGTTCTCAGTCGCTTATGTCCTTTAGTTTAAAGGAAGTACGCATCCGGGGACTCCTAGGCCCCACGGGTGTGCATCGTTTTCCCTCCGAGGTCACTGAGTGCCTCCAGACACCTGTGGGCCGGCGGAGCAACGTCGAGGTCCGTTGGTTGATCCCCCGAAGGACCTCTGTGCCTGCCGAGTGCTGGGCAGCAACACACTGCGCGTTCCTTGAGGAGCGCTACATCTCCAGAGCCCTCGAACGCCCTCGGGACAACATGGCTGGTGAGTGCGAAGTACCCAGGAAGACTCAGTCATGGCCCTTGTGTGAGCTGCCATGAGAGAACACTGTGCTTGGAACACTGCGAGGCCCACCCTCGTACCTGAAGTCACTCTGCTCGAGGAGAAAGTCAGCATCTTAGCACGCTGTGTCGCTACCGGCACACCCAACATGAACCCATGCCTGGAAGTAAGGCCCTGATTTGCCGTGCAGAAGCGGAGGCGTGCTGCAGCTTCCAGGAGGCGGTGGCCTCTGCTCTGCATGCCTTTAACGGCAGCACAGCTTTCTGGACACCTGGGAGGCTAGCCGGGGCACCCTGCTCCCGGCAGGAACACTGAGTACCCCCAGGTGTACATGGGTCTGCTAAGCAACATCCAGGCCCGTAGCCCTTCAGAGCCCCCTGTGTGCAGGCCGAGCGTAGGGAAACGCACTGCCCTCTCCTTCGGAGCTGCTTAGTTTCCTCCGCACGCGCACACGTTCGCGAACACCGTTCTGGCACGTCCCACGTGGCGCGGAGGTCTTACGGTGTGCCCTAATCGGAGCTGCCCTCAGAGGAGCCCTCGTCTTCGCGTTTCATTCATGACCTCATGACTGAAGTCACCGGGCCTCCTAGAGGATGGCGGCTTGGGTTCTTACTGCACTTTAAGTACTGTTCCTTCTGCGGCACTGCAGGCAGCCCCAGGCCCAGAGGAGCAGCTACGGCGTTCCTCGGTTGAGACAGTTCGCCGGATGCAGGACTCCCTACTTCGATAAGTTGATTCAGGGAAGGAAACGCAGGGTAACCGGTGTCTATTGGGACACCTTAGAAGCCACAGGGATGTACGCTGAGTGTGCCCATGAAAATGGGGGCCTGCTGGAACTAGCCCTGCTTTCCCATTTTGAGGGCGGCATTCATGCCTGCCTTGAAGCTACCTGACATTCCGGGCTCCCGACAGGCCAGTGAGCCCTGGAAGAATGCTTCGGGGAAAATTATGAGTTTGCTCTCTCTAAACCAGGGGCTTCCGTGGTCGCAGCTCGGTCCGCATGACAGGCTCTAGAGTGAAAGGGAACCTCGAAGTGAGAACTCGCCTCCCGGTTAGGCCCTGAGTAGCCGTGCAGAAAGGGAGGTATGCAGCTGTTTCACGAGTTCTCAGTCGCTTATGTCCTTTATTTTAAAGGAAGTACGCGTCCGGGGACTCCTAGGCCCCACGGGTGTGCATCGTTTTCCCTCCGAGGTCACTGAGTGCCTCCAGACACCTGTGGGCCGGCGGAGCAACGTCGAGGTCCATTGGTTGATCCCCCGGAGGACCTCTGTGCCTGCCGAGTGCTGGGCAACAACACACTGCGCGTTCCTTGAGTAGCGCTACATATCCAGAGCCCTCGAACGCCCTCGGGACAACATGGCTGGTGAGTGCGAAGTACCCAGGAAGACTCTGTCATGGCCCTTGTGTGAGTTGCCATGAGAGAACACTGTGCTTGGAACACTGCGAGGCCCGACCTCGTACCTGAAGTCACTCTGCTCGAGGAGAAAGTCAGCATCTTAGCACGCTGTGTCGCTACCGGCACACCCAGCATGAACGCATGCCTGGAAGTAAGGCCCTGATTTGCCGTGCAGAAGCGGAGGCGTGCTGCAGCTTCCAGGAGGCGGTGGCCTCTGCTCTGCATGCCTTTAACAGCAGCACAGCTTTCTGGACACCTGGGAGGCTAGCCGGGGCATCCTGCTCCCAGCAGGAACACTGAGTACCCCCAGGTGCACCTGGGTCTGCTAAGCAACATCCAGGCCCGTAGCCCTTCAGAGCCCCCTGTGTGCAGGCCGAGCGTAGGGAAACGCACTGCCCTCTCCTTCGGAGCAGCTTAGTTTCCTCCGCACGCGCACACGTTCGCGAACACAGTTCTGGCACGTCCCACGTGGCGCGGAGGTCTTACGCGGTGCCCTAATCGGAGCTGCCCTCAGAGGAGTCCTCGTCTTCGCGTTCCATCCAGGACCTCATGACTGAAGTCACCGGGCCTCCTAGAGGACGGCGGCTTGGGTTCTTACTGCACATCAAGTCCTGTTCCTTCTGCGGCACTGCAGGCAGCCCCAGGACCAGAGGAGCAGCTACGGCGTTCCTCGGTTGAGACAGTTCGCCGGATGCGGGACTCCCTACTTCGATAAGTTAATTCAGGGAAGGAAACGCAGGGTAACCGGTGTCTGTTGGGACTCGTTAGAAGCCACAGGGATGTACGCTGAGTGTGCCCATGAAAATGGGGGCCTGCTGGAACTAGCCCTGCTTTCCCATTTTGAGGGCGCATTCATGCCTGCCTTGAAGCTACCTGACATTCCCGGCTCCTGACAGGCCAGTGAGCCCTGGAAGAATGCTTCGGGTAAAATTATGAGTTTGCTCTCTCTAAACCAGGGGCTTCCGTGGTCGCAGCTCGGTCCGCATGACAGGCTCTAGAGCGAAAGGGAACCTCGAAGTGAGAACTCGCCTCCCGGTTAGGCCCTGAGTAGCCGTGCAGAAAGGGAGGTATGCAGCTGTTTCACGAGTTCTCAGTCGCTTATGTCCTTTATTTTAAAGGAAGTACGCGTCTGGGGACTCCTAGGCCCCACGGGTGTGCATCGTTTTCCCTCTGAGGTCACTGAGTGCCTCCAGACACCTGTGGGCCGGCGGAGCAACGTCGAGGTCCATTGGTTGATCCCCCGGAGGACTTCTGTGCCTGCCGAGTGCTGGGCAACAACACACTGCGCGTTCCTTGAGGAGCGCTACATATCCAGAGCCCTCGAACGCCCTCGGGACAACATGGCTGGTGAGTGCGAAGTACCCAGGAAGACTCTGTCATGGCCCTTGTGTGAGTTGCCATGAGAGAACACTGTGCTTGGAACACTGCGAGGCCCGACCTCGTACCTGAAGTCACTCTGCTCGAGGAGAAAGTCAGCATCTTAGCACGCTGTGTCGCTACCGGCACACCCAGCATGAACCCATGCCTGGAAGTAAGGCCCTGATTTGCCGTGCAGAAGCGGAGGCGTGCTGCAGCTTCCAGGAGGTGGTGGCCTCTGCTCTGCATGCCTTTAACGGCAGCACAGCTTTCTGGACACCTGGGAGGCTAGCCGGGGCACCCTGCTCCCAGCAGGAACACTGAGTACCCCCAGGTGCACCTGGGTCTGCTAAGCAACATCCAGGTCCGTAGCCCTTCAGAGCCCCCTGTGTGCAGGCCGAGCGTAGGGAAACGCACTGCCCTCTCCTTCGGAGCAGCTTAGTTTCCTCCGCACGCGCACACGTTCGCGAACACCGTTCTGGCACGTCCCACGTGGCGCGGAGGTCTTACGCGGTGCCCTAATCGGAGCTGCCCTCAGAGGAGCCCTCGTCTTCGCGTTCCATCCAGGACCTCCTGACTGAAGTCACCGGGCCCCCTAGAGTATGGCGGCTTGGGTTCTTACTGCACTTCAAGTCCTGTTCCTTCTGCGGCACTGCAGGCAGCCCCAGGCCCAGAGGAGCAGCTACGGCGTTCCTCGGTTGAGACAGTTCGCCGGATGCGGGACTCCCTACTTCGATAAGTTAATTCAGGGAAGGAAACGCAGGGTAACCGGTGTCTCTTGGGACTCGTTAGAAGCCACAGGGATGTAAGCTGAGTGTGCCCTTGAAAACGGGGGCCTGCTGGAACTAGCCCTGCTTTCCCATTTTGAGGGCGGCATTCATGCCTGCCTTGAAGCTACCTGACATTCCCGGCTCCCGACAGGCCAGTGAGCCCTGGAAGAATGCTTCGGGGAAAATTATGAGTTTGCTCTCTCTAAACCAGGGGCATCCGTGGTCGCAGCTCGGTCCGCATGACAGGCTCTAGAGCGAAAGGGAACCTCGACGTGAGAACTCGCCTCCAGGTTAGGCCCTGAGTAGCCATGCAGAAAGGGAGGCATGCAGCTGTTTCCACGAGTTCTCAGTCACTTATGTCCTTTAGTTTAAAGGAAGTACGCGTCCGGGGACTCCTAGGCCCCACGGGTGTGCATCGTTTTCCCTCCGAGGTCACTGAGTGCCTCCAGACACCTGTGGGCCGGCGGAGCAACGTCGAGGTCCATTGGTTGATCCCCCGGAGGACCTCTATGCCTGCCGAGTGCTGGGCAGCAACACACTGCGCGTTCCTTGAGGAGCGCTACATCTCCAGAGCCCTCGAAAGCCCTCGGGACAACATGGCTGGTGAGTGCGAAGTACCCAGGAAGACTCAGTCATGGCCCTTGTGTGAGCTGCCATGAGAGAACACTGTGCTTGGAACACTGCGAGGCCCACCCTCGTACCTGAAGTCACTCTGCTCGTGGAGAAAGTCAGCATCTTAGCACGCTGTGTCGCTACCGGCACACCCAACATGAACCCATGCCTGGAAGTAAGGCCCTGATTTGCCGTGCTGAAGCGGAGGCGTGCTGCAGCTTCCAGGAGGCGGTGGCCTCTGCTCTGCATGCGTTTAACGGTAGCACAGCTTTCTGGACACCTGCGAGGCTAGCCGGGGCACCCTGCTCCCAGCAGGAACACTGAGTACCCCCAGGTGCACCTGGGTCTGCTAAGCAACATCCAGGCCCGTAGCCCTTCAGAGCCCCCTGTGTGCAGGCCGAGCGTAGGGAAACACACTGCCCTCTCCTTCGGAGCAGCTTAGTTTCCTGCGCACGTGCACACATTCGCGAACACCGTTCTGGCACGTCCATCGTGGCCCGGTGGTCTTACGCGGTGCCCTAATCGGACCTGCCCTCAGAGGAGCCCTCGTCTTCGCATTTCATTCAGGACCTCATGACTGAAGTCACCGTGCCTCCTAGAGGACGGCGGCTTGAGTTCTTACTGAAGTTTAAGTATTGTTCCTTCTGCGGCACTGCAGGCAGCCCGAGGCCCAGAGGAGCAGCTACGGCGTTCCTTGGTTGACACAGTTCGCCGGATGCGGGACTCCCTACTTCGATAAGTTAATTCAGGGAAGGAAACGCAGGGTAGCCGATGTCTGTTGGGACTTGTTAGAAGCCACAGGGATGTACGCTGAGTGTGCCCATGAAAATGGGGGCCTGCTGGAACTAGCCCTGCTTTCCCATTTTGAGGGCGGCATTCATGCCTGCCTTGAAGCTACCTGACATTCCCGGCTCCCGACAGGCCAGTGAGCCCTGGAAGAATGCTTCGGGGAAAATTATGAGTTTGCTCTCTCTAAACCAGGGACTTCCGTGGCCGCAGCTCGGTCCGCATGACAGGCTCTAGTGCGAAAGGGAACCTCGACGTGAGAACTCGCCTCCAGGTTAGGCCCTGAGTAGCCATGCAGAAAGGGAGGCATGCAGCTGTTTCCACGAGTTCTCAGTCGCTTATGTCCTTTATGTTAAAGGAAGTACGCGTCCGGGGACTCCTAGGCCCCACGGGTGTGCATCGTTTTCCCTCCGAGGTCACTGAGTGCCTCCAGACACCTGTGGGCCGGCGGAGCAACGTCGAGGTCCATTGGTTGATCCCCCGGAGGACCTCTGTGCCTGCCGAGTGCTGGGCAGCAACACACTGCGCGTTCCTTGAGGAGCGCTACATCTCCAGAGCCCTCGAACGCCCTCGGGACAACATGGGTGGTGAGTGCGAAGTACCCAGGAAGACTCAGTCATGGCCCTTGTGTGAGCTGCCATGAGAGAACACTGTGCTTGGAACACTGCGAGGCCCACCCTCGTACCTGCAGTCACTCTGCTCGAGGAGAAAGTCAGCATCTTAGCACGCTGTGTCGCTACCGGCACACCCAACATGAACCCATGCCTGGAAGTAAGGCCCTGATTCGCCGTGCAGAAGCGGAGGCGTGCTGCAGCTTCCAGGAGGCGGTGGCCTCTGCTCTGCATGCCTTTAACGGCAGCACAGCTTTCTGGACACCTGGGAGGCTAGCCGGGGCACCCTGCTCCCAGCAGGAACACTGAGTACCCCCAGGTGCACCTGGGTCTGCTAAGCAACATCCAGGCCCGTAGCCCTTCAGAGCCCCCTGTGTGCAGGCCGAGCGTAGGGAAACGCACTGCCCTCTCCTTCGGAGCAGCTTAGTTTCCTCCGCACACGCACACGTTCGCGAACACCGTTCTGGCACGTCCCACGTGGCGCGGAGGTCTTACGGGGTGCCCTAATCGGAGCTGCCCTCAGAGGAGCCCTCGTCTTCGCGTTTCATTCATGACCTCATGACTGAAGTCACCGGGCCTCCTAGAGGACGGCGGCTTGGGTTCTTACTGCACTTTAAGTACTGTTCCTTCTGCGGCACTGCAGGCAGCCCCAGGCCCAGAGGAGCAGCTACAGCGTTCCTCGGTTGAGACAGTTCGCCGGATGCGGGACTCCCTACTTCGATAAGTTGATGCAGGGAAGGAAACGCAGGGTAACCGGTGTCTATTGGGACTCCTTAGAAGCCACAGGGATGTACGCTGAGTGTGCCCATGAAAATGGGGGCCTGCTGGAACTAGCCCTGCTTTCCCATTTTGAGGGCGGCATTCATGCCAGCCTTGAAGCTACCTGATATTGCCGGCTCCTGACAGGCCAGTGAGCCCTGGAAGAATGCTTCGGGTAAAATTATGAGTTTGCTCTCTCTAAACCAGGGGCTTCCATGGCCGCAGCTCGGTCCGCATGACAGGCTCTAGAGCGAAAGGGAACCTCGAAGTGAGAACTCGCCTCCAGGTTAGGCCCTGAGTAGCCGTGCAGAAAGGGAGGCATGCAGTTGTTTCACGAGTTCTTAGTTGCTTATGTCCTTTATTTTAAAGGAAGTACGCGTCCCGGGACTCCTAGGCCACACAGGTGTGCATCGTTTTCCCTCCGAGGTCACTGAGTGCCTCCAGACACCTCTGAGCCGGCGGAGCAACGTCGAGGTCCATTGGTTGATCCCCCGGAGGACCTCTGTGCCTGCCGAGTGCTGGGCAGAAACACACTGCGCGTTCCTTGAGGAGCGCTACATCTCCAGAGCCCTCGAATGCCCTCGGGACAACATGGCTGGTGAGTGCGAAGTGCCCAGGAAGACTCTGTCATGGCCCTTGTGTGAGTTGCCATGAGAGAACACTGCGCTTGGAACACTGCGAGGCCCGACCTCGTACCTGAAGTCACTCTGCTCGAGGAGAAAGTCAGCATCTTAGCACGCTGTGTCGCTACCGGCACACCCAACATGAACCAATGCCTGGAAGTAAGGCCCTGATTTGCCGTGCAGAAGCGGAGGCGTGCTGCAGCTTCCAGGAGGCGGTGGCCTCTGCTCTGCATGCGTTTAACGGCAGCACAGCTTTCTGGACACCTGGGAGGCTAGCCGGGGTACCCTGCTCCCAGCAGGAACACTGAGTACCCCCAGGTGCACCTGGGTCTGCTAAGCAACATCCAGGCCCGTAGCCCTTCAGAGCCCCCTGTGTGCAGGCCGAGCGTAGGGAAACGCACTGCCCTCTCCTTCGGAGCAGCTTAGTTTCCTCCGCACGCGCACACGTTCGCGAACACCGTTCTGGCACGTCCCACGTGGCCCGGAAGTCTTACGCGTTGCCCTAATCGGAGCTGCCCTCAGAGGAGCCCTCGTCTTCGCGTTCCATCCAGGACTTCATGAATGAAGTCACCGGGCCTCCTAGAGGACGGCGGCTTGGGTTCTTACTGCACATCAAGTCCTGTTCCTTCTGCGGCACTGCAGGCAGCCCCAGGCCCAGAGGAGCAGCTACGGCGTTCCTCGGTTGAGACAGTTCGCCGGATGCGGGACTCCCTACTTCGATAACTTAATTCAGGGAAGGAAACGCAGGGTAACCGGTGTCTCTTGGGACTCGTTAGAAGCCACAGGATGTATGCTAAGTGTGCCCATGAAAATGGGGGCCTGCTGGAACTAGCCCTGCTTTCCCATTTTGAGGGCGGCATTCATGCCTGCCTTGAAGCTACATGATATTCCCGGCTCCCGACAGGCCAGTGAGCCCTGGAAGAATGCTTCGGGGAAAATTATGAGTTTGCTCTCTCTAAACCAGGGGCTTCCGTGGCCGCAGCTCGGTCCGCATGACAGGCTCTAGTGCGAAAGGGAACCTCGACGTGAGAACTCGCCTCCAGGTTAGGCCCTGAGTAGCCGTGCAGAAAGGGAGGTATGCAGCTGTTTCACGAGTTCTCAGTCGCTTATGTCCTTTATTTTAATGGAAGTACGCGTCCGGGGACTCCTAGGCCCCACGGGTGTGCATCGTTTTCCCTCCGAGGTCACTGAGTGCCTCCAGACACCTGTGGGCCGGCGGAGCAACGTCGAGCTCCATTGGTTGATCCCCCGGAGGACCTCTGTGCCTGCCGAGTGCTGGGCAACAACACACTGCGCGTTCCTTGAGGAGCGCTACATATCCAGAGCCCTCGAACGCCCTCGGGACAACATGGCTGGTGAGTGCGAAGTACCCAGGAAGACTCAGTCATGGCCCTTGTGTGAGTTGCCATGAGAGAACACTGTGCTTGGAACACTGCGAGGCCCGACCTCGTACCTGAAGTCACTCTGCTCGAGGAGAAAGTCAGCATCTTAGCACACTGTGTTGCTACCAGCACACCCAGCATGAACCCATGCCTGGAAGTAAGGCCCTGATTTGCCGTGCAGAAGCGGAGGCGTGCTGCAGCTTCCAGGAGGCGGTGGCCTCTGCTCTGCATGCCTTTAACGGCAACACAGCTTTCTGGACACCTGCGAGGCTAGCCGGGGCACCCTGCTCCCAGCAGGAACACTGAGTACCCCCAGGTGCACCTGGGTCTGCTAAGCAACATCCAGGCCCGTAGCCCTTCAGAGCCCCCTGTGTGCAGGCCGAGCGTAGGGAAACGCACTGCCCTCTCCTTCGGAGCAGCTTAGTTTCCTCCGCATGCGCACACGTTCGCGAACACCGTTCTGGCACGTCCCAAGTGGCGCGGAGGTCTTACGGGGTGCCCTAATCGGAGCTGCCCTCAGAGGAGCCCTCGTCTTCGCATTTCATTCATGACCTCATGACTGAAGTCACCGGGCCTCCTAGAGGACGGCGGCTTGGGTTCTTACTGCACATCAAGTCCTGTTCCTTCTGCGGCACTGCAGGCAGCCCCAGGCCCAGAGGATGAGCTACGGCGTTCCTCGGTTGAGACAGTTCGCCGGATGCGGGACTCCCTACTTCGATAAGTTAATTCAGGGAAGGAAACGCAGGGTAACCGGTGTCTCTTGGGACTCGTTAGAAGCCACAGGGATGTACGCTGAGTGTGCTCATGAAAATGGGGGCCTGCTGGAACTAGCCCTGCTTTCCCATTTTGAGGGCGGCATTCATGCCTGCCTTGAAGCTACCTGATATTCCCGGCTCCTGACAGGCCAGTGAGCCCTGGAAGAATGCTTCGGGGAAAATTATGAGTTTGCTCGCTCTAAACCAGGGGCTTCCGTGGTCGCAGCTCGGTCCGCATGACAGGCTCTAGAGCGAAAGGGAACCTCGACGTGAGAACTCGCCTCCAGGTTAGGCCCTGAGTAGCCGTGCAGAAAGGGAGGTATGCAGCTGTTTCACGAGTTCTCAGTCGCTTATGTCCTTTATTTTAAAGGAAGTACGCGTCCGGGGACTCCTAGGCCCCACGGGTGTGCATCGTTTTCCCTCCGAGATCACTGAGTGCCTCCAGACACCTGTGGGCCGGCGGAGCAACGTCGAGCTCCATTGGTTGATCCCCCGGAGGACCTCTGTGCCTGCCGAGTACTGGGCAACAACACACTGCGCGTTCCTTGAGGAGCGCTTCATCTCCAGAGCCCTCGAACGCCCTCGGGACAACATGGCTGGTGAGTGCGAAGTACCCAGGAAGACTCTGTCATGGCCCTTGTGTGAGTTGCCATGAGAGAACACTGTGCTTGGAACACTGCGAGGCCCGACCTCGTACCTGAAGTCACTCTGCTCGAGGAGAAAGTCAGCATCTTAGCACGCTGTGTCGCTACCGGCACACCCAGCATGAACCCATGCCTGGAAGTAAGGCCCTGATTTGCCGTGCAGAAGCGGAGGCGTGCTGCAGCTTCCAGGAGGCGGTGGCCTCTGCTCTGCATGCCTGTAACGGCAGCACAGCTTTCTGGACACCTGGGAGGCTAGCCGGGGCACCCTGCTCCCAGCAGGAACACTGAGTACCCACAGGTGCACCTGGGTCTGCTAAGCAACATCCAGGCCCGTAGCCCTTCAGAGCCCCCTGTGTGCAGGCCGAGCGTAGGGAAACGCACTGCCCTCTCCTTCGGAGCAGCTTAGTTTCCTCCGTACGCGCACACGTTCGCGAACACCGTTCTGGCACGTCCCACGTGGCCCGGTGGTCTTACGCGGTGCCCTAATCGGACCTGCCCTCAGAGGAGCCCTCGTCTTCGCGTTTCATTCAGGACATCATGTCTGAAGTCACCGTGCCTCCTAGAGGATGGCGGCTTCGGTTCTTACTGCACTTAAAGTGCTGTTCTTTCTGCGGCACTGCAGGCAGCCCCAGGCCCAGAGGAGCAGCTACGGCGTTCCTTGGTTGAGACAGTTCGCCGGATGCGGGACTCCCTACTTCGATAATTAATTCAGGGAAGGAAACGCAGGGTAGCCTGTGTCTGTTGGGACTCCTTAGAAGCCACAGGGATGTATGCTGAGTGTGCCCATGAAAATGGGGGCCTGCTGGAACTAGCCCTGCTTTCCCATTTTGAGGGCGGCATTCATGCCTGCCTTGAAGCTACCTGACATTCCCGGCTCCCGACAGGCCAGTGAGCCCTGGAAGAATGCTTCGGGGAAAATTATGAGTTTGCTCTCTCTAAACCAGGGGCTTCCGTGGCCGCAGCTCGGTCCGCATGACAGGCTCTAGTGCGAAAGGGAACCTCGACGTGAGAACTCGCCTCCAGGTTAGGCCCTGAGTAGCCGTGCAGAAAGGGAGGTATGCAGCTGTTTCACGAGTTCTCAGTCGCTTATGTCCTTTATTTTAAAGGAAGTACGCGTCCGGGGACTCCTAGGCCCCACGGGTGTGCATCGTTTTCCCTCCGAGGTCACTGAGTGCCTCCAGACACCTGTGGGCCGGCGGAGCAACGTCGAGGTCCATTGGTTGATCCCCCGGAGGACCTCTGTGCCTGCCGAGTGCTGGGCAACAACACACTGCGCGTTCCTTGAGGAGCGCTACATATCCAGAGCCCTCGAACGCCCTCGGGACAACATGGCTGGTGAGTGCGAAGTACCCAGGAAGACTCTGTCATGGCCCTTGTGTGAGTTGCCATGAGAGAACACTGTGCTTGGAACACTGCGAGGCCCGACCTCGTACCTGAAGTCACTCTGCTCGAGGAGAAAGTCAGCATCTTAGCACGCTGTGTTGCTACCGGCACACCCAGCATGAACCCATGCTTGGAAGTAAGGCCCTGATTTGCCGTTCAGAAGCGGAGGCGTGCTGCAGCTTCCAGGAGGCGGTGGCCTCTGCTCTGCATGCCTTTAACGGCAGCACAGCTTTCTGGACACCTGGGAGGCTAGCCGGGGCACCCTGCTCCCAGCAGGAACACTGAGTACCCCCAGGTGCACCTGGGTCTGCTAAGCAACATCCAGGCCCGTAGCCCTTCAGAGCCCCCTGTGTGCAGGCCGAGCGTAGGGAAACGCACTGCCCTCTCCTTCGGAGCAGCTTAGTTTCCTCTGCACGTGCACACGTTCGCGAACACCGTTCTGGCACGTCCCACGTGGCCCGGTGGTCTTACGCGGTGCCCTAATCGGAGCTGCCCTCAGAGGAGCCCTCGTCTTCGCGTTTCATTCAGGACATCATGACTGAAGTCACCGTGCCTCCTAGAGGACGGCGGCTTGGGTTCTTACTGCACTTAAAGTGCTGTTCCTTCTGCGGCACTGCAGGCAGCCCCAGGCCCAGAGGAGCAGCTACGGCATTCCTCGGTTGAGACAGTTCTCCGGATGCGGGACTCCCTACTTCGATAAGTTAATTCAGGGAAGGAAACGCAGGGTAACCGTTGTCTCTTGGGACTCGTTACAAGCCACAGGGATGTACGCTGAGTGTGCCCATGAAAAGGGGGCCTGCTGGAACTAGCCCTGCTTTCCCATTTTGAGGGCGGCATTCATGCCTGCCTTGAAGCTACCTGACATTCCCGGCTCCCGACAGGCCAGTGAGCCCTGGAAGAATGCTTCGGGGAAAATTATGAGTTTGCTCTCTCTAAACCAGGGGCTTCCGTGGTCGTAGCTCGGTCCGCATGACAGGCTCTAGAGCGAAAGGGAACCGCGACGTGAGAACTCGCCTCCAGGTTAGGCCTTGAGTAGCCATGCAGAAAGGGAGGCATGCAGCTGTTACCATGAGTTCTCAGTCGCTTATGTCCTTTAGTTTAAAGGAAGTACGCGTCCGGGGACTCCTAGGCCCCACGGGTGTGCATCGTTTTCCCTCCGAGGTCACTGAGTGCCTCCAGACACCTGTGGGCCGGCGGAGCAACGTCGAGGTCCATTGGTTGATCCCCCGGAGGACCTCTGTGCCTGCCGAGTGCTGGGCAGCAACACACTGCGCGTTCCTTGAGGAGCGCTACATCTCCAGAGCCCTCGAACGCCCTCGGGACAACATGGCTGGTGAGTGCGAAGTACCCAGGAAGACTCAGTCATGGCCCTTGTGTGAGCTGCCATGAGAGAACACTGTGCTTGGAACACTGCGAGGCCCACCCTCGTACCTGAAGTCACTCTGCTCGTGGAGAAAGTCAGCATCTTAGCACGCTGTGTCGCTACCGGCACACCCAACATGAACCCATGCCTGGAAGTAAGGCCCTGATTTGCCGTGCAGAAGCGGAGGCGTGCTGCAGCTTCCAGGAGGCGGTGGCCTCTGCTCTGCATGCCTTTAACGGTAGCACAGCTTTCTGGACACCTGCGAGGCTAGCCGGGGCACCCTGCTCCCAGCAGGAACACTGAGTACCCCCAGGTGCACCTGGGTCTGCTAAGCAACATCCAGGCCCGTAGCCCTTCAGAGCCCCCTGTGTGCAGGCCGAGCATAGGGAAACGCACTGCCCTCTCCTTCGGAGCAGCTTAGTTTCCTGCGCACGTGCACACATTCGCGAACACCGTTCTGGCACGTCCAACGTGGCCCGGTGGTCTTACGCGGTGCCCTGATCGGACCTGCCCTCAGAGGAGCCCTCATCTTCGCATTTCATTCAGGACCTCATGACTGAAGTCACCGTGCCTCCTAGAGGACGGCGGCTTGAGTTCTTACTGCAGTTTAAGTACTGTTCCTTCTGCGGCACTGCAGGCAGCCCCAGGCCCAGAGGACCAGCTACGGCGTTCCTTGGTTGAGACAGTTCGCCGGATGCGGGACTCCCTACTTCGATAAGTTAATTCAGGGAAGGAAACGCAGGGTAGCCGGTGTCTGTTGGGACTCGTTAGAAGCCACAGGGATGTACGCTGAGTGTGCCCATGAAAATGGGGGCCTGCTGGAACTAGCCCTGCTTTCCCATTTTGAGGGCGGCATTCATGCCTGCCTTGAAGCTACCTGACATTCCCGGCTCCCGACAGGCCAGTGAGCACTGGAAGAATGCTTCGGGGAAAATTATGAGTTTGCTCTCTCTAAACCAGGGGCTTCCGTGGTCGCAGCTCGGTCCGCATGACAGGCTCTAGTGCGAAAGGGAACCTCGACGTGAGAACTCGCCTCCAGGTTAGGCCCTGAGTAGCCATGCAGAAAGGGAGGCATGCAACTGTTTCCACGAGTTCTCAGTCGCTTATGTCCTTTAGTTTAAAGGAAGTACGCGTCCGGGGACTCCTAGGCCCCACGGGTGTGCATCGTTTTCCCTCCGAGGTCACTGAGTGCCTCCAGACACCTGTGGGCCGGCGGAGCAACATCGAGGTCCATTGGTTGATCCCCCGGAGGACCTCTGTGCCTGCCGAGTGCTGGGCAGCAACACACTGCGCATTCCTTGAGGAGCGCTACATCTCCAGAGCCTTCGAACGCCCTCGGGACAACATGGCTGGTGAGTGCGAAGTACCCAGGAAGACTCAGTCATGGCCCTTGTGTGAGCTGCCATGAGAGAACACTGTGCTTGGAACACTGCGAGGCCCACCCTCGTACCTGAAGTCACTCTGCTCGAGGAGAAAGTCAGCATCTTAGCACGCTGTGTCGCTACCGGCACACCCAACATGAACCCATGCCTGGAAGGAAGGACCTGATTTGCCGTGCAGAAGCGGAGGCGTGCTGCAGCTTCCAGGAGGCGGTGGCCTCTGCTCTGCATGCCTTTAACGGCAGCACAGCTTTCTGGACACCTGGGAGGCTAGCCGGGGCACCCTGCTCCCAGCAGGAACACTGAGTACCCCCAGGTGCACCTGGGTCTGCTAAGCAACATCCAGGCCCGTAGCCCTTCAGAGCCCCCTGTGTGCAGGCCGAGCGTAGGGAAACGCACTGCCCTCTCCTTCGGAGCAGCTTAGTTTCCTCCGCACGCGCACACGTTCGCGAACACCGTTCTGGCACGTACCACGTGGCGCGGAGGTCTTACGGAGTGCCCTAATCGGAGCTGCCCTCAGAGGAGCCCTCGTCTTCGCGTTTCATTCATGACCTCATGACTGAAGTCACCGGGCCTCCTAGAGGATGGCGGCTTGGGTTCTTCCTGCACTTTAAGTACTGTTCCTTCTGCGGCACTGCAGGCAGCCCCAGGCCCAGAGGAGCAGCTACAGCGTTCCTCGGTTGAGACAGTTCCCCGGATGCGGGACTCACTACTTCGAAAAGTTGATTCAGGGAAGGAAACGCAGGGTAACCGGTGTCTATTGGGACTCCTTAGAAGCCACAGGGATGTACGCTGAGTGTGCCCATGAAAATGGGGGCCTGCTGGGACTAGCCCTGCTTTCCCATTTTGAGGGCGGCATTCATGCCTGCCTTGAAGCTACCTGACATTCCCGGCTCCCGACAGGCCAGTGAGCCCTGGAAGAATGCTTCGGGGAAAATTATGAGTTTGCTCTCTCTAAACCAGGGGCTTCCGTGGTCGCAGCTCGGTCCGCATGACAGGCTCTATAGCGAAAGGGAACCTCGACGTGAGAACTCGCCTCCAGGTTAGGCCCTGAGTAGCCATGCAGAAAGGGAGGCATGCAGCTGTTTCCACGAGTTCTCAGTCACTTATGTCCTTTAGTTTAAAGGAAGTACGCGTCCGGGGACTCCTAGGCCCCACGGGTGTGCATCGTTTTCCCTCCGAGGTCACTGAGTGCCTCCAGACACCTGTGGGCCGGCGGAGCAACGTCGAGGTCCATTGGTTGATCCCCCGGAGGACCTCTGTGCCTGCCGAGTGCTGGGCAGCAACACACTGCGTGTTCCTTGAGGAGCGCTACATCTTCAGAGCCCTCGAACGCCCTCGGGACAACATGGCTGGTGAGTGCGAAATACCCAAGAAGACTCAGTCATGGCCCTTGTGTGAGCTGCCATGAGAGAACACTGTGCTTGGAACACTGTGAGGCCCACCCTCGTACCTGAAGTCACTCTGCTCGAGGAGAAAGTCAGCATCTTAGCACGCTGTGTCGCTACCGGCACACCCAACATGAACCCATGCCTGGAAGTAAGGCCCTGATTTGCCGTGCAGAAGCGGAGGCGTGCTGCAGCTTCCAGGAGGCGGTGGCCTCTGCTCTGCATGCCTTTAATGGCAGCACAGCTTTCTGGACACCTGGGAGGCTAGCCGGGGCACCCTGCTCCCAGCAGGAACACTGAGTACCCACAGGTGCACCTGGGTCTGCTAAGCAACATCCAGGCCCGTAGCCCTTCAGAGCCCCCTGTGTGCAGGCCGAGCGTAGGGAAACGCACTGCCCTCTCCTTCGGAGCAGCTTAGTTTCCTCCGTACGCGCACACGTTCGCGAACACCGTTCTGGCACGTCCCACGTGGCCCGGTGGTCTTACGCGGTGCCCTAATCGGACCTGCCCTCAGAGGAGCCCTCGTCTTCGCGATTCATTCAGGACATCATGTCTGAAGTCACCGTGCCTCCTAGAGGATGGCGGCTTCGGTTCTTACTGCACTTAAAGTGCTGTTCTTTCTGCGGCACTGCAGGCAGCACCAGGCCCAGAGGAGCAGCTACGGCGTTCCTTGGTTGAGACAGTTCGCCGGATGCGGGACTCCCTACTTCGATAATTAATTCAGGGAAGGAAACGCAGGGTAGCCTGTGTCTGTTGGGACTCCTTAGAAGCCAAAGGGATGTATGCTGAGTGTGCCCATGAAAATGGGGGCCTGCTGGAACTAGCCCTGCTTTCCCATTTTGAGGGCGGCATTCATGCCTGCCTTGAAGCTACCTGACATTCCCGGCTCCCGACAGGCCAGTGAGCCCTGGAAGAATGCTTCGGGGAAAATTATGAGTTTGCTCTCTCTAAACCAGGGGCTTCCGTGGCCGCAGCTCGGTCCGCATGACAGGCTCTAGTGCGAAAGGGAACCTCGACGTGAGAACTCGCCTCCAGGTTAGGCCCTGAGTAGCCGTGCAGAAAGGGAGGTATGCAGCTGTTTCACGAGTTCTCAGTCGCTTATGTCCTTTATTTTAAAGGAAGTACGCGTCCGGGGACTCCTAGGCCCCACGGGTGTGCATCGTTTTCCCTCCGAGGTCACTGAGTGCCTCCAGACACCTGTGGGCCGGCGGAGCAACGTCGAGGTCCATTGGTTGATCCCCCGGAGGACCTCTGTGCCTGCCGAGTGCTGGGCAACAACACACTGCGCGTTCCTTGAGGAGCGCTACATATCCAGAGCCCTCGAACGCCCTCGGGACAACATGGCTGGTGAGTGCGAAGTACCCAGGAAGACTCTGTCATGGCCCTTGTGTGAGTTGCCATGAGAGAACACTGTGCTTGGAACACTGCGAGGCCCGACCTCGTACCTGAAGTCACTCTGCTCGAGGAGAAAGTCAGCATCTTAGCACGCTGTGTTGCTACCGGCACACCCAGCATGAACCCATGCTTGGAAGTAAGGCCCTGATTTGCCGTGCAGAAGCGGAGGCGTGCTGCAGCTTCCAGGAGGCGGTGGCCTCTGCTCTGCATGCCTTTAACGGCAGCACAGCTTTCTGGACACCTGGGAGGCTAGCCGGGGCACCCTGCTCCCAGCAGGAACACTGAGTACCCCCAGGTGCACCTGGGTCTGCTAAGCAACATCCAGGCCCGTAGCCCTTCAGAGCCCCCTGTGTGCAGGCCGAGCGTAGGGAAATGCACTGCCCTCTCCTTCGGAGCAGCTTAGTTTCCTCTGCACGTGCACACGTTCGCGAACACCGTTCTGGCACGTCCCACGTGGCCCGGTGGTCTTACGCGGTGCCCTAATCGGAGCTGCCCTCAGAGGAGCCCTCGTCTTCGCGTTTCATTCAGGACATCATGACTGAAGTCACCGTGCCTCCTAGAGGACGGCGGCTTGGGTTCTTACTGCACTTAAAGTGC
Source organism: Pseudorca crassidens (assembly GCF_039906515.1). Taxonomy (NCBI): domain Eukaryota; kingdom Metazoa; phylum Chordata; class Mammalia; order Artiodactyla; family Delphinidae; genus Pseudorca; species Pseudorca crassidens. The sequence continues at coordinate 90,211,657 of NC_090308.1, read as the reverse complement.
TGTTCCTTCTGCGGCACTGCAGCAGCCCCAAGCCCAGAGGAGCAGCTACGGCATTCCTCGGTTGAGACAGTTCTCCGGATGCGGGACTCCCTACTTCGATAAGTTAATTCAGGGAAGGAAACGCAGGGTAACCGTTGTCTCTTGGGACTCGTTACAAGCCACAGGGATGTACGCTGAGTGTGCCCATGAAAAGGGGGCCTGCTGGAACTAGCCCTGCTTTCCCATTTTGAGGGCGGCATTCATGCCTGCCTTGAAGCTACCTGACATTCCCGGCTCCCGACAGGCCAGTGAGCCCTGGAAGAATGCTTCGGGGAAAATTATGAGTATGCTCTCTCCAAACCAGGGGCTTCCGTGGTCGCAGCTCGGTCCGCATGACAGGCTCTAGAGCGAAAGGGAACCGCGACGTGAGAACTCGCCTCCAGGTTAGGCCTTGAGTAGCCATGCAGAAAGGGAGGCATGCAGCTGTTTCCTCGAGTTCTCAGTCGCTTATGTCCTTTAGTTTAAAGGAAGTACGCGTCCGGGGACTCCTAGGCCCCACAGGTGTGCATCGTTTTCCCTCCGAGGTCACTGAGTGACTCCAGACACCTGTGGGCCGGCGGAGCAATGTCGAGGTCCATTGGTTGATCCCCCGGAGGACCTCTGTGCCTGCCGAGTGCTGGGCAGCAACACACTGCGCGTTCCTTGAGGAGCGCTACATATCCAGAGCCCTCGAACGCCCTCGGGACAACATGGCTGGTGAGTGCGAAGTACCCAGGAAGACTCAGTCATGGCCCTTCTGTGAGCTGCCATGAGAGAAAACTGTGCTTGGAACACTGCGAGGCCCGCCCTGGTACCTGAAGTCACTCTGCTCGAGGAGAAATTCAGCATCTTAGCACGCTGTGTCGCTACCGGCACACCCAGCATGAACCCATGCCTGGAAGTAAGGCCCTGATTCGCCGTGCAGAAGCGGAGGCATGCTGCAGCTTCCAGGAGGTGGTGGCCTCTGCTCTGCATGCCTTTAACGGCAGCACAGCTTTCTGGACACCTGGGAGGCTAGCCGGGGCACCCTGCTCTCAGCAGGAACACTGAGTACCCCCAGGTGCACCTGGGTCTGCTAAGCAACATCCAGGCCCGTAGCCCTTCAGAGCCCCCTGTGTGCAGGCTGAGCGTAGGGAAACGCACTGCCCTCTCCTTCGGAGCAGCTTAGTTTCCTCCGCACGCGCACACGTTCGCGAACACCGTTCTGGCACGTCCCACGTGGCGCGGAGGTCTTACGCGGTGCCCTAATCGGAGCTGCCCTCAGAGGAGCCCTCGTCTTCGCGTTCCATCCAGGACCTGCTGACTGAAGTCACCGGGCCCCCTAGAGTACGGCGGCTTGGGTTCTTACTGCACTTCAAGTCCTGTTCCTTCTGCGGCACTGCAGGCAGCCCCAGGCCCAGAGGAGCAGCTACGGCGTTCCTCGGTTGAGACAGTTCGCCGGATGCGGGACTCCCTACTTCGATAAGTTAATTCAGGGAAGGAAACGCAAGGTAACCGTTGTCTCTTGGGACTCGTTAGAAGCCACAGGGATGTACGCTGAGTGTGCCCATGAAAACGGGGGCCTGCTGGAACTAGCCCTGCTTTCCCATTTTGAGGGCGGCATTCATGCCTGCCTTGAAGCTACCTGACATTCCCGGCTCCCGACAGGCCAGTGAGCCCTGGAAGAATGCTTCTGGGAAAATTATGAGTTTGCTCTCTCTAAACCAGGGGCTTCCGTGGTCGCAGCTCGGTCCGCATGACAGGCTCTAGAGCGAAAGGGAACCTCGACGTGAGAACTCGCCTCCAGGTTAGGCCCTGAGTAGCCATGCAGAAAGGGAGGCATGCAGCTGTTTCCACGAGTTCTCAGTCACTTATGTCCTTTAGTTTAAAGGATTACGCGTCCGGGGACTCCTAGGCCCCACGGGTGTGCATCGTTTTCCCTCCGAGGTCACTGAGTGCCTCCAGACACCTGTGGGCCGGCGGAGCAATGTCGAGGTCCATTGTTTGATCCCCCGGAGGACCTCTGTGCCTGCCGAGTGCTGGGCAGCAACACACTGCGCGTTCCTTGAGGAGCGCTACATCTCCAGAGCCCTCGAACGCCCTCGGGACAACATGGCTGGTGAGTGCGAAATACCCAGGAAGACTCAGTCATGGCCCTTGTGTGAGCTGCCATGAGAGAACACTGTGCTTGGAACACTGCGAGGCCCACCCTCGTACCTGAAGTCACTCTGCTCGAGGAGAAAGTCAGCATCTTAGCACGCTGTGTCGCTACCGGCACACCCAACATGAACCCATGCTTGGAAGGAAGGCCCTGATTTGCCGTGCAGAAGCGGAGGCGTGCTGCAGCTTCCAGGAGGCGGTGGCCTCTGCTCTGCATGCCTTTAACGGCAGCACAGCTTTCTGGACACCTGGGAGGCTAGCCGGGGCACCCTGCTCCCAGCAGGAACACTGAGTACCCCCAGGTGCACCTGGGTCTGCTAAGCAACATCCAGGCCCGTAGCCCTTCAGAGCCCCCTGTGTGCAGGCCGAGCGTAGGGAAACGCACTGCCCTCTCCTTCGGAGCAGCTTAGTTTCCTCCGCACGCGCACACGTTCGCGAACACCGTTCTGGCACGTACCACGTGGCGCGGAGGTCTTACGGAGTGCCCTAATCGGAGCTGCCCTCAGAGGAGCCCTCGTCTTCGCGTTTCATTCATGACCTCATGACTGAAGTCACCGGGCCTCCTAGAGGATGGCGGCTTGGATTCTTCCTGCACTTTAAGTACTGTTCCTTCTGCGGCACTGCAGGCAGCCCCAGGCCCAGAGGAGCAGCTACAGCGTTCCTCGGTTGAGACAGTTCGCCGGATGCGGGACGCACTACTTCGAAAAGTTGATTCAGGGAAGGAAACGCAGGGTAACCGGTGTCTATTGGGACTCCTTAGAAGCCACAGGGATGTACGCTGAGTGTGCCCATGAAAATGGGGGCCTGCTGGAACTAGCCCTGCTTTCCCATTTTGCGGGCGGCATTCATGCCTGCCTTGAAGCTACCTGATATTCCCGGCACCTGACAGGCCAGTGAGCCCTGGAAGAATGCTTCGGGAAAATTATGAGTTTGCTCTCTCTAAACCAGGGGCTTCCGTGGCCGCAGCTCGGTCCGCATGACAGGCTCTAGAGCGAAAGGGAACCTCGAAGTGAGAACTCGCCTCCAGGTTAGGCCCTGAGTAGACGTGCAGAAAGGGAGGCATGTAGCTGTTTCACGAGTTCTCAGTCGCTTATGTCCTTTATTTTAAAGGAAGTACGCGTCCGGGGACTCCTAGGCCCCACAGGTGTGCATCGTTTTCCCTCCGAGGTCACTGAGTGACTCCAGACACCTGTGGGCCGGCGGAGCAATGTCGAGGTCCATTGGTTGATCCCCCGGAGGACCTCTGTGCCTGCCGAGTGCTGGGCAGCAACACACTGCGCGTTCCTTGAGGAGCGCTACATATCCAGAGCCCTCGAACGCCCTCGGGACAACATGGCTGGTGAGTGCGAAGTACCCAGGAAGACTCAGTCATGGCCCTTCTGTGAGCTGCCATGAGAGAAAACTGTGCTTGGAACACTGCGAGGCCCGCCCTGGTACCTGAAGTCACTCTGCTCGAGGAGAAAGTCAGCATCTTAGCACGCTGTGTCGCTACCGGCACACCCAGCATGAACCCATGCCTGGAAGTAAGGCCCTGATTCGCCGTGCAGAAGCGGAGGCATGCTGCAGCTTCCAGGAGGTGGTGGCCTCTGCTCTGCATGCCTTTAACGGCAGCACAGCTTTCTGGACACCTGGGAGGCTAGCCGGGGCACCCTGCTCTCAGCAGGAACACTGAGTACCCCCAGGTGCACCTGGGTCTGCTAAGCAACATCCAGGCCCGTAGCCCTTCAGAGCCCCCTGTGTGCAGGCCGAGTGTAGGGAAACGCACTGCCCTCTCCTTCGGAGCAGCTTAGTTTCCTCCGCACTCGCACACGTTCGCGAACACTGTTCTGGCACGTCCCACGTGGCGCGGAGGTCTTACGCGGTGCCCTAATCGGAGCTGCCCTCAGAGGAGCCCTCGTCTTCGCGTTCCATCCAGGACCTCCTGACTGAAGTCACCGGGCCCCTAGAGTACGGCGGCTTGGGTTCTTACTGCACTTCAAGTCCTGTTCCTTCTGCGGCACTGCAGGCAGCCCCAGGCCCAGAGGAGCAGCTACGGCGTTCCTCGGTTGAGACAGTTCGCCGGATGCGGGACTCCCTACTTCGATAAGTTAATTCAGGGAAGGAAACGCAGGGTAACCGGTGTCTCTTGGGACTCGTTAGAAGCCACAGGGATGTACGCTGAGTGTGCCCATGAAAACGGGGGCCTGCTGGAACTAGCCCTGCTTTCCCATTTTGAGGGCGGCATTCATGCCTGCCTTGAAGCTACCTGACATTCCCGGCTCCCGACAGGCCAGTGAGCCCTGGAAGAATGCTTCGGGGAAAATTATGAGTTTGCTCTCTCTAAACCAGGGGCTTCCGTGGTCGCAGCTCGGTCCGCATGACAGGCTCTATAGCGAAAGGGAACCTCGACGTGAGAACTCGCCTCCAGGTTAGGCCCTGAGTAGCCCTGCAGAAAGGGAGGCATGCAGCTGTTTCCACGAGTTCTCAGTCGCTTATGTCCTTTAGTTTAAAGGAAGTACGCGTCCGGGGACTCCTAGGCCCCACGGGTGTGCATCGTTTTCCCTCCGAGGTCACTGAGTGCCTCCAGACACCTGTGGGCCGGCGGAGCAACGTCGAGGTCCATTGGTTGATCCCCCGGAGGACCTCTGTGCCTGCCGAGTGCTGGGCAGCAACACACTGCGCGTTCCTTGAGGAGCGCTACATCTCCAGAGCCCTCGAACGCCCTCGGGACAACATGGCTGGTGAGTGCGAAGTACCCAGGAAGACTCAGTCATGGCCCTTGTGTGAGCTGCCATGAGAGAACACTGTGCTTGGACACTGCGAGGCCCACCCTCGTACCTGAAGTCACTCTGCTCGAGGAGAAAGTCAGCATCTTAGCACGCTGTGTCGCTACCGGCACACCCAACATGAACCCATGCCTGGAAGTAAGGCCCTGATTTGCCGTGCAGAAGCGGAGGCGTGCTGCAGCTTCCAGGAGGCGGTGGCCTCTGCTCTGCATGCCTTTAACGGCAGCACAGCTTTCTGGACACCTGGGAGGCTAGCCGGGGCACCCTGCTCCCAGCAGGAACACTGAGTACCCCCAGGTGCACCTGGGTCTGCTAAGCAACATCCAGGCCCGTAGCCCTTCAGAGCCCCCTGTGTGCAGGCCGAGCGTAGGGAAACGCACTGCCCTCTCCTTCGGAGCAGCTTAGTTTCCTCCGCACGCGCACACGTTCGCGAACACCGTTCTGGCACGTCCCACGTGGCGCGTTGGTCTTACGGAGTGCCCTAATCGGAGCTGCCCTCAGAGGAGCCCTCGTCTTCGCATTTCATTCAGGACCTCATGACTGAAGTCACCGTGCCTCCTAGAGGACGGCGGCTTGAGTTCTTACTGCAGTTTAAGTACTGTTCCTTCTGCGGCACTGCAGGCAGCCCCAGGCCCAGAGGAGCAGCTACGGCGTTCCTTGGTTGAGACAGTTTGCCGGATGCGGGACTCCCTACTTCGATAAGTTAATTCAGGGAAGGAAACGCAGGGTAGCCGGTGTCTGTTGGGACTCGTTAGAAGCCACAGGGATGTACGCTGAGTGTGCCCATGAAAATGGGGTCCTGCTGGGACTAGCCCTGCTTTCCCATTTTGAGGGCGGCATTCATGCCTGCCTTGAAGCTACCTGACATTCCCGGCTCCCGACAGGCCAGTGAGCCCTGGAAGAATGCTTCGGGGAAAATTATGAGTTTGCTCTCTCTAAACCAGGGGCTTCCGTGGTCGCAGCTCGGTCCGCATGACAGGCTCTATAGCGAAAGGGAACCTCGACGTGAGAACTCGCCTCCAGGTTAGGCCCTGAGTAGCCATGCAGAAAGGGAGGCATGCAGCTGTTTCCACGAGTTCTCAGTCACTTATGTCCTTTAGTTTAAAGGAAGTACGCGTCCGGGGACTCCTAGGCCCCACGGGTGTGCATCGTTTTCCCTCCGAGGTCACTGAGTGCCTCCAGACACCTGTGGCCCGGCGGAGCAATGTCGAGGTCCATTGGTTGATCCCCCGGAGGACCTCTGTGCCTGCCGAGTGCTGGGCAGCAACACACTGCGTGTTCCTTGAGGAGCGCTACATCTCCAGAGCCCTCGAACGCCCTCGGGACAACATGGCTGGTGAGTGCGAAGTACCCAGGAAGACTCAGTCATGGCCCTTGTGTGAGCTGCCATGAGAGAACACTGTGCTTGGAACACTGCAAGGCCCACCCTCGTACCTGAAGTCACTCTGCTCGTGGAGAAAGTCAGCATCTTAGCACGCTGTGTCGCTACCGGCACACCCAACATGAACCCATGCCTGGAAGGAAGGCCCTGATTTGCCGTGCAGAAGCGGAGGCGTGCTGCAGCTTCCAGGAGGCGGTGGCCTCTGCTCTGCATGCCTTTAACGGTAGCACAGCTTTCTGGACACCTGGGAGTCTAGCCGGGGCACCCTGCTCCCAGCAGGAACACTGAGTACCCCCAGGTGCACCTGGGTCTGCTAAGCAACATCCAGGCCCGTAGCCCTTCAGAGCCCCCTGTGTGCAGGCCGAGCGTAGGGAAACGCACTGCCCTCTCCTTCGGAGCAGCTTATTTTCCTGCGCACGTGCACACATTCGCGAACACCGTTCTGGCACGTCCAACGTGGCCCGGTGGTCTTACGCGGTGCCCTAATCGGACCTGCCCTCAGAGGAGCCCTCGTCTTCGCATTTCATTCAGGACCTCATGACTGAAGTCACCGTGCCTCCTAGAGGACGGCGGCTTGAGTTCTTACTGCAGTTTAAGTACTGTTCCTTCTGCGGCACTGCAGGCAGCCCCAGGCCCAGAGGAGCAGCTACGGCGTTCCTTGGTTGAGACAGTTTGCCGGATGCGGGACTCCCTACTTCGATAAGTTAATTCAGGGAAGGAAACGCAGGGTAGCCGGTGTCTGTTGGGACTCGTTAGAAGCCACAGGGATGTACGCTGAGTGTGCCCATGAAAATGGGGGCCTGCTGGAACTAGCCCTGCTTTCCAATTTTGAGGGCGGCATTCATGCCTGCCTTGAAGCTACCTGACATTCCCGGCTCCCGACAGGCCAGTGAGCCCTGGAAGAATGCTTCGGGGAAAATTATGAGTTTGCTCTCTCTAAACCAGGGGCTTCCGTGGCCGCAGCTCGGTCCGCATGATAGGCTCTAGTGCGAAAGGGAACCTCGACTTGAGAAATCGCCTCCAGGTTAGGCCCTGAGTAGCCATGCAGAAAGGGAGGTATGCAGCTGTTTCACGAGTTCTCAGTCGCCTATGTCCTTTATTTTAAAGGAAGTACGAGTCCGGGGACTCCTAGGCCCCACGGGTGTGCATCGTTTTCCCTCCGAGGTCACTGAGTGCCTCCAGACACCTGTGGGCCGGCGAGGCAAAGTCGAGGTCCATTGGTTGATCCCCCGGAGGACCTCTGTGCTTGCCGAGTGCTGGGCAACAACACACTGCGCGTTCCTTGAGGAGCGCTACATATCCAGAGCCCTCGAACGCCCTCGGGACAACATGGCTGGTGAGTGCGAAGTACCCAGGAAGACTCTGTCATGGCCCTTGTGTGAGTTGCCAGGAGAGAACACTGTGCTTGGAACACTGCGAGGCCCGACCTCGTACCTGAAGTCACTCTGCTCGAGGAGAAAGTCAGCATCTTAGCACGTTGTGTTGCTACCGGCACACCCAGCATGAACCCATGCCTGGAAGTAAGGCCCTGATTTGCCGTGCAGAAGCGGAGGCGTGCTGCAGCTTCCAGGAGGCGGTGGCCTCTGCTCTGCATGCCTTTAACGGCAGCACAGCTTTCTGGACACCTGGGAGGCTAGCCGGGGCACCCTGCTCCCAGCAGGAACACTGAGTACCCCCAGGTGCCCCTGGGTCTGCTAAGCAACATCCAGGCCCGTAGCCCTTCAGAGCCCCCTGTGTGCAGGCCGAGCGTAGGGAAACGCACTGCCCTCTCCTTCGGAGCAGCTTAGTTTCCTCCGCACGCGCACACGTTCGCGAACACCGTTCTGGCACGTCCCACGTGGCGCGGAGGTCTTACGCGGTTCCCTAATCGGACCTGCCCTCAGAGGAGCCCTCGTCTTCGCGTTCCATCCAGGACCTCATGACTGAAATCACCGGGCCTCCTAGAGGACGGCGGCTTGGGTTCTTACTGCACATCAAGTCCTGTTCCTTCTGCGGCACTGCAGGCAGCCCCAGGCCCAGAGGAGCAGCTACGGCGTTCCTCGGTTGAGACAGTTCGCCGGATGCGGGACTCCCTACTTCGATAAGTTAATTCAGGGAAGGAAACGCAGGGTAACCGGTGTCTATTGGGACTCGTTAGAAGCCACAGGGATGTACGCTGAGTGTGCCCATGAAAACGGGGGCCTGCTGAAACTAGCCCTGCTTTCCCATTTTGAGGGCGGCATTCATGCCTGCCTTGAAGCTACCTGACATTCCCGGCTCCCGACAGGCCAGTGAGCCCTGGAAGAATGCTTCGGGGAAAATTATGAGTATGCTCTCTCCAAACCAGGGGCTTCCGTGGTCGCAGCTCGGTCCGCATGACAGGCTCTAGAGCGAAAGGGAACCGCGACGTGAGAACTCGCCTCCAGGTTAGGCCTTGAGTAGCCATGCAGAAAGGGAGGCATGCAGCTGTTTCCTCGAGTTCTCAGTCGCTTATGTCCTTTAGTTTAAAGGAAGTACGCGTCCGGGGACTCCTAGGCCCCACAGGTGTGCATCGTTTTCCCTCCGAGGTCACTGAGTGACTCCAGACACCTGTGGGCCGGCGGAGCAATGTCGAGGTCCATTGGTTGATCCCCCGGAGGACCTCTGTGCCTGCCGAGTGCTGGGCAGCAACACACTGCGCGTTCCTTGAGGAGCGCTACATATCCAGAGCCCTCGAACGCCCTCGGGACAACATGGCTGGTGAGTGCGAAGTACCCAGGAAGACTCAGTCATGGCCCTTCTGTGAGCTGCCATGAGAGAAAACTGTGCTTGGAACACTGCGAGGCCCGCCCTGGTACCTGAAGTCACTCTGCTCGAGGAGAAATTCAGCATCTTAGCACGCTGTGTCGCTACCGGCACACCCAGCATGAACCCATGCCTGGAAGTAAGGCCCTGATTCGCCGTGCAGAAGCGGAGGCATGCTGCAGCTTCCAGGAGGTGGTGGCCTCTGCTCTGCATGCCTTTAACGGCAGCACAGCTTTCTGGACACCTGGGAGGCTAGCCGGGGCACCCTGCTCTCAGCAGGAACACTGAGTACCCCCAGGTGCACCTGGGTCTGCTAAGCAACATCCAGGCCCGTAGCCCTTCAGAGCCCCCTGTGTGCAGGCTGAGCGTAGGGAAACGCACTGCCCTCTCCTTCGGAGCAGCTTAGTTTCCTCCGCACGCGCACACGTTCGCGAACACCGTTCTGGCACGTCCCACGTGGCGCGGAGGTCTTACGCGGTGCCCTAATCGGAGCTGCCCTCAGAGGAGCCCTCGTCTTCGCGTTCCATCCAGCACCTGCTGACTGAAGTCACCGGGCCCCCTAGAGTACGGCGGCTTGGGTTCTTACTGCACTTCAAGTCCTGTTCCTTCTGCGGCACTGCAGGCAGCCCCAGGCCCAGAGGAGCAGCTACGGCGTTCCTCGGTTGAGACAGTTCGCCGGATGCGGGACTCCCTACTTCGATAAGTTAATTCAGGGAAGGAAACGCAAGGTAACCGTTGTCTCTTGGGACTCGTTAGAAGCCACAGGGATGTACGCTGAGTGTGCCCATGAAAACGGGGGCCTGCTGGAACTAGCCCTGCTTTCCCATTTTGAGGGCGGCATTCATGCCTGCCTTGAAGCTACCTGACATTCCCGGCTCCCGACAGGCCAGTGAGCCCTGGAAGAATGCTTCTGGGAAAATTATGAGTTTGCTCTCTCTAAACCAGGGGCTTCCGTGGTCGCAGCTCGGTCCGCATGACAGGCTCTAGAGCGAAAGGGAACCTCGACGTGAGAACTCGCCTCCAGGTTAGGCCCTGAGTAGCCATGCAGAAAGGGAGGCATGCAGCTGTTTCCACGAGTTCTCAGTCACTTATGTCCTTTAGTTTAAAGGATTACGCGTCCGGGGACTCCTAGGCCCCACGGGTGTGCATCGTTTTCCCTCCGAGGTCACTGAGTGCCTCCAGACACCTGTGGGCCGGCGGAGCAATGTCGAGGTCCATTGTTTGATCCCCCGGAGGACCTCTGTGCCTGCCGAGTGCTGGGCAGCAACACACTGCGTGTTCCTTGAGGAGCGCTACATCTCCAGAGCCCTCGAACGCCCTCGGGACAACATGGCTGGTGAGTGCGAAATACCCAGGAAGACTCAGTCATGGCCCTTGTGTGAGCTGCCATGAGAGAACACTGTGCTTGGAACACTGTGAGGCCCACCCTCGTACCTGAAGTCACTCTGCTCGAGGAGAAAGTTAGCATCTTAGCATGCTGTGTCGCTACCGGCACACCCAACATGAACCCATGCCTGGAAGGAAGGCCCTGATTTGCCGTGCAGAAGCGGAGGCGTGCTGCAGCTTCCAGGAGGCGGTGGCCTCTGCTCTGCATGCCTTTAATGGCAGCACAGCTTTCTGGACACCTGGGAGGCTAGCCGGGGCACCCTGCTCCCAGCAGGAACACTGAGTACCCCCAGGTGCACCTGGGTCTGCTAAGCAACATCCAGGCCCGTAGCCCTTCAGAGCCCCCTGTGTGCAGGCCGAGCGTAGGGAAACGCACTGCCCTCTCCTTCGGAGCAGCTTAGTTTCCTCCTCACGCGCACACGTTCGCGAACACCGTTCTGGCACGTCCCACGTGGCGCGGAGGTCTTACGGGGTGCCCTAATCGGAGCTGCCCTCAGAGGAGCCCTCGTCTTCGCGTTCCATCCAGGACCTCATGACTGAAGTCACCGGGCCTCCTAGAGGATGGCGGCTTGGGTTCTTACTGCACTTTAAGTACTGTTCCTTCTGCAGCACTGCAGGCAGCCCCAGGCCCAGAGGAGCAGCTACAGCGTTCCTCGGTTGAGACAGTTCGCCGGATGCGGGACTCCCTACTTCGATAAGTTGATTCAGGGAAGGAAACGCAGGGTAACCGGTGTCTATTGGGACTCGTTAGAGGCCACAGGGATGTACGCTGAGTGTGCCCATGAAAATGGGGGCCTGCTGGAACTAGCCCTGCTTTCCCATTTTGCGGGCGGCATTCATGCCTGCCTTGAAGCTACCTGACATTCCCGGCTCCTGACAGGCCAGTGAGCCCTGGAAGAATGCTTCGGGGAAAATTATGAGTTTGCTCTCTCTAAACCAGGGGCTTCCATGGCCGCAGCTCGGTCCGCATGACAGGCTCTAGAGCGAAAGGGAACCTCGAAGTGAGAACTCGCCTCCAGGTTAGGCCCTGAGTAGCCGTGCAGAAAGGGAGGTATGCAGCTCTTTCACGAGTTCTCAGTCGCTTATGTCCTTTATTTTAAAGGAAGTACGCGTCCGGGGACTCCTAGGCCCCACGGGTGTGCATCGTTTTCCCTCCGAGGTCACTGAGTGCCTCCAGACACCTGTGGGCCGGCGGAGCAACGTCGAGGTCCATTGGTTGATCCCCCGGAGGACCTCTGTGCCTGCCGAGTGCTGGGCAGCAACACACTGCGCGTTCCTTGAGGAGCGCTACATCTCCATAGCCCTCGAACGTCCTCGGGACAACATGGATGGTGAGTGCGAAGTACCCAGGAAGACTCAGTCATGGCCCTTGTGTGAGCTGCCATGAGAGAACACTGTGCTTGGAACACTGCGAGACCCAACCTCGTACCTGAAGTCACTCTGCTCGAGGAGAAAGTCAGCATCTTAGCACGCTGTGTCGCTACCGGCACACCCAGCATGAACCCATGCCTGGAAGTAAGGCCCTGATTTGCCGTGCAGAAGCGGAGGCGTGCTGCAGCTTCCAGGAGGCGGTGGCCTCTGCTCTGCATGCCTTTAACGGCACCACAGCTTTCTGGACACCTGGGAGGCTAGCCGGGGCACCCTGCTCCCAGCAGGAACACTGAGTACCCCCAGGTGCACATGGTTCGGCTAAGCAACATCCAGGCCCGTAACCCTTCAGAGCCCCCTGTGTGCAGGCCGAGCGTAGGGAAACGCACTGCCCTCTCCTTCGGAGCAGCTTAGTTTCCTCCGCACTCGCACACGTTCGCGAACACCGTTCTGGCACGTCCCACGTGGCCCGGAGGTCTTACGCGGTGCCCTAATCGGAGCTGCCCTCAGAGGAGCCCTCGTCTTCGCATTCCATCCAGGACCTCCTGACTGAAGTCACCGTGCCTCCTAGAGGACGGCGGCTTGGGTTCCTACCGCACTTTAAGTCCTGTTCCTTCTGCGGCACTGCAGGCAGCCCCAGGCCCAGAGGAGCAGCTACAGCGTTCCTCGGTTGAGACAGTTCGCCGGATGCGGGACTCCCTACTTCGATAAGTTGATTCAGGGAAGGAAAGGCAGGGTAACCGGTGTCTCTTGGGACTCGTTAGAAGCCACAGGGATGTACGCTGAGTGTGCCCATGAAAACGGGGGCCTGCTGGAACAAGTCCTGCTTTCCCATTTTGAGGGCGGCATTCATGCCTGCCTTGAAGCTACCTGACATTCCCAGCTCCCGACAGGCCAGTGAGCCCTGGAAGAATGCTTCGGGGAAAATTATGAGTATGCTCTCTCTAAACCAGGGTCTTCCGTGGCCGCGGCGGCCGTCCGCATGACAGGCTCTAGAGCGAAAGGGAACCTCGACGTGAGAACTCGCCTCCAGGTTAGGCCCTGAGTAGCCGTGCAGAAAGAGAGGCATGCAGCTGTTTCCACAAGTTCTCAGTCGCTTATGTGCTTTATTTTAAAGGAAGTACGCGTCCCGGGACTCCTAGGCCCCACGGGTGTGCATCGTTTTCCCTCCGAGGTTACTGAGTGCCTCCAGACACCTGTGGGCCGGCGGAGCAACGTCGAGGTCCATTGGTTGATCCCCCGGAGGACGTCTGTGCCTGCCGAGTGCTGGGCAGCAACACACTGCGCGTTCCTTGAGGAGCGCTACATCTCCAGAGCCTTCGAACGCCCTCGGGACAACATGGCTGGTGAGTGCGAAGTGCCCAGGAAGACTCTGTCATGGCCCTTGTGTGAGCTGCCATGAGAGAACACTGTGCTTGGAACACTGCGAGGCCTGCCCCGTACCTGAAGTCACTCTGCTCGAGGAGAAAGTCAGCATCTTAGCACGCTGTGTTGCTACCGGCACACCCAGCATGAACCCATGCCTGGAAGTAAGGCCCTGATTCGCCGTGCAGAAGCGGAGGCGTGCTGCAGCTTCCAGGAGGCGGTGGCCTCTGCTCTGCATGCCTTTAACGGCAGCACAGCTTTCTGGACACCTGGGAGTCTAGCCGGGGCACCCTGCTCCCAGCAGGAACACTGAGTACCCCCAGGTGCACCTGGGTCTGCTAAGCAACATCCAGGCCCGTAGCCCTTCAGAGCCCCCTGTGTGCAGGCCGAGCGTAGGGAAACGCACTGCCCTCTCCTTCGGAGCAGCTTAGTTTCCTCCGCACGCGCACACGTTCGCGAACACCGTTCTGGCACGTCCCACGTGGCCCGGTGGTCTTACGCGGTGCCCTAATCGGACCTGCCCTCAGAGGAGCCCTCGTCTTCGCGTTTCATTCAGGACATCATGTCTGAAGTCACCGTGCCTCCTAGAGGACGGCGGCTTGGGTTCTTACTGCACTTAAAGTGCTGTTCCTTCTGCGGCACTGCAGGCAGCCCCAGGCCCAGAGGAGCAGCTACGGCGTTCCTCGGTTGAGACAGTTCGCCGGATGCGGGACTCCCTACTTCGATAAGTTAATTCAGGGAAGGAAACGCAGGGTAACCGTTGTCTCTTGGGACTCGTTAGAAGCCACAGGGATGTACGCTGAGTGTGCCCATGAAAATGGGGGCCTGCTGGAACTAGCCCTGCTTTCCCATTTTGAGGGCGGCATTCATGCCTGCCTTGAAGCTACCTGACATTCCCGGCTCCCGACAGGCCAGTGAGCCCTGGAAGAATGCTTCGGGGAAAATTATGAGTTTGCTCTCTCTAAACCAGGGGCTTCCGTGGTCGCAGCTCGGTCCGCATGACAGGCTCTAGAGCGAAAGGGAACCGCGACGTGAGAACTCGCCTACAGGTTAGGCCTTGAGTAGCCATGCAGAAAGGGAGGCATGCAGCTGTTTCCTCGAGTTCTCAGTCGCTTATGTCCTTTAGTTTAAAGGAAGTACGCGTCCGGGGACTCCTAGGCCCCACGGGTGTGCATCATTTTCCCTCCGAGGTCACTGAGTGCCTCCAGACACCTGTGGGCCGGCGGAGCAATGTCGAGGTCCATTGGTTGATCCCCCGGAGGAACTCTGTGCCTGCCGAGTGCTGGGCAGCAACACACTGCGCGTTCCTTGAGGAGCGCTACATATCCAGAGCCCTCGAACGCCCTCGGGACAACATGGCTGGTGAGTGCGAAGTACCCAGGAAGACTCAGTCATGGCCCTTGTGTGAGCTGCCATGAGAGAACACTGTGCTTGGAACACTGCAAGGCCCACCCTCGTACCTGAAGTCACTCTGCTCGTGGAGAAAGTCAGCATCTTAGCACGCTGTGTCGCTACCGGCACACCCAACATGAACCCATGCCTGGAAGTAAGGCCCTGATTTGCCGTGCAGCAGCGGAGGCGTGCTGCAGCTTCCAGGAGGCGGTGGCCTCTGCTCTGCATGCCTTTAACGGTAGCACAGCTTTCTGGACACCTGGGAGGCTAGCCGGGGCACCCTGCTCCCAGCAGGAACACTGAGTACCCCCAGGTGCACCTGGGTCTGCTAAGCAACATCCAGGCCCGTAGCCCTTCAGAGCCCCCTGTGTGCAGGCCGAGCGTAGGGAAACGCACTGCCCTCTCCTTCGGAGCAGCTTAGTTTCCTGCGCACGTGCAAACATTCGCGAACACCGTTCTGGCACGTCCAACGTGGCCCGGTGGTCTTACGCGGTGCCCTAATCGGACCTGCCCTCAGAGGAGCCCTCGTCTTCGCATTTCATTCAGGACCTCATGACTGAAGTCACCGTGCCTCCTAGAGGACGGCGGCTTGAGTTCTTACTGCAGTTTAAGTACTGTTCCTTCTGCGGCACTGCAGGCAGCCCCAGGCCCAGAGGAGCAGCTACGGCGTTCCTTGGTTGAGACAGTTCGCCGGATGCGGGACTCCCTTCTTCGATAAGTTAATTCAGGGAAGGAAACGCAGGGTAGCCGGTGTCTGTTGGGACTCGTTAGAAGCCACAGGGATGTACGCTGAGTGTGCCCATGAAAATGGGGGCCTGCTGGAACTAGCCCTGCTTTCCCATTTTGAGGGCGGCATTCATGCCTGCCTTGAAGCTACCTGACATTCCCGGCTCCCGACAGGCCAGTGAGCCCTGGAAGAATGCTTCGGGGAAAATTATGAGTTTGCTCTCTCTAAACCAGGGGCTTCCGTGGCCGCAGCTCGGTCCGCATGACAGGCTCTAGTGCGAAAGGGAACCTCGACTTGAGAACTCGCCTCCAGGTTAGGCCCTGAGTAGCCATGCAGAAAGGGAGGTATGCAGCTGTTTCACGAGTTCTCAGTCGCCTATGTCATTTATTTTAAAGGAAGTACGCGTCCGGGGACTCCTAGGCCCCACGGGTGTGCATCGTTTTCCCTCCGAGGTCACTGAGTGCCTCCAGACACCTGTGGGCCGGCGGAGCAACGTCGAGGTCCATTGGTTGATCCCCCGGAGGACCTCTGTGCCTGCCGAGTGCTGGGCAACAACACACTGCGCATTCCTTGAGGAGCGCTACATCTCCAGAGCCCTCGAATGCCCTCGGGACAACATGGCTAGTGAGTGCGAAGTGCCCAGGAAGACTCTGTCATGGCCCTTGTGTGAGCTGCCATGAGAGAACACTGTGCTTGGAACACTGCGAGGCCCGCCCCGTATCTGAAGTCACTCTGCTGGAGGAGAAAGTCAGCATCTTAGCACGCTGTGTCGCTACCGGCACACCCAGCATGAACCCATGCCTGGAAGTAAGGCCCTGATTCGCCGTGCAGAAGCGGAGGCGTGCTGCAGCTTCCAGGAGGCGGTGGCCTCTGCTCTGCATGCCTTTAACGGCAGCACAGCTTTCTGGACACCTGGGAGGCTAGCCGGGGCACCCTGCTCCCGGCAGGAACACTGAGTACCCCCAGGTGCACCTGGGTCTGCTAAGCAACATCCAGGCCCGTAGCCCTTCAGAGCCCCCTGTGTGCAGGCCGAGTGTAGGGAAACGCACTGCCCTCTCCTTTGGAGCAGCTTAGTTTCCTCCGCACTCGCACACGTTCGCGAACACCGTTCTGGCACGTCCCACGTGGCGTGGAGTTCTTACGCGGTGCCCTAATCGGAGCTGCCCTCAGAGGAGCCCTCGTCTTCGCCTTCCATCCAGGACCTCCTGACTGAAGTCACCGGGCCTCCTAGAGGACGGCGGCTTGGGTTCCTACTGCACTTCAAGTCCTGTTCCTTCTGCGGCACTGCAGGCAGCCACAGGCCCAGAGGAGCAGCTACGGCGTTCCTCGGTTGAGACAGTTTGCCAGATGCGGGACTCCCTACTTCGATAAGTTGATTCAGGGAAGGAAACACAGGGTAACCGGTGTCTCTTGGGACTCCTTAGAAGCCACAGGGATGTACGCTGAGTGTGCCCATGAAAACGGGGGCCTGCTGGAACTAGCCCTGCTTTTCCATTTTGAGGGCGACATTCATGCCTGCCTTGAATCTACCTGACATTCCCGGCTCCCGACAGGCCAGTGAGCCCTGGAAGAATGCTTCGGGGAAAATTATGAATTTGCTCTCTCTAAACCAGGGGCTTCCGTGGGTGCGGCGGCGGTCCGCATGACAGACTCTAGAGCGAAAGGGAACCTCGACGTGAGAACTCGCCTCCAGGTTAGGCCCTGAGTAGCCGTGCAGAAAGGGAGGCATGCAGCTGTTTCCACAAGTTCTCAGTCGCTTATGTGCTTTATTTTAAAGGAAGTACGCGTCCGGGGACTCCTAGGCCCCACGGGTGTGCATCGTTCTCCCTCCGAGGTCACTGAGTGCCTCCAGACACCTGTGGGCCGGCGGAGCAACGTCGAGGTCCATTGGTTGATCCCCCGGAGGACCTCTGTGCCTGCCGAGTGCTGGGCAGCAACACACTGCACATTCCTTGAGGAGCGCTACATCTCCAGAGCCCTCGAATGCCCTCGGGACAACATGGCTAGTGAGTGCGAAGTGCCCAGGAAGACTCTGTCATGGCCCTTGTGTGAGCTGCCATGAGAGAACACTGTTCTTGGAACACTGCGAGGCCCGCCCCGTATCTGAAGTCACTCTGCTCGAGGAGAAAGTCAGCATCTTAGCACGCTGTGTCGCTACCGGCACACCCAGCATGAACCCATTCCTGGAAGTAAGGCCCTGATTCGCCGTGCAGAAGCGGAGGAATGCTGCAGCTTCCAGGAGGCGGTGGCCTCTGCTCTGCATGCCTTTAACGGCAGCACAGCTTTCTGGACACCTGGGAGGCTAGCCGGGGCACCCTGCTCCCGGCAGGAACACTGAGTACCCCCAGGTGCACCTGGGTCTGCTAAGCAACATCCAGGCCCGTAGCCCTTCAGAGCCCCCTGTGTGCAGGCCGAGCGTAGGGAAACGCACTGCCCTCTCCTTCGGAGCAGCTTAGTTTCCTCCGCACGCGCACACGTTCGCGAACACCGTTCTGGCACGTCCCACGTGGCGTGGAGTTCTTACGCGGTGCCCTAATCGGAGCTGCCCTCAGAGGAGCCCTCGTCTTCGCGTTCCATCCAGGACCTCCTGACTGAAGTCACCGGGCCTCCTAGAGGACGGCGGCTTGGGTTCTTACTGCACTTCAAGTCCTGTTCCTTCTGCGGCACTGCAGGCAGCCACAGGCCCAGAGGAGCAGCTACGGCGTTCCTCGGTTGAGACAGTTTGCCGGATGCGGGACTCCCTACTTCGATAAGTTGATTCAGGGAAGGAAACACAGGGTAACCGGTGTCTCTTGGGACTCCTTAGAAGCCACAGGGATGTACGCTGAGTGTGCCCATGAAAACGGGGGCCTGCTGGAACTAGCCCTGCTTTTCCATTTTGAGGGCGGCATTCATGCCTGCCTTGAAGCTACCTGACATTCCCGGCTCCCGACAGGCCAGTGAGCCCTGGAAGAAGGCTTCGGGGTAAAATATGAATTTGCTCTCTCTAAACCAGGGGCTTCCGTG
Source organism: Pseudorca crassidens (assembly GCF_039906515.1). Classification (NCBI taxonomy): domain Eukaryota; kingdom Metazoa; phylum Chordata; class Mammalia; order Artiodactyla; family Delphinidae; genus Pseudorca; species Pseudorca crassidens. The sequence continues at coordinate 90,193,347 of NC_090308.1, read as the reverse complement.
GCCGCCGCGGCGGTCCGCATGACAGGCTCTAGAGCGAAAGTGAACCTCGACGTGAGAACTCGCCTCCAGGTTAGGCCCTGAGTAGCCGTGCAGAAAGGGAGTCATGCAGCTGTTTCCACAAGTTCTCAGTCGCTTATGTGCATTATTTTAAAGGAAGTACGTGTCCGGGGACTCCTAGGCCCCACGGGTGTGCATCGTTTTCCCTCCGAGGTCACTGAGTGCCTCCAGACACCTGTGGGCCGGCGGAGCAACGTCGAGGTCCATTGGTTGATCCCCCGGAGGACCTCTGTGCCTGCCGAGTGCTGGGCAGCAACACACTGCACATTCCTTGAGGAGCGCTACATCTCCAGAGCACTCGAATGCCCTCGGGACAACATGGCTAGTGAGTGCGAAGTGCCCAGGAAGACTCTGTCATGGCCCTTGTGTGAGCTGCCATGAGAGAACACTGTTCTTGGAACACTGCGAGGCCCGCCCCGTATCTGAAGTCACTCTGCTCGAGGAGAAAGTCAGCATCTTAGCACGCTGTGTCGCTACCGGCACACCCAGCATGAACCCATGCCTGGAAGGAAGGCCCTGATTCGCCGTGCAGAAACGGAGGCGTGCTGCAGCTTCCAGGAGGCGGTGGCCTCTGCTCTGCATGACTTTAACGGCAGCACAGCTTTCTGGACACCTGGGAGGCTAGCCGGGGCACCCTGCTCCCAGCAGGAACACTGAGTACCCCCAGGTGCACCTGGGTCTGCTAAGCAACATCCAGGCCCGTAGCCCTTCAGAGCCCCCTGTGTGCAGGCCGTGCATAGGGAAACGCACTGCCCTCTCCTTCGGAGCAGCTTAGTTTCCTCAGCACTCGCACACGTTCGCGAACACCGTTCTGGCACGTCCCATGTGGTGCGGAGGTCTTACGCGGTGCCCTAGTCGGAGCTGCCCTCAGAGGAGCCCTCGTCTTGGCGTTCCATCCAGGTCCTCATGACTGAAGTCACCGGGCCTCCTAGAGGACGGCGGCTTGGGTTCTTACTGCACTTCAAGTCCTGTTCCTTCTGCGGCACTGCAGGCAGCCACAGGCCCAGAGGAGCAGCTACGGCGTTCCTCGGTTGAGACAGTTTGCCGGATGCGGGACTCCCTACTTCGATAAGTTGATTCAGGGAAGGAAACACAGGGTAACCGGTGTCTCTTGGGACTCCTTAGAAGCCACAGGAATGTACGCTGAGTGTGCCCATGAAAACGGGGGCCTGCTGGAACTAGCCCTGCTTTTCCATTTTGAGGGCGGCATTCATGCCTGCCTTGAAGCTACCTGACATTCCCGGCTCCCGACAGGCCAGTGAGCCCTGGAAGAAGGCTTCGGGGTAAAATATGAATTTGCTCTCTCTAAACCAGGGGCTTCCGTGGCCGCCGCGGCGGTCCGCATGACAGGCTCTAGAGCGAAAGTGAACCTCGACGTGAGAACTCGCCTCCAGGTTAGGCCCTGAGTAGCCGTGCAGAAAGGGAGGCATGCAGCTGTTTCCACAAGTTCTCAGTCGCTTATGTGCTTTATTTTAAAGGAAGTACGCGTCCCGGGACTCCTAGGCCCCACGGGTGTGCATCGTTCTCCCTCCGAGGTCACTGAGTGCCTCCAGACACCTGTGGGCCGGCGGAGCAACGTCGAGGTCCATTGGTTGATCCCCCGGAGGACTTCTGTGCCTGCCGAGTGCTGGGCAGCAACACACTGCGCGTTCCTTGAGGAGCGCTACATCTCCAGAGCCCTCGAACGCCCTCGGGACAACATGGCTGGTGAGTGCGAAGTGCCCAGGAAGACTCTGTCATGGCCCTTGTGTGAGCTGCCATGAGAGAACACTGTGCTTGGAACACTGCGAGGCCCGCCCCGTATCTGAAGTCACTCTGCTCGAGGAGAAAGTCAGCATCTTAGCACGCTGTGTCGCTACCGGCACACCCAGCATGAACCCATGCCTGGAAGTAAGGCCCTGATTCGCCGTGCAGAAGCGGAGGCGTGCTGCAGCTTCCAGGAGGCGGTGGCCTCTGCTCTGCATGCCTTTAACGGCAGCACAGCTTTCTGGACACCTGGGAGGCTAGCCGGGGCACCCTGCTCCCGGCAGGAACACTGAGTACCCCCAGGTGCACCTGGGTCTGCTAAGCAACATCCAGGCCCGTAGCCCTTCAGAGCCCCCTGTGTGCAGGCCGAGCGTAGGGAAACGCACTGCCCTCTCCTTCGGAGCAGCTTAGTTTCCTCCGCACGCGCACACGTTCGCGAACACCGTTCTGGCACGTCCCACGTGGCGTGGAGTTCTTACGCGGTGCCCTAATCGGAGCTGCCCTCAGAGGAGCCCTCGTCTTCGCGTTCCATCCAGGACCTCCTGACTGAAGTCACCGGGCCTCCTAGAGGACGGCGGCTTGGGTTCTTACTGCACTTCAAGTCCTGTTCCTTCTGCGGCACTGCAGGCAGCCACAGGCCCAGAGGAGCAGCTACGGCGTTCCTCGGTTGAGACAGTTTGCCGGATGCGGGACTCCCTACTTCGATAAGTTGATTCAGGGAAGGAAACACAGGGTAACCGGTGTCTCTTGGGACTCCTTAGAAGCCACAGGGATGTACGCTGAGTGTGCCCATGAAAACGGGGGCCTGCTGGAACTAGCCCTGCTTTTCCATTTTGAGGGCGGAATTCATGCCTGCCTTGAAGCTACCTGACATTCCCGGCTCCCGACAGGCCAGTGAGCCCTGGAAGAAGGCTTCGGGGTAAAATATGAATTTGCTCTCTCTAAACCAGGGGCTTCCGTGGCCGCCGCGGCGGTCCGCATGACAGGCTCTAGAGCGAAAGTGAACCTCGACGTGAGAACTCGCCTCCAGGTTAGGCCCTGAGTAGCCGTGCAGAAAGGGAGGCATGCAGCTGTTTCCACAAGTTCTCAGTCGCTTATGTGCTTTATTTTAAAGGAAGTACGCGTCCCGGGACTCCTAGGCCCCACGGGTGTGCATCGTTCTCCCTCCGAGGTCACTGAGTGCCTCCAGACACCTGTGGGCCGGCGGAGCAACGTCGAGGTCCATTGGTTGATCCCCCGGAGGACCTCTGTGCCTGCCGAGTGCTGGGCAGCAACACACTGCGCGTTCCTTGAGGAGCGCTACATCTCCAGAGCCCTCGAACGCCCTCGGGACAACATGGCTGGTGAGTGCGAAGTGCCCAGGAAGACTCTGTCATGGCCCTTGTGTGAGCTGCCATGAGAGAACACTGTGCTTGGAACACTGCGAGGCCCGCCCCGTATCTGAAGTCACTCTGCTCGAGGAGAAAGTCAGCATCTTAGCACGCTGTGTCGCTACCGGCACACCCAGCATGAACCCATGCCTGGAAGTAAGGCCCTGATTCGCCGTGCAGAAGCGGAGGCGTGCTGCAGCTTCCAGGAGGCGGTGGCCTCTGCTCTGCATGCCTTTAACGGCAGCACAGCTTTCTGGACACCTGGGAGGCTAGCCGGGGCACCCTGCTCCCGGCAGGAACACTGAGTACCCCCAGGTGCACCTGGGTCTGCTAAGCAACATCCAGGCCCGTAGCCCTTCAGAGCCCCCTGTGTGCAGGCCGAGCGTAGGGAAACGCACTGCCCTCTCCTTCGGAGCAGCTTAGTTTCCTCCGCACTCGCACACGTTCGCGAACGCCGTTCTGGCACGTCCCACGTGGCGTGGAGTTCTTACGCGGTGCCCTAATCGGAGCTGCCCTCAGAGGAGCCCTCGTCTTCGCGTTCCATCCAGGACCTCCTGACTGAAGTCACCGGGCCTCCTAGAGGACGGCGGCTTGGGTTCTTACTGCACTTCAAGTCCTGTTCCTTCTGCGGCACTGTAGGCAGCCACAGGCCCAGAGGAACAGCTACGGCGTTCCTCGGTTGAGACAGTTTGCCGGATGCGGGACTCCCTACTTCGATAAGTTGATTCAGGGAAGGAAACACAGGGTAACCGGTGTCTCTTGGGACTCCTTAGAAGCCACAGGAATGTACGCTGAGTGTGCCCATGAAAACGGGGGCCTGCTGGAACTAGCCCTGCTTTTCCATTTTGAGGGCGGCATTCATGCCTGCCTTGAAGCTACCTGACATTCCCGGCTCCCGACAGGCCAGTGAGCCCTGGAAGAAGGCTTCGGGGTAAAATATGAATTTGCTCTCTCTAAACCAGGGGCTTCCGTGGCCGCCGCGGCGGTCCGCATGACAGGCTCTAGAGCGAAAGTGAACCTCGACGTGAGAACTCGCCTCCAGGTTAGGCCCTGAGTAGCCGTGCAGAAAGGGAGTCATGCAGCTGTTTCCACAAGTTCTCAGTCGCTTATGTGCTTTATTTTAAAGGAAGTACACGTCCGGGGACTCCTAGGCCCCACGGGTGTGCATCGTTCTCCCTCCGAGGTCACTGAGTGCCTCCAGACACCTGTGGGCCGGCGGAGCAACGTCGAGGTCCATTGGTTGATCCCCCGGAGGATCTCTGTGCCTGCCGAGTGCTGGGCAGCAACACACTGCACATTCCTTGAGGAGCGCTACATCTCCAGAGCCCTCGAATGCCCTCGGGACAACATGGCTAGTGAGTGCGAAGTGCCCAGGAAGACTCTGTCATGGCCCTTGTGTGAGCTGCCATGAGAGAACACTGTTCTTGGAACACTGCGAGGCCCGCCCCGTATCTGAAGTCACTCTGCTCGAGGAGAAAGTCAGCATCTTAGCACGCTGTGTCGCTACCGGCACACCCAGCATGAACCCATTCCTGGAAGTAAGGCCGTGATTCGCCGTGCAGAAGCGGAGGCGTGCTGCAGCTTCCAGGAGGCGGTGGCCTCTGCTCTGCATGCCTTTAACGGCAGCACAGCTTTCTGGACACCTGGGAGGCTAGCCGGGGCACCCTGCTCCCGGCAGGAACACTGAGTACCCCCAGGTGCACATGGGTCTGCTAAGCAACATCCAGGCCCGTAGCCCTTCAGAGCCCCCTGTGTGCAGGCCGAGCGTAGGGAAACGCACTGCCCTCTCCTTCGGAGCAGCTTAGTTTCCTCCGCACGCGCACACGTTCGCGAACACCGTTCTGGCACGTCCCACGTGGCGTGGAGTTCTTACGCGGTGCCCTAATCGGAGCTGCCCTCAGAGGAGCCCTCGTCTTCGCGTTCCATCCAGGACCTCCTGACTGAAGTCACCGGGCCTCCTAGAGGACGGCGGCTTGGGTTCTTACTGCACTTCAAGTCCTGTTCCTTCTGCGGCACTGCAGGCAGCCACAGGCCCAGAGGAGCAGCTACGGCGTTCCTCGGTTGAGACAGTTTGCCGGATGCGGGACTCCCTACTTCGATAAGTTGATTCAGGGAAGGAAACACAGGGTAACCGGTGTCTCTTGGGACTCCTTAGAAGCCACAGGGATGTACGCTGAGTGTGCCCATGAAAACGGGGGCCTGCTGGAACTAGCCCTGCTTTTCCATTTTGAGGGCGGAATTCATGCCTGCCTTGAAGCTACCTGACATTCCCGGCTCCCGACAGGCCAGTGAGCCCTGGAAGAAGGCTTCGGGGTAAAATATGAATTTGCTCTCTCTAAACCAGGGGCTTCCGTGGCCGCCGCGGCGGTCCGCATGACAGGCTCTAGAGCGAAAGTGAACCTCGACGTGAGAACTCGCCTCCAGGTTAGGCCCTGAGTAGCCGTGCAGAAAGGGAGGCATGCAGCTGTTTCCACAAGTTCTCAGTCGCTTATGTGCTTTATTTTAAAGGAAGTACGCGTCCCGGGACTCCTAGGCCCCACGGGTGTGCATCGTTCTCCCTCCGAGGTCACTGAGTGCCTCCAGACACCTGTGGGCCGGCGGAGCAACGTCGAGGTCCATTGGTTGATCCCCCGGAGGACCTCTGTGCCTGCCGAGTGCTGGGCAGCAACACACTGCGCGTTCCTTGAGGAGCGCTACATCTCCAGAGCCCTCGAACGCCCTCGGGACAACATGGCTGGTGAGTGCGAAGTGCCCAGGAAGACTCTGTCATGGCCCTTGTGTGAGCTGCCATGAGAGAACACTGTGCTTGGAACACTGCGAGGCCCGCCCCGTATCTGAAGTCACTCTGCTCGAGGAGAAAGTCAGCATCTTAGCACGCTGTGTCGCTACCGGCACACCCAGCATGAACCCATGCCTGGAAGTAAGGCCCTGATTCGCCGTGCAGAAGCGGAGGCGTGCTGCAGCTTCCAGGAGGCGGTGGCCTCTGCTCTGCATGCCTTTAACGGCAGCACAGCTTTCTGGACACCTGGGAGGCTAGCCGGGGCACCCTGCTCCCGGCAGGAACACTGAGTACCCCCAGGTGCACCTGGGTCTGCTAAGCAACATCCAGGCCCGTAGCCCTTCAGAGCCCCCTGTGTGCAGGCCGAGCGTAGGGAAACGCACTGCCCTCTCCTTCGGAGCAGCTTAGTTTCCTCCGCACTCGCACACGTTCGCGAACGCCGTTCTGGCACGTCCCACGTGGCGTGGAGTTCTTACGCGGTGCCCTAATCGGAGCTGCCCTCAGAGGAGCCCTCGTCTTCGCGTTCCATCCAGGACCTCCTGACTGAAGTCACCGGGCCTCCTAGAGGACGGCGGCTTGGGTTCTTACTGCACTTCAAGTCCTGTTCCTTCTGCGGCACTGTAGGCAGCCACAGGCCCAGAGGAACAGCTACGGCGTTCCTCGGTTGAGACAGTTTGCCGGATGCGGGACTCCCTACTTCGATAAGTTGATTCAGGGAAGGAAACACAGGGTAACCGGTGTCTCTTGGGACTCCTTAGAAGCCACAGGAATGTACGCTGAGTGTGCCCATGAAAACGGGGGCCTGCTGGAACTAGCCCTGCTTTTCCATTTTGAGGGCGGCATTCATGCCTGCCTTGTAGCTACCTGACATTCCCGGCTCCCGACAGGCCAGTGAGCCCTGGAAGAAGGCTTCGGGGTAAAATATGAATTTGCTCTCTCTAAACCAGGGGCTTCCGTGGCCGCCGCGGCGGTCCGCATGACAGGCTCTAGAGCGAAAGTGAACCTCGACGTGAGAACTCGCCTCCAGGTTAGGCCCTGAGTAGCCGTGCAGAAAGGGAGTCATGCAGCTGTTTCCACAAGTTCTCAGTCGCTTATGTGCTTTATTTTAAAGGAAGTACACGTCCGGGGACTCCTAGGCCCCACGGGTGTGCATCGTTCTCCCTCCGAGGTCACTGAGTGCCTCCAGACACCTGTGGGCCGGCGGAGCAACGTCGAGGTCCATTGGTTGATCCCCCGGAGGATCTCTGTGCCTGCCGAGTGCTGGGCAGCAACACACTGCACATTCCTTGAGGAGCGCTACATCTCCAGAGCCCTCGAATGCCCTCGGGACAACATGGCTAGTGAGTGCGAAGTGCCCAGGAAGACTCTGTCATGGCCCTTGTGTGAGCTGCCATGAGAGAACACTGTTCTTGGAACACTGCGAGGCCCGCCCCGTATCTGAAGTCACTCTGCTCGAGGAGAAAGTCAGCATCTTAGCACGCTGTGTCGCTACCGGCACACCCAGCATGAACCCATTCCTGGAAGTAATGCCGTGATTCGCCGTGCAGAAGCGGAGGCGTGCTGCAGCTTCCAGGAGGCGGTGGCCTCTGCTCTGCATGCCTTTAACGGCAGCACAGCTTTCTGGACACCTGGGAGGCTAGCCGGGGCACCCTGCTCCCGGCAGGAACACTGAGTACCCCCAGGTGCACATGGGTCTGCTAAGCAACATCCAGGCCCGTAGCCCTTCAGAGCCCCCTGTGTGCAGGCCGAGCATAGGGAAACGCACTGCCCTCTCCTTCGGAGCAGCTTAGTTTCCTCCGCACGCGCACACGTTCGCGAACACCGTTCTGGCACGTCCCACGTGGCGTGGAGTTCTTACGCGGTGCCCTAATCGGAGCTGCCCTCAGAGGAGCCCTCGTCTTCGCGTTCCATCCAGGACCTCCTGACTGAAGTCACCGGGCCTCCTAGAGGACGGCGGCTTGGGTTCTTACTGCACTTCAAGTCCTGTTCCTTCTGCGGCACTGCAGGCAGCCACAGGCCCAGAGGAGCAGCTACGGCGTTCCTCGGTTGAGACAGTTTGCCGGATGCGGGACTCCCTACTTCGATAAGTTGATTCAGGGAAGGAAACACAGGGTAACCGGTGTCTCTTGGGACTCCTTAGAAGCCACAGGGATGTACGCTGAGTGTGCCCATGAAAACGGGGGCCTGCTGGAACTAGCCCTGCTTTTCCATTTTGAGGGCGGCATTCATGCCTGCCTTGAAGCTACCTGACATTCCCGGCTCCCGACAGGCCAGTGAGCCCTGGAAGAAGGCTTCGGGGTAAAATATGAATTTGCTCTCTCTAAACCAGGGGCTTCCGTGGCCGCCGCGGCGGTCCGCATGACAGGCTCTAGAGCGAAAGTGAACCTCGACGTGAGAACTCGCCTCCAGGTTAGGCCCTGAGTAGCCGTGCAGAAAGGGAGTCATGCAGCTGTTTCCACAAGTTCTCAGTCGCTTATGTGCTTTATTTTAAAGGAAGTACGCGTCCGGGGACTCCTAGGCCCCACGGGTGTGCATCGTTCTCCCTCCGAGGTCACTGAGTGCCTCCAGACACCTGTGGGCCGGCGGAGCAACGTCGAGGTCAATTGGTTGATCCCCCGGAGGACCTCTGTGCCTGCCGAGTGCTGGGCAGCAACACACTGCACATTCCTTGAGGAGCGCTACATCTCCAGAGCCCTCGAATGCCCTCGGGACAACATGGCTAGTGAGTGCGAAGTGCCCAGGAAGACTCTGTCATGGCCCTTGTGTGAGCTGCCATGAGAGAACACTGTTCTTGGAACACTGCGAGGCCCGCCCCGTATCTGAAGTCACTCTGCTCGAGGAGAAAGTCAGCATCTTAGCACGCTGTGTCGCTACCGGCACACCCAGCATGAACCCATTCCTGGAAGTAAGGCCCTGATTCGCCGTGCAGAAGCGGAGGCATGCTGCAGCTTCCAGGAGGCGGTGGCCTCTGCTCTGCATGCCTTTAATGGCAGCACAGCTTTCTGGACACCTGGGAGGCTAGCCGGGGCACCCTGCTCCCGGCAGGAACACTGAGTACCCCCAGGTGCACCTGGGTCTGCTAAGCAACATCCAGGCCCGTAGCCCTTCAGAGCCCCCTGTGTGCAGGCCGAGCGTAGGGAAACGCACTGCCCTCTCCTTCGGAGCAGCTTAGTTTCCTCCGCACTCGCACACGTTCGCGAACACCGTTCTGGCACGTCCCACGTTGCCCGGAGGTCTTACGCGGTGCCCTAGTCGGAGCTGCCCTCAGAGGAGCCCTCGTCTTCGCGTTTCATCCAGGACCTCCTGACTGAAGTCACCGTGCCTCCTAGATGACGGCGGCTTGGGTTCTTACTGCACTTCAAGTCCTGTTCCTTCTGCGGCACTGCAGGCAGCCCCAGGCCCAGAGGAGCAGCAACGGCGTTCCTCGGTTGAGACAGTTCGCCGGATGCGGGACTCCCTACTTCGATAAGTTGATTCAGGGAAGGAAACGCAGGGTAACCGGTGTCTCTTGGGACTCCTTAGAAGCCACAGGGATGTACGCTGAGTGTGCCCATGAAAACGGGGGCCTGCTGGAACTAGCCCTGCTTTCCCATTTTGAGGGCGGCATTCATGCCTGCCTTGAAGCTACCTGATATTCCCGGCTCCCGACAGGCCAGTGAGCCCTGGAAGAATGCTTCGGGGAAAATTATGAGTTTGCTCTCTCTAAACCAGGGGCTTCCGTGGTCGCAGCTCGGTCCGCATGACAGGCTCTAGAGCGAAAGTGAACCTCGACGTGAGAACTCGCCTCCAGGTTAGGCCCTGAGTAGCCATGCAGAAAGGGAGGCATGCAGCTGTTTCCACGAGTTCTCAGTCGCTTATGTCCTTTAGTTAAAAGGAAGTACGCGTCCGGGGACTCCTAGGCCCCACGGGTGTGCATCGTTTTCCCTCCGAGGTCACTGAGTGCCTCCAGACACCTGTGGGCCGGCGGAGCAACGTCGAGGTCCATTGGTTGATCCCCCGGCGGACCTCTGTGCCTGCCGAGTGCTGGGCAGCAACACACTGCGCATTCCTTGAGGAGCGCTACATCTCCAGAGCCCTCGAATGCCCTCGGGACAACATGGCTAGTGAGTGCGAAGTGCCCAGGAAGATTCTGTCATGGCCCTTGTGTGAGCTGCCATGAGAGAACACTGTGCTTGGAACACTGCGAGGCCCGCCCCGTATCTGAAGTCACTCTGCTCGAGGAGAAAGTCAGCATCTTAGCACGCTGTGTCGCTACCGGCACACCCAGCATGAACCCATTCCTGGAAGTAAGGCCCTGATTCGCCGTGCAGAAGCGGAGGCATGCTGCAGCTTCCAGGAGGCGGTGGCCTCTGCTCTGCATGCCTTTAACGGCAGCACAGCTTTCTGGACACCTGGGAGGCTAGCCGGGGCACCCTGCTCCCGGCAGGAACACTGAGTACCCCCAGGTGCACCTGGGTCTGCTAAGCAACATCCAGGCCCGTAGCCCTTCAGAGCCCCCTGTGTGCAGGCCGAGCGTAGGGAAACGCACTGCCCTCTCCTTCGGAGTAGCTTAGTCTCCTCCGCACTCGCACACGTTCGCGAACACCGTTCTGGCACGTCCCACGTGGCGTGGAGTTCTTACGCGGTGCCCTAATCGGAGCTGCCCTCAGAGGAGCCCTCGTCTTCGCGTTTCATCCAGGACCTCCTGACTGAAGTCACTGGGCCTCCTAGAGGACGGCGGCTTGGGTTCCTACTGCACTTCAAGTCCTGTTCCTTCTGCGGCACTGCAGGCAGCCCCAGGCCCAGAGGAGCAGCTACGGCGTTCCTCGGTTGAGACAGTTCGCCGTATGCGGGACTCCCTACTTCGATAAGTTAATTCAGGGAAGGAAACACAGGGTAACCGGTGTCTCTTGGGACTCCTTAGAAGCCACAGGGATGTACGCTGAGTGTGCCCATGAAAACCGGGGCCTGCTGGAACAAGCCCTGCTTTCCCATTTTGAGGGCGGCATTCATGCCTGCCTTGAAGCTACCTGACATTCCCGGCTCCCGACAGGCCAGTGAGCCCTGGAAGAATGCTTCGGGGAAAATTATGAGTTTGCTCTCTCTAAAGCAGGGGCTTCCGTGGCCACAGCTCGGTCCGCATGACAGACTCTAGAGCGAAAGGGAACCTCGAAGTGAGAACTCGCCTCCAGGTTAGGCCCTGAGTAGCCGTGCAGAAAGGGAGGCATGCAGCTGTTTCTACGAGTTCTCAGTCGCTTATGTCCTTTATTTTAAAGGAAGTACGCGTCCGGGGACTCCTAGGCCCCACGGGTGTGCATCGTTTTCCCTCCGAGGTCACTGAGTGCCTCCAGACACCTGTGGGCCGGTGGAGCAACGTCGAGGTCCATTGGTTGATCCCCCGGAGGACCTCTGTGCCTGCCGAGTGCTGGGCAGCAACACACTGCGCGTTCCTTGAGGAGCGCTGCATCTCCAGAGCCCTCGAACGCCCTCGGGACAGCATGGCTGGTGAGTGCGAAGTGCCCAGGAAGTCTCTGTCATGGCCCTTGTGTGAGCTGCCATGAGAGAACACTGTGCTTGGAACACTGCGAGGCCCGCCCCGTACCTGAAGTCACTCTGCTCAAGGAGAAAGTCAGCATCTTAGCACGCTGTGTCGCTACCGGCACACCCAGCATGAACCCATGCCTGGAAGATAGGCCCTGATTCGCCGTGCAGAAGCGGAGGCATGCTGCAGCTTCCAGGAGGCGGTGGCCTCTGCTCTGCATGCCTTTAACGGCAGCACAGCTTTCTGGACACCTGGGAGGCTAGCCGGGGCACCCTGCTCCCGGCAGGAACACTGAGTACCCCCAGGTGCACCTGGGTCTGCTAAGCAACATCCAGGCCCGTAGCCCTTCAGAGCCCCCTGTGTGCAGGCCGAGCGTAGGGAAACACACTGCCCTCTCCTTCGGAGTAGCTTAGTCTCCTCCGCACTCGCACACGTTCGCGAACACCGTTCTGGCACGTCCCACGTGGCGTGGAGTTCTTACGCGGTGCCCTAATCGGAGCTGCCCTCAGAGGAGCCCTCGTCTTCGCGTTTCATCCAGGACCTCCTGACTGAAGTCACTGGGCCTCCTAGAGGACGGCGGCTTGGGTTCCTACTGCACTTCAAGTCCTGTTCCTTCTGCGGCACTGCAGGCAGCCCCAGGCCCAGAGGAGCAGCTACGGCGTTCCTCGGTTGAGACAGTTCGCCGGATGCGGGACTCCCTACTTCGATAATTTGATTCAGGGAAGGAAACGCAGGGTAACCGGTGTCTCTTGGGACTCGTTAGAAGCCACAGGGATGTACGCTGAGTGTGCCCATGAAAATGGGGGCCTGCTGGAACTAGCCCTGCTTTCCCATTTTGAGGGCGGCATTCATGCCTGCCTTGAAGCTACCTGACATTCCCGGCTCCCGACAGGCCAGTGAGCCCTGGAAGAATGCTTCGGGGAAAATTATGAGTTTGCTCTCTCTAAACCAGGGGCTTCCGTGGCCGCAGCTCGGTCCGCATGACAGGCTCTAGTGCGAAAGGGAACCTCGACGTGAGAACTCGCCTCCAGGTTAGGCCCTGAGTAGCCGTGCAGAAAGGGAGGTATGCAGCTGTTTCACGAGTTCTCAGTCGCTTATGTCCTTTATTTTAAAGGAAGTACGCGTCCGGGGACTCCTAGGCCCCACGGGTGTGCATCGTTTTCCCTCCGAGTTCACTGAGTGCCTCCAGACACCTGTGGGCCGGCGGAGCAACGTCGAGGTCCATTGGTTGATCCCCCGGAGGACCTCTGTGCCTGCCGAGTGCTGGGCAACAACACACTGCGCGTTCCTTGAGGAGTGCTACATATCCAGAGCCCTCGAACGCCCTCGGGACAACATGGCTGGTGAGTGCGAAGTACCCAGGAAGACTCTGTCATGGCCCTTGTGTGAGTTGCCATGAGAGAACACTGTGCTTGGAACACTGCGAGGCCCGACCTCGTACCTGAAGTCACTCTGCTCGAGGAGAAAGTCAGCATCTTAGCACGCTGTGTTGCTACCAGCACACCCAGCATGAACCCATGCCTGGAAGTAAGGCCCTGATTTGCCGTGCAGAAGCGGAGGCGTGCTGCAGCTTCCAGGAAGCGGTGGCCTCTGCTCTGCATGCCTTTAACGGCAGCACAGCTTTCTGGACACCTGGGAGGCTAGCCGGGGCACCCTGCTCCCAGCAGGAACACTGAGTACCCCCAGGTGCACCTGGGTCTGCTAAGCAACATCCAGGCCCGTAGCCCTTCAGAGCCCCCTGTGTGCAGGCCGAGCGTAGGAAAACGCACTGCCCTCTCCTTCGGAGCAGCTTAGTTTCCTCCGCACGCGCACACGTTCGCGAACACCGTTCTGGCACGTCCCACGTGGCGCGGAGGTCTTACGCGGTGCCCTAATCGGAGCTGCCCTCAGAGGAGCCCTCGTCTTCGCGTTCCATCCAGGACCTCTTGACTGAAATCACCGGGCCTCCTAGAGGACGGCGGCTTGGGTTCTTACTGCACATCAAGTCCTGTTCCTTCTGCGGCACTGCAGGCAGCCCCAGTCCCAGAGGAGCAGCTACGGTGTTCCTCGGTTGAGACAGTTCGCCGGATGCGGGACTCCCTACTTCGATAAGTTAATTCAGGGAAGGAAACGCAGGGTAACCGGTGTCTCTTGGGACTCGTTAGAAGCCACAGGGATGTACGCTGAGTGTGCCCATGAAAACGGGGGCCTGCTGGAACTAGCCCTGCTTTCCCATTTTGAGGGCGGCATTCATGCCTGCCTTGAAGCTACCTGACATTCCCGGCTCCCGACAGGCCAGTGAGCCCTGGAAGAATGCTTCGGGGAATATTATGAGTTTGCTCTCTCTAAACCAGGGGCTTCAGTGGTCGCAGCTCGGTCCGCATGACAGGCTCTAGAGCGAAAGGGAACCTCGAAGTGAGAACTCGCCTCCAGGTTAGGCCCTGAGTAGCCGTGCAGAAAGGGAGGCATGCAGCTGTTTCCACGAGTTCTCAGTCGCTTATGTCCTTTAGTTTAAAGGAAGTACGCGTCCGGGGACTCCTAGGCCCCACGGGTGTGCATCGTTTTCCCTCTGAGGTCACTGAGTGCATCCAGACACCTGTGGGCCGGCGGAGCAACGTCGAGGTCCATTGGTTGATCCCCCGGAGGACCTCTGTGCCTGCCGAATGTTGGGCAGCAACACACTGCGCGTTCCTTGAGGAGCGCTACATCTCCAGAGCCCTCGACCGCCCTCGGGACAACATGGCTGGTGAGTGCGAAGTACCCAGGAAGACTCAGTCATGGCCCTTGTGTGAGCTGCCATGAGAGAACACTGTGCTTGGAACACTGCGAGGCCCACCCTCGTACTTGAAGACACTCTGCTCGAGGAGAAAGTCAGCATCTTAGCACGCTGTGTCGCTACCGGCACACCGAACATGAACCCATGCCTGGAAGTAAGGCCCTGATTTGCCGTGCAGAAGCGGAGGCGTGCTGCAGCTTCCAGGAGGCGGTGGCTTCTGCTCTGCATGCCTTTAACGGCATCACAGCTTTCTGGACACCTGGGAGGCTAGCCGGGGCACCCTGCTCCCAGCAGGAACACTGAGTACCCCCAGGTGCACCTGGGTCTGCTAAGCAACATCCAGGCCCGTAGCCCTTCAGAGCCCCCTGTGTGCAGGCCGAGCGTAGGGGAACGCACTGCCCTCTCCTTCGGAGCAGCTTAGTTTCCTCGGCACTCGCACACGTTCGCGAACGCCGTTCTGGCACGTCCCACGTGGCGCGGAGGTCTTACGCGGTGCCCTAATCGGAGCTGCCCTCAGAGAAGCCCTCGTCTTCGCGTTCCATCCAGGACCTCCTGACTGAAGTCACCGTGCCTCCTAGAGGACGGCGGCTTGTGTTCTTACTGCACTTTAAGTCCTGTTCCTTCTGCGGCAATGCAGATAGCCCCAGGCCCAGAGGAGCAGCTACGGCGTTCCTCGGTTGAGACAGTTCGCCGGATGCGGGACTCCCTACTTCGATAAGTTGATTCAGGGAATGAAACGCAGGGTAACCGGTGTCTGTTGGGACTCGTTAGAAGCCACAGGGATGTACGCTGAGTGTGCCCATGAAAATGGGGGCCTGCTGGAACTAGCCCTGCTTTCCCATTTTGAGGGCGGCATTCATGCCTGCCTTGAAGCTACCTGACATTCCCGGCTCCCGACAGGCCAGTGAGCCCTGGAAGAATGCTTCGGGGAAAATTATGAGTTTGCTCTCTCTAAACCTGGGGCTTCCGTGGCCGCAGCTCGGTCCGCATGACAGGCTCTAGAGCGAAAGGGAACCGCGAGGTGAGAACTCGCCTCCAGGTTAGGCCCTGAGTAGCCGTGCAGAAAGGGAGGCATGCAGCTGTTTCCACGAGTTCTCAGTCACTTATGTCCTTTAGTTTAAAGGAAGTACGCGTCCGGGGACTCCTAGGCCCCACGGGTGTGAATCGTTTTCCCTCCGAGGTCACTGAGTGCCTCCAGACACCTGTGGGCCGGCGGAGCAACGTCGAGGTCCATTGGTTGATCCCCCGGAGGACCTCTGTGCCTGCCGAATGCTGGGCAGCAACACACTGCGCGTTCCTTGAGGAGCGCTACATCTCCAGAGCCCTCGAACGTCCTCGGGACAACATGGATGGTGAGTGCGAAGTACCCAGGAAGACTCAGTCATGGCCCTTGTGTGAGCTGCCATGAGAGAACACTGTGCTTGGAACACTGCGAGACCCAACCTCGTACCTGAAGTCACTCTGCTCGAGGAGAAAGTCAGCATCTTAGCACGCTGTGTCGCTACCGGCACACCCAGCATGAACCCATGCCTGGAAGTAAGGCCCTGATTTGCCGTGCAGAAGCGGAGGCATGCTGCAGCTTCCAGGAGGCGGTGGCCTCTGCTCTGCATGCCTTTAATGGCACCACAGCTTTCTGGACACCTGGGAGGCTAGCCGGGGCACCCTGCTCCCATTAGGAACACTGAGTACCCCCAGGTGCACATGGTTCGGCTAAGCAACATCCAGGCCCGTAACCCTTCAGAGCCCCCTGTGTGCAGGCCGAGCGTAGGGAAACGCACTGCCCTCTCCTTCGGAGCAGCTTAGTTTCCTCCGCACTCGCACACGTTCGCGAACACCGTTCTGGCACGTCCCACGTGGCGTGGAGTTCTTACGCGGTGCCCTAATCGGAGCTGCCCTCAGAGGAGCCCTCGTCTTCGCATTCCATCCAGGACCTCCTGACTGAAGTCACCGTGCCTCCTAGAGGATGGCGGCTTGGGTTCCTACCGCACTTTAAGTCCTGTTCCTTCTGCGGCACTGCAGGCAGCCCCAGGCCCAGAGGAGCAGCTACGGCGTTCCTCGGTTGAGACAGTTCGCCGGATGCGGGACTCCCTACTTCGATAAGTTGATTCAGGGAAGGAAAGGCAGGGTAACCGGTGTCTCTTGGGACTCGTTAGAAGCCACAGGGATGTACGCTGAGTGTGCCCATGAAAACGGGGGCCTGCTGGAACTAGCCCTGCTTTTCCATTTTGAGGGCGGCATTCATGCCTGCCTTGAAGCTACCTGACATTCCCGGCTCCCGACAGACCAGTGAGCCCTGGAAGAATGCTTCGGGGAAAATTATGAGTTTGCTCTCTCTAAACCAGGGGCTTCCGTGGGCGCGGCGGCGGTCCGCATGACAGACTCTAGAGCGAAAGGGAACCTCGACGTGAGAACTCGCCTCCAGGTTAGGCCCTGAGTAGCCGTGCAGAAAGGGAGGCATGCAGCTGTTTCCACAAGTTCTCAGTCGCTTATGTGCTTTATTTTAAAGGAAGTACGCGTCCCGGGACTCCTAGGCCCCACGGGTGTGCATCGTTTTCCCTCCGAGGTCACTGAGTGCCTCCAGACACCTGTGGGCCAGCGGAGCAACGTCGAGGTCCATTGGTTGATCCCTCGGAGGACCTCTGTGCCTGCCGAGTGCTGGGCAGCAACACACTGCGCGTTCCTTGAGGAGCGCTACATCTCCAGAGCCCTCGAACGCCCTCGGGACAACATGGCTGGTGAGTGCGAAGTGCCCAGGAAGACTCTGTCATGGCCCTTGTGTGAGCTGCCATGAGAGAACACTGTGCTTGGAACACTGCGAGGCCCGCCCCGTACCTGAAGTCACTCTGCTCGAGGAGAAAGTCAGCATCTTAGCACGCTGTGTCGCTACCGGCACACCCAGCATGAACCCATGCCTGGAAGTAAGGCCCTGATTCGCCGTGCAGAAGCGGAGGCGTGCTGCAGCTTCCAGGAGGCGGTGGCCTCTGCTCTGCATGCCTTTAACGGCAGCACAGCTTTCTGGACACCTGGGAGGCTAGCCGGGGCACCCTGCTCCCGGCAGGAACACTGAGTACCCCCAGGTGCACCTGGGTCTGCTAAGCAACATCCAGGCCCGTAGCCCTTCAGAGCCCCCTGTGTGCAGGCCGAGCGTAGGGAAACGCACTGCCCTCTCCTTCGGAGCAGCTTAGTTTCCTCCGCACTCGCACACGTTCGCGAACACCATTCTGGCACGTCCCACGTGGCCCGGAGGTCTTACGTGGTGCCCTAGTCGGAGCTGCCCTCAGAGGAGCCCTCGTCTTCGCGTTTCATCCAGGACTTCCTGACTGAAGTCACCGTGCCTCCTAGAGGACGGCAGCTTGGGTTCTTACTGCACTTCAAGTCCTGTTCCTTCTGCGGCACTGCAGGCAGCCCCAGGCCCAGAGGAGCAGCTATGGCGTTCCTCGGTTGAGACAGTTCGCCGGATGCGGGACTCCCTACTTCGATAAGTTGATTCAGGGAAGGAAACGCAGGGTAACCGGTGTCTCTTGGGACTCCTTAGAAGCCACAGGGATGTACGCTGAGTGTGCCCATGAAAACGGGGGCCTGCTGGAACTAGCCCTGCTTTTCCATTTTGAGGGCGGCATTCATGCCTGCCTTGAAGCTACCTGACATTCCCGGCTCCCGACAGGCCAGTGAGCCCTGGAAGAATGCTTCGGGGAAAATTATGAATTTGCTCTCTCTAAACAAGGGGCTTCCGTGGGCGCGGCGGCGGTCCGCATGACAGACTCTAGAGCGAAAGGGAACCTCGACGTGAGAACTCGCCTCCAGGTTAGGCCCTGAGTAGCCGTGCAGAAAGGGAGGCATGCAGCTGTTTCCACAAGTTCTCAGTCGCTTATGTGCTTTATTTTAAAGGAAGTACGCGTCCCGGGACTCCTAGGCCCCACGGGTGTGCATCGTTTTCCCTCCGAGGTCACTGAGTGCCTCCAGACACCTGTGGGCCGGCGGAGCAACGTCGAGGTCCATTGGTTGATCCCCCGGAGGACCTCTGTGCCTGCCGTGTGCTGGGCAGCAACACACTGTGCGTTCCTTGAGGAGCGCTACATCTCCAGAGCCCTCGAACGCCCTCGGGACAACATGGCTGGTGAGTGCGAAGTGCCCAGGAAGACTCTGTCATGGCCCTTGTGTGAGCTGCCATGAGAGAACACTGTGCTTGGAACACTGCGAGGCCCGCCCCGTATCTGAAGTCACTCTGCTCGAGGAGAAAGTCAGCATCTTAGCACGCTGTGTCGCTACCGGCACACCCAGCATGAACCCATTCCTGGAAGTAAGGCCCTGATTCGCCGTGCAGAAGCGGAGGCATGCTGCAGCTTCCAGGAGGTGGTGGCCTCTGCTCTGCATGCCTTTAACGGCAGCACAGCTTTCTGGACACCTGGGAGGCTAGCCGGGGCACCCTGCTCCCGGCCGGAACACTGAGTACCCCCAGGTGCACCTGGGTCTGCTAAGCAACATCCAGGCCCGTAGCACTTCAGAGCCCCCTGTGTGCAGGCCGAGCGTAGGGAAACGCACTGCCCTCTCCTTCGGAGTAGCTTAGTCTCCTCCGCACTCGCACACGTTCGCGAACACCGTTCTGGCACGTCCCACGTGGCGTGGAGTTCTTACGCGGTGCCCTAATCGGAGCTGCCCTCAGAGGAGCCCTCGTCTTCGCGTTTCATCCAGGACCTCCTGACTGAAGTCACTGGGCCTCCTAGAGTACGGCGGCTTGGGTTCCTACTGCACTTCAAGTCCTGTTCCTTCTGCGGCACTGCAGGCAGCCCCAGGCCCAGAGGAGCAGCTACGGCGTTCCTCGGTTGAGACAGTTCGCCGGATGCGGGACTCCCTACTTCGATAAGTTAATTCAGGGAAGGAAACACAGGGTAACCGGTGTCTCTTGGGACTCCTTAGAAGCCACAGGGATGTACGCTAAGTGTGCCCATGAAAACGGGGGCCTGCTGGAACAAGCCCTGCTTTCCCATTTTGAGGGCGGCATTCATGCCTGCCTTGAAGCTACCTGACATTCCCGGCTCCCGACAGGCCAGTGAGCCCTGGAAGAATGCTTTGGGGAAAATTATGAGTTTGTTCTCTCTAAAGCAGGGGCTTCCGTGGCCACAGCTCGGTCCGCATGACAGACTCTAGAGCGAAAGGGAACCTCGAAGTGAGAACTCGCCTCCAGGTTAGGCCCTGAGTAGCCGTGCAGAAAGGGAGGCATGCAGCTGTTTCCACGAGTTCTCAGTCGCTTATGTCATTTATTTTAAAGGAAGTACGCGTCCGGGGACTCCTAGGCCCCACGGGTGTGCATCGTTTTCCCTCCGAGGTCACTGAGTGCCTCCAGACACCTGTGGGCCGGTGGAGCAACGTCGAGGTCCATTGGTTGATCCCCCGGAGGACCTCTGTGCCTGCCGAGTGCTGGGCAGCAACACATTGCGCGTTCCTTGAGGAGCGCTACATCTCCAGAGCCCTCGAACGCCCTCGGGACAGCATGGCTGGTGAGTGCGAAGTGCCCAGGAAGTCTCTGTCATGGCCCTTGTGTGAGCTGCCATGAGAGAACACTGTGCTTGGAACACTGCGAGGCCCGCTCCGTACCTGAAGTCACTCTGCTCAAGGAGAAAGTCAGCATCTTAGCACGCTCTGTCGCTACCGGCACACCCAGCATGAACCCATGCCTGGAAGATAGGCCCTGATTCGCCATGCAGAAGCGGAGGCATGCTGCAGCTTCCAGGAGGCGGTGGCCTCTGCTCTGCATGCCTTTAACGGCAGCACAGCTTTCTGGACACCTGGGAGGCTAGCCGGGGCACCCTGCTCCCGGCAGGAACACTGAGTACCCCCAGGTGCACCTGGGTCTGCTAAGCAACATCCAGGCCCGTAGCCCTTCAGAGCCCCCTGTGTGCAGGCCGTGCGTAGGGAAACGCACTGCCCTCTCCTTCGGAGCAGCTTAGTTTCCTCAGCACTCGCACACGTTCGCGAACGCCGTTCTGGCACGTCCCACGTGGTGCGGAGGTCTTACGCGGTGCCCTAGTCGGAGCTGCCCTCAGAGGAGCCCTCGTCTTGGCGTTTCATCCAGGACCTCCTGACTGAAGTCACTGGGCCTCCTAGAGGACGGCGGCTTGGGTTCCTACTGCACTTCAAGTCCTGTTCCTTCTGCGGCACTGCAGGCAGCCCCAGGCCCAGAGGAGCAGCTACGGCGTTCCTCGGTTGAGACAGTTCTCCGGATGCGGGACTCCCTACTTCGATAAGTTGATTCAGGGAAGGAAACACAGGGTAACCGGTGTCTCTTGGGACTCCTTAGAAGCCACAGGGATGTACGCTGAGTGTGCCCATGAAAACGGGGGCCTGCTGGAACTAGCCCTGCTTTTCCATTTTGAGGGCGGCATTCATGCCTGCCTTGAAGCTACCTGACATTCCCGGCTCCCGACAGGCCAGTGAGCCCTGGAAGAAGGCTTCGGGGTAAAATATGAATTTGCTCTCTCTAAACCAGGGACTTCTGTGGCCGCCGCGGCGGTCCGCATGACAGGCTCTAGAGCGAAAGTGAACCTCGACGTGAGAACTCGCCTCCAGGTTAGGCCCTGAGTAGCCGTGCAGAAAGGGAGTCATGCAGCTGTTTCCACAAGTTCTCAGTCGCTTATGTGCTTTATTTTAAAGGAAGTATGCGTCCGGGGACTCCTAGGCCCCACGGGTGTGCATCGTTCTCCCTCCGAGGTCACTGAGTGCCTCCAGACACCTGTGGGCCGGCGGAGCAACGTCGAGGTCCATTGGTTGATCCCCAGGAGGACCTCTGTGCCTGCCGAGTGCTGGGCAGCAACACACTGAGCATTCCTTGAGGAGCGCTACATCTCCAGAGCCCTCGAATGCCCTCGGGACAACATGGCTAGTGAGTGCGAAGTGCCCAGGAAGACTCTGTCATGGCCCTTGTGTGAGCTGCCATGAGAGAACACTGTGCTTGGAACACTGCGAGGCCCGCCCTCGTACCTGAAGTCACACTGCTCGAGGAGAAAGTCAGCATCTTAGCACGCTGTGTCGCTACCGGCACACCCAGCATGAACCCATGCCTGGAAGGAAGGCCCTGATTTGCCGTGCAGAAGCGGAGGCGTGCTGCAGCTTCCAGGAGGCGGTGGCCTCTGCTCTGCATGCCTTTAACGGCAGCACAGCTTTCTGGACACCTGGGAGGCTAGCCGGGGCACCCTGCTCCCGGCAGGAACACTGAGTACCCCCAGGTGCACCTGGGTCTGCTAAGCAACATCCAGGCCCGTAGCCCTTCAGAGCCCCCTGTGTGCAGGCCGAGCGTAGGGAAACGCACTGCCCTCTCCTTCGGAGCAGCTTAGTTTCCTCCGCACTCGCACACGTTCGCGAACACCGTTCTGGCACGTCCCACGTGGCGTGGAGTTCTTACGCGGTGCCCTAATCGGAGCTGCCCTCAGAGGAGCCCTCGTCTTCGCGTTCCATCCAGGACCTCCTGACTGAAGTCACCGGGCCTCCTAGAGGATGGCGGCTTGGGTTCTTACTGCACTTCAAGTCCTGTTCCTTCTGCAGCACTGCAGGCAGCCACAGGCCCAGAGGAGCAGCTACGGCGTTCCTCGGTTGAGACAGTTCGCCGGATGCGGGACTCCCTACTTCGATAAGTTAATTCAGGGAAGGAAACACAGGGTAACCAGTGTCTCTTGGGACTCCTTAGAAGCCACAGGGATGTACGCTGAGTGTGCCCATGAAAACGGGGGCCTGTTGGAACTAGCCCTGCTTTTCCATTTTGAGGACGGCATTCATGCCTGCCTTGAAGCTACCTGACATTCCCGGCTCCCGACAGGCCAGTGAGCCCTGGAAGAATGCTTCGGGGAAAATTATGAATTTGCTCTCTCTAAACCAGGGGCTTCCGTGGGCGCGGCAGCGGTCCGCATGACAGACTCTAGAGCGAAAGGGAACCTCGACGTGAGAACTCGCCTCCAGGTTAGGCCCTGAGTAGCCGTGCAGAAAGGGAGGCATGCAGTTGTTTCCACAAGTTCTCAGTCGCTTATGTGCTTTATTTTAAAGGAAGTACGCGTCCCGGGACTCCTAGGCCCCACGGGTGTGCATCGTTTTCCCTCCGAGGTCACTGAGTGCCTCCAGACACCTGTGGGCCGGCGGAGCAACATCGAGGTCCATTGGTTGATCCCCCGGAGGACCTCTGTGACTGCCGTGTGCTGGGCAGCAACACACTGCGCATTCCTTGAGGAGCGCTACATCTCCAGAGCCCTCGAATGCCCTCGGGACAACATGGCTAGTGAGTGCGAAGTGCCCAGGAAGACTCTGTTATGGCCCTTGTGTGAGCTGCCATGAGAGAACACTGTTCTTGGAACACTGCGAGGCCCGCCCCGTATCTGAAGTCACTCTGCTCGAGGAGAAAGTCAGCATCTTAGCACGCTCTGTCGCTACCGGCACACCCAGCATGAACCCATTCCTGGAAGTAAGGCCCTGATTCGCCGTGCAGAAGCGGAGGCATGCTGCAGCTTCCAGGAGGCGGTGGCCTCTGCTCTGCATGCCTTTAACGACAGCACAGCTTTCTGGACACCTGGGAGGCTAGCCGGGGCACCCTGCTCCCGGCAGGAACACTGAGTACCCCCAGGTGCACCTGGGTCTGCTAAGCAACATCCAGACCCGTAGCCCTTCAGAGCCCCCTGTGTGCAGGCCGAGCGTAGGGAAACGCACTGCCCTCTCCTTCGGAGCAGCTTAGTCTCCTCCGCACTCGCACACGTTCGCGAACACCGTTCTGGCACGTCCCACGTGGCGTGGAGTTCTTACGCGGTGCCCTAATCGGAGCTGCCCTCAGAGGAGCCCTCGTCTTCGTGTTTCATCCAGGACCTCCTGACTGAAGTCACTGGGCCTCCTAGAGGACGGCGGCTTGGGTTCCTACTGCACTTCAAGTCCTGTTACTTCTGCGGCACTGCAGGCAGCCCCAGGCCCAGAGGAGCAGCTACAGCGTTCCTCGGTTGAGACAGTTCGCCGGATGCGGGACTCCCTACTTCGATAAGTTAATTCAGGGAAGGAAACACAGGGTAACCGGTGTCTCTTGGGACTCCTTAGAAGCCACAGGGATGTACGCTGAGTGTGCCCATGAAAACGGGGACCTGCTGGAACAAGCCCTGCTTTCCCATTTGAGGGCGGCATTCATGCCTGCCTTGAAGCTACCTGACATTCCCGGCTCCCGACAGGCCAGTGAGCCCTGGAAGAATGCTTCGGGGAAAATTATGAGTTTGCTCTCTCTAAAGCAGGGGCTTCCGTGGCCGCAGCTCGGTCCGCATGACAGGCTCTAGAGCGAAAGGGAACCTCGAAGTGAGAACTCGCCTCCAGGTTAGGCTCTGAGTAGCCGTGCAGAAAGGGAGGCATGCAGCTGTTTCCACGAGTTCTCAGTCGCTTATGTCCTTTATTTTAAAGGAAGTACGTGTCCGGGGACTCCTAGGCCCCACGGGTGTGCATCGTTTTCCCTCCGAGGTCACTGAGTGCCTCCAGACACCTGTGGGCCGGTGGAGCAACGTCGAGGTCCATTGGTTGATCCCCCGGAGGACCTCTGTGCCTGCCGAGTGCTGGGCAGCAACACACTGCGCGTTCCTTGAAGAGCGCTACATCTCCAGAGCCCTCGAACGCCCTCGGGACAGCATGGCTGGTGAGTGCGAAGTGCCCAGGAAGTCTCTGTCATGGCCCTTGTGTGAGCTGCCATGAGAGAACACTGTGCTTGGAACACTGCGAGGCCCGCCCCGTACCTGAAGTCACTCTGCTCAAGGAGAAACTCAGCATCTTAGCACGCTGTGTCGCTACCGGCACACCCAGCATGAACCCATGCCTGGAAGATAGGCCCTGATTCGCCGTGCAGAAGCGGAGGCGTGCTGCAGCTTCCAGGAGGCGGTGGCCTCTGCTCTGCATGCCTTTAACGGCAGCACAGCTTTCTGGACACCTGGGAGGCTAGCCGGGGCACCCTGCTCCCAGCAGGAACACTGAGTACCCCCAGGTGCACCTGGGTCTGCTAAGCAACATCCAGGCCCGTAGCCCTTCAGAGCCTCCTGTTTGCAGGCCGAGCGTAGAGAAACGCACTGCCCTCTCCTTCGGAGCAGCTTAGTTTCCTCCGCACTCGCACACGTTCGCGAACACCGTTCTGGCATGTCCCACGTGGCCCGGAGGTCTTACGCGGTGCCCTAATCGGACCTGCCCTCAGAGGAGCCCTCGTCTTCGCGTTTCATCCAGGACCTCCTGACTGAAGTCACCGTGCCTCCTAGAGGACGGCGGCTTGGGTTTTTACTGCACTTCAAGTCTTGTTCCTTCTGCGGCACTGCAGGCAGCACCAGGCCCAGAGGAGCAGCTACGGCGTTCCTCGGTTGAGACAGTTCGCCGGATGCGGGACTCCCTACTTCGATAAGTTGATTCAGGGAAGGAAACACAGGGTAACCGGTGTCTCTTGGGACTCCTTAGAAGCCACAGGGATGTACGCTGAGTGTGCCCATGAAAACGGGGGCCTGCTGGAACTAGCCCTGCTTTTCCATTTTGAGGGCGGCATTCATGCCTGCCTTGAAGCTACCTGACATTCCCGGCTCCCGACAGGCCAGTGAGCCCTGGAAGAAGGCTTCGGGGTAAAATATGAATTTGCTCTCTCTAAACCAGGGGCTTCTGTGGCCGCCGCGGCGGTCCGCATGACAGGCTCTAGAGCGAAAGTGAACCTCGACGTGAGAACTCGCCTCCAGGTTAGGCCCTGAGTAGCCGTGCAGAAAGGGAGTCATGCAGCTGTTTCCACAAGTTCTCAGTCGCTTATGTGCTTTATTTTAAAGGAAGTACGCGTCCGGGGACTCCTAGGCCCCACGGGTGTGCATCGTTCTCCCTCCGAGGTCACTGAGTGCCTCCAGACACCTGTGGGCCGGCGGAGCAACGTCGAGGTCCATTGGTTGATCCCCAGGAGGACCTCTGTGCCTGCCGAGTGCTGGGCAGCAACACACTGAGCATTCCTTGAGGAGCGCTACATCTCCAGAGCCCTCGAATGCCCTCGGGACAACATGGCTAGTGAGTGCGAAGTGCCCAGGAAGACTCTGTCATGGCCCTTGTGTGAGCTGCCATGAGAGAACACTGTGCTTGGAACACTGCGAGGCCCGCCCTCGTACCTGAAGTCACTCTGCTCGAGGAGAAAGTCAGCATCTTAGCACGCTGTGTCGCTACCGGCACACCCAGCATGAACCCATGCCTGGAAGTAAGGCCCTGATTTGCCGTGCAGAAGCGGAGGCGTGCTGCAGCATCCAGGAGGCGGTGGCCTCTGCTCTGCATGCCTTTAACGGCAGCACAGCTTTCTGGACACCTGGGAGGCTAGCCGGGGCACCCTGCTCCCGGCAGGAACACTGAGTACCCCCAGGTGCACCTGGGTCTGCTAAGCAACATCCAGGCCCGTAGCCCTTCAGAGCACCCTGTGTGCAGGCCGAGCGTAGGGAAACGCACTGCCCTCTCCTTCGGAGCAGCTTAGTTTCCTCCGCACTCGCACACGTTCGCGAACACCGTTCTGGCACGTCCCACGTGGCGTGGAGTTCTTACGCGGTGCCCTAATCGGAGCTGCCCTCAGAGGAGCCCTCGTCTTCGCGTTCCATCCAGGACCTCCTGACTGAAGTCACCGGGCCTCCTAGAGGATGGCGGCTTGGGTTCTTACTGCACTTCAAGTCCTGTTCCTTCTGCAGCACTGCAGGCAGCCACAGGCCCAGAGGAGCAGCTACGGCGTTCCTCGGTTGAGACAGTTCGCCGGATGCGGGACTCCCTACTTCGATAAGTTGATTCAGGGAAGGAAACACAGGGTAACCGGTGTCTCTTGGGACTCCTTAGAAGCCACAGGGATGTACGCTGAGTGTGCCCATGAAAACGGGGGCCTGTTGGAACTAGCCCTGCTTTTCCATTTTGAGGACGGCATTCATGCCTGCCTTGAAGCTACCTGACATTCCCGGCTCCCGACAGGCCAGTGAGCCCTGGAAGAATGCTTCGGGGAAAATTATGAATTTGCTCTCTCTAAATCAGGGGCTTCCGTGGGCGCGGCGGCGGTCCGCATGACAGACTCTAGAGCGAAAGGGAACCTCGACGTGAGAACTCGCCTCCAGGTTAGGCCCTGAGTAGCCGTGCAGAAAGGGAGGCATGCAGTTGTTTCCACAAGTTCTCAGTCGCTTATGTGCTTTATTTTAAAGGAAGTACGCGTCCCGGGACTCCTAGGCCCCACGGGTGTGCATCGTTTTCCCTCCGAGGTCACTGAGTGCCTCCAGACACCTGTGGGCTGGCGGAGCAACATCGAGGTCCATTGGTTGATCCCCCGGAGGACCTCTGTGCCTGCCGTGTGCTGGGCAGCAACACACTGCGCATTCCTTGAGGAGCGCTACATCTCCAGAGCCCTCGAATGCCCTCGGGACAACATGGCTAGTGAGTGCGAAGTGCCCAGGAAGACTCTGTCATGGCCCTTGTGTGAGCTGCCATGAGAGAACACTGTTCTTGGAACACTGCCAGGCCCGCCCCGTATCTGAAGTCACTCTGCTCGAGGAGAAAGTCAGCATCTTAGCACGCTGTGTCGCTACCGGCACACCCAGCATGAACCCATTCCTGGAAGTAAGGCCCTGATTCGCCGTGCAGAAGCGGAGGCGTGCTGCAGCTTCCAGGAGGCGGTGGCCTCTGCTCTGCATGCCTTTAACGACAGCACAGCTTTCTGGACACCTGGGAGGCTAGCCGGGGCACCCTGCTCCCGGCAGGAACACTGAGTACCCCCAGGTGCACCTGGGTCTGCTAAGCAACATCCAGACCCGTAGCCCTTCAGAGCCCCCTGTGTGCAGGCCGAGCGTAGGGAAACGCACTGCCCTCTCCTTCGGAGCAGCTTAGTCTCCTCCGCACTCACACACGTTCGCGAACACCGTTCTGGCACGTCCCACGTGGCGTGGAGTTCTTACGCGGTGCCCTAATCGGAGCTGCCCTCAGAGGAGCCCTCGTCTTCGTGTTTCATCCAGGACCTCCTGACTGAAGTCACTGGGCCTCCTAGAGGACGGCGGCTTGGGTTCCTACTGCACTTCAAGTCCTGTTACTTCTGCGGCACTGCAGGCAGCCCCAGGCCCAGAGGAGCAGCTACGGCGTTCCTCGGTTGAGACAGTTCGCCGGATGCGGGACTCCCTACTTCGATAAGTTAATTCAGGGAAGGAAACACAGGGTAACCGGTGTCTCTTGGGACTCCTTAGAAGCCACAGGGATGTACGCTGAGTGTGCCCATGAAAACGGGGACCTGCTGGAACAAGCCCTGCTTTCCCATTTGAGGGCGGCATTCATGCCTGCCTTGAAGCTACCTGACATTCCCGGCTCCCGACAGGCCAGTGAGCCCTGGAAGAATGCTTCGGGGAAAATTATGAGTTTGCTCTCTCTAAAGCAGGGGCTTCCGTGGCCGCAGCTCGGTCCGCATGACAGGCTCTAGAGCGAAAGGGAACCTCGAAGTGAGAACTCGCCTCCAGGTTAGGCCCTGAGTAGCCGTGCAGAAAGGGAGGCATGCAACTGTTTCCACGAGTTCTCAGTCGCTTATGTCCTTTATTTTAAAGGAAGTACGCGTCCGGGGACTCCTAGGCCCCACGGGTGTGCATCGTTTTCCCTCCGAGGTCACTGAGTGCCTCCAGACACCTGTGGGCCGGTGGAGCAACGTCGAGGTCCATTGGTTGATCCCCCGGAGGACCTCTGTGCCTGCCGAGTGCTGGGCAGCAACACACTGCGCGTTCCTTGAGGAGCGCTACATCTCCAGAGCCCTCGAACGCCCTCGGGACAGCATGGCTGGTGAGTGCGAAGTGCCCAGGAAGTCTCTGTCATGGCCCTTGTGTGAGCTGCCATGAGAGAACACTGTGCTTGGAACACTGCGAGGCCCGCCCCGTACCTGAAGTCACTCTGCTCAAGGAGAAATTCAGCATCTTAGCACGCTGTGTCGCTACCGGCACACCCAGCATGAACCCATGCCTGGAAGATAGGCCCTGATTCGCCGTGCAGAAGCGGAGGCGTGCTGCAGCTTCCAGGAGGCGGTGGCCTCTGCTCTGCATGCCTTTAACGGCAGCACAGCTTTCTGGACACCTGGGAGGCTAGCCGGGGCACCCTGCTCCCAGCAGGAACACTGAGTACCCCCAGGTGCACCTGGGTCTGCTAAGCAACATCCAGGCCCGTAGCCCTTCAGAGCCTCCTGTTTGCAGGCCGAGCGTAGAGAAACGCACTGCCCTCTCCTTCGGAGCAGCTTAGTTTCCTCCGCACTCGCACACGTTCGCGAACACCGTTCTGGCACGTCCCACGTGGCGTGGAGTTCTTACGCGGTGCCCTAATCGGATCTGCCCTCAGAGGAGCCCTCGTCTTCGCGTTCCATCCAGGACCTCCTGACTGAAGTCACCGGGCCTCCTAGAGGACGGCGGCTTGGGTTTTTCCTGCACTTCAAGTCCTGTTCCTTCTGCGGCACTGCAGGCAGCCACAGGCCCAGAGGAGCAGCTACGGCGTTCCTCGGTTGAGACAGTTCGCCGGATGCGGGACTCCCTACTTCGATAAGTTGATTCAGGGAAGGAAACACAGGGTAACCGGTGTCTCTTGGGACTCCTTAGAAGCCACAGGGATGTACGCTGAGTGTGCCCATGAAAACGGGGGCCTGCTGGAACTAGCCCTGCTTTTCCATTTTGAGGGCGGCATTCATGCCTGCCTTGAAGCTACCTGACATTCCCGGCTCCCGACAGGCCAGTGAGCCCTGGAAGAAGGCTTCGGGGTAAAATATGAATTTGCTCTCTCTAAACCAGGGGCTTCTGTGGCCGCCGCGGCGGTCCGCATGACAGGCTCTAGAGCGAAAGTGAACCTCGACGTGAGAACTCGCCTCCAGGTTAGGCCCTGAGTAGCCGTGCAGAAAGGGAGTCATGCAGCTGTTTCCACAAGTTCTCAGTCGCTTATGTGCTTTATTTTAAAGGAAGTACGCGTCCGGGGACTCCTAGGCCCCACGGGTGTGCATCGTTCTCCCTCCGAGGTCACTGAGTGCCTCCAGACACCTGTGGGCCGGCGGAGCAACGTCGAGGTCCATTGGTTGATCCCCAGGAGGACCTCTGTGCCTGCCGAGTGCTGGGCAGCAACACACTGAGCATTCCTTGAGGAGCGCTACATCTCCAGAGCCCTCGAATGCCCTCGGGACAACATGGCTAGTGAGTGCGAAGTGCCCAGGAAGACTCTGTCATGGCCCTTGTGTGAGCTGCCATGAGAGAACACTGTGCTTGGAACACTGCGAGGCCCGCCCTCGTACCTGAAGTCACTCTGCTCGAGGAGAAAGTCAGCATCTTAGCACGCTGTGTCGCTACCGGCACACCCAGCATGAACCCATGCCTGGAAGGAAGGCCCTGATTTGCCGTGCAGAAGCGGAGGCGTGCTGCAGCTTCCAGGAGGCGGTGGCCTCTGCTCTGCATGCCTTTAACGGCAGCACAGCTTTCTGGACACCTGGGAGGCTAGCCGGGGCACCCTGCTCCCGGCAGGAACACTGAGTACCCCCAGGTGCACCTGGGTCTGCTAAGCAACATCCAGGCCCGTAGCCCTTCAGAGCACCCTGTGTGCAGGCCGAGCGTAGGGAAACGCACTGCCCTCTCCTTCGGAGCAGCTTAGTTTCCTCCGCACTCGCACACGTTCGCGAACACCGTTCTGGCACGTCCCACGTGGCGTGGAGTTCTTACGCGGTGCCCTAATCGGAGCTGCCCTCAGAGGAGCCCTCGTCTTCGCGTTCCATCCAGGACCTCCTGACTGAAGTCACCGGGCCTCCTAGAGGATGGCGGCTTGGGTTCTTACTGCACTTCAAGTCCTGTTCCTTCTGCAGCACTGCAGGCAGCCACAGGCCCAGAGGAGCAGCTACGGCGTTCCTCGGTTGAGACAGTTCGCCGGATGCGGGACTCCCTACTTCGATAAGTTGATTCAGGGAAGGAAACACAGGGTAACCGGTGTCTCTTGGGACTCCTTAGAAGCCACAGGGATGTACGCTGAGTGTGCCCATGAAAACGGGGGCCTGTTGGAACTAGCCCTGCTTTTCCATTTTGAGGACGGCATTCATGCCTGCCTTGAAGCTACCTGACATTCCCGGCTCCCGACAGGCCAGTGAGCCCTGGAAGAATGCTTCGGGGAAAATTATGAATTTGCTCTCTCTAAATCAGGGGCTTCCGTGGGCGCGGCGGCGGTCCGCATGACAGACTCTAGAGCGAAAGGGAACCTCGACGTGAGAACTCGCCTCCAGGTTAGGCCCTGAGTAGCCGTGCAGAAAGGGAGGCATGCAGTTGTTTCCACAAGTTCTCAGTCGCTTATGTGCTTTATTTTAAAGGAAGTACGCGTCCCGGGACTCCTAGGCCCCACGGGTGTGCATCGTTTTCCCTCCGAGGTCACTGAGTGCCTCCAGACACCTGTGGGCCGGCGGAGCAACATCGAGGTCCATTGGTTGATCCCCCGGAGGACCTCTGTGCCTGCCGTGTGCTGGGCAGCAACACACTGCGCATTCCTTGAGGAGCGCTACATCTCCAGAGCCCTCGAATGCCCTCGGGACAACATGGCTAGTGAGTGCGAAGTGCCCAGGAAGACTCTGTCATGGCCCTTGTGTGAGCTGCCATGAGAGAACACTGTTCTTGGAACACTGCGAGGCCCGCCCCGTATCTGAAGTCACTCTGCTCGAGGAGAAAGTCAGCATCTTAGCACGCTGTGTCGCTACCGGCACACCCAGCATGAACCCATTCCTGGAAGTAAGGCCCCGATTCGCCGTGCAGAAGCGGAGGCGTGCTGCAGCTTCCAGGAGGCGGTGGCCTCTGCTCTGCATGCCTTTAACGACAGCACAGCTTTCTGGACACCTGGGAGGCTAGCCGGGGCACCCTGCTCCCGGCAGGAACACTGAGTACCCCCAGGTGCACCTGGGTCTGCTAAGCAACATCCAGACCCGTAGCCCTTCAGAGCCCCCTGTGTGCAGGCCGAGCGTAGGGAAACGCACTGCCCTCTCCTTCGGAGCAGCTTAGTCTCCTCCGCACTCGCACACGTTCGCGAACACCGTTCTGGCACGTCCCACGTTGCCCGGAGGTCTTACGCGGTGCCCTAGTCGGAGCTGCCCTCAGAGGAGCCCTCGTCTTCGCGTTTCATCCAGGACCTCCTGACTGAAGTCACCGTGCCTCCTAGAGGACGGCGGCTTGGGTTCTTACTGCACTTTAAGTCCTGTTCCTTCTGCGGCACTGCAGGCAGCCCCAGGCCCAGAGGAGCAGCTACGGCGTTCCTCGGTTGAGACAGTTCGCCGGATGCGGGACTCCCTACTTCGATAAGTTGATTCAGGGAAGGAAACGCAGGGTAACCGGTGTCTCTTGGGACTCCTTAGAAGCCACAGGAATGTACGCTGAGTGTGCCCATGAAAACGGGGGCCTGCTGGAACTAGCCCTGCTTTCCCATTTTGAGGGCGGCATTCATGCCTGCCTTGAATCTACCTGATATTCCCGGCTCCCGACAGGCCAGTGAGCCCTGGAAGAATGCTTCGGGGAAAATTATGAGTTTGCTCTCTCTAAACCAGGGGCTTCCGTGGTCGCAGCTCGGTCCGCATGACAGGCTCTAGAGCGAAAGGGAACCTCGACGTGAGAACTCGCCTCCAGGTTAGGCCCTGAGTAGCCATGCAGAAAGGGAGGCATGCAGCTGTTTCCACGAGTTCTCAGTCGCTTATGTCCTTTAGTTTAAAGGAAGTACGCGTCCGGGGACTCCTAGGCCCCATGGGTGTGCATCGTTTTCCCTCCGAGGTCACTGAGTGCCTCCAGACACCTGTGGGCCGGCGGAGCAACGTCGAGGTCCATTGGTTGATCCCCCGCAGGACCTCTGTGCCTGCCGAGTGCTGGGCAGCAACACACTGCGCATTCCTTGAGGAGCGCTACATCTCCAGAGCCCTCGAATGCCCTCGGGACAACATGGTTAGTGAATGCGAAGTGCCCAGGAAGACACTGTCATGGCACTTGTGTGAGCTGCCATGAGAGAACACTGTTCTTGGAACACTGCGAGGCCCGCCCCGTATCTGAAGTCACTCTGCTCGAGGAGAAAGTCAGCATCTTAGCACGCTGTGTCGCTACCGGCACACCCAGCATGAACCCATTCCTGGAAGTAAGGCCCTGATTTGCCGTGCAGAAGCGGAGGCATGCTGCAGCTTCCAGGAGGCGGTGGCCTCTGCTCTGCATGCCTTTAACGGCAGCACAGCTTTCTGGACACCTGGGAGGCTAGCCGGGGCACCCTGCTCCCGGCAGGAACACTGAGTACCCCCAGGTGCACCTGGGTCTGCTAAGCATCATCCAGGCCCGTAGCCCTTCAGAGCCCCCTGTGTGCAGGTCGAGCGTAGGGAAACGCACTGCCCTCTCCTTCGGAGCAGCTTAGTTTCCTCCGCACTCGCACACGTTCGCGAACACCGTTCTGGCACGTCCCACGTGGCGTGGAGTTCTTACGCGGTGCCCTAATCGGAGCTGCCCTCAGAGGAGCCCTCGTCTTCGCGTTCCATCCAGGACCTCCTGACTGAAGTCACCGGGCCTCCTAGAGGACAGCGGCTTGGGTTCTTACTGCACTTCAAGTCCTGTTCCTTCTGCGGCACTGCAGGCAGCCACAGGCCCAGAGGAGCAGCTACGGCGTTCCTCGGTTGAGACAGTTCGCCGGATGCGGGACTCCCTACTTCGATAAGTTGATTCAGGGAAGGAAACACAGGGTAACCGGTGTCTCTTGGGACTCCTTAGAAGCCACAGGGATGTACGCTGAGTGTGCCCATGAAAACGGGGGCCTGTTGGAACTAGCCCTGCTTTTCCATTTTGAGGGCGGCATTCATGCCTGCCTTGAAGCTACCTGACATTCCCGGCTCCCGACAGGCCAGTGAGCCCTGGAAGAAGGCTTCGGGGTAAAATATGAATTTGCTCTCTCTAAACCAGGGGCTTCCGTGGCCGCCGCGGCGGTCCGCATGACAGGCTCTAGAGCGAAAGTGAACCTCGACGTGAGAACTCGCCTCCAGGTTAGGCCCTGAGTAGCCGTGCAGAAAGGGAGTCATGCAGCTGTTTCCACAAGTTCTCAGTCGCTTATGTCCTTTAGTTTAAAGGAAGTACGCGTCCGGGGACTCCTAGGCCCCACGGGTGTGCATCGTTCTCCCTCCGAGGTCACTGAGTGCCTCCAGACACCTGTGGGCCGGCGGAGCAACGTCGAGGTCCATTGGTTGATCCCCCAGAGGACCTCTGTGCCTGCCGAGTGCTGGGCAGCAACACAATGCGCATTCCTTGAGGAGCGCTACATCTCCAGAGCCCTCGAATGCCCTCGGGACAACATGGCTAGTGAGTGCGAAGTGCCCAGGAAGACTCTGTCATGGCCCTTGTGTGAGCTGCCATGAGAGATCACTGTGCTTGGAACACTGCGAGGCCCGCCCCGTATCTGAAGTCACTCTGCTCGAGGAGAAAGTCAGCATCTTAGCACGCTGTGTCACTACCGGCACACCCAGCATGAACCCATTCCTGGAAGTAAGGCCCTGATTCGCCGTGCAGAAGCGGAGGCCTGCTGCAGCTTCCAGGAGGCGGTGGCCTCTGCTCTGCATGCCTTTAACGGCAGCACAGCTTTCTGGACACCTGGGAGGCTAGCCGGGGCACCCTGCTCCCGGCAGGAACACTGAGTACCCCCAGGTGCACCTGGGTCTGCTAAGCAACATCCAGGCCCGTAGCCCTTCAGAGCCCCCTGTGTGCAGGCCGAGCGTAGGGAAACGCACTGCCCTCTCCTTCGGAGCAGCTTAGTTCCCTCCGCACTCGCACACGTTCGCGAACACCGTTCTGGCACGTCCCACGTGGCGTGGAGTTCTTACGCGGTGCCCTAATCGGAGCTGCCCTCAGAGGAGCCCTCGTCTTCGCGTTCCATCCAGGACCTCCTGACTGAAGTCACCGGGCCTCCTAGAGGACGGCGGCTTGGGTTCTTACTGCACTTCAAGTCCTGTTCATTCTGCGGCACTGCAGGCAGCCACAGGCCCAGAGGAGCAGCTACGGCGTTCCTCGGTTGAGACAGTTCGCCGGATGCGGGACTCCCTACTTCGATAAGTTGATTCAGGGAAGGAAACACAGGGTAACCGGTGTCTCTTGGGACTCGTTAGAAGCCACAGGGATGTACGCTGAGTGTGCCCATGAAAACGGGGGCCTGCTGGAACTAGCCCTGCTTTTCCATTTTGAGGGCGGCATTCATGCCTGCCTTGAAGCTACCTGACATTCCCGGCTCCCGACAGGCCAGTGAGCCCTGGAAGAATGCTTCGGGGAAAATTATGAATTTGCTCTCTCTAAACCAGGGGCTTCCGTGGGCGCGGCGGCGGTCCGCATGACAGACTCTAGAGCGAAAGGGAACCTCGACGTGAGAACTCGCCTCCAGGTTAGGCCCTGAGTACCCGTGCAGAAAGGGAGGCATGCAGCTGTTTCCACAAGTTCTCAGTCGCTTATGTGCTTTATTTTAAAGGAAGTACGCGTCCCGGGACTCCTAGGCCCCACGGGTGTGCATCGTTTTCCCTCCGAGGTCACTGAGTACCTCCAGACACCTGTGGGCCGGCGGAGCAACGTCGAGGTCCATTGGTTGATCCCCCGGAGGACCTCTGTGCCTGCCAAGTGCTGGTCAGCAACACACTGCGCATTCCTTGAGGAGCGCTACATCTCCAGAGCCCTCGAATGCCCTCGGGACAACATGGCTAGTGAGTGCGAAGTGCCCAGGAAGACTCTGTCATGGCCCTTGTGTGAGCTGCCATGAGAGAACACTGTTCTTGGAAAACTGCGAGGCCCGCCCCGTATCTGAAGTCACTCTGCTCGAGGAGAAAGTCAGCATCTTAGCACGCTGTGTCGCTACCGGCACACCCAGCATGAACCCATTCCTGGAAGTAAGGCCCTGATTCGCCGTGCAGAAGCGGAGGCATGCTGCAGCTTCCAGGAGGCGGTGGCCTCTGCTCTGCATGCCTTTAACGGCAGCACAGCTTTCTGGACACCTGGGAGGCTAGCCGGGGCACCCTGCTCCCGGCAGGAACACTGAGTACCCCCAGGTGCACCTGGGTCTGCTAAGCAACATCCAGGCCCGTAGCCCTTCAGAGCCCCCTGTGTGCAGGCCGAGCATAGGGAAACGCACTGCTCTCTCCTTCGGAGCAGCTTAGTTTCCTCCGCACTCGCACACGTTCACGAACACCGATCTGGCACGTCCCACGTGGCGTGGAGTTCTTACGCGGTGCCCTAGTCGGAGCTGCCCTCAGAGGAGCCCTCGTCTTCGCGTTCCATCCAGGACCTCCTGACTGAAGTCACCGTGCCTCCTAGAGGACGGCGGCTTGGGTTCTTACTGCACTTCAAGTCCTGTTCCTTCTGCGGCACTGCAGGCAGCCCCAGGCCCAGAGGAGCAGCTACGGTGTTCCTCGGTTGAGACAGTTCGCCGGATGCGGGACTCCCTACTTCGATAAGTTAATTCAGGGAAGGAAACACAGGGTAACCGGTGTCTCTTGGGACTCCTTAGAAGCCACAGGGATGTACGCTGAGTGTGCCCATGAAAACGGGGGCCTGCTGGAACAAGCCCTGCTTTCCCATTTTGAGGGCGGCATTCATGCCTGCCTTGAAGCTACCTGACATTCCCGGCTCCCGACAGGCCAGTGAGCCCTGGAAGAATGCTTCGGGGAAAATTATGAGTTTGCTCTCTCTAAAGCAGGGGCTTCCGTGGCCGCAGCTCGGTCCGCATGACAGGCTCTAGAGCGAAAGGGCACCTCGAAGTGAGAACTCGCCTCCAGGTTAGGCCCTGAGTAGCCGTGCAGAAAGGGAGGCATGCAGCTGTTTCCACGAGTTCTCAGTCACTTATGTCCTTTATTTTAAAGGAAGTACGCGTCCGGGGACTCCTAGGCCCCACGGGTGTGCATCGTTTTCCCTCCGAGGTCACTGAGTGCCTCCAGACACCTGTGGGCCGGTGGAGCAACGTCGAGGTCCATTGGTTGATCACCCGGAGGACCTCTGTGCCTGCCGAGTGCTGGGCAGTAACACACTGCGCGTTCCTTGAGGAGCGCTACATCTCCAGAGCCCTCGAACGCCCTCGGGACAGCAGGGCTGGTGAGTGCGAAGTGCCCAGGAAGTCTCTGTCATGGCCCTTGTGTGAGCTGCCATGAGAGAACACTGTGCTTGGAACACTGCGAGGCCCGCCCCGTACCTGAAGTCACTCTGCTCAAGGAGAAACTCAGCATCTTAGCACGCTGTGTCGCTACCGGCACACCCAGCATGAACCCATGCCTGGAAGATAGGCCCTGATTCGCCGTGCAGAAGCGGAGGCGTGCTGCAGCTTCCAGGAGGCGGTGGCCTCTGCTCTGCATGCCTTTAACGGCAGCACAGCTTTCTGGACACCTGGGAGGCTAGCCGGGGACCCTGCTCCCAGCAGGAACACTGAGTACCCCCAGGTGCACCTGGGTCTGCTAAGCAACATCCAGGCCCGTAGCCCTTCAGACCCCCCTGTGTGCAGGCCGAGCATAGGGAAACGCACTGCCCTCTCCTTCGGAGCAGCTTAGTTTCCTCCGCACTCGCACACGTTCGCGAACACCGTTCTGGCACGTCCCACGTGGCGTGGAGTTCTTACGCGGTGCCCTAATCGGAGCTGCCCTCAGAGGAGCCCTCGTCTTCGCGTTCCATCCAGGACCTCCTGACTGAAGTCACCGGGCCTCCTAGAGGACGGCGGCTTGGGTTCTTACTGCACTTCAAGTCCTGTTCCTTCTGCGGCACTGCAGGCAGCCACAGGCCCAGAGGAGCAGCTACGGCGTTCCTCGGTTGAGACAGTTCGCCGGATGCGGGACTCCCTACTTCGATAAGTTGATTCAGGGAAGGAAACACAGGGTAACCGGTGTCTCTTGGGACTCCTTAGAAGCCACAGGGATGTACGCTGAGTGTGCCAATGAAAACGGGGGCCTGCTGGAACTAGCCCTGCTTTTCCATTTTGAGGGCGGCATTCATGCCTGCCTTGAAGCTACCTGACATTCCCGGCTCCCGACAGGCCAGTGAGCCCTGGAAGAATGCTTCGGGGAGAATTATGAATTTGCTCTCTCTAAACCAGGGGCTTCCGTGGTCGCAGCTCGGTCCGCATGACAGGCTCTAGAGCGAAAGGGAACCTCGACGTGAGAACTCGCCTCCAGGTTAGGCCCTGAGTAGCCATGCAGAAAGGGAGGCATGCAGCTGTTTCCACGAGTTCTCAGTCGCTTATGTCCTTTTGTTTAAAGGAAGTACGCGTCCGGGGACTCCTAGGCCCCACGGGTGTGCATCGTTTTCCCTCCGAGGTCACTGAGTGCCTCCAGACACCTGTGGGCCGGCGGAGCAACGTCGAGGTCCATTGGTTGATCCCCCGGAGGACCTCTGTGCCTGCCGAGTGCTGGGCAGCAACACACTGCGCGTTCCTTGAGGAGCGCTACATATCCAGAGCCCTCGAACGCCCTCAGGACAACATGGCTGGTGAGTGCGAAGTGCCCAGGAAGACTCTGTCATGGCCCTTGTGTGAGCTGCCATGAGAGAACACTGTGCTTGGAACACTGCGAGGCCCGCCCTCGTACCTGAAGTCACTCTGCTCGAGGAGAAAGTCAGCATCCTAGCACGCTGTGTCGCTACCGGCACACCCAGCATGAACCCATGCCTGGAAGTAAGGCCCTGATTCGCCGTGCAGAAGCGGAGGCGTGCTGCAGCTTCCAGGAGGCGGTGGCCTCTGCTCTGCATGCCTTTAACGGCAGCACAGCTTTCTGGACACCTGGGAGGCTAGCCGGGGCACCCTGCTCCCAGCAGGAACACTGAGTACCCCCAGGTGCACCTGGGTCTGCTAAGCAACATCCAGGCCCGTAGCCCTTCAGAGCCCCCTGTGTGCAGGCCGAGCGTAGAGAAACGCACTGCCCTCTCCTTCGGAGCAGCTTAGTTTCCTCCGCACTCGCACACGTTCGCGAACACCGTTCTGGCATGTCCCACGTGGCCCGGAGGTCTTACGCGGTACCCTAATCGGACCTGCCCTCAGAGGAGCCCTTGTCTTCGCGTTTCATCCAGGACCTCCTGACTGAAGTCACCGTGCCTCCTAGAGGACGGCGGCTTGGGTTCTTACTGCACTTCAAGTCCTGTTCCTTCTGCGGCACTGCAGGCAGCCCCAGGCCCAGAGGAGCAGCTACGGTGTTCCTCGGTTGAGACAGTTCGCCGGATGCGGGACTCCCTACTTCGATAAGTTAATTCAGGGAAGGAAACGCAGGGTAACCGGTGTCTCTTGGGACTCCTTAGAAGCCACAGGGATGTATGCTGAGTGTGCCCATGAAAATGGGGGCCTGCTGGAACTAGCCCTGCTTTCCCATTTTGAGGGCGGAATTCATGCCTACGTTGAAGCTACCTGACATTCCCGGCTCCCGACAGGCCAGTGAGCCCTGGAAGAATGCTTCGGGGAAAATTATGAGTTTGCTCTCTCTAAACCAGGGGCTTCCGTGGCCGCAGCTCGGTCCGCATGACAGGCTGTAGTGCGAAAGGGAACCTCGACGTGAGAACTCGCCTCCAGGTTAGGCCCTGAGTAGCCATGCAGAAAGGGAGGCATGCAGCTGTTTCCACGAGTTCTCAGTCGCTTATGTCCTTTAGTTTAAAGGAAGTACGCGTCCGGGGACGCCTAGGCCCCACGGGTGTGCATCGTTTTCCCTCCGAGGTCACTGAGTGCCTCCAGACACCTGTGGGCCGGCGGAGCAACGTCGAGGTCCATTGGTTGATCCCCCGGAGGACCTCTGTGCCTGCCAAGTGCTGGGCAGCAACACACTGCCCGTTCCTTGAAGAGCGCTACATATCCAGAGCCCTCGAACGCCCTCGGGACAACATGGCTGGTGAGTGCGAAGTACCCAGGAAGACTCAGTCATGGCCCTTGTGTGAGCTGCCATGAGAGAACACTGTGCTTGGAACACTGCGAGGCCCGCCCTCGTACCTGAAGTCACTCTGCTCGAGGAGAAAGTCAGCATCTTAGCACGCTGTGTCGCTACCGGCACACCCAGCATGAACCCATGCCTGGAAGGAAGGCCCTGATTCGCCGTGCAGAAGCGGAGGCATGCTGCAGCTTCCAGGAGGCGGTGGCCTCTGCTCTGCATGCCTTTAACGGCAGCACAGCTTTCTGGACACCTGGGAGGCTAGCCGGGGCACCCTGCTCCCGGCAGGAACACTGAGTACCCCCAGGTGCACCTGGGTCTGCTAAGCAACATCCAGGCCCGTAGCCCTTCAGAGCCCCCTGTGTGCAGGCCGAGCGTAGGGAAACGCACTGCCCTCTCCTTCGGAGCAGCTTAGTTTCCTCCGCACTCGCACACGTTCGCGAACACCGTTCTGGCATGTCCCACGTGGCGTGGAGTTCTTACGCGGTGCCCTAATCGGAGCTGCCCTCAGAGGAGCCCTCGTCTTCGCGTTCCATCCAGGACCTCCTGACTGAAGTCACCGGGCCTCCTAGAGGACGGCGGCTTGGGTTCTTACTGCACTTCAAGTCCTGTTCCTTCTGCGGCACTGCAGGCAGCCACAGGCCCAGAGGAGCAGCTACGGTGTTCCTCGGTTGAGACAGTTCGCCGGATGCGGGACTCCCTACTTCGATAAGTTGATTCAGGGAAGGAAACACAGGGTAACCGGTGTCTCTTGGGACTCCTTAGAAGCCACAGGGATGTACGCTGAGTGTGCCCATGAAAACGGGGGCCTGCTGGAACTAGCCCTGCTTTTCCATTTTGAGGGCGGCATTCATGCCTGCCTTGAAGCTACCTGACATTCCCGGCTCCCGACAGGCCAGTGAGCCCTGGAAGAATGCTTCGGGGAAAATTATGAGTTTGCTCTCTCTAAACCAGGGGCTTCCGTGGGCGCGGCGGCGGTCCGCATGACAGACTCTAGAGCGAAAGGGAACCTCGACGTGAGAACTCGCCTCCAGGTTAGGCCCTGAGTAGCCGTGCAGAAAGGGAGGCATGCAACTGTTTCCACAAGTTCTCAGTCGCTTATGTGCTTTATTTTAAAGGAAGTACGCGTCCCGGGACTCCTAGGCCCCACGGGTGTGCATCGTTTTCCCTCCGAGGTCACTGAGTGCCTCCAGACACCTGTGGGCCGGTGGAGCAACGTCGAGGTCCATTGGTTGATCCCCCGGAGGACCTCTGTGCCTGCCGTGTGCTGGGCAGTAACACACTGCGCGTTCCTTGAGGAGCGCTACATCTCCAGAGCCCTCGAACGCCCTCGGGACAGCATGGCTGGTGAGTGCGAAGTGCCCAGGAAGTCTCTGTCATGGCCCTTGTGTGAGCTGCCATGAGAGAACACTGTGCTTGGAACACTGCGAGGCCCGCCCCGTACCTGAAGTCACTCTGCTCAAGGAGAAACTCAGCATCTTAGCACGCTGTGTCGCTACCGGCACACCCAGCATGAACCCATGCCTGGAAGATAGGCCCTGATTCGCCGTGCAGAAGCGGAGGCGTGCTGCAGCTTCCAGGAGTCGGTGGCCTCTGCTCTGCATGCCTTTAACGGCAGCACAGCTTTCTGGACACCTGGGAGGCTAGCCGGGGACCCTGCTCCCAGCAGGAACACTGAGTTCCCCCAGGTGCACCTGGGTCTGCTAAGCAACATCCAGGCCCGTAGCCCTTCAGAGCCCCCTGTGTGCAGGCCGAGCATAGGGAAACGCACTGCCCTCTCCTTCGGAGCAGCTTAGTTTCCTCCGCACTCGCACACGTTCGCGAACACCGTTCTGGCACGTCCCACGTGGCGTGGAGTTCTTACGCGGTGCCCTAATCGGAGCTGCCCTCAGAGGAGCCCTCGTCTTCGCGTTCCATCCAGGACCTCCTGACTGAAGTCACCGGGCCTCCTAGAGGACGGCGGCTTGGGTTCTTACTGCACTTCAAGTCCTGTTCCTTCTGCGGCACTGCAGGCAGCCACAGGCCCAGAGGAGCAGCTACAGCGTTCCTCGGTTGAGACAGTTCGCCGGATGCGGGACTCCCTACTTCGATAAGTTGATTCAGGGAAGGAAACACAGGGTAACCGGTGTCT
The DNA here is from genome assembly GCF_039906515.1 of Pseudorca crassidens. Classification (NCBI taxonomy): domain Eukaryota; kingdom Metazoa; phylum Chordata; class Mammalia; order Artiodactyla; family Delphinidae; genus Pseudorca; species Pseudorca crassidens. Next base: position 90,152,111 of record NC_090308.1, on the reverse strand, counting down.
CTTGGGACTCCTTAGAAGCCACAGGGATGTACGCTGAGTGTGCCAATGAAAACGGGGGCCTGCTGGAACTAGCCCTGCTTTTCCATTTTGAGGGCGGCATTCATGCCTGCCTTGAAGCTACCTGACATTCCCGGCTCCCGACAGGCCAGTGAGCCCTGGAAGAATGCTTCGGGGAGAATTATGAATTTGCTCTCTCTAAACCAGGGGCTTCCGTGGTCGCAGCTCGGTCCGCATGACAGGCTCTAGAGCGAAAGGGAACCTCGACGTGAGAACTCGCCTCCAGGTTAGGCCCTGAGTAGCCATGCAGAAAGGGAGGCATGCAGCTGTTTCCACGAGTTCTCAGTCGCTTATGTCCTTTTGTTTAAAGGAAGTACGCGTCCGGGGACTCCTAGGCCCCACGGGTGTGCATCGTTTTCCCTCCGAGGTCACTGAGTGCCTCCAGACACCTGTGGGCCGGCGGAGCAACGTCGAGGTCCATTGGTTGATCCCCCGGAGGACCTCTGTGCCTGCCGAGTGCTGGGCAGCAACACACTGCGCGTTCCTTGAGGAGCGCTACATATCCAGAGCCCTCGAACGCCCTCAGGACAACATGGCTGGTGAGTGCGAAGTGCCCAGGAAGACTCTGTCATGGCCCTTGTGTGAGCTGCCATGAGAGAACACTGTGCTTGGAACACTGCGAGGCCCGCCCTCGTACCTGAAGTCACTCTGCTCGAGGAGAAAGTCAGCATCTTAGCACGCTGTGTCGCTACCGGCACACCCAGCATGAACCCATGCCTGGAAGTAAGGCCCTGATTCGCCGTGCAGAAGCGGAGGCGTGCTGCAGCTTCCAGGAGGCGGTGGCCTCTGCTCTGCATGCCTTTAACGGCAGCACAGCTTTCTGGACACCTGGGAGGCTAGCCGGGGCACCCTGCTCCCAGCAGGAACACTGAGTACCCCCAGGTGCACCTGGGTCTGCTAAGCAACATCCAGGCCCGTAGCCCTTCAGAGCCCCCTGTGTGCAGGCCGAGCGTAGGGAAACGCACTGCCCTCTCCTTCGGAGCAGCTTAGTTTCCTCCGCACTCGCACACGTTCGCGAACACCGTTCTGGCACGTCCCACGTGGCGTGGAGTTCTTACGCGGTGCCCTAATCGGAGCTGCCCTCAGAGGAGCCCTCGTCTTCGCGTTCCATCCAGGACCTCCTGACTGAAGTCACCGGGCCTCCTAGAGGACGGCGGCTTGGGTTCTTACTGCACTTCAAGTCCTGTTCCTTCTGCGGCACTGCAGGCAGCCACAGGCCCAGAGGAGCAGCTACGGCGTTCCTCGGTTGAGACAGTTCGCCGGATGCGGGACTCCCTACTTCGATAAGTTGATTCAGGGAAGGAAACGCAGGGTAACCGGTGTCTCTTGGGACTCCTTAGAAGCCACAGGGATGTACGCTGAGTGTGCCAATGAAAACGGGGGCCTGCTGGAACTAGCCCTGCTTTTCCATTTTGAGGGCGGCATTCATGCCTGCCTTGAAGCTACCTGACATTCCCGGCTCCCGACAGGCCAGTGAGCCCTGGAAGAATGCTTCGGGGAGAATTATGAATTTGCTCTCTCTAAACCAGGGGCTTCCGTGGTCGCAGCTCGGTCCGCATGACAGGCTCTAGAGCGAAAGGGAACCTCGACGTGAGAACTCGCCTCCAGGTTAGGCCCTGAGTAGCCATGCAGAAAGGGAGGCATGCAGCTGTTTCCACGAGTTCTCAGTCGCTTATGTCCTTTTGTTTAAAGGAAGTACGCGTCCGGGGACTCCTAGGCCCCACGGGTGTGCATCGTTTTCCCTCCGAGGTCACTGAGTGCCTCCAGACACCTGTGGGCCGGCGGAGCAACGTCGAGGTCCATTGGTTGATCCCCCGGAGGACCTCTGTGCCTGCCGAGTGCTGGGCAGCAACACACTGCGCGTTCCTTGAGGAGCGCTACATATCCAGAGCCCTCGAACGCCCTCAGGACAACATGGCTGGTGAGTGCGAAGTGCCCAGGAAGACTCTGTCATGGCCCTTGTGTGAGCTGCCATGAGAGAACACTGTGCTTGGAACACTGCGAGGCCCGCCCTCGTACCTGAAGTCACTCTGCTCGAGGAGAAAGTCAGCATCTTAGCACGCTGTGTCGCTACCGGCACACCCAGCATGAACCCATGCCTGGAAGTAAGGCCCTGATTCGCCGTGCAGAAGCGGAGGCGTGCTGCAGCTTCCAGGAGGCGGTGGCCTCTGCTCTGCATGCCTTTAACGGCAGCACAGCTTTCTGGACACCTGGGAGGCTAGCCGGGGCACCCTGCTCCCAGCAGGAACACTGAGTACCCCCAGGTGCACCTGGGTCTGCTAAGCAACATCCAGGCCCGTAGCCCTTCAGAGCCTCCTGTGTGCAGGCCGAGCGTAGAGAAACGCACTGCCCTCTCCTTCGGAGCAGCTTAGTTTCCTCCGCACTCGCACACGTTCGCGAACACCGTTCTGGCATGTCCCACGTGGCCCGGAGGTCTTACGCGGTGCCCTAATCGGACCTGCCCTCAGAGGAGCCCTCGTCTTCGCGTTTCATCCAGGACCTCCTGACTGAAGTCACCGTGCCTCCTAGAGGACGGCGGCTTGGGTTCTTACTGCACTTCAAGTCCTGTTCCTTCTGCGGCACTGCAGGCAGCCCCAGGCCCAGAGGAGCAGCTACGGTGTTCCTCGGTTGAGACAGTTCGCCGGATGCGGGACTCCCTACTTCGATAAGTTAATTCAGGGAAGGAAACGCAGGGTAACCGGTGTCTCTTGGGACTCCTTAGAAGCCACAGGGATGTATGCTGAGTGTGCCCATGAAAATGGGGGCCTGCTGGAACTAGCCCTGCTTTCCCATTTTGAGGGCGGAATTCATGCCTGCCTTGAAGCTACCTGACATTCCCGGCTCCCGACAGGCCAGTGAGCCCTGGAAGAATGCTTCGGGGAAAATTATGAGTTTGCTCTCTCTAAACCAGGGGCTTCCGTGGCCGCAGCTCGGTCCGCATGACAGGCTGTAGTGCGAAAGGGAACCTCGACTTGAGAACTCGCCTCCAGGTTAGGCCCTGAGTAGCCATGCAGAAAGGGAGGCATGCAGCTGTTTCCACGAGTTCTCAGTCGCTTATGTCCTTTAGTTTAAAGGAAGTACGCGTCCGGGGACTCCTAGGCCCCACGGGTGTGCATCGTTTTCCCTCCGAGGTCACTGAGTGCCTCCAGACACCTGTGGGCCAGCGGAGCAACGTCGAGGTCCATTGGTTGATCCCCCGGAGGACCTCTGTGCCTGCCGAGTGCTGGGCAGCAACACACTGCGCGTTCCTTGAAGAGCGCTACATATCCAGAGCCCTCGAACGCCCTCGGGACAACATGGCTGGTGAGTGCGAAGTACCCAGGAAGACTCAGTCATGGCCCTTGTGTGAGCTGCCATGAGAGAACACTGTGCTTGGAACACTGCGAGGCCCGCCCTCGTACCTGAAGTCACTCTGCTCGAGGAGAAAGTCAGCATCTTAGCACGCTGTGTCGCTACCGGCACACCCAGCATGAACCCATGCCTGGAAGTAAGGCCCTGATTCGCCGTGCAGAAGCGGAGGCGTGCTGCAGCTTCCAGGAGGCGGTGGCCTCTGCTCTGCATGCCTTTAACGGCAGCACAGCTTTCTGGACACCTGGGAGGCTAGCCGGGGCACCCTGCTCCCGGCAGGAACACTGAGTACCCCCAGGTGCACCTGGGTCTGCTAAGCAACATCCAGGCCCGTAGCCCTTCAGAGCCCCCTGTGTGCAGGCCGAGCGTAGGGAAACGCACTGCCCTCTCCTTCGGAGCAGCTTAGTTTCCTCCGCACTCGCACACGTTCGCGAACACCGTTCTGGCACGTCCCACGTGGCGTGGAGTTCTTACGCGGTGCCCTAATCGGAGCTGCCCTCAGAGGAGCCCTCGTCTTCGCGTTCCATCCAGGACCTCCTGACTGAAGTCACCGGGCCTCCTAGAGGACGGCGGCTTGGGTTCTTACTGCACTTCAAGTCCTGTTCCTTCTGCGGCACTGCAGGCAGCCACAGGCCCAGAGGAGCAGCTACGGCGTTCCTCGGTTGAGACAGTTCGCCGGATGCGGGACTCCCTACTTCGATAAGTTGATTCAGGGAAGGAAACGCAGGGTAACCGGTGTCTCTTGGGACTCCTTAGAAGCCACAGGGATGTACGCTGAGTGTGCCAATGAAAACGGGGGCCTGCTGGAACTAGCCCTGCTTTTCCATTTTGAGGGCGGCATTCATGCCTGCCTTGAAGCTACCTGACATTCCCGGCTCCCGACAGGCCAGTGAGCCCTGGAAGAATGCTTCGGGGAGAATTATGAATTTGCTCTCTCTAAACCAGGGGCTTCCGTGGTCGCAGCTCGGTCCGCATGACAGGCTCTAGAGCGAAAGGGAACCTCGACGTGAGAACTCGCCTCCAGGTTAGGCCCTGAGTAGCCATGCAGAAAGGGAGGCATGCAGCTGTTTCCACGAGTTCTCAGTCGCTTATGTCCTTTTGTTTAAAGGAAGTACGCGTCCGGGGACTCCTAGGCCCCACGGGTGTGCATCGTTTTCCCTCCGAGGTCACTGAGTGCCTCCAGACACCTGTGGGCCGGCGGAGCAACGTCGAGGTCCATTGGTTGATCCCCCGGAGGACCTCTGTGCCTGCCGAGTGCTGGGCAGCAACACACTGCGCGTTCCTTGAGGAGCGCTACATATCCAGAGCCCTCGAACGCCCTCAGGACAACATGGCTGGTGAGTGCGAAGTGCCCAGGAAGACTCTGTCATGGCCCTTGTGTGAGCTGCCATGAGAGAACACTGTGCTTGGAACACTGCGAGGCCCGCCCTCGTACCTGAAGTCACTCTGCTCGAGGAGAAAGTCAGCATCTTAGCACGCTGTGTCGCTACCGGCACACCCAGCATGAACCCATGCCTGGAAGTAAGGCCCTGATTCGCCGTGCAGAAGCGGAGGCGTGCTGCAGCTTCCAGGAGGCGGTGGCCTCTGCTCTGCATGCCTTTAACGGCAGCACAGCTTTCTGGACACCTGGGAGGCTAGCCGGGGCACCCTGCTCCCAGCAGGAACACTGAGTACCCCCAGGTGCACCTGGGTCTGCTAAGCAACATCCAGGCCCGTAGCCCTTCAGAGCCTCCTGTGTGCAGGCCGAGCGTAGAGAAACGCACTGCCCTCTCCTTCGGAGCAGCTTAGTTTCCTCCGCACTCGCACACGTTCGCGAACACCGTTCTGGCATGTCCCACGTGGCCCGGAGGTCTTACGCGGTGCCCTAATCGGACCTGCCCTCAGAGGAGCCCTCGTCTTCGCGTTTCATCCAGGACCTCCTGACTGAAGTCACCGTGCCTCCTAGAGGACGGCGGCTTGGGTTCTTACTGCACTTCAAGTCCTGTTCCTTCTGCGGCACTGCAGGCAGCCCCAGGCCCAGAGGAGCAGCTACGGTGTTCCTCGGTTGAGACAGTTCGCCGGATGCGGGACTCCCTACTTCGATAAGTTAATTCAGGGAAGGAAACGCAGGGTAACCGGTGTCTCTTGGGACTCCTTAGAAGCCACAGGGATGTATGCTGAGTGTGCCCATGAAAATGGGGGCCTGCTGGAACTAGCCCTGCTTTCCCATTTTGAGGGCGGAATTCATGCCTGCCTTGAAGCTACCTGACATTCCCGGCTCCCGACAGGCCAGTGAGCCCTGGAAGAATGCTTCGGGGAAAATTATGAGTTTGCTCTCTCTAAACCAGGGGCTTCCGTGGCCGCAGCTCGGTCCGCATGACAGGCTGTAGTGCGAAAGGGAACCTCGACTTGAGAACTCGCCTCCAGGTTAGGCCCTGAGTAGCCATGCAGAAAGGGAGGCATGCAGCTGTTTCCACGAGTTCTCAGTCGCTTATGTCCTTTAGTTTAAAGGAAGTACGCGTCCGGGGACTCCTAGGCCCCACGGGTGTGCATCGTTTTCCCTCCGAGGTCACTGAGTGCCTCCAGACACCTGTGGGCCAGCGGAGCAACGTCGAGGTCCATTGGTTGATCCCCCGGAGGACCTCTGTGCCTGCCGAGTGCTGGGCAGCAACACACTGCGCGTTCCTTGAAGAGCGCTACATATCCAGAGCCCTCGAACGCCCTCGGGACAACATGGCTGGTGAGTGCGAAGTACCCAGGAAGACTCAGTCATGGCCCTTGTGTGAGCTGCCATGAGAGAACACTGTGCTTGGAACACTGCGAGGCCCGCCCTCGTACCTGAAGTCACTCTGCTCGAGGAGAAAGTCAGCATCTTAGCACGCTGTGTCGCTACCGGCACACCCAGCATGAACCCATGCCTGGAAGGAAGGCCCTAATTCGCCGTGCAGAAGCGGAGGTGTGCTGCAGCTTCCAGGAGGCGGTGGCCTCTGCTCTGCATGCCTTTAACGGCAGCACAGCTTTCTGGACACCTGGGAGGCTAGCCGGGGCACCCTGCTCCCGGCAGGAACACTGAGTACCCCCAGGTGCACCTGGGTCTGCTAAGCAACATCCAGGCCCGTAGCCCTTCAGAGCCCCCTGTGTGCAGGCCGAGCGTAGGGAAACGCACTGCCCTCTCCTTCGGAGCAGCTTAGTTTCCTCCGCACTCGCACACGTTCGCGAACACCGTTCTGGCACGTCCCACGTGGCGTGGAGTTCTTACGCGGTGCCCTAATCGGAGCTGCCCTCAGAGGAGCCCTCGTCTTCGCGTTCCATCCAGGACCTCCTGACTGAAGTCACCGGGCCTCCTAGAGGACGGCGGCTTGGGTTCTTACTGCACTTCAAGTCCTGTTCCTTCTGCGGCACTGCAGGCAGCCACAGGCCCAGAGGAGCAGCTACGGCGTTCCTCGGTTGAGACAGTTCGCCGGATGCGGGACTCCCTACTTCGATAAGTTGATTCAGGTCAGGAAAAACAGGGTAACCGGTGTCTCTTGGGACTCCTTAGAAGCCACAGGGATGTACGCTGAGTGTGCCCATGAAAACGGGGGCCTGCTGGAACTAGCCCTGCTTTTCCATTTTGAGGGCGGCATTCATGCCTGCCTTGAAGCTACCTGACATTCCCGGCTCCCGACAGGCCAGTGAGCCCTGGAAGAATGCTTCGGGGAAAATTATGAATTTGCTCTCTCTAAACCAGGGGCTTCCGTGGGCGCGGCGGCGGTCCGCATGACAGACTCTAGAGCGAAAGGGAACCTCGACGTGAGAACTCGCCTCCAGGTTAGGCCCTGAGTAGCCGTGCAGAAAGGGAGGCATGCAGCTGTTTCCACGAGTTCTCAGTCACTTATGTCCTTTATTTTAAAGGAAGTACGCGTCCGGGGACTCCTAGGCCCCACGGGTGTGCATCGTTTTCCCTCCGAGGTCACTGAGTGGCTCCAGACACCTGTGGGCCAGCGGAGCAACGTCGAGGTCCATTGGTTGATCCCCCGGAGGACCTCTGTGCCTGCCGAGTGCTGGGCAGCAACACACTGCGCGTTCCTTGAGGAGCGCTACATATCCAGAGCCCTCGAACGCCCTCAGGACAACATGGCTGGTGAGTGCGAAGTGCCCAGGAAGACTCTGTCATGGCCCTTGTGTGAGCTGCCATGAGAGAACACTGTGCTTGGAACACTGCGAGGCCCGCCCTCGTACCTGAAGTCACTCTGCTCGAAGAGAAAGTCAGCATCCTAGCACGCTGTGTCGCTACCGGCACACCCAGCATGAAACCATGCCTGGAAGTAAGGCCCTGATTCGCCGTGCAGAAGCGGAGGCGTGCTGCAGCTTCCAGGAGGCGGTGGCCTCTGCTCTGCATGCCTTTAACGGCAGCACAGCTTTCTGGACACCTGGGAGGCTAGCCGGGGCACCCTGCTCCCAGCAGGAACACTGCGTACCCCCAGGTGCACCTGGGTCTGCTAAGCAACATCCAGGCCCGTAGCCCTTCAGAGCCTCCTGTGTGCAGGCCGAGCGTAGAGAAACGCACTGCCCTCTCCTTCGGAGCAGCTTAGTTTCCTCCGCACTCGCACACGTTCGCGAACACCGTTCTGGCATGTCCCACGTGGCCCGGAGGTCTTACGCGGTGCCCTAATCGGACCTGCCCTCAGAGGAGCCCTCGTCTTCGCGTTTCATCCAGGACCTCCTGACTGAAGTCACTGGGCCTCCTAGAGGACGGCGGCTTGGGTTCTTACTGCACTTCAAGTCCTGTTCCTTCTGCGGCACTGCAGGCAGCCCCAGGCCCAGAGGAGCAGCTACGGCGTTCCTCGGTTGAGACAGTTCGCCGGATGCGGGACTCCCTACTTTGAAAAGTTGATTCAGGGAAGGAAACGCAGGGTAACCGGTGTCTATTGGGACTCCTTAGAAGCCACAGAGATGTATGCTGAGTGTGCCCATGAAAATGGGGGCCTGCTGGAACTAGCCCTGCTTTCCCATTTTGAGGGCGGCATTCATGCCTGCCTTGAAGCTACCTGACATTCCCGGCTCCCGACAGGCCAGTGAGCCCTGGAAGAATGCTTCGGGGAAAATTATGAGTTTGCTCTCTCTAAACCAGGGGCTTCCGTGGCCACAGCTCGGTCCGCATGACAGGCTCTAGTGCGAAAGGGAACCTCGACGTGAGAACTCGCCTCCAGGTTAGGCCCTGAGTAGCCATGCAGAAAGGGAGGCATGCAGCTGTTTCCACGAGTTCTCAGTCGCTTATGTCCTTTAGTTTAAAGGAAGTACGCGTCCGGGGACTCCTAGGCCCCACGGGTGTGCATCGTTTTCCCTCCGAGGTCACTGAGTGCCTCCAGACACCTGTGGGCCGGCGGAGCAATGTCGAGGTCCATTGGTTGATCCCCCAGAGGACCTCTGTGCCTGCCGAGTGCTGGGCAGCAACACACTGCGCATTCCTTGAGGAGCGCTACATCTCCAGAGCCCTCGAATGCCCTCGGCACAACATGGCTAGTGAGTGCGAAGTGCCCAGGAAGACTCTGTCATGGCCCTTGTGTGAGCTGCCATGAGAGAACACTGTTCTTGGAACACTGCGAGGCCCGCCCCGTATCTGAAGTCACTCTGCTCGAGGAGAAAGTCAGCATCTTAGCACGCTGTGTCGCTACCGGCACACCCAGCATGAACCCATTCCTGGAAGATAGGCCCTGATTCGCCGTGCAGAAGCGGAGGCATGCTGCAGCTTCCAGGAGGCGGTGGCCTCTGCTCTGCATGCCTTTAACGGCAGCACAGCTTTCTGGACACCTGGGAGGCTAGCCGGGGCACCCTGCTCCCGGCAGGAACACTGAGTACCCCCAGGTGCACCTGGGTCTGCTAAGCAACATCCAGGCCCGTAGCCCTTCAGAGCCCCCTGTGTGCAGGCCGAGCGTAGGGAAACGCACTGCCCTCTCCTTCGGAGCAGCTTAGTTTCCTCCGCACTCGCACACGTTCGCGAACACCGTTCTGGCACGTCCCACGTGGCGTGGAGTTCTTACGCGGTGCCCTAATCGGATCTGCCCTCAGAGGAGCCCTCGTCTTCGCGTTCCATCCAGGACCTCCTGACTGAAGTCACCGGGCCTCCTAGAGGACGGCGGCTTGGGTTTTTCCTGCACTTCAAGTCCTGTTCCTTCTGCGGCACTGCAGGCAGCCACAGGCCCAGAGGAGCAGCTACGGCGTTCCTCGGTTGAGACAGTTCGCCGGATGCGGGACTCCCTACTTCGATAAGTTGATTCAGGGAAGGAAACACAGGGTAACTGGTGTCTCTTGGGACTCCTTAGAAGCCACAGGGATGTACGCTGAGTGTGCCCATGAAAACGGGGGCCTGCTGGAACTAGCCCTGCTTTTCCATTTTGAGGGCGGCATTCATGCCTGCCTTGAAGCTATCTGACATTCCCGGCTCCCGACAGGCCAGTGAGCCCTGGAAGAATGCTTCTGGGAAAATTATGAATTTGCTCTCTCTAAACCAGGGGCTTCCGTGGGCGCGGCGGCGGTCAGCATGACAGACTCTAGAGCGAAAGGGAACCTCGACGTGAGAACTCGCCTCCAGGTTAGGCCCTGAGTAGCCGTGCAGAAAGGGAGGCATGCAGCTGTTTCCACAAGTTCTCAGTCGCTTATGTGCTTTATTTTAAAGGAAGTACGCGTCCCGGGACTCCTAGGCCCCACGGGTGTGCATCGTTTTCCCTCCGAGGTCACTGAGTGCCTCCAGACACCTGTGGGCCGGCGGAGCAACGTCGAGGTCCATTGGTTGATCCCCCGGAGGACCTCTGTGCCTGCCGAGTGCTGGGCAGCAACACACTGCGCATTCCTTGAGGAGCGCTACATCTCCAGAGCCCTCGAATGCCCTCGGGACAACATGGCTAGTGAGTGCGAAGTGCCCAGGAAGACTCTGTCATGGCCCTTGTGTGAGCTGCCATGAGAGAACACTGTTCTTGGAACACTGCGAGGCCCGCCCCGTATCTGAAGTCACTCTGCTCGAGGAGAAAGTCAGCATCTTAGCACGCTGTGTCGCTACCGGCACACCCAGCATGAACCCATTCCTGGAAGTAAGGCCCTGATTCGCCGTGCAGAAGCGGAGGCATGCTGCAGCTTCCAGGAGGCAGTGGCCTCTGCTCTGCATGCCTTTAACGGCAGCACAGCTTTCTGGACACCTGGGAGGCTAGCCGGGGTACCCTGCTCCCGGCAGGAACACTGAGTACCCCCAGGTGCACCTGGGTCTGCTAAGCAACATCCAGGCCCGTAGCCCTTCAGAGCCCCCTGTGTGCAGGCCGAGCGTAGGGAAACGCACTGCCCTCTCCTTCGGAGCAGCTTAGTTTCCTCCGCACTCGCACACGTTCGCGAACACCGTTCTGGCACGTCCCACGTGGCGTGGAGTTCTTACGCGGTGCCCTAATCGGAGCTGCCCTCAGAGGAGCCCTCGTCTTCGCGTTCCATCCAGGACCTCCTGACTGAAGTCACCGGGCCTCCTAGAGGACGGCGGCTTGGGTTCTTACTGCACTTCAAGTCCTATTCCTTCTGCGGCACTGCAGGCAGCCACAGGCCCAGAGGAGCAGCTACGGTGTTCCTCAGTTGAGACAGTTCGCCAGATGCGGGACTCCCTACTTCGATAAGTTGATTCAGGGAAGGAAACACAGGGTAACCGGTGTCTCTTGGGACTCCTTAGAAGCCACAGGGATGTACGCTGAGTGTGCCCATGAAAACGGGGGCCTGCTGGAACTAGCCCTGCTTTTCCATTTTGAGGGCGGCATTCATGCCTGCCTTGAAGCTACCTGACATTCCCGGCTCCCGACAGGCCAGTGAGCCCTGGAAGAATGCTTCGGGGAAAATTATGAATTTGCTCTCTCTAAACCAGGGGCTTCCGTGGGCGCGGCGGCGGTCCGCATGACAGACTCTAGAGCGAAAGGGAACCTCGACGTGAGAACTCGCCTCCAGGTTAGGCCCTGAGTAGCCGTGCAGAAAGGGAGGCATGCAGCTGTTTCCACAAGTTCTCAGTCGCTTATGTGCTTTATTTTAAAGGAAGTACGCGTCCCGGGACTCCTAGGCCCCACGGGTGTGCATCGTTTTCCCTCCGAGGTCACTGAGTGCCTCCAGACACCTGTGGGCCAGCGGAGCAACGTCGAGGTCCATTGGTTGATCCCCCGGAGGACCTCTGTGCCTGCCGTGTGCTGGGCAGCAACACACTGCGCGTTCCTTGAGGAGCGCTACATATCCAGAGCCCTCGAACGCCCTCGGGACAACATGGCTGGTGAGTGCGAAGTGCCCAGGAAGACTCTGTCATGGCCCTTGTGTGAGCTGCCATGAGAGAACACTGTGCTTGGAACACTGCGAGGCCCGCCCTCATACCTGAAGTCACTCTGCTCGAGGAGAAAGTCAGCATCTTAGCACGCTGTGTCGCTACCGGCACACCCAGCATGAACCCATGCCTGGAAGTAAGGCCCTGATTCGCCGTGCAGAAGCGGAGGCATGCTGCAGCTTCCAGGAGGCGGTGGCCTCTGCTCTGCATGCCTTTAACGGCAGCACAGCTTTCTGGACACCTGGGAGGCTAGCCGGGGCACCCTGCTCCCGGCAGGAACACTGAGTACCCCCAGGTGCACCTGGGTCTGCTAAGCAACATCCAGGCCCGTAGCCCTTCAGAGCCCCCTGTGTGCAGGCCGAGCGTAGGGAAACGCACTGCCCTCTCCTTCGGAGCAGCTTAGTTTCCTCCGCACTCGCACACGTTCGCGAACACCGTTCTGGCACGTCCCACGTGGCGTGGAGTTCTTACGCGGTGCCCTAATCGGAGCTGCCCTCAGAGGAGCCCTCGTCTTCGCGTTCCATCCAGGACCTCCTGACTGAAGTCACCGGGCCTCCTAGAGGACGGCGGCTTGGGTTTTTCCTGCACTTCAAGTCCTGTTCCTTCTGCGGCACTGCAGGCAGCCACAGGCCCAGAGGAGCAGCTACGGCGTTCCTCGGTTGAGACAGTTTGCCGGATGCGGGACTCCCTACTTCGATAAGTTGATTCAGGGAAGGAAACACAGGGTAACCGGTGTCTCTTGGGACTCCTTAGAAGCCACAGGGATGTACGCTGAGTGTGCCCATGAAAACGGGGGCCTGCTGGAACTAGCCCTGCTTTTCCATTTTGAGGGCGGCATTCATGCCTGCCTTGAAGCTACCTGACATTCCCGGCTCCCGACAGGCCAGTGAGCCCTGGAAGAATGCTTCGGGGAAAATTATGAATTTGCTCTCTCTAAACCAGGGGCTTCCGTGGGCGCGGCGGCGGTCCGCATGACAGACTCTAGAGCGAAAGGGAACCTCGACGTGAGAACTCGCCTCCAGGTTAGGCCCTGAGTAGCCGTGCAGAAAGGGAGGCATGCAGCTGTTTCCACAAGTTCTCAGTCGCTTATGTGCTTTATTTTAAAGGAAGTACGCGTCCCGGGACTCCTAGGCCCCACGGGTGTGCATCGTTTTCCCTCCGAGGTCACTGAGTGCCTCCAGACACCTGTGGTCCGGCGGAGCAACGTCGAGGTCCATTGGTTGATCCCCCGGAGGACCTCTGTGCCTGCCGTGTGCTGGGCAGCAACACACTGCGTGTTCCTTGAGGAGCGCTACATCTCCAGAGCCCTCGAACGCCCTCGGGACAACATGGCTGGTGAGTGCGAAGTGCCCAGGAAGACTCTGTCATGGCCCTTGTGTGAGCTGCCATGAGAGAACACTGTGCTTGGAACACTGCGAGGCCCGCCCTCGTACCTGCAGTCACTCTGCTCGAGGAGAAAGTCAGCATCTTAGCACGCTGTGTCGCTAACGGCACACCCAGCATGAACCCATGCCTGGAAGTAAGGCCCTGATTCGCCGTGCAGAAGCGGAGGCGTGCTGCAGCTTCCAGGAGGCGGTGGCCTCTGCTCTGCATGCCTTTAACGGCAGCACAGCTTTCTGGACACCTGGGAGGCTAGCCGGGGCACCCTGCTCCCGGCAGGAACACTGAGTACCCCCAGGTGCACCTGGGTCTGCTAAGCAACATCCAGGCCCGTAGCCCTTCAGAGCCCCCTGTGTGCAGGCCGAACGTAGGGAAACGCACTGCCCTCTCCTTCGGAGCAGCTTAGTTTCCTCCGCACTCGCACACGTTCGCGAACACCGTTCTGGCACGTCCCACGTGGCGTGGAGTTCTTACGCGGTGCCCTAATCGGAGCTGCCCTCAGAGGAGCCCTCGTCTTCGCGTTCCATCCAGGACCTCCTGACTGAAGTCACCGTGCCTCCTAGAGGACGGCGGCTTGGGTTTTTCCTGCACTTCAAGTCCTGTTCCTTCTGCGGCACTGCAGGCAGCACCAGGCCCAGAGGAGCAGCTACGGCGTTCCTCGGTTGAGACAGTTCGCCGGATGCGGGACTCCCTACTTCGATAAGTTGATTCAGGGAAGGAAACACAGGGTAACCGGTGTCTCTTGGGACTCCTTAGAAGCCACAGGGATGTACGCTGAGTGTGCCCATGAAAACAGGGGCCTGCTGGAACTAGCCCTGCTTTTCCATTTTGAGGGCGGCATTCATGCCTGCCTTGAAGCTACCTGACATTCCCGGCTCCCGACAGGCCAGTGAGCCCTGGAAGAAGGCTTCGGGGTAAAATATGCATTTGCTCTCTCTAAACCAGGGGCTTCCGTGGCCGCCGCGGCGGTCCGCATGACAGGCTCTAGAGCGAAAGTGAACCTCGACGTGAGAACTCGCCTCCAGGTTAGGCCCTGAGTAGCCGTGCAGAAAGGGAGTCATGCAGCTGTTTCCACAAGTTCTCAGTCGCTTATGTGCTTTATTTTAAAGGAAGTACGCGTCCGGGGACTCCTAGGCCCCACGGGTGTGCATCGTTCTCCCTCCGAGGTCCCTGAGTGCCTCCAGACACCTGTGGGCCGGCGGAGCAACGTCGAGGTCCATTGGTTGATCCCCCGGAGGACCTCTGTGCCTGCCGAGTGCTGGGCAGCAACACACTGCGTATTCCTTGAGGAGCGCTACATCTCCAGAGCCCTCGAATGCCCTCGGGACAACATGGCTAGTGAGTGCGAAGTGCCCAGGAAGACTCTGTCATGGCCCTTGTGTGAGCTGCCATGAGAGAACACTGTTCTTGGAACACTGCGAGGCCCGCCCCGTATCTGAAGTCACTCTGCTCGAGGAGAAAGTCAGCATCTTAGCACGCTGTGTCGCTACCGGCACACCCAGCATGAACCCATTCCTGGAAGTAAGGCCCTGATTCGCCGTGCAGAAGCGGAGGCATGCTGCAGCTTCCAGGAGGCGGTGGCCTCTGCTCTGCATGCCTTTAACGGCAGCACAGCTTTCTGGACACCTGGGAGGCTAGCCGGGGCACCCTGCTCCCGGCAGGAACACTGAGTACCCCCAGGTGCACCTGGGTCTGCTAAGCAACATCCAGGCCCGTAGCCCTTCAGAGCCCCCTGTGTGCAGGCCGAGCGTAGGGAAACGCACTGCCCTCTCCTTCGGAGCAGCTTAGTTCCCTCCGCACTCGCACACGTTCGCGAACACCGTTCTGGCACGTCCCACGTGGCGTGGAGTTCTTACGCGGTGCCCTAATCGGAGCTGCCCTCAGAGGAGCCCTCGTCTTCGCGTTCCATCCAGGACCTCCTGACTGAAGTCACCGGGCCTCCTAGAGGACGGCGGCTTGGGTTCTTACTGCACTTCAAGTCCTGTTCCTTCTGCGGCACTGCAGGCAGCCACAGGCCCAGAGGAGCAGCTACGGCGTTCCTCGGTTGAGACAGTTCGCCGGATGTGGGACTCCCTACTTCGATAAGTTGATTCAGGGAAGGAAACACAGGGTAACCGGTGTCTCTTGGGACTCCTTAGAAGCCACAGGGATGTACGCTGAGTGTGCCCATGAAAACGGGGGCCTGCTGGAACTAGCCCTGCTTTTCCATTTTGAGGGCGGCATTCATGCCTGCCTTGAAGCTACCTGACATTCCCGGCTCCCGACAGGCCAGTGAGCCCTGGAAGAATGCTTCGGGGAAAATTATGAATTTGCTCTCTCTAAACCAGGGGCTTCCGTGGGCGCGGCGGCGGTCCGCATGACAGACTCTAGAGCGAAAGGGAACCTCGACGTGAGAACTCGCCTCCAGGTTAGGCCCTGAGTAGCCGTGCAGAAAGGGAGGCATGCAGCTGTTTCCACAAGTTCTCAGTCGCTTATGTGCTTTATTTTAAAGGAAGTACGCGTCCCGGGACTCCTAGGCCCCACGGGTGTGCATCGTTTTCCCTCCGAGGTCACTGAGTGCCTCCAGACACCTGTGGTCCGGCGGAGCAACGTCGAGGTCCATTGGTTGATCCCCCGGAGGACCTCTGTGCCTGCCGTGTGCTGGGCAGCAACACACTGCGCGTTCCTTGAGGAGCGCTACATCTCCAGAGCCCTCGAACGCCCTCGGGACAACATGGCTGGTGAGTGCGAAGTGCCCAGGAAGACTCTGTCATGGCCCTTGTGTGAGCTGCCATGAGAGAACACTGTGCTTGGAACACTGCGAGGCCCGCCCTCGTACCTGCAGTCACTCTGCTCGAGGAGAAAGTCAGCATCTTAGCACGCTGTGTCGCTAACGGCACACCCAGCATGAACCCATGCCTGGAAGTAAGGCCCTGATTCGCCGTGCAGAAGCGGAGGCGTGCTGCAGCTTCCAGGAAGCGGTGGCCTCTGCTCTGCATGCCTTTAACGGCAGCACAGCTTTCTGGACACCTGGGAGGCTAGCCGGGGCACCCTGCTCCCGGCAGGAACACTGAGTACCCCCAGGTGCACCTGGGTCTGCTAAGCAACATCCAGGCCCGTAGCCCTTCAGAGCCCCCTGTGTGCAGGCCGAACGTAGGGAAACGCACTGCCCTCTCCTTCGGAGCAGCTTAGTTTCCTCCGCACTCGCACACGTTCGCGAACACCGTTCTGGCACGTCCCACGTGGCGTGGAGTTCTTACGCGGTGCCCTAATCGGAGCTGCCCTCAGAGGAGCCCTCGTCTTCGCGTTCCATCCAGGACCTCCTGACTGAAGTCACCGTGCCTCCTAGAGGACGGCGGCTTGGGTTTTTCCTGCACTTCAAGTCCTGTTCCTTCTGCGGCACTGCAGGCAGCACCAGGCCCAGAGGAGCAGCTACGGCGTTCCTCGGTTGAGACAGTTCGCCGGATGCGGGACTCCCTACTTCGATAAGTTGATTCAGGGAAGGAAACACAGGGTAACCGGTGTCTCTTGGGACTCCTTAGAAGCCACAGGGATGTACGCTGAGTGTGCCCATGAAAACGGGGGCCTGCTGGAACTAGCCCTGCTTTTCCATTTTGAGGGCGGCATTCATGCCTGCCTTGAAGCTACCTGACATTCCCGGCTCCCGACAGGCCAGTGAGCCCTGGAAGAAGGCTTCGGGGTAAAATATGCATTTGCTCTCTCTAAACCAGGGGCTTCCGTGGCCGCCGCGGCGGTCCGCATGACAGACTCTAGAGCGAAAGGGAACCTCGACGTGAGAACTCGCCTCCAGGTTAGGCCCTGAGTAGCCGTGCAGAAAGGGAGGCATGCAGCTGTTTCCACAAGTTCTCAGTCGCTTATGTGCTTTATTTTAAAGGAAGTACGCGTCCCGGGACTCCTAGGCCCCACGGGTGTGCATCGTTTTCCCTCCGAGGTCACTGAGTGCCTCCAGACACCTGTGGGCCGGCGGAGCAACGTCGAGGTCCATTGGTTGATCCCCCGGAGGACCTCTGTGCCTGCCGTGTGCTGGGCAGCAACACACTGCGCGTTCCTTGAGGAGCGCTACATCTCCAGAGCCCTCGAACGCCCTCGGGACAACATGGCTGGTGAGTGCGAAGTGCCCAGGAAGACTCTGTCATGGCCCTTGTGTGAGCTGCCATGAGAGAACACTGTGCTTGGAACACTGCGAGGCCCGCCCTCGTACCTGAAGTCACTCTGCTCGAGGAGAAAGTCAGCATCTTAGCACGCTGTGTCGCTAACGGCACACCCAGCATGAACCCATGCCTGGAAGTAAGGCCCTGATTCGCCGTGCAGAAGCGGAGGCGTGCTGCAGCTTCCAGGAGGCGGTGGCCTCTGCTCTGCATGCCTTTAACGGCAGCACAGCTTTCTGGACACCTGGGAGGCTAGCCGGGGCACCCTGCTCCCGGCAGGAACACTGAGTACCCCCAGGTGCACCTGGGTCTGCTAAGCAACATCCAGGCCCGTAGCCCTTCAGAGCCCCCTGTGTGCAGGCCGAACGTAGGGAAACGCACTGCCCTCTCCTTCGGAGCAGCTTAGTTTCCTCCGCACTCGCACACGTTCGCGAACACCGTTCTGGCACGTCCCACGTTGCCCGGAGGTCTTACGCGGTGCCCTAGTCGGAGCTGCCCTCAGAGGAGCCCTCGTCTTCGCGTTTCATCCAGGACCTCCTGACTGAAGTCACCGTGCCTCCTAGAGGACGGCGGCTTGGGTTCTTACTGCACTTCAAGTCCTGTTCCTTCTGCGGCACTGCAGGCAGCCCCAGGCCCAGAGGAGCAGCTACAGCGTTCCTCGGTTGAGACAGTTCGCCGGATGCGGGACTCCCTACTTCGATAAGTTGATTCAGGGAAGGAAACGCAGGGTAACCGGTGTCTCTTGGGACTCCTTAGAAGCCACAGGGATGTATGCTGAGTGTGCCCATGAAAACGGGGGCCTGCTGGAACTAGCCCTGCTTTCCCATTTTGAGGGCGGCATTCATGCCTGCCTTGAAGCTACCTGATATTCCTGGCTCCCGACAGGCCAGTGAGCCCTGGAAGAATGCTTCGAGGAAAATTATGAGTTTGCTCTCTCTAAACCAGGGGCTTCCGTGGTCGCAGCTCGGTCCGCATGACAGGCTCTAGAGCGAAAGGGAACCTCGACGTGAGAACTCGCCTCCAGGTTAGGCCCTGAGTAACCATGCAGAAAGGGAGGCATGCAGCTGTTTCCACGAGTTCTCAGTCGCTTATGTCCTTTTGTTTAAAGGAAGTACGCGTCCGGGGACTCCTAGGCCCCACGGGTGTGCATCGTATTCCCTCCGAGGTCACTGAGTGCCTCCAGACACCTGTGGGCCAGCGGAGCAACGTCGAGGTCCATTGGTTGATCCCCCGGAGGACCTCTGTGCCTGCCGAGTGCTGGGCAGCAACACTGCGCGTTCCTTGAAGAGCGCTACATATCCAGAGCCCTCGAACGCCCTCGGGACAACATGGCTGGTGAGTGCGAAGTACCCAGGAAGACTCAGTCATGGCCCTTGTGTGAGCTGCCATGAGAGAACACTGTGCTTGGAACACTGCGAGGCCCGCCCTCGTACCTGAAGTCACTCTGCTCGAGGAGAAAGTCAGCATATTAGCACGCTGTGTCGCTACCGGCACACCCAGCATGAACCCATGCCTGGAAGTAAGGCCCTGATTCGCCGTGCAGAAGCGGAGGCGTGCTGCAGCTTCCAGGAGGCGGTGGCCTCTGCTCTGCATGCCTTTAACGGCAGCACAGCTTTCTGGACACCTGGGAGGCTAGCCGGGGCACCCTGCTCCCAGCAGGAACACTGAGTACCCCCAGGTGCACCTGGGTCTGCTAAGCAACATCCAGGCCCGTAGCCCTTCAGAGCCCCCTGTGTGCAGGCCGAGCGTAGGGAAACGCACTGCCCTCTCCTTCGGAGCAGCTTAGTTTCCTCCGCACTCGCACACGTTCGCGAACACCGTTCTGGCACGTCCCACGTGGCGTGGAGTTCTTACGCGGTGCCCTAATCGGAGCTGCCCTCAGAGGAGCCCTCGTCTTCGCGTTCCATCCAGGACCTCCTGACTGAAGTCACCGGGCCTCCTAGAGGACGGCGGCTTGGGTTTTTCCTGCACTTCAAGTCCTGTTCCTTCTGCGGCACTGCAGGCAGCCACAGGCCCAGAGGAGCAGCTACGGCGTTCCTCGGTTGAGACAGTTCGCCGGATGCGGGCCTCCCTACTTCGATAAGTTGATTCAGGGAAGGAAACGCAGGGTAACCGGTGTCTCTTGGGACTCCGTAGAAGCCAGAGGGATGTACGCTGAGTGTGCCCATGAAAACGGGGGCCTGCTGGAACTAGCCCTGCTTTTCCATTTTGAGGGCGGCATTCATGCCTGCCTTGAAGCTACCTGACATTCCCGGCTCCCGACAGGCCAGTGAGCCCTGGAAGAATGCTTCGGGGAAAATTATGAATTTGCTCTCTCTAAACCAGGGGCTTCCGTGGGCGCGGCGGCGGTCCGCATGACAGACTCTAGAGCGAAAGGGAACCTCGACGTGAGAACTCGCCTCCAGGTTAGGCCCTGAGTAGCCGTGCAGAAAGGGAGGCATGCAGCTGTTTCCACAAGTTCTCAGTCGCTTATGTGCTTTATTTTAAAGGAAGTACGCGTCCCGGGACTCCTAGGCCCCACGGGTGTGCATCGTTTTCCCTCCGAGGTCACTGAGTGCCTCCAGACACCTGTGGGCCGGCGGAGCAACGTCGAGGTCCATTGGTTGATCCCCCGGAGGACCTCTGTGCCTGCCGTGTGCTGGGCAGCAACACACTGCGCGTTCCTTGAGGAGCGCTACATCTCCAGAGCCCTCGAACGCCCTCGGGACAACATGGCTGGTGAGTGCGAAGTGCCCAGGAAGACTCTGTCATGGCCCTTGTGTGAGCTGCCATGAGAGAACACTGTGCTTGGAACACTGCGAGGCCCGCCCTCGTACCTGAAGTCACTCTGCTCGAGGAGAAAGTCAGCATCTTAGCACGCTGTGTCGCTAACGGCACACCCAGCATGAACCCATGCCTGGAAGTAAGGCCCTGATTCGCCGTGCAGAAGCGGAGGTGTGCTGCAGCTTCCAGGAGGCGGTGGCCTCTGCTCTGCATGCCTTTAACGGCAGCACAGCTTTCTGGACACCTGGGAGGCTAGCCGGGGCACCCTGCTCCCGGCAGGAACACTGAGTACCCCCAGGTGCACCTGGGTCTGCTAAGCAACATCCAGGCCCGTAGCCCTTCAGAGCCCCCTGTGTGCAGGCCGAGCGTAGGGAAACGCACTGCCCTCTCCTTCGGAGCAGCTTAGTTCCCTCCGCACTCGCACACGTTCGCGAACACCGTTCTGGCACGTCCCACGTTGCCCGGAGGTCTTACGCGGTGCCCTAATCGGAGCTGCCCTCAGAGGAGCCCTCGTCTTCGCGTTCCATCCAGGACCTCCTGACTGAAGTCACCGGGCCTCCTAGAGGACGGCGGCTTGGGTTCTTACTGCACTTCAAGTCCTGTTCCTTCTGCGACACTGCAGGCAGCCACAGGCCCAGAGGAGCAGCTACGGCGTTCCTCGGTTGAGACAGTTCGCCGGATGTGGGACTCCCTACTTCGATAAGTTGATTCAGGGAAGGAAACACAGGGTAACCGGTGTCTCTTGGGACTCCTTAGAAGCCACAGGGATGTACGCTGAGTGTGCCCATGAAAACGGGGGCCTGCTGGAACTAGCCCTGCTTTTCCATTTTGAGGGCGGCATTCATGCCTGCCTTGAAGCTATCTGACATTCCCGGCTCCCGACAGGCCAGTGAGCCCTGGAAGAATGCTTCGGGGAAAATTATGAATTTGCTCTCTCTAAACCAGGGGCTTCCGTGGGTGCGGCGGCGGTCCGCATGACAGACTCTAGAGCGAAAGGGAACCTCGACGTGAGAACTCGCCTCCAGGTTAGGCCCTGAGTAGCCGTGCAGAAAGGGAGGCATGCAGCTGTTTCCACAAGTTCTCAGTCGCTTATGTGCTTTATTTTAAAGGAAGTACGCGTCCCGGGACTCCTAGGCCCCACGGGTGTGCATCGTTTTCCCTCCGAGGTCACTGAGTGCCTCCAGACACCTGTGGGCCGGCGGAGCAACGTCGAGGTCCATTGGTTGATCCCCCGGAGGACCTCTGTGCCTGCCGAGTGCTGGGCAGCAACACACTGCGCATTCCTTGAGGAGCGCTACATCTCCAGAGCCCTCGAATGCCCTCGGGACAACATGGCTAGTGAGTGCGAAGTGCCCAGGAAGACTCTGTCATGGCCCTTGTGTGAGCTGCCATGAGAGAACACTGTTCTTGGAACACTGCGAGGCCCGCCCCGTATCTGAAGTCACTCTGCTTGAGGAGAAAGTCAGCATCTTAGCACGCTGTGTCGCTACCGGCACACCCAGCATGAACCCATGCCTGGAAGTAAGGCCCTGATTCGCCGTGCAGAAGCGGAGGCATGCTGCAGCTTCCAGGAGGCAGTGGCCTCTGCTCTGCATGCCTTTAACGGCAGCACAGCTTTCTGGACACCTGGGAGGCTAGCCGGGGCACCCTGCTCCCGGCAGGAACACTGAGTACCCCCAGGTGCACCTGGGTCTGCTAAGCAACATCCAGGCCCGTAGCCCTTCAGAGCCCCCTGTGTGCAGGCCGAGCGTAGGGAAACGCACTGCCCTCTCCTTCGGAGCAGCTTAGTTTCCTCCGCACTCGCACACGTTCGCGAACACCGTTCTGGCACGTCCCACGTGGCGTGGAGTTCTTACGCGGTGCCCTAATCGGAGCTGCCCTCAGAGGAGCCCTCGTCTTCGCGTTCCATCCAGGACCTCCTGACTGAAGTCACCGGGCCTCCTAGAGGACGGCGGCTTGGGTTCTTACTGCACTTCAAGTCCTGTTCCTTCTGCGGCACTGCAGGCAGCCACAGGCCCAGAGGAGCAGCTACGGCGTTCCTCGGTTGAGACAGTTCGCCGGATGCGGGACTCCCTACTTCGATAAGTTGATTCAGGGAAGGAAACACAGGGTAACCGGTGTCTCTTGGGACTCCTTAGAAGCCACAGGGATGTACGCTGAGTGTGCCCATGAAAATGGGGGCCTGCTGGAACTAGCCCTGCTTTTCCATTTTGAGGGCGGCATTCATGCCTGCCTTGAAGCTACCTGACATTCCCGGCTCCCGACAGGCCAGTGAGCCCTGGAAGAATGCTTCAGGGAAAATTATGAATTTGCTTTCTCTAAACCAGGGGCTTCCGTGGGCGCGGCGGCGGTCCGCATGACAGACTCTAGAGCGAAAGGGAACCTCGACGTGAGAACTCGCCTCCAGGTTAGGCCCTGAGTAGCCGTGCAGAAAGGGAGGCATGCAGCTGTTTCCACAAGTTCTCAGTCGCTTATGTGCTTTATTTTAAAGGAAGTACGCGTCCCGGGACTCCTAGGCCCCACGGGTGTGCATCGTTTTCCCTCCGAGGTCACTGAGTGCCTCCAGACACCTGTGGGCCGGCGGAGCAACGTCGAGGTCCATTGGTTGATCCCCCGGAGGACCTCTGTGCCTGCCGTGTGCTGGGCAGCAACACACTGCGCGTTCCTTGAGGAGCGCTACATCTCCAGAGCCCTCGAACGCCCTCGGGACAACATGGCTGGTGAGTGCGAAGTGCCCAGGAAGACTCTGTCATGGCCCTTGTGTGAGCTGCCATGAGAGAACACTGTGCTTGGAACACTGCGAGGCCCGCCCTCGTACCTGAAGTCACTCTGCTCGAGGAGAAAGTCAGCATCTTAGCACGCTGTGTCGCTAACGGCACACCCAGCATGAACCCATGCCTGGAAGTAAGGCCCTGATTCGCCGTGCAGAAGCGGAGGCGTGCTGCAGCTTCCAGGAGGCGGTGGCCTCTGCTCTGCATGCCTTTAACGGCAGCACAGCTTTCTGGACACCTGGGAGGCTAGCCGGGGCACCCTGCTCCCGGCAGGAACACTGAGTACCCCCAGGTGCACCTGGGTCTGCTAAGCAACATCCAGGCCCGTAGCCCTTCAGAGCCCCCTGTGTGCAGGCCGAACGTAGGGAAACGCACTGCCCTCTCCTTCGGAGCAGCTTAGTTTCCTCCGCACTCGCACACGTTCGCGAACACCGTTCTGGCACGTCCCACGTTGCCCGGAGGTCTTACGCGGTGCCCTAGTCGGAGCTGCCCTCAGAGGAGCCCTCGTCTTCGCGTTTCATCCAGGACCTCCTGACTGAAGTCACCGTGCCTCCTAGAGGACGGCGGCTTGGGTTCTTACTGCACTTCAAGTCCTGTTCCTTCTGCGGCACTGCAGGCAGCCCCAGGCCCAGAGGAGCAGCTACGGCGTTCCTCGGTTGAGACAGTTCGCCGGATGCGGGACTCCCTACTTCGATAAGTTGATTCAGGGAAGGAAACGCAGGGTAACCGGTGTCTCTTGGGACTCCTTAGAAGCCACAGGGATGTATGCTGAGTGTGCCCATGAAAACGGGGGCCTGCTGGAACTAGCCCTGCTTTCCCATTTTGAGGGCGGCATTCATGCCTGCCTTGAAGCTACCTGATATTCCTGGCTCCCGACAGGCCAGTGAGCCCTGGAAGAATGCTTCGAGGAAAATTATGAGTTTGCTCTCTCTAAACCAGGGGCTTCCGTGGTCGCAGCTCGGTCCGCATGACAGGCTCTAGAGCGAAAGGGAACCTCGACGTGAGAACTCGCCTCCAGGTTAGGCCCTGAGTAGCCATGCAGAAAGGGAGGCATGCAGCTGTTTCCACGAGTTCTCAGTCGCTTATGTCCTTTTGTTTAAAGGAAGTACGCGTCCGGGGACTCCTAGGCCCCACGGGTGTGCATCGTATTCCCTCCGAGGTCACTGAGTGCCTCCAGACACCTGTGGGCCAGCGGAGCAACGTCGAGGTCCATTGGTTGATCCCCCGGAGGACCTCTGTGCCTGCCGAGTGCTGGGCAGCAACACTGCGCGTTCCTTGAAGAGCGCTACATATCCAGAGCCCTCGAACGCCCTCGGGACAACATGGCTGGTGAGTGCGAAGTACCCAGGAAGACTCAGTCATGGCCCTTGTGTGAGCTGCCATGAGAGAACACTGTGCTTGGAACACTGCGAGGCCCGCCCTCGTACCTGAAGTCACTCTGCTCGAGGAGAAAGTCAGCATATTAGCACGCTGTGTCGCTACCGGCACACCCAGCATGAACCCATGCCTGGAAGTAAGGCCCTGATTCGCCGTGCAGAAGCGGAGGCGTGCTGCAGCTTCCAGGAGGCGGTGGCCTCTGCTCTGCATGCCTTTAACGGCAGCACAGCTTTCTGGACACCTGGGAGGCTAGCCGGGGCACCCTGCTCCCGGCAGGAACACTGAGTACCCCCAGGTGCACCTGGGTCTGCTAAGCAACATCCAGGCCCGTAGCACTTCAGAGCCCCCTGTGTGCAGGCCGAACGTAGGGAAACGCACTGCCCTCTCCTTCGGAGCAGCTTAGTTTCCTCCGCACTCGCACACGTTCGCGAACACCGTTCTGGCACGTCCCACGTTGCCCGGAGGTCTTACGCGGTGCCCTAGTCGGAGCTGCCCTCAGAGGAGCCCTCGTCTTCGCGTTTCATCCAGGACCTCCTGACTGAAGTCACCGTGCCTCCTAGAGGACGGCGGCTTGGGTTCTTACTGCACTTCAAGTCCTGTTCCTTCTGCGGCACTGCAGGCAGCCCCAGGCCCAGAGGAGCAGCTACGGCGTTCCTCGGTTGAGACAGTTCGCCGGATGCGGGACTCCCTACTTCGATAAGTTGATTCAGGGAAGGAAACGCAGGGTAACCGGTGTCTCTTGGGACTCCTTAGAAGCCACAGGGATGTACGCTGAGTGTGCCCATGAAAACGGGGGCCTGCTGGAACTAGCCCTGCTTTTCCATTTTGAGGGCGGCATTCATGCCTGCCTTGAAGCTATCTGACATTCCCGGCTCCCGACAGGCCAGTGAGCCCTGGAAGAATGCTTCGGGGAAAATTATGAATTTGCTCTCTCTAAACCAGGGGCTTCCGTGGGCGCGACGGCGGTCCGCATGACAGACTCTAGAGCGAAAGGGAACCTCGACGTGAGAACTCGCCTCCAGGTTAGGCCCTGAGTAGCCGTGCAGAAAGGGAGGCATGCAGCTGTTTCCACAAGTTCTCAGTCGCTTATGTGCTTTATTTTAAAGGAAGTACGCGTCCGGGGACTCCTAGGCCCCACGGGTGTGCATCGTTCTCCCTCCGAGGTCCCTGAGTGCCTCCAGACACCTGTGGGCCGGCGGAGCAACGTCGAGGTCCATTGGTTGATCCCCCGGAGGACCTCTGTGCCTGCCGAGTGCTGGGCAGCAACACACTGCGCATTCCTTGAGGAGCGCTACATCTCCAGAGCCCTCGAATGCCCTCGGGACAACATGGCTAGTGAGTGCGAAGTGCCCAGGAAGACTCTGTCATGGCCCTTGTGTGAGCTGCCATGAGAGAACACTGTTCTTGGAACACTGCGAGGCCCGCCCCGTATCTGAAGTCACTCTGCTCGAGGAGAAAGTCAGCATCTTAGCACGCTGTGTCGCTACCGGCACACCCAGCATGAACCCATTCCTGGAAGTAAGGCCCTGATTCGCCGTGCAGAAGCGGAGGCATGCTGCAGCTTCCAGGAGGCGGTGGCCTCTGCTCTGCATGCCTTTAACGGCAGCACAGCTTTCTGGACACCTGGGAGGCTAGCCGGGGCACCCTGCTCCCGGCAGGAACACTGAGTACCCCCAGGTGCACCTGGGTCTGCTAAGCAACATCCAGGCCCGTAGCCCTTCAGAGCCCCCTGTGTGCAGGCCGAGCGTAGGGAAACGCACTGCCCTCTCCTTCGGAGCAGCTTAGTTCCCTCCGCACTCGCACACGTTCGCGAACACCGTTCTGGCACGTCCCACGTGGCGTGGAGTTCTTACGCGGTGCCCTAATCGGAGCTGCCCTCAGAGGAGCCCTCGTCTTCGCGTTCCATCCAGGACCTCCTGACTGAAGTCACCGGGCCTCCTAGAGGACGGCGGCTTGGGTTCTTACTGCACTTCAAGTCCTGTTCCTTCTGCGACACTGCAGGCAGCCACAGGCCCAGAGGAGCAGCTACGGCGTTCCTCGGTTGAGACAGTTCGCCGGATGTGGGATTCCCTACTTCGATAAGTTGATTCAGGGAAGGAAACACAGGGTAACCGGTGTCTCTTGGGACTCCTTAGAAGCCACAGGGATGTACGCTGAGTGTGCCCATGAAAACGGGGGCCTGCTGGAACTAGCCCTGCTTTTCCATTTTGAGGGCGGCATTCATGCCTGCCTTGAAGCTATCTGACATTCCCGGCTCCCGACAGGCCAGTGAGCCCTGGAAGAATGCTTCGGGGAAAATTATGAATTTGCTCTCTCTAAACCAGGGGCTTCCGTGGGTGCGGCGGCGGTCCGCATGACAGACTCTAGAGCGAAAGGGAACCTCGACGTGAGAACTCGCCTCCAGGTTAGGCCCTGAGTAGCCGTGCAGAAAGGGAGGCATGCAGCTGTTTCCACAAGTTCTCAGTCGCTTATGTGCTTTATTTTAAAGGAAGTACGCGTCCCGGGACTCCTAGGCCCCACGGGTGTGCATCGTTTTCCCTCCGAGGTCACTGAGTGCCTCCAGACACCTGTGGGCCGGCGGAGCAACGTCGAGGTCCATTGGTTGATCCCCCGGAGGACCTCTGTGCCTGCCGAGTGCTGGGCAGCAACACACTGCGCATTCCTTGAGGAGCGCTACATCTCCAGAGCCCTCGAATGCCCTCGGGACAACATGGCTAGTGAGTGCGAAGTGCCCAGGAAGACTCTGTCATGGCCCTTGTGTGAGCTGCCATGAGAGAACACTGTTCTTGGAACACTGCGAGGCCCGCCCCGTATCTGAAGTCACTCTGCTCGAGGAGAAAGTCAGCATCTTAGCACGCTGTGTCGCTACCGGCACACCCAGCATGAACCCATTCCTGGAAGTAAGGCCCTGATTCGCCGTGCAGAAGCGGAGGCATGCTGCAGCTTCCAGGAGGCAGTGGCCTCTGCTCTGCATGCCTTTAACGGCAGCACAGCTTTCTGGACACCTGGGAGGCTAGCCGGGGCACCCTGCTCCCGGCAGGAACACTGAGTACCCCCAGGTGCACCTGGGTCTGCTAAGCAACATCCAGGCCCGTAGCCCTTCAGAGCCCCCTGTGTGCAGGCCGAGCGTAGGGAAACGCACTGCCCTCTCCTTCGGAGCAGCTTAGTTTCCTCCGCACTCGCACACGTTCGCAAACACCGTTCTGGCACGTCCCACGTGGCGTGGAGTTCTTACGCGGTGCCCTAATCGGAGCTGCCCTCAGAGGAGCCCTCGTCTTCGCGTTCCATCCAGGACCTCCTGACTGAAGTCACCGGGCCTCCTAGAGGACGGCGGCTTGGGTTCTTACTGCACTTCAAGTCCTGTTCCTTCTGCGGCACTGCAGGCAGCCACAGGCCCAGAGGAGCAGCTACGGCGTTCCTCGGTTGAGACAGTTCGCCGGATGCGGGACTCCCTACTTCGATAAGTTGATTCAGGGAAGGAAACACAGGGTAACCGGTGTCTCTTGGGACTCCTTAGAAGCCACAGGGATGTACGCTGAGTGTGCCCATGAAAACGGGGGCCTGCTGGAACTAGCCCTGCTTTTCCATTTTGAGGGCGGCATTCATGCCTGCCTTGAAGCTACCTGACATTCCCGGCTCCCGACAGGCCAGTGAGCCCTGGAAGAATGCTTCGGGGAAAATTATGAATTTGCTTTCTCTAAACCAGGGGCTTCCGTGGGCGCGGCGGCGGTCCGCATGACAGACTCTAGAGCGAAAGGGAACCTCGACGTGAGAACTCGCCTCCAGGTTAGGCCCTGAGTAGCCGTGCAGAAAGGGAGGCATGCAGCTGTTTCCACAAGTTCTCAGTCGCTTATGTGCTTTATTTTAAAGGAAGTACGCGTCCCGGGACTCCTAGGCCCCACGGGTGTGCATCGTTTTCCCTCCGAGGTCACTGAGTGCCTCCAGACACCTGTGGGCCGGCGGAGCAACGTCGAGGTCCATTGGTTGATCCCCCGGAGGACCTCTGTGCCTGCCGTGTGCTGGGCAGCAACACACTGCGCGTTCCTTGAGGAGCGCTACATCTCCAGAGCCCTCGAACGCCCTCGGGACAACATGGCTGGTGAGTGCGAAGTGCCCAGGAAGACTCTGTCATGGCCCTTGTGTGAGCTGCCATGAGAGAACACTGTGCTTGGAACACTGCGAGGCCCGCCCTCGTACCTGAAGTCACTCTGCTCGAGGAGAAAGTCAGCATCTTAGCACGCTGTGTCGCTAACGGCACACCCAGCATGAACCCATGCCTGGAAGTAAGGCCCTGATTCGCCGTGCAGAAGCGGAGGCGTGCTGCAGCTTCCAGGAGGCGGTGGCCTCTGCTCTGCATGCCTTTAACGGCAGCACAGCTTTCTGGACACCTGGGAGGCTAGCCGGGGCACCCTGCTCCCGGCAGGAACACTGAGTACCCCCAGGTGCACCTGGGTCTGCTAAGCAACATCCAGGCCCGTAGCCCTTCAGAGCCACCTGTGTGCAGGCCGAACGTAGGGAAACGCACTGCCCTCTCCTTCGGAGCAGCTTAGTTTCCTCCGCACTCGCACACGTTCGCGAACACCGTTCTGGCACGTCCCACGTTGCCCGGAGGTCTTACGCGGTGCCCTAGTCGGAGCTGCCCTCAGAGGAGCCCTCGTCTTCGCGTTTCATCCAGGACCTCCTGACTGAAGTCACCGTGCCTCCTAGAGGACGGCAGCTTGGGTTCTTACTGCACTTCAAGTCCTGTTCCTTCTGCGGCACTGCAGGCAGCCCCAGGCCCAGAGGAGCAGCTACGGCGTTCCTCGGTTGAGACAGTTCGCCGGATGCGGGACTCCCTACTTCGATAAGTTGATTCAGGGAAGGAAACGCAGGGTAACCGGTGTCTCTTGGGACTCCTTAGAAGCCACAGGGATGTATGCTGAGTGTGCCCATGAAAACGGGGGCCTGCTGGAACTAGCCCTGCTTTCCCATTTTGAGGGCGGCATTCATGCCTGCCTTGAAGCTACCTGATATTCCTGGCTCCCGACAGGCCAGTGAGCCCTGGAAGAATGCTTCGAGGAAAATTATGAGTTTGCTCTCTCTAAACTAGGGGCTTCCGTGGTCGCAGCTCGGTCCGCATGACAGGCTCTAGAGCGAAAGGGAACCTCGACGTGAGAACTCGCCTCCAGGTTAGGCCCTGAGTAGCCATGCAGAAAGGGAGGCATGCAGCTGTTTCCAAGAGTTCTCAGTCGCTTATGTCCTTTTGTTTAAAGGAAGTACGCGTCCGGGGACTCCTAGGCCCCACGGGTGTGCATCGTATTCCCTCCGAGGTCACTGAGTGCCTCCAGACACCTGTGGGCCAGCGGAGCAACGTCGAGGTCCATTGGTTGATCCCCCGGAGGACCTCTGTGCCTGCCGAGTGCTGGGCAGCAACACTGCGCGTTCCTTGAAGAGCGCTACATATCCAGAGCCCTCGAACGCCCTCGGGACAACATGGCTGGTGAGTGCGAAGTACCCAGGAAGACTCAGTCATGGCCCTTGTGTGAGCTGCCATGAGAGAACACTGTGCTTGGAACACTGCGAGGCCCGCCCTCGTACCTGAAGTCACTCTGCTCGAGGAGAAAGTCAGCATATTAGCACGCTGTGTCGCTACCGGCACACCCAGCATGAACCCATGCCTGGAAGTAAGGCCCTGATTTGCCGTGCAGAAGCGGAGGCGTGCTGCAGCTTCCAGGAGGCGGTGGCCTCTGCTCTGCATGCCTTTAACGGCAGCACAGCTTTCTGGACACCTGGGAGGCTAGCCGGGGCACCCTGCTCCCAGCAGGAACACTGAGTACCCCCAGGTGCACCTGGGTCTGCTAAGCAACATCCAGGCCCGTAGCCCTTCAGAGCCCCCTGTGTGCAGGCCGAGCGTAGGGAAACGCACTGCCCTCTCCTTCGGAGCAGCTTAGTTTCCTCCGCACTCGCACACGTTCGCGAACACCGTTCTGGCACGTCCCACGTGGCGTGGAGTTCTTACGCGGTGCCCTAATCGGAGCTGCCCTCAGAGGAGCCCTCGTCTTCGCGTTCCATCCACGACCTCCTGACTGAAGTCACCGGGCCTCCTAGAGGACGGCGGCTTGGGTTCTTACTGCACTTCAAGTCCTGTTCCTTCTGCGGCACTGCAGGCAGCCACAGGCCCAGAGGAGCAGCTACGGCGTTCCTCGGTTGAGACAGTTCGCCGGATGCGGGCCTCCCTACTTCGATAAGTTGATTCAGGGAAGGAAACGCAGGGTAACCGGTGTCTCTTGGGACTCCGTAGAAGCCAGAGGGATGTACGCTGAGTGTGCCCATGAAAACGGGGGCCTGCTGGAACTAGCCCTGCTTTTCCATTTTGAGGGCGGCATTCATGCCTGCCTTGAAGCTACCTGACATTCCCGGCTCCCGACAGGCCAGTGAGCCCTGGAAGAATGCTTCGGGGAAAATTATGAATTTGCTCTCTCTAAACCAGGGGCTTCCGTGGGCGCGGCGGCGGTCCGCATGACAGACTCTAGAGCGAAAGGGAACCTCGACGTGAGAACTCGCCTCCAGGTTAGGCCCTGAGTAGCCGTGCAGAAAGGGAGGCATGCAGCTGTTTCCACAAGTTCTCAGTCGCTTATGTGGTTTATTTTAAAGGAAGTACGCGTCCCGGGACTCCTAGGCCCCACGGGTGTGCATCGTTTTCCCTCCGAGGTCACTGAGTGCCTCCAGACACCTGTGGGCCGGCGGAGCAACGTCGAGGTCCATTGGTTGATTCCCCGGAGGACCTCTGTGCCTGCCGTGTGCTGGGCAGCAACACACTGCGCGTTCCTTGAGGAGCGCTACATCTCCAGAGCCCTCGAACGCCCTCGGGACAACATGGCTGGTGAGTGCGAAGTGCCCAGGAAGACTCTGTCATGGCCCTTGTGTGAGCTGCCATGAGAGAACACTGTGCTTGGAACACTGCGAGGCCCGCCCTCGTACCTGAAGTCACTCTGCTCGAGGAGAAAGTCAGCATCTTAGCACGCTGTGTCGCTAACGGCACACCCAGCATGAACCCATGCCTGGAAGTAAGGCCCTGATTCGCCGTGCAGAAGCGGAGGCGTGCTGCAGCTTCCAGGAGGCGGTGGCCTCTGCTCTGCATGCCTTTAACGGCAGCACAGCTTTCTGGACACCTGGGAGGCTAGCCGGGGCACCCTGCTCCCGGCAGGAACACTGAGTACCCCCAGGTGCACCTGGGTCTGCTAAGCAACATCCAGGCCCGTAGCCCTTCAGAGCCCCCTGTGTGCAGGCCGAGCGTAGGGAAACGCACTGCCCTCTCCTTCGGAGCAGCTTAGTTTCCTGCGCACGTGCACACATTCGTGAACACCCTTCTGGCACGTCCAACGTGGCCCGGTGGTCTTACGCGGTGCCCTAATCGGACCTGCCCTCAGAGGAGCCCTCGTCTTCGCATTTCATTCAGGACCTCATGACTGAAGTCACCGTGCCTCCTAGAGGACGGCGGCTTGAGTTCTTACTGCAGTTTAAGTACTGTTCCTTCTGCGGCACTGCAGGCAGCCCCAGGCCCAGAGGAGCAACTACGGCGTTCCTTGGTTGAGACAGTTCGCCGGATGCGGGACTCCCTACTTCGATAAGTTAATTCAGGGAAGGAAACGCAGGGTAGCCGGTGTCTGTTGGGACTCCTTAGAAGCCACAGGGATGTACGCTGAGTGTGCCCATGAAAATGGGGGCCTGCTGGAACTAGCCCTGCTTTCCCATTTTGAGGGCGGCATTCATGCCTGCCTTGAAGCTACCTGACATTCCCGGCTCCCGACAGGCCAGTGAGCCCTGGAAGAATGCTTCGGGGAAAATTATGAGTTTGCTCTCTCTAAACCAGGGGCTTCCGTGGCCGCAGCTCGGTCCGCATGACAGGCTCTAGTGCGAAAGGGAACCTCGACGTGAGAACTCGCCTCCAGGTTAGGCCCTGAGTAGCCGTGCAGAAAGGGAGGTATGCAGCTGTTTCACGAGTTCTCAGTCGCTTATGTCCTTTATTTTAAAGGAAGTACGCGTCCGGGGACTCCTAGGCCCCACGGGTGTGCATCGTTTTCCCTCCGAGGTCACTGAGTGCCTCCAGACACCTGTGGGCCGGCGGAGCAACGTCGAGGTCCATTGGTTGATCCCCCGGAGGACCTCTGTGCCTGCCGAGTGCTGGGCAGCAACACACTGCGCGTTCCTTGAGGAGCGCTACATCTCCAGAGCCCTCGAACGCCTTCGGGACAACATGGCTGGTGAGTGCGAAGTGCCCAGGAAGTCTCTGTCATGGCCCTTGTGTGAGCTGCCATGAGAGAACACTGTGCTTGGAACACTGCGAGGCCCGCCCCGTACCTGAAGTCACTCTGCTCAAGGAGAAACTCAGCATCTTAGCACGCTGTGTCGCTACCGGCACACCCAACATGAACCCATGCCTGGAAGATAGGCCCTGATTCGCCGTGCAGAAGCGGAGGCGTGCTGCAGCTTCCAGGAGGCGGTGGCCTCTGCTCTGCATGCCTTTAACGGCAGCAGAGCTTTCTGGACACCTGGGAGGCTAGCCGGGGACCCTGCTCCCAGCAGGAACACTGAGTACCCCCAGGTGCACCTGGGTCTGCTAAGCAACATCCAGGCCCGTAGCCCTTCAGAGCCTCCTGTGTGCAGGCCGAGCGTAGAGAAACGCACTGCCCTCTCCTTCGGAGCAGCTTAGTTTCCTCCGCACTCGCACACGTTCGCAAACACCGTTCTGGCATGTCCCACGTGGCCTGGAGGTCTTACGCGGTGCCCTAATCGGACCTGCCCTCAGAGGAGCCCTCGTCTTCGCGTTTCATCCAGGACCTCCTGACTGAAGTCACCGTGCCTCCTAGAGGACGGCGGCTTGGGTTTTTCCTGCACTTCAAGTCCAGTTCCTTCTGCGGCACTGCAGGCAGCCACAGGCCCAGAGGAGCAGCTACGGCGTTCCTCGGTTGAGACAGTTCGCCGGATGCGGGACTCCCTACTTCGATAAGTTGATTCAGGGAAGGAAACACAGGGTAACTGGTGTCTCTTGGGACTCCTTAGAAGCCACAGGGATGTACGCTGAGTGTGCCCATGAAAACGGGGGCCTGTTGGAACTAGCCCTGCTTTTCCATTTTGAGGGCGGCATTCATGCCTGCCTTGAAGCTACCTGACATTCCCGGCTCCCGACAGGCCAGTGAGCCCTGGAAGAAGGCTTCGGGGTAAAATATGAATTTGCTCTCTCTAAACAAGGGGCTTCCGTGGCCGCCGCGGCGGTCCGCATGACAGGCTCTAGAGCGAAAGTGAACCTCGACGTGAGAACTCGCCTCCAGGTTAGGCCCTTAGTAGCCGTGCAGAAAGGGAGTCATGCAGCTGTTTCCACAAGTTCTCAGTCGCTTATGTGCTTTATTTTAAAGGAAGTACGCGTCCGGGGACTCCTAGGCCCCACGGGTGTGCATCGTTCTCCCTCCGAGGTCACTGAGTGCCTCCAGACACCTGTGGGCCGGCGGAGCAA
The DNA here is from genome assembly GCF_039906515.1 of Pseudorca crassidens. Taxonomy (NCBI): domain Eukaryota; kingdom Metazoa; phylum Chordata; class Mammalia; order Artiodactyla; family Delphinidae; genus Pseudorca; species Pseudorca crassidens. Next base: position 90,118,478 of record NC_090308.1, on the reverse strand, counting down.
CGTCGAGGTCCATTGGTTGATCCCCCGGAGGACCTCTGTGCCTGCCGAGTGCTGGGCAGGAACACACTGCGCATTCCTTGAGGAGCGCTACATCTCCAGAGCCCTCGAATGCCCTCGGGACAACATGGCTAGTGAGTGCGAAGTGCCCAGGAAGACTCTGTCATGGCCCTTGTGTGAGCTGCCATGAGAGAACACTGTTCTTGGAACACTGCGAGGCCCGCCCCGTATCTGAAGTCACTCTGCTCGAGGAGAAAGTCAGCATCTTAGCACGCTGTGTCGCTACCGGCACACCCAGCATGAACCCATTCCTGGAAGTAAGGCCCTGATTCGCCGTGCAGAAGCGGAGGCATGCTGCAGCTTCCAGGAGGCGGTGGCCTCTGCTCTGCATGCCTTTAACGGCAGCACAGCTTTCTGGACACCTGGGAGGCTAGCCGGGGCACCCTGCTCCCGGCAGGAACACTGAGTACCCCCAGGTGCACCTGGGTCTGCTAAGCAACATCCAGGCCCGTAGCCCTTCAGAGCCCCCTGTGTGCAGGCCGAGCGTAGGGAAACGCACTGCCCTCTCCTTCGGAGCAGCTTAGTTCCCTCCGCACTCGCACACATTCGCGAACACCGTTCTGGCACGTCCCACGTGGCGTGGAGTTCTTACGCGGTGCCCTAATCGGAGCTGCCCTCAGAGGAGCCCTCGTCTTCGCGTTCCATCCAGGACCTCCTGACTGAAGTCACCGGGCCTCCTAGAGGACAGCGGCTTGGGTTCTTACTGCACTTCAAGTCCTGTTCCTTCTGCGGCACGGCAGGCAGCCCCAGGCCCAGAGGAGCAGCTACGGCGTTCCTCGGTTGAGACAGTTCGCCGGATGCGGGACTCCCTACTTCGATAAATTGATTCAGGGAAGGAAACACAGGGTAACCGGTGTCTCTTGGGACTCCTTAGAAGCCACAGGGATGTACGCTGAGTGTACCCATGAAAACGGGTTCCTGCTGGAACTAGCCCTGCTTTTCCATTTTGAGGGCGCCATTCATGCCTGCCTTGAAGCTATCTGACATTCCCGGCTCCCGACAGGCCAGTGAGCCCTGGAAGAATGCTTCGGGGAAAATTATGAATTTGCTCTCTCTAAACCAGGGGCTTCCGTGGGCGTGGCGGCGGTCCGCATGACAGACTCTAGAGCGAAAGGGAACCTCGACGTGAGAACTCGCCTCCAGGTTAGGCCCTGAGTAGCCGTGCAGAAAGGGAGGCATGCAGCTGTTTCCACAAGTTCTCAGTCGCTTATGTGCTTTATTTTAAAGGAAGTACGCGTCCCGGGACTCCTAGGCCCCACGGGTGTGCATCGTTTTCCCTCCGAGGTCACTGAGTGCCTCCAGACACCTGTGGGCCGGCGGAGCAACGTCGAGGTCCATTGGTTGATCCCCCGGAGGACCTCTGTGCCTGCCGAGTGCTGGTCAGCAACACACTGCGCGTTCCTTGAGGAGCGCTACATCTCCAGAGCCCTCGAATGCCCTCGGGACAACATGGCTAGTGAGTGCGAAGTGCCCAGGAAGACTCTGTCATGGCCCTTGTGTGAGCTGCCATGAGAGAACACTGTTCTTGGAACACTGCGAGGCCCGCCCCGTATCTGAAGTCACTCTGCTCGAGTAGAAAGTCAGCATCTTAGCACGCTGTGTCGCTACCGGCACACCCAGCATGAACCCATTCCTGGAAGTAAGGCCCTGATTCGCCGTGCAGAAGCGGAGGCATGCTGCAGCTTCCAGGAGGCAGTGGCCTCTGCTCTGCATGCCTTTAACGGCAGCACAGCTTTCTGGACACCTGGGAGGCTAGCCGGGGCACCCTGCTCCCGGCAGGAACACTGAGTACCCCCAGGTGCACCTGGGTCTGCTAAGCAACATCCAGGCCCGTAGCCCTTCAGAGCCCCCTGTGTGCAGGCCGAGCGTAGGGAAACGCACTGCCCTCTCCTTCGGAGCAGCTTAGTTTCCTCCGCACTCGCACACGTTCGCGAACACCGTTCTGGCACGTCCCACGTGGCGTGGAGTTCTTACGCGGTGCCCTAATCGGAGCTGCCCTCAGAGGAGCCCTCGTCTTCGCGTTCCATCCAGGACCTCCTGACTGAAGTCACCGGGCCTCCTAGAGGACGGCGGCTTGGGTTCTTACTGCACTTCAAGTCCTGTTCCTTCTGCGGCACTGCAGGCAGCCACAGGCCCAGAGGAGCAGCTACGGCGTTCCTCGGTTGAGACAGTTCGCCGGATGCGGGACTCCCTACTTCGATAAGTTGATTCAGGGAAGGAAACGCAGGATAACCGGTGTCTCTTGGGACTCCGTAGAAGCCAGAGGGATGTACGCTGAGTGTGCCCATGAAAACGGGGGCCTGCTGGAACTAGTCCTGCTTTCCCATTTTGAGGGCGGCATTCATGCCTGCCTTGAAGCTACCTGATATTCCCGGCTCCCGACAGGCCAGTGAGCCCTGGAAGAATGCTTCGGGGAAAATTATGAGTTTGCTCTCTCTAAACCAGGGGCTTCCGTGGCCGCAACTCTGTCTGCATGACAGGCTCTAGAGCGAAAGGGAACCTCGATGTGAGAACTCGCCTCCAGGTTACGCCCTGAGTAGACGTGCAGAAAGGGAGGCATGCAGCTGTTTCACGAGTTCTCAGTCGCTTATGTCCTTTATTTTAAAGGAAGTACGCGTCCGGGGTCTCCTAGGCCCCACAGGTGTGCATCGTTTTCCCTCCGAGGTCACTGAGTGCCTCCAGACACCTGTGGGCCGGCGCAGCAATGTCGAGGTCCATTGGTTGATCCCCCGGAGGACCTCTGTGCCTGCCGAGTGCTGGGCAGCAACACACTGCGCGTTCCTTGAGGAGCGCTACATATCCAGAGCCCTCGAACGCCCTCGGGACAACATGGCTGGTGAGTGCGAAGTACCCAGGAAGACTCAGTCATGGCCCTTCTGTGAGCTGCCATGAGAGAAAACTGTGCTTGGAACACTGCGAGGCCCGCCCTGGTACCTGAAGTCACTCTGCTCGAGGAGAAAGTCAGCATCTTAGCACGCTGTGTCGCTACCGGCACACCCAGCATGAACCCATGCCTGGAAGTAAGGCTCTGATTCGCCGTGCAGAAGCGGAGGCATGCTGCAGCTTCCAGGGGGTGGTGGCCTCTGCTCTGCATGCCTTTAACGGCAGCACAGCTTTCTGGACACCTGGGAGGCTAGCCGGGGCACCCTGCTCTCAGCAGGAACACTGAGTACCCCCAGGTGCACCTGGGTCTGCTAAGCAACATCCAGGCCCGTAGCCCTTCAGAGCCTCCTGTGTGCAGGCCGAGCGTAGAGAAACGCACTGCCCTCTCCTTCGGAGCAGCTTAGTTTCCTCCGCACTCGCACACGTTCACGAACACGGTTCTGGCATGTCCCACGTGGCCCGGAGGTCTTACGCGGTGCCCTAATCGGATCGGCCCTCAGAGGAGCCCTCGTCTTCGCGTTTCATCCAGGACCTCCTGACTGAAGTCACCGTGCCTCCTAGAGGACGGCGGCTTGGGTTTTTCCTGCACTTCAAGTCCTGTTCCTTCTGCGGCACTGCAGGCAGCCCCAGGCCCAGAGGAGCAGCTACGGCGTTCCTTGGTTGAGACAGTTCGCCGGATGCGGGACTCCCTACTTCGATAAGTTGATTCAGGGAAGGAAACACAGGGTAACCGGTGTCTCTTGGGACTCCTTAGAAGCCACAGGGATGTACGCTGAGTGTGCCCATGAAAACGGGGGCCTGTTGGAACTAGCCCTGCTTTTCCATTTTGAGGGCGGCATTCATGCCTGCCTTGAAGCTACCTGACATTCCCGGCTCCCGACAGGCCAGTGAGCCCTGGAAGAATGCTTCGGGGAAAATTATGAATTTGCTCTCTCTAAACCAGGGGCTTCCGTGGGCGCGGCGGCGGTCCGCATTACAGACTCTAGAGCGAAAGGGAACCTCGACGTGAGAACTCGCCTCCAGGTTAGGCCCTGAGTAGCCGTACAGAAAGGGAGGCATGCAGCTGTTTCCACAAGTTCTCAGTCGCTTATGTGCTTTATTTTAAAGGAAGTACGCGTCCCGGGACTCCTAGGCCCCACGGGTGTGCATCGTTTTCCCTCCGAGGTCACTGAGTGCCTCCAGACACCTGTGGGCCGGCGGAGCAACGTCGAGGTCCATTGGTTGATCCCCCGGAGGACCTCTGTGCCTGCCGAGTGCTGGTCAGCAACACACTGCGCATTCCTTGAGGAGCGCTACATCTCCAGAGCCCTCGAATGCCCTCGGGACAACATGGCTAGTGAGTGCGAAGTGCCCAGGAAGACTCTGTCATGGCCCTTGTGTGAGCTGCCATGAGAGAACACTGTGCTTGGAACACTGCGAGGCCCGCCCCGTATCTGAAGTCACTCTGCTCGAGGAGAAAGTCAGCATCTTAGCACGCTGTGTCGCTACCGGCACACCCAGCATGAACCCATGCCTGGAAGGAAGGCCCTGATTTGCCGTGCAGAAGCGGAGGCGTGCTGCAGCTTCCAGGAGGCGGTGGCCTCTGCTCTGCATGCCTTTAACGGCAGCACAGCTTTCTGGACACCTGCGAGGCTAGCCGGGGCACCCTGCTCCCAGCAGGAACACTGAGTACCCCCAGGTGCACCTGGGTCTGCTAAGCAACATCCAGGCCCGTAGCCCTTCAGAGCCCCCTGTGTGCAGGCCGAGCGTAGGGAAACGCACTGCCCTCTCCTTCGGAGCAGCTTAGTTTCCTCCACACGCGCACAGGTTCGCGAACACCGTTCTGGCACGTCCCACGTGGCCCGGTGGTCTTACGCGGTGCCCTAATCGGACCTGCCCTCAGAGGAGCCCTCGTCTTCGCGTTTCATTCAGGACATCATGACTGAAGTCACCGGGCCTCCTAGAGGACGGCGGCTTGGGTTCTTACTGCACTTCAAGTGCTGTTCCTTCTGCGGCACTGCAGGCAGCCCCAGGCCCAGAGGAGCAGCTACGGCGTTCCTCGGTTGAGACAGTTCGCCGGATGCGGGACTCCCTACTTCGATAAGTTAATTCAGGGAAGGAAACGCAGGGTAACCGTTGTCTCTTGGGACTCGTTAGAAGCCACAGGGATGTACGCTGAGTGTGCCCATGAAAACGGGGGCCTGCTGGAACTAGCCCTGCTTTCCCATTTTGAGGGCGGCATTCATGCCTGCCTTGAAGCTACCTGACATTCCCGGCTCCCGACAGGCCAGTGAGCCCTGGAAGAATGCTTCGGGGAAAATTATGAGTTTGCTCTCTCTAAACCAGGGGCTTCCGTGGTCGCAGCTCGGTCCGCATGACAGGCTCTAGAGCGAAAGGGAACCGCGACGTGAGAACTCGCCTCCAGGTTAGGCCTTGAGTAGCCATGCAGAAAGGGAGGCATGCAGCTGTTTCCACGAGTTCTCAGTCGCTTATGTCCTTTAGTTTAAAGGAAGTACGCGTCCGGGGACTCCTAGGCCCCACGGGTGTGCATCGTTTTCCCTCCGAGGTCACTGAGTGACTCCAGACACCTGTGGGCCGGCGGAGCAATGTCGAGGTCCATTGGTTGATCCCCCGGAGGACCTCTGTGCCTGCCGAGTGCTGGGCAGCAACACACTGCGCGTTCCTTGAGGAGCGCTACATATCCAGAGCCCTCGAACGCCCTCGGGACAACATGGCTGGTGAGTGCGAAGTACCCAGGAAGACTCAGTCATGGCCCTTCTGTGAGCTGCCATGAGAGAAAACTGTGCTTGGAACACTGCGAGGCCCGCCCTGGTACCTGAAGTCACTCTGCTCGAGGAGAAAGTCAGCATCTTAGCACGCTGTGTCGCTACCGGCACACCCAGCATGAACCCATGCCTGGAAGGAAGGCCCTGATTTGCCGTGCAGAAGCGGAGGCGTGCTGCAGCTTCCAGGAGGCGGTGGCCTCTGCTCTGCATGCCTTTAACGGCAGCACAGCTTTCTGGACACCTGGGAGGCTAGCCGGGGCACCCTGCTCCCAGCAGGAACACTGAGTACCCCCAGGTGCACCTGGGTCTGCTAAGCAACATCCAGGCCCGTAGCCCTTCAGAGCCCCCTGTGTGCAGGCCGAGCGTAGGGAAACGCACTGCCCTCTCCTTCGGAGCAGCTTAGTTTCCTCCGCACGCGCACAGGTTCGCGAACACCGTTCTGGCACGTCCCACGTGGCCCGGTGGTCTTACGCGGTGCCCTAATCGGACCTGCCCTCAGAGGAGCCCTCGTCTTCGCGTTTCATTCAGGACATCATGACTGAAGTCACCGTGCCTCCTAGAGGACGGCGGCTTGGGTTCTTACTGCACTTCAAGTGCTGTTCCTTCTGCGGCACTGCAGGCAGCCCCAGGCCCAGAGGAGCAGCTACGGCGTTCCTCGGTTGAGACAGTTCGCCGGATGCGGGACTCCCTACTTCGATAAGTTAATTCAGGGAAGGAAACGCAGGGTAACCGTTGTCTCTTGGGACTCGTTAGAAGCCACAGGGATGTACGCTGAGTGTGCCCATGAAAACGGGGGCCTGCTGGAACTAGCCCTGCTTTCCCATTTTGAGGGCGGCATTCATGCCTGCCTTGAAGCTACCTGACATTCCCGGCTCCCGACAGGCCAGTGAGCCCTGGAAGAATGCTTCGGGGAAAATTATGAGTTTGCTCTCTCTAAACCAGGGGCTTCCGTGGTCGCAGCTCGGTCCGCATGACAGGCTCTAGAGCGAAAGGGAACCGCGACGTGAGAACTCGCCTCCAGGTTAGGCCTTGAGTAGCCATGCAGAAAGGGAGGCATGCAGCTGTTTCCACGAGTTCTCAGTCGCTTATGTCCTTTAGTTTAAAGGAAGTACGCGTCCGGGGACTCCTAGGCCCCACGGGTGTGCATCGTTTTCCCTCCGAGGTCACTGAGTGACTCCAGACACCTGTGGGCTGGCGGAGCAATGTCGAGGTCCATTGGTTGATCCCCCGGAGGACCTCTGTGCCTGCCGAGTGCTGGGCAGCAACACACTGCGCGTTCCTTGAGGAGCGCTACATATCCAGAGCCCTCGAACGCCCTCGGGACAACATGGCTGGTGAGTGCGAAGTACCCAGGAAGACTCAGTCATGGCCCTTCTGTGAGCTGCCATGAGAGAAAACTGTGCTTGGAACACTGCGAGGCCCGCCCTGGTACCTGAAGTCACTCTGCTCGAGGAGAAAGTCAGCATCTTAGCACGCTGTGTCGCTACCGGCACACCCAGCATGAACCCATGCCTGGAAGGAAGGCCCTGATTTGCCGTGCAGAAGCGGAGGCCTGCTGCAGCTTCCAGGAGGCGGTGGCCTCTGCTCTGCATGCCTTTAACGGCAGCACAGCTTTCTGGACACCTGGGAGGCTAGCCGGGGCACCCTGCTCCCAGCAGGAACACTGAGTACCCCCAGGTGCACCTGGGTCTGCTAAGCAACATCCAGGCCCGTAGCCCTTCAGAGCCCCCTGTGTGCAGGCCGAGCGTAGGGAAACGCACTGCCCTCTCCTTCGGAGCAGCTTAGTTTCCTCCGCACTCGCACAGGTTCGCGAACACCGTTCTGGCACGTCCCACGTGGCCCGGTGGTCTTACGCGGTGCCCTAATCGGACCTGCCCTCAGAGGAGCCCTCGTCTTCGCGTTTCATTCAGGACATCATGACTGAAGTCACCGTGCCTCCTAGAGGACGGCGGCTTGGGTTCTTACTGCACTTCAAGTGCTGTTCCTTCTGCGGCACTGCAGGCAGCCCCAGGCCCAGAGGAGCAGCTACGGCGTTCCTCGGTTGAGACAGTTCGCCGGATGCGGGACTCCCTACTTCGATAAGTTAATTCAGGGAAGGAAACGCAGGGTAACCGTTGTCTCTTGGGACTCGTTAGAAGCCACAGGGATGTACGCTGAGTGTGCCCATGAAAACGGGGGCCTGCTGGAACTAGCCCTGCTTTCCCATTTTGAGGGCGGCATTCATGCCTGCCTTGAAGCTACCTGACATTCCCGGCTCCCGACAGGCCAGTGAGCCCTGGAAGAATGCTTCGGGGAAAATTATGAGTTTGCTCTCTCTAAACCAGGGGCTTCCGTGGTCGCAGCTCGGTCCGCATGACAGGCTCTAGAGCGAAAGGGAACCGCGACGTGAGAACTCGCCTCCAGGTTAGGCCTTGAGTAGCCATGCAGAAAGGGAGGCATGCAGCTGTTTCCACGAGTTCTCAGTCGCTTATGTCCTTTAGTTTAAAGGAAGTACGCGTCCGGGGACTCCTAGGCCCCACGGGTGTGCATCGTTTTCCCTCCGAGGTCACTGAGTGACTCCAGACACCTGTGGGCCGGCGGAGCAATGTCGAGGTCCATTGGTTGATCCCCCGGAGGACCTCTGTGCCTGCCGAGTGCTGGGCAGCAACACACTGCGCGTTCCTTGAGGAGCGCTACATATCCAGAGCCCTCGAACGCCCTCGGGACAACATGGCTGGTGAGTGCGAAGTACCCAGGAAGACTCAGTCATGGCCCTTCTGTGAGCTGCCATGAGAGAAAACTGTGCTTGGAACACTGCGAGGCCCGCCCTGGTACCTGAAGTCACTCTGCTCGAGGAGAAAGTCAGCATCTTAGCACGCTGTGTCGCTACCGGCACACCCAGCATGAACCCATGCCTGGAAGGAAGGCCCTGATTTGCCGTGCAGAAGCGGAGGCGTGCTGCAGCTTCCAGGAGGCGGTGGCCTCTGCTCTGCATGCCTTTAACGGCAGCACAGCTTTCTGGACACCTGGGAGGCTAGCCGGGGCACCCTGCTCCCAGCAGGAACACTGAGTACCCCCAGGTGCACCTGGGTCTGCTAAGCAACATCCAGGCCCGTAGCCCTTCAGAGCCCCCTGTGTGCAGGCCGAGCGTAGGGAAACGCACTGCCCTCTCCTTCGGAGCAGCTTAGTTTCCTCCGCACGCGCACAGGTTCGCGAACACCGTTCTGGCACGTCCCACGTGGCCCGGTGGTCTTACGCGGTGCCCTAATCGGACCTGCCCTCAGAGGAGCCCTCGTCTTCGCGTTTCATTCAGGACATCATGACTGAAGTCACCGTGCCTCCTAGAGGACGGCGGCTTGGGTTCTTACTGCACTTCAAGTGCTGTTCCTTCTGCGGCACTGCAGGCAGCCCCAGGCCCAGAGGAGCAGCTACGGCGTTCCTCGGTTGAGACAGTTCGCCGGATGCGGGACTCCCTACTTCGATAAGTTAATTCAGGGAAGGAAACGCAGGGTAACCGTTGTCTCTTGGGACTCGTTAGAAGCCACAGGGATGTACGCTGAGTGTGCCCATGAAAACGGGGGCCTGCTGGAACTAGCCCTGCTTTCCCATTTTGAGGGCGGCATTCATGCCTGCCTTGAAGCTACCTGACATTCCCGGCTCCCGACAGGCCAGTGAGCCCTGGAAGAATGCTTCGGGGAAAATTATGAGTTTGCTCTCTCTAAACCAGGGGCTTCCGTGGTCGCAGCTCGGTCCGCATGACAGGCTCTAGAGCGAAAGGGAACCGCGACGTGAGAACTCGCCTCCAGGTTAGGCCTTGAGTAGCCATGCAGAAAGGGAGGCATGCAGCTGTTTCCACGAGTTCTCAGTCGCTTATGTCCTTTAGTTTAAAGGAAGTACGCGTCCGGGGACTCCTAGGCCCCACGGGTGTGCATCGTTTTCCCTCCGAGGTCACTGAGTGACTCCAGACACCTGTGGGCCGGCGGAGCAATGTCGAGGTCCATTGGTTGATCCCCCGGAGGACCTCTGTGCCTGCCGAGTGCTGGGCAGCAACACACTGCGCGTTCCTTGAGGAGCGCTACATATCCAGAGCCCTCGAACGCCCTCGGGACAACATGGCTGGTGAGTGCGAAGTACCCAGGAAGACTCAGTCATGGCCCTTCTGTGAGCTGCCATGAGAGAAAACTGTGCTTGGAACACTGCGAGGCCCGCCCTGGTACCTGAAGTCACTCTGCTCGAGGAGAAAGTCAGCATCTTAGCACGCTGTGTCGCTACCGGCACACCCAGCATGAACCCATGCCTGGAAGGAAGGCCCTGATTTGCCGTGCAGAAGCGGAGGCGTGCTGCAGCTTCCAGGAGGCGGTGGCCTCTGCTCTGCATGCCTTTAACGGCAGCACAGCTTTCTGGACACCTGGGAGGCTAGCCGGGGCACCCTGCTCCCAGCAGGAACACTGAGTACCCCCAGGTGCACCTGGGTCTGCTAAGCAACATCCAGGCCCGTAGCCCTTCAGAGCCCCCTGTGTGCAGGCCGAGCGTAGGGAAACGCACTGCCCTCTCCTTCGGAGCAGCTTAGTTTCCTCCGCACGCGCACAGGTTCGCGAACACCGTTCTGGCACGTCCCACGTGGCCCGGTGGTCTTACGCGGTGCCCTAATCGGACCTGCCCTCAGAGGAGCCCTCGTCTTCGCGTTTCATTCAGGACATCATGACTGAAGTCACCGTGCCTCCTAGAGGACGGCGGCTTGGGTTCTTACTGCACTTCAAGTGCTGTTCCTTCTGCGGCACTGCAGGCAGCCCCAGGCCCAGAGGAGCAGCTACGGCGTTCCTCGGTTGAGACAGTTCGCCGGATGCGGGACTCCCTACTTCGATAAGTTAATTCAGGGAAGGAAACGCAGGGTAACCGTTGTCTCTTGGGACTCGTTAGAAGCCACAGGGATGTACGCTGAGTGTGCCCATGAAAACGGGGGCCTGCTGGAACTAGCCCTGCTTTCCCATTTTGAGGGCGGCATTCATGCCTGCCTTGAAGCTACCTGACATTCCTGGCTCCCGACAGGCCAGTGAGCCCTGGAAGAATGCTTCGGGGAAAATTATGAGTTTGCTCTCTCTAAACCAGGGGCTTCCGTGGTGGCAGCTCGGTCCGCATGACAGGCTCTAGAGCGAAAGGGAACCGCGACGTGAGAACTCGCCTCCAGGTTAGGCCTTGAGTAGCCATGCAGAAAGGGAGGCATGCAGCTGTTTCCACGAGTTCTCAGTCGCTTATGTCCTTTAGTTTAAAGGAAGTACGCGTCCGGGGACTCCTAGGCCCCACGGGTGTGCATCGTTTTCCCTCCGAGGTCACTGAGTGACTCCAGACACCTGTGGGCCGGCGGAGCAATGTCGAGGTCCATTGCTTGATCCCCCGGAGGACCTCTGTGCCTGCCGAGTGCTGGGCAGCAACACACTGCGCGTTCCTTGAGGAGCGCTACATATCCAGAGCCCTCGAACGCCCTCGGGACAACATGGCTGGTGAGTGCGAAGTACCCAGGAAGACTCAGTCATGGCCCTTCTGTGAGCTGCCATGAGAGAAAACTGTGCTTGGAACACTGCGAGGCCCGCCCTGGTACCTGAAGTCACTCTGCTCGAGGAGAAAGTCAGCATCTTAGCACGCTGTGTCGCTACCGGCACACCCAGCATGAACCCATGCCTGGAAGGAAGGCCCTGATTTGCCGTGCAGAAGCGGAGGCGTGCTGCAGCTTCCAGGAGGCGGTGGCCTCTGCTCTGCATGCCTTTAAAGGCAGCACAGCTTTCTGGACACCTGGGAGGCTAGCCGGGGCACCCTGCTCCCAGCAGGAACACTGAGTACCCCCAGGTGCACCTGGGTCTGCTAAGCAACATCCAGGCCCGTAGCCCTTCAGAGCCCCCTGTGTGCAGGCCGAGCGTAGGGAAACGCACTGCCCTCTCCTTCGGAGCAGCTTAGTTTCCTCCGCACGCGCACAGGTTCGCGAACACCGTTCTGGCACGTCCCACGTGGCCCGGTGGTCTTACGCGGTGCCCTAATCGGACCTGCCCTCAGAGGAGCCCTCGTCTTCGCGTTTCATTCAGGACATCATGACTGAAGTCACCGTGCCTCCTAGAGGACGGCGGCTTGGGTTCTTACTGCACTTCAAGTGCTGTTCCTTCTGCGGCACTGCAGGCAGCCCCAGGCCCAGAGGAGCAGCTACGGCGTTCCTCGGTTGAGACAGTTCGCCGGATGCGGGACTCCCTACTTCGATAAGTTAATTCAGGGAAGGAAACGCAGGGTAACCGTTGTCTCTTGGGACTCGTTAGAAGCCACAGGGATGTACGCTGAGTGTGCCCATGAAAACGGGGGCCTGCTGGAACTAGCCCTGCTTTCCCATTTTGAGGGCGGCATTCATGCCTGCCTTGAAGCTACCTGACATTCCCGGCTCCCGACAGGCCAGTGAGCCCTGGAAGAATGCTTCGGGGAAAATTATGAGTTTGCTCTCTCTAAACCAGGGGCTTCCGTGGTCGCAGCTCGGTCCGCATGACAGGCTCTAGAGCGAAAGGGAACCGCGATGTGAGAACTCGCCTCCAGGTTAGGCCTTGAGTAGCCATGCAGAAAGGGAGGCATGCAGCTGTTTCCACGAGTTCTCAGTCGCTTATGTCCTTTAGTTTAAAGGAAGTACGCGTCCGGGGACTCCTAGGCCCCACGGGTGTGCATCGTTTTCCCTCCGAGGTCACTGAGTGACTCCAGACACCTGTGGGCCGGCGGAGCAATGTCGAGGTCCATTGGTTGATCCCCCGGAGGACCTCTGTGCCTGCCGAGTGCTGGGCAGCAACACACTGCGCGTTCCTTGAGGAGCGCTACATATCCAGAGCCCTCGAACGCCCTCGGGACAACATGGCTGGTGAGTGCGAAGTACCCAGGAAGACTCAGTCATGGCCCTTGTGTGAGCTGCCATGAGAGAACACTGTGCTTGGAACACTGCGAGGCCCACCCTCGTACCTGAAGTCACTCTGCTTGTGGAGGAAGTCAGCATCTTAGCACGCTGTGTCGCTACCGGCACACCCAACATGAACCCATGCCTGGAAGTAAGGCACTGATTTGCCGTGCAGAAGCGGAGGCGTGCTGCAGCTTCCAGGAGGCGGTGGCCTCTGCTCTGCATGCCTTTAACGGTAGCACAGCTTTCTGGACACCTGCGAGGCTAGCCGGGGCACCCTGCTCCCAGCAGGAACACTGAGTACCCCCAGGTGCACCTGGGTCTGCTAAGCAACATCCAGGCCCGTAGCCCTTCAGAGCCCCCTGTGTGCAGGCCGAGCGTAGGGAAACGCACTGCCCTCTCCTTCGGAGCAGCTTAGTTTCCTGCGCACGTGCACACATTTGCGAACATCGTTCTGGCACGTCCAACGTGGCCCGGTGGTCTTACGCGGTGCCCTAATCGGACCTGCCCTCAGAGGAGCCCTCGTCTTCGCATTTCATTCAGGACCTCATGACTGAAGTCACCGTGCCTCCTAGAGGACGGCGGCTTGAGTTCTTACTGCAGTTTAAGTACTGTTCCTTCTGCGGCACTGCAGGCAGCCCCAGGCCCAGAGGAGCAGCTACGGCGTTCCTCGGTTGAGACAGTTCGCCGGATGCGGGACTCCCTACTTCGATAAGTTAATTCAGGGAAGGAAACTCAGGGTAGCCGGTGTCTGTTGGGACTCGTTAGAAGCCACAGGGATGTATGCTGAGTGTGCCCCAGAAAATGGGGGCCTGCTGGAACTAGCCCTGCTTTCCCATTTTGAGGGCGGCATTCATGCCTGCCTTGAAGCTACCTGATATTCCCGGCTCCCGACAGGCCAGTGAGCCCTGGAAGAATGCTTCGTGTAAAATTATGAGTTTGCTCTCTCTAAACCAGGGGCTTCCGTGGCCGCAGCTCGGTCTGCATGACAGGCTCTAGAGCGAAAGGGAACCTCGACGTGAGAACTCGCCTCCAGGTTAGGCCCTGAGTAGCCGTACAGAAAGGGAGGCATGCAGCTGTTTCCACAAGTTCTCAGTCGCTTATGTGCTTTATTTTAAAGGAAGTACGCGTCCGGGGACTCCTAGGCCCCACGGGTGTGCATCGTTTTCACTCCGAGGTCACTGAGTGCCTCCAGACACCTGTGGGCCGGCGGAGCAACGTCGAGGTCCATTGGTTGATCCCCCGGAGGACCTCTGTGCCTGCCGTGTGCTGGGCAGCAACACACTGCGCGTTCCTTGAGCAGCGCTACATCTCCAGAGCCCTCGAACGCCCTCGGGACAACATGGCTGGTGAGTGCGAAGTGCCCAGGAAGACTCTGTCATAGCCCTTGTGTGAGCTGCCATGAGAGAACACTGTGCTTGGAACACTGCGAGGCCCGACCTCGTACCTGAAGTCACTCTGCTCGAGGAGAAAGTCAGCATCTTAGCACGCTGTGTTGCTACCGGCACACCCAGCATGAACCCATGCCTGGAAGTAAGGCCCTGATTTGCCGTGCAGAAGCGGAGGCGTGCTGCAGCTTCCAGGAGGCGGTGGCCTCTGCTCTGCATGCCTTTAACGGCAGCACAGCTTTCTGGACACCTGGGAGGCTAGCCGGGGCACCCTGCTCCCAGCAGGAACACTGAGTACCCCTAGGTGCACCTGGGTCTGCTAAGCAACATCCAGGCCCGTAGCCCTTCAGAGGCCCCTGTGTGCAGGCCGAGCGTAGGGAAACGCACTGCCCTCTCCTTCGGAGCAGCTTAGTTTCCTCCGCGCGCGCACACGTTCGCGAACACCGTTCTGGCACGTCCCACGTGGCCCGGAGGTCTTACGCGGTGCCCTAGTCGGAGCTGCCCTCAGAGGAGCCCTCGTCTTCGCGTTCCATCCAGGACCTCATGACTGAAGTCACCGGGCCTCCTAGAGGACGGCGGCTTGGGTTCTTACTGCACATCAAGTCCTGTTCCTTCTGCGGCACTGCAGGCAGCCCCAGGCCCAGAGGAGCAGCTACGGCGTTCCTCGGTTGAGACAGTTCGCCGGATGCGGGACTCCCTACTTCGATAAGTTAATTCAGGGAAGGAAACGCAGGGTAACCGGTGTCTCTTGGGACTCGTTAGAAGCCACAGGGATGTATGCTGAGTGTGCCCCTGAAAATGGGGGCCTGCTGGAACTAGCCCTGCTTTCCCATTTTGAGGGCGGCATTCATGCCTGCCTTGAAGCTACCTGATATTCCCGGCTCCCGACAGGCCAGTGAGCCCTGGAAGAATGCTTCGTGTAAAATTATGAGTTTGCTCTCTCTAAACCAGGGGCTTCCGTGGCCGCAGCTCGGTCTGCATGACAGGCTCTAGAGCGAAAGGGAACCTCGAAGTGAGAACTCGCCTCCAGGTTAGGCCCTGAGTAGCCGTGCAGAAAGGGAGGCATGCAGCTGTTTCCACAATTTCTCAGTCGCTTATGTGCTTTATTTTAAAGGAAGTACGCGTCCCGGGACTCCTAGGCCCCACGGGTGTGCATCGTTTTCCCTCCGAGGTCACTGAGTGCCTCCAGACACCTGTGGGCCGGCGGAGCAACGTCGAGGTCCATTGGTTGATCCCCCGGAGGACCTCTGTGCCTGCCGTGTGCTGGGAAGCAACACACTGCGCGTTCCTTGAGGAGCGCTACATCTCCAGAGCCCTCGAACGCCCTCGGGACAACATGGCTGGTGAGTGCGAAGTGACCAGGAAGACTCTGTCATGGCCCTTGTGTGAGCTGCCATGAGAGAACACTGTGCTTGGAACACTGCGAGGCCCGCCCTCGTATCTGAAGTCACTCTGCTCGAGGAGAAAGTCAGCATCTTAGCACGCTGTGTTGCTACCGGCACAACCAGCATGAACCCATGCCTGGAAGTAAGGCCCTGATTTGCCGTGCAGAAGCGGAGGCGTGCTGCAGCTTCCAGGAGGCGGTGGCCTCTGCTCTCCATGCCTTTAACGGCAGCACAGCTTTCTGGACACCTGGGAGGCTAGCCGGGGCACCCTGCTCCCGGCAGGAACACTGAGTACCCCCAGGTGCACCTGGGTCTGCTAAGCAACATCCAGGCCCGTAGCCCTTCAGAGCCCCCTGTGTGCAGGCCGAGCGTAGGGAAACGCACTGCCCTCTCCTTCGGAGCAGCTTAGTTTCCTCCGCACTCGCACACGTTCGCGAACACCGTTCTGGCACGTCCCACGTGGCCCGGAGGTCGTACGCGGTGCCCTAGTCGGAGCTGCCCTCAGAGGAGCCCTCGTCTTCGCGTTTCATCCAGGACCTCCTGACTGAAGTCACCGTGCCTCCTAGAGGACGGCGGCTTGGGTTCTTACTGCACTTTAAGTCCTGTTCCTTCTGCGGCACTGCAGGCAGCCCCAGGCCCAGAGGAGCAGCTACGGCGTTCCTCGGTTGAGACAGTTCGCCGGATGCGGGACTCCCTACTTCGATAAGTTGATTCAGGGAAGGAAACGCAGGGTAACCGGTGTCTCTTGGGACTCCTTAGAAGCCAGAGGGATGTACGCTGAGTGTGCCCATGAAAACGGGGGCCTGCTGGAACTAGCCCTGCTTTCCCATTTTGAGGGCGGCATTCATGCCTGCCTTGAAGCTACCTGATATTCCCGGCTCCCGACAGGCCAGTGAGCCCTGGAAGAATGCTTCGTGTAAAATTATGAGTTTGCTCTCTCTAAACCAGGGGCTTCCGTGGCCGCAGCTCGGTCTGCATGACAGGCTCTAGAGCGAAAGGGAACCTCGACGTGAGAACTCACCTCCAGGTTAGGCCCTGAGTAGCCGTGCAGAAAGGGAGGCATGCAGCTGTTTCCACAACTTCTCAGTCGCTTATGTGCTTTATTTTAAAGGAAGTACGCGTCCCGGGACTCCTAGGCCCCACGGGTGTGCATCGTTTTCCCTCCGAGGTCACTGAGTGCCTCCAGACACCTGTGGGCCGGCGGAGCAACGTCGAGGTCCATTGGTTGATCCCCCGGAGGACCTCTGTGCCTGCCGTGTGCTGGGAAGCAACACACTGCGCGTTCCTTGAGGAGCGCTACATCTCCAGAGCCCTCGAACGCCCTCGGGACAACATGGCTGGTGAGTGCGAAGTGACCAGGAAGACTCTGTCATGGCCCTTGTGTGAGCTGCCATGAGAGAACACTGTGCTTGGAACACTGCGAGGCCCGCCCTCGTATCTGAAGTCACTCTGCTCGAGGAGAAAGTCAGCATCTTAGCACGCTGTGTTGCTACCGGCACAACCAGCATGAACCCATGCCTGGAAGTAAGGCCCTGATTTGCCGTGCAGAAGCGGAGGCGTGCTGCAGCTTCCAGGAGGCGGTGGCCTCTGCTCTCCATGCCTTTAACGGCAGCACAGCTTTCTGGACACCTGGGAGGCTAGCCGGGGCACCCTGCTCCCGGCAGGAACACTGAGTACCCCCAGGTGCACCTGGGTCTGCTAAGCAACATCCAGGCCCGTAGCCCTTCAGAGCCCCCTGTGTGCAGGCCGAGCGTAGGGAAACGCACTGCCCTCTCCTTCGGAGCAGCTTAGTTTCCTCCGCACTCGCACACGTTCGCGAACACCGTTCTGGCACGTCCCACGTGGCCCGGAGGTCGTACGCGGTGCCCTAGTCGGAGCTGCCCTCAGAGGAGCCCTCGTCTTCGCGTTTCATCCAGGACCTCCTGACTGAAGTCACCGTGCCTCCTAGAGGACGGCGGCTTGGGTTCTTACTGCACTTTAAGTCCTGTTCCTTCTGCGGCACTGCAGGCAGCCCCAGGCCCAGAGGAGCAGCTACGGCGTTCCTCGGTTGAGACAGTTCGCCGGATGCGGGACTCCCTACTTCGATAAGTTGATTCAGGGAAGGAAACGCAGGGTAACCGGTGTCTCTTGGGACTCCTTAGAAGCCAGAGGGATGTACGCTGAGTGTGCCCATGAAAACGGGGGCCTGCTGGAACTAGCCCTGCTTTCCCATTTTGAGGGCGGCATTCATGCCTGCCTTGAAGCTACCTGATATTCCCGGCTCCCGACAGGCCAGTGAGCCCTGGAAGAATGCTTCGTGTAAAATTATGAGTTTGCTCTCTCTAAACCAGGGGCTTCCGTGGCCGCAGCTCGGTCTGCATGACAGGCTCTAGAGCGAAAGGGAACCTCGACGTGAGAACTCACCTCCAGGTTAGGCCCTGAGTAGCCGTGCAGAAAGGGAGGCATGCAGCTGTTTCCACAACTTCTCAGTCGCTTATGTGCTTTATTTTAAAGGAAGTACGCGTCCCGGGACTCCTAGGCCCCACGGGTGTGCATCGTTTTCCCTCCGAGGTCACTGAGTGCCTCCAGACACCTGTGGGCCGGCGGAGCAACGTCGAGGTCCATTGGTTGATCCCCCGGAGGACCTCTGTGCCTGCCGTGTGCTGGGAAGCAACACACTGCGCGTTCCTTGAGGAGCGCTACATCTCCAGAGCCCTCGAACGCCCTCGGGACAACATGGCTGGTGAGTGCGAAGTGACCAGGAAGACTCTGTCATGGCCCTTGTGTGAGCTGCCATGAGAGAACACTGTGCTTGGAACACTGCGAGGCCCGCCCTCGTATCTGAAGTCACTCTGCTCGAGGAGAAAGTCAGCATCTTAGCACGCTGTGTTGCTACCGGCACAACCAGCATGAACCCATGCCTGGAAGTAAGGCCCTGATTTGCCGTGCAGAAGCGGAGGCGTGCTGCAGCTTCCAGGAGGCGGTGGCCTCTGCTCTCCATGCCTTTAACGGCAGCACAGCTTTCTGGACACCTGGGAGGCTAGCCGGGGCACCCTGCTCCCGGCAGGAACACTGAGTACCCCCAGGTGCACCTGGGTCTGCTAAGCAACATCCAGGCCCGTAGCCCTTCAGAGCCCCCTGTGTGCAGGCCGAGCGTAGGGAAACGCACTGCCCTCTCCTTCGGAGCAGCTTAGTTTCCTCCGCACTCGCACACGTTCGCGAACACCGTTCTGGCACGTCCCACGTGGCCCGGAGGTCGTACGCGGTGCCCTAGTCGGAGCTGCCCTCAGAGGAGCCCTCGTCTTCGCGTTTCATCCAGGACCTCCTGACTGAAGTCACCGTGCCTCCTAGAGGACGGCGGCTTGGGTTCTTACTGCACTTTAAGTCCTGTTCCTTCTGCGGCACTGCAGGCAGCCCCAGGCCCAGAGGAGCAGCTACGGCGTTCCTCGGTTGAGACAGTTCGCCGGATGCGGGACTCCCTACTTCGATAAGTTGATTCAGGGAAGGAAACGCAGGGTAACCGGTGTCTCTTGGGACTCCTTAGAAGCCAGAGGGATGTACGCTGAGTGTGCCCATGAAAACGGGGGCCTGCTGGAACTAGCCCTGCTTTCCCATTTTGAGGGCGGCATTCATGCCTGCCTTGAAGCTACCTGATATTCCCGGCTCCCGACAGGCCAGTGAGCCCTGGAAGAATGCTTCGGGGAAAATTATGAGTTTGCTCTCTCTAAACCAGGGGCTTCCGTGGTCGCAGCTCGGTCCGCATGACAGGCTCTAGAGCGAAAGGGAACCTCGACGTGAGAACTCGCCTCCAGGTTAGGCCCTGAGTAGCCATGCAGAAAGGGAGGCATGCAGCTGTTTCCACGAGTTCTCAGTCGCTTATGTCCTTTAGTTTAAAGGAAGTACGCGTCCGGGGACTCCTAGGCCCCACGGGTGTGCATCGTTTTCCCTCCGAGGTCACTGAGTGCCTCCAGACACCTGTGGGCCAGCGGAGCAACGTCGAGGTCCATTGGTTGATCCCCCAGAGGACCTCTGTGCCTGCCGAGTGCTGGGCAGCAACACACTGCGCGTTCCTTGAGGAGCGCTACATATCCAGAGCCCTCGAACGCCCTCGGGACAACATGGCTGGTGAGTGCGAAGTACCCAGGAAGACTCAGTCATGGCCCTTGTGTGAGCTGCCATAAGAGATCACTGTGCTTGGAACACTGCGAGGCCCGCCCTCGTACCTGAAGTCACTCTGCTCGAGGAGAAAGTCAGCATCTTAGCACGCTGTGTCGCTACCGGCACACCCAGCATGAACCCATGCCTGGAAGTAAGGCCCTGATTTGCCGTGCAGAAGCGGAGGCGTGCTGCAGCTTCCAGGAGGCGGTGGCCTCTGCTCTGCATGCCTTTAACGGCAGCACAGCTTTCTGGACACCTGGGAGGCTAGCCGGGGCACCCTGCTCCCAGCAGGAACACTGAGTACCCCCAGGTGCACCTGGGTCTGCTAAGCAACATCCAGGCCCGTAGCCCTTTAGAGCCCCCTGTGTGCAGGCCGTGCGTAGGGAAACGCACTGCCCTCTCCTTCGGAGCAGCTTAGTTCCCTCCGCACTCGCACACGTTCGCGAACACCGTTCTGGCACGTCCCACGTTGCCCGGAGGTCTTACGCGGTGCCCTAATCGGAGCTGCCCTCAGAGGAGCCCTCGTCTTGGCGTTCCATCCAGGACCTCATGACTGAAGTCACCGTGCCTCCTAGAGGACGGCGACTTGGGTTCTTACTGCACTTTAAGTACTGTTCCTTCTGCGGCACTGCAGGCAGCCCCAGGCCCAGAGGAGCAGCTACAGCGTTCCTCGGTTGAGACAGTTCGCCGGATGCGGGACTCCCTACTTCGATAAGTTGATTCAGGGAAGGAAACGCAGGGTAACAGGTGTCTATTGGGACTCCTTAGAAGCCAAAGGGATGTATGCTGAGTGTGCCCATGAAAATGGGGGCCTGCTGGAACTAGCCCTGCTTTCCCATTTTGCGGGCGGCATTCATGCCTGCCTTGAAGGTACCTGACATTCCCGGCTCCCGACAGGCCAGTGAGCCCTGGAAGAATGCTTCGGGGAAAATTATGAGTTTGCTCTCTCTAAACCAGGGGCTTCCGTGGCCGCAGCTCGGTCTGCATGACAGGCTCTAGAGCGAAAGGGAACCTCGAAGTGAGAACTCGCCTCCAGGTTCGGCCCTGAGTAGACGTGCAGAAAGGGAGGCATGCAGCTGTTTCACGAGTTCTCAGTCGCTTATGTCCTTTATTTTAAAGGAAGTACGGGTCCGGGGTCTCCTAGGCCCCACAGGTGTGCATCGTTTTCCCTCCGAGGTCACTGAGTGCCTCCAGACACCTGTGGGCCGGCGGAGCAACATCGAGGTCCATTGGTTGATCCCCCGGAGGACCTCTGTGCCTGCCGTGTGCTGGGCAGCAACACACTGCGCGTTCCTTGAGGAGCGCTACATCTCCAGAGCCCTCGAACGCCCTCCGGACAACATGGCTGGTGAGTGCGAAGTACCCAGGAAGACTCAGTCATGGCCCTTGTGTGAGCTGCCATGAGAGAACACTGTGCTTGGAACACTGCGAGGCCCACCCTCGTACCTGAAGTCACTCTGCTCGTGGAGAAAGTCAGCATCTTAGCACGCTGTGTCGCTACCGGCACACCCAACATGAACCCATGCCTGGAAGGAAGGCCCTGATTTGCCGTGCAGAAGCGGAGGCGTGCTGCAGCTTCCAGGAGGTGGTGGCCTCTGCTCTGCATGCCTTTAACGGTAGCACAGCTTTCTGGACACCTGCGAGGCTAGCCGGGGCACCCTGCTCCCAGCAGGAACACTGAGTACCCCCAGGTGCACCTGGGTCTGCTAAGCAACATCCAGGCCCGTAGCCCTTCAGAGCCCCCTGTGTGCAGGCCGAGCGTAGGGAAACGCACTGCCCTCTCCTTCGGAGCAGCTTAGTTTCCTGCGCACGTGCACACATTCGCGAACACCGTTCTGGCACGTCCAACGTGGCCCGGTGGTCTTACGCGGTGCCCTAATCGGACCTGCCCTCAGAGGAGCCCTCGTCTTCGCATTTCATTCAGGACCTCATGACTGAAGTCACCGTGCCTCCTAGAGGACGGCGGCTTGAGTTCTTACTGCAGTTTAAGTACTGTTCCTTCTGCGGCACTGCAGGCAGCCCCAGGCCCAGAGGAGCAGCTACGGCGTTCCTTGGTTGAGACAGTTCGCCGGATGCGGGACTCCCTACTTCGATAAGTTAATTCAGGAAAGGAAACGCAGGGTAGCCGGTGTCTGTTGGGACTCGTTAGAAGCCACAGGGATGTACGCTGAGTGTGCCCATGAAAACGGGGGCCTGCTGGAACTAGCCCTGCTTTCCCATTTTGAGGGCGGCATTCATGCCTGCCTTGAAGCTACCTGACATTCCCGGCTCCCGACAGGCCAGTGAGCCCTGGAAGAATGCTTCGGGGAAAATTATAAGTTTGCTCTCTCTAAACCAGGGGCTTCCGTGGTCGCAGCTCGGTCCGCATGACAGGCTCTAGAGCGAAAGGGAACCGCGACGTGAGAACTCGCCTCCAGGTTAGGCCTTGAGTAGCCATGCAGAAAGGGAGGCATGCAGCTGTTTCCACGAGTTCTCAGTCGCTTATGTCCTTTAGTTTAAAGGAAGTACGCGTCCGGGGACTCCTAGGCCCCACGGGTGTGCATCGTTTTCCCTCCGAGGTCACTGAGTGCCTCCAGACACCTGTGGGCCGGCGGAGCAACGTCGAGGTCCATTGGTTGATCCCCCGGAGGACCTCTGTGCCTGCCGAGTGCTGGGCAGCAACACACTGCGCGTTCCTTGAGGAGCGCTACATCTCCAGAGCCCTCGAACGCCCTCGGGACAACATGGCTGGTGAGTGCGAAGTACCCAGGAAGACTCAGTCATGGCCCTTGTGTGAGCTGCCATGAGAGAACACTGTGCTTGGAACACTGCGAGGCCCACCCTCGTACCTGAAGTCACTCTGCTCGTGGAGAAAGTCAGCATCTTAGCACGCTGGGTCGCTACCGGCACACCCAACATGAACCCATGCCTGGAAGGAAGGCCCTGATTTGCCGTGCAGAAGCGGAGGCGTGCTGCAGCTTCCAGGAGGTGGTGGCCTCTGCTCTGCATGCCTTTAACGGTAGCACAGCTTTCTGGACACCTGCGAGGCTAGCCGGGGCACCCTGCTCCCAGCAGGAACACTGAGTACCCCCAGGTGCACCTGGGTCTGCTAAGCAACATCCAGGCCCGTAGCCCTTCAGAGACCCCTGTGTGCAGGCCGAGCGTAGGGAAACGCACTGCCCTCTCCTTCGGAGCAGCTTAGTTTCCTCCGCACACGCACACGTTCGCGAACACCGTTCTGGCACGTCCCACGTGGCCCGGAGGTCGTACGCGGTGCCCTAGTCGGAGCTGCCCTCAGAGGAGCCCTCGTCTTCGCGTTTCATCCAGGACCTCCTGACTGAAGTCACCGTGCCTCCTAGAGGACGGCGGCTTAGGTTCTTACTGCACTTTAAGTCCTGTTCCTTCTGCGGCACTGCAGGCAGCCCCAGGCCCAGAGGAGCAGCTACGGCGTTCCTCGGTTGAGACAGTTCGCCGGATGCGGGACTCCCTACTTCGATAAGTTGATTCAGGGAAGGAAACGCAGGGTAACCGGTGTCTCTTGGGACTCCTTAGAAGCCAGAGGGATGTACGCTGAGTGTGCCCATGAAAACGGGGGCCTGCTGGAACTAGCCCTGCTTTCCCATTTTGAGGGCGGCATTCATGCCTGCCTTGAAGCTACCTGATATTCCCGGCTCCCGACAGGCCAGTGAGCCCTGGAAGAATGCTTCGGGGAAAATTATGAGTTTGCTCTCTCTAAACCAGGGGCTTCCGTGGTCGCAGCTCGGTCCGCATGACAGGCTCTAGAGCGAAAGGGAACCTCGACGTGAGAACTCGCCTCCAGGTTAGGCCCTGAGTAGCCATGCAGAAAGGGAGGCATGCAGCTGTTTCCACGAGTTCTCAGTCGCTTATGTCCTTTAGTTTAAAGGAAGTACGCGTCCGGGGACTCCTAGGCCCCACGGGTGTGCATCGTTTTCCCTCCGAGGTCACTGAGTGCCTCCAGACACCTGTGGGCCAGCGGAGCAACGTCGAGGTCCATTGGTTGATCCCCCAGAGGACCTCTGTGCCTGCCGAGTGCTGGGCAGCAACACACTGCGCGTTCCTTGAGGAGCGCTACATATCCAGAGCCCTCGAACGCCCTCGGGACAACATGGCTGGTGAGTGCGAAGTACCCAGGAAGACTCAGTCATGGCCCTTGTGTGAGCTGCCATGAGAGATCACTGTGCTTGGAACACTGCGAGGCCCGCCCTCGTACCTGAAGTCACACTGCTCGAGGAGAAAGTCAGCATCTTAGCACGCTGTGTCGCTACCGGCACACCCAGCATGAACCCATGCCTGGAAGTAAGGCCCTGATTTGCCGTGCAGAAGCGGAGGCGTGCTGCAGCTTCCAGGAGGCGGTGGCCTCTGCTCTGCATGCCTTTAACGGCAGCACAGCTTTCTGGACACCTGGGAGGCTAGCCGGGGCACCCTGCTCCCAGCAGGAACACTGAGTACCCCCAGGTGCACCTGGGTCTGCTAAGCAACATCCAGGCCCGTAGCCCTTTAGAGCCCCCTGTGTGCAGGCCGTGCGTAGGGAAACGCACTGCCCTCTCCTTCAGAGCAGCTTAGTTTCCTCAGCACTCACACACGTTCGCGAACGCCGTTCTGGCACGTCCCATGTGGTGCGGAGGTCTTACGCGGTGCCCTAGTCGGAGCTGCCCTCAGAGGAGCCCTCGTCTTGGCGTTCCATCCAGGACCTCATGACTGAAGTCACCGTGCCTCCTAGAGGACAGCGACTTGGGTTCTTACTGCACTTTAAGTACTGTTCCTTCTGCGGCACTGCAGGCAGCCCCAGGCCCAGAGGAGCAGCTACAGCGTTCCTCGGTTGAGACAGTTCGCCGGATGCGGGACTCCCTACTTCGATAAGTTGATTCAGGGAAGGAAACGCAGGGTAACAGGTGTCTATTGGGACTCCTTAGAAGCCAAAGGGATGTATGCTGAGTGTGCCCATGAAAATGGGGGCCTGCTGGAACTAGCCCTGCTTTCCCATTTTGCGGGCGGCATTCATGCCTGCCTTGAAGGTACCTGACATTCCCGGCTCCCGACAGGCCAGTGAGCCCTGGAAGAATGCTTCGGGGAAAATTATGAGTTTGCTCTCTCTAAACCAGGGGCTTCCGTGGCCGCAGCTCGGTCTGCATGACAGGCTCTAGAGCGAAAGGGAACCTCGAAGTGAGAACTCGCCTCCAGGTTCGGCCCTGAGTAGACGTGCAGAAAGGGAGGCATGCAGCTGTTTCACGAGTTCTCAGTCGCTTATGTCCTTTATTTTAAAGGAAGTACGCGTCCGGGGTCTCCTAGGCCCCACAGGTGTGCATCGTTTTCCCTCCGAGGTCACTGAGTGCCTCCAGACACCTGTGGGCCGGCGGAGCAACATCGAGGTCCATTGGTTGATCCCCCGGAGGACCTCTGTGCCTGCCGTGTGCTGGGCAGCAACACACTGCGTGTTCCTTGAGGAGCGCTACATCTCCAGAGCCCTCGAACGCCCTCCGGACAACATGGCTGGTGAGTGCGAAGTACCCAGGAAGACTCAGTCATGGCCCTTGTGTGAGCTGCCATGAGAGAACACTGTGCTTGGAACACTGCGAGGCCCACCCTCGTACCTGAAGTCACTCTGCTCGTGGAGAAAGTCAGCATCTTAGCACGCTGTGTCGCTACCAGCACACCCAACATGAACCCATGCCTGGAAGTAAGGCCCTGATTTGCCGTGCAGAAGCGGAGGCGTGCTGCAGCTTCCAGGAGGCGGTGGCCTCTGCTCTGCATGCCTTTAACGGCAGCACAGCTTTCTGGACACCTGGGAGGCTAGCCGGGGCACCCTGCTCCCAGCAGGAACACTGAGTACCCCCAGGTGCACCTGGGTCTTCTAAGCAACATCCAGGCCCGTAGCCCTTCAGAGCCCCCTGTGTGCAGGCCGAGCGTAGGGAAACGCACTGCCCTCTCCTTCGGAGCAGCTTAGTTTCCTCCGCACGCGCACACGTTCGCGAACACCGTTCTGGCACATCCCACGTGGCGCGGAGGTCTTACACGGTGCCCTAATCGGATCTGCCCTCAGAGGAGCCCTCGTCTTCGCGTTCCATCCAGGACCTCATGACTGAAGTCACCGGGCCTCCTAGAGGACGGCGGCTTGGGTTCTTACTGCACATCAAGTCCTGTTCCTTCTGCGGCACTGCAGGCAGCCCCAGGCCCAGAGGAGCAGCTACGGCGTTCCTTGGTTGAGACAGTTCGCCGGATGCGGGACTCCCTACTTCGATAAGTTAATTCAGGGAAGGAAACGCAGGGTAGCCGGTGTCTGTTGGGACTCGTTAGAAGCCACAGGGATGTACGCTGAGTGTGCCCATGAAAACGGGGGCCTGCTGGAACTAGCCCTGCTTTCCCATTTTGAGGGCGGCATTCATGCCTGCCTTGAAGCTACCTGACATTCCCGGCTCCCAACAGGCCAGTGAGCCCTGGAAGAATGCTTCGGGGAAAATTATAAGTTTGCTCTCTCTAAACCAGGGGCTTCCGTGGTCGCAGCTCAGTCCGCATGACAGGCTCTAGAGCGAAAGGGAACCGCGACGTGAGAACTCGCCTCCAGGTTAGGCCTTGAGTAGCCATGCAGAAAGGGAGGCATGCAGCTGTTTCCACGAGTTCTCAGTCGCTTATGTCCTTTAGTTTAAAGGAAGTACGCGTCCGGGGACTCCTAGGCCCCACGGGTGTGCATCGTTTTCCCTCCGAGGTCACTGAGTGCCTCCAGACACCTGTGGGCCGGCGGAGCAACGTCGAGGTCCATTGCTTGATCCCCCGGAGGACCTCTGTGCCTGCCGAGTGCTGGGCAGCAACACACTGCGCGTTCCTTGAGGAGCGCTACATCTCCAGAGCCCTCGAACGCCCTCGGGACAACATGGCTGGTGAGTGCGAAGTACCCAGGAAGACACAGTCATGGCCCTTGTGTGAGCTGCCATGAGAGAACACTGTGCTTGGAACACTGCGAGGCCCACCCTCGTACCTGAAGTCACTCTGCTCGTGGAGAAAGTCAGCATCTTAGCACGCTGTGTCGCTACCGGCACACCCAACATGAACCCATGCCTGGAAGGAAGGCCCTGATTTGCCGTGCAGAAGCGGAGGCGTGCTGCAGCTTCCAGGAGGCGGTGGCCTCTGCTCTCCATGCCTTTAACGGCAGCACAGCTTTCTGGACACCTGGGAGGCTAGCCGGGGCACCCTGCTCCCAGCAGGAACACTGAGTACCCCCAGGTGCACCTGGGTCTGCTAAGCAACATCCAGGCCCGTAGCCCTTCAGAGACCCCTGTGTGCAGGCCGAGCGTAGGGAAACGCACTGCCCTCTCCTTCGGAGCAGCTTAGTTTCCTCCGCACGCGCACACGTTCGCGAACACCGTTCTGGCACGTCCCACGTGGCGCGGAGGTCTTATGGGTTGCCCTAATCGGAGCTGCCCTCAGAGGAGCCCTCGTCTTCGCGTTTCATTCATGACCTAATGACTGAAGTCACCGTGCCTCCTAGAGGACGGCGGCTTGGGTTCTTACTGCACTTTAAGTACTGTTCCTTCTTCGGCACTGCAGGCAGCCCCAGGCAAAGAGGAGCAGCTACAGCGTTCCTCGGTTGAGACAGTTCGCCGGATGCGGGACTCCCTACTTCGATAAGTTGATTCAGGGAAGGAAACGCAGGGTAACCGGTGTCTATTGGGACTCCTTAGAAGCCACAGTGATGTACGCTGAGTGTGCCCATGAAAATGGGGGCCTGCTGGAACTAGCCCTGCTTTCCCATTTTGAGGGCGGCATTCATGCCTGCCTTGAAGCTACCTGACATTCCCGGCTCCCGACTGGCCAGTGAGCCCTGGAAGAATGCTTCGTGTCAAATTATGAGTTTGCTCTCTCTAAACCAGGGGCTTCCGTGGTTGCAGCTCGGTCTGCATGACAGGCACTAGAGCGAAAGGGAACCTCGAAGTGAGAACTCGCCTCCAGGTTAGGCCCTGAGTAGCCGTGCAGAAAGGGAGGTATGCAGCTGTTTCACGAGTTCTCAGTCGCTTATGTCCTTTATTTTAAAGGAAGTACGCGTCCGGGGACTCCTAGGCCCCAAGGGTGTGCATCGTTTTCCCTCCGAGGTCACTGAGTGCCTCCAGACACCTGTGGGCCGGCGGAGCAACATCGAGGTCCATTGGTTGATCCCCCGGAGGACCTCTCTGCCTGCCGAGTGCTGGGCAACAACACACTGCGCGTTCCTTGTGGAGCGCTACATATCCAGAGCCCTCGAAAGCCCTCGGGACAACATGGCTGGTGAGTGCGAAGTACCCAGGAAGACTCTGACATGGCCCTTGTGTGAGTTGCCCTGAGAGAACACTGTGCTTGGAACACTGCGAGGCCCGCCCTCGTACCTGAAGTCACTCTGCTCGAGGAGAAAGTCAGCATCTTAGCACGCTGTGTTGCTACCGGCACACCCAGCATGAACCCATGCCTGGAAGGAAGGCCCTGATTTGCCGTGCAGAAGCGGAGGCGTGCTGCAGCTTCCAGGAGGCGGTGGCCTCTGCTCTGCATGCCTTTAACGGCAGCACAGCTTTCTGGACACCTGGGAGGCTAGCCGGGGCACCCTGCTCCCAGCAGGAACACTGAGTACCCCCAGGTGCACCTGGGTCTGCTAAGCAACATCCAGGCCCGTAGCCCTTCAGAGCCCCCTGTGTGCAGGCCGAGCGTAGGGAAACGCACTGCCCTCTCCTTCGGAGCAGCTTAGTTTCCTCCGCACGCGCACACGTTCGCGAACACCGTTCTGGCACGTCCCACGTGGCGCGGAGGTCTTACGCGGTGCCCTAATTGGAGCTGCCCTCAGAGGAGCCCTCGTCTTCGCGTTCCATCCAGGACCTCATGACTGAAGTCACCGGGCCTCCTAGAGGACGGCGGCTTGGGTTCTTACTGCACATCAAGTCCTGTTCCTTCTGCGGCACTGCAGGCAGCCCCAGGCCCAGAGGAGCAGCTACGGCGTTCCTCGGTTGAGACAGTTCGCCGGATGCGGGACTCCCTACTTCGATAAGTTAATTCAGGGAAGGAAACGCAGGGTAACCGGTGTCTCTTGGGACTCGTTAGAAGCCACAGGGATGTATGCTGAGTGTGCCCATGAAAATGGGGGCCTGCTGGAACTAGCCCTGCTTTCCCATTTTGAGGGCGGCATTCATGCCTGCCTTGAAGCTACCTGATATTCCCGGCTCCCGACAGGCCAGTGAGCCCTGGAAGAATGCTTCGTGTAAAATTATGAGTTTGCTCTCTCTAAACCAGGGGCTTCCGTGGCCGCAGCTCAGTCTGCATGACAGGCTCTAGAGCGAAAGGGAACCTTGAAGTGAGAACTCGCCTCCAGGTTAGGCCCTGAGTAGATGTGCAGAAAGGGAGGCATGCAGCTGTTTCACGAGTTCTCAGTCGCTTATGTCCTTTATTTTAAAGGAAGTACGCGTCCGGGGACTCCTAGGCCCCACAGGTGTGCATCGTTTTCCCTCCGAGGTCACTGAGTGACTCCAGACACCTGTGGGCAGGCGGAGCAATGTCGAGGTCCATTGGTTGATCCCCCGGAGGACCTCTGTGCCTGCCGAGTGCTGGGCAGCAACACACTGCGCGTTCCTTGAGGAGCGCTACATCTCCAGAGCCCTCGAACGCCCTCGGGACAACATGGCTGGTGAGTAAGAAGTACCCAGGAAGACTCAGTCATGGCCCTTCTGTGAGCTGCCATGAGAGAAAACTGTGCTTGGAACACTGCGAGGCCCGCCCTGGTACCTGAACTCACTCTGCTCGAGGAGAAAGTCAGCATCTTAGCACGCTGTGTCGCTACCGGCACACCCAGCATGAACCCATGCCTGGAAGTAAGGCCCTGATTCGCCGTGCAGAAGCGGAGGCATGCTGCAGCTTCCAGGAGGTGGTGGCCTCTGCTCTGCATGCCTTTAACGGCAGCACAGCTTTCTGGACACCTGGGAGGCTAGCCGGGGCACCCTGCTCTCAGCAGGAACACTGAGTACCCCCAGGTGCACCTGGGTCTGCTAAGCAACATCCAGGCCCGTAGCCCTTCAGAGCCCCCTGTGTGCAGGCCGAGCATAGGGAAACGCACTGCCCTCTCCTTCGGAGCAGCTTAGTTTCCTCCGCACTCGCACACGTTCGCGAACACCGTTCCGGCACGTCCCACGTGGCGCGGAGGTCTTACGCGGTGCCCTAATCGGAGCTGCCCTCAGAGGAGCCCTCGTCTTCGCGTTCCATCCAGGACCTCCTGACTGAAGTCACCGGGCCCCCTAGAGTACGGCGGCTTGGGTTCTTACTGCACTTCAAGTCCTGTTCCTTCTGCGGCACTGCAGGCAGCCCCAGGCCCAGAGGAGCAGCTACGGCGTTCCTCGGTTGAGACAGTTCGCCGGATGCGGGACTCCCTACTTCGATAAGTTAATTCAGGGAAGGAAACGCAGGGTAACCGGTGTCTCTTGGGACTCGTTAGAAGCCACAGGGATGTACGCTGAGTGTGCCCATGAAAACGGGGGCCTGCTGGAACTAGCCCTGCTTTCCCATTTTGAGGGCGGCATTCATGCCTGCCTTGAAGCTACCTGATATTCCCGGCTCCCGACAGGCCAGTGAGCCCTGGAAGAATGCTTCGGGGAAAATTATGAGTTTGCTCTCTCTAAACCAGGGGCTTCCGTGGTCGCAGCTCGGTCCGCATGACAGGCTCTATAGCGAAAGGGAACCTCGACGTGAGAACTCGCCTCCAGGTTAGGCCCTGAGTAGCCATGCAGAAAGGGAGGCATGCAGCTGTTTCCACGAGTTCTCAGTCACTTATGTCCTTTAGTTTAAAGGAAGTACGCGTCCGGGGACTCCTAGGCCCCACGGGTGTGCATCGTTTTCCCTCCGAGGTCACTGAGTGCCTCCAGACACCTGTGGGCCGGCGGAGCAACGTCGAGGTCCATTGGTTGATCCCCCGGAGGACCTCTGTGCCTGCCGAGTGCTGGGCAGCAACACACTGCGCGTTCCTTGAGGAGCGCGACATCTCCAGAGCCCTCGAACGCCCTCGGGACAACATGGCTGGTGAGTGCGAAATACCCAGGAAGACTCAGTCATGGCCCTTGTGTGAGCTGCCATGAGAGAACACTGTGCTTGGAACACTGTGAGGCCCACCCTCGTACCTGAAGTCACTCTGCTCGAGGAGAAAGTCAGCATCTTAGCACGCTGTGTCGCTACCGGCACACCCAACATGAACCCATGCCTGGAAGGAAGGCCCTGATTTGCCGTGCAGAAGTGGAGGCGTGCTGCAGCTTCCAGGAGGCGGTGGCCTCTGCTCTGCATGCCTTTAACGGCAGCACAGCTTTCTGGACACCTGGGAGGCTAGCCGGGGCACCCTGCTCCCAGCAGGAACACTGAGTACCCCCAGGTGCACCTGGGTCTGCTAAGCAACATCCAGGCCCGTAGCCCTTCAGAGCCCCCTGTGTGCAGGCCGAGCGTAGGGAAACGCACTGCCCTCTCCTTCGGAGCAGCTTAGTTTCCTCCGCACGCGCACACGTTCGCGAACACCGTTTTGGCACGTCCCACGTGGCCCGGTGGTCTTACGCGGTGCCCTAATCGGACCTGCCCTCAGAGGAGCCCTCGTCTTCGCGTTTCATTCAGGACATCATGACTGAAGTCACCGTGCCTCCTAGAGGACGGCGGCTTGGATTCTTACTGCACTTCAAGTGCTGTTCCTTCTGCGGCACTGCAGGCAGCCCCAGGCCCAGAGGAGCAGCTACAGCGTTCCTCGGTTGAGACAGTTCGCCGGATGCGGGACTCCCTACTTCGATAAGTTAATTCAGGGAAGGAAACGCAGGGTAACCGTTGTCTCTTGGGACTCGT
The DNA here is from genome assembly GCF_039906515.1 of Pseudorca crassidens. NCBI lineage: Eukaryota > Metazoa > Chordata > Mammalia > Artiodactyla > Delphinidae > Pseudorca > Pseudorca crassidens. The sequence continues at coordinate 90,087,151 of NC_090308.1, read as the reverse complement.
TAGAAGCCACAGGGATGTACGCTGAGTGTGCCCATGAAAACGGGGGCCTGCTGGAACTAGCCCTGCTTTCCCATTTTGAGGGCGGCATTCATGCCTGCCTTGAAGCTACCTGACATTCCCGGCTCCCGACAGGCCAGTGAGCCCTGGAAGAATGCTTCGGGGAAAATTATGAGTTTGCTCTCTCTAAACCAGGGGCTTCCATGGTCGCAGCTCGGTCCGCATGACAGGCTCTAGAGCGAAAGGGAACCGCGACGTGAGAACTCGCCTCCAGGTTAGGCCTTGAGTAGCCATGCAGAAAGGGAGGCATGCAGCTGTTTCCACGAGTTCTCAGTCGCTTATGTCCTTTAGTTTAAAGGAAGTATACGTCCGGGGACTCCTAGGCCCCACGGGTGTGCATCGTTTTCCCTCCGAGGTCACTGAGTGCCTCCAGACACCTGTGGGCCGGCGGAGCAACGTCGAGGTCCATTGGTTGATCCCCCGGAGGACCTCTGTGCCTGCCGAGTGCTGGGCAGCAACACACTGCGCGTTCCTTGAGGAGCGCTACATCTCCAGAGCCCTCGAACGCCCTTGGGACAACATGGCTGGTGAGTGTGAAGTACCCAGGAAGACTCAGTCATGGCCCTTGTGTGAGCTGCCATGAGAGAACACTGTGCTTGGAACACTGCGAGGCCCACCCTCGTACCTGAAATCACTCTGCTCGTGGAGAAAGTCAGCATCTTAGCATGCTGTGTCGCTACCGGCACACCCAACATGAACCCATGCCTGGAAGGAAGGCCCTGATTTGCCGTGCAGAAGCGGAGGCGTGCTGCAGCTTCCAGGAGGCAGTGGCCTCTGCTCTGCATGCCTTTAACGGTAGCACAGCATTCTGGACACCTGCGAGGATAGCCGGGGCACCCTGCTCCCAGCAGGAACACTGAGTACCCCCAGGTGCACCTGGGTCTGCTAAGCAACATCCAGGCCCGTAGCCCTTCAGAGCCCCCTGTGTGCAGGCCGAGCGTAGGGAAACGCACTGCCCTCTCCTTCGGAGCAGCTTAGTTTCCTGCGCACGTGCACACATTCGCGAACACCGTTCTGGCACGTCCCACGTGGCGCGGAGGTCTTACGGGGTGCCCTAATCGGAGCTGCCCTCAGAGGAGCCCTCGTCTTCGCGTTTCATTCATGACTTCATGACTGAAGTCACCGGGCCTCCTAGAGGACGGCGGCTTGGGTTCTTACTGCACTTTAAGTACTGTTCCTTCTGCGGCACTGCAGGCAGCCCCAGGCCCAGAGGAGCAGCTACAGCGTTCCTCGGTTGAGACAGTTCGTCGGATGCGGGACTCCCTACTTCGATAAGTTGATTCAGGGAAGGAAACGCAGGGTAACCGGTGTCTATTGGGACTCGTTAGAAGCCACAGGGATGTACGCTGAGTGTGCCCATGAAAATGGGGGCCTGCTGCAACTAGCCCTGCTATCCCATTTTGCGGGCGGCATTCATGCCTGCCTTGAAGCTACCTGACATTCCCGGCTCCTGACAGGCCAGTGAGCCCTGGAAGAATGCTTCGGGGAAAATTATGAGTTTGCTCTCTCTAAACCAGGGGCTTCCATGGCCGCAGCTCGGTCCGCATGACAGGCTCTAGAGCGAAAGGGAACCTCGAAGTGAGAACTCGCCTCCAGGTTAGGCCCTGAGTAGCCGTGCAGAAAGGGAGGTATGCAGCTGTTTCACGAGTTCTCAGTCGCTTATGTCCTTTATTTTAAAGGAAGTACGCGTCCGGGGACTCCTAGGCCCCACGGGTGTGCATCGTTTTCCCTCCGAGGTCACTGAGTGCCTCCAGACACCTGTGGGCCAGCGGAGCAACGTCGAGGTCCATTGGTTGATCCCCCGGAAGACCTCTGTGCCTGCCGAGTGCTGGGCAACAACACACTGCGCGTTCCTTGAGGAGCGCGACATATCCAGAGCCCTCGAACGCCCTCGGGACAACATGGCTGGTGAGTGCGAAGTACCCAGGAAGACTCTGTCATGGCCCTTGTGTGAGTTGCCATGAGAGAACACTGTGCTTGGAACACTGCGAGGCCCGACCTCGTACCTGAAGTCACTCTGCTCGAGGAGAAAGTCAGCATCTTAGCACGCTGTGTCGCTACCGGCACACCCAGCATGAACCCATGCCTGGAAGTAAGGCCCTGATTCGCCGTGCAGAAGCGGAGGCATGCTGCAGCTTCCAGGAGGTGGTGGCCTCTGCTCTGCATGCCTTTAACGGCAGCACAGCTTTCTGGACACCTGGGAGGCTAGCCGGGGCACCCTGCTCCCAGCAGGAACACTGAGTACCCACAGGTGCACCTGGGTCTGCTAAGCAACATCCAGGCCCGTAGCCCTTCAGAGCACCCTGTGTGCAGGCCGAGCGTAGGGAAACGCACTGCCCTCTCCTTCGGAGCAGCTTAGTTTCCTCCGCACGCGCACACGTTCGCGAACACCGTTCTGGCACGTCCCACGTGGCCCGGTGGTCTTACACGGTGCCCTAATCGGACCTGCCCTCAGAGGAACCCTCGTCTTCGCGTTTCATTCAGGACAACATGACTGAAGTCACTGGGCCTCCTAGAGGACGGCGGCTTGGGTTCTTACTGCACTTTAAGTACTGTTCCTTCTGCGGCACTGCAGGCAGCCCCAGGCCCAGAGGAGCAGCTACAGCGTTCCTCGGTTGAGACAGTTCGCCGGATGCGGGACTCCCTACTTCGATAAGTTGATTCAGGGAAGGAAACGCAGGGTAACCGGTGTCTATTGGGACTCGTTAGAAGCCACAGGGATGTATGCTGAGTGTGCCCCTGAAAATGGGGGCCTGCTGGAACTAGCCCTGCTTTCCCATTTTGAGGGCGGCATTCATGCCTGCCTTGAAGCTACCTGACATTCCCGGCTCCCGACAGGCCAGTGAGCCCTGGAAGAATGCTTCGGGGAAAATTATGAGTTTGCTCTCTCTAAACCAGGGGCTTCCGTGGCTGCAGCTCGGTCCGCATGACAGGCTCTAGAGCGAAAGGGAACCGCGACGTGAGAACTCGCCTCCAGGTTAGGCCTTGAGTAGCCATGCAGAAAGGGAGGCATGCAGCTGTTTCCACGAGTTCTCAGTCGCTTATGTCCTTTAGTTTAAAGGAAGTACGCGTCCGGGGACTCCTAGGCCCCACGGGTGTGCATCGTTTTCCCTCCGAGGTCACTGAGTGCCTCCAGACACCTGTGGGCCGGTGGAGCAACGTCGAGGTCCATTGGTTGATCCCCCGGAGGACCTCTGTGCCTGCCGAGTGCTGGGCAGCAACACACTGCGCGTTCCTTGAGGAGCGCTACATCTCCAGAGCCCTCGAACGCCCTCGGGACAACATGGCTGGTGAGTGCGAAGTACCCAGGAAGACTCAGTCATGGCCCTTGTGTGAGCTGCCATGAGAGAACACTGTGCTTAGAACACTGCGAGGCCCACCCTCGTACCTGAAGTCACTCTGCTCGTGGAGAAAGTCAGCATCTTAGCACGCTGTGTCGCTACCGGCACACCCAACATGAACCCATGCCTGGAAGGAAGGACCTGATTTGCCGTGCAGAAGCGGAGGCGTGCTGCAGCTTCCAGGAGGCGGTGGCCTCTGCTCTGCATGCCTTTAACGGTAGCACAGCTTTCTGGACACCTGCGAGGCTAGCCGGGGCACCCTGCTCCCAGCAGGAACACTGAGTACCCCCAGGTGCACCTGGGTCTGCTAAGCAACATCCAGGCCCGTAGCCCTTCAGAGCCCCCTGTGTGCAGGCCGAGCGTAGGGAAACGCACTGCCCTCTCCTTCGGAGCAGCTTAGTTTCCTGCGCACGTGCACACATTCGCGAACACCGTTCTGGCACGTCCCACGTGGCGCGGAGGTCTTACGGTGTGCCCTAATCGGAGCTGCCCTCAGAGGAGCCCTCGTCTTCGCGTTTCATTCATGACCTCATGACTGAAGTCACCGGGCCTCCTAGAGGACGGCAGCTTGGGTTCTTACTGCACTTTAAGTACTGTTCCTTCTGCGGCACTGCAGGCAGCCCCAGGCCCAGAGGAGCAGCTACGGCGTTCCTCGGTTGAGACAGTTCGCCGGATGCGGGACTCCCTACTTCGATAAGTTAATTCAGGGAAGGAAACGCAGGGTAACCGGTGTCTCTTGGGACTCGTTAGAAGCCACAGGGATGTACGCTGAGTGTGCCCATGAAAACGGGGCCCTGCTGGAACTAGCCCTGCTTTCCCATTTTGAGGGCGGCATTCATGCCTGCCTTAAAGCTACCTGACATTCCCGGCTCCCGACAGGCCAGTGAGCCCTGGAAGAATGCTTCGGGGACAATTATGAGTTTGCTCTCTCTAAACCAGGGGCTTCCGTGGTCGCAGCTCGTTCCGCATGACAGGCTCTAGAGCGAAAGGGAACCGCGACGTGAGAACTCGCCTCCAGGTTAGGCCCTGAGTAGCCGTGCAGAAAGGGAGGTATGCACCTGTTTCACGAGTTCTCAGTCGCTTATGTCCTTTATTTTAAAGGAAGTACGCGTCCGGGGACTCCTAGGCCCCACGGGTGTGCATCGTTTTCCCTCCGAGGTCACTGAGTGCCTCCAGACACCTGTGGGCCGGCGGAGCAACGTCGAGGTCCATTGGTTGATCCCCCGGAGGACCTCTGTGCCTGCCAAGTGCTGGGCAACAACACACTGCGCGTTCCTTGAGGAGCGCTACATATCCAGAGCCCTCGAACGCCTTCGGGACAACATGGCTGGTGAGTGCGAAGTACCCAGGAAGACTCTATCATGGCCCTTGTGTGAGTTGCCATGAGAGAACACTGTGCTTGGAACACTGCGAGGCCCGACCTCGTACCTGAAGTCACTCTGCTCGAGGAGAAAGTCAGCATCTTAGCACGCTGTGTCGCTACCGGCACACCCAGCATGAACCCATGCCTGGAAGTAAGGCCCTGATTTGCCGTGCAGAAGCGGAGGCGTGCTGCAGCTTCCAGGAGGCGGTGGCCTCTGCTCTGCATGCCTTTAACGGCAGCACAGCTTTCTGGACACCTGGGAGGCTAGCCGGGGCACCCTGCTCCCAGCAGGAACACTGAGTACCCCCAGGTGCACCTGGGTCTGCTAAGCAACATCCAGGCCCGTAGCCCTTCAGAGCCCCCTGTGTGCAGGCCGAGCGTAGGGAAACGCACTGCCCTCTCCTTCGGAACAGCTTAGTTTCCTGCGCACGTGCACACATTCGCGAACACCGTTCTGGCACGTCCCACGTGGCGCGGAGGTCTTACGGGGTGCCCTAATCGGAGCTGCCCTCAGAGGAACCCTCGTCTTCGCGTTTCATTCATGACCTCATGACTGAAGTCACCGGGCCTCCTAGAGGACGGCGGCTTGGGTTCTTACTGCACTTTAAATACTGTTCCTTCTGCGGCACTGCAGGCAGCCCCAGGCCCAGAGGAGCAGCTACGGCGTTCCTCGGTTGAGACAGTTCGCCGGATGCGGGACTCCCTACTTCGATAAGTTAATTCAGGGAAGGAAACGCAGGGTAACCCGTGTCTCTTGGGACTCGTTAGAAGCCACAGGGATGTACGCTGAGTGTGCCCATGAAAACGGGGCCCTGCTGGAACTAGCCCTGCTTTCCCATTTTGAGGGCGGCATTCATGCCTGCCTTGAAGCTACCTGACATTCCCGGCTCCCGACAGGCCAGTGAGCCCTGGAAGAATGCTTCGGGGAAAATTATGAGTTTGCTCTCTCTAAACCAGGGGCTTCCATGGTCGCAGCTCGGTCCGCATGACAGGCTCTAGAGCGAAAGGGAACCGCGACGTGAGAACTCGCCTCCAGGTTAGGCCTTGAGTAGCCATGCAGAAAGGGAGGCATGCAGCTGTTTCCACGAGTTCTCAGTCGCTTATGTCCTTTAGTTTAAAGGAAGTATACGTCCGGGGACTCCTAGGCCCCACGGGTGTGCATCGTTTTCCCTCCGAGGTCACTGAGTGCCTCCAGACACCTGTGGGCCGGCGGAGCAACGTCGAGGTCCATTGGTTGATCCCCCGGAGGACCTCTGTGCCTGCCGAGTGCTGGGCAGCAACACACTGCGCGTTCCTTGAGGAGCGCTACATCTCCAGAGCCCTCGAACGCCCTTGGGACAACATGGCTGGTGAGTGCGAAGTACCCAGGAAGACTCAGTCATGGCCCTTGTGTGAGCTGCCATGAGAGAACACTGTGCTTGGAACACTGCGAGGCCCACCCTCGTACCTGAAATCACTCTGCTCGTGGAGAAAGTCAGCATCTTAGCACGCTGTGTCGCTACCGGCACACCCAACATGAACCCATGCCTGCAAGGAAGGCCCTGATTTGCCGTGCAGAAGCGGAGGCGTGCTGCAGCTTCCAGGAGGCAGTGGCCTCTGCTCTGCATGCCTTTAACGGTAGCACAGCTTTCTGGACACCTGCGAGGCTAGCCGGGGCACCCTGCTCCCAGCAGGAACACTGAGTACCCCCAGGTGCACCTGGGTCTGCTAAGCAACATCCAGGCCCGTAGCCCTTCAGAGCCCCCTGTGTGCAGGCCGAGCGTAGGGAAACGCACTGCCCTCTCCTTCGGAGCAGCTTAGTTTCCTGCGCACGTGCACACATTCGCGAACACCGTTCTGGCACGTCCCACGTGGCGCGGAGGTCTTACGGGGTGCCCTAATCGGAGCTGCCCTCAGAGGAGCCCTCGTCTTCGCGTTTCATTCATGACCTCATGACTGAAGTCACCGTGCCTCCTAGAGGACGGCGGCTTGGGTTCTTACTGCACTTTAAGTACTGTTCCTTCTGCGGCACTGCAGGCAGCCCCAGGCCCAGAGGAGCAGCTACAGCGTTCCTCGGTTGAGACAGTTCGTCGGATGCGGGACTCCCTACTTCGATAAGTTGATTCAAGGAAGGAAACGCAGGGTAACCGGTGTCTATTGGGACTCGTTAGAAGCCACAGGGATGTACGCTGAGTGTGCCCATGAAAATGGGGGCCTGCTGCAACTAGCCCTGCTATCCCATTTTGCGGGCGGCATTCATGCCTGCCTTGAAGCTACCTGACATTCCCGGCTCCTGACAGGCCAGTGAGCCCTGGAAGAATGCTTCGGGGAAAATTATGCGTTTGCTCTCTCTAAACCAGGGGCTTCCATGGCCGCAGCTCGGTCCGCATGACAGGCTCTAGAGCGAAAGGGAACCTCGAAGTGAGAACTCGCCTCCAGGTTAGGCCCTGAGTAGCCGTGCAGAAAGGGAGGTATGCAGCTGTTTCACGAGTTCTCAGTCGCTTATGTCCTTTATTTTAAAGGAAGTACGCGTCCGGGGACTCCTAGGCCCCACGGGTGTGCATCGTTTTCCCTCCGAGGTCACTGAGTGCCTCCAGACACCTGTGGGCCAGCGGAGCAACGTCGAGGTCCATTGGTTGATCCCCCGGAAGACCTCTGTGCCTGCCGAGTGCTGGGCAACAACACACTGCGCGTTCCTTGAGGAGCGCTACATATCCAGAGCCCTCGAACGCCCTCGGGACAACATGGCTGGTGAGTGCGAAGTACCCAGGGAGACTCTGTCATGGCCCTTGTGTGAGTTGCCATGAGAGAACACTGTGCTTGGAACACTGCGAGGCCCGACCTCGTACCTGAAGTCACTCTGCTCGAGGAGAAAGTCAGCATCTTAGCACGCTGTGTCGCTACCGGCACACCCAGCATGAACCCATGCCTGGAAGTAAGGCCCTGATTCGCCGTGCAGAAGCGGAGGCATGCTGCAGCTTCCAGGAGGTGGTGGCCTCTGCTCTGCATGCCTTTAACGGCAGCACAGCTTTCTGGACACCTGGGAGGCTAGCCGGGGCACCCTGCTCCCAGCAGGAACACTGAGTACCCACAGGTGCACCTGGGTCTGCTAAGCAACATCCAGGCCCGTAGCCCTTCAGAGCACCCTGTGTGCAGGCCGAGCGTAGGGAAACGCACTGCCCTCTCCTTCGGAGCAGCTTAGTTTCCTCCGCACGCGCACACGTTCGCGAACACCGTTCTGGCACGTCCCACGTGGCCCGGTGGTCTTACACGGTGCCCTAATCGGACCTGCCCTCAGAGGAACCCTCGTCTTCGCGTTTCATTCAGGACAACATGACTGAAGTCACTGGGCCTCCTAGAGGACGGCGGCTTGGGTTCTTACTGCACTTTAAGTACTGTTCCTTCTGCGGCACTGCAGGCAGCCCCAGGCCCAGAGGAGCAGCTACGGCGTTCCTCGGTTGAGACAGTTCGCCGGATGCGGGACTCCCTACTTCGATAAGTTAATTCAGGGAAGGAAACGCAGGGTAACCGGTGTCTCTTGGGACTCGTTAGAAGCCACAGGGATGTACGCTGAGTGTGCCCATGAAAACGGGGCCCTGCTGGAACTAGCCCTGCTTTCCCATTTTGAGGGCGGCATTCATGCCTGCCTTAAAGCTACCTGACATTCCCGGCTCCCGACAGGCCAGTGAGCCCTGGAAGAATGCTTCGGGGAAAATTATGAGTTTGCTCTCTCTAAACCAGGGGCTTCCGTGGTCGCAGCTCGTTCCGCATGACAGGCTCTAGAGCGAAAGGGAACCGCGACGTGAGAACTCGCCTCCAGGTTAGGCCCTGAGTAGCCATGCAGAAAGGGAGGCATGCAGCTGTTTCCACGAGTTCTCAGTCGCTTATGTCCTTTAGTTTAAAGGAAGTACGCGTCCGGGGACTCCTAGGCCCCACGGGTGTGCATCGTTTTCCCTCCGAGGTCACTGAGTGCCTCCAGACACCTGTGGGCCGGCGGAGCAATGTCGAGGTCCATTGGTTGATCCCCCGGAGGACCTCTGTGCCTGCCGAGTGCTGGGGAAAAACACACTGCGCGTTCCTTGAGGAGCGCTACATATCCAGAGCCCTCGAACGCCTTCGGGACAACATGGCTGGTGAGTGCGAAGTACCCAGGAAGACTCTGTCATGGCCCTTGTGTGAGGTGCCATGAGAGAACACTGTGCTTGGAACACTGCGAGGCCCGACCTCGTACCTGAAGTCACTCTGCTCGAGGAGAAAGTCAGCATCTTAGCACGCTGTGTTGCTACCGGCACACCCAGCATGAACCCATGCCTGGAAGTAAGGCCCTGATTTGCCGTGCAGAAGCGGAGGCGTGCTGCAGCTTCCAGGAGGCGGTGGCCTCTGCTCTGCATGCCTTTAACGGCAGCACAGTTTTCTGGACACCTGGGAGGCTAGCCGGGGCACCCTGCTCCCAGCAGGAACACTGAGTACCCCCAGGTGCACCTGGGTCTGCTAAGCAACATCCAGGCCCGTAGCCCTTCAGAGCCCCCTGTGTGCAGGCCGAGCGTAGGGAAACGCACTGCCCTCTCCTTCGGAGCAGCTTAGTTTCCTCCGCAAGCGCACACGTTCGCGAACACCGTTCTGGCACGTCCCACGGGGCGCGGAGGTCTTAGGCGGTGCCCTAATCGGAGCTGCCCTCAGAGGAGCCCTCGTCTTCGCGTTCCATCCAGGACCTCATGACTGAAGTCACCGGGCCTCCTAGAGGACAGCGGCTTGGGTTCTAACTGCACATCAAGTCCTGTTCCTTCTGCGGCACTGCAGGCAGCCCCAGGCCCAGAGGAGCAGCTACGGCGTTCCTCGGTTGAGACAGTTCGCCGGATGCGGGACTCCCTACTTCGATAAGTTAATTCAGGGAAGGAAACGCAGGGTAACCGTTGTCTCTTGGGACTCGTTAGAAGCCACAGGGATGTACGCTGAGTGTGCCCATGAAAATGGGGGCCTGCTGGAACTAGCCCTGCTTTCCCATTTTGAGGGCGGCATTCATGCCTGCCTTGAAGCTACCTGACATTCCCGGCTCCCGACAGGCCAGTGAGCCCTGGAAGAATGCTTCGGGGAAAATTATGAGTTTGCTCTCTCTAAACCAGGGGCTTCCGTGGTCGCAGCTCGGTCCGCATGACAGGCTCTAGAGCGAAAGGGAACCGCGACGTGAGAACTCGCCTCCAGGTTAGGCCTTGAGTAGCCATGCAGAAAGGGAGGCATGCAGCTGTTTCCACGAGTTCTCAGTCGCTTATGTCCTTTAGTTTAAAGGAAGTACGCGTCCGGGGACTCCTAGGCCCCACGGGTGTGCATCGTTTTCCCTCCGAGGTCACTGAGTGCCTCCAGACACCTGTGGGCCGGTGGAGCAACGTCGAGGTCCATTGCTTGATCCCCCGGAGGACCTCTGTGCCTGCCGAGTGCTGGGCAGCAACACACTGCGCGTTCCTTGAGGAGCGCTACATCTCCAGAGCCCTCGAACGCCCTCGGGACAACATGGCTGGTGAGTGCGAAGTACCCAGGAAGACTCAGTCATGGCCCTTGTGTGAGCTGCCATGAGAGAACACTGTGCTTGGAACACTGCGAGGCCCACCCTCGTACCTGAAGTCACTCTGCTCGTGGAGAAAGTCAGCATCTTAGCACGCTGTGTCGCTACCGGCACACCCAACATGAACCCATGCCTGGAAGGAAGGACCTGATTTGCCGTGCAGAAGCGGAGGCGTGCTGCAGCTTCCAGGAGGCGGTGGCCTCTGCTCTGCATGCCTTTAACGGTAGCACAGCTTTCTGGACACCTGCGAGGCTAGCCGGGGCACCCTGCTCCCAGCAGGAACACTGAGTACCCCCAGGTGCACCTGGGTCTGTTAAGCAACATCCAGGCCCGTAGCCCTTCAGAGCCCCCTGTGTGCAGGCCGAGCGTAGGGAAACGCACTGCCCTCTCCTTCGGAGCAGCTTAGTTTCCTGCGCACGTGCACACATTCGCGAACACCGTTCTGGCACGTCCCACGTGGCGCGGAGGTCTTACGGGGTGCCCTAATCGGAGCTGCCCTCAGAGGAGCCCTCGTCTTCGCGTTTCGTTCATGACCTCATGACTGAAGTCACCGGGCCTCCTAGAGGACGGCGGCTTGGGTTCTTACTGCACTTTAAGTACTGTTCCTTCTGCGGCACTGCAGGCAGCCCCAGGCCAAGAGGAGCAGCTACAGCGTTCCTCGGTTGAGACAGTTCGCCGGATGCGGGACTCCCTACTTCGATAAGTTAATTCAGGGAAGGAAACGCAGGGTAACCGGTGTCTCTTGGGACTCGTTAGAAGCCACAGGGATGTACGCTGAGTGTGCCCATGAAAACGGGGCCCTGCTGGAACTAGCCCTGCTTTCCCATTTTGCGGGCGGCATTCATGCCTGCCTTGAAGCTACCTGACATTCCCGGCTCCCGACAGGCCAGTGAGCCCTGGAAGAATGCTTCGGGGAAAATTATGAGTTTGCTCTCTCTAAACCAGGGGCTTCCATGGCCGCAGCTCGGTCCGCATGACAGGCTCTAGAGCGAAAGGGAACCTCGAAGTGAGAACTCGCCTCCAGGTTAGGCCCTGAGTAGCCGTGCAGAAAGGGAGGTATGCAGCTGTTTCACGAGTTCTCAGTCGCTTATGTCCTTTATTTTAAAGGAAGTACGCGTCCGGGGACTCCTAGGCCCCACGGGTGTGCATCGTTTACCCTCCGAGGTCACTGAGTGCCTCCAGACACCTGTGGGCCGGCGGAGCAACGTCGAGGTCCATTGGTTGATCCCCCGGAGGACCTCTGTGCCTGCCAAGTGCTGGGCAACAACACACTGCGCGTTCCTTGAGGAGCGCTACATATCCAGAGCCCTCGAACGCCTTCGGGACAACATGGCTGGTGAGTGCGAAGTACCCAGGAAGACTCTATCATGGCCCTTGTGTGAGTTGCCATGAGAGAACACTGTGCTTGGAACACTGCGAGGCCCGACCTCGTACCTGAAGTCACTCTGCTCGAGGAGAAAGTCAGCATCTTACCACGCTGTGTCGCTACCGGCACACCCAGCATGAACCCATGCCTGGAAGTAAGGCCCTGATTTGCCGTGCAGAAGCGGAGGCGTGCTGCAGCTTCCAGGAGGCGGTGGCCTCTGCTCTGCATGCCTTTAACGGCAGCACAGCTTTCTGGACACCTGGGAGGCTAGCCGGGGCACCCTGCTCCCAGCAGGAACACTGAGTACCCCCAGGTGCACCTGGGTCTGCTAAGCAACATCCAGGCCCGTAGCCCTTCAGAGCCCCCTGTGTGCAGGCCGAGCGTAGGGAAACGCACTGCCCTCTCCTTCGGAGCAGCTTAGTTTCCTCCGCACGCGCACACGTTCGCGAACACCGTTCTGGCACGTCCCACGGGGCGCGGAGGTCTTACGCGGTGCCCTAATCGGAGCTGCCCTCAGAGGAGCCCTCGTCTTCGCGTTCCATCCAGGACCTGCTGACTGAAGTCACCGGGCCCCCTAGAGGACGGCGGCTTGGATTCTTACTGCACTTCAAGTGCTGTTCCTTCTGCGGCACTGCAGGCAGCCCCAGGCCCAGAGGAGCAGCTACGGCGTTCCTCGGTTGAGACAGTTCGCCGGATGCGGGACTCCCTACTTCGATAAGGTAATTCAGGGAAGGAAACGCAGGGTAACCGTTGTCTCTTGGGACTCGTTAGAAGCCACAGGAATGTACGCTGAGTGTACCCATGAAAACGGGGGCCTGCTGGAACTAGCCCTGCTTTCCCATTTTGAGGGCGGCATTCATGCCTGCCTTGAAGCTACCTGACATTCCCGGCTCCCGACAGGCCAGTGAGCCCTGGAAGAATGCTTCGGGGAAAATTATGAGTTTGCTCTCTCTAAACCAGAGGCTTCCGTGGTCGCAGCTCGGTCCGCATGACAGGCTCTAGAGCGAAAGGGAACCGCGACGTGAGAACTCGCCTCCAGGTTAGGCCCTGAGTAGCCATGCAGAAAGGGAGGCATGCAGCTGTTTCCACGAGTTCTCAGTCGCTTATGTCCTTTAGTTTAAAGGAAGTACGCGTCCGGGGACTCCTAGGCCCCACGGGTGTGCATCGTTTTCCCTCCGAGGTCACTGAGTGCCTCCAGACACCTGTGGGCCGGCGGAGCAACGTCGAGGTCCATTGGTTGATCCCCCGGAGGACCTCTGTGCCTGCCGAGTGCTGGGCAGCAACACACTGCGCGTTCCTTGAGGAGCGCTACATCTCCAGAGCCCTCGAACGCCCTCGGGACAACATGGCTGGTGAGTGCGAAGTACCCAGGAAGACTCAGTCATGGCCCTTGTGTGAGCTGCCATGAGAGAACACTGTGCTTGGAACACTGCGAGGCCCACCCTCGTACCTGAAGTCACTCTGCTCGTGGAGAAAGTCAGCATCTTAGCACGCTGTGTCGCTACCGGCACACCCAGCATGAACCCATGCCTGGAAGTAAGGACCTGATTCGCCGTGCAGACGCGGAGGCATGCTGCAGCTTCCAGGAGGTGGTGGCCTCTGCTCTGCATGCCTTTAACGGCAGCACAGCTTTCTGGACACCTGGGAGGCTAGCCGGGGCACCCTGCTCTCAGCAGGAACACTGAGTACCCCCAGGTGCACCTGGGTCTGCTAAGCAACATCCAGGCCCGTAGCCCTTCAGAGCCCCCTGTGTGCAGGCCGAGCGTAGGGAAACGCACTGCCCTCTCCTTCGGAACAGCTTAGTTTCCTGCGCACGTGCACACATTCGCGAACACCGTTCTGGCACGTCCCACGTGGCGCGGAGGTCTTACGGGGTGCCCTAATCGGAGCTGCCCTCAGAGGAGCCCTCGTCTTCGTGTTTCATTCATGACCTCATGACTGAAGTCACCGGGCCTCCTAGAGGACGGCGGCTTGGGTTCTTACTGCACTTTAAGTACTGTTCCTTCTGCGGCACTGCAGGCAGCCCCAGGCCCAGAGGAGCAGCTACGGCGTTCCTCGGTTGAGACAGTTCGCCGGATGCGGGACTCCCTACTTCGATAAGTTAATTCAGGGAAGGAAACGCAGGGTAACCCGTGTCTCTTGGGACTCGTTAGAAGCCACAGGGATGTACGCTGAGTGTGCCCATGAAAACGGGGCCCTGCTGGAACTAGCCCTGCTTTCCCATTTTGCGGGCGGCATTCATGCCTGCCTTGAAGCTACCTGACATTCCCGGCTCCCGACAGGCCAGTGAGCCCTGGAAGAATGCTTCGGGGAAAATTATGAGTTTGCTCTCTCTAAACCAGGGGCTTCCATGGCCGCAGCTCGGTCCGCATGACAGGCTCTAGAGCGAAAGGGAACCTCGAAGTGAGAACTCGCCTCCAGGTTAGGTCCTGAGTAGCCGTGCAGAAAGGGAGGTATGCAGCTGTTTCACGAGTTCTCAGTCGCTTATGTCCTTTATTTTAAAGGAAGTACGCGTCCGGGGACTCCTAGGCCCCACGGGTGTGCATCGTTTTCCCTCCGAGGTCACTGAGTGCCTCCAGACACCTGTGGGCTGGCGGAGCAACGTCGAGGTCCATTGGTTGATCCCCCGGAGGACCTCTGTGCCTGCCGAGTGCTGGGCAACAACACACTGCGCGTTACTTGAGGAGCGCTACATATCCAGAGCCCTCGAACGCCTTCGGGACAACATGGCTGGTGAGTGCGAAGTACCCAGGAAGACTCTGTCATGGCCCTTGTGTGAGTTGCCATGAGAGAACACTGTGCTTGGAACACTGCGAGGCCCGACCTCGTACCTGAAGTCACTCTGCTCGAGGAGAAAGTCAGCATCTTAGCACGCTGTGTTGCTACCGGCACACCCAGCATGAACCCATGCCTGGAAGTAAGGCCCTGATTTGCCGTGCAGAAGCGGAGGCGTGCTGCAGCTTCCAGGAGGCGGTGGCCTCTGCTCTGCATGCCTTTAACGGCAGCACAGCTTTCTGGACACCTGGGAGGCTAGCCAGGGCACCCTGCTCCCAGCAGGAACACTGAGTACCCCCAGGTGCACCTGGGTCTGCTAAGCAACATCCAGGCCCGTAGCCCTTCAGAGACCCCTGTGTGCAGGCCGAGCGTAGGGAAACGCACTGCCCTCTCCTTCGGAGCAGCTTAGTTTCCTCCGCACGCGCACACGTTCGCGAACACCGTTCTGGCACGTCCCACGGGGCGCGGAGTTCTTAGGCGGTGCCCTAATCGGAGCTGCCCTCAGAGGAGCCCTCGTCTTCGCGTTCCATCCAGGACCTGCTGACTGAAGTCACCGGGCCCCCTAGAGGACGGCGGCTTGGGTTCTTACTGCACTTCAAGTGCTGTTCCTTCTGCGGCACTGCAGGCAGCCCCAGGCCCAGAGGAGCAGCTACGGCGTTCCTCGGTTGAGACAGTTCGCCGGATGCGGGACTCCCTACTTCGATAAGTTAATTCAGGGAAGGAAACGCAGGGTAACCGTTGTCTCTTGGGACTCGTTAGAAGCCACAGGGATGTACGCTGAGTGTGCCCATGAAAACGGGGGCCTGGTGGAACTAGCCCTGCTTTCCCATTTTGAGGGCGGCATTCATGCCTGCCTTGAAGCTACCTGACATTCCCGGCTCCCGACAGGCCAGTGAGCCCTGGAAGAATGCTTCGGGGAAAATTATGAGTTTGCTCTCTCTAAACCAGGGGCTTCCGTGGTCGCAGCTCGGTCCGCATGACAGGCTCTAGAGCGAAAGGGAACCGCGACGTGAGAACTCGCCTCCAGGTTAGGCCCTGAGTAGCCATGCAGAAAGGGAGGCATGCAGCTGTTTCCACGAGTTCTCAGTCGCTTATGTCCTTTAGTTTAAAGGAAGTACGCGTCCGGGGACTCCTAGGCCCCACGGGTGTGCATCGTTTTCCCTCCGAGGTCACTGAGTGCCTCCAGACACCTGTGGGCCGGCGGAGCAACGTCGAGGTCCATTGGTTGATCCCCTGGAGGACCTCTGTGCCTGCCGAGTGCTGGGCAACAACACACTGCGCGTTCCTTGAGGAGCGCTACATCTCCAGAGCCCTCGAACACCCTCGGGACAACATGGCTGGTGAGTGCGAAGTACCCAGGAAGACTCAGTCATGGCCTTTGTGTGAGCTGCCATGAGAGAACACTGTGCTTGGAACACTGCGAGGCCCACCCTCGTACCTGAAGTCACTCTGCTCGTGGAGAAAGTCAGCATCTTAGCACGCTGTGTCGCTACCGGCACACCCAACATGAACCCATGCCTGGAAGGAAGGACCTGATTTGCCGTGCAGAAGCGGAGGCGTGCTGCAGCTTCCAGGAGGCGGTGGCCTCTGCTCTGCATGCCTTTAACGGCAGCACAGCTTTCTGGACACCTGGGAGGCTAGCCGGGGCACCCTGCTCCCAGCAGGAACACTGAGTACCCCCAGGTGCACCTGGGTCTGCTAAGCAACATCCAGGCCCGTAGCCCTTCAGAGCCCCCTGTGTGCAGGCCGAGCGTAGGGAAACGCACTGCCCTCTCCTTCGGAGCAGCTTAGTTTCCTGCGCACGTGCACACATTCACGAACACCGTTCTGGCACGTCCCACGTGGCGCGGAGGTCTTACGGGGTGCCCTAATCGGAGCTGCCCTCAGAGGAGCCCTCGTCTTCGCGTTTCATTCATGACCTCATGACTGAAGTCACCGGGCCTCCTAGAGGACGGCGGCTTGGGTTCTTACTGCACATCAAGTCCTGTTCCTTCTGCGGCACTGCAGGCAACACCAGGCCCAGAGGAGCAGCTACAGCGTTCCTCGGTTGAGACAGTTCGCCGGATGCGGGACTCCCTACTTCGATAAGTTAATTCAGGGAAGGAAACGCAGGGTAACCGGTGTCTCTTGGGACTCGTTAGAAGCCACAGGGATGTATGCTGAGTGTGCCCCTGAAAATGGGGGCCTGCTGGAACTAGCCCTGCTTTCCCATTTTGAGGGCGGCATTCATGCCTGCCTTGAAGCTACCTGATATTCCCGGCTCCCGACAGGCCAGTGAGCCCTGGAAGAATGCTTCGTGTAAAATTATGAGTTTGCTCTCTCTAAACCAGGGGCTTCCGTGGCCGCAGCTCGGTCTGCATGACAGGCTCTAGAGCGAAAGGGAACCTCGAAGTGAGAACTCGCCTCCAGGTTAGGCCCTGAGTAGCCGTGCAGAAAGGGAGGTATGCAGCTGTTTCACGAGTTCTCAGTCGCTTATGTCCTTTATTTTAAAGGAAGTACGCGTCCGGGGACTCCTAGGCCCCACAGGTGTGCATCGTTTTCCCTCCGAGGTCACTGAGTGACTACAGACACCTGTGGGCCGGCGGAGCAATGTCGAGGTCCATTGGTTGATCCCCCGAAGGACCTCTGTGCCTGCCGAGTGCTGGGCAGCAACACACTGCGCGTTCCTTTAGGAGCGCTACATATCCAGAGCCCTCGAACGCCCTCGGGACAACATGGCTGGTGAGTGCGAAGTACCCAGGAAGACTCAGTCATGGCCCTTGTGTGAGCTGCCATGAGAGAAAACTGTGCTTAGAACACTGCGAGGCCCGACCTCGTACCTGAAGTCACTCTGCTCGAGGAGAAAGTCAGCATCTTAGCACGCTGTGTCGCTACCGGCACACCCAGCATGAACCCATGCCTTTAAGATAGGCCCTGATTCGCCGTGCAGAAGCGGAGGCATGCTGCAGCTTCCAGGAGGTGGTGGCCTCTGCTCTGCATGCCTTTAACGGTAGCACAGCTTTCTGGACACCTGCGAGGCTAGCCGGGGCACCCTGCTCCCAGCAGGAACACTGAGTACCCCCAGGTGCACCTGGGTCTGCTAAGCAACATCCAGGCCCGTAGCCCTTCAGAGCCCCCTGTGTGCAGGCCGAGCGTAGGGAAACGCACTGCCCTCTCCTTCGGAGCAGCTTAGTTTCCTGCGCACGTGCACACGTTCGCGAACACCGTTCTGGCACGTCCCACGTGGCGCGGAGGTCTTACGGGGTGCCCTAATCGGAGCTGCCCTCAGAGGAGCCCTCGTCTTCGCGTTTCATTCATGACCTCATGACTGAAGTCACCGGGCCTCCTAGAGGACAGCGGCTTGGGTTCTTACTGCACTTTAAGTACTGTTCCTTCTGCGGCACTGCAGGCAGCCCCAGGCCCAGAGGAGCAGCTACAGCGTTCCTCGGTTGAGACAGTTCGCCGGATGCGGGACTCCCTACTTCGATAAGTTAATTCAGGGAAGGAAACGCAGGGTAGCCGGTGTCTGTTGGGACTCGTTAGAAGCCACAGGGATGTACGCTGAGTGTGCCCATGAAAACGGGGGCCTGCTGGAACTAGCCCTGCTTTCCCATTTTGAGGGCGGCATTCATGCCTGCCTTGAAGCTACCTGACATTCCCGGCTACCGACAGGCCTGTGAGCCCTGGAAGAATGCTTCGGGGAAAATTATGAGTTTGCTCTCTCTAAACCAGGGGCTTCCGTGGCCGCAACTCGGTCCGCATGACAGGCTCTAGTGCGTAAGGGAACCTCGAAGTGAGAACTCGCCTCCAGGTTAGGCCCTGAGTAGCCATGGAGAAAGGGAGGCATGCAGCTGTTTCACGAGTTCTCAGTCGCTTATGTCCTTTAGTTTAAAGGAAGTACGCGTCCGGGGACTCCTAGGCCCCACGGGTGTGCATCGTTTTCCCTCCGAGGTCACTGAGTGCCTTCAGAAACCTGTGGGCCGGCGGAGCAACGTCGAGGTCCATTGGTTGATCCCCCGGAGGACCTCTGTGCCTGCCGAGTGCTGGGCAGCAACACACTGCGCGTTCCTTGAGGAGCGCTACATCTCCAGAGCCCTCGAACGCCCTCGGGACAACATGGCTGGTGAGTGCGAAGTACCCAGGAAGACTCAGTCATGGCCCTTGTGTGATCTGCCATGAGAGAACACTGTGCTTGGAACACTGCGAGGCCCACCCTCGTACCTGAAGTCACTCTGCTCTTGGAGAAAGTCAGCATCTTAGCACGCTGTGTCGCTACCGGCACACCCAACATGAACCCATGCCTGGAAGTAAGGCCCTGATTCGCCGTGCAGAAGCGGAAGCATGCTGCAGCTTCCAGGAGGCGGTGGCCTCTGCTCTGCATGCCTTTAACGGCAGCACAGCTTTCTGGACACCTGGGAGGCTAGCCGGGGCACCCTGCTCCCAGCAGGAACACTGAGTACCCACAGGTGCACCTGGGTCTGCTAAGCAACATCCAGGCCCGTAGCCCTTCAGAGCCCCCTGTGTGCAGGCCGAGCGTAGGGAAACGCACTGCCCTCTCTTTCGGAGCAGCTTAGTTTCCTCCGCACGCGCACACGTTCGCGAACACCGTTCTGGCACGTCCCACGTGGCCCGGTGGTCTTACGCGGTGCCCTAATCGGACCTGCCCTCAGAGGAGCCCTCGTCTTCGCGTTTCATTCAGGACAACATGACTGAAGTCACCGTGCCTCCTAGAGGACGGCGGCTTGGGTTCTTACTGCACTTTAAGTGCTGTTCCTTCTGCGGCACTCCAGGCAGCCCCAGGCCCAGAGGAGAAGCTACGGCGTTCCTCGGTTGAGACAGTTCGCCGGATGCGGGACTCCCTACTTCGATAAGTTGATTCAGGGAAGGAAACGCAGGGTAACCGTTGTCTCTTGGGACTCGTTAGAAACCACAGGGATGTACGCTGAGTGTGCCCATGAAAACGGGGGCCTGCTGGAACTAGCCCTGCTTTCCCATTTTGAGGGCGGCATTCATGCCTGCCTTGAAGCTACCTGACATTCCCGGCTCCCGACAGGCCAGTGAGCCCTGGAAGAATGCTTCGGGGAAAATTATGAGTTTGCTCTCTCTAAACCAGGGGCTTCCGTGGTCGCAGCTCAGTCCGCATCACAGGCTCTAGAGCGAAAGGGAACCGCGACGTGAGAACTCGCCTCCAGGTTAGGCCTTGAGTAGCCATGCAGAAAGGGAGGCATGCAGCTGTTTCCACGAGTTCTCAGTCGCTTATGTCCTTTAGTTTAAAGGAAGTACGCGTCCGGGGACTCCTAGGCCCCACGGGTGTGCATCGTTTTCCCTCCGAGGTCACTGAGTGCCTCCAGACACCTGTGGGCCGGCGGAGCAACGTCGAGGTCCATTGGTTGATCCCCCGGAGGACCTCTGTGCCTGCCGAGTGCTGGGCAGCAACACACTGCGCGTTCCTTGAGGAGCGCTACATCTCCAGAGCCCTCGAACGCCCTCGGGACAACATGGCTGGTGAGTGCGAAGTACCCAGGAAGACTCAGTCATGGCCCTTGTGTGAGCTGCCATGAGAGAACACTGTGCTTGGAACACTGCGAGGCCCACCCTCGTACCTGAAGTCACTCTGCTCGTGGAGAAAGTCAGCATCTTAGCACGCTGTGTCGCTACCGGCACACCCAACATGAACCCATGCCTGGAAGGAAGGCCCTGATTTGCCGTGCAGAAGCGGAGGCGTGCTGCAGCTTCCAGGAGGCAGTGGCCTCTGCTCTGCATGCCTTTAACGGTAGCACAGCTTTCTGGACACCTGCGAGGCTAGCCGGGGCACCCTGCTCCCAGCAGGAACACTGAGTACCCCCAGGTGCACCTGGGTCTGCTAAGCAACATCCAGGCCCGTAGCCCTTCAGAGCCCCCTGTGTGCAGGCCGAGCGTAGGGAAACGCACTGCCCTCTCCTTCGGAGCAGCTTAGTTTCCTGCACACGTGCACACATTCGCGAACACCTTTCTGGCACGTCCCACGTGACGCGGAGGTCTTACGGGGTGCCCTAATCGGAGCTGCCCTCAGAGGAGCCCTCGTCTTCGCGTTTCATTCATGACTTCATGACTGAAGTCACCGGGCCTTCTAGAGGACGGCGGCTTGGGTTCTTACTGCAGTTTAAGTACTGTTCCTTCTGCGGCACTGCAGGCAGCCCCAGGCCCAGAGGAGCAGCTACAGCGTTCCTCGGTTGAGACAGTTCGCCGGATGCGGGACTCCCTACTTCGATAAGTTGATTCAGGGAAGGAAACGCAGGGTAACCGGTGTCTATTGGGACTCGTTAGAAGCCACAGGGATGTACGCTGAGTGTGCCCATGAAAATGGGGGCCTGCTGGAACTAGCCCTGCTTTCCCATTTTGCGGGCGGCATTCATGCCTGCCTTGAAGCTACCTGACATTCCCGGCTCCTGACAGGCCAGTGAGCCCTGGAAGAATGCTTCGGGGAAAATTATGAGTTTGCTCTCTCTAAACCAGGGGCTTCCATGGCCGCAGCTCGGTCCGCATGACAGGCTCTAGAGCGAAAGGGAACCTCGACGTGAGAACTCGCCTCCAGGTTAGGCCCTGAGTAGCCATGCAGAAAGGGAGGCATGCAGCTGTTTCCACGAGTTCTCAGTCGCTTATGTCCTTTATTTTAAAGGAAGTACGCGTCCGGGGACTCCTAGGCCCCACGGGTGTGCATCGTATTCCCTCCGAGGTCACTGAGTGCCTCCAGACACCTGTGGGCCAGCGGAGCAACGTCGAGGTCCATTGGTTGATCCCCCGGAGGACCTCTGTGCCTGCCGAGTGCTGGGCAGCAACACTGCGCGTTCCTTGAAGAGCGCTACATATCCAGAGCCCTCGAACGCCCTCGGGACAACATGGCTGGTGAGTGCGAAGTACCCAGGAAGACTCAGTCATGGCCCTTGTGTGAGCTGCCATGAGAGAACACTGTGCTTGGAACACTGCGAGGCCCGCCCTCGTACCTGAAGTCACTCTGCTCGAGGAGAAAGTCAGCATATTAGCACGCTGTGTCGCTACCGGCACACCCAGCATGAACCCATGCCTGGAAGGAAGGCCCTGATTTGCCGTGCAGAAGCGGAGGCGTGCTGCAGCTTCCAGGAGGCGGTGGCCTCTGCTCTGCATGCCTTTAACGGCAGCACAGCTTTCTGGACACCTGGGAGGCTATCCGGGGCACCCTGCTCCCGGCAGGAACACTGAGTACCCCCAGGTGCACCTGGGTCTGCTAAGCAACATCCAGGCCCGTAGCCCTTCAGAGCCCCCTGTGTGCAGGCCGAGCGTAGGGAAACACACTGCCCTCTCCTTCGGAGCAGCTTAGTTTCCTCCGCACTCGCACACATTCGCGAACACCGTTCTGGCACGTCCCACGTGGCGTGGAGTTCTTACGCGGTGCCCGAATCGGAGCTGCCCTCAGAGGAGCCCTCGTCTTCGCGTTCCATCCAGGACCTCCTGACTGAAGTCACCGGGCCTCCTAGAGGACGGCGGCTTGGGTTCTTACTGCACTTCAAGTCCTGTTCCTTCTGCGGCACTGCAGGCAGCCACAGGCCCAGAGGAGCAGCTACGGTGTTCCTCGGTTGAGACAGTTCGCCGGATAAGGGACTCCCTACTTTGATAAGTTGATTCAGGGAAGGAAACACAGGGTAACCCGTGTCTCTTGGGACTCCTTAGAAGTCACAGGGATGTACGCTGAGTGTGCCCATGAAAACGGGGGCCTGCTGGAACAAGCCCTGCTTTCCCATTTTGAGGGCGGCATTCATGCCTGCCTTGAAGCTACCTGACATTCCCGGCTCCCGACAGGCCAGTGAGCCCTGGAAGAATGCTTCGGGGAAAATTATGAATTTGCTCTCTCTAAACCAGGGGCTTCCGTGGGCGCGGCGGCGGTCCGCATGACAGACTCTAGAGCGAAAGGGAACCTCGACGTGAGAACTCGCCTCCAGGTTAGGCCCTGAGTAGCCGTGCAGAAAGGGAGGCATGCAGCTGTTTCCACAAGTTCTCAGTCGCTTATGTGCTTTATTTTAAAGGAAGTACGCGTCCCGGGACTCCTAGGCCCCACAGGTGTGCATCGTTTTCCCTCCGAGGTCACTGAGTGCCTCCAGACACCTGTGGGCCGGCGGAGCAACGTCGAGGTCCATTGGTTGATCCCCCGGAGGACCTCTGTGCCTGCCGAGTGCTGGGCAGCAACACACTGCGCGTTCCTTGAGGAGCGCTACATCTCCAGAGCCCTCGAACGCCCTCGGGACAACATGGCTGGTGAATGCGAAGTGCCCAGGAAGACTCTGTCATGGCCCTTGTGTGAGCTGCCATGAGAGAACACTGTGCTTGGAACACTGCGAGGCCCGCCCTCGTACCTGAAGTCACTCTGCTCGAGGAGAAAGTCAGCATCTTAGCACGCTGTGTCGCTAACGGCACACCCAGCATGAACCCATGCCTGGAAGTAAGGCCCTGATTCGCCGTGCAGAAGCGGAGGCGTGCTGCAGCTTCCAGGAGGCGGTGGCCTCTGCTCTGCATGCCTTTAACGGCAGCACAGCTTTCTGGACACCTGGGAGGCTAGCCGGGGCACCCTGCTCCCGGCAGGAACACTGAGTACCCCCAGGTGCACCTGGGTCTGCTAAGCAACATCCAGGCCCGTAGCCCTTCAGAGCCCACTGTGTGCAGGCCGAGTGTAGGGAAACGCACTGCCCTCTCCTTCGGAGCAGCTTAGTTTCCTCCGCACGCGCACACGTTCGCGAACACCGTTCTGGCACGTCCCACGTTGCCCGGAGGTCTTACGCGGTGCCCTAGTCGGAGCTGCCCTCAGAGGAGCCCTCGTCTTCGCGTTTCATCCAGGACCTCCTGACTGAAGTCACCGTGCCTCCTAGAGGACGGCGGCTTGGGTTCTTACTGCACTTCAAGTCCTGTTCCTTCTGCGGCACTGCAGGCAGCCCCAGGCCCAGAGGAGCAGCTACGGCGTTCCTCGGTTGAGACAGTTCGCCGGATGCGGGACTCCCTACTTCGATAAGTTGATTCAGGGAAGGAAACGCAGGGTAACCGGTGTCTCTTGGGACTCCTTAGAAGCCACAGGGATGTACGCTGAGTGTGCCCATGAAAACGGGGGCCTGCTGGAACTAGCCCTGCTTTCCCATTTTGAGGGCGGCATTCATGCCTGCCTTGAAGCTACCTGATATTCCTGGCTCCCGACAGGCCAGTGAGCCCTGGAAGAATGCTTCGGGGAAAATTATGCGTTTGCTCTCTCTAAACCAGGGGCTTCCGTGGTCGCAGCTCGGTCCGCATGACAGGCTCTAGAGCGAAAGGGAACCTCGACGTGAGAACTCGCCTCCAGGTTAGGCCCTGAGTAGCCGTGCAGAAAGGGAGTCATGCAGCTGTTTCCACAAGTTCTCAGTCGCTTATGTGCTTTATTTTAAAGGAAGTACGCGTCCGGGGACTCCTAGGCCCCACGGGTGTGCATCGTTCTCCCTCCGAGGTCACTGAGTGCCTCCAGACACCTGTGGGCCGGCGGAGCAACGTCGAGGTCCATTGGTTGATCCCCCGGAGGACCTCTGTGCCTGCCGAGTGCTGGGCAGCAACACACTGCGCATTCCTTGAGGAGCGCTACATCTCCAGAGCCCTCGAATGCCCTCGGGACAACATGGCTAGTGAGTGCGAAGTGCCCAGGAAGACTCTGTCATGGCCCTTGTGTGAGCTGCCATGAGAGAACACTGTTCTTGGAACACTGCGAGGCCCGCCCCGTATCTGAAGTCACTCTGCTCGAGGAGAAAGTCAGCATCTTAGCACGCTGTGTCGCTACCGGCACACCCAGCATGAACCCATTCCTGGAAGTAAGGCCCTGATTCGCCGTGCAGAATTGGAGGCATGCTGCAGCTTCCAGGAGGCGGTGGCCTCTGCTCTGCATGCCTTTAACGGCAGCACAGCTTTCTGGACACCTGGGAGGCTAGCCGGGGCACCCTGCTCCCGGCAGGAACACTGAGTACCCCCAGGTGCACCTGGGTCTGCTAAGCAACATCCAGGCCCGTAGCCCTTCAGAGCCCCCTGTGTGCAGGCCCAGCGTAGGGAAACGCACTGCCCTCTCCTTCGGAGCAGCTTAGTTTCCTCCGCACTCGCACACGTTCGCGAACACCGTTCTGGCACGTCCCACGTGGCGTGGAGTTCTTACGCGGTGCCCTAATCGGAGCTGCCCTCAGAGGAGCCCTCGTCTTCGCGTTCCATCCAGGACCTCCTGACTGAAGTCACCGGGCCTCCTAGAGGACGGCGGCTTGGGTTCTTACTGCACTTCAAGTCCTGTTCCTTCTGCGGCACTGCAGGCAGCCACAGGCCCAGAGGAGCAGCTACGGCGTTCCTCGGTTGAGACAGTTCGCCGGATGCGGGACTCCCTACTTCGATAAGTTGATTCAGGGAAGGAAACACAGGGTAACCGGTGTCTCTTGGGACTCCTTAGAAGCCACAGGGATGTACGCTGAGTGTGCCCATGAAAACGGGGGCCTGCTGGAACTAGCCCTGCTTTCCCATTTTGAGGGCGGCATTCATGCCTGCCTTGAAGCTACCTGACATTCCCGGCTCCCGACAGGCCAGTGAGCCCTGGAAGAATGCTTCGGGGAAAATTATGAATTTGCTCTCTCTAAACCAGGGGCTTCCGTGGGCGCGGCGGCGGTCCGCATGACAGACTCTAGAGCGAAAGGGAACCTCGACGTGAGAACTCGCCTCCAGGTTAGGCCCTGAGTAGCCGTGCAGAAAGGGAGGCATGCAGCTGTTTCCACAAGTTCTCAGTCGCTTATGTGCTTTATTTTAAAGGAAGTACGCGTCCCGGGACTCCTAGGCCCCACGGGTGTGCATCGTTTTCCCTCCGAGGTCACTGAGTGCCTCCAGACACCTGTGGGCCGGTGGAGCAACGTCGAGGTCCATTGGTTGATCCCCCGGAGGACCTCTGTGCCTGCCGAGTGCTGGGCAGCAACACACTGCGCGTTCCTTGAGGAGCGCTGCATCTCCAGAGCCCTCGAACGCACTCGGGACAGCATGGCTGGTGAGTGCGAAGTGCCCAGGAAGTCTCTGTCATGGCCCTTGTGTGAGCTGCCATGAGAGAACACTGTGCTTGGAACACTGCGAGGCCCGCCCCGTACCTGAAGTCACTCTGCTCAAGGAGAAACTCAGCATCTTAGCACGCTGTGTCACTACCGGCACACCCAGCATGAACCCATGCCTGGAAGATAGGCCCTGATTCGCCGTGCAGAAGCGGAGGCGTGCTGCAGCTTCCAGGAGGTGGTGGCCTCTGCTCTGCATGCCTTTAACGGCAGCACAGCTTTCTGGACACCTGGGAGGCTAGCCGGGGACCCTGCTCCCAGCAGGAACACTGAGTACCCCCAGGTGCACCTGGGTCTGCTAAGCAACATCCAGGCCCGTAGCCCTTCAGAGCCTCCTGTGTGCAGGCCGAGCGTAGAGAAACGCACTGCCCTCTCCTTCGGAGCAGCTTAGTTTCCTCCGCACTCGCACACGTTCGCAAACACCGTTCTGGCATGTCCCACGTGGCCTGGAGGTCTTACGCGGTGCCCTAATCGGACCTGCCCTCAGAGGAGCCCTCGTCTTCGCGTTTCATCCAGGACCTCCTGACTGAAGTCACCGTGCCTCCTAGAGGACGGCGGCTTGGGTTTTTCCTGCACTTCAAGTCCTGTTCCTTCTGCGGCACTGCAGGCAGCACCAGGCCCAGAGGAGCAGCTACGGCGTTCCTCGGTTGAGACAGTTCGCCGGATGCGGGACTCCCTACTTCGATAAGTTGATTCAGGGAAGGAAACACAGGGTAACTGGTGTCTCTTGGGACTCCTTAGAAGCCACAGGGATGTACGCTGAGTGTGCCCATGAAAACGGGGGCCTGTTGGAACTAGCCCTGCTTTTCCATTTTGAGGGCGGCATTCATGCCTGCCTTGAAGCTACCTGACATTCCCGGCTCCCGACAGGCCAGTGAGCCCTGGAAGAAGGCTTCGGGGTAAAATATGAATTTGCTCTCTCTAAACAAGGGGCTTCCGTGGCCGCCGCGGCGGTCCGCATGACAGGCTCTAGAGTGAAAGTGAACCTCGACGTGAGAACTCGCCTCCAGGTTAGGCCCTGAGTAGCCGTGCAGAAAGGGAGTCATGCAGCTGTTTCCACAAGTTCTCAGTCGCTTATGTGCTTTATTTTAAAGGAAGTACGCGTCCGGGGACTCCTAGGCCCCACGGGTGTGCATCGTTCTCCCTCCGAGGTCACTGAGTGCCTCCAGACACCTGTGGGCCGGCGGAGCAACGTCGAGGTCCATTGGTTGATCCCCCGGAGGACCTCTGTGCCTGCCGATTGCTGGGCAGCAACACACTGCGCATTCCTTGAGGAGCGCTACATCTCCAGAGCCCTCGAATGCCCTCGGGACAACATGGCTAGTGAGTGCGAAGTGCCCAGGAAGACTCTGTCATGGCCCTTGTGTGAGCTGCCATGAGAGAACACTGTTCTTGGAACACTGCGAGGCCCGCCCCGTATCTGAAGTCACTCTGCTCGAGGAGAAAGTCAGCATCTTAGCACGCTGTGTCGCTACCGGCACACCCAGCATGAACCCATTCCTGGAAGTAAGGCCCTGATTCGCCGTGCAGAAGCGGAGGCATGCTGCAGCTTCCAGGAGGCGGTGGCCTCTGCTCTGCATGCCTTTAACGGCAGCACAGCTTTCTGGACACCTGGGAGGCTAGCCGGGGCACCCTGCTCCCGGCAGGAACACTGAGTACCCCCAGGTGCACCTGGGTCTGCTAAGCAACATCCAGGCCCGTAGCCCTTCAGAGCCCCCTGTGTGCAGGCCGAGCGTAGGGAAACGCACTGCCCTCTCCTTCGGAGCAGCTTAGTTCCCTCCGCACTCGCACACATTCGCGAACACCGTTCTGGCACGTCCCACGTGGCGTGGAGTTCTTACGCGGTGCCCTAATCGGAGCTGCCCTCAGAGGAGCCCTCGTCTTCGCGTTCCATCCAGGACCTCCTGACTGAAGTCACCGGGCCTCCTAGAGGACGGCGGCTTGGGTTCTTACTGCACTTTAAGTCCTGTTCCTTCTGCGGCACGGCAGGCAGCCCCAGGCCCAGAGGAGCAGCTACGGCGTTCCTCGGTTGAGACAGTTCGCCGGATGCGGGACTCCCTACTTCGATAAGTTGATTCAGGGAAGGAAACACAGGGTAACCGGTGTCTCTTGGGACTCCTTAGAAGCCACAGGGATGTACGCTGAGTGTGCCCATGAAAACGGGTTCCTGCTGGAACTAGCCCTGCTTTTCCATTTTGAGGGCGGCATTCATGCCTGCCTTGAAGCTATCTGACATTCCCGGCTCCCGACAGGCCAGTGAGCCCTGGAAGAATGCTTCGGGGAAAATTATGAATTTGCTCTCTCTAAACCAGGGGCTTCCGTGGGCGCGGCGGCGGTCCGCATGACAGACTCTAGAGCGAAAGGGAACCTCGACGTGAGAACTCGCCTCCAGGTTAGGCCCTGAGTAGCCGTGCAGAAAGGGAGGCATGCAGCTGTTTCCACAAGTTCTCAGTCGCTTATGTGCTTTATTTTAAAGGAAGTACGCGTCCCGGGACTCCTAGGCCCCACGGGTGTGCATCGTTTTCCCTCCGAGGTCACTGAGTGCCTCCAGACACCTGTGGGCCGGCGGAGCAACGTCGAGGTCCATTGGTTGATCCCCCGGAGGACCTCTGTGCCTGCCGAGTGCTGGTCAGCAACACACTGCGCATTCCTTGAGGAGCGCTACATCTCCAGAGCCCTCGAATGCCCTCGGGACAACATGGCTAGTGAGTGCGAAGTGCCCAGGAAGACTCTGTCATGGCCCTTGTGTGAGCTGCCATGAGAGAACACTGTTCTTGGAACACTGCGAGGCCCGCCCCGTATCTGAAGTCACTCTGCTCGAGGAGAAAGTCAGCATCTTAGCACGCTGTGTCGTTACCGGCACACCCAGCATGAACCCATTCCTGGAAGTAAGGCCCTGATTCGCCGTGCAGAAGCGGAGGCATGCTGCAGCTTCCAGGAGGCAGTGGCCTCTGCTCTGCATGCCTTTAACGGCAGCACAGCTTTCTGGACACCTGGGAGGCTAGCCGGGGCACCCTGCTCCCGGCAGGAACACTGAGTACCCCCAGGTGCACCTGGGTCTGCTAAGCAACATCCAGGCCCGTAGCCCTTCAGAGCCCCCTGTGTGCAGGCCGAGCATAGGGAAACGCACTGCCCTCTCCTTCGGAGCAGCTTAGTTTCCTCCGCACTCGCACACGTTCGCGAACACCGTTCTGGCACGTCCCACGTGGCGTGGAGTTCTTACGCGGTGCCCTAATCGGAGCTGCCCTCAGAGGAGCCCTCGTCTTCGCGTTTCATCCAGGACCTCCTGACTGAAGACACCGTGCCTCCTAGAGGACGGCAGCTTGGGTTTTTCCTGCACTTCAAGTCCTGTTCCTTTTGCGGCACTGCAGGCAGCACCAGGCCCAGAAGAGCAGCTACGGCGTTCCTCGGTTGAGACAGTTCGCCGGATGCGGGACTCCCTACTTCGATAATTTGATTCAGGGAAGGAAACACAGGGTAACCGGTGTCTCTTGGGACTCCTTAGAAGCCACAGGGATGTACGCTGAGTGTGCCCATGAAAACGGGGGCCTGTTGGAACTAGCCCTGCTTTTCCATTTTGAGGGCGGCATTCATGCCTGCCTTGAAGCTACCTGACATTCCCGGCTCCCGACAGGCCAGTGAGCCCTGGAAGAATGCTTCGGGGAAAATTATGAGTTTGCTCTCTCTAAACCAGGGGCTTCCGTGGCCACAGCTCGGTCCGCATGACAGGCTCTAGAGCGAAAGGGAACCTCGAAGTGAGAACTCGCCTCCAGGTTAGGCCCTGAGTAGCCGTGCAGAAAGGGAGGCATGCAGCTGTTTCCACGAGTTCTCAGTCGCTTATGTCCTTTATTTTAAAGGAAGTACGCGTCCGGGGACTCCTAGGCCCCACGGGTGTGCATCGTTTTCCCTCCGAGGTCACTGAGTGCCTCCAGACACCTGTGGGCCGGTGGAGCAACGTCGAGGTCCATTGGTTGATCCCCCGGAGGACCTCTGTGCCTGCCGAGTGCTGGGCAGCAACACACTGCGCGTTCCTTGAGGAGCGCTGCATCTCCAGAGCCCTCGAACGCCCTCGGGTCAGCATGGCTGGTGAGTGCGAAGTGCCCAGGAAGTCTCTGTCATGGCCCTTGTGTGAGCTGCCATGAGAGAACACTGTGCTTGGAACACTGCGAGGCCCGCCCCGTACCTGAAGTCACTCTGCTCAAGGAGAAACTCAGCATCTTAGCACGCTGTGTCGCGACCGGCACACCCGGCATGAACCCATGCCTGGAAGTAAGGCCCTGATTTGCCATGCAGAAGCGGAGGCGTGATGCAGCTTCCAGGAGGCGGTGGCCTCTGCTCTGCATGCCTTTAACGGTAGCACAGCTTTCTGGACACCTAGGAGGCTAGCCGGGGCACCCTGCTCCCAGCAGGAACACTGAGTACCCCCAGGTGCACCTGGGTCTGCTAAGCAACATCCAGGCCCGTAGCCCTTCAGAGCCCCCTGTGTGCAGGCCGAGCGTAGGGAAACGCACTGCCCTCTCCTTCGGAGCAGCTTAGTTTCCTGCGCACGCGCACACATTCGCGAACACCGTTCTGGCACGTCCCACGTGGCGCGGAGGTCTTACGCGGTGCCCTAATCGGAGCTGCCCTCAGAGGAGCCCTCGTCTTCGCGTTCCATCCAGGACCTCATGACTGAAGTCACCGGGCCTCCTAGAGGACGGCGGCTTGGGTTCTTACTGCACATCAAGTCCTGTTCCTTCTGCGGCACTGCAGGCAGCCCCAGGCCCAGAGGAGCAGCTACGGCGTTCCTCGGTTGAGACAGTTCGCCGGATGCGGGACTCCCTACTTCGATAAGTTAATTCAGGGAAGGAAACGCAGGGTAACCGGTGTCTCTTGGGACTCCTTAGAAGCCACAGGGATGTACGCTGAGTGTGCCCATGAAAACGGGGGCCTGCTGGAACAAGCCCTGCTTTCCCATTTTGAGGGCGGCATTCATGCCTGCCTTGAAGCTACCTGACATTCCCGGCTCCCGACAGGCCAGTGAGCCCTGGAAGAATGCTTCGGGGAAAATTATGAGTTTGCTGTCTCTAATGCAGGGGCTTCCGTGGCCACAGCTCGGTCCGCATGACAGGCTCTAGAGCGAAAGGGAACCTCGAAGTGAGAACTCGCCTCCAGGTTAGGCCCTGAGTAGCCGTGCAGAAAGGGAGGCATGCAGCTGTTTCCACGAGTTCTCAGTCGCTTATGTCCTTTATTTTAAAGGAAGTACGCGTCCGGGGACTCCTAGGCCCCACGGGTGTGCATCGTTTTCCCTCCGAGGTCACTGAGTGTCTCCAGACACCTGTGGGCCGGTGGAGCAACGTCGAGGTCCATTGGTTGATCCCCCGGAGGACCTCTGTGCCTGCCGAGTGCTGGGCAGCAACACACTGCGCGTTCCTTGAGGAGCGCTACATATCCAGAGCCCTCGAACGCCCTCGGGACAGCATGGCTGGTGAGTGCGAAGTGCCCAGGAAGTCTCTGTCATGGCCCTTGTGTGAGCTGCCATGAGAGAACACTGTGCTTGGAACACTGCGAGGCCCGCCCCGTACCTGAAGTCACTCTGCTCAAGGAGAAACTCAGCATCTTAGCACGCTGTGTCGCTACCGGCACACCCAGCATGAACCCATGCCTGGAAGATAGGCCCTGATTCGCCGTGCAGAAGCGGAGGCGTGCTGCAGCTTCCAGGATTCGGTGGCCTCTGCTCTGCATGCCTTTAACGGCAGCACAGCTTTCTGGACACCTGGGAGGCTAGCCGGGGACCCTGCTCCCAGCAGGAACACTGAGTACCCCCAGGTGCACCTGGGTCTGCTAAGCAACATCCAGGCCCGTAGCCCTTAAGAGCCTCCTGTGTGCAGGCCGAGCATAGAGAAACGCACTGCCCTCTCCTTCGGAGCAGCTTAGTTTCCTCCGCACTCGCACGCGTTCTCGAACACCGTTCTGGCATGTCCCACGTGGCCCGGAGGTCTTACGCGGTGCCCTAATCGGACCTGCCCTCAGAGGAGCCCTCGTCTTCGCGTTTCATCCAGGACCTCCTGACTGAAGTCACCGTGCCTCCTAGAGGACGGCGGCTTGGGTTTTTCCTGCACTTCAAGTCCTGTTCCTTCTGCGGCACTGCAGACAGCACCAGGCCCAGAGGAGCAGCTACGGCGTTCCTCGGTTGAGACAGTTCGCCGGATGCGGGACTCCCTACTTCGATAATTTGATTCAGGGAAGGAAACACAGGGTAACCGGTGTCTCTTGGGACTCCTTAGAAGCCACAGGGATGTACGCTGAGTGTGCCCATGAAAACGGGGGCCTGTTGGAACTAGCCCTGCTTTTCCATTTTGAGGGTGGCATTCATGCCTGCCTTGAAGCTACCTGACATTCCCAGCTCCCGACAGGCCAGTGAGCCCTGGAAGAATGCTTCGGGGAAAATTATGAATTTGTTCTCTCTAAACCAGGGGCTTCCGTGGGTGCGGCGGCTGTCCGCATGACAGACTCTAGAGCGAAAGGGAACCTCGACGTGAGAACTCGCCTCCAGGTTAGGCCCTGAGTAGCCGTGCAGAAAGGGAGGCATGCAGCTGTTTCCACGAGTTCTCAGTCGCTTATGTCCTTTATTTTAAAGGAAGTACGCGTCCGGGGACTCCTAGGCCCCACGGGTGTGCATCGTTTTCCCTCCGAGGTCACTGAGTGCCTCCAGACACCTGTGGGCCGGTGGAGCAACGTCGAGGTCCATTGGTTGATCACCCGGAGGACCTCTGTGCCTGCCGAGTGCTGGGCAGCAACACACTGTGCGTTCCTTGAGGAGCGCTGCATATCCAGAGCCCTCGAACGCCCTCGGGACAGCATGGCTGGTGAGTGCGAAGTGCCCAGGAAGTCTCTGTCATGGCCCTTGTGTGAGCTGCCATGAGAGAACACTGTGCTTGGAACACTGCGAGGCCCGCCCCGTACCTGAAGTCACTCTGCTCAAGGAGAAACTCAGCATCTTAGCACGCTGTGTCGCTACCGGCACACCCAGCATGAACCAATGCCTGGAAGATAGGCCCTGATTCGCCGTGCAGAAGCGGAGGCATGCTGCAGCTTCCAGGAGTCGGTGGCCTCTGCTCTGCATGCCTTTAACGGCAGCACAGCTTTCTGGACACCTGGGAGGCTAGCCGGGGACCCTGCTCCCAGCAGGAACACTGAGTACCCCCAGGTGCACCTGGGTCTGCTAAGCAACATCCAGGCCCGTAGCCCTTCAGAGCCTCCTGTGTGCAGGCCGAGCGTAGAGAAACGCACTGCCCTCTCCTTCGGAGCAGCTTAGTTTCCTCCGCACTCGCACACGTTCGCGAACACCGTTCTGGCACGTCCCACGTGGCCCGGAGGTCTTACGCGGTGCCCTAATCGGACCTGCCCTCAGAGGAGCCCTCGTCTTCACGTTCCATCCAGCACCTCCTGACTGAAGTCACCGTTCCTCCTAGAGGACGGCGGCTTGGGTTTTTCCTGCACTTCAAGTCCTGTTCCTTTTGCGGCACTGCAGGTAGCACCAGGCCCAGAGGAGCAGCTATGGCGTTCCTCGGTTGAGACAGTTCGCCGCATGCGGGTCTCCCTACTTCGATAAGTTGATTCAGGGAAGGAAACACAGGGTAACCGGTGTCTCTTGGGACTCCTTAGAAGCCACAGGGATGTACGCTGAGTGTGCCCATGAAAACGGGGGCCTGCTGGAACAAGCCCTGCTTTCCCATTTTGAGGGCGGCATTCATGCCTGCCTTGAAGCTACCTGACATTCCCGGCTCCCGACAGGCCAGTGAGCCCTGGAAGAATGCTTCGGGGAAAATTATGAGTTTGCTCTCTCTAAAGCAGGGGCTTCCGTGGCCACAGCTCGGTCCGCATGACAGGCTCTAGAGCGAAAGGGAACCTCGAAGTGAGAACTCGCCTCCAGGTTAGGCCCTGAGTAGCCGTGCAGAAAGGGAGGCATGCAGCTGTTTCCACGAGTTCTCAGTCGCTTATGTCCTTTATTTTAAAGGAAGTACGCGTCCGGGGACTCCTAGGCCCCACGGGTGTGCATCGTTTTCCCTCCGAGGTCACTGAGTGCCTCCAGACACCTGTGGGCCGGCGGAGCAACGTCGAGGTCCATTGGTTGATCCCCCGGAGGACCTCTGTGCCTGCCGAGTGCTGGGCAGCAACACACTGCGCGTTCCTTGAGGAGCGCTGCATCTCCAGAGCCCTCGAACGCCCTCGGGTCAGCATGGCTGGTGAGTGTGAAGTGCCCAGGAAGTCTCTGTCATGGCCCTTGTGTGAGCTGCCATGAGAGAACACTGTGCTTGGAACACTGCGAGGCCCGCCCCGTACCTGAAGTCATTCTGCTCAAGGAGAAACTCAGCATCTTAGCACGCTGTGTGGCTACCGGCACACCCGGCATGAACCCATGCCTGGAAGTAAGGCCCTGATTCGCCGTGCAGAAGCGGAGGCATGCTGCAGCTTCCAGGAGGTGGTGGCCTCTGCTCTGCATGCCTTTAACGGCAGCACAGCTTTCTGGACACCTGGGAGGCTAGCCGGGGCACCCTGCTCCCAGCAGGAACACTGAGTACCCCCAGGTGCACCTGGGTCTGCTAAGCAACATCCAGGCCCGTAGCCCTTCAGAGCCCCCTGTGTGCAGGCCGAGCGTAGGGAAACGCACTGCCCTCTCCTTCGGAACAGCTTAGTTTCCTCCGCACGCACACACGTTCGCGAACACCGTTCTGGCACGTCCCACGTGGCGCGGAGGTCTTACGCGGTGCCCTAATCGGAGCTGCCCTCAGAGGAGCCCTCGTCTTCGCGTTCCATCCAGGACCTCATGACTGAAGTCACCGGGCCTCCTAGAGGACGGCGGCTTGGGTTCTTACTGCACATCAAGTCCTGTTCCTTCTGCGGCACTGCAGGCAGGCCCAGGCCCAGAGGAGCAGCTACGGCGTTCCTCGGTTGAGACAGTTCGCCGGATGCGGGACTCCCTACTTTGATAAGTTAATTCAGGGAAGGAAACGCAGGGTAACCGTTGTCTCTTGTTACTCGTTAGAAGCCACAGGGATGTACGCTGAGTGTGCCCATGAAAACAGGGGCCTGCTGGAACTAGCCCTGCTTTCCCATTTTGAGGGCGGCATTCATGCCTGCCTTGAAGCTACCTGACATTCCCGGCTCCCGACAGGCCAGTGAGCCCTGGAAGAATGCTTCGGGGAAAATTATGAGTTTGCTCTCTCTAAACCAGGGGCTTCCGTGGTCGCAGCTCGGTCCGCATGACAGGCTCTAGAGCGAAAGGGAACCGCGACGTGAGAACTCGCCTCCAGGTTAGGCCTTGAGTAGCCATGCAGAAAGGGAGGCATGCAGCTGTTTCCACGAGTTCTCAGTCGCTTATGTCCTTTATTTTAAAGGAAGTACGCGTCCGGGGACTCCTAGGCCCCACGGGTGTGCATCGTTTTCCCTCCGAGGTCACTGAGTGCCTCCAGACACCTGTGGGCCGGCGGAGCAACGTCGAGGTCCATTGGTTGATCCCCCGGAGGACCTCTGTGCCTGCCGAGTGCTGGGCAGCAACACACTGCGCGTTCCTTGAGGAGCGCTACATCTCCAGAGCCCTCGAACGCCCTCGGGACAACATGGCTGGTGAGTGCGAAGTACCCAGGAAGACTCAGTCATGGCCCTTGTGTGAGCTGCCATGAGAGAACACTGTGCTTGGAACACTGCGAGGCCCACCCTCGTACGTGAAGTCACTCTGCTCGTGGAGAAAGTCAGCATCTTAGCACGCTGTGTCGCTACCGGCACACCCAACATGAACCCATGCCTGGAAGGAAGGCCCTGATTTGCCGTGCAGAAGCGGAGGCGTGCTGCAGCTTCCAGGAGGCGGTGGCCTCTGCTCTCCATGCCTTTAACGGCAGCACAGCTTTCTGGACACCTGGGAGGCTAGCCGGGGCACCCTGCTCCCAGCAGGAACACTGAGTACCCCCAGGTGCACCTGGGTCTGCTAAGCAACATCCAGGCCCGTAGCCCTTCAGAGACCCCTGTGTGCAGGCCGAGCGTAGGGAAACGCACTGCCCTCTCCTTCGGAGCAGCTTAGTTTCCTCCGCACGCGCACACGTTCGCCAACACCGTTCTGGCACGTCCCACGTGGCGCGGAGGTCTTATTGGTTGCCCTAATCGGAGCTGCCCTCAGAGGAGCCCTCGTCTTCGCGTTTCATTCATGACCTAATGACTGAAGTCACCGGGCCTCCTAGAGGACGGCGGCTTGGGTTCTTACTGCACTTTAAGTACTGTTCCTTCTGCGGCACTGCAGGCAGCCCCATGCAAAGAGGAGCAGCTACAGCGTTCCTCGGTTGAGACAGTTCGCCGGATGCGGGACTCCCTACTTCGATAAGTTGATTCAGGGAAGGAAACGCAGGGTAACCGGTGTCTATTGGGACTCCTTAGAAGCCACAGTGATGTACGCTGAGTGTGCCCATGAAAATGGGGGCCTGCTGGAACTAGCCCTGCTTTCCCATTTTGAGGGCGGCATTCATGCCTGCCTTGAAGCTACCTGACATTCCCGGCTCCCGACTGGCCAGTGAGCCCTGGAAGAATGCTTCGTGTCAAATTATGAGTTTGCTCTCTCTAAACCAGGGGCTTCCGTGGCCGCAGCTCGGTCCGCATGACAGGCTCTAGAGCGAAAGGGAACCTCGAAGTGAGAACTCGCCTCCAGGTTAGGCCCTGAGTAGCCGTGCAGAAAGGGAGGTATGCAGCTGTTTCACGAGTTCTCAGTCGCTTATGTCCTTTATTTTAAAGGAAGTACGCGTCCGGGGACTCCTAGGCCCCACGGGTGTGCATCGTTTTCCCTCCGAGGTCACTGAGTGCCTCCAGACACCTGTGGGCCGGCGTAGCAACGTTGAGGTCCATTGGTTGATCCCCCGGAGGACCTCTGTGCCTGCCAAGTGCTGGGCAACAACACACTGCGCGTTCCTTGAGGAGCGCTACATATCCAGAGCCCTCGAACGCCTTCGGGACAACATGGCTGGTGAGTGCGAAGTACCCAGGAAGACTCTATCATGGCCCTTGTGTGAGTTGCCATGAGAGAACACTGTGCTTGGAACACTGCGAGGCCCGACCTCGTACCTGAAGTCACTCTGCTCGAGGAGAAAGTCAGCATCTTAGCACGCTGTGTCGCTACCGGCACACCCAGCATGAACCCATGCCTGGAAGTAAGGCCCTGATTTGCCGTGCAGAAGCGGAGGCGTGCTGCAGCTTCCAGGAGGCGGTGGCCTCTGCTCTGCATGCCTTTAACGGCAGCACAGCTTTCTGGACACCTGGGAGGCTAGCCGGGGCACCCTGCTCCCAGCAGGAACACTGAGTACCCCCAGGTGCACCTGGGTCTGCTAAGCAACATCCAGGCCCGTAGGCCTTCAGAGCCCCCTGTGTGCAGGCCGAACGTAGGGAAACGCACTGCCCTCTCCTTCGGAGCAGCTTAGTTCCCTCCGCAAGCGCACACGTTCGCGAACACCGTTCTGGCACGTCCCACGGGGCGCGGAGGTCTTAGGCGGTGCCCTAATCGGAGCTGCCCTCAGAGGAGCCCTCGTCTTCGCGTTCCATCCAGGACCTCATGACTGAAGTCACCGGGCCTCCTAGAGGACAGCGGCTTGGGTTCTAACTGCACATCAAGTCCTGTTCCTTCTGCGGCACTGCAGGCAGCCCCAGGCCCAGAGGAGCAGCTACGGCGTTCCTCGGTTGAGACAGTTCGCCGGATGCGGGACTCCCTACTTCGATAAGTTAATTCAGGGAAGGAAACGCAGGGTAACCGTTGTCTCTTGGGACTCGTTAGAAGCCACAGGGATGTACGCTGAGTGTGCCCATGAAAATGGGGGCCTGCTGGAACTAGCCCTGCTTTCCCATTTTGAGGGCGGCATTCATGCCTGCCTTGAAGCTACCTGACATTCCCGGCTCCCGACAGGCCAGTGAGCCCTGGAAGAATGCTTCGGGGAAAATTATGAGTTTGCTCTCTCTAAACCAGGGGCTTCCGTGGTCGCAGCTCGGTCCGCATGACAGGCTCTAGAGCGAAAGGGAACCGCGACGTGAGAACTCGCCTCCAGGTTAGGCCTTGAGTAGCCATGCAGAAAGGGAGGCATGCAGCTGTTTCCACGAGTTCTCAGTCGCTTATGTCCTTTAGTTTAAAGGAAGTACGCGTCCGGGGACTCCTAGGCCCCACGGGTGTGCATCGTTTTCCCTCCGAGGTCACTGAGTGCCTCCAGACACCTGTGGGCCGGTGGAGCAACGTCGAGGTCCATTGGTTGATCCCCCGGAGGACCTCTGTGCCTGCCGAGTGCTGGGCAGCAACACACTGCGCGTTCCTTGAGGAGCGCTACATCTCCAGAGCCCTCGAACGCACTCGGGACAACATGGCTGGTGAGTGCGAAGTACCCAGGAAGACTCAGTCATGGCCCTTGTGTGAGCTGCCATGAGAGAACACTGTGCTTGGAACACTGCGAGGCCCACCCTCGTACCTGAAGTCACTCTGCTCGTGGAGAAAGTCAGCATCTTAGCACGCTGTGTCGCTACCGGCACACCCAACATGAACCCATGCCTGGAAGGAAGGACCTGATTTGCCGTGCAGAAGCGGAGGCGTGCTGCAGCTTCCAGGAGGCGGTGGCCTCTGCTCTGCATGCCTTTAACGGTAGCACAGCTTTCTGGACACCTGCGAGGCTAGCCGGGGCACCCTGCTCCCAGCAGGAACACTGAGTACCCCCAGGTGCACCTGGGTCTGTTAAGCAACATCCAGGCCCGTAGCCCTTCAGAGCCCCCTGTGTGCAGGCCGAGCGGTGGGAAACGCACTGCCCTCTCCTTCGGAGCAGCTTAGTTTCCTGCGCACGTGCACACATTCGCGAACACCGTTCTGGCACGTCCCACGTGGCGCGGAGGTCTTACGGGGTGCCCTAATCGGAGCTGCCCTCAGAGGAGCCCTCGTCTTCGCGTTTCGTTCATGACCTCATGACTGAAGTCACCGGGCCTCCTAGAGGACGGCGGCTTGGGTTCTTACTGCACTTTAAGTACTGTTCCTTCTGCGGCACTGCAGGCAGCCCCAGGCCCAGAGGAGCAGCTACAGCGTTCCTCGGTTGAGACAGTTCGCCGGATGCGGGACTCCCTACTTCGATAAGTTAATTCAGGGAAGGAAACGCAGGGTAACCGGTGTCTCTTGGGACTCGTTAGAAGCCACAGGGATGTACGCTGAGTGTGCCCATGAAAACGGGGCCCTGCTGGAACTAGCCCTGCTTTCCCATTTTGAGGGCGGCATTCATGCCTGCCTTGAAGCTACCTGATATTCCCGGCTCCCGACAGGCCAGTGAGCCCTGGAAGAATGCTTCGGGGAAAATTATGAGTTTGCTCTCTCTAAACCAGGGGCTTCCATGGCCGCAGCTCGGTCCGCATGACAGGCTCTAGAGCGAAAGGGAACCTCGAAGTGAGAACTCGCCTCCAGGTTAGGCCCTGAGTAGCCGTGCAGAAAGGGAGGTATGCAGCTGTTTCACGAGTTCTCAGTCACTTATGTCCTTTATTTTAAAGGAAGTACGCGTCCGGGGATTCCTAGGCCCCACGGGTGTGCATCGTTTTCCCTCCGAGGTCACTGAGTGCCTCCAGACACCTGTGGGCCGGCGTAGCAACGTCGAGGTCCATTGGTTGATCCCCCGGAGGACCTCTATGCCTGCCAAGTGCTGGGCAACAACACACTGCGCGTTCCTTGAGGAGCGCTACATATCCAGAGCCCTCGAACGCCTTCGGGACAACATGGCTGGTGAGTGCGAAGTACCCAGGAAGACTCTATCATGGCCCTTGTGTGAGTTGCCATGAGAGAACACTGTGCTTGGAACACTGCGAGGCCCGACCTCGTACCTGAAGTCACTCTGCTCGAGGAGAAAGTCAGCATCTTAGCACGCTGTGTCGCTACCGGCACACCCAGCATGAACCCATGCCTGGAAGTAAGGCCCTGATTTGCCGTGCAGAAGCGGAGGCGTGCTGCAGCTTCCAGGAGGCGGTGGCCTCTGCTCTGCATGCCTTTAACGGCAGCACAGCTTTCTGGACACCTGGGAGGCTAGCCGGGGCACCCTGCTCCCAGCAGGAACACTGAGTACCCCCAGGTGCACCTGGGTCTGCTAAGCAACATCCAGGCCCGTAGCCCTTCAGAGCCCCCTGTGTGCAGGCCGAGCGTAGGGAAACGCACTGCCCTCTCCTTCGGAGCAGCTTAGTTTCCTCCGCACGCGCACACGTTCGCGAACACCGTTCTGGCACGTCCCACGGGGCGCGGAGGTCTTACGCGGTGCCCTAATCGGAGCTGCCCTCAGAGGAGCCCTCGTCTTCGCGTTCCATCCAGGACCTGCTGACTGAAGTCACCGGGCCCCCTAGAGGACGGCGGCTTGGATTCTTA
The DNA here is from genome assembly GCF_039906515.1 of Pseudorca crassidens. Taxonomy (NCBI): domain Eukaryota; kingdom Metazoa; phylum Chordata; class Mammalia; order Artiodactyla; family Delphinidae; genus Pseudorca; species Pseudorca crassidens. The sequence continues at coordinate 90,047,258 of NC_090308.1, read as the reverse complement.
CTGCACTTCAAGTGCTGTTCCTTCTGCGGCACTGCAGGCAGCCCCAGGCCCAGAGGAGCAGCTACGGCGTTCCTCGGTTGAGACAGTTCGCCGGATGCGGGACTCCCTACTTCGATAAGTTAATTCAGGGAAGGAAACGCAGGGTAACCGTTGTCTCTTGGGACTCGTTAGAAGCCACAGGGATGTACGCTGAGTGTACCCATGAAAACGGGGGCCTGCTGGAACTAGCCCTGCTTTCCCATTTTGAGGGCGGCATTCATGCCTGCCTTGAAGCTACCTGACATTCCCGGCTCCCGACAGGCCAGTGAGCCCTGGAAGAATGCTTCGGGGAAAATTATGAGTTTGCTCTCTCTAAACCAGGGGCTTCCGTGGTCGCAGCTCGGTCCGCATGACAGGCTCTAGAGCGAAAGGGAACCACGACGTGAGAACTCGCCTCCAGGTTAGGCCCTGAGTAGCCATGCAGAAAGGGAGGCATGCAGCTGTTTCCACGAGTTCTCAGTCGCTTATGTCCTTTAGTTTAAAGGAAGTACGCGTCCGGGGACTCCTAGGCCCCACGGGTGTGCATCGTTTTCCCTCCGAGGTCACTGAGTGCCTCCAGACACCTGTGGGCCGGCGGAGCAACGTCGAGGTCCATTGGTTGATCCCCCGGAGGACCTCTGTGCCTGCCGAGTGCTGGGCAGCAACACACTGCGCGTTCCTTGAGGAGCGCTACATCTCCAGAGCCCTCGAACGCCCTCGGGACAACATGGCTGGTGAGTGCGAAGTACCCAGGAAGACTCAGTCATGGCCCTTGTGTGAGCTGCCATGAGAGAACACTGTGCTTGGAACACTGCGAGGCCCACCCTCATACCTGAAGTCACTCTGCTCGTGGAGAAAGTCAGCATCTTAGCACGCTGTGTTGCTACCGGCACACCCAGCATGAACCCATGCCTGGAAGTAAGGCCCTGATTTGCCGTGCAGAAGCGGAGGCGTGCTGCAGCTTCCAGGAGGCGGTGGCCTCTGCTCTGCATGCCTTTAACGGCAGCACAGCTTTCTGGACACCTGGGAGGCTAGCCGGGGCACCCTGCTCCCAGCAGGAACACTGAGTACCCCCAGGTGCACCTGGGTCTGCTAAGCAACATCCAGGCCCGTAGCCCTTCAGAGCCCCCTGTGTGCAGGCCGAGCGTAGGGAAACGCACTGCCCTCTCCTTCGGAGCAGCTTAGTTTCCTCCGCACGCGCACACGTTCGCGAACACCGTTCTGGCACGTCCCACGGGGCGCGGAGGTCTTAGGCGGTGCCCTAATCGGAGCTGCCCTCAGAGGAGCCCTCGTCTTCGCGTTCCATCCAGGACCTGCTGACTGAAGTCACCGGGCCCCCTAGAGGACGGCGGCTTGGGTTCTTACTGCACTTCAAGTGCTGTTCCTTCTGCGGCACTGCAGGCAGCCCCAGGCCCAGAGGAGCAGCTACGGCGTTCCTCGGTTGAGACAGTTCGCCGGATGCGGGACTCCCTACTTCGATAAGTTAATTCAGGGAAGGAAACGCAGGGTAACCGTTGTCTCTTGGGACTCGTTAGAAGCCACAGGGATGTACGCTGAGTGTGCCCATGAAAACGGGGGCCTGGTGGAACTAGCCCTGCTTTCCCATTTTGAGGGCGGCATTCATGCCTGCCTTGAAGCTACCTGACATTCCCGGCTCCCGACAGGCCAGTGAGCCCTGGAAGAATGCTTCGGGGAAAATTATGAGTTTGCTCTCTCTAAACCAGGGGCTTCCGTGGTCGCAGCTCGGTCCGCATGACAGGCTCTAGAGCGAAAGGGAACCGCGACGTGAGAACTCGCCTCCAGGTTAGGCCCTGAGTAGCCATGCAGAAAGGGAGGCATGCAGCTGTTTCCACGAGTTCTCAGTCGCTTATGTCCTTTAGTTTAAAGGAAGTACGCGTCCGGGGACTCCTAGGCCCCACGGGTGTGCATCGTTTTCCCTCCGAGGTCACTGAGTGCCTCCAGACACCTGTGGGCCGGCGGAGCAACGTCGAGGTCCATTGGTTGATCCCCTGGAGGACCTCTGTGCCTGCCGAGTGCTGGGCAACAACACACTGCGCGTTCCTTGAGGAGCGCTACATCTCCAGAGCCCTCGAACACCCTCGGGACAACATGGCTGGTGAGTGCGAAGTACCCAGGAAGACTCAGTCATGGCCCTTGTGTGAGCTGCCATGAGAGAACACTGTGCTTGGAACACTGCGAGGCCCACCCTCGTACCTGAAGTCACTCTGCTCGTGGAGAAAGTCAGCATCTTAGCACGCTGTGTCGCTACCGGCACACCCAACATGAACCCATGCCTGGAAGGAAGGACCTGATTTGCCGTGCAGAAGCGGAGGCGTGCTGCAGCTTCCAGGAGGCGGTGGCCTCTGCTCTGCATGCCTTTAACGGCAGCACAGCTTTCTGGACACCTGCGAGGCTAGCCGGGGCACCCTGCTCCCAGCAGGAACACTGAGTACCCCCAGGTGCACCTGGGTCTGCTAAGCAACATCCAGGCCCGTAGCCCTTCAGAGCCCCCTGTGTGCAGGCCGAGCGTAGGGAAACGCACTGCCCTCTCCTTCGGAGCAGCTTAGTTTCCTGCGCACGTGCACACATTCGCGAACACCGTTCTGGCACGTCCCACGTGGCGCGGAGGTCTTACGGGGTGCCCTAATCGGAGCTGCCCTCAGAGGAGCCATCGTCTTCGCGTTTCATTCATGACCTCATGACTGAAGTCACCGGGCCTCCTAGAGGACGGCGGCTTGGGTTCTTACTGCACATCAAGTCCTGTTCCTTCTGCGGCACTGCAGGCAACCCCAGGCCCAGAGGAGCAGCTACAGCGTTCCTCGGTTGAGACAGTTCGCCGGATGCGGGACTCCCTACTTCGATAAGTTAATTCAGGGAAGGAAACGCAGGGTAACCGGTGTCTCTTGGGACTCGTTAGAAGCCACAGGGATGTATGCTGAGTGTGCCCCTGAAAATGGGGGCCTGCTGGAACTAGCCCTGCTTTCCCATTTTGAGGGCGGCATTCATGCCTGCCTTGAAGCTACCTGATATTCCCGGCTCCCGACAGGCCAGTGAGCCCTGGAAGAATGCTTCGGGGAAAATTATGAGTTTGCTCTCTCTAAACCAGGGGCTTCCGTGGCCGCAGCTCGGTCTGCATGACAGGCTCTAGAGCGAAAGGGAACCTCGAAGTGAGAACTCGCCTCCAGGTTAGGCCCTGAGTAGCCGTGCAGAAAGGGAGGTATGCAGCTGTTTCACGAGTTCTCAGTCGCTTATGTCCTTTATTTTAAAGGAAGTACGCGTCCGGGGACTCCTAGGCCCCACAGGTGTGCATCGTTTTCCCTCCGAGGTCACTGAGTGACTACAGACACCTGTGGGCCGGCGGAGCAATGTCGAGGTCCATTGGTTGATCCCCCGAAGGACCTCTGTGCCTGCCGAGTGCTGGGCAGCAACACACTGCGCGTTCCTTGAGGAGCGCTACATATCCAGAGCCCTCGAACGCCCTCGGGACAACATGGCTGGTGAGTGCGAAGTACCCAGGAAGACTCAGTCATGGCCCTTGTGTGAGCTGCCATGAGAGAACACTGTGCTTGGAACACTGCGAGGCCCACCCTCGTACCTGATGTCACTCTGCTCGTGGAGAAAGTCAGCATCTTAGCACGCTGTGTCGCTACCGGCACACCCAACATGAACCCATGCCTGGAAGTAAGGCCCTGATTCGCCGTGCAGAAGCGGAAGCATGCTGCAGCTTCCAGGAGGTGGTGGCCTCTGCTCTGCATGCCTTTAACGGCAGCACAGCTTTCTGGACACCTGGGAGGCTAGCCGGGGCACCCTGCTCCCAGCAGGAACACTGAGTACCCACAGGTGCACCTGGGTCTGCTAAGCAACATCCAGGCCCGTAGCCCTTCAGAGCCCCCTGTGTGCAGGCCGAGCGTAGGGAAACGCACTGCCCTCTCCTTCGGAGCAGCTTAGTTTCCTCCGCACGCGCACACGTTCGCGAACACCGTTCTGGCACGTCCCACGTGGCCCGGTGGTCTTACGCGGTGCCCTAATCGGACCTGCCCTCAGAGGAGCCCTCGTCTTCGCGTTTCATTCAGGACAACATGACTGAAGTCACCGTGCCTCCTAGAGGACGGCGGCTTGGGTTCTTACTGCACTTTAAGTGCTGTTCCTTCTGCGGCACTGCAGGCAGCCCCAGGCCCAGAGGAGAAGCTACGGCGTTCCTCGGTTGAGACAGTTCGCCGGATGCGGGACTCCCTACTTCGATAAGTTAATTCAGGGAAGGAAACGCAGGGTAACCGTTGTCTCTTGGGACTCGTTAGAAGCCACAGGGATGTACGCTGAGTGTGCCCATGAAAACGGGGGCCTGGTGGAACTAGCCCTGCTTTCCCATTTTGAGGGCGGCATTCATGCCTGCCTTGAAGCTACCTGACATTCCCGGCTCCCGACAGGCCAGTGAGCCCTGGAAGAATGCTTCGGGGAAAATTATGAGTTTGCTCTCTCTAAACCAGGGGCTTCCGTGGTCGCAGCTCGGTCCGCATGACAGGCTCTAGAGCGAAAGGGAACCGCGACGTGAGAACTCGCCTCCAGGTTAGGCCCTGAGTAGCCATGCAGAAAGGGAGGCATGCAGCTGTTTCCACGAGTTCTCAGTCGCTTATGTCCTTTAGTTTAAAGGAAGTACGCGTCCGGGGACTCCTAGGCCCCACGGGTGTGCATCGTTTTCCCTCCGAGGTCACTGAGTGCCTCCAGACACCTGTGGGCCGGCGGAGCAACGTCGAGGTCCATTGGTTGATCCCCCGGAGGACCTCTGTGCCTGCCGAGTGCTGGGCAACAACACACTGCGCGTTCCTTGAGGAGCGCTACATCTCCAGAGCCCTCGAACACCCTCGGGACAACATGGCTGGTGAGTGCGAAGTACCCAGGAAGACTCAGTCATGGCCTTTGTGTGAGCTGCCATGAGAGAACACTGTGCTTGGAACACTGCGAGGCCCACCCTCGTACCTGAAGTCACTCTGCTCGTGGAGAAAGTCAGCATCTTAGCACGCTGTGTCGCTACCGGCACACCCAACATGAACCCATGCCTGGAAGGAAGGACCTGATTTGCCGTGCAGAAGCGGAGGCGTGCTGCAGCTTCCAGGAGGCGGTGGCCTCTGCTCTGCATGCCTTTAACGGCAGCACAGCTTTCTGGACACCTGGGAGGCTAGCCGGGGCACCCTGCTCCCAGCAGGAACACTGAGTACCCCCAGGTGCACCTGGGTCTGCTAAGCAACATCCAGGCCCGTAGCCCTTCAGAGCCCCCTGTGTGCAGGCCGAGCGTAGGGAAACGCACTGCCCTCTCCTTCGGAGCAGCTTAGTTTCCTGCGCACGTGCACACATTCGCGAACACCGTTCTGGCACGTCCCACGTGGCGCGGAGGTCTTACGGGGTGCCCTAATCGGAGCTGCCCTCAGAGGAGCCCTCGTCTTCGCGTTTCATTCATGACCTCATGACTGAAGTCACCGGGCCTCCTAGAGGACGGCGGCTTGGGTTCTTACTGCACATCAAGTCCTGTTCCTTCTGCGGCACTGCAGGCAACCCCAGGCCCAGAGGAGCAGCTACAGCGTTCCTCGGTTGAGACAGTTCGCCGGATTCGGGACTCCCTACTTCGATAAGTTAATTCAGGGAAGGAAACGCAGGGTAACCGGTGTCTCTTGGGACTCGTTAGAAGCCACAGGGATGTATGCTGAGTGTGCCCCTGAAAATGGGGGCCTGCTGGAACTAGCCCTGCTTTCCCATTTTGAGGGCGGCATTCATGCCTGCCTTGAAGCTACCTGATATTCCCGGCTCCCGACAGGCCAGTGAGCCCTGGAAGAATGCTTCGTGTAAAATTATGAGTTTGCTCTCTCTAAACCAGGGGCTTCCGTGGCCGCAGCTCGGTCTGCATGACAGGCTCTAGAGCGAAAGGGAACCTCGAAGTGAGAACTCGCCTCCAGGTTAGGCCCTGAGTAGCCGTGCAGAAAGGGAGGTATGCAGCTGTTTCACGAGTTCTCAGTCGCTTATGTCCTTTATTTTAAAGGAAGTACGCGTCCGGGGACTTCTAGGCCCCACAGGTGTGCATCGTTTTCCCTCCGAGGTCACTGAGTGACTACAGACACCTGTGGGCCGGCGGAGCAATGTCGAGGTCCATTGGTTGATCCCCCGGAGGACCTCTGTGCCTGCCGAGTGCTGGGCAGCAACACACTGCGCGTTCCTTTAGGAGCGCTACATATCCAGAGCCCTCGAACGCCCTCGGGACAACATGGCTGGTGAGTGCGAAGTACCCAGGAAGACTCAGTCATGGCCCTTGTGTGAGCTGCCATGAGAGAAAACTGTGCTTAGAACACTGCGAGGCCCGACCTCGTACCTGAAGTCACTCTGCTCGAGGAGAAAGTCAGCATCTTAGCACGCTGTGTCGCTACCGGCACACCCAGCATGAACCCATGCCTTTAAGATAGGCCCTGATTCGCCGTGCAGAAGCGGAGGCATGCTGCAGCTTCCAGGAGGTGGTGGCCTCTGCTCTGCATGCCTTTAACGGTAGCACAGCTTTCTGGACACCTGCGAGGCTAGCCAGGGCACCCTGCTCCCAGCAGGAACACTGAGTACCCCCAGGTGCACCTGGGTCTGCTAAGCAACATCCAGGCCCGTAGCCCTTCAGAGCCCCCTGTGTGCAGGCCGAGCGTAGGGAAACGCACTGCCCTCTCCTTCGGAGCAGCTTAGTTTCCTGCGCACGTGCACACATTCGCGAACACCGTTCTGGCACGTCCCACGTGGCGCGGAGGTCTTACGGGGTGCCCTAATCGGAGCTGCCCTCAGAGGAGCCCTCGTCTTCGCGTTTCATTCATGACCTCATGACTGAAGTCACCGGGCCTCCTAGAGGACAGCGGCTTGGGTTCTTACTGCACTTTAAGTACTGTTCCTTCTGCGGCAATGCAGGCAGCCCCAGGCCCAGAGGAGCAGCTACAGCGTTCCTCGGTTGAGACAGTTCGCCGGATGCGGGACTCCCTACTTCGATAAGTTAATTCAGGGAAGGAAACGCAGGGTAGCCGGTGTCTGTTGGGACTCGTTAGAAGCCACAGGGATGTACGCTGAGTGTGCCCATGAAAACGGGGGCCTGCTGGAACTAGCCCTGCTTTCCCATTTTGAGGGCGGCATTCATGCCTGCCTTGAAGCTACCTGACATTCCCGGCTACCGACAGGCCTGTGAGCCCTGGAAGAATGCTTCGGGGAAAATTATGAGTTTGCTCTCTCTAAACCAGGGGCTTCCGTGGCCGCAACTCGGTCCGCATGACAGGCTCTAGTGCGTAAGGGAACCTCGAAGTGAGAACTCGCCTCCAGGTTAGGCCCTGAGTAGCCATGGAGAAAGGGAGTCATGCAGCTGTTTCACGAGTTCTCATTCGCTTATGTCCTTTAGTTTAAAGGAAGTACGCGTCCGGGGACTCCTAGGCCCCACGGGTGTGCATCGTTTTCCCTCCGAGGTCACTGAGTGCCTTCAGACACCTGTGGGCCGGCGGAGCAACGTCGAGGTCCATTGGTTGATCCCCCGGAGGACCTCTGTGCCTGCCGAGTGCTGGGCAGCAACACACTGCGCGTTCCTTGAGGAGCGCTACATCTCCAGAGCCCTCGAACGCCCTCGGGACAACATGGCTGGTGAGTGCGAAGTACCCAGGAAGACTCAGTCATGGCCCTTGTGTGATCTGCCATGAGAGAACACTGTGCTTGGAACACTGCGAGGCCCACCCTCGTACCTGAAGTCACTCTGCTCTTGGAGAAAGTCAGCATCTTAGCACGCTGTGTCGCTACCGGCACACCCAACATGAACCCATGCCTGGAAGTAAGGCCCTGATTCGCCGTGCAGAAGCGGAAGCATGCTGCAGCTTCCAGGAGGCGGTGGCCTCTGCTCTGCATGCCTTTAACGGCAGCACAGCTTTCTGGACACCTGGGAGGCTAGCCGGGGCACCCTGCTCCCAGCAGGAACACTGAGTACCCACAGGTGCACCTGGGTCTGCTAAGCAACATCCAGGCCCGTAGCCCTTCAGAGCCCCCTGTGTGCAGGCCGAGCGTAGGGAAACGCACTGCCCTCTCTTTCGGAGCAGCTTAGTTTCCTCCGCACGCGCACACGTTCGCGAACACCGTTCTGGCACGTCCCACGTGGCCCGGTGGTCTTACGCGGTGCCCTAATCGGACCTGCCCTCAGAGGAGCCCTCGTCTTCGCGTTTCATTCAGGACAACATGACTGAAGTCACCGTGCCTCCTAGAGGACGGCGGCTTGGGTTCTTACTGCACTTTAAGTGCTGTTCCTTCTGCGGCACTGCAGGCAGCCCCAGGCCCAGAGGAGAAGCTACGGCGTTCCTCGGTTGAGACAGTTCGCCGGATGCGGGACTCCCTACTTCGATAAGTTAATTCAGGGAAGGAAACGCAGGGTAACCGTTGTCTCTTGGGACTCGTTAGAAACCACAGGGATGTACGCTGAGTGTGCCCATGAAAACGGGGGCCTGCTGGAACTAGCCCTGCTTTCCCATTTTGAGGGCGGCATTCATGCCTGCCTTGAAGCTACCTGACATTCCCGGCTCCCGACAGGCCAGTGAGCCCTGGAAGAATGCTTCGGGGAAAATTATGAGTTTGCTCTCTCTAAACCAGGGGCTTCCGTGGTCGCAGCTCAGTCCGCATCACAGGCTCTAGAGCGAAAGGGAACCGCGACGTGAGAACTCGCCTCCAGGTTAGGCCTTGAGTAGCCATGCAGAAAGGGAGGCATGCAGCTGTTTCCACGAGTTCTCAGTCGCTTATGTCCTTTAGTTTAAAGGAAGTACGCGTCCGGGGACTCCTAGGCCCCACGGGTGTGCATCGTTTTCCCTCCGAGGTCACTGAGTGCCTCCAGACACCTGTGGGCCGGCGGAGCAACGTCGAGGTCCATTGGTTGATCCCCCGGAGGACCTCTGTGCCTGCCGAGTGCTGGGCAGCAACACACTGCGCGTTCCTTGAGGAGCGCTACATCTCCAGAGCCCTCGAACGCCCTCGGGACAACATGGCTGGTGAGTGCGAAGTACCCAGGAAGACTCAGTCATGGCCCTTGTGTGAGCTGCCATGAGAGAACACTGTGCTTGGAACACTGCGAGGCCCACCCTCGTACCTGAAGTCACTCTGCTCGTGGAGAAAGTCAGCATCTTAGCACGCTGTGTCGCTACCGGCACACCCAACATGAACCCATGCCTGGAAGGAAGGCCCTGATTTGCCGTGCAGAAGCGGAGGCGTGCTGCAGCTTCCAGGAGGCAGTGGCCTCTGCTCTGCATGCCTTTAACGGTAGCACAGCTTTCTGGACACCTGCGAGGCTAGCCGGGGCACCCTGCTCCCAGCAGGAACACTGAGTACCCCCAGGTGCACCTGGGTCTGCTAAGCAACATCCAGGCCCGTAGCCCTTCAGAGCCCCCTGTGTGCAGGCCGAGCGTAGGGAAACGCACTGCCCTCTCCTTCGGAGCAGCTTAGTTTCCTGCGCACGTGCACACATTCGCGAACACCTTTCTGGCACGTCCCACGTGACGCGGAGGTCTTACGGGGTGCCCTAATCGGAGCTGCCCTCAGAGGAGCCCTCGTCTTCGCGTTTCATTCATGACTTCATGACTGAAGTCACCGGGCCTTCTAGAGGACGGCGGCTTGGGTTCTTACTGCAGTTTAAGTACTGTTCCTTCTGCGGCACTGCAGGCAGCCCCAGGCCCAGAGGAGCAGCTACAGCGTTCCTCGGTTGAGACAGTTCGCCGGATGCGGGACTCCCTACTTCGATAAGTTGATTCAGGGAAGGAAATGCAGGGTAACCGGTGTCTATTGGGACTCGTTAGAAGCCACAGGGATGTACGCTGAGTGTGCCCATGAAAATGGGGGCCTGCTGGAACTAGCCCTGCTTTCCCATTTTGCGGGCGGCATTCATGCCTGCCTTGAAGCTACCTGACATTCCCGGCTCCTGACAGGCCAGTGAGCCCTGGAAGAATGCTTCGGGGAAAATTATGAGTTTGCTCTCTCTAAACCAGGGGCTTCCATGGCCGCAGCTCGGTCCGCATGACAGGCTCTAGAGCGAAAGGGAACCTCGACGTGAGAACTCGCCTCCAGGTTAGGCCCTGAGTAGCCATGCAGAAAGGGAGGCATGCAGCTGTTTCCACGAGTTCTCAGTCGCTTATGTCCTTTATTTTAAAGGAAGTACGCGTCCGGGGACTCCTAGGCCCCACGGGTGTGCATCGTATTACCTCCGAGGTCACTGAGTGCCTCCAGACACCTGTGGGCCAGCGGAGCAACGTCGAGGTCCATTGGTTGATCCCCCGGAGGACCTCTGTGCCTGCCGAGTGCTGGGCAGCAACACTGCGCGTTCCTTGAAGAGCGCTACATATCCAGAGCCCTCGAACGCCCTCGGGACAACATGGCTGGTGAGTGCGAAGTACCCAGGAAGACTCAGTCATGGCCCTTGTGTGAGCTGCCATGAGAGAACACTGTGCTTGGAACACTGCGAGGCCCGCCCTCGTACCTGAAGTCACTCTGCTCGAGGAGAAAGTCAGCATATTAGCACGCTGTGTCGCTACCGGCACACCCAGCATGAACCCATGCCTGGAAGGAAGGCCCTGATTTGCCGTGCAGAAGCGGAGGCGTGCTGCAGCTTCCAGGAGGCGGTGGCCTCTGCTCTGCATGCCTTTAACGGCAGCACAGCTTTCTGGACACCTGGGAGGCTATCCGGGGCACCCTGCTCCCGGCAGGAACACTGAGTACCCCCAGGTGCACCTGGGTCTGCTAAGCAACATCCAGGCCCGTAGCCCTTCAGAGCCCCCTGTGTGCAGGCCGAGCGTAGGGAAACACACTGCCCTCTCCTTCGGAGCAGCTTAGTTTCCTCCGCACTCGCACACATTCGCGAACACCGTTCTGGCACGTCCCACGTGGCGTGGAGTTCTTACGCGGTGCCCGAATCGGAGCTGCCCTCAGAGGAGCCCTCGTCTTCGCGTTCCATCCAGGACCTCCTGACTGAAGTCACCGGGCCTCCTAGAGGACGGCGGCTTGGGTTCTTACTGCACTTCAAGTCCTGTTCCTTCTGCGGCACTGCAGGCAGCCACAGGCCCAGAGGAGCAGCTACGGTGTTCCTCGGTTGAGACAGTTCGCCGGATAAGGGACTCCCTACTTTGATAAGTTGATTCAGGGAAGGAAACACAGGGTAACCCGTGTCTCTTGGGACTCCTTAGAAGTCACAGGGATGTACGCTGAGTGTGCCCATGAAAACGGGGGCCTGCTGGAACAAGCCCTGCTTTCCCATTTTGAGGGCGGCATTCATGCCTGCCTTGAAGCTACCTGACATTCCCGGATCCCGACAGGCCAGTGAGCCCTGGAAGAATGCTTCGGGGAAAATTATGAATTTGCTCTCTCTAAACCAGGGGCTTCCGTGGGCGCGGCGGCGGTCCGCATGACAGACTCTAGAGCGAAAGGGAACCTCGACGTGAGAACTCGCCTCCAGGTTAGGCCCTGAGTAGCCGTGCAGAAAGGGAGGCATGCAGCTGTTTCCACAAGTTCTCAGTCGCTTATGTGCTTTATTTTAAAGGAAGTACGCGTCCCGGGACTCCTAGGCCCCACGGGTGTGCATCGTTTTCCCTCCGAGGTCACTGAGTGCCTCCAGACACCTGTGGGCCGGTGGAGCAACGTCGAGGTCCATTGGTTGATCCCCCGGAGGACCTCTGTGCCTGCCGTGTGCTGGGCAGCAACACACTGCGCATTCCTTGAGGAGCGCTACATCTCCAGAGCCCTCGAACGCCCTCGGGACAACATGGCTGGTGAGTGCGAAGTACCCAGGAAGACTCAGTCATGGCCCTTGTGTGAGCTGCCATGAGAGAACACTGTGCTTGGAACACTGCGAGGCCCGCCCTCGTACCTGAAGTCACTCTGCTCGAGGAGAAAGTCAGCATCTTAGCACGCTGTGTCGCTAACGGCACACCCAGCATGAACCCATGCCTGGAAGTAAGGCCCTGATTCGCCGTGCAGAAGCGGAGGCGTGCTGCAGCTTCCAGGAGGCGGTGGCCTCTGCTCTGCATGCCTTTAACGGCAGCACAGCTTTCTGGACACCTGGGAGGCTAGCCGGGGCACCCTGCTCCCGGCAGGAACACTGAGTACCCCCAGGTGCACCTGGGTCTGCTAAACAACATCCAGGCCCGTAGCCCTTCAGAGCCCACTGTGTGCAGGCCGAGTGTAGGGAAACGCACTGCCCTCTCCTTCGGAGCAGCTTAGTTTCCTCCGCACTTGCACACGTTCGCGAACACCGTTCTGGCACGTCCCACGTTGCCCGGAGGTCTTACGCGGTGCCCTAGTCGGAGCTGCCCTCAGAGGAGCCCTCGTCTTCGCGTTTCATCCAGGACCTCCTGACTGAAGTCACCGTGCCTCCTAGAGGACAGCGGCTTGGGTTCTTACTGCACTTCAAGTCCTGTTCCTTCTGCGGCACTGCAGGCAGCCCCAGGCCCAGAGGAGCAGCTACGGCGTTCCTCGGTTGAGACAGTTCGCCGGATGCGGGACTCCCTACTTCGATAAGTTGATTCAGGGAAGGAAACGCAGGGTAACCGGTGTCTCTTGGGACTCCTTAGAAGCCACAGGGATGTACGCTGAGTGTGCCCATGAAAACGGGGGCCTGCTGGAACTAGCCCTGCTTTCCCATTTTGAGGGCGGCATTCATGCCTGCCTTGAAGCTACCTGATATTCCCGGCACCCGACAGGCCAGTGAGCCCTGGAAAAATGCTTCGGGGAAAATTATGAGTTTGCTCTCTCTAAACCAGGGGCTTCCGTGGTCGCAGCTCGGTCCGCATGACAGGCTCTAGAGCGAAAGGGAACCTCGACGTGAGAACTCGCCTCCAGGTTAGGCCCTGAGTAGCCATGCAGAAAGGGAGGCATGCAGCTGTTTCCACGAGTTCTCAGTCGCTTATGTCCTTTATTTTAAAGGAAGTACGCGTCCGGGGACTCCTAGGCCCCACGGGTGTGCATCGTTTTCCCTCCGAGGTCACTGAGTGCCTCCAGACACCTGTGGGCCGGTGGAGCAACGTCGAGGTCCATTGGTTGATCCCCCGGAGGACCTCTGTGCCTGCCGAGTGCTGGGCAGCAACACACTGCGCGTTCCTTGAGGAGCGCTGCATCTCCAGAGCCCTCGAACGCCCTCGGGACAGCATGGCTGGTGAGTGCGAAGTGCCCAGGAAGTCTTTGTCATGGCCCTTGTGTGAGCTGCCATGAGAGAACACTGTGCTTGGAACAATGCGAGGCCCGCCCCGTACCTGAAGTCACTCTGCTCAAGGAGAAACTCAGCATCTTAGCACGCTGTGTCGCTACCGGCACACCCAGCATGAACCCATGCCTGGAAGTAAGGCCCTGATTCGCCGTGCAGAAGCGGAGGCGTGCTGCAGCTTCCAGGAGGCGGTGGCCTCTGCTCTGCATGCCTTTAACGGCAGCACAGCTTTCTGGACACCTGGGAGGCTAGCCGGGGCACCCTGCTCCCAGCAGGAACACTGAGTACCCCCAGGTGCACCTGGGTCTGCTAAGCAACATCCAGGCCCGTAGCCCTTCAGAGCCCCCTGTGTGCAGGCCGAGCGTAGGGAAACGCACTGCCCTCTCCTTCGGAGCAGCTTAGTTTCCTCCGCACTCGCACACGTTCGCGAACACCGTTCTGGCACGTCCCACGTGGCGTGGAGTTCTTACGCGGTGCCCTAATCGGAGCTGCCCTCAGAGGAGCCCTCGTCTTCGCGTTCCATCCAGGACCTCCTGACTGAAGTCACCGGGCCTCCTAGAGGACGGCGGCTTGGGTTCTTACTGCACTTCAAGTCCTGTTCCTTCTGCGGCACTGCAGGCAGCCACAGGCCCAGAGGAGCAGCTACGGCGTTCCTCGGTTGAGACAGTTCGCCGGATGCGGGACTCCCTACTTCGATAAGTTGATTCAGGGAAGGAAACGCAGGGTAACCGGTGTCTCTTGGGACTCCGTAGAAGCCAGAGGGATGTACGCTGAGTGTGCCCATGAAAACGGGGGCCTGCTGGAACTAGCCCTGCTTTTCCATTTTGAGGGCGGCATTCATGCCTGCCTTGAAGCTACCTGACATTCCCGGCTCCCGACAGGCCAGTGAGCCCTGGAAGAATGCTTCGGGGAAAATTATGAATTTGCTCTCTCTAAACCAGGGGCTTCCGTGGGCGCGGCGGCGGTCCGCATGACAGACTCTAGAGCGAAAGGGAACCTCGACGTGAGAACTCGCCTCCAGGTTAGGCCCTGAGTAGCCGTGCAGAAAGGGAGGCATGCAGCTGTTTCCACAAGTTCTCAGTCGCTTATGTGCTTTATTTTAAAGGAAGTACGCGTCCCGGGACTCCTAGGCCCCACGGGTGTGCATCGTTTTCCCTCCGAGGTCACTGAGTGCCTCCAGACACCTGTGGGCCGGCGGAGCAACGTCGAGGTCCATTGGTTGATCCCCCGGAGGACCTCTGTGCCTGCCGAGTGCTGGGCAGCAACACACTGCGCGTTCCTTGAGGAGCGCTACATATCCAGAGCCCTCGAACGCCCTCGGGACAACATGGCTGGTGAGTGCGAAGTACCCAGGAAGACTCAGTCATGGCCCTTGTGTGAGCTGCCATGAGAGAACACTGTGCTTGGTACACTGCGAGGCCCGCCCTCGTACCTGAAGTCACTCTGCTCGAGGAGAAAGTCAGCATATTAGCACGCTGTGTCGCTACCGGCACACCCAGCATGAACCCATGCCTGGAAGGAAGGCCCTGATTTGCCGTGCAGAAGCGGAGGCGTGCTGCAGCTTCCAGGAGGCGGTGGCCTCTGCTCTGCATGCCTTTAACGGCAGCACAGCTTTCTGGACACCTGGGAGGCTAGCCGGGGCACCCTGCTCCCGGCAGGAACACTGAGTACCCCCAGGTGCACCTGGGTCTGCTAAGCAACATCCAGGCCCGTAGCCCTTCAGAGCCCCCTGTGTGCAGGCCGAGCGTAGGGAAACGCACTGCCCTCTCCTTCGGAGCAGCTTAGTTTCCTCCGCACTCGCACACATTCACGAACACCGTTCTGGCACGTCCCACGTGGCGTGGAGTTCTTACGCGGTGCCCGAATCGGAGCTGCCCTCAGAGGAGCCCTCGTCTTCGCGTTCCATCCAGGACCTCCTGACTGAAGTCACCGGGCCTCCTAGAGGACGGCGGCTTGGGTTCTTACTGCACTTCAAGTCCTGTTCCTTCTGCGGCACTGCAGGCAGCCACAGGCCCAGAGGAGCAGCTACGGTGTTCCTCGGTTGAGACAGTTCGCCGGATGCGGGACTCCCTACTTTGATAAGTTGATTCAGGGAAGGAAACACAGGGTAACCGGTGTCTCTTGGGACTCCTTAGAAGTCACAGGGATGTACGCTGAGTGTGCCCATGAAAACGGGGGCCTGCTGGAACTAGCCCTGCTTTTCAATTTTGAGGGCGGCATTCATGCCTGCCTTGAAGCTACCTGACATTCCCGGGTCCCGACAGGCCAGTGAGCCCTGGAAGAATGCTTCGGGGAAAATTATGAATTTGCTCTCTCTAAACCAGGGGCTTCCGTGGGCGCGGCGGCGGTCCGCATGACAGACTCTAGAGCGAAAGGGAACCTCGACGTGAGAACTCGCCTCCAGGTTAGGCCCTGAGTAGCCGTGCAGAAAGGGAGGCATGCAGCTGTTTCCACAAGTTCTCAGTCGCTTATGTGCTTTATTTTAAAGGAAGTACGCGTCCGGGGACTCCTAGGCCCCACGGGTGTGCATCGTTTTCCCTCCGAGGTCACTGAGTGCCTCCAGACACCTGTGGGCCGGTGGAGCAACGTCGAGGTCCATTGGTTGATCCCCCGGAGGACCTCTGTGCCTGCCGAGTGCTGGGCAGCAACACACTGCGCGTTCCTTGAGGAGCGCTGCATCTCCAGAGCCCTCGAACGCCCTCGGGACAGCATGGCTGGTGAGTGCGAAGTGCCCAGGAAGTCTCTGTCATGGCCCTTGTGTGAGCTGCCATGAGAGAACACTGTGCTTGGAACACTGCGAGGCCCGCCCCGTACCTGAAGTCACTCTGCTCAAGGAGAAACTCAGCATCTTAGCACGCTGTGTCGCTACCGGCACACCCAGCATGAACCCATGCCTGGAAGATAGGCCCTGATTCGCCGTGCAGAAGCGGAGGCGTGCTGCAGCTTCCAGGAGGCGGTGGCCTCTGCTCTGCATGCCTTTAACGGCAGCACAGCTTTCTGGACACCTGGGAGGCTAGCCGGGGACCCTGCTCCCAGCAGGAACACTGAGTACCCCCAGGTGCACCTGGGTCTGCTAAGCAACATCCAGACCCGTAGCCCTTCAGAGCCTCCTGTGTGCAGGCCGAGCGTAGAGAAACGCACTGCCCTCTCCTTCGGAGCAGCTTAGTTTCCTCCGCACTCGCACACGTTCGCAAACACCGTTCTGGCATGTCCCACGTGGCCTGGAGGTCTTACGCGGTGCCCTAATCGGACCTGCCCTCAGAGGAGCCCTCGTCTTCGCGTTTCATCCAGGACCTCCTGACTGAAGTCACCGTGCCTCCTAGAGGACGGCGGCTTGGGTTTTTCCTGCACTTCAAGTCCTGTTCCTTCTGCGGCACTGCAGGCAGCACCAGGCCCAGAGGAGCAGCTACGGCGTTCCTCGGTTGAGACAGTTCGCCGGATGCGGGACTCCCTACTTCGATAAGTTGATTCAGGGAAGGAAACACAGGGTAACCGGTGTCTCTTGGGACTCCTTAGAAGCCACAGGGATGTACGCTGAGTGTGCCCATGAAAACGGGTTCCTGCTGGAACTAGCCCTGCTTTTCCATTTTGAGGGCGGCATTCATGCCTGCCTTGAAGCTATCTGACATTCCCGGCTCCCGACAGGCCAGTGAGCCCTGGAAGAATGCTTCGGGGAAAATTATGAATTTGCTCTCTCTAAACCAGGGGCTTCCGTGGGCGCGGCGGCGGTCCGCATGACAGACTCTAGAGCGAAAGGGAACCTCGACGTGAGAACTCGCCTCCAGGTTAGGCCCTGAGTAGCCGTGCAGAAAGGGAGGCATGCAGCTGTTTCCACAAGTTCTCAGTCGCTTATGTGCTTTATTTTAAAGGAAGTACGCGTCCCGGGACTCCTAGGCCCCACGGGTGTGCATCGTTTTCCCTCCGAGGTCACTGAGTGCCTCCAGACACCTGTGGGCCGGCGGAGCAACGTCGAGGTCCATTGGTTGATCCCCCGGAGGACCTCTGTGCCTGCCGAGTGCTGGTCAGCAACACACTGCGCATTCCTTGAGGAGCGCTACATCTCCAGAGCCCTCGAATGCCCTCGGGACAACATGGCTAGTGAGTGCGAAGTGCCCAGGAAGACTCTGTCATGGCCCTTGTGTGAGCTGCCATGAGAGAACACTGTTCTTGGAACACTGCGAGGCCCGCCCCGTATCTGAAGTCACTCTGCTCGAGGAGAAAGTCAGCATCTTAGCACGCTGTGTCGCTACCGGCACACCCAGCATGAACCCATTCCTGGAAGTAAGGCCCTGATTCGCCGTGCAGAAGCGGAGGCATGCTGCAGCTTCCAGGAGGCAGTGGCCTCTGCTCTGCATGCCTTTAACGGCAGCACAGCTTTCTGGACACCTGGGAGGCTAGCCGGGGCACCCTGCTCCCGGCAGGAACACTGAGTACCCCCAGGTGCACCTGGGTCTGCTAAGCAACATCCAGGCCCGTAGCCCTTCAGAGCCCCCTGTGTGCAGGCCGAGCATAGGGAAACGCACTGCCCTCTCCTTCGGAGCAGCTTAGTTTCCTCCGCACTCGCACACGTTCGCGAACACCGTTCTGGCACGTCCCACGTGGCGTGGAGTTCTTACGCGGTGCCCTAATCGGAACTGCCCTCAGAGGAGCCCTCGTCTTCGCGTTTCATCCAGGACCTCCTGACTGAAGACACCGTGCCTCCTAGAGGACGGCAGCTTGGGTTTTTCCTGCACTTCAAGTCCTGTTCCTTTTGCGGCACTGCAGGCAGCACCAGGCCCAGAGGAGCAGCTACGGCGTTCCTCGGTTGAGACAGTTCACCGGATGCGGGACTCCCTATTTCGATAATTTGATTCAGGGAAGGAAACACAGGGTAACCGGTGTCTCTTGGGACTCCTTAGAAGCCACAGGGATGTACGCTGAGTGTGCCCATGAAAACGGGGGCCTGTTGGAACTAGCCCTGCTTTTCCATTTTGAGGGCGGCATTCATGCCTGCCTTGAAGCTACCTGACATTCCCGGCTCCCGACAGGCCAGTGAGCCCTGGAAGAATGCTTCGGGGAAAATTATGAGTTTGCTCTCTCTAAACCAGGGGCTTCCGTGGCCGCAGCTTGGTCCGCATGACAGGCTCTAGAGCGAAAGGGAACCTCGAAGTGAGAACTCGCCTCCAGGTTAGGCCCTGAGTAGCCGTGCAGAAAGGGAGGCATGCAGCTGTTTCCACGAGTTCTCAGTCGCTTATGTCCTTTATTTTAAAGGAAGTACGCGTCCGGGGACTCCTAGGCCCCACGGGTGTGCATCGTTTTCCCTCCGAGGTCACTGAGTGCCTCCAGACACCTGTGGGCCGGTGGAGCAACGTCGAGGTCCATTGGTTGATCCCCCGGAGGACCTCTGTGCCTGCCGAGTGCCGGGCAGCAACACACTGCGCGTTCCTTGAGGAGCGCTGCATCTCCAGAGCCCTCGAACGCCCTCGGGTCAGCATGGCTGGTGAGTGCGAAGTGCCCAGGAAGTCTCTGTCATGGCCCTTGTGTGAGCTGCCATGAGAGAACACTGTGCTTGGAACACTGCGAGGCCCGCCCCGTACCTGAAGTCACTCTGCTCAAGGAGAAACTCAGCATCTTAGCACGCTGTGTCGCGACCGGCACACCCGGCATGAACCCATGCCTGGAAGTAAGGCCCTGATTTGCCATGCAGAAGCAGAGGCGTGATGCAGCTTCCAGGAGGCGGTGGCCTCTGCTCTGCATGCCTTTAATGGTAGCACAGCTTTCTGGACACCTAGGAGGCTAGCCGGGGCACCCTGCTCCCAGCAGGAACACTGAGTACCCCCAGGTGCACCTGGGTCTGCTAAGCAACATCCAGGCCCGTAGCCCTTCAGAGCCCCCTGTGTGCAGGCCGAGCGTAGGGAAACGCACTGCCCTCTCCTTCGGAGCAGCTTAGTTTCCTGCGCACGCGCACACATTCGCGAACACCGTTCTGGCACGTCCCACGTGGCGCGGAGGTCTTACGCGGTGCCCTAATCGGAGCTGCCCTCAGAGGAGCCCTCGTCTTCGCGTTCCATCCAGGACCTCATGACTGAAGTCACCGGGCCTCCTAGAGGACGGCGGCTTGGGTTCTTACTGCACATCAAGTCCTGTTCCTTCTGCGGCACTGCAGGCAGCCCCAGGCCCAGAGGAGCAGCTACGGCGTTCCTCGGTTGAGACAGTTCGCCGGATGCGGGACTCCCTACTTCGATAAGTTAATTCAGGGAAGGAAACGCAGGGTAACCGGTGTCTCTTGGGACTCCTTAGAAGCCACAGGGATGTATGCTGAGTGTGCCCATGAAAATGGGGGCCTGCTGGAACTAGCCCTGCTTTCCCATTTTGAGGGCGGCATTCATGCCTGCCTTGAAGCTACCTGATATTCCCGGCTCCCGACAGGCCAGTGAGCCCTGGAAGAATGCTTCGTGTAAAATTATGTGTTTGCTCTCTCTAAACCAGGGGCTTCCGTGGCCGCAGCTCGGTCTGCATGACAGGCTCTAGAGCGAAAGGGAACCTCGAAGTGAGAACTCGCCTCCAGGTTAGGCCCTGAGTAGACGTGCAGAAAGGGAGGCATGCAGCTGTTTCACGAGTTCTCAGTCGCTTATGTCCTTTATTTTAAAGGAAGTACGCGTCCGGGGACTCCTAGGCCCCACAGGTGTGCATCGTTTTCCCTCCGAGGTCACTGAGTGACTCCAGACACCTGTGGGCTGGCGGAGCAATGTCGAGGTCCATTGGTTGATCCCCCGGAGGACCTCTGTGCCTGCCGAGTGCTGGGCAGCAACACACTGCACGTTCCTTGAGGAGCGCTACATATCCAGAGCCCTCGAACGCCCTCGGGACAACATGGCTGTTGAGTGCGAAGTACCCAGGAAGACTCAGTCATGGCCCTTCTGTGAGCTGCCATGAGAGAACACTGTGCTTGGAACACTGCGAGGCCCACCCTCGTACCTGAAGTCACTCTGCTCATGGAGAAAGTCAGCATCTCAGCACGCTGTGTCGCTACCGGCACACCCAACATGAACCCATGCCTGGAAGTAAGGCCCTGATTTGCCGTGCAGAAGCGGAGGCGTGCTGCAGCTTCCAGGAGGCGGTGGCCTCTGCTCTGCATGCCTTTAACGGTAGCACAGCTTTCTGGACACCTGCGAGGCTAGCCGGGGCACCCTGCTCCCAGCAGGAACACTGAGTACCCCCAGGTGCACCTGGGTCTGCTAAGCAACATCCAGGCCCGTAGCCCTTCAGAGCCCCCTGTGTGCAGGCCGAGCGTAGGGAAACGCACTGCCCTCTCCTTCGGAGCAGCTTAGTTTCCTGCGCACGTGCACACATTCGCGAACACCGTTCTGGCACGTCCAACGTGGCCCGGTGGTCTTACGCGGTGCCCTAATCGGACCTGCCCTCAGAGGAGCCCTCGTCTTCGCATTTCATTCAGGACCTCATGACTGAAGTCACCGTGCCTCCTAGAGGACGGCGGCTTGAGTTCTTACTGCAGTTTAAGTACTGTTCCTTCTGCGGCACTGCAGGCAGCCCCAGGCCCAGTGGAGCAGCTACGGCGTTCCTTGGTTGAGACAGTTCGCCGGATGCGGGACTCCCTACTTCGATAAGTTAATTCAGGGAAGGAAACGCAGGGTAGCCGGTGTCTGTTGGGACTCGTTAGAAGCCACAGGGATGTATGCTGAGTGTGCCCATGAAAATGGGGGCCTGCTGGAACTAGCCCTGCTTTCCCATTTTGAGGGCGGCATTCATGCCTGCCTTGAAGCTACCTGACACTCCCGGCTCCCGACAGGCCAGTGAGCCCTGGAAGAATGCTTCGGGGAAAATTATGAGTTTGCTCTCTCTAAACCAGGGGCTTCCGTGGCCGCAGCTCGGTCCGCATGACAGGCTCTAGTGCGAAAGCGAACCTCGACGTGAGAACTCGCCTCCAGGTTAGGCCCTGAGTAGCCGTGCAGAAAGGGAGGTATGCAGCTGTTTCACGAGTTCTCAGTCGCTTATGTCCTTTATTTTAAAGGAAGTACGCGTCCGGGGACTCCTAGGCCCCACGGGTGTGCATCGTTTTCCCTCCGAGGTCACTGAGTGCCTCCAGACACCTGTGGGCCGGCGGAGCAACGTCGAGGTCCATTGGTTGATCCCCCGGAGGACCTCTGTGCCTGCCGAGTGCTGGGCAACAACACACTGTGCGTTCCTTGAGGAGCGCTACATATCCAGAGCCCTCGAACGCCTTCGGGACAACATGGCTGGTGAGTGCGAAGTACCCAGGAAGACTCTGTCATGGCCCTTGTGTGAGTTGCCATGAGAGAACACTGTGCTTGGAACACTGCGAGGCCCGACCTCGTACCTGAAGTCACTCTGCTCGAGGAGAAAGTCAGCATCTTAGCACGCTGTGTTGCTACCGGCACAACCAGCATGAACCCATGCCTGGAAGTAAGGCCCTGATTTGCCGTGCAGAAGCGGAGGCGTGCTGCAGCTTCCAGGAGGCGGTGGCCTCTGCTCTGCATGCCTTTAACGGCAGCACAGCTTTCTGGACACCTGGGAGGCTAGCCGGGGCACCCTGCTCCCAGCAGGAACACTGAGTACCCACAGGTGCACCTGGGTCTGCTAAGCAACATCCAGGCCCGTAGCCCTTCAGAGCCCCCTGTGTGCAGGCCGAGCGTAGGGAAACGCACTGCCCTCTCCTTCGGAGCAGCTTAGTTTCCTCCGCACGCGCACACGTTCGCGAACACCGTTCTGGCACGTCCCACGTGGCGCGGAGATCTTACGCAGTGCCCTAATCGGAGCTGCCCTCAGAGGAGCCCTCGTCTTCGCGTTCCATCCAGGACCACATGACTGAAGTCACCGGGCCTCCTAGAGGACGGCGGCTTGAGTTCTTACTGCACATCAAGTCCTGTTCCTTCTGCGGCACTGCAGGCAGCCCCAGGCACAGAGGAGCAGCTACGGCGTTCCTCGGTTGAGACAGTTCGCCGGATGCGGGACTCCCTACTTCGATAAGTTAATTCAGGGAAGGAAACGCAGGGTAACTGGTGTCTCTTGGGACTCGTTAGAAGCCACAGGGATGTATGCTGAGTGTGCCCCTGAAAATGGGGGCCTGCTGGAACAAGCCCTGCTTTCCCATTTTGAGGGCGGCATTCATGCCTGCCTTGAAGCTACCTGATATTCCCGGCTCCCGACAGGCCAGTGAGCCCTGGAAGAATGCTTCGTGTAAAATTATGAGTTTGCTCTCTCTAAACCAGGGGCTTCCGTGGCCGCAGCTCGGTCTGCATGACAGGCTCTAGAGCGAAAGGGAACCTCGAAGTGAGAACTCGCCTCCAGGTTAGGCCCTGAGTGGCCGTGCAGAAAGGGAGGTATGCAGCTGTTTCACGAGTTCTCAGTCGCTTATGTCCTTTATTTTAAAGGAAGTACGCGTCCGGGGACTCCTAGGCCCCACGGGTGTGCATCGTTTTCCCTCCAAGGTCACTGAGTGCCTCCAGACACCTGTGGGCCGGCGGAGCAACGTCGAGGTCCATTGGTTGATCCCCCGGAGGACCTCTGTGCCTGCCGAGTCCTGGGCAACAACACACTGCGCGTTCCTTGAGGAGCGCTACATATCCAGAGCCCTCGAACGCCCTCGGGACAACATGGCTGGTGAGTGCGAAGTACCCAGGAAGACTCTGTCATGGCCCTTGTGTGAGTTGCCATGAGAGAACACTGTGCTTGGAACACTGCGAGGCCCGACCTCGTACCTGAAGTCACTCTGCTCGAGGAGAAAGTCAGCATCTTAGCACGCTGTGTTGCTACCGGCACAACCAGCATGAACCCATGCCTGGAAGTAAGGCCCTGATTTGCCGTGCAGAAGCGGAGGCGTGCTGCAGCTTCCAGGAGGCGGTGGCCTCTGCTCTGCATGCCTTTAACGGCAGCACAGCTTTCTGGACACCTGGGAGGCTAGCCGGGGCACCCTGCTCCCAGCAGGAACACTGAGTACCCCCAGGTGCACCTGGGTCTGCTAAGCAACATCCAGGCCCGTAGCCCTTCAGAGCCCCCTGTGTGCAGGCCGAGCGTAGGGAAACGCACTGCCCTCTCCTTCGGAGCAGCTTAGTTTCCTCCGCACGCGCACACGTTCGCGAACACCGTTCTGGCACGTCCCACGTGGCGCGGAGGTCTTACGCGGTGCCCTAATCGGAGCTGCCCTCAGAGGAGCCCTCGTCTTCGCGTTCCATCCAGGACCTCATGACTGAAGTCACCGGGCCTCCTAGAGGACGGCGGCTTGGGTTCTTACTGCACATCAAGTCCTGTTCCTTCTGCGGCACTGCAGGCAGCCCCAGGCCCAGAGGAGCAGCTACGGCGTTCCTCGGTTGAGACAGTTCGCCGGATGCGGGACTCCCTACTTCGATAAGTTAATTCAGGGAAGGAAACGCAGGGTAACCGGTGTCTCTTGGGACTCGTTAGAAGCCACAGGGATGTATGCTGAGTGTGCCCATGAAAACGGGGGCCTGCTGGAACTAGCCCTGCTTTCCCATTTTGAGGGCGGCATTCATGCCTGCCTTGAAGCTACCTGATATTCCCGGCTCCCGACAGGCCAGTGAGCCCTGGAAGAATGCTTCGTGTAAAATTATGAGTTTGCTCTCTCTAAACCAGGGGCTTCCGTGGCCGCAGCTCGGTCTGCATGACAGGCTCTAGAGCGAAAGGGAACCTCGAAGTGAGAACTCGCCTCCAGGTTAGGCCCTGAGTAGACGTGCAGAAAGGGAGGCATGCAGCTGTTTCACGAGTTCTCAGTCGCTTATGTCCTTTATTTTAAAGGAGGTACGCGTCCGGGGACTCCTAGGCCCCACAGGTGTGCATCGTTTTCCCTCCGAGGTCACTGAGTGACTCCAGACACCTGTGGGCCGGCGGAGCAATGTCGAGGTCCATTGGTTGATCCCCCGGAGGACCTCTGTGCCTGCCGAGTGCTGGGCAGCAACACACTGCGCGTTCCGTGAGGAGCGCTACATATCCAGAGCCCTCGAACGCCCTCGGGACAACATGGCTGGTGAGTGCGAAGTACCCAGGAAGACTCAGTCATGGCCCTTGTGTGAGCTGCCATGAGAGAAAACTGTGCTTGGAACACTGCGAGGCCCGCCCTGGTACCTGAAGTCACTCTGCTCGAGGAGAAAGTCAGCATCTTAGCACGCTGTGTCGCTACCGGCACACCCAACATGAACCCATGCCTGGAAGTAAGGCCCTGATTCACCGTGCAGAAGCGGAGGCATGCTGCAGCTTCCAGGAGGTGGTGGCCTCTGCTCTGCATGCCTTTAACGGCAGCACAGCTTTCTGGACACCTGGGAGGCTAGCCGGGGCACCCTGCTCCCAGCAGGAACACTGAGTACCCACAGGTGCACCTGGGTCTGCTAAGCAACATCCAGGCCCGTAGCCCTTCAGAGCCCCCTGTGTGCAGGCCGAGCGTAGGGAAACGCACTGCCCTCTCCTTCGGAGCAGCTTAGTTTCCTCCGCACGCGCACACGTTCGCGAACACCGTTCTGGCACGTCCCACGTGGCGCGGAGATCTTACGCAGTGCCCTAATCGGAGCTGCCCTCAGAGGAGCCCTCGTCTTCGCGTTCCATCCAGGACCACATGACTGAAGTCACCGGGCCTCCTAGAGGACGGCGGCTTGAGTTCTTACTGCACATCAAGTCCTGTTCCTTCTGCGGCACTGCAGGCAGCCCCAGGCACAGAGGAGCAGCTACGGCGTTCCTCGGTTGAGACAGTTCGCCGGATGCGGGACTCCCTACTTCGATAAGTTAATTCAGGGAAGGAAACGCAGGGTAACCGGTGTCTCTTGGGACTCGTTAGAAGCCACAGGGATGTATGCTGAGTGTGCCCCTGAAAATGGGGGCCTGCTGGAACAAGCCCTGCTTTCCCATTTTGAGGGCGGCATTCATGCCTGCCTTGAAGCTACCTGATATTCCCGGCTCCCGACAGGCCAGTGAGCCCTGGAAGAATGCTTCGTGTAAAATTATGAGGTTGCTCTCTCTAAACCAGGGGCTTCCGTGGCCGCAGCTCGGTCTGCATGACAGGCTCTAGAGCGAAAGGGAACCTCGAAGTGAGAACTCGCCTCCAGGTTAGGCCCTGAGTGGCCGTGCAGAAAGGGAGGTATGCAGCTGTTTCACGAGTTCTCAGTCGCTTATGTCCTTTATTTTAAAGGAAGTATGCGTCCGGGGACTCCTAGGCCCCACGGGTGTGCATCGTTTTCCCTCCAAGGTCACTGAGTGCCTCCAGACACCTGTGGGCCGGCGGAGCAACGTCGAGGTCCATTGGTTGATCCCCCGGAGGACCTCTGTGCCTGCCGAGTCCTGGGCAACAACACACTGCGCGTTCCTTGAGGAGCGCTACATATCCAGAGCCCTCGAACGCCCTCGGGACAACATGGCTGGTGAGTGCGAAGTACCCAGGAAGACTCTGTCATGGCCCTTGTGTGAGTTGCCATGAGAGAACACTGTGCTTGGAACACTGCGAGGCCCGACCTCGTACCTGAAGTCACTCTGCTCGAGGAGAAAGTCAGCATCTTAGCACGCTGTGTTGCTACCGGCACAACCAGCATGAACCCATGCCTGGAAGTAAGGCCCTGATTTGCCGTGCAGAAGCGGAGGCGTGCTGCAGCTTCCAGGAGGCGGTGGCCTCTGCTCTGCATGCCTTTAACGGCAGCACAGCTTTCTGGACACCTGGGAGGCTAGCCGGGGCACCCTGCTCCCAGCAGGAACACTGAGTACCCCCAGGTGCACCTGGGTCTGCTAAGCAGCATCCAGGCCCGTAGCCCTTCAGAGCCCCCTGTGTGCAGGCCGAGCGTAGGGAAACGCACTGCCCTCTCCTTCGGAGCAGCTTAGTTTCCTCCGCACGCGCACACGTTCGCGAACACCGTTCTGGCACGTCCCATGTGGCGCGGAGGTCTTACGCGGTGCCCTAATCTTAGCTGCCCTCAGAGGAGCCCTCGTCTTCGCGTTCCATCCAGGACCTCATGACTGAAGTCACCGGGCCTCCTAGAGGACGGCGGCTTGGGTTCTTACTGCACATCAAGTCCTGTTCCTTCTGCGGCACTGCAGGCAGCCCCAGGCCCAGAGGAGCAGCTACGGCGTTCCTCGGTTGAGACAGTTCGCCGGATGCGGGACTCCCTACTTCGATAAGTTAATTCAGGGAAGGAAACGCAGGGTAACCGGTGTCTCTTGGGACTCGTTAGAAGCCACAGGGATGTATGCTGAGTGTGCCCATGAAAATGGGGGCCTGCTGGAACTAGCCCTGCTTTCCCATTTTGAGGGCGGCATTCATGCCTGCCTTGAAGCTACCTGATATTCCCGGCTCCCGACAGGTCAGTGAGCCCTGGAAGAATGCTTCGTGTAAAATTATGAGTTTGCTCTCTCTAAACCAGGGGCTTCCGTGGCCGCAGCTCGGTCTGCATGACAGGCTCTAGAGCGAAAGGGAACCTCGAAGTGAGAACTCGCCTCCAGGTTAGGCCCTGAGTAGACGTGCAGAAAGGGAGGCATGCAGCTGTTTCACGAGTTCTCAGTCGCTTATGTCCTTTATTTTAAAGGAAGTACGCGTCCGGGGACTCCTAGGCCCCACAGGTGTGCATCGTTTTCCCTCCGAGGTCACTGAGTGACTCCAGACACCTGTGGGCCGGCGGAGCAATGTCGAGGTCCATTGGTTGATCCCCCGGAGGACCTCTGTGCCTGCCGAGTGCTGGGCAGCAACACACTGCGCGTTCCGTGAGGAGCGCTACATATCCAGAGCCCTCGAACGCCCTCGGGACAACATGGCTGGTGAGTGCGAAGTACCCAGGAAGACTCAGTCATGGCCCTTGTGTGAGCTGCCATGAGAGAAAACTGTGCTTGGAACACTGCGAGGCCTGCCCTGGTACCTGAAGTCACTCTGCTCGAGGAGAAAGTCAGCATCTTAGCACGCTGTGTCGCTACCGGCACACCCAACATGAACCCATGCCTGGAAGTAAGGCCCTGATTCGCCGTGCAGAAGCGGAGGCATGCTGCAGCTTCCAGGAGGTGGTGGCCTCTGCTCTGCATGCCTTTAACGGCAGCACAGCTTTCTGGACACCTGGGAGGCTAGCCGGGGCACCCTGCTCCCAGCAGGAACACTGAGTACCCACAGGTGCACCTGGGTCTGCTAAGCAACATCCAGGCCCGTAGCCCTTCAGAGCCCCCTGTGTGCAGGCCGAGCGTAGGGAAACGCACTGCCCTCTCCTTCGGAGCAGCTTAGTTTCCTCCGCACGCGCACACGTTCGCGAACACCGTTCTGGCACGTCCCACGTGGCCCGGTGGTCTTACGCGGTGCCCTAATCGGACCTGCCCTCAGAGGAGCCCTCGTCTTCGCGTTTCATTCAGGACAACGTGACTGAAGTCACCGTGCCTCCTAGAGGACGGCGGCTTGGGTTTTTCCTGCACTTCAAGTCCTGTTCCTTCTGCGGCACTGCAGGCAGCCCCAGGCCCAGAGGAGCAGCTACGGCGTTCCTCGGTTGAGACAGTTCGCCGGATGCGGGACTCCCTACTTCGATAAGTTGATTCAGGGAAGGAAACACAGGGTAACCGGTGTCTCTTGGGACTCCTTAGAAGCCACAGGGATGTACGCTGAGTGTGCCCATGAAAACGGGGGCCTGTTGGAACTAGCCCTGCTTTTCCATTTTGAGGGCGGCATTCATGCCTGCCTTGAAGCTACCTTACATTCTCGGCTCCCGACAGGCCAGTGAGCCCTGGAAGAATGCTTCGGGGAAAATTATGAATTTGCTCTCTCTAAACCAGGGGCTTCCGTGGCCGCCGCGGCGGTCCGCATGACAAACTCTAGAGCGAAAGGGAACCTCGACGTGAGAACTCGCCTCCAGGTTAGGCCCTGAGTAGCCGTGCAGAAAGGGAGGCATGCAGCTGTTTCCACGAGTTCTCAGTCGCTTATGTGCTTTATTTTAAAGGAAGTACGCGTCCCGGGACTCCTAGGCCCCACGGGTGTGCATCGTTTTCCCTCCGAGGTCACTGAGTGCCTCCAGACACCTGTGGGCCGGCGGAGCAACGTCGAGGTCCATTGGTTGATCCCCCGGAGGACCTCTGTGCCTGCCGAGTGCTGGGCAGCAACACACTGCGCGTTCCTTGAGGAGCGCTACATCTCCAGAGCCCTCGAATGCCCTCGGGACAACATGGCTAGTGAGTGCGAAGTGCCCAGGAAGACTCTGTCATGGCCCTTGTGTGAGCTGCCATGAGAGAACACTGTGCTTGGAACACTGTGAGGCCCGCCCCGTATCTGAAGTCACTCTGCTCGAGGAGAAACTCAGCATCTTAGCACGCTGTGTCGCTACCGGCACACCCAGCATGAACCCATGCCTGGAAGATAGGCCCTGATTCGCCGTGCAGAAGCGGAGGCGTGCTGCAGCTTCCAGGAGGCGGTGGCCTCTGCTCTCCATGCCTTTAACGGCAGCACAGCTTTCTGGACACCTGGGAGGCTAGCCGGGGCACCCTGCTCCCGGCAGGAACACTGAGTACCCCCAGGTGCACCTGGGTCTGCTAAGCAACATCCAGGCCCGTAGCCCTTCAGAGCCTCCTGTTTGCAGGCCGAGCGTAGAGAAACGCACTGCCCTCTCCTTCGGAGCCGCTTAGTTTCCTCCGCACTCGCACACGTTCGCGAACACCGTTCTGGCATGTCCCACGTGGCCCGGAGGTCCTACGCGGTGCCCTAATCGGACCTGCCCTCAGAGGAGCCCTCGTCTTCGCGTTTCATCCAGGACCTCCTGACTGAAGTCACTGGGCCTCCTAGAGGACGGCGGCTTGGGTTCCTACTGCACTTCAAGTCCTGTTCCTTCTGCGGCACTGCAGGCAGCCCCAGGCCTAGAGGAGCAGCTACGGCGTTCCTCGGTTGAGACAGTTCGCCGGATGCGGGACTCCCTACATCGTAAGTTAATTCAGGGAAGGAAACACAGGGTAACCGGTGTCTCTTGGGACTCCTTAGAAGCCACAGGGATGTACGCTGAGTGTGCCCATGAAAACGGGGGCCTGCTGGAACAAGCCCTGCTTTCCCATTTTGAGGGCGGCATTCATGCCTGCCTTGAAGCTACCTGACATTCCCGGCTCCCGACAGGCCAGTGAGCCCTGGAAGAATGCTTCGGGGAAAATTATGAGTTTGCTCTCTCTAATGCAGGGGCTTCCGTGGCCACAGCTCGGTCCGCATGACAGGCTCTAGAGCGAAAGGGAACCTCGAAGTGAGAACTCGCCTCCAGGTTAGGCCCTGAGTAGCCGTGCAGAAAGGGAGGCATGCAGCTGTTTCCACGAGTTCTCAGTCGCTTATGTCCTTTATTTTAAAGGAAGTACGCGTCCGGGGACTCCTAGGCCCCACGGGTGTGCATCGTTTTCCCTCCGAGGTCACTGAGTGTCTCCAGACACCTGTGGGCCGGTGGAGCAACGTCGAGGTCCATTGGTTGATCCCCCGGAGGACCTCTGTGCCTGCCGAGTGCTGGGCAGCAACACACTGCGCGTTCCTTGAGGAGCGCTACATATCCAGAGCCCTCGAACGCCCTCGGGACAACATGGCTGGTGAGTGCGAAGTGCCCAGGAAGTCTCTGTCATGGCCCTTGTGTGAGCTGCCATGAGAGAACACTGTGCTTGGAACACTGCGAGGCCCGCCCCGTACCTGAAGTCACTCTGCTCAAGGAGAAACTCAGCATCTTAGCACGCTGTGTCGCTACCGGCACACCCAGCATGAACCCATGCCTGGAAGATAGGCCCTGATTCGCCGTGCAGAAGCGGAGGCGTGCTGCAGCTTCCAGGATTCGGTGGCCTCTGCTCTGCATGCCTTTAATGGCAGCACAGCTTTCTGGACACCTGGGAGGCTAGCCGGGGACCCTGCTCCCAGCAGGAACACTGAGTACCCCCAGGTGCACCTGGGTCTGTTAAGCAACATCCAGGCCCGTAGCCCTTAAGAGCCTCCTGTGTGCAGGCCGAGCGTAGAGAAACGCACTGCCCTCTCCTTCGGAGCAGCTTAGTTTCCTCCGCACTCGCACGCGTTCTCGAACACCGTTCTGGCATGTCCCACGTGGCCCGGAGGTCTTACGCGGTGCCCTAATCGGACCTGCCCTCAGAGGAGCCCTCGTCTTCGCGTTTCATCCAGGACCTCCTGACTGAAGTCACCGTGCCTCCTAGAGGACGGCGGCTTGGGTTTTTCCTGCACTTCAAGTCCTGTTCCTTCTGCGGCACTGCAGACAGCACCAGGCCCAGAGGAGCAGCTACGGCGTTCCTCGGTTGAGACAGTTCGCCGGATGCGGGACTCCCTACTTCGATAATTTGATTCAGGGAAGGAAACACAGGGTAACCGGTGTCTCTTGGGACTCCTTAGAAGCCACAGGGATGTACGCTGAGTGTGCCCATGAAAACGGGGGCCTGCTGGAACAAGCCCTGCTTTCCCATTTTGAGGGCGGCATTCATGCCTGCCTTGAAGCTACCTGACATTCCCGGCTCCCGACAGGCCAGTGAGCCCTGGAAGAATGCTTCGGGGAAAATTATGAGTTTGCTCTCTCTAAACCAGGGGCTTCCGTGGCCACAGCTCGGTCCGCATGACAGGCTCTAGAGCGAAAGGGAACCTCGAAGTGAGAACTCGCCTCCAGGTTAGGCCCTGAGTAGCCGTGCAGAAAGGGAGGCATGCAGCTGTTTCCACGAGTTCTCAGTCGCTTATGTCCTTTATTTTAAAGGAAGTACGCGTCCGGGGACTCCTAGGCCCCACGGGTGTGCATCGTTTTCCCTCCGAGGTCACTGAGTGCCTCCAGACACCTGTGGGCCGGCGGAGCAACGTCGAGGTCCATTGGTTGATCCCCCGGAGGACCTCTGTGCCTGCCGTGTGCTGGGAAGCAACACACTGCGCGTTCCTTGAGGAGCGCTACATCTCCAGAGCCCTCGAACGCCCTCGGGACAACATGGCTGGTGAGTGCGAAGTGACCAGGAAGACTCTGTCATGGCCCTTGTGTGAGCTGCCATGAGAGAACACTGTGCTTGGAACACTGCGAGGCCCGCCCTCGTATCTGAAGTCACTCTGCTCGAGGAGAAAGTCAGCATCTTAGCACGCTGTGTTGCTACCGGCACAAACAGCATGAAACCATGCCTGGAAGTAAGGCCCTGATTTGCAGTGCAGAAGCGGAGGCGTGCTGCAGCTTCCAGGAGGCGGTGGCCTCTGCTCTCCATGCCTTTAACGGCAGCACAGCTTTCTGGACACCTGGGAGGCTAGCCGGGGCACCCTGCTCCCGGCAGGAACACTGAGTACCCCCAGGTGCACCTGGGTCTGCTAAGCAACATCCAGGCCCGTAGCCCTTCAGAGCCCCCTGTGTGCAGGCCGAGCGTAGGGAAACGCACTGCCCTCTCCTTCGGAGCAGCTTAGTTTCCTCCGCACTCGCACACGTTCGCGAACACCGTTCTGGCACGTCCCACGTGGCCCGGAGGTCTTACGCGCTGCCCTAGTCGGAGCTGCCCTCAGAGGAGCCCTCGTCTTCGCGTTTCATCCAGGACCTCCTGACTGAAGTCACCGTGCCTCCTAGAGGACGGCGGCTTGGGTTCTTACTGCACTTTAAGTCCTGTTCCTTCTGCGGCACTGCAGGCAGCCCCAGGCCCAGAGGAGCAGCTACGGCGTTCCTCGGTTGAGACAGTTCGCCGGATGCGGGACTCCCTACTTCGATAAGTTGATTCAGGGAAGGAAACGCAGGGTAACCGGTGTCTCTTGGGACTCCTTAGAAGCCAGAGGGATGTACGCTGAGTGTGCCCATGAAAATGGGGGCCTGCTGGAACTAGCCCTGCTTTCCCATTTTGCGGGCGGCATTCATGCCTGCCTTGAAGGTAACTGACATTCCCGGCTCCCGACAGGCCAGTGAGCCCTGGAAGAATGCTTCGGGGAAAATTATGAGTTTGCTCTCTCTAAACCAGGGGCTTCCGTGGCCGCAGCTCGGTCTGCATGACAGGCTCTAGAGCGAAAGGGAACCTCGAAGTGAGAACTCGCCTCCAGGTTCGGCCCTGAGTAGACGTGCAGAAAGGGAGGCATGCAGCTGTTTCACGAGTTCTCAGTCGCTTATGTCCTTTATTTTAAAGGAAGTACGGGTCCGGGGTCTCCTAGGCCCCACAGGTGTGCATCGTTTTCCCTCCGAGGTCACTGAGTGCCTCCAGACACCTGTGGGCCGGCGGAGCAACGTCGAGGTCCATTGGTTGATCCCCCGGAGGACCTCTGTGCCTGCCGTGTGCTGGGCAGCAACACACTGCGCGTTCCTTGAGGAGCGCTACATCTCCAGAGCCCTCGAACGCCCTCCGGACAACATGGCTGGTGAGTGCGAAGTACCCAGGAAGACTCAGTCATGGCCCTTGTGTGAGCTGCCATGAGAGAACACTGTGCTTGGAACACTGCGAGGCCCACCCTCGTACCTGAAGTCACTCTGCTCGTGGAGAAAGTCAGCATCTTAGCACGCTGTGTCGCTACCGGCACACCCAACATGAACCCATGCCTGGAAGTAAGGCTCTGATTTGCCGTGCAGAAGCGGAGGCGTGCTGCAGCTTCCAGGAGGCGGTGGCCTCTGCTCTGCATGCCTTTAACGGCAGCACAGCTTTCTGGACACCTGGGAGGCTAGCCGGGGCACCCTGCTCCCAGCAGGAACACTGAGTACCCCCAGGTGCACCTGGGTCTTCTAAGCAACATCCAGGCCCGTAGCCCTTCAGAGCCCCCTGTGTGCAGGCCGAGCGTAGGGAAACGCACTGCCCTCTCCTTCGGAGCAGCTTAGTTTCCTCCGCACGCGCACACGTTCGCGAACACCGTTCTGGAACATCCCACGTGGCGCAGAGGTCTTACACGGTGCCCTAATCGGATCTGCCCTCAGAGGAGCCCTCATCTTCGCGTTCCATCCAGGACCTCATGACTGAAGTCACCGGGCCTCCTAGAGGACGGCGGCTTGGGTTCTTACTGCACATCAAGTCCTGTTCCTTCTGCGGCACTGCAGGCAGCCCCAGGCCCAGAGGAGCAGCTACGGTGTTCCTCGGTTGAGACAGTTCGCCGGATGCGGGACTCCCTACTTCGATAAGTTAATTCAGGGAAGGAAACGCAGGGTAACCGTTGTCTCTTGTTACTCGTTAGAAGCCACAGGGATGTACGCTGAGTGTGCCCATGAAAACAGGGGCCTGCTGGAACTAGCCCTGCTTTCCCATTTTGAGGGCGGCATTCATGCCTGCCTTGAAGCTACCTGACATTCCCGGCTCCCGACAGGCCAGTGAGCCCTGGAAGAATGCTTCGGGGAAAATTATGAGTTTGCTCTCTCTAAACCAGGGGCTTCCATGGTCGCAGCTCGGTCCGCATGACAGGCTCTAGAGCGAAAGGGAACCGCGACGTGAGAACTCGCCTCCAGGTTAGGCCTTGAGTAGCCATGCAGAAAGGGAGGCATGCAGCTGTTTCCACGAGTTCTCAGTCGCTTATGTCCTTTAGTTTAAAGGAAGTACGCGTCCGGGGACTCCTAGGCCCCACGGGTGTGCATCGTTTTCCCTCCGAGGTCACTGAGTGCCTCCAGACACCTGTGGGCCGGTGGAGCAACGTCGAGGTCCATTGGTTGATCCCCCGGAGGACCTCTGTGCCTGCCGAGTGCTGGGCAGCAACACACTGCGCGTTCCTTGAGGAGCGCTACATCTCCAGAGCCCTCGAACGCCCTCGGGACAACATGGCTGGTGAGTGCGAAGTACCCAGGAAGACTCAGTCATGGCCCTTGTGTGAGCTGCCATGAGAGAACACTGTGCTTGGAACACTGCGAGGCCCACCTCGTACGTGAAGTCACTCTGCTCGTGGAGAAAGTCAGCATCTTAGCACGCTGTGTCGCTACCGGCACACCCAACATGAACCCATGCCTGGAAGGAAGGACCTGATTTGCCGTGCAGAAGCGGAGGCGTGCTGCAGCTTCCAGGAGGCGGTGGCCTCTGCTCTCCATGCCTTTAACGGCAGCACAGCTTTCTGGACACCTGGGAGGCTAGCCGGGGCACCCTGCTCCCAGCAGGAACACTGAGTACCCCCAGGTGCACCTGGGTCTGCTAAGCAACATCCAGGCCCGTAGCCCTTCAGAGACCCCTGTGTGCAGGCCGAGCGTAGGGAAACGCACTGCCCTCTCCTTCGGAGCAGCTTAGTTTCATCCGCACGCGCACACGTTCGCCAACACCGTTCTGGCACGTCCCACGTGGCGCGGAGGTCTTATGGGTTGCCCTAATCGGAGCTGCCCTCAGAGGAGCCCTCGTCTTCGCGTTTCATTCATGACCTAATGACTGAAGTCACCGGGCCTCCTAGAGGACGGCGGCTTGGGTTCTTACTGCACTTTAAGTACTATTCCTTCTGCGGCACTGCAGGCAGCCCCAGGCAAAGAGGAGCAGCTACAGCATTCCTCGGTTGAGACAGTACGCCGGATGCGGGACTCCCTACTTCGATAAGTTGATTCAGGGAAGGAAACGCAGGGTAACCGGTGTCTATTGGGACTCCTTAGAAGCCACAGTGATGTACGCTGAGTGTGCCCATGAAAATGGGGGCCTGCTGGAACTAGCCCTGCTTTCCCATTTTGAGGGCGGCATTCATGCCTGCCTTGAAGCTACCTGACATTCCCGGCTCCCGACTGGCCAGTGAGCCCTGGAAGAATGCTTCGTGTCAAATTATGAGTTTGCTCTCTCTAAACCAGGGGCTTCCGTGGCCGCAGCTCGGTCCGCATGACAATCTCTAGAGCGAAAGGGAACCTCGAAGTGAGAACTCGCCTCCAGGTTAGGCCCTGAGTAGCCGTGCAGAAAGGGAGGCATGCAGCTGTTTCCACGAGTTCTCAGTCGCTTATGTCCTTTATTTTAAAGGAAGTACGCGTCCGGGGACTCCTAGGCCCCACGGGTGTGCATCGTTTTCCCTCCGAGGTCACTGAGTGTCTCCAGACACCTGTGGGCCGGTGGAGCAACGTCGAGGTCCATTGGTTGATCCCCCGGAGGACCTCTGTGCCTGCCGAGTGCTGGGCAACAACACACTGCGCGTTCCTTGAGGAGCGCTACATCTCCAGAGCCCTCGAACGCCCTCGGGACAACATGGCTGGTGAGTGCGAAGTGCCCAGGAAGTCTCTGTCATGGCCCTTGTGTGAGCTGCCATGAGAGAACACTGTGCTTGGAACACTGCGAGGCCCGCCCCGTACCTGAAGTCACTCTGCTCAAGGAGAAACTCAGCATCTTAGCACGCTGTGTCGCTACCGGCACACCCAGCATGAACCCATGCCTGGAAGATAGGCCCTGATTCGCCGTGCAGAAGCGGAGGCGTGCTGCAGCTTCCAGGATTCGGTGGCCTCTGCTCTGCATGCCTTTAACGGCAGCACAGCTTTCTGGACACCTGGGAGGCTAGCCGGGGACCCTGCTCCCAGCAGGAACACTGAGTACCCCCAGGTGCACCTGGGTCTGTTAAGCAACATCCAGGCCCGTAGCCCTTAAGAGCCTCCTGTGTGCAGGCCGAGCGTAGAGAAACGCACTGCCCTCTCCTTCGGAGCAGCTTAGTTTCCTCCGCACTCGCACGCGTTCTCGAACACCGTTCTGGCATGTCCCACGTGGCCCGGAGGTCTTACGCGGTGCCCTAATCGGACCTGCCCTCAGAGGAGCCCTCGTCTTCGCGTTTCATCCAGGACCTCCTGACTGAAGTCACCGTGCCTCCTAGAGGACGGCGGCTTGGGTTTTTCCTGCACTTCAAGTCCTGTTCCTTCTGCGGCACTGCAGACAGCACCAGGCCCAGAGGAGCAGCTACGGCGTTCCTCGGTTGAGACAGTTCGCCGGATGCGGGACTCCCTACTTCGATAATTTGATTCAGGGAAGGAAACACAGGGTAACCGGTGTCTCTTGGGACTCCTTAGAAGCCACAGGGATGTACGCTGAGTGTGCCCATGAAAACGGGGGCCTGCTGGAACAAGCCCTGCTTTCCCATTTTGAGGGCGGCATTCATGCCTGCCTTGAAGCTACCTGACATTCCCGGCTCCCGACAGGCCAGTGAGCCCTGGAAGAATGCTTCGGGGAAAATTATGAGTTTGCTCTCTCTAAAGCAGGGGCTTCCGTGGCCACAGCTCGGTCCGCATGACAGGCTCTAGAGCGAAAGGGAACCTCGAAGTGAGAACTCGCCTCCAGGTTAGGCCCTGAGTAGCCGTGCAGAAAGGGAGGCATGCAGCTGTTTCCACGAGTTCTCAGTCGCTTATGTCCTTTATTTTAAAGGAAGTACGCGTCCGGGGACTCCTAGGCCCCACGGGTGTGCATCGTTTTCCCTCCGAGGTCACTGAGTGCCTCCAGACACCTGTGGGCCGGCGGAGCAACGTCGAGGTCCATTGGTTGATGCCCCGGAGGACCTCTGTGCCTGCCGAGTGCTGGGCAGCAACACACTGCGCGTTCCTTGAGGAGCGCTGCATCTCCAGAGCCCTCGAACGCCCTCGGGTCAGCATGGCTGGTGAGTGTGAAGTGCCCAGGAAGTCTCTGTCATGGCCCTTGTGTGAGCTGCCATGAGAGAACACTGTGCTTGGAACACTGCGAGGCCCGCCCCGTACCTGAAGTCATTCTGCTCAAGGAGAAACTCAGCATCTTAGCACGCTGTGTCGCTACCGGCACAACCAGCATGAGCCCATGCCTGGAAGTAAGGCCCTGATTTGCCGTGCAGAAGCGGAGGCGTGCTGCAGCTTCCAGGAGGCGGTGGCCTCTGCTCTCCATGCCTTTAACGGCAGCACAGCTTTCTGGACACCTGGGAGGCTAGCCGGGGCACCCTGCTCCCGGCAGGAACACTGAGTACCCCCAGGTGCACCTGGGTCTGCTAAGCAACATCCAGGCCCGTAGCCCTTCAGAGCCCCCTGTGTGCAGGCCGAGCGTAGGGAAACGCACTGCCCTCTCCTTCGGAGCAGCTTAGTTTCCTCCGCACTCGCACACGTTCGCGAACACCGTTCTGGCACGTCCCACGTGGCCCGGAGGTCGTACGCGGTGCCCTAGTCGGAGCTGCCCTCAGAGGAGCCCATGTCTTCGCGTTTCATCCAGGACCTCCTGACTGAAGTCACCGTGCCTCCTAGAGGACGGCGGCTTGGGTTCTTACTGCACTTTAAGTCCTGTTCCTTCTGCGGCACTGCAGGCAGCCCCAGGCCCAGAGGAGCAGCTACGGCGTTCCTCGGTTGAGACAGTTCGCCGGATGCGGGACTCCCTACTTCGATAAGTTGATTCAGGGAAGGAAACGCAGGGTAACCGGTGTCTCTTGGGACTCCTTAGAAGCCAGAGGGATGTACGCTGAGTGTGCCCATGAAAACGGGGGCCTGCTGGAACTAGCCCTGCTTTCCCATTTTGAGGGCGGCATTCATGCCTGCCTTGAAGCTACCTGATATTCCCGGCTCCCGACAGGCCAGTGAGCCCTGGAAGAATGCTTCGTGTAAAATTATGAGTTTGCTCTCTCTAAACCAGGGGCTTCCGTGGCCGCGGCTCGGTCCGCATGACAGGCTCTAGAGCGAAAGGGAACCTCAACGTGAGAACTCGCCTCCAGGTTAGGCCCTGAGTAGCCGTGCAGAAAGGGAGGCATGCAGCTGTTTCCACAATTTCTCAGTCGCTTATGTGCTTTATTTTAAAGGAAGTACGCGTCCCGGGACTCCTAGGCCCCACGGGTGTGCATCGTTTTCCCTCCGAGGTCACTGAGTGCCTCCAGACACCTGTGGGCCGGCGGAGCAACGTCGAGGTCCATTGGTTGATCCCCCGGAGGACCTCTGTGCCTGCCGTGTGCTGGGAAGCAACACACTGCGCGTTCCTTGAGGAGCGCTACATCTCCAGAGCCCTCGAACGCCCTCGGGACAACATGGCTGGTGAGTGCGAAGTGACCAGGAAGACTCTGTCATGGCCCTTGTGTGAGCTGCCATGAGAGAACACTGTGCTTGGAACACTGCGAGGCCCGCCCTCGTATCTGAAGTCACTCTGCTCGAGGAGAAAGTCAGCATCTTAGCACGCTGTGTTGCTACCGGCACAAACAGCATGAAACCATGCCTGGAAGTAAGGCCCTGATTTGCAGTGCAGAAGCGGAGGCGTGCTGCAGCTTCCAGGAGGCGGTGGCCTCTGCTCTCCATGCCTTTAACGGCAGCACAGCTTTCTGGACACCTGGGAGGCTAGCCGGGGCACCCTGCTCCCGGCAGGAACACTGAGTACCCCCAGGTGCACCTGGGTCTGCTAAGCAACATCCAGGCCCGTAGCCCTTCAGAGCCCCCTGTGTGCAGGCCGAGCGTAGGGAAACGCACTGCCCTCTCCTTCGGAGCAGCTTAGTTTCCTCCGCACTCGCACACGTTCGCGAACACCGTTCTGGCACGTCCCACGTGGCCCGGAGGTCTTACGCGGTGCCCTAGTCGGAGCTGCCCTCAGAGGAGCCCTCGTCTTCGCGTTTCATCCAGGACCTCCTGACTGAAGTCACCGTGCCTCCTAGAGGACGGCGGCTTGGGTTCTTACTGCACTTTAAGTCCTGTTCCTTCTGCGGCACTGCAGGCAGCCCCAGGCCCAGAGGAGCAGCTACGGCGTTCCTCGGTTGAGACAGTTCGCCGGATGCGGGACTCCCTACTTCGATAAGTTGATTCAGGGAAGGAAACGCAGGGTAACCGGTGTCTCTTGGGACTCCTTAGAAGCCAGAGGGATGTACGCTGAGTGTGCCCATGAAAATGGGGGCCTGCTGGAACTAGCCCTGCTTTCCCATTTTGCGGGCGGCATTCATGCCTGCCTTGAAGGTAACTGACATTCCCGGCTCCCGACAGGCCAGTGAGCCCTGGAAGAATGCTTCGGGGAAAATTATGAGTTTGCTCTCTCTAAACCAGGGGCTTCCGTGGCCGCAGCTCGGTCTGCATGACAGGCTCTAGAGCGAAAGGGAACCTCGAAGTGAGAACTCGCCTCCAGGTTCGGCCCTGAGTAGACGTGCAGAAAGGGAGGCATGCAGCTGTTTCACGAGTTCTCAGTCGCTTATGTCCTTTATTTTAAAGGAAGTACGGGTCCGGGGTCTCCTAGGCCCCACAGGTGTGCATCGTTTTCCCTCCGAGGTCACTGAGTGCCTCCAGACACCTGTGGGCCGGCGGAGCAACGTCGAGGTCCATTGGTTGATCCCCCGGAGGACCTCTGTGCCTGCCGTGTGCTGGGCAGCAACACACTGCGCGTTCCTTGAGGAGCGCTACATCTCCAGAGCCCTCGAACGCCCTCCGGACAACATGGCTGGTGAGTGCGAAGTACCCAGGAAGACTCAGTCATGGCCCTTGTGTGAGCTGCCATGAGAGAACACTGTGCTTGGAACACTGCGAGGCCCACCCTCGTACCTGAAGTCACTCTGCTCGTGGAGAAAGTCAGCATCTTAGCACGCTGTGTCGCTACCGGCACACCCAACATGAACCCATGCCTGGAAGTAAGGCCCTGATTTGCCGTGCAGAAGCGGAGGCGTGCTGCAGCTTCCAGGAGGCGGTGGCCTCTGCTCTGCATGCCTTTAACGGCAGCACAGCTTTCTGGACACCTGGGAGGCTAGCCGGGGCACCCTGCTCCCAGCAGGAACACTGAGTACCCCCAGGTGCACCTGGGTCTTCTAAGCAACATCCAGGCCCGTAGCCCTTCAGAGCCCCCTGTGTGCAGGCCGAGCGTAGGGAAACGCACTGCCCTCTCCTTCGGAGCAGCTTAGTTTCCTCCGCACGCGCACACGTTCGCGAACACCGTTCTGGAACATCCCACGTGGCGCGGAGGTCTTACACGGTGCCCTAATCGGATCTGCCCTCAGAGGAGCCCTCATCTTCGCGTTCCATCCAGGACCTCATGACTGAAGTCACCGGGCCTCCTAGAGGACGGCGGCTTGGGTTCTTACTGCACATCAAGTCCTGTTCCTTCTGCGGCACTGCAGGCAGCCCCAGGCCCAGAGGAGCAGCTACGGTGTTCCTCGGTTGAGACAGTTCGCCGGATGCGGGACTCCCTACTTCGATAAGTTAATTCAGGGAAGGAAACGCAGGGTAACCGTTGTCTCTTGTTACTCGTTAGAAGCCACAGGGATGTACGCTGAGTGTGCCCATGAAAACAGGGGCCTGCTGGAACTAGCCCTGCTTTCCCATTTTGAGGGCGGCATTCATGCCTGCCTTGAAGCTACCTGACATTCCCGGCTCCCGACAGGCCAGTGAGCCCTGGAAGAATGCTTCGGGGAAAATTATGAGTTTGCTCTCTCTAAACCAGGGGCTTCCGTGGTCGCAGCTCGGTCCGCATGACAGGCTCTAGAGCGAAAGGGAACCGCGACGTGAGAACTCGCCTCCAGGTTAGGCCTTGAGTAGCCATGCAGAAAGGGAGGCATGCAGCTGTTTCCACGAGTTCTCAGTCGCTTATGTCCTTTAGTTTAAAGGAAGTACGCGTCCGGGGACTCCTAGGCCCCACGGGTGTGCATCGTTTTCCCTCCGAGGTCACTGAGTGCCTCCAGACACCTGTGGGCCGGCGGAGCAACGTCGAGGTCCATTGGTTGATCCCCCGGAGGACCTCTGTGCCTGCCGAGTGCTGGGCAGCAACACACTGCGCGTTCCTTGAGGAGCGCTACATCTCCAGAGCCCTCGAACGCCCTCGGGACAACATGGCTGGTGAGTGCGAAGTACCCAGGAAGACTCAGTCATGGCCCTTGTGTGAGCTGCCATGAGAGAACACTGTGCTTGGAACACTGCGAGGCCCACCCTCGTACGTGAAGTCACTCTGCTCGTGGAGAAAGTCAGCATCTTAGCACGCTGTGTCGCTACCGGCACACCCAACATGAACCCATGCCTGGAAGGAAGGACCTGATTTGCCGTGCAGAAGCGGAGGCGTGCTGCAGCTTCCAGGAGGCGGTGGCCTCTGCTCTCCATGCCTTTAACGGCAGCACAGCTTTCTGGACACCTGGGAGGCTAGCCGGGGCACCCTGCTCCCAGCAGGAACACTGAGTACCCCCAGGTGCACCTGGGTCTGCTAAGCAACATCCAGGCCCGTAGCCCTTCAGAGACCCCTGTGTGCAGGCCGAGCGTAGGGAAACGCACTGCCCTCTCCTTCGGAGCAGCTTAGTTTCATCCGCACGCGCACACGTTCGCCAACACCGTTCTGGCACGTCCCACGTGGCGCGGAGGTCTTATGGGTTGCCCTAATCGGAGCTGCCCTCAGAGGAGCCCTCGTCTTCGCGTTTCATTCATGACCTAATGACTGAAGTCACCGGGCCTCCTAGAGGACGGCGGCTTGGGTTCTTACTGCACTTTAAGTACTATTCCTTCTGCGGCACTGCAGGCAGCCCCAGGCAAAGAGGAGCAGCTACGGCATTCCTCGGTTGAGACAGTACGCCGGATGCGGGACTCCCTACTTCGATAAGTTGATTCAGGGAAGGAAACGCAGGGTAACCGGTGTCTATTGGGACTCCTTAGAAGCCACAGTGATGTACGCTGAGTGTGCCCATGAAAATGGGGGCCTGCTGGAACTAGCCCTGCTTTCCCATTTTGAGGGCGGCATTCATGCCTGCCTTGAAGCTACCT
The DNA here is from genome assembly GCF_039906515.1 of Pseudorca crassidens. Taxonomy (NCBI): domain Eukaryota; kingdom Metazoa; phylum Chordata; class Mammalia; order Artiodactyla; family Delphinidae; genus Pseudorca; species Pseudorca crassidens. The sequence continues at coordinate 90,005,540 of NC_090308.1, read as the reverse complement.
GACATTCCCGGCTCCCGACTGGCCAGTGAGCCCTGGAAGAATGCTTCGTGTCAAATTATGAGTTTGCTCTCTCTAAACCAGGGGCTTCCGTGGCCGCAGCTCGGTCCGCATGACAATCTCTAGAGCGAAAGGGAACCTCGAAGTGAGAACTCGCCTCCAGGTTAGGCCCTGAGTAGCCGTGCAGAAAGGGAGGTATGCAGCTGTTTCACGAGTTCTCAGTCGCTTATGTCCTTTATTTTAAAGGAAGTACGCGTCCGGGGACTCCTAGGCCCCACGGGTGTGCATCGTTTTCCCTCCGAGGTCACTGAGTGCCTCCAGACACCTGTGGGCCGGCGTAGCAACGTTGAGGTCCATTGGTTGATCCCCCGGAGGACCTCTGTGCCTGCCAAGTGCTGGGCAACAACACACTGCGCGTTCCTTGAGGAGCGCTACATATCCAGAGCCCTCGAACGCCTTCGGGACAACATGGCTGGTGACTGCGAAGTACCCAGGAAGACTCTATCATGGCCCTTGTGTGAGTTGCCATGAGAGAACACTGTGCTTGGAACACTGCGAGGCCCGACCTCGTACCTGAAGTCACTCTGCTCGAGGAGAAAGTCAGCATCTTAGCACGCTGTGTCGCTACCGGCACACCCAGCATGAACCCATGCCTGGAAGTAAGGCCCTGATTTGCCGTGCAGAAGCGGAGGCGTGCTGCAGCTTCCAGGAGGCGGTGGCCTCTGCTCTGCATGCCTTTAACGGCAGCACAGCTTTCTGGACACCTGGGAGGCTAGCCGGGGCACCCTGCTCCCAGCAGGAACACTGAGTACCCCCAGGTGCACCTGGGTCTGCTAAGCAACATCCAGGCCCGTAGCCCTTCAGAGCCCCCTGTGTGCAGGCCGAGCGTAGGGAAACGCACTGCCCTCTCCTTCGGAGCAGCTTAGTTTCCTCCGCACGCGCACACGTTCGCGAACACCGTTCTGGCACGTCCCACGGGGCGCGGAGGTCTTACGCGGTGCCCTAATCGGAGCTGCCCTCAGAGGAGCCCTCGTCTTCGCGTTCCATCCAGGACCTGCTGACTGAAGTCACCGGGCCCCCTAGAGGACGGCGGCTTGGGTTCTTACTGCACTTCAAGTGCTGTTCCTTCTGCGGCACTGCAGGCAGCCCCAGGCCCAGAGGAGCAGCTACGGCGTTCCTCGGTTGAGACAGTTCGCCGGATGCGGGACTCCCTACTTCGATAAGTTAATTCAGGGAAGGAAACGCAGGGTAACCGTTGTCTCTTGGGACTCGTTAGAAGCCACAGGGATGTACGCTGAGTGTACCCATGAAAACGGGGGCCTGCTGGAACTAGCCCTGCTTTCCCATTTTGAGGGCGGCATTCATGCCTGCCTTGAAGCTACCTGACATTCCCGGCTCCCGACAGGCCAGTGAGCCCTGGAAGAATGCTTCGGGGAAAATTATGAGTTTGCTCTCTCTAAACCAGGGGCTTCCGTGGTCGCAGCTCGGTCCGCATGACAGGCTCTAGAGCGAAAGGGAACCTCGAAGTGAGAACTCGCCTCCAGGTTAGGCCCTGAGTAGCCATGCAGAAAGGGAGGCATGCAGCTGTTTCCACGAGTTCTCAGTCGCTTATGTCCTTTAGTTTAAAGGAAGTACGCGTCCGGGGACTCCTAGGCCCCACGGGTGTGCATCGTTTTCCCTCCGAGGTCACTGAGTGCCTCCAGACACCTGTGGGCCGGCGGAGCAACGTCGAGGTCCATTGGTTGATCCCCCGGAGGACCTCTGTGCCTGCCGAGTGCTGGGCAGCAACACACTGCGCGTTCCTTGAGGAGCGCTACATCTCCAGAGCCCTCGAACGCCCTCGGGACAACATGGCTGGTGAGTGCGAAGTACCCAGGAAGACTCAGTCATGGCCCTTGTGTGAGCTGCCATGAGAGAACACTGTGCTTGGAACACTGCGAGGCCCACCCTCGTACCTGAAGTCACTCTGCTCGTGGAGAAAGTCAGCATCTTAGCACGCTGTGTCGCTACAGGCACACCCAACATGAACCCATGCCTGGAAGGAAGGACCTGATTTGCCGTGCAGAAGCGGAGGCGTGCTGCAGCTTCCAGGAGGCGGTGGCCTCTGCTCTGCATGCCTTTAACGGCAGCACAGCTTTCTGGACACCTGGGAGGCTAGCCGGGGCACCCTGCTCCCAGCAGGAACACTGAGTACCCCCAGGTGCACCTGGGTCTGCTAAGCAACATCCAGGCCCGTAGCCCTTCAGAGCCCCCTGTGTGCAGGCTGAGCGTAGGGAAACGCACTGCCCTCTCCTTCGGAGCAGCTTAGTTTCCTGCGCACGTGCACACATTCGCGAACACCGTTCTGGCACGTCCCACGTGGCGCGGAGGTCTTACGGGGTGCCCTAATCGGAACTGCCCTCAGAGGAGCCCTCGTCTTCGCGTTTCGTTCATGACCTCATGACTGAAGTCACCGGGCCTCCTAGAGAACGGCGGCTTGGGTTCTTACTGCACTTTAAGTACTGTTCCTTCCGCGGCACTGCAGGCAGCCCCAGGCCCAGAGGAGCAGCTACAGCGTTCCTCGGTTGAGACAGTTCGCCGGATGCGGGTCTCCCTACTTCGATAAGTTAATTCAGGGAAGGAAACGCAGGGTAACCGGTTTCTCTTGGGACTCGTTAGAAGCCACAGGGATGTACGCTGAGTGTGCCCATGAAAACGGGGCCCTGCTGGAACTAGCCCTGCTTTCCCATTTTGAGGGCGGCATTCATGCCTGCCTTGAAGCTACCTGACATTCCCGGCTCCCGACAGGCCAGTGAGCCCTGGAAGAATGCTTCGGGGAAAATTATGAGTTTGCTCTCTCTAAACCAGGGGCTTCCATGGCCGCAGCTCGGTCCGCATGACAGGCTCTAGAGCGAAAGGGAACCTCGAAGTGAGAACTCGCCTCCAGGTTAGGCCCTGAGTAGCCGTGCAGAAAGGGAGGTATGCAGCTGTTTCATGAGTTCTCAGTCGCTTATGTCCTTTATTTTAAAGGAAGTACGCGTCCGGGGACTCCTAGGCCCCACGGGTGTGCATCGTTTTCCCTCCGAGGTCACTGAGTGCCTCCAGAAACCTGTGGGCCGGCGGAGCAACGTCGAGGTCCATTGGTTGATCCCCCGGAGGACCTCTGTGCCTGCCGAGTGCTGGGCAACAACACACTGCGCGTTCCTTGAGGAGCGCTACATATCCAGAGCCCTCGAACGCCTTCGGGACAACATGGCTGGTGAGTGCGAAGTACCCAGGAAGACTCTGTCATGGCCCTTGTGTGAGTTGCCATGAGAGAACACTGTGCTTGGAACACTGCGAGGCCCGACCTCGTACCTGAAGTCACTCTGCTCGAGGAGAAAGTCAGCATCTTAGCACGCTGTGTTGCTACCGGCACACCCAGCATGAACCCATGCCTGGAAGTAAGGCCCTGATTTGCCGTGCAGAAGCGGAGGCGTGCTGCAGCTTCCAGGAGGCGGTGGCCTCTGCTCTGCATGCCTTTAATGGCAGCACAGCTTTCTGGACACCTGGGAGGCTAGCCGGGGCACCCTGCTCCCAGCAGGAACACTGAGTACCCCCAGGTGCACCTGGGTCTGCTAAGCAACATCCAGGCCCGTAGCCCTTCAGAGCCCCCTGTGTGCAGGCCGAGCGTAGGGAAACGCACTGCCCTCTCCTTCGGAGCAGCTTAGTTTCCTCCGCAAGCGCACACGTTCGCGAACACCGTTCTGGCACGTCCCATGGGGCGCGGAGGTCTTACGCGGTGCCCTAATCAGAGCTGCCCTCAGAGGAGCCCTCGTCTTCGCGTTCCATCCAGGACCTCATGACTGAAGTCACCGGGCCTCCTAGAGGACGGTGGCTTGGGTTCTTACTGCACATCAAGCCCTGTTCCTTCTGCGGCACTGCAGGCAGCCCCAGGCCCAGAGGAGCAGCTACGGCGTTCCTCGGTTGAGACAGTTCGCCGGATGCGGGACTCCCTACTTCGATAAGTTAATTCAGGGAAGGAAACGCAGGGTAACCGTTGTCTCTTGGGACTCGTTAGAAGCCACAGGGATGTACGCTGAGTGTGCCCATGAAAACGGGGGCCTGCTGGAACTAGCCCTGCTTTCCCATTTTGAGGGCGGCATTCATGCCTGCCTTGAAGCTACCTGACATTCCCGGCTCCCGACAGGCCAGTGAGCCCTGGAAGAATGCTTCGGGGAAAATTATGAGTTTGCTCTCTCTAAACCAGGGGCTTCCGTGGTCGCAGCTTGGTCCGCATGACAGGCTCTAGAGCGAAAGGGAACCGCGACGTGAGAACTCGCCTCCAGGTTAGGCCTTGAGTAGCCATGCAGAAAGGGAGGCATGCAGCTGTTTCCACGAGTTCTCAGTCGCTTATGTCCTTTAGTTTAAAGGAAGTACGCGTCCGGGGACTCCTAGGCCCCACGGGTGTGCATCGTTTTCCCTCCGAGGTCACTGAGTGCCTCCAGACACCTGTGGGCCGGTGGAGCAACGTCGAGGTCCATTGGTTGATCCCCCAGAGGACCTCTGTGCCTGCCGAGTGCTGGGCAGCAACACACTGCGCGTTCCTTGAGGAGCGCTACATCTCCAGAGCCCTCGAACGCCCTCGGGACAACATGGCTGGTGAGTGCGAAGTACCCAGGAAGACTCAGTCATGGCCCTTGTGTGAGCTGCCATGAGAGAACACTGTGCTTGGAACACTGCGAGGCCCACCCTCGTACCTGAAGTCACTCTGCTCGTGGAGAAAGTCAGCATCTTAGCACGCTGTGTCGCTACCGGCACACCCAACATGAACCCATGCCTGGAAGGAAGGACCTGATTTGCCGTGCAGAAGCGGAGGCGTGCTGCAGCTTCCAGGAGGCGGTGGCCTCTGCTCTCCATGCCTTTAACGGTAGCACAGCTTTCTGGACACCTGCGAGGCTAGCCGGGGCACCCTGCTCCCAGCAGGAACACTGAGTACCCCCAGGTGCACCTGGGTCTGTTAAGCAACATCCAGGCCCGTAGCCCTTCAGAGCCCCCTGTGTGCAGGCCGAGCGTAGGGAAACGCACTGCCCTCTCCTTCGGAGCAGCTTAGTTTCCTGCGCACGTGCACACATTCGCGAACACCGTTCTGGCACGTCCCACGTGGCGCGGAGGTCTTACGGGGTGCCCTAATCGGAGCTGCCCTCAGAGGAGCCCTCGTCTTCGCGTTTCGTTCATGACCTCATGACTGAAGTCACCGGGCCTCCTAGAGGACGGCGGCTTGGGTTCTTACTGCACTTTAAGTACTGTTCCTTCTGCGGCACTGCAGGCAGCCCCAGGCCCAGAGGAGCAGCTACAGCGTTCCTCGGTTGAGACAGTTCGCCGGATGCTGGACTCCCTACTTCGATAAGTTAATTCAGGGAAGGAAACGCAGGGTAACCGGTGTCTCTTGGGACTCGTTAGAAGCCACAGGGATGTACGCTGAGTGTGCCCATGAAAACGGGGCCCTGCTGGAACTAGCCCTGCTTTCCCATTTTGAGGGCGGCATTCATGCCTGCCTTGAAGCTACCTGACATTCCCGGCTCCCGACAGGCCAGTGAGCCCTGGAAGAATGCTTCGGGGAAAATTATGAGTTTGCTCTCTCTAAACCAGGGGCTTCCGTGGTCGCAGCTCGTTCCGCATGACAGGCTCTAGAGCGAAAGGGAACCGCGACGTGAGAACTCGCCTCCAGGTTAGGCCCTGAGTAGCCATGCAGAAAGGGAGGCATGCAGCTGTTTCCACGAGTTCTCAGTCGCTTATGTCCTTTAGTTTAAAGGAAGTACGCGTCCGGGGACTCCTAGGCCCCACGGGTGTGCATCGTTTTCCCTCCGAGGTCACTGAGTGCCTCCAGACACCTGTGGGCCGGCGGAGCAACGTCGAGGTCCATTGGTTGATCCCCCGGAGGACCTCTGTGCCTGCCGAGTGCTGGGCAACAACACACTGCGCGTTCCTTGAGGAGCGCTACATATCCAGAGCCCTCGAACGCCTTCGGGACAACATGGCTGGTGAGTGCGAAGTACCCAGGAAGACTCTGTCATGGCCCTTGTGTGAGTTGCCATGAGAGAACACTGTGCTTGGAACACTGCGAGGCCCGACCTCGTACCTGAAGTCACTCTGCTCGAGGAGAAAGTCAGCATCTTAGCACGCTGTGTTGCTACCGGCACACCCAGCATGAACCCATGCCTGGAAGTAAGGCCCTGATTTGCCGTGCAGAAGCGGAGGCGTGCTGCAGCTTCCAGGAGGCGGTGGCCTCTGCTCTGCATGCCTTTAACGGCAGCACAGCTTTCTGGACACCTGGGAGGCTAGCCGGGGCACCCTGCTCCCAGCAGGAACACTGAGTACCCCCAGGTGCACCTGGGTCTGCTAAGCAACATCCAGGCCCGTAGCCCTTCAGAGCCCCCTGTGTGCAGGCCGAGCGTAGGGAAACGCACTGCCCTCTCCTTCGGAGCAGCTTAGTTTCCTCCGCAAGCGCACACGTTCGCGAACACCGTTCTGGCACGTCCCACGGGGCGCGGAGGTCTTAGGCGGTGCCCTAATCGGAGCTGCCCTCAGAGGAGCCCTCGTCTTCGCGTTCCATCCAGGACCTCATGACTGAAGTCACCGGGCCTCCTAGAGGACAGCGGCTTGTGTTCTAACTGCACATCAAGTCCTGTTCCTTCTGCGGCACTGCAGGCAGCCCCAGGCCCAGAGGAGCAGCTACGGCGTTCCTCGGTTGAGACAGTTCGCCGGATGCGGGACTCCCTACTTCGATAAGTTAATTCAGGGAAGGAAACGCAGGGTAACCGTTGTCTCTTGGGACTCGTTAGAAGCCACAGGGATGTACGCTGAGTGTGCCCATGAAAATGGGGGCCTGCTGGAACTAGCCCTGCTTTCCCATTTTGAGGGCGGCATTCATGCCTGCCTTGAAGCTACCTGACATTCCCGGCTCCCGACAGGCCAGTGAGCCCTGGAAGAATGCTTCGGGGAAAATTATGAGTTTGCTCTCTCTAAACCAGGGGCTTCCATGGTCGCAGCTCGGTCCGCATGACAGGCTCTAGAGCGAAAGGGAAGCGCGACGTGAGAACTCGCCTCCAGGTTAGGCCTTGAGTAGCCATGCAGAAAGGGAGGCATGCAGCTGTTTCCACGAGTTCTCAGTCGCTTATGTCCTTTAGTTTAAAGGAAGTACGCGTCCGGGGACTCCTAGGCCCCACGGGTGTGCATCGTTTTCCCTCCGAGGTCACTGAGTGCCTCCAGACACCTGTGGGCCGGCGGAGCAACGTCGAGGTCCATTGGTTGATCCCCTGGAGGACCTCTGTGCCTGCCGAGTGCTGGGCAACAACACACTGCGCGTTCCTTGAGGAGCGCTACATCTCCAGAGCCCTCGAACACCCTCGGGACAACATGGCTGGTGAGTGCGAAGTACCCAGGAAGACTCAGTCATGGCCCTTGTGTGAGCTGCCATGAGAGAACACTGTGCTTGGAACACTGCGAGGCCCACCCTCGTACCTGAAGTCACTCTGCTCGTGGAGAAAGTCAGCATCTTAGCACGCTGTGTCGCTACCGGCACACCCAACATGAACCCATGCCTGGAAGGAAGGACCTGATTTGCCGTGCAGAAGCGGAGGCGTGCTGCAGCTTCCAGGAGGCGGTGGCCTCTGCTCTGCATGCCTTTAACGGCAGCACAGCTTTCTGGACACCTGCGAGGCTAGCCGGGGCACCCTGCTCCCAGCAGGAACACTGAGTACCCCCAGGTGCACCTGGGTCTGCTAAGCAACATCCAGGCCCGTAGCCCTTCAGAGCCCCCTGTGTGCAGGCCGAGCGTAGGGAAACGCACTGCCCTCTCCTTCGGAGCAGCTTAGTTTCCTGCGCACGTGCACACATTCGCGAACACCGTTCTGGCACGTCCCACGTGGCGCGGAGGTCTTACGGGGTGCCCTAATCGGAGCTGCCCTCAGAGGAGCCCTCGTCTTCGCGTTTCATTCATGACCTCATGACTGAAGTCACCGGGCCTCCTAGAGGACGGCGGCTTGGGTTCTTACTGCACATCAAGTCCTGTTCCTTCTGCGGCACTGCAGGCAACCCCAGGCCCAGAGGAGCAGCTACAGCGTTCCTCGGTTGAGACAGTTCGCCGGATGCGGGACTCCCTACTTCGATAAGTTAATTCAGGGAAGGAAACGCAGGGTAACCGGTGTCTCTTGGGACTCGTTAGAAGCCACAGGGATGTATGCTGAGTGTGCCCCTGAAAATGGGGGCCTGCTGGAACTAGCCCTGCTTTCCCATTTTGAGGGCGGCATTCATGCCTGCCTTGAAGCTACCTGATATTCCCGGCTCCCGACAGGCCAGTGAGCCCTGGAAGAATGCTTCGTGTAAAATTATGAGTTTGCTCTCTCTAAACCAGGGGCTTCCGTGGCCGCAGCTCGGTCTGCATGACAGGCTCTAGAGCGAAAGGGAACCTCGAAGTGAGAACTCGCCTCCAGGTTAGGCCCTGAGTAGCCGTGCAGAAAGGGAGGTATGCAGCTGTTTCACGAGTTCTCAGTCGCTTATGTCCTTTATTTTAAAGGAAGTACGCGTCCGGGGACTCCTAGGCCCCACGGGTGTGCATCGTTTTCCCTCCGAGGTCACTGAGTGCCTCCAGACACCTGTGGGCCGGCGGAGCAACGTCGAGGTCCATTGGTTGATTCCCCGGAGGACCTCTGTGCCTGCCGAGTGCTGGGCAACAACACACTGCGTGTTCCTTGAGGAGCGCTACATATCCAGAGCCCTCGAACGCCTTCGGGACAACATGGCTGGTGAGTGCGAAGTAACCAGGAAGACACTGTCATGGCCCTTGTGTGAGCTGCCATGAGAGAACACTGTGCTTGGAACACTGCGAGGCCCACCCTCGTACCTGAAGTCACTCTGCTCGTGGAGAAAGTCAGCATCTTAGCACGCTGTGTCGCTACCGGCACACCCAACATGAACCCATGCCTGGAAGGAAGGCCCTGATTTGCCGTGCAGAAGCGGAGGCGTGCTGCAGCTTCCAGGAGGCGGTGGCCTCTGCTCTGCATGCCTTTAACGGTAGCACAGCTTTCTGGACACCTGCGAGGCTAGCCGGGGCACCCTGCTCCCAGCAGGAACACTGAATACCCCCAGGTGCACCTGGGTCTGCTAAGCAACATCCAGGCCCGTAGCCCTTCAGAGCCCCCTGTGTGCAGGCCGAGCGTAGGGAAACGCACTGCCCTCTCCTTCGGAGCAGCTTAGTTTCCTGCGCACGTGCACACATTCGCGAACACCGTTCTGGCACGTACCACGTGACGCCGAGGTCTTACGGGGTGCCCTAATCGGAGCTGCCCTCAGAGGAGCCCTCGTCTTCGCGTTTCATTCATGACCTCATGACTGAAGTCACCGGGCCTCCTAGAGGACGGCGGCTTGGGTTCTTACTGCACTTTAAGTACTGTTCCTTCTGCGGCACTGCAGGCAGCCCCAGGCCCAGAGGAGCAGCTACAGCGTTCCTCGGTTGAGACAGTTCGCCGGATGCGGGACTCCCTACTTCGATAAGTTGATTCAGGGAAGGAAACGCAGGGTAACCGGTGTCTATTGGGACTCGTTAGAAGCCACAGGGATGTACGCTGAGTGTGCCCATGAAAATGGGGGCCTGCTGGAACTAGCCCTGCTTTCCCATTTTGCGGGCGGCATTCATGCCTGCCTTGAAGCTACCTGACATTCCCGGCTCCTGACAGGCCAGTGAGCCCTGGAAGAATGCTTCGGGGAAAATTATGAGTTTGCTCTCTCTAAACCAGGGGCTTCCATGGCCGCAGCTCGGTCCGCATGACAGGCTATAGAGCGAAAGGGAACCTCGAAGTGAGAACTCGCCTCCAGGTTAGGCCCTGAGTAGCCGTGCAGAAAGGGAGGTATGCAGCTGTTTCACGAGTTCTCAGTCGCTTATGTCCTTTATTTTAAAGGAAGTACGCATCCGGGGACTCCTAGGCCCCACGGGTGTGCATCGTTTTCCCTCCGAGGTCACTGAGTGCCTCCAGACATCTGTGGGCCGGCGGAGCAACGTCGAGGTCCATTGGTTGATCCCCCGGAGGACCTCTGTGCCTGCCGAGTGCTGGGCAACAACACACTGCGCGTTCCTTGAGGAGCGCTACATATCCAGAGCCCTCGAACGCCTTCGGGACAACATGGCTGGTGAGTGCGAAGTAACAAGGAAGAGTCTGTCATGGCCCTTGTGTGAGTTGCCATGAGAGAACACTGTGCTTGGAACACTGCGAGGCCCGACCTCGTACCTGAAGTCACTCTGCTCGAGGAGAAAGTCAGCATCTTAGCACGCTGTGTTGCTACCGGCACACCCAGCATGAACCCATGCCTGGAAGTAAGGCCCTGATTTGCCGTGCAGAAGCGGAGGCATGCTGCAGCTTCCAGGAGGTGGTGGCCTCTGCTCTGCATGCCTTTAACGGCAGCACAGCTTTCTGGACACCTGGGAGGCTAGCCGGGGCACCCTGCTCCCGGCAGGAACACTGAGTACCCCCAGGTGCACCTGGGTCTGCTAAGCAACATCCAGGCCCGTAGCCCTTCAGAGCCCCCTGTGTGCAGGCCGAGCATAGGGAAACGCACTGCCCTCTCCTTCGGAGCAGCCTAGTTTCCTCCGCACGCGCACACGTTCGCGAACACCGTTCTGGCACGTCCCACGTGGCGCGGAGGTCTTACGCGGTGCCCTAATCGGAGCTGCCCTCAGAGGAGCCCTCGTCTTCGCGTTCCATCCAGGACCTCATGACTGAAGTCACCGGGCCTCCTAGAGGACGGCGGCTTGGGTTCTTACTGCACATCAAGTCCTGTTCCTTCTGCGGCACTGCAGGCAGCCCCAGGCCCAGAGGAGCAGCTACGGCGTTCCTCGGTTGAGACAGTTCGCCGGATGCGGGACTCCCTACTTCGATAAGTTAATTCAGGGAAGGAAACGCAGGGTAACCGGTGTCTCTTGGGACTCGTTAGAAGCCACAGGGATGTATGCTGTGTGTGCCCCTGAAAATGGGGGCCTGCTGGAACGAGCCCTGCTTTCCCATTTTGAGGGCGGCATTCATGCCTGCCTTGAAGCTACCTGATATTCCCGGCTCCCGACAGGCCAGTGAGCCCTGGAAGAATGCTTCGTGTAAAATTATGAGTTTGCTCTCTCTAAACCAGGGGCTTCCGTGGCCGCAGCTCGGTCTGCATGACAGGTTCTAGAGCGAAAGGGAACCTCGAAGTGAGAACTCGCCTCCAGGTTAGGCCCTGAGTAGACGTGCAGAAAGGGAGGCATGCAGCTGTTTCACGAGTTCTCAGTCGCTTATGTCCTTTATTTTAAAGGAAGTACGCGTCCGGGGACTCCTAGGCCCCACAGGTGTGCATCGTTTTCCCTCCGAGGTCACTGAGTGACTCCAGACACCTGTGGGCCGGCGGAGCAATGTCGAGGTCCATTGGTTGATCCCCCGGAGGACCTCTGTGCCTGCCGAGTGCTGGGCAGCAACACACTGCGCGTTCCTTCAGGAGCGCTACATATCCAGAGCCCTCGAACGCCCTCGGGACAACATGGCTGGTGAGTGCGAAGTACCCAGGAAGACTCAGTCATGGCCCTTGTGTGAGCTGCCATGAGAGAAAACTGTGCTTGGAACACTGCAAGGCCCGCCCTGGTACCTGAAGTCACTCTGCTCGAGGAGAAAGTCAGCATCTTAGCACGCTGTGTCGCTACCGGCACACCCAGCATGAACCCATGCCTGGAAGTAAGGCCCTGATTCGCCGTGCAGAAGCGGAGGCATGCTGCAGCTTCCAGGAGGTGGTGGCCTCTGCTCTGCATGCCTTTAACGGCAGCACAGTTTTCTGAACACCTGGGAGGCTAGCCGGGGCACCCTGCTCTCAGCAGGAACACTGAGTACCCCCAGGTGCACCTGGGTCTGCTAAGCAACATCCATGCACGTAGCCCTTCAGAGCCCCCTGTGTGCAGGCCGAGTGTAGGGAAACGCACTGCCCTCTCCTTCGGAGCAGCTTAGTTTCCTCCGCACTCGCACACGTTCACGAACACCGTTCTGGCACGTCCCACGTGGCGCGGAGTTCTTACGCAGTGCCCTAATCGGAGCTGCCCTCAGAGGAGCCCTCGTCTTCGCATTCCATCCAGGACCTGCTGACTGAAGTCACTGGGCCCCCTAGAGTACGGCGGCTTGGGTTCTTACTGCACTTCAAGTCCTGTTCCTTCTGCGGCACTGCAGGCAACCCCAGGCCCAGAGGAGCAGCTACGGTGTTCCTCGGTTGAGACAGTTCGCCGGATGCGGGACTCCCTACTTCGATAAGTTAATTCAGGGAAGGAAACGCAGGGTAACCGTTGTCTCTTGGGACTCGTTAGAAGCCACAGGGATGTACGCTGAGTGTGCCCATGAAAACGGGGGCCTGCTGGAACTAGCCCTGCTTTCCCATTTTGAGGGCGGCATTCATGCCTGCCTTGAAGCTACCTGACATTCCCGGCTCCCGACAGGCCAGTGAGCCCTGGAAGAATGCTTCGGGGAAAATTATGAGTTTGCTCTCTCTAAACCAGGGGCTTCCGTGGTCGCAGCTCGGTCCGCATGACAGGCTCTAGAGCGAAAGGGAACCGCGACGTGAGAACTCGCCTCCAGGTTAGGCCTTGAGTAGCCATGCAGAAAGGGAGGCATGCAGCTGTTTCCACGAGTTCTCAGTCGCTTATGTCCTTTAGTTTAAAGGAAGTACGCGTCCGGGGACTCCTAGGCCCCACGGGTGTGCATCGTTTTCCCTCCGAGGTCACTGAGTGCCTCCAGACACCTGTGGGCCGGCGGAGCAACGTCGAGGTCCATTGGTTGATCCCCCGGAGGACCTCTGTGCCTGCCGAGTGCTGGGCAGCAACACACTGCGCGTTCCTTGAGGAGCGCTACATCTCCAGAGCCCTCGAACGCCCTCGGGACAGCATGGCTGGTGAGTGCGAAGTACCCAGGAAGACTCAGTCATGGCCCTTGTGTGAGCTGCCATGAGAGAACACTGTGCTTGGAACACTGCGAGGCCCACCCTCGTACCTGAAGTCACTCTGCTCGAGGAGAAAGTCAGCATCTTAGCACGCTGTGTCGCTACCGGCACACCCAACATGAACCCATGCCTGGAAGTAAGGCCCTGATTTGCCGTGCAGAAGCGGACGCGTGCTGCAGCTTCCAGGAGGTGGTGGCCTCTGCTCTGCATGCCTTTAACGGTAGCACAGCTTTCTGGACACCTGCGAGGCTAGCCGGGGCACCCTGCTCCCAGCAGGAACACTGAGTACCCCCAGGTGCACCTGGGTCTGCTAAGCAACATCCAGGCCCGTAGCCCTTCAGAGCCCCCTGTGTGCAGGCCGAGCGTAGGGAAACGCACTGCCCTCTCCTTCGGAGCAGCTTAGTTTCCTCCGCACGCGCACACGTTCACGAACACCGTTCTGGCACGTCCCACGTGGCGCGGAGGTCTTACGGGGTGCCCTAATCGGAGCTGCCCTCAGAGGAGCCCTCGTCTTCGCGTTTCATTCATGACCTCATGACTGAAGTCACTGGGCCTCCTAGAGGACTGCGGCTTGGGTTCTTACTGCACTTTAAGTACTGATCCTTCTGCGGCACTGCAGGCAGCCCCAGGCCCAGAGGAGCAGCTACAGCGTTCCTCGGTTGAGACAGTTCGCCGGATGCGGGACTCCCTACTTCGATAAGTTGATTCAGGAAAGGAAACGCAGGGTAACCGGTGTCTATTGGGACTCGTTAGAAGCCACAGGGATGTACGCTGAGTGTGCCCATGAAAATGGGGGCCTGCTGGAACTAGCCCTGCTTTCCCATTTTGAGGGCGGCATTCATGCCTGCCTTGAAGCTACCTGACATTCCCGGCTCCTGACAGGCCAGTGAGCCCTGGAAGAATGCTTCGGGGAAAATTATGAGTTTGCTCTCTCTAAACCAGGGGCTTCCATGGCCGCAGTTCGGTCCGCATGACAGGCTCTAGAGCGAAAGGGAACCTCGAAGTGAGAACTCGCCTCCCGGTTAGGCCCTGAGTAGCCGTGCAGAAAGGGAGGTATGCAGCTGTTTCACGAGTTCTCAGTCGCTTATGTCCTTTATTTTAAGGGAAGTACGTGTCCGGGGACTCCTAGGCCCCACGGGTGGGCATCGTTTTCCCTCCGAGGTCACTGAGTGCCTCCAGACACCTGTGGGCCGGCGGAGCAACGTCGAGGTCCATTGGTTGATCCCCCGGAGGACCTCTGTGCCTGCCGAGTGCTGGGCAGCAACACACTGCGTGTTCCTTGAGGAGCGCTACATATCCAGAGCCCTCGAACGCCCTCGGGACAACATGGCTGGTGAGAGCGAAGTACCCAGGAAGACTCTGTCATGGCCCTTGTGTGAGTTGCCATGAGAGAACTCTGCGCTTGGAACACTGCGAGGCCCGACCTCGTACCTGAAGTCACTCTGCTCGAGGAGAAAGTCAGCATCTTAGCACGCTGTGTCGCTACCGGCACACCCAACATGAACCCATGCCTGGAAGTAAGGCCCTGATTTACCGTGCAGAAGCGGAGGCGTGCTGGAGCTTCCAGGAGGTGGTGGCCTCTGCTCTGCATGCCTTTAACGGCAGCACAGCTTTCTGGACACCTGGGAGGCTAGCCGGGGCACCCTGCTCCCAGCAGGAACACTGAGTACCCCCAGGTGCACCTGGGTCTGCTAAGCAACATCCAGGCCCGTAGCCCTTCCGAGCCCCCTGTGTGCAGGCCGAGCGTAGGGAAACGCACTGCCCTCTCCTTCGGAGCAGCTTAGTTTCCTCCGCACTCGCACACGTTCGCGAACACCGTTCTGGCACGTCCCACGTGGTGCGGAGGTCTTACGCGGTGCCCTAATCGGAGCTGCCCTCAGAGGATCCCTCGTCTTCGCGTTCCATCCAGGACCTCCTGACTGAAGTCACCGGGCCCCCTAGAGTACGGCGGCTTGGGTTCTTACTGCACTTCAAGTCCTGTTCCTTCTGCGGCACTGCAGGCAGCCCCAGGCCCAGAGGAGCAGCTACGGCGTGCCTCGGTTGAGACAGTTCGCCGGATGCGGGACTCCCTACTTCGATAAGTTAATTCAGGGAAGGAAACGCAGGGTAACCGTTGTCTCTTGGGACTCGTTAGAAGCCACAGGGATGTACGCTGAGTGTGCCCATGAAAATGGGGGCCTGCTGGAATTAGCCCTGCTTTCCCATTTTGAGGGCGGCATTCATGCCTGCCTTGAAGCTACCTGACATTCCCGGCTCCCGACAGACCAGTGAGCCCTGGAAGAATGCTTCGGGGAAAATTATGAGTTTGCTCTCTCTAAACCAGGGGCTTCCGTGGTCGCAGCTCGGTCCGCATGACAGGCTCTAGAGCGAAAGGGAACCTCGACGTGAGAACTCGCCTCCAGGTTAGGCCCTGAGTAGCCATGCAGAAAGGGAGGCATGCAGCTGTTTCCACGAGTTCTCAGTCACTTATGTCCTTTAGTTTAAAGGAAGTACGCGTCCGGGGACTCCTAGGCCCCACGGGTGTGCATCGTTTTCCCTCCGAGGTCACTGAGTGCCTCCAGAGACGTGTGGGCCGGCGGAGCAACGTCGAGGTCCATTGGTTGATCCCCCGGAGGACCTCTGTGCCTGCCGAGTGCTGGGCAACAACACACTGCGCGTTCCTTGAGGAGCGCTACATATCCAGAGCCCTCGAACGCCCTCGGGACAACATGGCTGGTGAGTGCGAAGTACCCAGGAAGACTCTGTCATGGCCCTTGTGTGAGTTGCCATGAGAAAACACTGTGCTTGGAACACTGCGAGGCCCACCCTCGTACCTGAAGTCACTCTGCTCGTGGAGAAAGTCAGCATCTTAGCACGCTGTGTCGCTACCGGCACACCCAACATGAACCCATGCCTGGAAGTAAGGCCCTGATTTGCCGTGCAGAAGCGGAGACGTGCTGCAGCTTCCAGGAGGTGGTGGCCTCTGCTCTGCATGCCTTTAACGGTAGCACAGCTTTCTGGACACCTGCGAGGCTAGCCGGGGCACCCTGCTCCCAGCAGGAACACTGAGTACCCCCAGGTGCACCTGGGTCTGCTAAGTAACATCCAGGCCCGTAGCCCTTCAGAGCCCCCTGTGTGCAGGCCGAGCGTAGGGAAACGCACTGCCCTCTCCTTCGGAGCAGCTTAGTTTCCTGCGCACGTGCACACATTCGCGAACACCGTTCTGGCACGTCCAACGTGGCCCGGTGGTCTTACGCGGTGCCCTAATCGGACCTGCCCTCAGAGGAGCCCTCGTCTTCGCATTTCATTCAGGACCTCATGACTGAAGTCACCGTGCCTCCTAGAGGACGGCGGCTTGAGTTCTTACTGCAGTTTAAGTACTGTTCCTTCTGCGGCACTGCAGGCAGCCCCAGGCCCAGAGGAGCAGCTACGGCGTTCCTTGGTTGAGACAGTTCGCCGGATGCGGGACTCCCTACTTCGATAAGTTAATTCAGGGAAGGAAACGCAGGGTAGCCGGTGTCTGTTGGGACTCGTTAGAAGCCACAGGGATGTACGCTGATTGTGCCCATGAAAATGGGGGCCTGCTTGAACTAGCCCTGCTTTCCCATTTTGAGGGCGGCATTCATGCCTGCCTTGAAGCTACCTGACATTCCCGGCTCCCGACAGGCCAGTGAGCCCTGGAAGAATGCTTCGGGGAAAATTATGAGTTTGCTCTCTCTAAACCAGGGGCTTCCGTGGTCGCAGCTCGGTCCGCATGACAGGCTCTATAGCGAAAGGGAACCTCGACGTGAGAACTCGCCTCCAGGTTAGGCCCTGAGTAGCCATGCAGAAAGGGAGGCATGCAGCTGTTTCCACGAGTTCTCAGTCACTTATGTCCTTTAGTTTAAAGGAAGTACGCGTCCGGGGACTCCTAGGCCCCACGGGTGTGCATCGTTTTCCCTCCGAGGTCACTGAGTGCCTCCAGACACCTGTGGGCCGGCGGAGCAACGTCGAGGTCCGTTGGTTGATCCCCCGGAGGACCTCTGTGCCTGCCGAGTGCTGGGCAGCAACACACTGCGCGTTCCTTGAGGAGCGCTACATCTCCAGAACCCTCGAAAGCCCTCGGGACAACATGGCTGGTGAGTGCGAAGTACCCAGGAAGACTCAGTCATGGCCCTTGTGTGAGCTGCCATGAGAGAACACTGTGCTTGGAACACTGCGAGGCCCACCCTCGTACCTGAAGTCACTCTGCTCGTGGAGAAAGTCAGCATGTTAGCACGCTGTGTCGCTACCGGCACACCCAACATGAACCCATGCCTGGAAGTAAGGCCCTGATTTTCCGTGCAGAAGCGGAGGCGTGCTGCAGCTTCCAGGAGGCGGTGGCCTCTGCTCTGCATGCCTTTAACGGTAGCACAGCTTTCTGGACACCTGCGAGGCTAGCCGGGGCACCCTGCTCCCAGCAGGAACACTGAGTACCCCCAGGTGCACCTGGGTCTGCTAAGCAACATCCAGGCCCGTAGCCCTTCAGAGCCCCCTGTGTGCAGGCCGAGCGTAGGGAAACGCACTGCCCTCTCCTTCGGAGCAGCTTAGTTTCCTGCGCACGTGCACACATTCGCGAACACCGTTCTGGCACGTCCAACGTGGCCCGGTGGTCTTACGCGGTGCCCTAATCGGACCTGCCCTCAGAGGAGCCCTCGTCTTCGCATTTCATTCAGGACCTCATGACTGAAGTCACCGTGCCTCCTAGAGGACGGCGGCTTGAGTTCTTACTGAAGTTTAAGTACTGTTCCTTCTGCGGCACTGCAGGCAGCCCCAGGCCCAGAGGAGCAGCTACGGCGTTCCTTGGTTGAGACAGTTCGCCGGATGCGGGACTCCCTACTTCGATAAGTTAATTCAGGGAAGGAAACGCAGGGTAGCCGGTGTCTGTTGGGACTCGTTAGAAGCCACAGGGATGTACGCTGAGTGTGCCCATGAAAATGGGGGCCTGCTGGAACTAGACCTGCTTTCCCATTTTGAGGGCGGCATTCATGCCTGCCTTGAAGCTACCTGACATTCCCGGCTCCCGACAGGCCAGTGAGCCCTGGAAGAATGCTTCGGGGAAAATTATGAGTTTGCTCTCTCTAAACCAGGGGCTTCCGTGGCCACAGCTCGGTCCGCATGACAGGCTCTAGTGCGAAAGGGAACCTCGACGTGAGAACTCGCCTCCAGGTTAGGCCCTGAGTAGCCATGCAGAAAGGGAGGCATGCAGCTGTTTCCACGAGTTCTCAGTCGCTTATGTCCTTTAGTTTAAAGGAAGTACGCGTCCGGGGACTCCTAGGCCCCACGGGTGTGCATCGTTTTCCCTCCGAGGTCACTGAGAGCCTCCAGACACCTGTGGGCCGGCGGAGCAACGTCGAGGTCCGTTGGTTGATCCCCCGGAGGACCTCTGTGCCTGCCGAGTGCTGGGCAGCAACACACTGCGCGTTCCTTGAGGAGCGCTACATCTCCAGAGCCCTCGAACGCCCTCGGGACAATATGGCTGGTGAGTGCGAAGTACCCAGGAAGACTCAGTCATGGCCCTTGTGTGAGCTGCCATGAGAGAACACTGTGCTTGGAACACTGCGAGGCCCACCCTGGTACCTGAAGTCACTCTGCTCGAGGAGAAAGTCAGCATCTTAGCACGCTGTGTCGCTACCGGCACACCCAACATGAACCCATGCCTGGAAGTAAGGCCCTGATTTGCCGTGCAGAAGCGGAGGCGTGCTGCAGCTTCCAGGAGGCGGTGGCCTCTGCTCTGCATGCCTTTAACGGCAGCACAGCTTTCTGGACACCTGGGAGGCTAGCCGGGGCACCCTGCTCCCAGCAGGAACACTGAGTACCCCCAGGTGCACCTGGGTCTGCTAAGCAACATCCAGGCCCGTAGCCCTTCAGAGCCCCCTGTGTGCAGGCCGAGCGTAGGGAAACGCACTGCCCTCTCCTTCGGAGCAGCTTAGTTTCCTCCGCATGCGCACACGTTCGCGAACACCGTTCTGGCACGTCCCACGTGGCTTGGAGGTCTTACGGGGTGCCCTAATCGGAGCTGCCCTCAGAGGAGCCCTCGTCTTCGCGTTTCATTCATGACCTCATGACTGAAGTCACCGGGCCTCCTAGAGGACGGCGGCTTGGGTTCTTACTGCACTTTAAGTACTGTTCCTTCTGCGGCACTGCAGGCAGCCCCAGGCCCAGAGGAGCAGCTACGGCGTTCCTCGGTTGAGACAGTTCGCCGGATGCGGGACTCCCTACTTCGATAAGTTGATTCAGGGAAGGAAACGCAGGGTAACCGGTGTCTCTTGGGACTCGTTAGAAGCCACAGGGATGTACGCTGAGTGTGCCCATGAAAATGGGGGCCTGCTGGAACTAGCCCTGCTTTCCCATTTTGAGGGCGGCATTCATGCCTGCCTTGAAGCTACCTGACATTCCCGGCTCCCGACAGGCCAGTGAGCCCTGGAAGAATGCTTCGGGGAAAATTATGAGTTTGCTCTCTCTAAACCAGGGTCTTCCGTGGTCACAGCTCGGTCCGCATGACAGGCTCTAAAGCAAAAGGGAACCTCGACGTGAGAACTCGCCTCCAGGTTAGGCCCTGAGTAGCCATGCAGAAAGGGAGGTATGCAGCTGTTTCCACGAGTTCTCAGTCACTTATGTCCTTTAGTTTAAAGGAAGTACGCGTCCGGGGACTCCTAGGCCCCACGGGTGTGCATCGTTTTCCCTCTGAGGTCACTGAGTGCCTCCAGACACCTGTGGGCCGGCGGAGCAACGTCGAGGTCCATTGGTTGATTCCCCGGAGGACCTCTGTGCCTGCCGAGTGCTGGGCAGCAACACACTGCGCGTTCCTTGAGGAGCGCTACATCTCCAGAGCCCTCGAATGCCCTCGGGACAACATGGCTGGTGAGAGCGAAGTACCCAGGAAGACTCAGTCATGGCCCTTGTGTGAGCTGCCATGAGAGAACACTGTGCTTGGAACACTGCGAGGCCCACCCTCGTACCTGAAGTCACTCTGCTCGTGGAGAAAGTCAGCATCTTAGCACGCTGTGTCGCTACCGGCACACCCAACATGAACCCATGCCTGGAAGTAAGGCCCTGATTTGCCGTGCAGAAGCGGAGGCGTGCTGCAGCTTCCAGGAGGCGGTGGCCTCTGCTCTGCATGCCTTTAACGGTAGCACAGCTTTCTGGACACCTGCGAGGCTAGCCGGGGTACCCTGCTCCCAGCAGGAACACTGAGTATCCCCAGGTGCACCTGGGTCTGCTAAGCAACATCCAGGCCCGTAGCCCTTCAGAGCCCCCTGTGTGCAGGCCGAGCATAGGGAAACGCACTGCCCTCTCCTTCGGAGCACCTTAGTTTCCTGCGCACGTGCACACATTCGCGAACACCGTTCTGGCACGTCCAACGTGGCCCGGTGGTCTTACGAGGTGCCCTAATCGGACCTGCCCTCAGAGGAGCCCTCGTCTTCGCATTTCATTCAGGACCTCATGACTGAAGTCACCGTGCCTCCTAGAGGACGGCGGCTTGAGTTCTTACTGCAGTTTAAGTACTGTTCCTTCTGCGGCACTGCAGGCAGCCCCAGGCCCAGAGGAGCAGCTACGGCGTTCCTTGGTTGAGACAGTTCGCCGGATGCGGGACTCCCTACTTCGATAAGTTAATTCAGGGAAGGAAACGCAGGGTAGCCGGTGTCTGTTGGGACTCGTTAGAAGCCACAGGGATGTACGCTGAGTGTGCCCATGAAAATGGGGGCCTGCTGGAACTAGCCCTGCTTTCCCATTTTGAGGGCGGCATTCATGCCTGCGTTGAAGCTACCTGACATTCCCGGCTCCCGACAGGCCAGTGAGCCCTGGAAGAATGCTTCGGGGAAAATTATGAGTTTGCTCTCTCTAAACCAGGGGCTTCCGTGGTCGCAGCTCGGTCCGCATGACAGGCTCTAGAGCGAAAGGGAACCTCGAAGTGAGAACTCGCCTCCAGGTTAGGCCCTGAGTAGCCATGCAGAAAGGGAGGTATGCAGCTGTTTCCACGAGTTCTCAGTCACTTATGTCCTTTATTTTAAAGGAAGTACGCGTCCGGGGACTCCTAGGCCCCACGGGTGTGCATCGTTTTCCCTCCGAGGTCACTGAGTGCCTCCAGACACCTGTGGGCCGGCGGAGCAACGTCGAGGTCCGTTGGTTGATCCCCCGGAGGACCTCTGTGCCTGCCGAGTGCTGGGCAGCAACACACTGCGCGTTCCTTGAGGAGCGTTACATCTCCAGAGCCCTCGAAATCCCTCGGGACAACATGGCTGGTGAGTGCGAAGTACCCAGGAAGACTCAGTCATGGCCCTTGTGTGAGCTGCCATGAGAGAACACTGTTCTTGGAACACTGCGAGGCCCACCCTCGTACCTGAAGTCACTCTGCTCGTGGAGAAAGTCAGCATCTTAGCACGCTGTGTCGCTACCGGCACACCCAACATGAACCCATGCCTGGAAGTAAGGCCCTGATTTGCCGTGCAGAAGCGGAGGCGTGCTGCAGCTTCCAGGAGGCGGTGGCCTCTGCTCTGCATGCCTTTAACGGTAGCACAGCTTTCTGGACACCTGCGAGGCTAGCCGGGGCACCCTGCTCCCAGCAGGAACACTGAGTACCCCCAGGTGCACCTGGGTCTGCTAAGCAACATCCAGGCCCGTAGCCCTTCAGAGCCCCCTGTGTGCAGGCCGAGCGTAGGGAAATGCACTGCCCTCTCCTTCGGAGCAGCTTAGTTACCTGCGCACGTGCACACATTCGCGAACACCGTTCTGGCACGTCCAACGTGGCCCGGTGGTCTTACGCGGTGCCCTAATCGGACCTGCCCTCAGAGGAGCCCTCGTCTTCGCATTTCATTCAGGACCTCATGACTGAAGTCACCGTGCCTCCTAGAGGACGGCGGCTTGAGTTCTTACTGCAGTTTAAGTACTGTTCCTTCTGCGGCATTGCAGGCAGCCCCAGGCCCAGAGGAGCAGCTACGGCGTTCCTTGGTTGAGACAGTTCGCTGGATGCGGGACTCCCTACTTCGATAAGTTAATTCAGGGAAGGAAACGCAGGGTAGCCGGTGTCTGTTGGGACTCGTTAGAAGCCACAGGGATGTACGCTGAGTGTGCCCATGAAAATGGGGGCCTGCTGGAACTAGCCCTGCTTTCCCATTTTGAGGGCGGCATTCATGCCTGCCTTGAAGCTACCTGACATTCCCGGCTCCCGACAGACCAGTGAGCCCTGGAAGAATGCTTCGGGGAAAATTATGAGTTTGCTCTCTCTAAACCAGGGGCTTCCGTGGCCGCAGCTCGGTCCGCATGACAGGCTCTAGTGCGAAAGGGAACCTCGACGTGAGAACTCGCCTCCAGGTTAGGCCCTGAGTAGCCATGCAGAAAGGGAGGCATGCAGCTGTTTCCACGAGTTCTCAGTCGCTTATGACCTTTAGTTTAAAGGAAGTACACGTCCGGGGACTCCTAGGCCCCACGGGTGTGCATCGTTTTCCCTCCGAGGTCACTGAGTGCCTCCAGACACCTGTGGGCCGGCGGAGCAACGTCGAGCTCCGTTGGTTGATCCCCCAGAGGACCTCTGTGCCTGCCGAGTGCTGGGCAGCAACACACTGCGCGTTCCTTGAGGAGCGCTACATCTCCAGAGCCCTCGAACGCCCTCGGGACAACATGGCTGGTGAGTGCGAAGTACCCAGGAAGACTCTGTCATGGCCCTTGTGTGAGTTGCCATGAGAGAACACTGTGCTTGGAACACTGCGAGGCCCGACCTCGTACCTGAAGTCACTCTGCTCGAGGAGAAAGTCAGCATCTTAGCACGCTGTGTTGCTACCGGCACACCCAGCATGAAGCCATGCCTGGAAGTAAGGCCCTGATTTGCCGTGCAGAAGCGGAGGCGTGCTGCAGCTTCCAGGAGGCGGTGGCCTCTGCTCTGCATGCCTTTAACGGCAGCACAGCTTTCTGGACACCTGGGAGGCTAGCCGGGGCACCCTGCTCCCAGCAGGAACACTGAGTACCCCCAGGTGCACCTGGGTCTGCTAAGCAACATCCAGGCCCGTAGCCCTTCAGAGCCCCCTGTGTGCAGGCCGAGCGTAGGGAAACGCACTGCCCTCTCCTTCGGAGCAGCTTAGTTTCCTCCGCACGCGCACACGTTCGCGAACACCGTTCTGGCACGTCCCACGTGGCGCGGAGGTCTTACGTGGTGCCCTAATCGGAGCTGCCCTCAGAGGAGCCCTCGTCTTCGCGTATTATCCAGGACCTCATGACTGAAGTCACCGGGCCTCCTAGAGGACGGCGGCTTGGGTTCTTACTGCACATCAAGTCCTGTTCCTTCTGCGGCACTGCAGGCAGCCCCAGGCCCAGAGGAGCAGCTACGGCGTTCCTCGGTTGAGACAGTTCGCCGGATGCGGGAC
This sequence comes from Pseudorca crassidens, assembly GCF_039906515.1. Classification (NCBI taxonomy): domain Eukaryota; kingdom Metazoa; phylum Chordata; class Mammalia; order Artiodactyla; family Delphinidae; genus Pseudorca; species Pseudorca crassidens. The sequence continues at coordinate 89,982,228 of NC_090308.1, read as the reverse complement.
TCCCTACTTCGATAAGTTAATTCAGGGAAGGAAACGCAGGGTAACCGGTGTCTCTTGGGACTCGTTAGAAGCCACAGGGATGTATGCTGAGTGTGCCCATGAAAATGGGGGCCTGCTGGAACTAGCCCTGCTTTCCCATTTTGAGGGCGGCATTCATGCCTGCCTTGAAGCTACCTGACATTCCCGGCTCCCGACAGGCCAGTGAGCCCTGGAAGAATGCTTCGGGGAAAATTATGAGTTTGCTCTCTCTAAACCAGGGGCTTCCGTGGTCGCAGCTCGGTCCGCATGACAAGCTCTAGAGCGAAAGTGAACCTCGACGTGAGAACTCGCCTCCAGGTTAGGCCCTGAGTAGCCATGCAGAAAGGGAGGCATGCAGCTGTTTCCACGAGTTCTCAGTCACTTATGTCCTTTAGTTTAAAGGAAGTACGTGTCCGGGGACTCCTAGGCCCCACGGGTGTGCATCGTTTTCCCTCCGAGGTCACTGAGTGCCTCCAGACACCTGTGGGCCGGCGGAGCAACGTCGAGGTCCATTGGTTGATCCCCCGGAGGACCTCTGTGCCTGCCGAGTGCTGGGCAGCAACACACTGCGTGTTCCTTGAGGAGCGCTACATCTCCAGAGCCCTCGAAAGCCCTCGGGACAACATGGCTGGTGAGTGCAAAGTACCCAGGAAGACTCAGTCATGGCCCTTGTGTGAGCTGCCATGAGAGAACACTGTGCTTGGAACACTGCGAGGCCCACCCTCGTACCTGAAGTCACTCTGCTCGTGGAGAAAGTCAGCATCTTAGCACGCTGTGTCGCTACCGGCACACCCAACATGAACCCATGCCTGGAAGTAAGGCCCTGATTTGCCGTGCAGAAGCGGAGGCGTGCTGCAGCTTCCAGGAGGCGGTGGCCTCTGCTCTGCATGCCTTTAACGGTAGCACAGCTTTCTGGACACCTGCGAGGCTAGCCGGGGCACCCTGCTCCCAGCAGGAACACTGAGTACCCCCAGGTGCACCTGGGTCTGCTAAGCAACATCCAGGCCCGTAGCCCTTCAGAGCCCCCTGTGTGCAGGCCGAGCGTAGGGAAACGCACTGCCCTCTCCTTCGGAGCAGCTTAGTTTCCTGCGCACGTGCACACATTCGCGAACACCGTTCTGGCACGTCCAACGTGGCCCGGTGGTCTTACGCGGTGCCCTAATCGGACCTGCCCTCAGAGGAGCCCTCGTCTTCGCATTTCATTCAGGACCTCATGACTGAAGTCACCGTGCCTCCTAGAGGACGGCGGCTTGAGTTCTTACTGCAGTTTAAGTACTGTTCGTCTGCGGCACTGCAGGCAGCCCCAGGCCCAGAGGAGCAGCTACAGCGTTCCTCGGTTGAGACAGTTCGCCGGATGCGGGACTCCCTACTTCGATAAGTTAATTCAGGGAAGGAAACGCAGGGTAGCCGGTGTCTGTTGGGACTCGTTAGAAGCCACAGGGATGTACGCTGAGTGTGCCCATGAAAATGGGGGCCTGCTGGAACTAGCCCTGCTTTCCCATTTTGAGGGTGGCATTCATGCCTGCCTTGAAGCTACCTGACATTCCCGGCTCCCGACAGGCCAGTGAGCCCTGGAAGAATGCTTCGGGGAAAATTATGAGTTTGCTCTCTCTAAACCAGGGGCTTCCGTGGTCGCAGCTCGGTCCGTATGACAGGCTCTAGAGCGAAAGGGAACCTCGAAGTGAGAACTCGCCTCCAGGTTAGGCCCTGAGTAGCCGTGCAGAAAGGGAGGTATGCAGCTGTTTCACGAGTTCTCAGTCGCTTATGTCCTTTATTTTAAAGGAAGTACGCGTCCGGGGACTCCTAGGCCCCACGGGTGTGCATCGTTTTCCCTCCGAGGTCACTGAGTGCCTCCAGACACCTGTGGGCCGGCGGAGCAACGTCGAGGTCCATTGGTTGATCCCCCGGAGGACCTCTGTGCCTGCCGAGTGCTGGGCAACAACACACTGCGCGTTCCTTGAGGAGCGCTACATATCCAGAGCCCTCGAACGCCCTCGGGACAACATGGCTGGTGAGTGCGAAGTACCCAGGAAGACTCTGTAATGGCCCTTCTGTGAGTTGCCATGAGAGAACACTGTGCTTGGAACACTGCGAGGCCCGACCTCGTACCTGAAGTCACTCTGCTCGAGGAGAAAGTCAGCATCTTAGCACGCTGTGTCGCTACCGGCACACCCAGCATGAACCCATGCCTGGAAGTAAGGCCCTGATTTGCCGTGCAGAAGCGGAGGCGTGCTGCAGCTTCCAGGAGGCAGTGGCCTCTGCTCTGCATGCCTTTAACGGCAGCACAGCTTTCTGGACACCTGGGAGGCTAGCCGGGGCACCCTGCTCCCAGCAGGAACACTGAGTACCCCCAGGTGCACCTGGGTCTGCTAAGCAACATCCAGGCCCGTAGCCCTTCAGAGCCCCCTGTGTGCAGGCCGAGCGTAGGGAAACGCACTGCCCTCTCCTTCGGAGCAGCTTAGTTTCCTGCGCACGTGCACACATTCGCGAACACCGTTCTGGCACGTCCAACGTGGCCCGGTGGTCTTACGCGGTGCCCTAATCGGACCTGCCCTCAGAGGAGCCCTCGTCTTCGCATTTCATTCAGGACCTCATGACTGAAGTCACCGTGCCTCCTAGAGGACGGCGGCTTGAGTTCTTACTGCAGTTTAAGTACTGTTCCTTCTGCGGCACTGCAGGCAGCCCCAGGCCCAGAGGAGCAGCTACGGCGTTCCTTGGTTGAGACAGTTCACCGGATGCGGGACTCCCTACTTCGATAAGTTAATTCAGGTAAGGAAACGCAGGGTAGCCGGTGTCTGTTGGGACTCGTTAGAAGCCACAGGGATGTACGCTGAGTGTGCCCATGAAAATGGGGGCCTGCTGGAACTAGACCTGCTTTCCCATTTTGAGGGCGGCATTCATGCCTGCCTTGAAGCTACCTGACATTCCCGGCTCCCGACAGGCCAGTGAGCCCTGGAAGAATGCTTCGGGGAAAATTATGAGTTTGCTCTCTCTAAACCAGGGGCTTCCGTGGCCACAGCTCGGTCCGCATGACAGGCTCTAGTGCGAAAGGGAACCTCGACGTGAGAACTCGCCTCCAGGTTAGGCCCCGAGTAGCCATGCAGAAAGGGAGGCATGCAGCTGTTTCCACGAGTTCTCAGTCGCTTATGTCCTTTATTTTAAAGGAAGTACGCGTCCGGGGACTCCTAGGCCCCACGGGTGTGCATCGTTTTCCCTCCGAGGTCACTGAGTGCCTCCAGACACCTGTGGGCCGGCGGAGCAACGTCGAGGTCCGTTGGTTGATCCTCCGGAGGACCTCTGTGCCTGCCGAGTGCTGGGCAGCAACACACTGCGCGTTCCTTGAGGAGCGCTACATCTCCAGAGCCCTCGAACGCCCTCGGGACAACATGGCTGGTGAGTGCGAAGTACCCAGGAAGACTCAGTCATGGCCCTTGTGTGAGCTGCCATGAGAGAACACTGTGCTTGGAACACTGCGAGGCCCACACTGGTACCTGAAGTCACTCTGCTCAAGGAGAAAGTCAGCATCTTAGCACGCTGTGTCGCTACCGGCACACCCAACATGAACCCATGCCTGGAAGTAAGGCCCTGATTTGCCGTGCAGAAGCGGAGGCGTGCTGCAGCTTCCAGGAGGCGGTGGCCTCTGCTCTGCATGCCTTTAACGGCAGCACAGCTTTCTGGACACCTGGGTGGCTAGCCGGGGCACCCTGCTCCCAGCAGGAACACTGAGTACCCCCAGGTGCACCTGGGTCTGCTAAGCAACATCCAGGCCCGTAGCCCTTCAGAGCCCCCTGTGTGCAGGCCGAGCGTAGGGAAACGCACTGCCCTCTCCTTCGGAGCAGCTTAGTTTCCTCCGCATGCGCACACGTTCGCGAACACCGTTCTGGCACGTCCCACGTGGCGCGGAGGTCTTACGGGGTCCCCTAATCGGAGCTGCCCTCAGAGGAGCCCTCGTCTTCGCGTTTCATTCATGACCTCATGACTGAAGTCACCGGGCCTCCTAGAGGACGGCGGCTTGGGTTCTTACTGCACTTTAAGTCCTGTTCCTTCTGCGGCACTGCAGGCAACCCCAGGCCCAGAGGAGCAGCTACGGCGTTCCTCGGTTGAGACAGTTCGCCGGATGCGGGACTCCCTACTTCGATAAGTTGATTCAGGGAAGGAAACGCAGGGTAACCGGTGTCTCTTGGGACTCGTTAGAAGCCACAGGGATGTATGCTGAGTGTGCCCATGAAAATGGAGGCCTGCTGGAACTAGCCCTGCTTTCCCATTTTGAGGGCGGCATTCATGCCTGCCTTGAAGCTACCTGATATTCCCGGCTCCTGACAGGCCAGTGAGCCCTGGAAGAATGCTTCGGGTAAAATTATGAGTTTGCTCTCTCTAAACCAGGGGCTTCCGTGGCCGCAGCTCGGTGCACATGACAGGCTCTAGAGCGAAAGGGAACCTCGAAGTGAGAACTCGCCTCCAGGTTAGGCCCTGACTAGCCGTGCAGAAAGGGAGGCATGCAGTTGTTTCACGAGTTCTTAGTCGCTTATGTCCTTTATTTTAAAGGAAGTACGCGTCCCGGGACTCCTAGGCCCCACGGGTGTGCATCGTTTTCCCTCCGAGATCACTGAGTGCCTCCAGACACCTCTGAGCCAGCGGAGCAACGTCGAGGTCCATTGGTTGATCCCCCGGAGGACCTCTGTGCCTGCCGAGTGCTGGGCGGCAACACACTGCGCGTTCCTTGAGGAGTGCTACATATCCAGAGCCCTCAAATGCCCTCGGGACAACATGGCTGGTGAGTGCGAAGTGCCCAGGAAGACTCTGTCATGGCCCTTGTGTGAGTTGCCATGAGAGAACACTGCGCTTGGAACACTGCGAGGCCCGACCTCGTACCTGAAGTCACTCTGCTCGAGGAGAAAGTCAGCATCTTAGCACGCTGTGTCGCTACCGGCACACCCAACATGAACCCATCCCTGGAAGTAAGGCCCTGATTTGGCGTGCAGAAGCGGAGGCGTGCTGCAGCTTCCAGGAGGCGGTGGCCTCTGCTCTGCATGCCTTTAACGGCAGCACAGCTTTCTGGACACCTGGGAGGCTAGCCGGGGCACCCTGCTCCCAGCAGGAACACTGAGTACCCCCAGGTGCACCTGGGTCTGCTAAGCAACATCCAGGCCCGTAGCCCTTCAGAGCCCCCTGTGTGCAGGCCGAGCGTAGGGAAACGCACTGCCCTCTCCTTCGGAGCAGCTTAGTTTCCTCCGCACTCGCACACGTTCGCGAACACCGTTCTGGCACGTCCCACGTGGCGCGGAGGTCTTACGCGGTGCCCTAATCGGAGCTGCCCTCAGAGGAGCCCTCGTCTTCGCGTTCCATCCTGGACCTCCTGACTGAAGTCACCGCGCCCCCTAGAGTACGGCGGCTTGGGTTCTTACTGCACTTCAAGTCCTGTTCCTTCTGCGGCACTGCAGGCAGCCCCAGGCCCAGAGGAGCAGCTACGGCGTTCCTCGGTTGAGACAGTTCGCCGGATGCGGGACTCCCTACTTCGATAAGTTAATTCAGGGAAGGAAACGCAGGGTAACCGTTGTCTCTTGGGACTCGTTAGAAGCCACAGGGATGTACGCTGAGTGTGCCCATGAAAATGGGGGCCTGCTGGAACTAGCCCTGCTTTCCCATTTTGAGGGCGGCATTCATGCCTGCCTTGAAGCTACCTGACATTCCCGGCTCCCGACAGGCCAGTGAGCCCTGGAAGAATGCTTCGGGGAAAATTATGAGTTTGCTCTCTCTAAACCAGGGTCTTCCGTGGTCACAGCTCGGTCCGCATGACAGGCTCTAGAGCAAAAGGGAACCTCGACGTGAGAACTCGCCTCCAGGTTAGGCCCTGAGTAGCCATGCAGAAAGGGAGGTATGCAGCTGTTTCCACGAGTTCTCAGTCACTTATGTCCTTTATTTTAAAGGAAGTACGCGTCCGGGGACTCCTAGGCCCCACGGGTGTGCATCGTTTTCCCTCTGAGGTCACTGAGTGCCTCCAGACACCTGTGGGCCGGCGGAGCAACGTCGAGGTCCATTGGTTGATTCCCCGGAGGACCTCTGTGCCTGCCGAGTGCTGGGCAGCAACACACTGCGCGTTCCTTGAGGAGCGCTACATCTTCAGAGCCCTCGAACGCCCTCGGGACAACATGGCTGGTGAGTGCGAAGTACCCAGGAAGACTCAGTCATGGCCCTTGTGTGAGCTGCCATGAGAGAACACTGTGCTTGGAACACTGCGAGGCCCACCCTGGTACCTGAAGTCACTCTGCTCAAGGAGAAAGTCAGCATCTTAGCACGCTGTGTCGCTACCGGCACACCCAACATGAACCCATGCCTGGAAGTAAGGCCCTGATTTGCCGTGCAGAAGCGGAGGCGTGCTGCAGCTTCCAGGAGGCGGTGGCCTCTGCTCTGCATGCCTTTAACGGCAGCACAGCTTTCTGGACACCTGGGTGGCTAGCCGGGGCACCCTGCTCCCAGCAGGAACACTGAGTACCCCCAGGTGCACCTGGGTCTGCTAAGCAACATCCAGGCCCGTAGCCCTTCAGAGCCCCCTGTGTGCAGGCCGAGCGTAGGGAAACGCACTGCCCTCTCCTTCGGAGCAGCTTAGTTTCCTCCGCATGCGCACACGTTCGCGAACACCGTTCTGGCACGTCCCACGTGGCGCGGAGGTCTTACGGGGTCCCCTAATCGGAGCTGCCCTCAGAGGAGCCCTCGTCTTCGCGTTTCATTCATGACCTCATGACTGAAGTCACCGGGCCTCCTAGAGGACGGCGGCTTGGGTTCTTACTGCACTTTAAGTCCTGTTCCTTCTGCGGCACTGCAGGCAACCCCAGGCCCAGAGGAGCAGCTACGGCGTTCCTCGGTTGAGACAGTTCGCCGGATGCGGGACTCCCTACTTCGATAAGTTGATTCAGGGAAGGAAACGCAGGGTAACCGGTGTCTCTTGGGACTCGTTAGAAGCCACAGGGATGTATGCTGAGTGTGCCCATGAAAATGGAGGCCTGCTGGAACTAGCCCTGCTTTCCCATTTTGAGGGCGGCATTCATGCCTGCCTTGAAGCTACCTGATATTCCCGGCTCCTGACAGGCCAGTGAGCCCTGGAAGAATGCTTCGGGTAAAATTATGAGTTTGCTCTCTCTAAACCAGGGGCTTCCGTGGCCGCAGCTCGGTGCACATGACAGGCTCTAGAGCGAAAGGGAACCTCGAAGTGAGAACTCGCCTCCAGGTTAGGCCCTGACTAGCCGTGCAGAAAGGGAGGCATGCAGTTGTTTCACGAGTTCTTAGTCGCTTATGTCCTTTATTTTAAAGGAAGTACGCGTCCCGGGACTCCTAGGCCCCACGGGTGTGCATCGTTTTCCCTCCGAGGTCACTGAGTGCCTCCAGACACCTCTGAGCCAGCGGAGCAACGTCGAGGTCCATTGGTTGATCCCCCGGAGGACCTCTGTGCCTGCCGAGTGCTGGGCGGCAACACACTGCGCGTTCCTTGAGGAGTGCTACATATCCAGAGCCCTCAAATGCCCTCGGGACAACATGGCTGGTGAGTGCGAAGTGCCCAGGAAGACTCTGTCATGGCCCTTGTGTGAGTTGCCATGAGAGAACACTGCGCTTGGAACACTGCGAGGCCCGACCTCGTACCTGAAGTCACTCTGCTCGAGGAGAAAGTCAGCATCTTAGCACGCTGTGTCGCTACCGGCACACCCAACATGAACCCATGCCTGGAAGTAAGGCCCTGATTTGGCGTGCAGAAGCGGAGGCGTGCTGCAGCTTCCAGGAGGCGGTGGCCTCTGCTCTGCATGCCTTTAACGGCAGCACAGCTTTCTGGACACCTGGGAGGCTAGCCGGGGCACCCTGCTCCCAGCAGGAACACTGAGTACCCCCAGGTGCACCTGGGTCTGCTAAGCAACATCCAGGCCCGTAGCCCTTCAGAGCCCCCTGTGTGCAGGCCGAGCGTAGGGAAACGCACTGCCCTCTCCTTCGGAGCAGCTTAGTTTCCTCCGCACTCGCACACGTTCGCGAACACCGTTCTGGCACGTCCCACGTGGCGCGGAGGTCTTACGCGGTGCCCTAATCGGAGCTGCCCTCAGAGGAGCCCTCGTCTTCGCGTTCCATCCTGGACCTCCTGACTGAAGTCACCGCGCCCCCTAGAGTACGGCGGCTTGGGTTCTTACTGCACTTCAAGTCCTGTTCCTTCTGCGGCACTGCAGGCAGCCCCAGGCCCAGAGGAGCAGCTACGGCGTTCCTCGGTTGAGACAGTTCGCCGGATGCGGGACTCCCTACTTCGATAAGTTAATTCAGGGAAGGAAACGCAGGGTAACCGTTGTCTCTTGGGACTCGTTAGAAGCCACAGGGATGTACGCTGAGTGTGCCCATGAAAATGGGGGCCTGCTGGAACTAGCCCTGCTTTCCCATTTTGAGGGCGGCATTCATGCCTGCCTTGAAGCTACCTGACATTCCCGGCTCCCGACAGGCCAGTGAGCCCTGGAAGAATGCTTCGGGGAAAATTATGAGTTTGCTCTCTCTAAACCAGGGTCTTCCGTGGTCACAGCTCGGTCCGCATGACAGGCTCTAGAGCAAAAGGGAACCTCGAAGTGAGAACTCGCCTCCAGGTTAGGCCCTGAGTAGCCATGCAGAAAGGGAGGTATGCAGCTGTTTCCACGAGTTCTCAGTCACTTATGTCCTTTATTTTAAAGGAAGTACGCGTCCGGGGACTCCTAGGCCCCACGGGTGTGCATCGTTTTCCCTCTGAGGTCACTGAGTGCCTCCAGACACCTGTGGGCCGGCGGAGCAACGTCGAGGTCCATTGGTTGATTCCCCGGAGGACCTCTGTGCCTGCCGAGTGCTGGGCAGCAACACACTGCGCGTTCCTTGAGGAGCGCTACATCTTCAGAGCCCTCGAACGCCCTCGGGACAACATGGCTGGTGAGTGCGAAGTACCCAGGAAGACTCAGTCATGGCCCTTGTGTGAGCTGCCATGAGAGAACACTGTGCTTGCAACACTGCAAGGCCCACCCTCGTACCTGAAGTCACTCTGCTCGTGGAGAAAGTCAGCATCTTAGCACGCTGTGTCGCTACCGGCACACCCAACATGAACCCATGCCTGGAAGTAAGGCCCTGATTTGCCGTGCAGAAGCGGAGGCGTGCTGCAGCTTCCAGGAGGCGGTGGCCTCTGCTCTGCATGCCTTTAACGGCAGCACAGCTTTCTGGACACCTGGGAGGCTAGCCGGGGCACCCTGCTCCCAGCAGGAACACTGAGTACCCCCAGGTGCACCTGGGTCTGCTAAGCAACATCCAGGCCCGTAGCCCTTCAGAGCCCCCTGTGTGCAGGCCGAGCGTAGGGAAACGCACCGCCCTCTCCTTTGGAGCAGCTTAGTTTCCTGCGCACGTGCACACATTCGCGAACACCGTTCTGGCACGTCCCACGTGGCCCTGTGGTCTTACGCGGTGCCCTAATCGGACCTGCCCTCAGAGGAGCCCTCGTCTTCGCGTTCCATCCAGGACCTCATGACTGAAGTCACCGTGCCTCCTAGAGGACGGCGGCTTGAGTTCTTACTGCAGTTTAAGTACTGTTCCTTCTGCGGCACTGCAGGGAGCCCCAGGCCCAGAGGAGCAGCTACGGCGTTCCTTGGTTGAGACAGTTCGCCGGATGCGGGACTCCCTACTTCGATAAGATAATTCAGGGAAGGAAACGCAGGGTAGCCGGTGTCTGTTGGGACTCGTTAGAAGCCACAGGGATGTACACTGAGTGTGCCCATGAAAATGGGGCCTGCTGGAACTAGCCCTGCTTTCCCATTTTGAGGGCGGCATTCATGCCTGCCTTGAAGCTACCTGACATTCCCGGCTCCCGACAGGCCAGTGAGCCCTGGAAGAATGCTTCGGGGAAAATTATGAGTTTGCTCTCTCTAAACCAGGAGCTTCCGTGGCCGCAGCTCGGTCCGCATGACAGGCTCTAGTGCGAAAGGCAACCTCGACGTGAGAACTCGCCTCCAGGTTAGGCCCTGAGTAGCCATGCAGAAAGGGAGGCATGCAGCTGTTTCCACGAGTTCTCAGTCGCTTATGTCCTTTAGTTTAAAGGAAGTACGCGTCCGGGGACTCCTAGGCCTCACGGGTGTGCATCGTTTTCCCTCCGAGGTCACTGAGTGCCTCCAGACACCTGTGGGCCGGCGGAGCAACATCGAGGTCCATTGGTTGATCCCCCGGAGGACCTCTGTGCCTGCTGAGTGCTGGGCAACAACACACTGCGCGTTCCTTGAGGAGCGCTACATATCCAGAGCCCTCGAACGCCCTCGGGACAACATGGCTGGTGAGTGCGAAGTACCCAGGAAGACTCTGTCATGGCCCTTGTGTGAGTTGCCATGAGAGAACACTGTGCTTGGAACACTGCGAGGCCCGCCCTCGTACCTGAAGTCACTCTGCTCGAGGAGAAAGTCAGCATCTTAGCACGCTGTGTTGCTACCGGCACACCCAGCATGAACCCATGCCTGGAAGTAAGGCCCTGATTTGCCGTGCAGAAGCGGAGGCGTGCTGCAGCTTCCAGGAGGCGGTGGCCTCTGCTCTCCATGCCTTTAACGGCAGCACAGCTTTCTGGACACCTGGGAGGCTAGCCAGGGCACCCTGCTCCCAGCAGGAACACTGAGTACCCCCCAGGTGCACCTGGGTCTGCTAAGCAACATCCAGGCCCGTAGCCCTTCAGAGCCCCCTGTGTGCAGGCCGAGCGTAGGGAAACGCACTGCCCTCTCCTTCGGAGCAGCTTAGTTTCCTGCGCACGTGCACACATTCGCGAACACCGTTCTGGCACGTCCAACGTGGCCCGGTGGTCTTACGCGGTGCCCTAATCGGACCTGCCCTCAGAGGAGCCCTCGTCTTCGCATTTCATTCAGGACCTCATGACTGAAGTCACCGTGCCTCCTAGAGGACGGCGGCTTGAGTTCTTACTGCAGTTTAAGTACTGTTCGTCTGCGGCACTGCAGGCAGCCCCAGGCCCAGAGGAGCAGCTACAGCGTTCCTCGGTTGAGACAGTTCGCCGGATGCGGGACTCCCTACTTCGATAAGTTAATTCAGGGAAGGAAACGCAGGGTAGCCGGTGTCTGTTGGGACTCGTTAGAAGCCACAGGGATGTACGCTGAGTGTGCCCATGAAAATGGGGGCCTGCTGGAACTAGCCCTGCTTTCCCATTTTGAGGGTGGCATTCATGCCTGCCTTGAAGCTACCTGACATTCCCGGCTCCCGACAGGCCAGTGAGCCCTGGAAGAATGCTTCGGGGAAAATTATGAGTTTGCTCTCTCTAAACCAGGGGCTTCCGTGGTCGCAGCTCGGTCCGTATGACAGGCTCTAGAGCGAAAGGGAACCTCGAAGTGAGAACTCGCCTCCAGGTTAGGCCCTGAGTAGCCGTGCAGAAAGGGAGGTATGCAGCTGTTTCACGAGTTCTCAGTCGCTTATGTCCTTTATTTTAAAGGAAGTACGCGTCTGGGGACTCCTAGGCCCCACGGGTGTGCATCGTTTTCCCTCCGAGGTCACTGAGTGCCTCCAGACACCTGTGGGCCGGCGGAGCAACGTCGAGGTCCATTGGTTGATCCCCCGGAGGACCTCTGTGCCTGCCGAGTGCTGGGCAACAACACACTGCGCGTTCCTTGAGGAGCGCTACATATCCAGAGCCCTCGAACGCCCTCGGGACAACATGGCTGGTGAGTGCGAAGTACCCAGGAAGACTCTGTCATGGCCCTTCTGTGAGTTGCCATGAGAGAACACTGTGCTTGGAACACTGCGAGGCCCGACCTCGTACCTGAAGTCACTCTGCTTGAGGAGAAAGTCAGCATCTTAGCACGCTGTGTCGCTACCGGCACACCCAGCATGAACCCATGCCTGGAAGTAAGGCCCTGATTTGCCGTGCAGAAGCGGAGGCGTGCTGCAGCTTCCAGGAGGCAGTGGCCTCTGCTCTGCATGCCTTTAACGGCAGCACAGCTTTCTGGACACCTGGGAGGCTAGCCGGGGCACCCTGCTCCCAGCAGGAACACTGAGTACCCCCAGGTGCACCTGGGTCTGCTAAGCAACATCCAGGCCCGTAGCCCTTCAGAGCCCCCTGTGTGCAGACCGAGCGTAGGGAAACGCACTGCCCTCTCCTTCGGAGCAGCTTAGTTTCCTGCGCACGTGCACACATTCGCGAACACCGTTCTGGCACGTCCAACGTGGCCCGGTGGTCTTACGCGGTGCCCTAATCGGACCTGCCCTCAGAGGAGCCCTCGTCTTCGCATTTCATTCAGGACCTCATGACTGAAGTCACCGTGCCTCCTAGAGGACGGCGGCTTGAGTTCTTACTGCAGTTTAAGTACTGTTCCTTCTGCGGCACTGCAGGCAGCCCCAGCCCCAGAGGAGCAGCTACGGCGTTCTTTGGTTGAGACAGTTCACCGGATGCGGGACTCCCTACTTCGATAAGTTAATTCAGGTAAGGAAACGCAGGGTAGCCGGTGTCTGTTGGGACTCGTTAGAAGCCACAGGGATGTACGCTGAGTGTGCCCATGAAAATGGGGGCCTGCTGGAACTAGCCCTGCTTTCCCATTTTGAGGGCGGCATTCATGCCTGCCTTGAAGCTACCTGACATTCCCGGCTCCCGACAGGCCAGTGAGCCCTGGAAGAATGCTTCGGGGAAAATTATGAGTTTGCTCTCTCTAAACCAGGGTCTTCCGTGGTCACAGCTCGGTCCGCATGACAGGCTCTAGAGCAAACGGGAACCTCGACGTGAGAACTCGCCTCCAGGTTAGGCCCTGAGTAGCCATGCAGAAAGGGAGGTATGCAGCTGTTTCCACTAGTTCTCAGTCACTTATGTCCTTTATTTTAAAGGAAGTACGCGTCCGGGGACTCCTAGGCCCCACTGGTGTGCATCGTTTTCCCTCTGAGGTCACTGAGTGCCTCCAGACACCTGTGGGCCGGCGGAGCAACGTCGAGGTCCATTGGTTGATTCCCCGGAGGACCTCTGTGCCTGCCGAGTGCTGGGCAGCAACACACTGCGCGTTCCCTGAGGAGCGCTACATCTCCAGAGCCCTCGAACGCCCTCGGGACAACATGGCTGGTGAGTGCGAAGTACCCAGGAAGACTCAGTCATGGCCCTTGTGTGAGCTGCCATGAGAGAACACTGTGCTTGGAACACTGCAAGGCCCACCCTCGTACCTGAAGTCACTCTGCTCGTGGAGAAAGTCAGCATCTTAGCACGCTGTGTCGCTACCGGCACACCCAACATGAACCCATGCCTGGAAGTAAGGCCCTGATTTGCCGTGCAGAAGCGGAGGCGTGCTGCAGCTTCCAGGAGGCGGTGGCCTCTGCTCTGCATGCCTTTAACGGCAGCACAGCTTTCTGGACACTTGGGAGGCTAGCCGGGGCACCCTGCTCCCAGCAGGAACACTGAGTACCCCCAGGTGCACCTGGGTCTGCTAAGCAACATCCAGGCCCGTAGCCCTTCAGAGCCCCCTGTGTGCAGGCCGAGCGTAGGGAAACGCACCGCCCTCTCCTTTGGAGCAGCTTAGTTTCCTGCGCACGTGCACACATTCGCGAACACCGTTCTGGCACGTCCCACGTGGCCCTGTGGTCTTACGCGGTGCCCTAATCGGACCTGCCCTCAGAGGAGCCCTCCTCTTCGCGTTCCATCCAGGACCTCCTGACTGAAGTCACCGGGCCCCCTAGAGTACGGCGGCTTGGGTTCTTACTGCACTTCAAGTCCTGTTCCTTCTGCGGCACTGCAGGCAGCCCCAGGCACAGAGGAGCAGCTACGGCGTTCCTCGGTTGAGACAGTTCGCCGGATGCGGGACTCCCTACTTCGATAAGTTAATTCAGGGAAGGAAACGCAGGGTAACCGGTGTCTCCTGGGACTCGTTAGAAGCCACAGGATGTATGCTGAGTGTGCTCATGAAAATGGGGGCCTGCTGGTACTAGCCCTGCTTTTCCATTTTGAGGGCGGCATTCATGCCTGCCTTGAAGCTACCTGACATTCCCGGCTCCTGACAGGCCAGTGAGCCCTGGAAGAATGCTTCGGGGAAAATTATGAGTTTGCTCTCTCTAAACCAGGGGCTTCCGTGGTCGCAGCTCGGCCCGCATGACAGGCTCTAGAGCGAAAGGGAACCTCGAAGTGAGAACTCGCCTCCAGGTTAGGCCCTGAGTAGCCGTGCAGAAAGGGAGGTATGCAGCTGTTTCACGAGTTCTCAGTCGCTTATGTCCTTTATTTTAAAGGAAGTACGCGTCCGGGGACTCCTAGGCCCCACGGGTGTGCATCGTTTTCCCTCCGAGGTCACTGAGTGCCTCCAGACACCTGTGGGCCGGCGGAGCAACGTCGAGGTCCATTGGTTGATCCCCCGGAGGACCTCTGTGCCTGCCGAGTGCTGGGCAGCAACACACTGCGCGTTCCTTGAGGAGTGCTACATATCCAGAGCCCTCAAATGCCCTCGGGACAACATGGCTGGTGAGTGCGAAGTGCCCAGGAAGACTCTGTCATGGCCCTTGTGTGAGTTGCCATGAGAGAACACTGTGCTTGGAACACTGCGAGGCCCGACCTCGTACCTGAAGTCACTCTGCTCGAGGAGAAAGTCAGCATCTTAGCACGCTGTGTCGCTACCGGCACACCCAACATGAACCCATGCCTGGAAGTAAGGCCCTGATTTGGCGTGCAGAAGCGGAGGTGTGCTGCAGCTTCCGGGAGGCGGTGGCCTCTGCTCTGCATGCCTTTAACGGCAGCACAGCTTTCTGGACACCTGGGAGGCTAGCCGGGGCACCCTGCTCCCAGCAGGAACACTGAGTACCCCCAGGTGCACCTGGGTCTGCTAAGCAACATCCAGGCCCGTAGCCCTTCAGAGCCCCCTGTGTGCAGGCCGAGCGTAGGGAAACGCACTGCCCTCTCCTTCGGAGCAGCTTAGTTTCCTCCGCACTCGCACACGTTCGCGAACACCGTTCTGGCACGTCCCACGTGGCGCGGAGGTCTTACGCGGTGCCCTAATCGGAGCTGCCCTCAGAGGAGCCCTCGTCTTCGCGTTCCATCCAGGACCTCCTGACTGAAGTCACCGGGCCCCCTAGAGTACGGCGGCTTGGGTTCTTACTGCACTTCAAGTCCTGTTCCTTCTGCGGCACTGCAGGCAGCCCCAGGCCCAGAGGAGCAGCTACGGCGTTCCTCGGTTGAGACAGTTCGCCGGATGCGGGACTCCCTACTTCGATAAGTTAATTCAGGGAAGGAAACGCAGGGTAACCGTTGTCTCTTGGGACTCATTAGAAGCCACAGGGATGTACGCTGAGTGTGCCCATGAAAATGGGGGCCTGCTGGAACTAGCCCTGCTTTCCCATTTTGAGGGCGGCATTCATGCCTGCCTTGAAGCTACCTGACATTCCCGGCTCCCGACAGGCCAGTGAGCCCTGGAAGAATGCTTCGGGGAAAATTATGAGTTTGCTCTCTCTAAACCAGGGTCTTCCGTGGTCACAGCTCGGTCCGCATGACAGGCTCTAGAGCAAAAGGGAACCTCGACGTGAGAACTCGCCTCCAGGTTAGGCCCTGAGTAGCCATGCAGAAAGGGAGGTATGCAGCTGTTTCCACTAGTTCTCAGTCACTTATGTCCTTTATTTTAAAGGAAGTACGCGTCCGGGGACTCCTAGGCCCCACGGGTGTGCATCGTTTTCCCTCTGAGGTCACTGAGTGCCTCCAGACACCTGTGGGCCGGCGGAGCAACGTCGAGGTCCATTGGTTGATTCCCCGGAGGACCTCTGTGCCTGCCGAGTGCTGGGCAGCAACACACTGCGCGTTCCCTGAGGAGCGCTACATCTCCAGAGCCCTCGAACGCCCTCGGGACAACATGGCTGGTGAGTGCGAAGTACCCAGGAAGACTCAGTCATGGCCCTTGTGTGAGCTGCCATGAGAGAACACTGTGCTTGGAACACTGCAAGGCCCACCCTCGTACCTGAAGTCACTCTGCTCGTGGAGAAAGTCAGCATCTTAGCACGCTGTGTCGCTACCGGCACACCCAACATGAACCCATGCCTGGAAGTAAGGCCCTGATTTGCCGTGCAGAAGCGGAGGCGTGCTGCAGCTTCCAGGAGGCGGTGGCCTCTGCTCTGCATGCCTTTAACGGCAGCACAGCTTTCTGGACACCTGGGAGGCTAGCCGGGGCACCCTGCTCCCAGCAGGAACACTGAGTACCCCCAGGTGCACCTGGGTCTGCTAAGCAACATCCAGGCCCGTAGCCCTTCAGAGCCCCCTGTGTGCAGGCCGAGCGTAGGGAAACGCACCGCCCTCTCCTTTGGAGCAGCTTAGTTTCCTGCGCACGTGCACACATTCGCGAACACCGTTCTGGCACGTCCCACGTAGCCCTGTGGTCTTACGCGGTGCCCTAATCGGACCTGCCCTCAGAGGAGCCCTCCTCTTCGCGTTCCATCCAGGACCTCCTGACTGAAGTCACCGGGCCCCCTAGAGTACGGCGGCTTGGGTTCTTACTGCACTTCAAGTCCTGTTCCTTCTGCGGCACTGCAGGCAGCCCCAGGCACAGAGGAGCAGCTACGGCGTTCCTCGGTTGAGACAGTTCGCCGGATGCGGGACTCCCTACTTCGATAAGTTAATTCAGGGAAGGAAACGCAGGGTAACCGGTGTCTCCTGGGACTCGTTAGAAGCCACAGGATGTATGCTGAGTGTGCTCATGAAAATGGGGGCCTGCTGGAACTAGCCCTGCTTTTCCATTTTGAGGGCGGCATTCATGCCTGCCTTGAAGCTACCTGACATTCCCGGCTCCTGACAGGCCAGTGAGCCCTGGAAGAATGCTTCGGGGAAAATTATGAGTTTGCTCTCTCTAAACCAGGGGCTTCCGTGGTCGCAGCTCGGCCCGCATGACAGGCTCTAGAGCGAAAGGGAACCTCGAAGTGAGAACTCGCCTCCAGGTTAGGCCCTGAGTAGCCGTGCAGAAAGGGAGGTATGCAGCTGTTTCACGAGTTCTCAGTCGCTTATGTCCTTTATTTTAAAGGAAGTACGCGTCCGGGGACTCCTAGGCCCCACGGGTGTGCATCGTTTTCCCTCCGAGGTCACTGAGTGCCTCCAGACACCTGTGGGCCGGCGGAGCAACGTCGAGGTCCATTGGTTGATCCCCCGGAGCACCTCTGTGCCTGCCGAATGCTGGGCAGCAACACACTGCGCGTTCCTTGAGGAGCGCTACATCTCCAGAGCCCTCGAACGCCCTCGGGACAACATGGCTGGTGAGTGCGAAGTACCCAGGAAGACTCAGTCATGGCCCTTGTGTGAGCTGCCATGAGAGAACACTGTGCTTGGAACACTGCGAGGCCCACCCTCGTACCTGAAGTCACTCTGCTCGTGGAGAAAGTCAGCATCTTAGCACGCTGTGTCGCTACCGGCACACCCAACATGAACCCATGCCTGGAAGTAAGGCCCTGATTTGCCGTGCAGAAGCGGAGGCGTGCTGCAGCTTCCAGGAGGCGGTGGCCTCTGCTCTGCATGCCTTTAACAGTAGCACAGCTTTCTGGACACCTGCGAGGCTAGCCGGGGCACCCTGCTCCCAGCAGGAACACTGAGTACCCCCAGGTGCACCTGGGTCTGCTAAGCAACATCCAGGCCCGTAGCCCTTCAGAGCCCCCTGTGTGCAGGCCGAGCGTAGGGAAACGCACTGCCCTCTCCTTCGGAGCAGCTTAGTTTCCTGCGCACGTGCACACATTCGCGAACACCGTTCTGGCACGTCCAACGTGGCCCGGTGGTCTTACGCGGTGCCCTAATCGGACCTGCCCTCAGAGGAGCCCTCGTCTTCGCATTTCATTCAGGACCTCATGACTGAAGTCACCGTGCCTCCTAGAGGACGGCGGCTTGAGTTCTTACTGCAGTTTAAGTACTGTTCCTTCTGCGGCACTGCAGGGAGCCCCAGGCCCAGAGGAGCAGCTACGGCGTTCCTTGGTTGAGACAGTTCGCCGGATGCGGGACTCCCTACTTCGATAAGATAATTCAGGGAAGGAAACGCAGGGTAGCCGGTGTCTGTTGGGACTCGTTAGAAGCCACAGGGATGTACACTGAGTGTGCCCATGAAAATGGGGGCCTGCTGGAACTAGCCCTGCTTTCCCATTTTGAGGGCGGCATTCATGCCTGCCTTGAAGCTACCTGACATTCCCGGCTCCCGACAGGCCAGTGAGCCCTGGAAGAATGCTTCGGGGAAAATTATGAGTTTGCTCTCTCTAAACCAGGAGCTTCCGTGGCCGCAGCTCGGTCCGCATGACAGGCTCTAGTGCGAAAGGCAACCTCGACGTGAGAACTCGCCTCCAGGTTAGGCCCTGAGTAGCCATGCAGAAAGGGAGGCATGCAGCTGTTTCCACGAGTTCTCAGTCGCTTATGTCCTTTAGTTTAAAGGAAGTACGCGTCCGGGGACTCCTAGGCCTCACGGGTGTGCATCGTTTTCCCTCCGAGGTCACTGAGTGCCTCCAGACACCTGTGGGCCGGTGGAGCAACATCGAGGTCCATTGGTTGATCCCCCGGAGGACCTCTGTGCCTGCTGAGTGCTGGGCAACAACACACTGCGCGTTCCTTGAAGAGCGCTACATATCCAGAGCCCTCGAACGCCCTCGGGACAACATGGCTGGTGAGTGCGAAGTACCCAGGAAGACTCTGTCATGGCCCTTGTGTGAGTTGCCATGAGAGAACACTGTGCTTGGAACACTGCGAGGCCCGCCCTCGTACCTGAAGTCACTCTGCTCGAGGAGAAAGTCAGCATCTTAGCACGCTGTGTTGCTACCGGCACACCCAGCATGAACCCATGCCTGGAAGTAAGGCCCTGATTTGCCGTGCAGAAGCGGAGGCGTGCTGCAGCTTCCAGGAGGCGGTGGCCTCTGCTCTCCATGCCTTTAACGGCAGCACAGCTTTCTGGACACCTGGGAGGCTAGCCAGGGCACCCTGCTCCCAGCAGGAACACTGAGTACCCCCCAGGTGCACCTGGGTCTGCTAAGCAACATCCAGGCCCGTAGCCCTTCAGAGCCCCCTGTGTGCAGGCCGAGCGTAGGGAAACGCACTGCCCTCTCCTTCGGAGCAGCTTAGTTTCCTCCGCACGCGCACACGTTCGCGAACACCGTTCTGGCACGTCCCACGTGGCGCGGAGGTCTTACGCGGTGCCCTAATCGGAGCTGCCCTCAGAGGAGCCCTCGTCTTCGCGTTCCATCCAGGACCTCCTGACTGAAGTCACCGGGCCCCCTAGAGTACGGCGGCTTGGGTTCTTACTGCACTTCAAGTCCTGTTCCTTCTGCGGCACTGCAGGCAGCCCCAGGCACAGAGGAGCAGCTACGGCGTTCCTCGGTTGAGACAGTTCGCCGGATGCGGGACTCCCTACTTCGATAAGTTAATTCAGGGAAGGAAACGCAGGGTAACCGGTGTCTCCTGGGACTCGTTAGAAGCCACAGGATGTATGCTGAGTGTGCTCATGAAAATGGGGGCCTGCTGGAACTAGCCCTGCTTTTCCATTTTGAGGGCGGCATTCATGCCTGCCTTGAAGCTACCTGATATTCCCGGCTCCTGACAGGCCAGTGAGCCCTGGAAGAATGCTTCGGGGAAAATTATGAGTTTGCTCTCTCTAAACCAGGGGCTTCCGTGGTCGCAGCTCGGCCCGCATGACAGGCTCTAGAGCGAAAGGGAACCTCGAAGTGAGAACTCGCCTCCAGGTTAGGCCCTGAGTAGCCGTGCAGAAAGGGAGGTATGCAGCTGTTTCACGAGTTCTCAGTCGCTTATGTCCTTTATTTTAAAGGAAGTACGCGTCCGGGGACTCCTAGGCCCCACGGGTGGGCATCGTTTTCCCTCCGAGGTCACTGAGTGCCTCCAGACACCTGTGGGCCGGCGGAGCAACGTCGAGGTCCATTGGTTGATCCCCCGGAGGACCTCTGTGCCTGCCGAGTGCTGGGCAGCAACACACTGCGCGTTCCTTGAGGAGCGCTACATCTCCAGAGCCCTCGAACGCCCTCGGGACAACATGGCTGGTGAGTGCGAAGTACCCAGGAAGACTCAGTCATGGCCCTTGTGTGAGCTGCCATGAGAGAACACTGTGCTTGGAACACTGCGAGGCCCACCCTCGTACCTGAAGTCACTCTGCTCGTGGAGAAAGTCAGCATCTTAGCACGCTGTGTCGCTACCGGCACACCCAACATGAACCCATGCCTGGAAGTAAGGCCCTGATTTGCCGTGCAGAAGCGGAGGCGTGCTGCAGCTTCCAGGAGGCGGTGGCCTCTGCTCTGCATGCCTTTAACGGTAGCACAGCTTTCTGGACACCTGCGAGGCTAGCCGGGGCACCCTGCTCCCAGCAGGAACACTGAGTACCCCCAGGTGCACCTGGGTCTGCTAAGCAACATCCAGGCCCGTAGCCCTTCAGAGCCCCCTGTGTGCAGGCCGAGCGTAGGGAAACGCACTGCCCTCTCCTTCGGAGCAGCTTAGTTTCCTGCGCACGTGCACACATTCGCGAACACCGTTCTGGCACGTCCAACGTGGCCCGGTGGTCTTACACGGTGCCCTAATCGGACCTGCCCTCAGAGGAGCCCTCGTCTTCGCATTTCATTCAGGACCTCATGACTGAAGTCACCGTGCCTCCTAGAGGACGGCGGCTTGAGTTCTTACTGCAGTTTAAGTACTGTTCCTTCTGCGGCACTGCAGGGAGCCCCAGGCCCAGAGGAGCAGCTACGGCGTTCCTTGGTTGAGACAGTTCGCCGGATGCGGGACTCCCTACTTCGATAAGTTAATTCAGGGAAGGAAACGCAGGGTAGCCGGTGTCTGTTGGGACTCGTTAGAAGCCACAGGGATGTACGCTGAGTGTGCCCATGAAAATGGGGGCCTGCTGGAACTAGCCCTGCTTTCCCATTTTGAGGGCGGCATTCATGCCTGCCTTGAAGCTACCTGACATTCCCGGCTCCCGACAGGCCAGTGAGCCCTGGAAGAATGCTTCGGGGAAAATTATGAGTTTGCTCTCTCTAAACCAGGAGCTTCCGTGGCCGCAGCTCGGTCCGCATGACAGGCTCTAGTGCGAAAGGCAACCTCGACGTGAGAACTCGCCTCCAGGTTAGGCCCTGAGTAGCCATGCAGAAAGGGAGGCATGCAGCTGTTTCCACGAGTTCTCAGTCGCTTATGTCCTTTAGTTTAAAGGAAGTACGCGTCCGGGGACTCCTAGGCCCCACGGGTGTGCATCGTTTTCCCTCCGAGGTCACTGAGTGCCTCCAGACACCTGTGGGCCGGCGGAGCAACGTCGAGGTCCATTGGTTGATCCCCCGGAGGACCTCTGTGCCTGCCGAGTGCTGGGCAGCAACACACTGCGCGTTCCTTGAGGAGCGCTACATCTCCAGAGCCCTCGAACGCCCTCGGGACAACATGGCTGGTGAGTGCGAAGTACCCAGGAAGACTCAGTCATGGCCCTTGTGTGAGCTGCCATGAGAGAACACTGTGCTTGGAACACTGCGAGGCCCACCCTCGTACCTGAAGTCACTCTGCTCGTGGAGAAAGTCAGCATCTTAGCACGCTGTGTCGCTACCGGCACACCCAACATGAACCCATGCCTGGAAGTAAGGCCCTGATTTGCCGTGCAGAAGCGGAGGCGTGCTGCAGCTTCCAGGAGGCGGTGGCCTCTGCTCTGCATGCCTTTAACGGTAGCACAGCTTTCTGGACACCTGCGAGGCTAGCCGGGGCACCCTGCTCCCAGCAGGAACACTGAGTACCCCCAGGTGCACCTGGGTCTGCTAAGCAACATCCAGGCCCGTAGCCCTTCAGAGCCCCCTGTGTGCAGGCCGAGCGTAGGGAAACGCACTGCCCTCTCCTTCGGAGCAGCTTAGTTTCCTGCGCACGTGCACACATTCGCGAACACCGTTCTGGCACGTCCAACGTGGCCCGGTGGTCTTACACGGTGCCCTAATCGGACCTGCCCTCAGAGGAGCCCTCGTCTTCGCATTTCATTCAGGACCTCATGACTGAAGTCACCGTGCCTCCTAGAGGACGGCGGCTTGAGTTCTTACTGCAGTTTAAGTACTGTTCCTTCTGCGGCACTGCAGGGAGCCCCAGGCCCAGAGGAGCAGCTACGGCGTTCCTTGGTTGAGACAGTTCGCCGGATGCGGGACTCCCTACTTCGATAAGTTAATTCAGGGAAGGAAACGCAGGGTAGCCGGTGTCTGTTGGGACTCGTTAGAAGCCACAGGGATGTACGCTGAGTGTGCCCATGAAAATGGGGGCCTGCTGGAACTAGCCCTGCTTTCCCATTTTGAGGGCGGCATTCATGCCTGCCTTGAAGCTACCTGACATTCCCGGCTCCCGACAGGCCAGTGAGCCCTGGAAGAATGCTTCGGGGAAAATTATGAGTTTGCTCTCTCTAAAGCAGGAGCTTCCGTGGCCGCAGCTCGGTCCGCATGACAGGCTCTAGTGCGAAAGGCAACCTCGACGTGAGAACTCGCCTCCAGGTTAGGCCCTGAGTAGCCATGCAGAAAGGGAGGCATGCAGCTGTTTCCACGAGTTCTCAGTCGCTTATGTCCTTTAGTTTAAAGGAAGTACGCGTCCGGGGACTCCTAGGCCCCACGGGTGTGCATCGTTTTCCCTCCGAGGTCACTGAGTGCCTCCAGACACCTGTGGGCCGGCGGAGCAACGTCGAGGTCCATTGGTTGATCCCCCGGAGGACCTCTGTGCCTGCCGAGTGCTGGGCAGCAACACACTGCGTGTTCCTTGAGGAGCGCTACATCTAGAGAGCCCTCGAACGCCCTCGGGACAACATGGCTGGTGAGTGCGAAGTACCCAGGAAGACTCAGTCATGGCCCTTGTGTGAGCTGCCATGAGAGAACACTGTGCTTGGAACACTGCGAGGCCCACCCTGGTACCTGAAATCACTCTGCTCGAGGAGAAAGTCAGCATCTTAGCACGCTGTGTCGCTACCGGCACACCCAGCATGAACCCATGCCTGGAAGTAAGGCCCTGATTTGCCGTGCAGAAGCGGAGGCGTGCTGCAGCTTCCAGGAGGCGGTGGCCTCTGCTCTCGATGCCTTTAACGGCAGCACAGCTTTCTGGACACCTGGGAGGCTAGCCGGGGCACCCTGCTCCCAGCAGGAACACTGAGTACCCCGCAGGTGCACCTGGGTCTGCTAAGCAACATCCAGGCCCGTAGCCCTTCAGAGCCCCCTGTGTGCAGGCCGAGCGTAGGGAAACGCACTGCCCTCTCCTTCGGAGCAGCTTAGTTTCCTCCGCACGCGCACACGTTCGCGAACACCGTTCTGGCACGTCCCACGTGACGCGGAGGTCTTACGGGGTGCCCTAATCGGAGCTGCCCTCAGAGGAGCCCTCGTCTTCGCGTTCCATCCAGAACCTCCTGACTGAAGTCACCGGGCCCCCTAGAGTACGGCGGCTTGGGTTCTTACTGCACTTCAAGTCCTGTTCCTTCTGCGGCACTGCAGGCAGCCCCAGGCCCAGAGGAGCAGCTACGGCGTTCCTCGGTTGAGACAGTTCGCCGGATGCGGGACTCCCTACTTCGATAAGTTAATTCAGGGAAGGAAACGCAGGGTAACCGGTGTCTCTTGGGACTCGTTAGAAGCCACAGGATGTATGCTGAGTGTGCTCATGAAAATGGGGGCCTGCTGGAACTAGCCCTGCTTTTCCATTTTGAGGGCGGCATTCATGCCTGCCTTGAAGCTACCTGATATTCCCGGCTCCTGACAGGCCAGTGAGCCCTGGAAGAATGCTTCGGGGAAAATTATGAGTTTGCTCTCTCTAAACCAGGGGCTTCCGTGGTCGCAGCTCGGCCCGCATGACAGGCTCTAGAGCGAAAGGGAACCTCGAAGTGAGAACTCGCCTCCAGGTTAGGCCCTGAGTAGCCGTGCAGAAAGGGAGGTATGCAGCTGTTTCACGAGTTCTCAGTCGCTTATGTCCTTTATTTTAAAGGAAGTACGCGTCCGGGGACTCCTAGGCCCCACGGGTGTGCATCGTTTTCCCTCCGAGGTCACTGAGTGCCTCCAGACACCTGTGGGCCGGCGGAGCAACGTCGAGGTCCATTGGTTGATCCCCCGGAGGACCTCTGTGCCTGCCGAGTGCTGGGCAGCAACACACTGCCCATTCCTTGAGGAGCGCTACATCTCCAGAGCCCTCGAACGCCCTCGGGACAACATGGCTGGTGAGTGCGAAGTACCCAGGAAGACTCAGTCATGGCCCTTGTGTGAGCTGCCATGAGAGAACACTGTGCTTGGAACACTGCGAGGCCCACCCTCGTACCTGAAGTCACTCTGCTCGTGGAGAAAGTCAGCATCTTAGCACGCTGTGTCGCTACTGGCACACCCAACATGAACCCATGCCTGGAAGTAAGGCCCTGATTTGCCGTGCAGAAGCGGAGGCGTGCTGCAGCTTCCAGGAGGCGGTGGCCTCTGCTCTGCATGCCTTTAACGGTAGCACAGCTTTCTGGACACCTGCGAGGCTAGCCGGGGCACCCTGCTCCCAGCAGGAACACTGAGTACCCCCAGGTGCACCTGGGTCTGCTAAGCAACATCCAGGCCCGTAGCCCTTCAGAGCCCCCTGTGTGCAGGCCGAGCGTAGGGAAACGCACTGCCCTCTCCTTCGGAGCAGCTTAGTTTCCTGCGCACGTGCACACATTCGCGAACACCGTTCTGGCACGTCCAACGTGGCCCGGTGGTCTTACGCGGTGCCCTAATCGGACCTGCCCTCAGAGGAGCCCTCGTCTTCGCATTTCATTCAGGACCTCATGACTGAAGTCACCGTGCCTCCTAGAGGACGGCGGCTTGAGTTCTTACTGCAGTTTAAGTACTGTTCCTTCTGCGGCACTGCAGGCAGCCCCAGGCCCAGAGGAGCAGCTACGGCGTTCCTCGGTTGAGACAGTTCGCCGGATGCGGGACTCCCTACTTTGATAAGTTAATTCAGGGAAGGAAACGCAGGGTAGCCGGTGTCTGTTGGGACTCGTTAGAAGCCACAGGGATGTACACTGAGTGTGCCCATGAAAATGGGGGCCTGCTGGAACTAGCCCTGCTTTCCCATTTTGAGGGCGGCATTCATGCCTGCCTTGAAGCTACCTGACATTCCCGGCTCCCGACAGGCCAGTGAGCCCTGGAAGAATGCTTCGGGGAAAATTATGAGTTTGCTCTCTCTAAACCAGGAGGTTCCGTGGCCGCAGCTCGGTCCGCATGACAGGCTCTAGTGCGAAAGGCAACCTCGACGTGAGAACTCGCCTCCAGGTTAGGCCCTGAGTAGCCATGCAGAAAGGGAGGCATGCAGCTGTTTCCACGAGTTCTCAGTCGCTTATGTCCTTTAGTTTAAAGGAAGTACGCGTCCGGGGACTCCTAGGCCCCACGGGTGTGCATCGTTTTCCCTCCGAGGTCACTGAGTGCCTCCAGACACCTGTGGGCCGGCGGAGCAACGTCGAGGTCCATTGGTTGATCCCCCGGAGGACCTCTGTGCCGGCCGAGTGCTGGGCAGCAACACACTGCGTGTTCCTTGAGGAGCGCTACATCTACAGAGCCCTCGAACGCCCTCAGGACAACATGGCTGGTGAGTGCGAAGTACCCAGGAAGACTCAGTCATGGCCCTTGTGTGAGCTGCCATGAGAGAACACTGTGCTTGGAACACTGCGAGGCCCACCCTGGTACCTGAAGTCACTCAGCTCGAGGAGAAAGTCAGCATCTTAGCACGCTGTGTCGCTACCGGCACACCCAACATGAACCCATGCCTGGAAGTAAGGCCCTGATTTGCCGTGCAGAAGCGGAGGCGTGCTGCAGCTTCCAGGAGGCAGTGGCCTCTGCTCTGCATGCCTTTAACGGCAGCACAGCTTTCTGGACACCTGGGAGGCTAGCCGGGGCACCCTGCTCCCAGCAGGAACACTGAGTACCCCCAGGTGCACCTGGGTCTGCTAAGCAACATCCAGGCCCGTAGCCCTTCAGAGACCCCTGTGTGCAGGCCGAGCGTAGGGAAACGCACTGCCCTCTCCTTCGGAGCAGCTTAGTTTCCTCCGCACGCGCACACGTTCGCGAACACCGTTCTGGCACGTCCCACGTGACGCGGAGGTCTTACGGGGTGCCCTAATCGGAGCTGCCCTCACAGGAGCCCTCGTCTTCGCGTTTCATTCATGACCTCATGACTGAAGTCACCGGGCCTCCTAGAGGACGGCGGCTTGGGTTCTTACTGCACATCAAGTCCTGTTCCTTCTGCGGCACTGCAGGCAGCCCCAGGCCCAGAGGAGCAGCTACGGCGTTCCTCGGTTGAGACAGTTCGCCGGATGCGGGACTCCCTACTTCGATAAGTTAATTCAGGGAAGGAAACGCAGGGTAACCGGTGTCTCTTGGGACTCGTTAGAAGCCACAGGATGTATGCTGAGTGTGCCCATGAAAATGGGGGCCTGCTGGAACTAGCCCTGCTTTCTCATTTTGAGGGCGGCTTTCATGCCTGCCTTGAAGCTACCTGATATTCCCGGCTCCTGACAGGCCAGTGAGCCCTGGAAGAATGCTTCGGGGAACATTATGAGTTTGCTCTCTCTAAACCAGGGGCTTCCGTGGTCGCAGCTCGGTCCGCATGACAGGCTCTAGAGCGAAAGGGAACCTCGAAGTGAGAACTCGCCTCCAGGTTAGGCCCTGAGTAGCCGTGCAGAAAGGGAGGTATGCAGCTGTTTCACGAGTTCTCAGTCGCTTATGCCCTTTATTTTAAAGGAAGTACGCGTCCGGGGACTCCTAGGCCCCACGGGTGTGCATCGTTTTCCCTCCGAGGTCACTGAGTGCCTCCAGACACCTGTGGGCCGGCGGAGCAACGTCGAGGTCCATTGGTTGATCCCCCGGAGGACCTCTGTGCCTGCCGAGTGCTGGGCAACAACACACTGCGCGTTCCTTGAGGAGCGCTACATATCCAGAGCCCTCGAACGTCCTCGGGACAACATGGCTGGTGAGTGCGAAGTACCCAGGAAGACTCTGTCATGGCCCTTGTGTGAGTTGCCATGAGAGAACACTGTGCTTGGAACACTGCGAGGCCCGACCTCGTACCTGAAGTCACTCTGCTCGAGGAGAAAGTCAGCATCTTAGCACGCTGTGTCGCTACCGGCACACCCAGCATGAACCCATGCCTGGAAGTAAGGCCCTGATTTGCCGTGCAGAAGCGGAGGCGTGCTGCAGCTTCCAGGAGGCGGTGGCCTCTGCTCTGCATGCCTTTAACGGCAGCACAGCTTTCTGGACACCTGGGAGGCTAGCCGGGGCACCCTGCTCCCAGCAGGAACACTGAGTACCCCCAGATGCACCTGGGTCTGCTAAGCAACATCCAGGCCCGTAGCCCTTCAGAGCCCCCTGTGTGCAGGCCGAGCGTAGGGAAATGCACTGCCGTCTCCTTCGGAGCAGCTTAGTTTCCTCCGCACGCGCACACGTTCGCGAACACCGTTCTGGCACGTCCCACGTGACGCGGAGGTCTTACGGGGTGCCCTAATCGGAGCTGCCCTCAGAGGAGCCCTCGTCTTCGCGTTTCATTCATGACCTCATGACTGAAGTCACCGGGCCTCCTAGAGGACGGCGGCTTGGGTTCTTACTGCACTTTAAGTACTGTTCCTTCTGCGGCAGTGCAGGCAGCCCCAGGCCCAGAGGAGCAGCTACAGCGTTCCTCGGTTGAGACAGTTCGCCGGATGCGGGACTCCCTACTTCGATTAGTTGATTCAGGGAAGGAAACGCAGGGTAACTGGTGTCTATTGGGACTCCTTAGAAGCCACAGGGATGTACGCTGAGTGTGCCCATGAAAATGGGGGCCTGCTGGAACTAGCCCTGCTTTCCCATTTTGAGGGCGGCATTCATGCCTTCCTTGAAGCTACCTGACATTCCCGGCTCCTGACAGGCCAGTGACCCCTGGAAGAATGCTTCGGGGAAAATTATGAGTTTGCTCTCTCTAAACCAGGGGCTTCCATGGCCGCAGCTCGGTCCGCATGACAGGCTCTAGAGCGAAAGGGAACCTCGAAGTGAGAACTCGCCTCCAGGTTAGGCCCTAGGTAGCCGTGCAGAAAGGGAGGTATGAAGCTGTTTCACGAGTTCTCAGTCGCTTATGTCCTTTATTTTAAAGGAAGTACGCGTCCGGGGACTCCTAGGCCCCACGGGTGTGCATCGTTTTCCCTCTGAGGTCACTGAGTGCCTCCAGACACCTGTGGGCCGGCGGAGCAACGTCGAGGTCCATTAGTTGATCCCCCGGAGGACCTCTGTGCCTGCCGAGTGCTGGGCAACAACACACTGTGCGTTCCTTGAGGAGCGCTACATATCCAGAGCCCTCGAACGCCTTCGGGACAACATGGCTGGTGAGTGCGAAGTACCCAGGAAGACTCTGTCATGGCCCTTGTGTGAGTTGCCATGAGAGAACACTGTGCTTGGAACACTGCGAGGCCCGCCCTCGTACCTGAAGTCACTCTGCTCGAGGAGAAAGTCAGCATCTTAGCACGCTGTGTTGCTACCGGCACACCCAGCATGAACCCATGCCTGGAAGTAAGGCCCTGATTTGCCGTGCAGAAGCGGAGGCGTGCTGCAGGTTTCAGGAGGCGGTGGCCTCTGCTCTGCATGCCTTTAACGGCAGCACAGCTTTCTGGACACCTGGGAGGCTAGCCGGGGCACCCTGCTCCCAGCAGGAACACTGAGTACCCCCAGGTGCACCTGGGTCTGCTAAGCAACATCCAGGCCCGTAGCCCTTCAGAGCCCCGTGTGTGCAGGCCGAGCGTAGGGAAACGCACTGCCCTCTCCTTCGGAGCAGCTTAGTTTCCTCCGCACGCGCACACGTTCGCGAACACCGTTCTGGCATGTCCCACGTGGCGCGGAGGTCTTACGCGGTGCCCTAATCGGAGCTACCCTCAGAGGAGCCCTCGTCTTCGCGTTCCATCCAGGACCTCATAACTGAAGTCACCGGGCCTCCTAGAGGACGGCGGCTTGGGTTCTTACTGCACATCAAGTCCTGTTCCTTCTGCGGCACTGCAGGCAACCCCAGGCCCAGAGGAGCAGCTACGGCGTTCCTCGGTTGAGACAGTTCGCCGGATGCGGGACTCACTACTTCGATAATTAATTCAGGGAAGGAAACGCAGGGTAACCGGTGTCTCTTGGGACTCCTTAGAAGCCACAGGGATGTATTCTGAGTGTGCCCATGAAAATGGGGGCCTGCTGGAACTAGCCCTGCTTTCCCATTTTGAGGGCGGCATTCATGCCTGCCTTGAAGCTACCTGATATTCCCGGCTCCTGACAGGCCAGTGAGCCCTGGAAGAATGCTTCGGGGAAAATTATGAGTTTGCTCTCTCTAAACCAGGGGCTTCCGTGGTGGCAGCTCGGTCCGCATGACAGGCTCTAGAGCGAAAGGGAACCTCGAAGTGAGAACTCGCCTCCAGGTTAGGCCCTGAGTAGCCGTGCAGAAAGGGAGGTATGCAGCTGTTTCACGAGTTCTCAGTCGCTTATGTCCTTTATTTTAAAGGAAGTACGCGTCCGGGGACTCCTAGGCCCCACGGGTGTGCATCGTTTTCCCTCCGAGGACACTGAGTGCCTCCAGACACCTGTGGGCCGGCGGAGCAACGTCGAGGTCCATTGGTTGATCCCCCGGAGGACCTCTGTGCCTGCCGAGTGCTGGGCAACAACACACTGCGTGTTCCTTGAGGAGCGCTACATATCCAGAGCCCTCGAACGCCCTCGGGACAACATGGCTGGTGAGTGCGAAGTACCCAGGAAGACTCTGTCATGGCCCTTGTGTGAGTTGCCATGAGAGAACACTGTGCTTGGAACACTGCGAGGCCCGCCCTCGTACCTGAAGTCACTCTGCTCGAGGAGAAAGTCAGCATCTTAGCACGCTGTGTTGCTACTGGCACACCCAGCATGAACCCATGCCTGGAAGTAAGGCCCTGATTTGCCGTGCAGAAGCGGAGGCGTGCTGCAGCTTCCAGGAGGCGGTGGCCTCTGCTCTGCATGCCTTTAATGGCAGCACAGCTTTCTGGACACCTGGGAGGCTAGCCGGGGCACCCTGCTCCCAGCAGGAACACTGAGTACCCCCAGGTGCACCTGGGTCTGCTAAGCAACATCCAGGCCCGTAGCCCTTCAGAGCCCCCTGTGTGCAGGCTGAGCGTAGGGAAACGCACTGCCCTCTCTTTCGGAGCAGCTTAGTTTCCTCCGCACGCGCACACATTCGCGAACACCGTTCTGGCACGTCCCACGTGGCGCGGAGGTCTTACGCGGTGCCCTAATCGGACCTGCCCTCAGAGGAGCCCTCGTCTTCGCGTTCCATCCAGGACCTCATGACTGAAGTCACCGGGCCTCCTAGAGTACGGCGGCTTGGGTTCTTACTGCACATCAAGTCCTGTTCCTTCTGCGGCACTGGAGGCAGCCCCAGGCCCAGAGGAGCAGCTACGGCGTTCCTCGGTTGAGACAGTTCGCCGGATGCGGGACTCCCTACTTCGATAAGTTAATTCAGGGAAGGAAACGCAGGGTAACCGTTGTCTCTTGGGACTCGTTAGAAGCCACAGGGATGTACGCTGAGTGTGCCCATGAATACGGGGGCCTGCTGGAACTAGCCCTGCTTTCCCATTTTGAGGGTGGCATTCATGCCTGCCTTGAAGCTACCTGACATTCCCGGCTCCCGACAGGCCAGTGAGCCCTGGAAGAATGCTTCGGGGAAAATTATGAGTTTGCTCTCTCTAAACCAGGGGCTTCCGTGGTCGCAGCTCGGTCCGCATGACAGGCTCTAGAGCGAAAGGGAACCGCGACGTGAGAACTCGCCTCCAGGTTAGGCCTTGAGTAGCCATGCAGAAAGGGAGGCATGCAGCTGTTTCCACGAGTTCTCAGTCGCTTATGTCCTTTAGTTTAAAGGAAGTACGCGTCCGGGGACTCCTAGGCCCCACGGGTGTGCATCGTTTTCCCTCCGAGGTCACTGAGTGCCTCCAGACACCTGTGGGCCGGCGGAGCAACGTCGAGGTCCATTGGTTGATCCCCCGGAGGACCTCTGTGCCTGCCGAGTGTTGGGCAGCAACACACTGCGCGTTCCTTGAGGAGCGCTACATCTCCAGAGCCCTCGAAAGCCCTCGGGACAACATGGCTGGTGAGTGCGAAGTACCCAGGAAGACTCAGTCATGGCCCTTGTGTGAGCTGCCATGAGAGAACACTGTGCTTGGAACACTGCGAGGCCCACCCTCGTACCTGAAGTCACTCTGCTCGTGGAGAAAGTCAGCATCTTAGCATGCTGTGTCACTACCGGCACACCCAACATGAACCCATGCCTGGAAGTAAGGCCCTGATTTGCCGTGCAGAAGCGGAGGCGTGCTGCAGCTTCCAGGAGGCAGTGGCCTCTGCTCTGCATGCCTTTAACGGTAGCACAGCTTTCTGGACACCTGCGAGGCTAGCCGGGGCACCCTGCTCCCAGCAGGAACACTGAGTAACCCCAGGTGCACCTGGGTCTGCTAAGCAACATCCAGGCCCGTAGCCCTTCAGAGCCCCCTGTGTGCAGGCCGAGCGTAGGGAAACGCACTGCCCTCTCCTTCGGAGCAGCTTAGTTTCCTGCGCACGTGCACACATTCGCGAACACCGTTCTGGCACGTCCAACGTGGCCCGGTGGTCTTACGCGGTGCCCTAATCGGACCTGCCCTCAGAGGAGCCCTCCTCTTCGCATTTCATTCAGGACCTCATGACTGAAGTCACCGTGCCTCCTAGAGGACGGCGGCTTGAGTTCTTACTGCAGTTTAAGTACTGTTCCTTCTGCGGCACTGCAGGGAGCCCCAGGCCCAGAGGAGCAGCTACGGCGTTCCTTGGTTGAGACAGTTCGCCGGATGCGGGACTCCCTACTTCGATAAGTTAATTCAGGGAAGGAAACGCAGGGTAGCCGGTGTCTGTTGGGACTCGTTAGAAGCCACAGGGATGTACGCTGAGTGTGCCCATGAAAATGGGGATCTGCTGGGACTAGCCCTGCTTTCCCATTTTGAGGGCGGCATTCATGCCTGCCTTGAAGCTACCTGACATTCCCGGCTCCCGACAGGCCAGTGAGCCCTGGAAGAATGCTTCGGGGAAAATTATGAGTTTGCTCTCTCTAAACCAGGTGCTTCCGTGGCCGCAGCTCGGTCCGCATGACAGGCTCTAGTGCGAAAGGGAACCTCGACGTGAGAACTCGCCTCCAGGTTAGGCCCTGAGTAGCCGTGCAGAAAGGGAGGTATGCTGCTGTTTCACGAGTTCTCAGTCGCTTATGTCCTTTATTTTAAAGGAAGTACGCGTCCGGGGACTCCTAGGCCCCACGGGTGTGCATCGTTTTCCCTCCGAGGTCACTGAGTGCCTCCAGACACCTGTGGGCCGGCGGAGCAACGTCGAGGTCCATTGGTTGATCCCCCGGAGGACCTCTGTGCCTGCCGAGTGCTGGGCAACAACACACTGCGCGTTCCTTGAGGAGCGCTACATATCCAGAGCCCTCGAACGCCCTCGGGACAACATGGCTGGTGAGTGCGAAGTACCCAGGAAGACTCTGTCATGGCCCTTGTGTGAGTTGCCATGAGAGAACACTGTGCTTGGAACACTGCGAGGCCCGCCCTGGTACCTGAAGTCACTCTGCTCGATGCGAAAGTCAGCATCTTAGCACGCTGTGTTGCTACCGGCACACCCAGAATGAACCCATGCCTGGAAGTAAGGCCCTGATTCGCCGTGCAGAAGCGGAGGCGTGCTGCAGCTTCCAGGAGGCGGTGGCCTCTGCTCTCCATGCCTTTAACGGCAGCACAGCTTTCTGGACACCTGGGAGGCTAGCCGGGGCACCCTGCTCTCAGCAGGAACACTGAGTACCCCCAGGTGCACCTGGGTCTGCTAAGCAACATCCAGGCCCGTAGCCCTTCAGAGCCCCCTGTGTGCAGGCCGAGCGTAGGGAAACGCACTGCCCTCTCCTTCGGAGCAGCTTAGTTTCCTCCGCACTCGCACACGTTCGCGAACACCGTTCTGGCACGTGCCACGTGGCGCGGAGGTCTTACGCGGTGCCCTAATCGGAGCTGCCCTCAGAGGAGCCCTCGTCTTCGCGTTCCATCCAGGACCTCCTGACTGAAGTCACCGGGCCCCCTAGAGTACGGCGGCTTGTGTTCTTACTGCACTTCAAGTCCTGTTCCTTCTGCGGCACTGCAGGCAGCCCCAGGCCCAGAGGAGCAGCTATGGCGTTCCTCGGTTGAGACAGTTCGCCGGATGCGGGACTCCCTACTTCGATAAGTTAATTCAGGGAAGGAAACGCAGGGTAACCGGTGTCTCTTGGGACTCGTTAGAAGCCACAGGGATGTACGCTGAGTGTGCCCATGAAAACGGGGGCCTGCTGGAACTAGCCCTGCTTTCCCATTTTGAGGGCGGCATTCATGCCTGCCTTGAAGCTACCTGACATTCCCGGCTCCCGACAGGCCAGTGAGCCCTGGAAGAATGCTTCGGGGAAAATTATGAATTTGCTCTCTCTAAACCAGGGGCTTCCGTGGTCGCAGCTCGGTCCGCATGACAGGCTCTATAGCGAAAGGGAACCTCGACGTGAGAACTCGCCTCCAGGTTAGGCCCTGAGTAGCCATGCAGAAAGGGAGGCATGCAGCTGTTTCCACGAGTTCTCAGTCGCTTATGTCCTTTAGTTTAAAGGAAGTACGCGTCCGGGGACTCCTAGGCCCCACGGGTGTGCATCGATTTCCCTCCGAGGTCACTGAGTGCCTCCAGACACCTGTGGGCCGGCGGAGCAACGTCGAGGTCCATTGGTTGATCCCCCGGAGGACCTCTGTGCCTGCCGAGTGCTGGGCAGCAACACACTACTTGTTCCTTGAGGAGCGCTACATCTCCAGAGCCCTCGAACGCCCTCGGGACAACATGGCTGGTGAGTGCGAAATACCCAGGAAGACTCAGTCATGGCCCTTGTGTGAGCTGCCATGAGAGAACACTGTGCTTGGAACACTGTGAGGCCCACCCTCGTACCTGAAGTCACTCTGCTCGAGGAGAAAGTCAGCATCTTAGCACGCTGTGTTGCTACCGGCACACCCATCATGAACCCATGCCTGGAAGGAAGGCCCTGATTTGCCGTGCAGAAGCGGAGGCGTGCTGCAGCTTCCAGGAGGCGGTGGCCTCTGCTCTGCATGCCTTTAACGGCAGCACAGCTTTCTGGACACCTGGGAGGCTAGCCGGGGCACCCTGCTCCCGGCAGGAACACTGAGTACCCCCAGGTGCACCTGGGTCTGCTAAGCAACATCCAGGCCCGTAGCCCTTCAGAGCCCCCTGTGTGCAGGCCGAGCGTAGGGAAACGCACTGCCCTCTCCTTCGGAGCAGCTTAGTTTCCTCCGCACGCGCACACGTTCGCGAACACCGTTCTGGCACGTCCCACGTGGCCCGGTGGTCTTACGCGGTGCCCTAATCGGAGCTGCCCTCAGAGGAGCCCTCGTCTTCGCGTTCCATCCAGGACCTCATAACTGAAGTCACCGGGCCTCCTAGAGGACGGCGGCTTGGGTTCTTACTGCACATCAAGTCCTGTTCCTTCTGCGGCACTGCAGGCAGCCCCAGGCCCAGAGGAGCAGCTACGGCGTTCCTCGGTTGAGACAGTTCGCCGGATGCGGGACTCCCTACTTCGATAAGTTAATTCAGGGAAGGAAACGCAGGGTAACCGGTGTCTCTTGGGACTCGTTAGAAGCCACAGGATGTATGCTGAGTGTGCCCATGAAAATGGGGGCCTGCTGGAACTAGCCCTGCTTTCCCATTTTGAGGGCGGCATTCATGCCTGCCTTGAAGCTACCTGATATTCCCAGCTCCTGACAGGCCAGTGAGCCCTGGAAGAATGCTTCGGGGAAAATTATGAGTTTGCTCTCTCTAAACCAGGGGCTTCCGTGGTCGCAGCTCGGTCCGCATGACAGGCTCTAGAGCGAAAGGGAACCTCGAAGTGAGAACTCGCCTCCAGGTTAGGCCCTGAGTAGCCATGCAGAAAGGGAGGTATGCAGCTGTTTCAAGAGTTCTCAGTCGCTTATGTCCTTTATTTTAAAGGAAGTACGCGTCCGGGGACTCCTAGGCCCCACGGGTGTGCATCGTTTTCCCTCCGAGGTCACTGAGGGCCTCCAGACACCTGTGGGCCGGCGGAGCAACGTCGAGGTCCATTGGTTGATCCCCCGGAGGACCTCTGTGCCTGCCGAGTGCTGGGCAACAACACACTGCGCGTTCCTTGAGGAGCGCTACATATCCAGAGCCCTCGAACGCCCTCGGGACAACATGGCTGGTGAGTGCGAAGTACCTAGGAAGACTCTGT
Organism: Pseudorca crassidens; assembly: GCF_039906515.1. Taxonomy (NCBI): domain Eukaryota; kingdom Metazoa; phylum Chordata; class Mammalia; order Artiodactyla; family Delphinidae; genus Pseudorca; species Pseudorca crassidens. The sequence continues at coordinate 89,947,019 of NC_090308.1, read as the reverse complement.
CATGGCCCTTGTGTGAGTTGCCATGAGAGAACACTGTGCTTGGAACACTGCGAGGCCCGACCTCGTACCTGAAGTCACTCTGCTCGAGGAGAAATTCAGCATCTTAGCACGCTGTGTTGCTACCGGCACACCCAGCGTGAACCCATGCCTGGAAGTAAGGCCCTGATTTGCCGTGCAGAAGCGGAGGCGTGCTGCAGCTTCCAGGAGGCGGTGGCCTCTGCTCTGCATGCCTTTAACGGTAGCACAGCTTTCTGGACACCTGCGAGGCTAGCCGGGGCACCCTGCTCCCAGCAGGAACACTGAGTACCCCCAGGTGCACCTGGGTCTGCTAAGCAACATCCAGGCCCGTAGCCCTTCAGAGCCCCCTGTGTGCAGGCCGAGCGTAGGGAAACGCACTGCCCTCTCCTTCGGAGCAGCTTAGTTTCCTGCGCACGTGCACACATTCGCGAACACCGTTCTGGCACGTCCAACGTGGCCCGGTGGTCTTACGTGGTGACCTAATCGGACCTGCCCTCAGATGAGCCCTCGTCTTCGCATTTCATTCAGGACCTCATGACTGAAGTCACCGTGCCTCCTAGAGGACGGCGGCTTGAGTTCTTACTGCAGTTTAAGTACTGTTCCTTCTGCGGCACTGCAGGCAGCCCCAGGCCCAGAGGAGCAGCTACGGCGTTCCTTGGTTGAGACAGTTCGCCGGATGCGGGACTCCCTACTTCGATAAGTTAATTCAGGGAAGGAAACGCAGGGTAGCCGGTGTCTGTTGGGACTCCTTAGAAGCCACAGGGATGTACGCTGAGTGTGCCCATGAAAATGGGGGCCTGCTGGAACTAGCCCTGCTTTCCCATTTTGAGGGCGGCATTCATGCCTGCCTTGAAGCTACCTGACATTCCCGGCTCCCGACAGGCCAGTGAGCCCAGGAAGAATGCTTCGGGGAAAATTATGAGTTTGCTCTCTCTAAACCAGGGGCTTCCGTGGCCGCAGCTCGGTCCGCATGACAGGCTCTAGTGCGAAAGGGAACCTCGACGTGAGAACTCGCCTCCAGGTTAGGCCCTGAGTAGCCGTGCAGAAAGGGAGGTATGCAGCTGTTTCACGAGTTCTCAGTCGCTTATGTCCTTTATTTTAAAGGAAGTACGCGTCCGGGGACTCCTAGGCCCCACGGGTGTGCATCGTTTTCCCTCCGAGGTCACTGAGTGCCTCCAGACACCTGTGGGCCGGCGGAGCAACGTCGAGGTCCATTGGTTCATCCCCCGGAGGACCTCTGTGCCTGCCGAGTGCTGGGCAACAACACACTGCGCGTTCCTTGAGGAGCGCTACATATCCAGAGCCCTCGAACGCCCTCGGGACAACATGGCTGGTGAGTGCGAAGTACCCAGGAAGACTCTGTCATGGCCCTTGTGTGAGTTGCCATGAGAGAACACTGTGCTTGGAACACTGCGAGGCCCGCCCTCGTACCTGAAGTCACTCTGCTCGAGGAGAAAGTCAGCATCTTAGCACGCTGTGTTGCTACCGGCACACCCAGCATGAACCCATGCCTGGAAGTAAGGCCCTGATTTGCCGTGCAGAAGCGGAGGCGTGCTGCAGCTTCCAGGAGGTGGTGGCCTCTGCTCTGCATGCCTTTAACGGCAGCACAGCTTTCTGGACACCTGGGAGGCTAGCCGGGGCACCCTGCTCCCAGCAGGAACACTGAGTACCCCCAGGTGCACCTGGGTCTGCTAAGCAACATCCAGGCCCGTAGCCCTTCAGAGCCCCCTGTGTGCAGGCCGAGCGTAGGGAAACGCACTGCCCTCTCCTTCGGAGCAGCTTAGTTTCCTCCGCACGCGCACACGTTCGCGAACAACGTTCTGGCACGTCCCACGTGGCGCGGAGGTCTTACGCGGTGCCCTAATCGGAGCTGCCCTCAGAGGAGCCCTCGTCTTCGCGTTTCATTCAGGACATCATGACTGAAGTCACCGTGCCTCCTAGAGGACGGCGGCTTGGGTTCTTACTGCACTTAAAGTCCTGTTCCTTCTGCGGCACTGCAGGCAGCCCCAGGCCCAGAGGAGCAGCTACGGCGTTCCTCGGTTGAGACAGTTCGCCGGATGCGGGACTCCCTACTTCGATAAGTTAATTCAGGGAAGGAAACGCAGGGTAACCGTTGTCTCTTGGGACTCGTTAGAAGCCACAGGGATGTACGCTGAGTGTGCCCATGAAAACGGGGGCCTGCTGGAACTAGCCCTGCTTTCCCATTTTGAGGGCGGCATTCATGCCTGCCTTGAAGCTACCTGACATTCCCGGCTCCCGACAGGCCAGTGAGCCCTGGAAGAATGCTTCGGGGAAAATAATGAGTTTGCTCTCTCTAAACCAGGGGCTTCCGTGGTCGCAGCTCGGTCCGCATGACAGGCTCTAGAGCGAAAGGGAACCTCGAAGTGAGAACTCGCCTCCAGGTTAGGCCCTGAGTAGCCGTGCAGAGAGGGAGGTATGCAGCTGTTTCACGAGTTCTCAGTCGCTTATGTCCTTTATTTTAAAGGAAGTACGCGTCCGGGGACTCCTAGGCCCCACGGGTGTGCATCGTTTTCCCTCCGAGGTCACTGAGTGCCTCCAGACACCTGTGGGCCGGCGGAGCAACGTCGAGGTCCATTGGTTGATCCCCCGGAGGACCTCTGTGCCTGCCGAGTGCTGGGCAACAACACACTGCGCGTTCCTTGAGGAGCGCTACATATCCAGAGCCCTCGAACGCCCTCGGGACAACATGGCTGGTGAGTGCGAAGTACCCAGGAAGACTCTGTCATGGCCCTTGTGTGAGTTGCCATGAGAGAACACTGTGCTTGGAACACTGCGAGGCCCGACCTCGTACCTGAAGTCACTCTGCTCGAGGAGAAAGTCAGCATCTTAGCACGCTGTGTCGCTACCGGCACACCCAGCATGAACCCATGCCTGGAAGTAAGGCCCTGATTTGCCGTGCAGAAGCGGAGGCGTGCTGCAGCTTCCAGGAGGCGGTGGCCTCTGCTCTGCATGCCTTTAACGGCAGCACAGCTTTCTGGACACCTGGGAGGCTAGCCGGGGCACCCTGCTCCCAGCAGGAACACTGAGTACCCCCAGGTGCACCTGGGTCTGCTAAGCAACATCCAGGCCCGTAGCCCTTCAGAGCCCCCTGTGTGCAGGCCGAGCGTAGGGAAACGCACTGCCCTCTCCTTCGGAGCAGCTTAGTTTCCTCCGCACTCGCACACGTTCGCGAACACCGTTCTGGCACGTCCCACGTGGCGCGGAGGTCTTACGCGGTGCCCTAATCGGAGCTGCCCTCAGAGGAGCCCTCGTCTTCGCGTTCCATCCAGGACCTCCTGACTGAAGTCACCGGGCACCCTAGAGTACGGCGGCTTGGGTTCTTACTGCACTTCAAGTCCTGTTCCTTCTGCGGCACTGCAGGCAGCCACAGGCCCAGAGGAGCAGCTACGGCGTTCCTCGGTTGAGACAGTTCGCCGGATGCGGGACTCCCTACTTCGATAAGTTAATTTAGGGAAGGAAACGCAGGGTAACCGGTGTCTCTTGGGACTCGTTAGAAGCCACAGGGATGTACGCTGAGTGTGCCCATGAAAACGGGGCCCTCCTGGAACTAGCCCTGCTTTCCCATTTTGAGGGCGGCATTCATGCCTGCCTTGAAGCTACCTGACATTCCCGGCTCCCGACAGGCCAGTGAGCCCTGGAAGAATGCTTCGGGGAAAATTATGAGTTTGCTCTCTCTAAACCAGGGGCTTCCGTGGTCGCAGCTCGGTCCGCATGACAGGCTCTAGAGCGAAAGGGAACCTCGACGTGAGAACTCGCCTCCAGGTTAGGCCCTGAGTAGCCATGCAGAAAGGGAGTCATGCAGCTGTTTCCACGAGTTCTCAGTAACTTATGTCCTTTAGTTTAAAGGAAGTACGCGTCCGGGGACTCCTAGGCCCCACGGGTGTGCATCGTTTTCCCTCCGAGGTCACTGAGTGCCTCCAGACACCTGTGGGCCGGCGGAGCAACGTCGAGGTCCATTGGTTGATCCCCCGGAGGACCTCTGTGCCTGCCGAGTGCTGGGCAGCAACACACTGCGCATTTCTTGAGGAGCGCTACATCTCCAGAGCCCTCGAAAGCCCTCGGGACAACATGGCTGGTGAGTGCGAAGTACCCAGGAAGACTCAGTCATGGCCCTTGTGTGAGCTGCCATGAGAGAACACTGTGCTTGGAACACTGCGAGGCCCACCCTCGTACCTGAAGTCACTCTGCTCGTGGAGAAAGTCAGCATCTTAGCACGCTGTGTCGCTACCGGCACACCCAACATGAACCCATGCCTGGAAGTAAGGCCCTGATTTGGCGTGCAGAAGCGGAGGCGTGCTGCAGCTTCCAGGAGGCGGTGGCCTCTGCTCTGCATGCCTTTAACGGTAGCACAGCTTTCTGGACACCTGCGAGGCTAGCCGGGGCACCCTGCTCCCAGCAGGAACACTGAGTACCCCCAGGTGCACCTGGGTCTGCTAAGCAACATCCAGGCCCGTAGCCCTTCAGAGCCCCCTGTGTGCAGGCCGAGCGTAGGGAAACGCACTGCCCTCTCCTTCGGAGCAGCTTAGTTTCCTGCGCACGTGCACACATTCGCGAACACCGTTCTGGCACGTCCAACGTGGCCCGGTGGTCTTACACGGTGCCCTAATCGGACCTGCCCTCAGAGGAGCCCTCGTCTTCGCATTTCATTCAGGACCTCATGACTGAAGTCACCGTGCCTCCTAGAGGACGGCGGCTTGAGTTCTTACTGCAGTTAAAGTACTGTTCCTTCTGCGGCACTGCAGGCAGCCCCAGGCCCAGAGGAGCAGCTACGGCGTTCCTTGGTTGAGACAGTTCGCCGGATGCGGGACTCCCTACTTCGATAAGTTAATTCAGGGAAGGAAACGCAGGGTAGCCTGTGTCTGTTGGGACTCGTTAGAAGCCACAGGGATGTACGCTGAGTGTGCCCATGAAAATGGGGGCCTGCTGGAACTAGCCCTGCTTTCCCATTTTGAGGGCGGCATTCATGCCTGCCTTGAAGCTACCTGACATTCCCGGCTCCCGACGGGCCAGTGAGCCCTGGAAGAATGCTTCGGGGAAAATTATGAGTTTGCTCTCTCTAAACCAGGGGCTTCCGTGGCCGCAGCTCGGTCCGCATGACAGGCTCTAGTGCGAAAGTGAACCTCGACGTGAGAACTCGCCTCCAGATTAGGCCCTGAGTAGCCATGCAGAAAGGGAGGCATGCAGCTGTTTCCACGAGTTCTCAGTCGCTTATGTCATTTAGTTTAAAGGAAGTACGCGTCCGGGGACTCCTAGGCCCCACGGGTGTGCATCGTTTTCCCTCCGAGGTCACTGAGTGCCTCCAGACACCTGTGGGCCGGCGGAGCAACGTCGAGGTCCGTTGGTTGATCCCCCGGAGGACCTCTGTGCCTGCCGAGTGCTGGGCAGCAACACACTGCGCGTTCCTTGAGGAGCGCTACATATCCAGAGCCCACGAACGCCCTCGGGACAACATGGCTGGTGAGTGCGAAGTACCCAGGAAGACTCTGTCATGGCCCTTGTGTGAGTTGCCATGAGAGAACACTGTGCTTGGAACACTGCGAGGCCCGACCTCGTACCTGAAGTCACTCTGCTCGTGGAGAAAGTCAGCATCTTAGCACGCTGTGTTGCTACCGGCACACCCAGAATGAACCCATGCCTGGAAGTAAGGCCCTGATTTGCCGTGCAGAAGCGGAGGCGTGCTGCAGCTTCCAGGAGGCGGTGGCCTCTGCTCTGCATGCCTTTAACGGCAGCACAGCTTTCTGGACACCTGGGAGGCTAGCCGGGGCACCCTGCTCCCAGCAGGAACACTGAGTACCCCCAGGTGCACCTGGGTCTTCTAAGCAACATCCAGGCCCGTAGCCCTTCAGAGCCCCCTGTGTGCAGGCCGAGCGTAGGGAAACGCACTGCCCTCTCCTTCGGAGCAGCTTAGTTTCCTCCGCACGCGCACACGTTCGCGAACACCGTTCTGGCACGTCCCACGTGGCGCGGAGGTCTTACGGGGTGCCCTAATCGGAGCTGCCCTCAGAGGAGCCCTCGTCTTCGCGTTTCATTCATGACCTCATGACTGAAGTCACCGGGCCTCCTAGAGGACGGCGGCTTGGGTTCTTACTGCACTTTAAGTACTGTACCTTCTGCGGCACTGCAGGCAGCCCCAGGCCCAGAGGAGCAGCTACAGCGTTCCTCGGTTGAGACAGTTCGCCGGATGCGGGACTCCCTACTTCGATAAGTTGATTCAGGGAAGGAAACGCAGGGTAACCGGTGTCTATTGGGACTCCTTAGAAGCCACAGGGATGTATGCTGAGTGTGCCCATGAAAATGGGGCCTGCTGGAACTAGCCCTGCTTTCCCATTTTGAGGGCGGCATTCATGCCTGCCTTGAAGCTACCTGATATTCCCGGCTCCCGACAGGCCAGTGAGCCCTGGAAGAATGCTTCGGGGAAAATTATGAGTTTGCTCTCTCTAAACCAGGGGCTTCCGTGGTCGCAGCTCGGTCCGCATGACAGGCTCTAGAGCGAAAGTGAACCTCGAAGTGAGAACTCGCCTCCAGGTTAGGCCCTGAGTAGCCGTGCAGAAAGGGAGGTATGCAGCTGTTTCACGAGTTCTCAGTCGCTTATGTCCTTTATTTTAAAGGAAGTACGCGTCCGGGGACTCCTAGGCCCCACGGGTGTGCATCGTTTTCCCTCCGAGGTCACTGAGTGCCTCCAGACACCTGTGGGCCGGCGGAGCAACGTTGAGGTCCATTGGTTGATCCCCCGGAGGACCTCTGTGCCTGCCGAGTGCTGGGCAACAACACACTGCGCGTTCCTTGAGGAGCGCTACATATCCAGAGCCCTCGAACGCCCTCGGGACAACATGGCTGGTGAGTGCGAAGTACCCAGGAAGACTCTGTCATGGCCCTTGTGTGAGTTGCCATGAGAGAACACTGTGCTTGGAACACTGCGAGGCCCGACCTCGTACCTGAAGTCACTCTGCTCGAGGAGAAAGTCAGCATCTTAGCACGCTGTGTTGCTACCGGCACACCCAGCATGAACCCATGCCTGGAAGTAAGGCCCTGATTTGCCGTGCAGAAGCGGAGGCGTGCTGCAGCTTCCAGGAGGCGGTGGCCTCTGCTCTGCATGCCTTTAACGGCAGCACAGCTTTCTGGACACCTGGGAGGCTAGCCGGGGCACCCTGCTCCCAGCAGGAACACTGAGTACCCCCAGGTGCACCTGGGTCTTCTAAGCAACATCCAGGCCCGTAGCCCTTCAGAGCCCCCTGTGTGCAGGCCGAGCGTAGGGAAACGCACTGTCCTCTCCTTCGGAGCAGCTTAGTTTCCTCCGCACGCGCACACGTTCGCGAACACCGTTCTGGCACGTCCCACGTGGCGCGGAGGTCTTACGCGGTCCTCTAATCGGAGATGCCCTCAGAGGAGCCCTCGTCTTCGCGTTCCATCCAGGACCTGCTGACTGAAGTCACCGGGCCCCCTAGAGTACGGCGGCTTGGGTTCTTACTGCACTTCAAGTCCTGTTCCTTCTGCGGCACTGCAGGCAGCCCCAGGCCCAGAGGAGCAGCTACGGCGTTCCTCGGTTGAGACAGTTCGCCGGATGCGGGACTCCCTACTTCGATAAGTTGATTCAGGGAAGGAAACGCAGGGTAACCGGTGTCTCTTGGGACTCGTTAGAAGCCACAGGGATGTACGCTGAGTGTGCCCATGAAAACGGGGCCCTGCTGGAACTAGCCCTGCTTTCCCATTTTGAGGGCGGCATTCATGCCTGCCTTGAAGCTACCTGACATTCCCGGCTCCCGACAGGCCTGTGAGCCCTGGAAGAATGCTTCGGGGAAAATTATGAGTTTGCTCTCTCTAAACCAGGGGCTTCCATGGTCGCAGCTCGGTCCGCATTACAGGCTCTAGAGAGAAAGGGAACCTCGACGTGAGAACTCGCCTCCAGGTTAGGCCCTGAGTAGCCATGCAGAAAGGGAGGCATGCAGCTGTTTCCACGAATTCTCAGTCGCTTATGTCCTTTAGTTTAAAGGAAGTACGCGTCCGGGGACTCCTAGGCCCCACGGGTGTGCATCGTTTTCCCTCCGAGGTCACTGAGTGCCTCCAGACACCTGTGGGCCGGCGGAGCAACGTCGAGGTCCGTTGGTTGATCCCCCGGAGGACCTCTGTGCCTGCCGAGTGTTGGGCAGCAACACACTGCGTGTTCCTTGAGGAGCGCTACATCTCCAGAGCCCTCGAACGCCCTCGGGACAACATGGCTGGTGAGTGCGAAGTACCCAGGAAGACTCAGTCATGGCCCTTGTGTGAGCTGCCATGAGAGAACACTGTGCTTGGAACACTGCGAGGCCCACCCTCGTACCTGAAGTCACTCTGCTCATGGAGAAAGTCAGCATCTTAGCACGCTGTGTTGCTACCGGCACACCCAACATGAACCCATGCCTGGAAGTAAGGCCCTGAATTGCCGTGCAGAAGCGGAGGCGTGCTGCAGCTTCCAGGAGGCGGTGGCCTCTGCTCTGCATGCCTTTAACGGCAGCACAGCTTTCTGGACACCTGGGAGGCTAGCCGGGGCACCCTGCTCCCAGCAGGAACACTGAGTACCCCCAGGTGCACCTGGGTCTGCTAAGCAACATCCAGGCCCGTAGCCCTTCAGAGCCCCCTGTGTGCAGGCCGAGCGTAGGGAAACGCACTGCCCTCTCCTTCGGAGCAGCTTAGTTTCCTCCGCACGCGCACACGTTCGCGAACACCGTTCTGGCACGTCCCACGTGGCGCGGAGGTCTTACGGGGTGCCCTAATCGGAGCTGCCCTCAGAGGAGCCCTCGTCTTCGCGTTTCATTCATGACCTCATGACTGAAGTCACCGGGCCTCCTAGAGGACGGCGGCTTGGGTTCTTACTGCACTTTAAGTACTGTTCCTTCTACGGCACTGCAGGCAGCCCCAGGCCCAGAGGAGCAGCTACGGCGTTCCTCGGTTGAGACAGTTCGCCGGATGCGGGACTCCCTACTTCAATAAGTTGATTCAGGGAAGGAAACGCAGGGTAACCGGTGTCTATTGGGACTCCTTAGAAGCCACAGGGATGTATGCTGAGTGTGCCCATGAAAATGGGGGCCTGCTGGAACTAGCCCTGCTTTCCCATTTTGCGGGCGGCATTCATGCCTGCCTTGAAGCTACCTGACATTCCCGGCTCCTGACAGGCCAGTGAGCCCTGGAAGAATGCTTCGGGGAAAATTATGAGTTTGCTCTCTCTAAACCAGGGGCTTCCGTGGTCGCAGCTCGGAACGCATGATAGGCTCTAGAGCGAAAGGGAACCTCGAAGTGAGAACTCACCTCCAGGTTAGGCCCTGAGTAGCCGTGCAGAAAGGGAGGTATGCAGCTGTTTCACGAGTTCTCAGTCGCTTATGTCCTTTAGTTTAAAGGAAGTACGCGTCCGGGGACTCCTAGGCCCCACGGGTGTGCATCGTTTTCCCTCCGAGGTCACTGAGTGCCTCCAGACACCTGTGGGCCGGCGGAGCAACATCGAGGTCC